>NC_090809.1:10251250-11672500 GCF_036512215.1 Solanum lycopersicum | reverse complement strand
TTACCCATCGTTCATCCTCGAACGATCGAAGAGAGGCAAGGCAATAAAGAATAGTTATCTCAATGATTATTCCAAAATATTAATACCCATTGTGTCATCTCAATAGTATCAAAAACTAGAGATCTACACCTCCCTTCATAGAATGTCTCTAATATAATTGCACACATACTTGGTTTATCAAACTCCACATTCATTCAAGTCAACACTTTTAATAATATCAAAATATATAACTACATCGATCATCTACCTTACTCTCAAACCATCATTAGTATCAAAGTATGCTTATCAAATACATGTTCAAACTATGGCTATCTCTTTCTATTTAAGCATTTCCTAACAGATACGAGTCCCAAATAAGGCCTATAGTACTAATTTCAAATGTGAAGTACCTTTTCATTGAGACAAAACTATTAAATCACACCCAAAGTGAACTCTACACCACTTTTACATACCATGCTTAAGTTACCATTTTAAACCATTATATACATCATGTCAACACTTAGGAAAATTCTCTGTCACTCAAACTATTCTGTATACTATAAGCTCATAACCTCTATTAACCATCAAATGTCCATGTGACACACCTTAAAATTCGATGAAGGTCCATCAATAGAGTAGTATTAACCCAACTTTATTCTTAATAACCATGTAGAATTATATCTCACCTTTTACATCATTCTTAAGTCTTCTATCCTAATTTGAAGAATCTAACCTCATTGTAAAATACCAAAATTTTCATACCTCATTATTTGTAACCTAAACCAAAACTCATTTTTTTAGAAGTTGATGGTAAACTCCTAGTAAGTCTGTACCGAACTAGTTCACATCTCACAATTATATCTAAACTCAGGCAAAAATTAAAACAACCATCAACTACACCCCATGGATTTATACAAGAGGTCTTATTCTTTCACTCTTCTCAAATTCTTTTCATGGTGCACATTATAAATATCTCGCTCCTTCAATATATCAAACTCTTGTTTATATAGCTTTCTTACCGGTCTCATGTTTTACTAATAATCCATGATATTTTACTTCACACTCTAAATCAAAACTCTAAGGGTAAACCCTTCATTGGATCCTTTAAGAATCAAAAGTAACAACTTTATGGTCCAAAGCATGCATAAATTCTTCCACGTGCTCAATAACGATGCAATCAATCATTTCTCATATTACTAACTCATACCTTGACAAAATATACCACCAGAAATTCAGACTTATAACAAAAAAAAATTGAATTATAAGTCCAAATGTGTAACATAATGCCCTTAATTATCTACATTTGCTTATACTTTGAAGATTTTTACGAATAACCTTATCTTAGCTTATCATTGATTGCCTCTCCACCAACCATACCATATGCTTCACTAAAAATCCAACCCTAGTCATTTCTAAATTCAACAGTACAATAGAACCTATCATCTCACTCAAGTTGAACGTCTGTACACTCCTCTCTTAAGTTCTATTCAATAGCTTTTAACAAAGCTGATTAACTTGTTATGCTATTACCTTAACCAAAACAAAATAGATGAAATAACGCAATTTTGAACCTAATTCTTTATCCCTTCGAAGATACATTTTTAGTTCTTACAATCAGAGAAAATAATTCTGCTCTCACTTATTTTTCTTAAGGCTACACATCCCACAAGTTTTATCTTATTTTAGTTATGATTCCAGCTCCTTTAACTTATATTCTAGTGTGCCCTAAATCTCCTAAAATTTATCATACAACCACATTACTCACTAAATAGTAGAAATATCAACCTTAGATACTCGCAAGTTTTTATCACCATACAAAATTTATTTGACCAATAATTTGTATTCTATAATTTGCATCTCCGTCACGATCCATCACTTACTCCTATCACCATCATGTATTTGTAAGCCCTTTTCATCAACACAAAGTCAATTTTTATTTTTATTTTTTTTCCTCGACATGACACCTTAAACTCAGATATGTAATCAAAATGAAGGGACTAACAAATTTTATATTCACTTTCTTACTAAAATCTTCATTTTACTTCACCCAAAGTATACCCACTAGGATTTTCTTTCCCTATAAGTCTGTCATGCTAGTATCAATCTACCTTTTGAAGCTTAAGATAAAACCACCAGTCCTCACTAAAAACCCTCAAGATACATTGCACAGTTTAAGTTGTGTTAATATTTGTACCGAAGATCCACCACTAAAGATTTTGTTTAAAATAATGCTCAACCACTAAAATTTTCCTTCAAAATAATGCTCAATCTAAGTTCGTGTAGTAATAAACTAGTTGGTTTCTCAAATGTGAATGCAACACTAAATCTTATTCTCTGACCATGTCAGACAACTTGTAACTCCTTTAGTAATTAGCATTCATACTTGACAATCGACATACCTGTTTCCACATAACCATAGTACTGCCACACCGTGAAAGTCCATTAGATACCTTACTAGAACACATCATTCATGTCCATAATATCGTACCCTAATAGCCCACATATTTCTACCCATTGAATAATTGCAAAACATTATCGAATATGTTCTCTCTCTAGACCAGACAATTTGTTTTACTTCTTAGATCAATTCAATAACAAAATAACACACTTCCTAACTCTAAGTAAGTAAGCATCGATGACTTTCTCGAATATACCCTCACTCTATGAAGTCATAGTAGTGTCTTTATCAACCGACACTCAACATGAGACTACTACCACATTTTGCGATTGAGAAAATATATCTATTTCTAAGGACATATTTTATTTCTTTCTGTTGTTGCTATTTCAACTTCAAATACTCTAGTAGTACCCATATTTGAAATAGAGTGAAGAAGTTCAGATACCAATTTGTATCACCTAGATACCAATTGGATTCAAGTAGTAGCACGAAAAAAAGAAAGAAACGAGCTTTCCTAAAGTCCTATAGCTTCTCGAAGAAAAGTAAAGGCATCCCCTTACCGTTCCGCAAGACTCTACTAGACTAGTCCTTGTGTGATGAGATCAACGAACCTAACGCTCTGATACCAAGTTTGTTATGACCCAAAACGGATCGTGAATGGCACCCACACTTACCTCCTTAAGTGGTCAAACCGACACATCTAAATCCCAACATATACCAATAGTTCAACTATAAATAATATCAATAATACGGAAGATCCAAAAGGTACTAAGAAACCAATTTAAATAAGTTTCAAAAGTTTAATACTTATCATCCCAAAATCTGATAGTCATCACATCATGGACATCTAATCTCCAATACTAAGTCTAAGAATATCGAATACACTAAAATGAAGAATAAAATGGTATGTATCCGAAAGTATAGGACATCATGTCGTGACCGAGAGAATCTAACATGAGCTTCAATGGATAGCTTACCCTGTAACTTGATATGCGGGAGGCTGGCTAGAGCTGAGGGAAATAAGAAGTCATAGGTACACTCGCTGCATTTGATAAAAGGAAAACAAAGAAGAAAACAAGTAGGACTCAGTACGAGGCAACATGTACTGAGTAAGTATCATCGGTCAACCCAAAATAGTAACTAATATACAAAAAATAATAGTATGAACTCAACTATAGCACTTAACAGGTGATAAACAATAAACAACATGAACAAGTGTCAACAACATTAAAGTAAACTCATAATAAATCAATGATATCAAGATCACACATGAGGACTCATGCCTTCAAACCAAACCATTTCGGGAGTTGACTTCTTTGAGATTGAGTACCTTTCATTAATTCAACATGATTTTCCTTTAATATTATCATGTCGTAACGTGACACTTCGATCAAAGAATACCATGTTGGAACGTGATACTCCAATCCAAGAATACTGTGTCGGAACGTGACACCCCAATCCAAGAATACCGTGCCGGAATGTGACACTCCGATCCAAGAATACCATGTCAGAACGTGACACTCCGATCCAAGAATACCATTGTAACGACCTGTTAGTCGTTTTGAGCAGTAGAGTTTATTTCTGGTAATTACAGTCTGAGTCGACGGATCCCACGACGGACCGTCATGGGTACGACGGACCGTCGAGGGTGTGTCGTTCCAAAACACTTAGAATTCTGAAAAATTGGGTACTGAGAGCAACTCTCTGAACTTCGCAACGACATGGCAGGACGGACCGTCGTGGGCACGGCGGACCGTCACAGGCCCTTTTGTAAAATTCAGTCTTTGAACTCTGTGAAGACTCAGCAGGACGGACCGTCGTAGGCACGATGGCCCGTCATAGACTGCGTAACCCTGACTGCGTCGGATTTCTCTTAACAGTTTTAAGGGGCGTTTTGGACTATTCCTGCTTATAATTATAAAATTAGGGGTTTAATATTAATAATTCAATTACTTGGGGGTTAAAGGAGATAACCTTGGATTAATTAGTGGGTTACTTTTACCATTTTTATACTTAATTATATGGTAATTAGGGTAAACGAAAAAGAGTTTGAATAAGAAAAAAGAAGGAAAGAGAGAGAAAGAGAGGGAGAACGATCGAGACAAGAGAGAAACGAAGAAGAAAGCAAAGGTTTTGGGGGATAGCTTGCTTGATCGCGAATTCTTCTGTGGAGGTAGGTTATGGTTTTATGCTATTTCATAGTAAACTCTTAATAGCGAATGATATGTATTGGGTAGTATTGTAAACCTTTCTATATGGTTAATTGTGTGCTTGCATGATGTGATTATATAATTGTGATAAAATAAGCATGATGATGTTGTTGAATCTTAACCTTTAAACGCCTCTTTGTTAATGATGATGGCTTCGTATAGAAGAAGGCTTGATGAACTAAAAGAATGAGATTAGTGGATCGGGTGTCATGTTCCGGCATTAGGATAGTATTAATGGATCGGGTGTCACGTTCCGGCACGAGGATAGTATTAATGAATCGGGTGTCACGTTCCGGCACCAAGATAGTATTAATGGATAGGGTGTCACGTTTCAGCACCATGATAGTATTAATGGATCGGGTGTCACGTTCCGGCACCAGAATAGTATTAATGGATCGAGTGTCACATTCCGGCACCATGATAGTATTAATGGATCAGGTGTCACGTTCCGGCACCAGGATAGTATGAGGAGGATCGGAGTGTCACGTTCCTACACCAGGATAGTAAAGAGAATGAATCTTGAATTATGTTAATATACCCAAATTAATGAATCTATTTCCCAAATGAGTATGTTATGGAGGCTTGAGTCCTCACAGGTGTACTTGGCGTTATTATCAATGATTTTGTACTGTTTGCTGCTACTTGTTGAGTATTGTAGTTAATTTTATGATATTATCTGATATATATAGCTTTCTATTTTGAGTTAGCCGATGATATCTACTCAGTACTCGTGTTTTGTACTGACCCCTACTTGTATGTTTTCTCTTTGTTATTGGTGGAGTGCAGCAAATGTACCATCGTCTTCAAATCAACCGCAACTCTAGACAGTCTTCATCACGTCAGATTTCAGGGTGAGCTAATGTTTCTAGCTTGGACTGGATCTTCTTCTTCACGTCTTGATGCCTTGAAGTTCTGGCATGGACTAGCTGTTTAGTTATTTTAGCTTCTTAGATATTCTTAGATTTAGTAATTTGAGGATAGATGTTCTTGTGATGATGACTTTCAGATTTTGGGGATAATGATAAGTTTTGAGTTTTAGAAGTTATTTATTGGTTATATTATTGAGTTTTAAGTCTTCCGCATTTTATTCTTTTTATTATGTTTGAAAACGTTGGGGTTAGATTGGTTGGTTCACTCACATAAGGGGATAAGTGTGGATGCCACTCACGGTTCGTTTTGGGTCGTGAAAATCTTGGTATCAGAGCATTAGGTTCGTTGGTCTCATCACACGAGAACAAGTCTAGTCGAGTCTTGAGGAACGGTAGGGGGACACCTTTACTTTTCTTTAAGAGGCTACAAGACTTTAGGAAAATTACATTCTTTCTTTCTTTCGTGTTATTACTTAGATCCAATTAGTATCTAGGTGATACAAATTGGCATCTGACCATCTTCACTCTATTTCGCAGATGGTTAGAAGTAGAGTAACAACCGCGCCAACACCAGCACCGGCAAGACAAAAGGCATTTGAGCGAGCCACTGAGACTGCAGCTCGAAAAGGAGCAGTGGCAAGAGGCCGTGGTAGAGGTCGCGGGAGGACGTCCTCTAGAGGAAGAGGACAAGCACCTGGCCCCGCTAGTACTAGGGCGGTGACTCCTCCACCGACTTAGGAAGTAGTAAGATAGGGAGAGGAAGGGGAGAATGAGCAAGTGCAGAATGAGGAATTACCACCCCAACCTACCCCAGAGATGATTAATCAGGTTCTTGCTTATCTTAGCGGGTTATCCGATCAGGGCCAGACACCTCCAGTGTTTTCTGCACCAGCACCTCAGGTTCCAGGAGTACAGCATGCAGCTGCTGTGGCTCCCCGCATAGATGCCTCATTGGAAATAGGCACGTTTCCTCGGTTAACTACAAGGCCTATAATGACAAGTGATCGACATGAACTCTTCAGTAAGTTCTTGATATTGAAACTTCCAGTCTTCAAGGATGCTGAATCTGAGAATGCCTATGATTTTCTGGTTGATTGTCATGAGCTACTGCACAAGATGGGTATAGTAGAACGATTTGGCGTCGAGTTTGTGACCTATTAATTTCAAGGGAACGCCAAAATGTGGTGGCGATCGTATGTTGAGTATCAACCACCACAAGCACCACCTATGACTTGGGCATCATTTTCTAGTTTGTTTATGGAGAAGTATATATCCTGGACTTTGAGGGATAGGAGGAGAGATGAGTTCTGGAGCCTAGAGCAAGGCAGAATGTCGGTTACTGCTTATGAGGCTAAGTTTCGTGCACTATTTAGGTATGCCACCCAGCTTTGCTTCAGTCCACAAGAGCGGATTCACCGTTTCGTGAAAGGGTTGAGGTCAGATCTGCGGATTTCAGCCTTACTGGTAGCTGCTGCAGCAAAATCCTTTCAGGAGGTGGTAGATTTCATAATAGAAGT
Source organism: Solanum lycopersicum (assembly GCF_036512215.1). Taxonomy (NCBI): domain Eukaryota; kingdom Viridiplantae; phylum Streptophyta; class Magnoliopsida; order Solanales; family Solanaceae; genus Solanum; species Solanum lycopersicum. The sequence continues at coordinate 11,665,527 of NC_090809.1, read as the reverse complement.
GGAGGGAGTGATGCCAGACGACTTCACCATGGCATCAACATCTAAAAGGTTTCGTAAAATAGGCAAGTTTAATAGTTCTTACTCTAGAGGGCAGAGTTCAGGAGGTTATCCGACCCGCCCTATTCAGTCTTCACTACAGACTATAGTTGCGGGTCCACCCAGACCGGTCAACACTTCTCTGAGTTTGGAGATTATCCCCAGACTCCGTCGTTCACACAGAGACCTATGCTTGAACCTAGAGAGTGTTATGGATGTGGGGAAATTGGACATATTAAGAGATATTTTCCAAAACAGAGTTACAGACCCCCCAATAGTCAGAGGTAGAGGTTGTCATGGAAGAGGCCGCTATTCGGGAGGACGTGGTGGCCGAGGTAATGGTGGTCATCAAAACGGCCGGGGTGACGGGCAAACTGGAAATACTGCAGCGCAACATGGTAGGGGCAACGGAAGACCGGTGATAGGGACCATTGTTATGCTTTCCCTGGGAGATCTGAAAAGGAGACATCTGATGCTGTCATCACAGGTAATCTTTTGGTTTGTGATTGCATGGCTTTTGTATTATTTGATCCTGGATCTACATTTTCATATGTATCTTCCTCATTTGCTACTGGTCTTAATTTACATTGTGAATTGCTTGACATGCCTATTCGTGTTTCTACTCTGGTGGGTGAGTCTGTGATAGTCGAAAAGGTGTATAGGTCTTGTCTTGTGACTTTTATGGGAAGCAATACTCATGTAGACTTGGTTATCTTAGAAATGGTTGATTTCGATGTAATTCTGGGTATGACTTGGCTTTATCCAAACTTTGCAATCTTAGATTGTAATGCCAAAACTGTGACATTGGCCAAGCCTGGGACAGATCCATTAGTGTGGGAGGGTCACTACACTTCCACTCTAGTTCGTATCATCTCCTTCCTTCGTGCTAAGAGAATGGTTAGAAAGGGTTGTTAAGTCTTCTTGGCACACCTTAGGGATGATACTACCCAAGTACTTTCGATTGAGTTGGCTTCAATAGTCCCTGAGTTTCTAGATGTGTTTCCTGCAGACCTTCCTGGTATGCCACCGGATAGGGATATCGACTTTTGCATTGATCTGGAGCCGGGTACTCGCCCCATTTCCATACCCCTTTATTGGATGGCTCCCACTGAGTTAAGAGAGTTAAAGGTCCAACTTCAAGAGTTGTTAAGCAAGGGCAATATTAGACCAAGTGCATCCCCTTGGGGTGCTCCTATTTTTTTTGTGAAGAAGAAGGATGGAAATTTTCGGATGTGCATTGACTAGAGAAAACTGAATAAGGTAACTGTTAAGAACACGTATCCTCTTCCTTGCATCGATGATTTGTTCGATCGTTACAAGGTGCTTGTACCTTCTCAAAAATCAATTTGAGATCTGGTTACCATCAATTGAAAATACGGGAAACAGATGTGCCCAAGACTGCTTTTCGGACCAGATATGGGCATTATGAGTTCTTAGTAATGTCTTTTGGGCTTATGAATTCCCCTGCTGCATTCATGAGCTTGATGAACGGGATTTTTAAGCCATATCTGGATCTCTTCGTCATTGTATTCATTGATGACATACTTGTATACTCGAAGAGCAAGAAAGAACATGAGAAGAACTTGAGAATGGTATTGGAAATGTTGAGGGAGAAAAAGCTTTATGCCAAATTCTCTAAGCGTGAGTTTTGGCTAGATTCAGTGTCCTTCTTGGGGCACGTAGTTTCTAAGGACGGAGTGATGGTGGATCCTTCCAAGATTGAAGCAGTGAAGAATTGGGTAAGACCTACTAATGTTACAGAGGTAAGGAGCTTCGTTGGTTTGGCTATCTACTACCGTCGATTTATCAAGGGATTTTCTTCCATTGCTTCCCCATTGAAAAACTTGACTAAGCAGAGTGTTCCATTTGTATGGTCGGACGAATGTGAAGAAAGCTTTCAGAAACTCAAGACTTTGTTGACTACTGCACCAATTCTCACCTTGCCAGTGGAAGGAAAGAACTTCGTTGTTTTTTGTGATGCATCCTATTCTGGTTTGGGTGTAGTGCTAATGCAAGAGAAGAGTGTAATTGCTTATTCTTCGAGGCAATTAAAGGTGCATGAACGTAATTATCCGACCCGGGATTTGAAGTTAGCGGCAGTAGTATTTGCATTAAAGCAATGGAGACATTATCTATATGGGGTGAAGTGTGAAGTCTATACAGATCATCGTAGTTTACAGTATGTCTTTACTCAGAAAGATTTGAACTTGAGACAGAGGAGATGGATGGAACTACTGAAGGAATATGATGTCACTATCTTGTATCATCCGGGAAAAGGTAATGTTGTAGCAGATGCCTTAAGTAGAAAGGCAGGGAGCATGGGAAGCCTAGGCCACTTACAGGTTTCTAGACGCCCATTGGCTAGAGAGGTTCAGACTTTGGCTAATGACTTTATGAGGCTAGAAGTAAATGAGAAGGGAGGTTTTTTGGCCTTTGTGGAGGCAAGATCTTCCTTTCTTGAGAAGATTAAGGGAAAACATTGTACCGATGAGAAAAAGACCCGGATCTGAGATAAGGTGTTGCGAGTAGAGGCTAAAGAAGCAAAAATCGATGAGGAAGGTGTTTTGAGAATAAAGGGAAGAGTATGTGTACCCCGCGTCAATGACTTGATTCACACTATTCTTACAGAGGCTCATAGTTCAAGGTATTCTATACATCCTGGTGCAACCAAGATGTATTGTGACCTAAAGCAACTTTTTTGGTGGAGTAGGATGAAGCGTGACATTTTTGATTTTGTTGCTCAATGCCCGAATTGTCAGCAAGTAATGTATGAACACCAGAGGCCTGGAAGGACACTTCAGATATTGCCCATTCCTGAATGGAAGTGGGAGAGAATTGCAATGGACTTTGTGGTGGGTCTTCCAAAGACAATGGGTAATTATGACTCCATTTGGGTAATTGTTGACCGATTAACTAAGTCTGCTCATTTCATTCCGGTCAAGGTGACTTATAACGCAGAGAAGTTAGCCAGAATTTACATCTCAGAAATTGTTCGATTGCATGGAGTTCCACTCTCTATTATATCAGATAGAGGTACGTAGTTTACTTCTACATTTTGGAAAACATTTCATACTGAATTAGGTACTAGATTGGATCTTAGTACTACATTTCACCCTCAGACCGATGGTCAGTCTGCGCGAATGATTTAGGTTCTGGAGGATATTCTTCGTGCATGTGTGATAGAGTTTGGTTGTCATTGGGATAACTTCTTACCCTTAGACGAGTTCTCATACAATAATAGCTATCACTCAAGTATTGATATGGCCCTATTTGAGGCATTGTATGAGAGAAGATGTAGGTCTCCCATTGGGTGGTTTGATGCATTTGAGGTTAGACCTTGGGGTACTGATTTTCTGAGGGAATTGTTGGATAAAGTGAAATGCATTCAAGAAATTCTTTTAGAGACTCAAAGTAGGCAGAAGGAATATGCTGATCGAAAGGTTAGAGACACGGAGTTTATGGAGGGCGAGCAAGTTTTGCGGAATGTTTCACCCATGAAAGGGGTGATGCGATTTGGTAAGCGAGGTAAGCTTAGTCCGAGGTACATTGGCCCATTTAAAGTTCTGAAGCGCGTGAGGGAGGTAGCTTATGAATTAGCCTTGCCCCCTAGGACTCTCAGGGGTGCACCCTGTATTTCATGTGTCTATGCTGAAAAGATACCATGGTGATGGAAACTACATCATTCGTTGGATTCAGTTCTTCTTGATGAGAATTTATCTTATGAGGAGGAGCCTGTTGCTATCTTAGATAGGGAAGTCCGCAAGTTGAGGTCAAGGGAGATTGTATCTGTCAAAGTTCAATGGAAGAATCGGCTAGTCGAAGAGTCCACTTGGGAGAAGGAGGCCGATATGCAAGAAAGATATCCACACCTGTTTACAGATTCAGGTACTCCTTTTCGCCCTTGTTTTTCTTCTTCTGATCATTCGGGGACAAACGATAGGTAAATTGGTATTTATTGTAATGACCTGTTAGTCGTTTTGAGCAGTAGAGTTTATTTCTGGTAATTACAGTCTGAGTCGACGGATCCCACGACAGACTGTCATGGGCACGACGGACCGTCGAGGGTGTGTCATTCCAAAACACTTAGAATTCTTATAAATTGGGTACTGAGAGCAACTCTCTGAACTTCGCGACGATATGGCAGGACGGACCGTCATGGGCACCACGGACCGTCACAGGCCCTTTAGTAAAATTCAGTCTCTGAACTCTGTGACTACTCAGCAGGACGGACCGTCGCAGGCACGACGGCCCGTCACAGACCGCGTAACCCTGACTGTGTCGGATTTCTGTTAAAAATTTTAAAGGGCGTTTTGGACTATTCCTGCTTATAATTCTAAAATTAGGGGTTTAATGTTAATAATTCAATTACTTGGGGGTTAAAGGAGATAACCTTGGATTAATTAGTTGGTTACTTTTACCATCTTTTATACTTAATTATATGGTAATTAGGGTAAAAGAAAAATAGTTTGAATAAGGAAAAAGAAGGAAAGAGACAGAAAAAGAGAAAGAGAGAAACAATCGAGAGAAGAGAGAAACGAAGAAGAAAGCAAAGGTAAGGAAACATTTAAACCAAGTATCACAAAAGCTATCCTAAGACTCTCTTAAGCAACACAAAGAGAGACTGGCCATACAACATCCTTAAGCATACCTAAATGACCTTCAAGAAAACTCATTATAAGTCACGTACACACTTCAAGACATAAAAAATTTCAACATATAGGTAATATGATATTCTCCTTCCAAAGGCTATCAAAAGGCCTACTTAAGTAAATCAAGAAGACAACGTCAATAGTGACCTCCTCAAGATTACCTATATAGTCCTTAAGACTACCTAAAGCTTAGATCATTTCTAGAATGTCAACCAACTTCCCTAACTAGATTAATCCTCAAGACTTCGCAAGGTAAGACATGAAGAGATCATCCTTTATGCCCTCTTCACAATTTAACTAAGGAATTCTTTAGTCACTTTAGATTAGGTACTTATTTGTTTACATACTCCTTAACATAAGTCATTAATTCATTAGTTCATTCAGACTCATACATCACACAATGGACATTCAAATAATGGTCTTGGACAATACCTAGGAACTCCAAGTAACACCTTCAATGTCTATTGTGGAATGTCTAGATAGTGTCCCATAGCGCCACCTTAACCTTATAAACTTCTCTAATGCTAATAGATATTCCATATGATGAGAATAGGCAATAAACGTCATAGACCATGATAGGAAAACATGGAATCTAGAGTTATATACTACTCCAATGAGGTTATTCTACCTGCCAAGTGAATAACTTACACACATCCCATATAGACACATTGTTAAGGAAAATGAATGGCTTCTCTATATTTTAGTCTCATACTTAAATAGAACCACTTCCCTTAAAATACTCACTCGGTGCTAGCCTTCTTTCTCATAGAGTAGCTCACACATTAGGTTCACATAAAAGGGTTTCATAAAAGTTCATAACCCAATCACATTTACGCTACAAAAAAAGGTTCACTAGTGCTACCTTACAATGGCGACGAGAAGCTCATGATGACTTTCCTAAGGATTAATATGATGCCATTCCATACAAGTAACCTTTAGTCCATCATTCCTTTGGTTTGAAGAATACCATTAGAACTTACAACTTCAACAATCTTAACCTTACCCAAGGCCATAACCAACAATTCAACATAAAAACTACAATAATCAATGAAGTAGGTCAAATCAATGTAAATTCATCAATCTAATGAAACCTAGATATCAGTTTACTACAATTATTACATCAATGAATAGTCCACATAAAACTACATAAGAATTCATCAACTTTAAATCAATATCAAGAAACCCAAAACATAGTCAAAATCTAGGGTTCATCCAATTAAGGGGTTCATAGGTAATTTAGGTTAAAATAATAAATAAAATATCAATATAATAATTATTAAATGTTTACAAATCTTTTATGAAAGAACCCATGGTAGAATCATGAAATTGGACAATTCAACATTAGAAAACGTAGAAAACATCTTGAGAATTGGGAATCCTGGATGAAGAGATTTTAAAGAATAAATATATATACCTTGATGAAGCAAATGATTCACTTTTATGTAGAATTTCCACTCAAAATGTCACCTCCAAGCTGTTCCTCGATTTGGACTATAATGGAGACTTTGAGAGAATTCTAAGGGATTTTGGGGTTTTGATTTGGATGAATAAAATATTCTTAGTGTTAAAAACTTATATACTTGTTAAAAATACCCAATATACCCTTATTAAACCTCCAATTAATCCATTTATAAGTGGGGTTAATATATAATTCACCCCTTAACTTTGTAGCAGACTTGCGCGCAAAGACAACCCTCACTGACGACCCCATTGACGGGGAGTCAGCCAACTGAGAAGTCGTACTGGCAACCTCGGTAGGTCCTTACACTTTTCAAGGCTCCCTTCATTCCAATAGTATAAGTACCTGCAGGCCAAACGCATTGACGGGGCATCGATAGGCTCACCAGCTGTCAAATACTTAGTCGTTTGGGGCCTACTTGGGCAGCCTTGACACCGAGTTGGGTCCTTCCTCAAGGACCATTAGATGGTCCTTGGGGATAATTTTCCTTGACTTTTCAAACCAAAATACAATTTTATATGATTCTAGCACCTCCAACAAAAAATTTCATCAAAAACGAACACGGAAAACACAACAAAACATGCCTAAACACACAAGGTCAGTTCAAGGCATATCTTCCGAACGTCCTAGAATTATTGGATGTTTGACCTCCAAACATCATGAAACCTTACACATTGCGTATAAATTATATACAACTCATTTAAGAACCTTAAAACCTCATGGAACACCCATAAACACTTAGAATCACAAATGAGGCACATAGTTGACTTAGTCATCGAACGTCTTGGTCGTCCTTTGACGTTTGACTTCAAATGCACCTAATACTTTAGATACTGCCTCTATATAATATATTATACCTATTTAGAACCTTTTAGAATCAATAATAAGATTTTAGGATCTACTTAACCTATGTAATTTTCGGGGTCTTACATTCCATTAAGTCCCCAATATTCCCCAATTGAAAAGTAGAAATTCTCTAATTTGGGTTAGGATTTTTTTCTACAGCTGTGGGTATTGATGAATGTTGATCCAATTTATTAGATTATGATTTCTTATGAATCAACTAATTGGAGTACACGTTCTTAGGAATAATTTACATGTACCTAGGCCTTACCCATATCTAGAACGATAAAATTCATATGTTTGGGTTTAGCGCCATTAAAGGATAATTGTGGGTTTAGATGTTATATAATTGATGGATTATGAATACAAATTCCTTGAAATAGAGGCTTATGAGATAATATTAAATTGATTGCTTGAGAGTGAAGCATATATGATGTTTATGAGATGTATGACTTAAGATTAAAAATTCTATGACGAACTGATAATTTAGATGTAATTATTATGAAAGGGATAATTCTCATATAAATTACTTATGTATGAATGTGTATGGTTTTCTCACATTGTATGATTCTAGGTTGGAAGGTTTGATCACCTTAACTTAATCTAAGAACTTATTAGTTATGGTGATAATACCAAGCTTGGATTGGTAATGTAATACCTTTCCATGAATTCTTCGAATTGTTAATTTAATTCCTTTCAATGGATGCTTATATGGGTAATATAATACGTTTCCAGGGATTACTTGTATTATAAATGTGATACCTCTTCATGATATCTTGATTTGGTAAGGAGATAATACAACTTTATGGTATCATTAATTGGTAAGAAGATGATATTTGTTCATGGTAGCTTGATTTGGTCAGGAGATGATACATATTCATTGTTTCTTGGATTGTTAACGAGATTATACCTTATCATGGTAGCTTTTATTGGTGAAATAATACCTTTACATGGTATATTGGATATGCATGATTATGTCCTCTTCCATGGACAATGACTTACCTTGAATTGGAAGGTAACATGCCTTCCATGGATATTGACAAACACTAAGAATTGACAAATTCTAACATCAAGTTATCATAGTTATAATGAAACAGATTACTTCAAACAACTATCGTAAGTATGTCTAAAGATGATATTTACTTGCATTGATCATGGTTTGTGAATTATGTTTTTTAAGTCTTACGCTTATGTTGATGTTTATACATGCTATCCTTTTTAGTACATTTTTGTACTATACCAAACTTTTTCTTTTACAAACTTAAGATGTTTCTAGATACAAGAAAACAAATAATAGTGGTTTCTACATACAAGGTGATGTTTATAGTACTGACCAAACTATTGAATATTATGGGGTCGTTCATGAGATTATTGAAGTGAGGTATTCATGTTGGCCTAAAATGAATAATGTATTGTTTCAGTGTGAGTGGTTTGACACATCACATAGAGGCACAAAAATAGACCATCAACATAATACAATTGAAGTTAAGCACACAAGGAAATACAGATGTTAGGACCTTTTTATCATTGCACAAAATTCCAAACAATTGTATTACATTTCATACCCATTGCGTAGAGACAAAGTTGTTTGGTGTATCGTTATAAAAAGTAGGATTGTGGGAAGAATTGAAATAAAAAATGTCTTAGATGTGGCGTAACAAAATGATGTTGTCATTGTTCAGCAACAAGTTGATGTTGAATTGGGAAAACTACATTATAACATCCTCAACACATATTAGAATATGATATACTAATTTTTTAGGAAGAAATGTTTTAGAATGTTGAAAATGAATCATTTAATGACGAAGAATGTGATTATAATGTAAATGAAACAAGTGAGGAGGAAGAATGGGATAATGATGGAATTAAAACAAGCGAGGAAGAATAGTTTATAATAAAGCTAGCTACTATATATCTGTATTTTAGTATATTTTGCAAATTTTATTTAGTTTAGTGTATTTTGCATATAAATGTCATCAGACGTTGACTATGACAGACATTGGGCGAACTTAGAGTTAGCCAGTCTAAACAGGCTTAAAAGAAGAAGTCTAGGAAACCCACAGATCCTGAGAATAATGCAGATTTATTTCTTCTGTGCGAGGGCGCTTCACCTATGAGACACATGTACTTTTTATTTCCTATTGTAGGATGAATATCATCTTAATTTTTGTCAACCAGACGGTGTTTCCTCTACTTCACAGGCATTTCCTTCAGTGCGCTATGAGGACATACCTTTACAGACTATTCATTGACGACGACTCTTATCAGCATGTACTCCATCTCCCACATGTACATCTCCTAAGTTATCTTCCATGAGGATTAGAGATTCAAACTGGTAGGCCTCCATTTACTCAGTGTTAAGAGAATGTATCAGCCTCAACTACAGCTACAACTACAACTACACCTAGTGGATACATCTTCTAGTTCCTATACAAAAGGATAGACTTGTTAGAGTCGTGATTGAGCCACATGGATCATCGTATGTTTGTTTTGAGATGTATTTGTTAGATTATTTTATTTTTTTCTTATACTTTAATATATTTTTATGAACTAAAATATTTATTATCTATTTTGTAGGTGTCATCCGAGAAAGAATGTTGTTGCAGCTTTAAAAAAAGTGTTAGGACACACTACACACGTGCTTATCACTCCTGCGGAAGATACCAAATGGTATACGCCTGCAGATGTTTAATAAATTTAAGGTATACATTTTTAAGTTTTGTTTAGTATACTTTACTATTTTTTTAACATCCAATTAAAATTATTCAATTTCTTATTCAGATTATGTCTACTTGGCATTCAAGACACAATCAAGTCATTCCAACCACATTAGAGAGGAAGGCATCCGCCAGACTGTGTTCCTGAATAAAGAAAGTCTGGGATGATAATGAACGCCTTGATTGCATGTTACCACATTTTCATGATGAACCGGGTCTTTATTGGGACATAGACAAGTTTATGAAAAAAATCATACCAACCCAAAAACGCTAAAGGCAGTCTTCAGGGAGGCTTGTTACATGCCGGAGATGTAGTCTTTTGGAAAAAATGCAAGAGATATTGTTAGTTCTAATTTAAAATTTTAAATAAATAATTAGTTGATTCAGATATATCGTTATAAATTTCAGTTTTTTATTCATTGGAAAAAGAATTGGGACGCACTCCCATTGCACCAGAGGTTTTGGAGAAGACTTATGTCACTAAAAAAGTAAATGAGTCGGATTAGGATGACAAGGTGTATATATATATATATATATATATATATGTATATATATATATATATATATATATGTATGTATATATCTATATATATAACGACGTAATCCTGAGACTGATTCTGCATTTTAATATAAATATTGACATCAGCTTTCCACCCAATTTTAAAAAGAAAAACTTGTAGGGGGGACACTCAAAGGTATAGTGCTAGACTATCGAAACGATGTAACACGACTCTGGTCAGACTTACAATGAATTGGATCGTATAGTCAAGACGAGGCACTTATGGTGTTCAAATTGCTGCTATGTCGTATTAAATAGCTAAAATTACAGTGGCACTAGCAGAGATTGATCAGAAGAAAATACCTGAATAAGAAAGAATTGGTGCAACAATTAAGCAAATCAAAAAACAAGTGATGAACCTCTCTCATCGACCTACTACATTGGCTCCTGATAACACCTATGACGATAGTTCTTCTACTGACTATGATTGTGTATGCACATTTCTTATAAATTTAAATATATTTTAAACCAAATTTTGAAACACTTTGTAAGTGTAACGACCTGTTAGTCGTTTTGAGCAGTAGAGTTTATTTCTGGTAATAACTGTCTGGGTCGACGGATCCCACGACGGACCGTCGAGGGTGTCTCGTTCCAAAACACATAGATTCTGGAAATTTGGGTACTGAGATCAACTCTTTGAACTTCGCGACGGAAGAGCAGCACGGACAGTCGTAAGCACGACGGACCGTCACAAGGTCTTAAATAAAATTGAGTCTCTGAACTCTGTGATGACTCAGCAGGACGTACCTTCGCAGGAACGATGGACCCTCACAGACTACGTAACCCTGACTGGGTCGGATTTCTGTTAAATGTTTTAAGGGGTGTTTTGGAATATTCCTGCTTATAAATAAAAAGTTAGTGGTTTAATGTTAATAATTCAATTACTTGTGGGTTAAATGAGATAACCTTGTTAAATAGTGGGTTACTTTTGTAATCTTTTATACTTAATTATATGGTAATTAGGGTAAAATAAAAAAAGTTGGAATAAGAAAAGAAGTAAGAGACAGAAAAATAGAAAGAGAGAAACGAGCGAGGGAAAGAGAAGAACGTAGAGGAAAGCAAAGGTTTTGGGGGATAGCTTGCTTGATCACGATCCTTCGGTGGAGGTAGGTTATGGTTTATGCTATTTCATAGTAAACTCTTAATAGCGAATGATATGTATTGGGTAGTATTGTAATGTCTTTTATATGCTTAATTGTATGCTTGCATGATGTGATTATGTAATTGTAATGGGTTTGAAAGATGAGGTTGTGAAGCTTAAACCTAAAACCCTCTATGTTAATGATGATGCCTTGGTATAAAAGAAGGCTTGATAAACTAAAAGAATGAGGTTAATGGATCGGGTGTCACGTTCTGACACCACGATAGTAGTAGTGGATCGGGTGTAACGTTTTGACACTAGGATGGTAGTAGTTGATCAGGTGTCACGTTTCGACACCAGGATAGTAGTAGTGGATTTGGTTGTCACGTTCCGACACCAGGATAGTAGTAGTGGATCGGGTGTCACGTTCTGACACCAGGATAGTAGTGGATCGGGTGTCACATTCCGACACCGGGATAGTAGAAGTGGATGGGGTGTCATGTTCCGACACCAGGATAGTAGTAGTGGATCGGGTGTCATGGTCCGACACCAGGATAGTAGTACTGGATCGGGTGTTACGTTCCGACACCAGGATAGTAGAGGATCGGGTGTCACGTTCCGACACCAGGATAGTAGAGGATCGGGAGTCACGTTCCGACACCAGGATAGTAGTAGAAGATTGGAGTGTCACGTTCCGACACCAGGATAGTAAAAAGAATGAATCTTGAATTATGTTAATATACTAAAATTTAAAGAACCTATTTCCCAAACGAGTATGGTGTGGAGGCGTGAGTCCTCATAAATGTGCTTGGGTTGTGGCCAATGGTTATGGTACTTGTTGTTGTTATCTGTTGAGTATTGTAGTTGATTTTATGTTATTATCTTATATATATTGCTTTCTATTTTGAGTTGGCCGATGATACCTACTCAGTACTTATGCCTTGTACTGACCCCTACTTGTATGTTTCTTTCTTTGTTATTTGTGGAGTGCAGCAAACGTTCCATCAACTTTGACTCGTCCGTAACTCTAGCCAGTCTTCAGCATATCAAATTTCAGGGTGATCTATTGTTCCTAGATCGGACTGGATTCTTTCTTTCACGTCTTGATGTCTTGAAGTTCGAACACGGACCATCTCTTTACCTATTTTAGTTTCTTAGATTTAGTAATTTGAGGATAGATGTTCTTGTGATGATGACTTCCAGATTTTGGGGAATGATAAGTTTTGAGTTTTAGAAGTTAATTATTGATTTCGTTAATGAGTTTTAAGGCTTCCGCATTATATTCTGTTCATTATGGTTGAAATGTTGGGGTTTAGATTGGTTGGTTCGCTCACATAGAAGGGTAAGTGTGGGTGCCACTCGCAGCTCGTTTTGGGTCGTGACAAATTTGGTATCAGAGCATTAGGTTTGTTGGTCTCATCACACAAGAATGAGTCTAGTAGAGTCTTGAGGAAAGGTAGGGGGACGCCTTTACTTTTCTTTGAGAGGCTATAAGACTTTAGGAAAATTCCATTCTTTCCTGCTTTCATTCTATTACTTGGATCCAATTGGTATCTAGGTGATACAAATTGGTATCTGACCATCTTCACTCTATTTCGCAAATTGTTAGAACAAGAGCAATAACAGCGCCAACACCAACACCGGCAAGACAAGATGCGTCTGAGCCAGCCGCTGGGCTGTAGATCGAAGAGGAGCAGTGGCAAAAGGTCGTGGTAGAGGTCGCGGGAGGACGTCTTCTAGAGGAAGAGGACAAGCACTTGGCCCATCTAGTACTAGGGCGGTGACTCCTCCATCGACTGAGGAAGAAGTAAGAGAGGGTGTTGAAGGGGAGAATGAGCAAGTGCAGAGTGAGGAATTACCCCCCCCCCCCAACCTACCCCAGAGATGATTAATCAGGTTCTTTCTTATCTTAGCGGGTTATCTAATCAAGGCCAGACACCTCCAGTGTTTTCTGCACCAGCACCTCAGGTTCCAGGAGTACAGCATGTAGCTGCTGTGGCTCCCCGCATGAATGCCTCATTGGAAATAAGCACGTTTCCTCGGTTGACTACAGGGTCTATAATGACAAGTGATTAGCATGAACTTTTCAGTAAGTTCTTGAAATTGAAACCTCTAGTCTTCAAAGGTGTTTAATCTGAGGATGCCTATGATTTTCTGGTTGATTGTCATGAGATACTACACAAGATGGTCATAGTATAACGATTTGGCATCGAGCTTGTGACCTATCAATTTCAGGGGAACGCCAAAATGTGGTGGCGATCGTATGATGTGTGTCAACCAGCACAAGAAACACCTATGACTTGGTTATCTTAGAAATGGTTGATTTCGATGTAATTCTAGGTATGACTTGGCTTTCTCCAAATTTTGCAATCTTAGATTGTAATGCTAAAACTGTAACGTCGGCCAAGCCTAGGACAGATCCGTTAGTGTGGGATGGTGACTACGCTCCCTCTCCAGTTCTAATTATCTCCTTTCTTCATGCTAAGAGAATGGTTAGTAAGGGTTGTTTAGCTTTCTTGGCACACCTCAGGGATGATACTACCCAAGTACCTTCAATTGAGTCGGTTTCGATAGTCCGTGAGTTTCTGTATGTGTTTCCTGCAGACCTTCCTGGTATGCCACCAGATAGAGATATTGATTTCTGTATTGATCTGGAGCCGGGTACTCGCCCCATTTCCATACCCCCTTATAGAATGGCTCTCGCTGAATTAAGGGAGTTAAAGGCCCAACTTCAGGAGTTTTTTGGGAAAGGCTTTATTAGACCAAGTGCATCCCCTTGGGGTGCTCCTGTTTTGTTTGTGAAGAAGAAGGATGGAAGTTTTAGGATGTGCATTGACTACAGACAGCTGAATAAGGTAACTGTTAAGAACAAGTATCCTCTTCCTTGCATCGATGAATTGTTCGACCAGTTACAAGGTGCTTGTACCTTCTCAAAAATAGATTTGAGATCTGGTTATCATCAATTGAAAATACGGGCAACGGATGTGCCCAAGACTGCTTTTCGAACCAGGTATGGGCATTATGAGTTCTTAGTAATGTCTTTTGGTCTTACGAATGCCCCTGCTGCTTTCATGAGCTTGATGAATGGGATTTTTAAGCCATACCCGTATATCTTTGTCATTGTATTCATTGATGATATACTGGTATACTCAAAGAGCAAGAAAGAACATGAAGAGCACTTGAGAATGGTATTGGAAATGTTAAGGGAGAAAAAGCTTTATGCAAAATTCTCTAAGTGTGAGTTTTGGCTAGATTCAGTGTCCTTCTTGGGGCATGTGGTTTCTAAGGATGGAGTGATGGTGGATCCTTCTAAGATCGAAGCAGTGAAGAGTGGGTAAGACCTACTAATGTTACAGAGGTAAGGAGCTTCGTTGGTTTAGCTAGCTACTACCATCAATTTGTCAAGGGATTTTCCTCCGTTGCTTCCCAACTGACAAATTTGACTAAGAAGAGTGCTCCATTTGTATGGTCAGACGAATGTGAAGAAAGTTTTCAGCAACTCAAGACCTTGTTGACTACCTCACCAATTCCTACCCTGCCAGTGGAAGGTAAGAATTTCATTGTTTAATGTGATGCATCCTATTCTGGTTTGGGTGAAGTACTAATGCAAGAGAAGAATGTAATTTCTTATGCTTCGAGGCAATTAAAGGTTCATGAACGTAATTATCCAACCCATGATTTGGAGTTGGCTGCGGTAGTGTTTGCATTAAAGCAATGGAGACATTATCTATATGGAGTTAAGTGTGAAGTCTATACAGATCTTCGCAGTTTACAGTATGTCTTTACTAAGAAAGACTTGAATTTAAGACTGAGCAGGTGAATGGAACTACTAAAGGACTATGATATCACTACCTTGTATCTTCCGGGAAAAGCTAATATTGTGGAAGATGCTTTAACTAGAAAGGCAGGGAGCATGGGAAGTCTAGCTCACTTGAAGGTTTCTAGACGCCCATTGGCTAGAGAGGTTCAGACTCTGGCTAATGACTTTATGAGGCTAGAAGTAAATGACAAGGGAGGATTTTTGGCCTGTGTGGAGGCAAGATCTTCCTTTCTTGATAAGATTAAAGGAAAGCAGTTTACTGATGAGAAATTGATCCGGATTCGAGATAAGGTATTACGAGGAGAGGCTAAAGAAGCAAAAATCAATGAGTAAGGTGTTTTGAGGACTAAGGGAAGGGTATGTGTACCCCGCGTCGATGATTTGATTCACACTATTCTTATAGAGGCTCATAGTTCAAAGTATTCTATACATCCTGGTGCAACCAAGATGTACTGTGACCTAAAGCAACATTTTTGGTGGAGTAGGATGAAGTATGACATTGTTGATTTTGTTGCTCAATGCTCAAATTGTTAGCAGGTAAAGTATGAACACCAGAGGCCTAGAGGGACACTTCAGAGAATGCCCATTTCTGAATGGAAGTGAGAGAGCATTGCAATGGACTTCGTGGTTGGTCTTTCTAAGACAATGGGTAAGTATGACTCCATTTGGGTAATTGTTGACAGATTAACTAAGTCTGCTCATTTCATTCCGGTCAAGGTGACTTATAATGAAGAGAAGTTAGCCAAACTTTACATCTCAGAAATTGTTCGATTGCATGGAGTTCCACTTTCCATCATATCAGATAGAGGTACGCAGTTTACCTCTAAGTTTTTGAAAACATTGCATTTTTAATTAGGTACTAGGTTGGATCTTAGTACTGCATTTCACCCTCACAATAATGGTCAGTCTGAGCGAACGATTCAGGTTTTGGAGGATATGCTTCGTGCATGTGTGATAGAGTTTGGTGGTCATTGGGATAACTTCTTACCCTTAGAAGATTTCTCATACAACAATAGCTATCACTCAAGTATTGATATGGCCCCATTTGAGGCACTGTATGGTAGAAGATGTAGGTCTCCCATTGGGTGGTTTGATGCATTTGAGGTTAGACCTTGGGGTACTGACCTTCTGAGGGAATCATTAGATAAAATGAAATGCATTCAAGAAAAGATTTTAGCGGCTCAAAGTAGAAAGAAAGAATACGCAGATCGAAAGGTTAGAGACTTGGAGTTTATGGAGGGTGAGCAAGTTTTGCTGAAGGTTTCACCCATGAATGGGGTGATGTGGTTCGGTAAGCGAGGTAAGCTTTGTCCGAGGTACATTGGTCCATTAGAAGTTCTGAAACACGTGAGGGAGGTAGCGTATGAATTAGTCTTGCCCCCTGGACTTCAGGAGTGCACCCAGTCTTTCATGTATCTATGTTGAAAAGATACCATGGGGATGGAAACTACATCATTCGTTGGGATTCAGTTCTTCTTGATGCGAATTTGTCTTATGAGGAGGAGCCTGTTGCTATTTTAGATAGAGAAGTCCGCAAGTTGAGGTCAAGGGAGATTGCATCCATCAAGGTTCAATGGAAGAATCGACCAATTGAAGAGTCCACTTGGGAGAAGGAGGCTGATATGCAAGAAAAATACCCACACCTGTTTACAGATTCAGGTACTCCTTTTCGCCCTTTTTTTTCTTCTTATGATCGTTCGAGGAAGAACGATGGGTAAATTGGTATCTATTGTAACGACCTGTTAGTCGTTTTGAGTAGAAGAGTTTATTTCTTGTAATAACTGTCTGGGTCGACGGATCCCACAACGGACCGTCTTGGGCACGACGGACCGTCTAGGGTGTCTCGTTCCAAAATACTTAGATTCTGAAAATTTTGGTACTGAGATCAACTCTCTTAACTTCGTGACGGAAGAGCAGCACGGACCGTCGTAGGCACGACGGACCGTCACAGGGTCTTAAATAAAATTGAGTCTCTGAACTCTGTAACGACTCAGCAGGAAGGACTGTCGCAGGCACGACAGACCGTCACACACTACGTAACCCTAACTAGGTCGGATTTCTGTTAAATGTTTTAAGGGGTGTTTTGGACAATTCCTGCTTATAATTATATAGTTAGTGGTTTAATGTTAATAATTCAATTACTTGTGGGTTAAAGGAGATAACCTTGAAATTAATAGTGGGTTACTTTTGTAATCTTTTATACTTAATTATATGGTAATTAGGGTAAAAGAAAAAGGTTTGGAATAAGAAAAAGAAGAAAGAGACAAAAAAAGAGAAAGAGAGAAACGAGCGAGGGAAAGAGAAGAACGCAGAGGAAAGCAAATGTTTTGGGGGATAGCTTGCTTGATCACGATCCTTCGGTGGGGGTAGGTTATGGTTTATGCTATTTCATAGTAAACTCTTAATAGAGAATGATATGTATTGGGTAGTATTGTAAAGTCTTCTATATGCTTAATTGTATGCTTGCATGATATGATTATGTAATTGTAATCGGTTGGAAAGATGAGGTTGTGAAGCTTAAACCTAAAACCCTCTCTGTTAATGATGATGCCTTGGTATAAAAGAAGGCTTGATGAACTAAAAGAATGAGGTTAATGGATTGGGTGTCACGTTCCGGCACCAGGATAGTAGTAGTGCATCGGGTGTAACGTTCTGACACCAGGATGGTAGTAGTTGATCGGGTGTCACGTTCCGACACCAGGATAGTAGTAGTGGATCGGGTGTCACGTTCCGACACCAGGATAGCAGTAGTAAATCGGGTGTCACGTTCTGACACCAGGATAGTAGTAGATCGGGTGTCACGTTTTGACACCATGATAGTAGTAGTGGATCGGGTGTCACGTTCCGACACCAGGATAATAAAACTGGATCGGGTGCCACGTTCCAACACCAGGATAGTAGAGGATTGGGTGTCACGTTCCGACACCAGGATAGTAGTAGAAGATCGGAGTGTCACGTTTCGAGACCAGGATAGTAAAAAGAATGAATCTTGAATTATGTTAATATACTCAAATTTAAAGAACCTATTTCCCAAACGAGTATGGTGTGGAGGCGTGAGTCCTCATAAATGTGCTTGGGTTGTGGCCAATGGTTATGGTACTTGTTCTTGTTATCTATTGAGTATTGTAGTTGATTTTTTGTTATTATCTGATATATATTGCTTTCTATTTTGAGTTGGCCGATGATACCTACTCAGTACTTCTGCCTTGTACTGACCCCTACTTGTATGTTTCTTTCTTTGTTATTTGTAGAGTGCAGCAACCGTGCCATCGGCTTCAACTCGTCCGCAACTCTAGCAAGTCTTCAACATATTAGATTTCAGGGTGAGCTATTGTTCCTAGCTCGAACTGGATTTTTTCTTTCACGTCTTGATGTCTTGAAGTTCGAACATGGACCATCTCTTTACCTATTTTAGTTTCTTAGATACTCTTAGATTTAGTAATTTGAGGATAGATGTTCTTGTGATGATGACTTCCAGATTTTGGGGAATGATAAGTTTTGAGTTTTAGAAGTTAATTATTGATTTCGTTAATGAGTTTTAAGCCTTCCGCATTATATTCTGTTCATTATGGTTGAAATTTTGGGGTTTAGATTGGTTGGTTCGCTCACAAAGGAGGGTAAGTCTGGGTGCCACTCGCGGCTAGTTTTGGGTCGTGACAATAAGTCTTTAATTTTTTATTTATATACTTTAAAATATTGTTTTATGTTTTTTTTTTGTGTAGATTGTTTATATAATTGTGTGTCTGATTGGGCATAATAGTATATATAAATTGCATTAAATTGAATTTTGTTGTAGTCAAGTAGTTTATGTTGTCAAAAGATTTACAGAATTAGGGATGAAGATTATGTTATGTCCATTGATTTATTTGGTTTTATTTTTTTTTAAAAACCCAGAAAGTTACAGAAATCATCGTTTATGTAACATATCACAATTAGAAATGAATAGAAAAGAGTTTAAAATCTGAATATACTTATTTTTGGAATGAATAAGAAATTCTAGAAATATTATGTAAGTTAAAAAGTGAAATTTCGGTCAGCTTCAAACAATCATATCTCCTAGATCTGGATGAATTAGGAGCAGTTCTAAGATATGGTTGGAAATACCCTAGACTAATCTTTCTAACGCCACCTTGTTTGCCCAATTTCGATATCGTATGAATGAGATATGTTTTTCTGAAATTGGGTTGTTTAATCAAGGAATGTCCAATATGGATTTGGGGGTAAAATAAGTTTTCCTTCAGTTTTAAAAAATTAAGAATTCACGCTAGAGCTTGGAGAAAGGAGAAAAGAGGAGAAAACCAAGGATTTTCTATGAACTTCAAGATTTGGGCATCGAATTCGTCAAGGGTGATCCCTAAAAATGTATATTAGATCACATAGTGTTGGGTTATTTTACCCACATGCCAATCTTGTTTAATTGAGAGAATCTAAGCTATTTAGAATGTTAAGAAATTTAATTCATGAAGAATATTATTGAAGTTTTTGTTAATCTTCATAGTTGTTTTGTTAAAGTTTTGATTCATATTTACGGGTGTGATTTCATGTTGAATCTATTTGATATTGAGGGTACTAATGATCCAATGTGTTTGGGGGAAAATCATGGAAGTTTAGAGGGTGTACAGATGAAAAACGAAGGAGAAAACTCAAGAACAAGTGGGATAGGAGTTGGAGCGCCGCGCCTCCCATAGACCCAAGGGACAATCTTTGTCTTTAGGGCTTTCGGGCTCCATGCCAGCCAGAGCGCTAGGAACGCAAACTCTCCCCATTCCCCCCCCCCCCATATTTTTGTACTAGTTCTTAAGTGATGTACCTATTTTTCCTAGTTGATTCTAACACTCTAAGGTACATCTTAACATCATGAAATCATCCATAAACATGAGATCATAAACCTTTAATCCATTATCTAATTCAAGGAAAGCTAAGATCAAAGTCAAAGAAGTTAAGAGTCAAGACTAAAAGTTAAGAAGAAAGACAAACCAAAGTCTTTAAATGTTTTCAAGAGTCTCTAGCAACATTTTAATTTTTTTGAAGACTCAAGTTTCAAATGAAGTAAAGAGTAAAGGGTTGAGTTCATTTCTCAACGGTTATAAAGGAACTAAGTTTTCCCTAAAAGTTGTTTCAAGTTTGAAGTTAAATAAAGAGTAAAGATGCCGAGTTCATTCTCAAAAGTCTATAATGGAACTAAGTATGACCTAAGAGTTAATAAATGTTTTCACATGTAACTAACATTTTCCAAAAGAGTTTCGAGTTAAAAATGGAACATTTACTCCAAGAGACATTTTAAAGCTAAGCGTCGAGCAATTATTTGAACCAAGAGAAGAATTTATTTTAAAAACACATAAGCAAAGTATAATTTTAGAGTAGTATTGAGAAACAAAATGGGGATGCGAGTTCATAATAGGTTAAGTCTCCATAAACTATGTGTACATCATTGTCATTAAAGGGTCATACTTTTTAGATGATAATTTAAGTTAAGCTAGTGGATCAACTAAGTTATGTAAGGTTCTACACCGATGGCAAGGCATATGATGCTCCTTGACAGTTTGGGGTACAATGTTATACGATCACTTATGTTAACGGTGATGGTTATCGGTTAGAGAATCTCCCACAAAAGTTATATTACATTAAATGAGCAAAGTTAAGATTATTATTGCTTTATCTTTAATGATCTAAGATGCTTTTCAATTACTTTATAGGCTTTATATAAATGTGTGTGTATATATATATATATATGTGTGTGTGTGTGTGTGTGTGTGTGTGTGTGTGTGTGTGTGTTTCTTCCGCTGTCTCTTTCAAACCTATGTTGTTTTAGCAATCCAACTCGCATTCTCGTACATTTAAATGTAATGATACCAGTTGTCTTGTATCATTTTATGATACAAACGCAGGTTACTAGGATCCGAATCATAACTCAACTTATGTATTTTCCATTAATTGAGGAGCACTATACCCGCTGTCGGATCAGGGCCAATATTTGAGGTCACTTTTGCATTAGCCACCCTCAACTTAGGCTTTTGGCCTAAGTTGAGGTGCACATGTTCTAGGAACGACCAGGAAAACATAGTAGATTAGGGGAAGGTTTGTTAGGGGTTTGAAAGAAGTGGTATCATCAAGTCTTAGAGTATTTGAATCATAGGGAAAATTCATATCATTTGGTTAGATTCATTCAGGCATTTAGTGGACTGTATAAAAAATGATCTATGATCACTTCTAGACTATAGAGTGGATTATCTTTGAAGGATTAACCACACAAGTTCTAGATTGGCACACATTGCTTGAATTATCAATAATTCTGACACTCTCTTGGCACATAGTTTCATTACTACATCATCATTTTATCCACTTCAAGTTATACCTAGGTCATGAAATCAAGTTGGTTCATTATCCTGTCATGTTCAGAGCAAAAACATTAAACTTATTCTAGCCTATAACTTATAGTACATGTTTTTTAAAATTTTGATGGGTATCATTTATCAAAAAGTATATGAAATCATGCTTCATTATTTATCATGCTTTTACAAACAAAATTAATTCCTAAACATGTAGGTTCAATAAAAATTAAGCAGCCTCTTTGGGAAAAAAGAACACTGGAAAGAAAACACCGAGAGAGTGTTGTGAGTTACGTTTGTAAGGATTCACCCTATAAGTCAAAATCCATTCACCTCACCCCCCACAAAAATAAATGCAATTTTCGCCAATGCATCCAAAAATGGAAATAAGTTATGTATTTGGGTGAAGCAAATATGTGGCGCTTAGCACCGAAGACTCACCAACATGTGGGTGGGTCCGGTTTCCCATATCCCACTTCTGTAGTAGTGGGGTCAACCTAAGCAGTGCCCGCAACTCAAGGTGTTGCACCTTAAGTAATGGATTTAACACCTTAAATAGTGCTAACATCCTCCGCCCTGGTAGGTAGAACCTCAGTATTGGGCATAGAACTTGAGGCCCCCACCATAATCTCAACTCTGCTCCCTCATCTTCTCATCTCAAGTGTACTTTTGCTTAGCCCTTTTTCTCGTTCCTATGGAGATCTTTGTTGGCGTCTTCCGCCTCAATGAGATCATGTTTTCACTAGAAACATGCTTCTTTAGTTTGAAAAGTATGGGCTCAGGCTATTCATCTTTAAAGAATAGGTCATCAAGAACTGAATCATCGCCAATTTTGAAGGGTATGGCCTATTTATCAACAACAGGTATGGACAAGTTTGAGTCAATGATAGTCTAGAGACTGGCCAACTCGATCTGGACGGAGGACATGTCAATAGAGGGAGCTGGACTCTCTAGAACTCGCACCTTGAAAACATCGAGTCGCTTATGAACAAATCAGATATTATGATCCATAGAGGCATCCATCCTCTTTTCTACACGCTACTCAGATTCTATAATCTAGTGTCGCATCCAACGCTTGAGATGGTGCAACAATGTGTCCATTTGATTCTCTAACTTTTTGAATTGGGCCAATGGTAACATCGTAGTTCTGGACGTATGGGTGGCTCTAGATGAGCTTAAAGCCTGACCTACGGGATGGGAGGAAGAAATTGGTCCATAATTTAGAGGTGCATTCCCCTCCCTTGCATATTCTTGACCGCATTGAGTAAGTCATTTCGCACAAGAACATCAACTCAGTGTCCCCTCCGTGGTGCTTCCACATTCACCTCATTTTTAATGAGCACAATTTTCAATGTCCCCATAGCAAGGAACAATTTATCACAGTGCCAAATAAGCACTCCAACATCCCCTACAAAAATAAAAAATCATTCATGGGGAGGGATAAATTGTGAGTGTCTTGAACGCTCTTTAATATATTTCCGCCAATAGAAATTTGATAAAATCTATCTCAACTTATGAGACCATTGAAACTAGCATGACTTCTCTATCCCAAGTGACCATGTTGTCAGCCTAAGTGGGTGATACTCTGTTTCTAATAAAAATCCAAAAGAACTTGCCCAACAAAATAAGTGTGGCCTTCTTGATGCCGAATTGGGGTGTACAAACCCATTAAACTTTCTCCCCTTCCAGTTCCATGTGTTTATAAAGCTATGATATTGCGACATCTCTTTGCTGTGACACCCTTACAAAGGCTCCTGTATTCATGATGTTGTATCTGGTATCAAAATCTGTCGTGTTTATGGCCCACATGTTGCTAGGGTTTGGGCTGTATAGGAATCGACTTATGGTGTCATGAGAGATGTTTAGTAAGACACATCTGACTATGGTGGATTAGCGAAGATCATTGGCTATTGGCTTGGCCTTCTTATAAATGAACCCGCATACAGTGGCAGCATAGGAAGCATTAAATTCTCGCACTATCGCCTCACGATACCTCCCTAGGTCACGGGATATCCACTCACACTTGATTTTCTTCAACAATCGATGGATCTCCACATTTTATGAAGGATCCTTGTAAGAACCGGGTGATCTTTCATTATAGTCTAAGCCATATTCTCTATTGCGTTAGGAATTTTGGCACCCCGATAGATCTGTCATTGCCCTTCACACAGCAGCGGTCATATACCCTAGCTATAGAATTTGGCTGTAAGTTTTGGGGGACTTTGTGTCCTCAGAGATTGCTGCCTCATAAGATGCGGCTGCTTAATCATTACCATTGGAACATATGGATGAATGAGAACCAGATCTTGAATCCTTGTTAGACTCAGGGCCTGAAGCTTGGTTAGATTTGAAACCGGAGATTGATCCATCCTCAAAATCAAGGAAAGATCAAGTTGGTGACCTAGTCAGTGTGTGATCCTCATCAAAATGGGAGACAGTGAATACAACGGGATTCACCTTTCGAGTGGTGCCTTTAGTGGTCCTTGGTGAAGTGGAGAAGGTCTATATGTTATGACGCACGTACACTGGATCCTTCTCTTTGTTGGTGTCCTCATTGATCAGTATGAGAGTTGGGGTAACCAATTGAATTTTTTCTCGTTTTTCATAGAGCACTTGTTTCGTGGGAGCCATAGTACATGTTGAAGATTTAGTAGTACCAAAACACAAAAACAAAAAAAAACTAGACAATAGCTAAATTGGTCATCAACGATGGGGATCTATGGTCCCTTGGATGACCTATGGCCTTGGAAACCCTCCATGGTCCATAGAACCAAAAATATTGGCCCCATACCGTAACCAATATCCATGTTTTCACACTTGGAAAACAAATTCAGTGCATCCATCCACGGACCTGGTCCACGGTTCGTATAATGATCTATGGTATATAGATTGGGGTCATGCACAGAAATTATGTCAGATTTTAGATATGCTTCTAATTACAACTTCATGAACAACATTTTTGTTTTTACACAATTCTAGGCTTCGACCATGCTAGTTCATCATTCTTATGGTTCCAAAAATTCTCGGCACAGAATTCAAACAAAGTGTGGAACCCTAAGTCGAAACTTACATTTAGACTTGAATAACACACATAATTGGGTAATACGGATACACTGAATCACAATCTATTGTCTGAATGGGAATTTACAAGTTGATTTCTTGCATGATTTATTTTATTGAATAATAACCCAAGGTCAGGAACCGGCTCCCGAATTTCAATTTTCAATCTATGAACCTAAATTCAAAGTGAGGGAACAAGTACTGAGGAGTGGTGTGATTCTGTTATGACAATAATTTTTTTTGACACAAATCAATCCATCTAGTTTTACCGAGCCCGGAAATAATATTTTTGAGACTGAGGATTTTAAAGCACTTGGAGAGAAATGATTTATGTGAGGATGGAATTGGGAATGGTATTGTGAGGGATTTATAGGTGATTGGAAAGTGATTTGAGGAGTTTTGATGTTTTGAAACGGTTTTGGGTGATGAAATGAAGGAGGAAGGAAATAATATAAATACTGTTATTTTAAACACGGATTTCGGGTTGGGTTATTCAACCTAGGGCTGTGACCTACGAGACCCTGCTGGAGGTTAGTGCGTCAATCTATGGTCTGTCCATGGGACTGTAGATCAATCTATTGACATAGAACAATAAGGACTTACTTGTGATCTTTGGAAGCCATTCACAGTGCGTGAGCTGAATGACAGACCGTCGATGGGGTCCATAAACCTCTGCACCTGATTTTTTCTTTGAAGATTTTTTGCCTTATGCCCTTGCACATGTAGCAACCATTAAAAGATTCATTTTGTATTTTCTGGACACTTTATAGATAGGGACTATATCTATACATTAGTAAAACAAAAAATTGGCAACTAACTACTTTAGTACAAGAAATTAAATAATCAAACTAAAACTACTTGACAGAATTTGTATACCTATGGTTGCCTAGATTTTACGCCTTGGGTTGCCTCCCATCAAGCACTTAATTTAACATTGCGGCACGACACATGCCTCTTTATTACTCAGACTTCATCAAAATAATAGGCCATAATCAGTTGTTGCACACTCCAGATAAACCTTAATCACCTATTCATTTACCTTGAACCATATTCCGTCACTGTTCTCAAGATTCCCCGCTCCATGTGGTAACACTTGCTTTAGTAAGAATGGTCTGGACCATGTGGACTTAAGCTTACCGGGAAATAAGCGAAACATAGAGTTGAATAGAAGTACAATATCTCCAACAACAAAATCTCTCTTTTAAAATTTTTTATCATGGTACTTCTTCATCTTCTCTTTATCTAAGGTTGCACTTTCATAGGATTTTAGGTGAAACTAATCGAGCAAATTTAATTCATTCACCCTTTGAGTTAATCCAGCACCCCAATCTATGTTTAGCTTCTTCATTGCCCACACGACTTTGTGCTCTAGCTCTATCAGCAAATGGCAAGACTTCCCATATACAAATTAGTATAGAGACATACCTATGAGAGTCTTGTATGTAGTGCAGTGGACCCATAGAGCATTGTCAAGCTTTCTTGACCAATCAATTCTATTGGCATCACAGTCTTTGAAAAGATTTGTTTATCTCACTATTGGACACTTTGACTTCTCCAGTAGTCTGTGGATGGTAAGGAATAGCTACAATGTGGCGGACACCTTATTTCTCAAGCAACATTTTAAATAACTTATTGTAAAAGTGGGAACCTCCATCATGATAATTACCCTTACAGTGCCAAATCAGGAGAAGATATTCCTCATCATGAACGTGGTAACACTATTGTCTTCATTGTTGGGGAGGGAAATTTCTTCCTTCCATTTCGATACATAATCAACCGCAACAAGAATATACTTTATCCCATATGAACTAACAAATATCCCCATAAAACAGTGCCCCATACATTAAATAACTCGATTACCATGATTGGGTTCATAGGAAGCTCTTGCCTCTTTTAAATCCCACACTCTATTTGGCAATGTCACAAGACTTGGCAAAATCACATGATTCTTAGTAGATCGTTGGCCAATAGTATCCACAGTGCAAAATTTTGTACATAGCCGAACACTATTATGATGGCCACCAACAAACGATGAGTGACACATCTCAAGAACACTCAACATCTATACCTCGGGCAAACAACGTTGAAAACTCGCATAAGCACAACTACGATTCATGTATGGCTTATCCCAAAATAACTTTTTTAAATCTTGCGTAAATTTCTTCCTTTGTTGAGACGAAAGATTTGGGGGTACCAAAGCACTTGTAAAATACTATTAATGTCGGCAAACCAAAGAATGAGGTCATGGGAGGCAGCCAATACCTTTCCATCTTGGAACACATTATTGATCTAACCCTTATCACCAAGATAAAGTAAAACTTCATGCTCCAATCTAGACAAGAGATCAGCAACTTGGTTCTCTATGCCCTTGCAGGCATTCACCACAAAATCAGTTTCTTGCACAACAATACCCACCTAATATGTCATAGTTTTGTATCCATTTTGGCCATCAAATACCCTAATACCAAATGTTTAATGTGTACTTTTATCGCAGTCCCAAGCAAATAAGAGCCAAATTTCTCTAACGCAAACACAATTTAAAGAAGATCTTGGTCTGTAACCGTATAGTTCTTTTGGGTTACATTTAGAGCTTTTCTGGCATAGTAAATGGGGTGAAGTATGTTCTCAAGCCTTTGTACCAATACCACACTAAGAGGCACCCCAATATTATCGCACATGACTTCAAATGCTTTCAGACAAGCATCAGCGAAGTCAAATTTACGCACCTTTTTAAGTTGCTTTCATAATGGATGTGTAATTTTTGAAAAATCTCTTATGAACCTCTAAGAGAAACCTTCATTCCCCAAGAAACTTCTCACACCTTTTATCGAGATAGGCAGTGGATGCTTTTCTATTACCTCAACTTTGTCTTTATCTATCTCAATACCTTTCTAGAAATCCAGTGCCCCAAAACTATGCCCTCTGTAACCATAAAGTGACACTTGTCTCAATTCACCACCAAACTGCAATCTTTATACCTTTTACAGTACCTCGGCAAGATTGTCCAAGCATCTATCAAAAGAGTCACCAACCATCAATAAATCATCCATGAACACTTCAATAGTTTCCTTAATCATGTAGGAGAAAATAAAATTCATGCAAGGTTTAAAAGTTTCTGGAGTATTGCACAGACCAAATGGCATGCGTATGAAAGCGAAGGTACCATAGGGGCAAGTGAAGGTGGTTATCTCTAGGTCTTTTGGGGGATATAGAGATTTGATTGCAACCGAAATACCCATCAAGGAAGCAGTACCGTGCCTTTCCTGAATGTATATCCAACATCAGATCCATGAAGGATATAGGGTTATGGTCCTTCTCCGTCTAAGCATTCAACTTCTGGTAATTCATGCAAACTCTTCGTCTGGTCACCAGCCACATCGGAATAAGATCGTTTTCTTCCATTTGGGACCAAGTAATACCACCCTTCTTAGGTACACACTGAACAAGGCATACCCAACTACTGTGAGTAATAGGGTAGATTATTCAAACATCTAACCATTTGATAATCTCCTTTTTCAGTACCTCTTGCAGATGCAAAATTTAATATTCTCTGATGCTCACTACTTTCGGTATGACTTGAAGTTTGTGAGAGAAAATCTTGGGAGGAATCCAGATAATATCCGCAATAGTCTACCCAATAGCTTGATTGAACCTCTTTAGAAGTGATACCAAACACTCGACTTGTTGCCCATTAAGATCCAACGCAATAATGACTTGGAGTTTCTCGTCCTTACCCAAGAATGCATATCTCAAATGTGGTGTTACATCCTTGAGTTCCAATTTAGGTGTCGTTTCCACAGATGTTCTCGCTGGTTGATTTTCATGATTTTTCATATCCAAGTCCAATTTCTACAGCTTTCGCCAATATTCGCACCTATCAAGTGCGGCCACCAACTCATCCCACTCTTCCATGCAATCACCTCAAAGTTCTTATCACTACTGCTAACTCCTCAACACCCAATCCCTCTTCGATTTGTACCTCCAAACCACTCTCAATGCTATAAGTTATAGAAGATACCAAAAGGACCTCACCATTCTTCTTCATGGACCTACAAACGTCGAAATTCGCTTCCTCATTGTTAAGTCTAAACTTTATATGTTCTTTGTCCATATCAACCAAAGCACGGTCCGTTGCAAGGAATGGTCTACAAAGGTTATGGGTACCTCAAAGTCTACCTCACAATAAAAAATAACAAAATTGCCTAGACAAATGAATCACTTAACTTTCACTAGTACTTCATGGAGCACTCCAATAGGCCTCTTCGCAGTTTAATCCGTTATGAGAATCAACATCATAGATGATTTTTTATCATTTAATCCCTACTTAATGTAAATGGACAATCACATAAGATTAATGCTAGCACAAATATCACATTGTCCAATAACCTAATGCATTGGCGTCAACTTTTAAAACAATACCACACAAGTCATTCTGCATCTCTCTAACATTATCATCATTCAAGTCGAAACTTCTCATCATCTTTTGTACCATATTTTCAATTTGTGACATATTACGTCCACCTTCTCTAGGACTAGAGTCCCAATTTTAGGGAGGAACATAAGGTCAAACCTTATAGTTTCTTTTGGCATAATGGGTCTAGTTTGAGTTTTTTTCGCAATTATATCTCCCATCTCAGACGTATTGACCTTATCGATTGTAAGTTCCATAGTTTTGACCTTGATTTCGTTGACCTTGGCATCAATTATCCATGTTGGAAACTTGGGAGTTTGGTTGGAAACCCCAGTGTGATCCTTCATTTCATACATATATTCCTCATAATAACACTCCTCAGCCGGTGCTGGAGTTCTAGTAAAATATTTCATCATAATAGCACCCCCCGCTCACATTCTTTAATACGAACCCCAATTCTGTTCTCAAGTGTCCCATCTCCTCACGTATGACATATGTGGATTGGTTGAACGTAGCTTGGATTGCAAAGGTATTTCTCCCAATATCCAATTTTCTAGTGCTCGAAGCTTTGTTGTTGCGTAAGATTTTCTCTAATTTCACTGCAATCTTCTCAAAAGTGCAATATCCATAAGAACCCCAGCAATAGTGTCAAGTACCACCGTAATATTGTCATCCTGCCCTCTGTAAAAAAACTTTTTTAGTGACACATCATCAATGCGCTGTATAAGCGGTGTCCAATCCCAAGAGTCACTAACAGACTTTCTAGGTAGTTCCATGAAATTGTTATGCTTACCCAGGGAGTGCCACGAAATTGTTAAGCTGATCCTTCTTATTTAGCTTCTTGGACACTGGAAAGAACTTTGCTATGAATGATTTAATCTATTGGTTCCATGTATATAGAGTTATTAGGGACTTCATTTAACAAAATTGTTGCATCTCCAATAAGTTATAGAGGAAATACTCACAGCCCTTAAAATATCCATGTTCCAATCCGGTCGTCCCACACAACTTTTTGCAACCACCTTGAGCTTTACTATGTGAGAATGAGGGTAATGCAACACCAACCCTGCAAATAAGCTCTCATTGTGAGCATTTTCATCAGGCTACTAGTTTCCCTAAAGGTATAACCTGGTGGTGGTAGGAGTAGGACAATAGGGTAGTTAGAGTAAGCAATGTTGAAGTTGACCATGTAGTAGTTTTTGGGCCGTAGGTTCTGATGCTCTTGCATCTTTAGTGCATCTCCCAATCGATTAACAGTTGGATCCTGATTAGTCCCCTCAACTACCCTCAGTGTCTACAAACCTACACAATCACCTAATTCTCCTCCAATCGCGTTAAGTGGCACCTCTTGGTTATTCATTTTTAGTGATGTTTAATTTAGTTATGGATAATATGGAGTAAGTTGTTCTCCGTGGCTCTGTGTACTTGGCATGTACTTTAGTTTGAACCTAAGAGAGACAAAAAAAGAAGAAAAAGCAAAATTAGGAAATAGTTGACTATAGTTCAGTAATGTCCTAAAAGTTAATCTAAAATCTAAAATTCCCCTGTTGCGGTGCAAAATTTGACACGTCCAAATTACACCTCCCTAAAGAAGCATAATAAATCGTTGTCAAGTAAATAACCTAAACAAGAGGTCGTGGTTGACTCCAAAAGGAATATAGTTTATACTTAACCTTAACCCATGATTATATGCATTTAGTCAAGGTCTTTCCGAAATAATTAAGAAAGGGGGAGGGGGTTGTGATTCCTAAAAGTATGTGAGTTTAAAGTAATCAAAAGTTAACTTTGAATGTTATCAAGATGAAAGAATAAATAGTGTTAATGTGTACCCTACAAGCTCATAACGCGGTAATCCTTGTAATAGAAATGCGTATCTAAATTATTGCATGCAAAGTAATAAAATAGGTATCTCTAAATTCATGGTCCGGTATCTAGAGAATAGCTCGCACCTTGGTACGTTTACGTGTGTATAAATTACTAATCCGTATATTTTCCTCACGTTAGACATCACATCAATGAATGGCTTAGTTTTCAACCTCGTACATATTAACACTAGTCTATTTGATAGTTTCCCGTTAAATCTATGTTGATAATTCTTTTCATATTAACTCCATCCTTTGTCCAGAAAGTAGCAACATAGCGGGTTTTAACATGTTCACTCCTTAAAAAGACTTCTAAATGAAATTATTATCAATATATGAAAAACACTATTCCAAGATTGCTTAGTTACTATTCATACTTTGTTAATCGATCATGATTCCCACAACCCTAGATCAGGATTTAGTTACTCATATTAGTAAGATCACAATTCATGTTTATAGATGAAGAGATCACGAACTTACATACTAAGAATGATAAACGCCAAAAATCTGCTTCAATTGCATACAAAAATCCTCAAGCGTAACTTAAAAATCAATAACTTTCTAGAGTTTCGAAGTAAATCTCCAAAGCCAATAAAGAAAAGTAATATTTATCTAGCCCTCAAAAAAGAGGTTTACATCCCCTAAATATAGAAAACAACTCCGAAATTAAAAGGGAAATAAAATAAGGAAATAAAAATGTAGGAAGCTTCTTTGTTCTACGAGGCGAACTTGTGGTCCATGGGTTGAGTGACGGTCCATTAGTCCTTTTGTGGTTTAGGACTTAACAAATTTTTCAACCTTAAAAAATGTCCACTTCTTAGACAGCTTGTACAATCCACTAACACAAACCATCATTGAGATGACAATCCGTAGCTCCACTCCTTCACTCCATACTTAGATTATTTCAACTTCAAGTACTGGAACTAATTCTCTGATCCCTTCCACAGATTTGTAGTATGGTCCATAGGTCATTCTATGGTCCGCCAGTCACAACCGTGGTTCCACACTTGGTCAAGATTTTCCTTAACTTCAACACTTCCATGCTTGTTCTTTCTATGAACTTTAACTACATAGCATGATTAATCCGACGGTTCATAGGATGCCTTCGTAGGTGTCCATTTCATCACATGTTTCAGCTTTATCATCAAAACTCCATGCCTGAGTTGCTATCCTGAAATGACAACTAAAACATAAAAAACAAACACAAAACAAACTTGGACACTCACAAATCCTTGGTGAAATTCATCAATAGTACCAAAAAATGATGGTACATCACGATGTAACACCTGAAAATCAGGTATACTAAGTTAGGGCTAATTAAGAGGGCAACATCCAAGGAAAAGAGCTTGGCCAACCCTAGCCTAAAAATTATTGTCTTCCATAATCATGACACCTCATGGTGAGGACCACGTTCCGTGGTGATGGGTAAGGTTCGCTAAGAAGTAGCTAGCGGAAGCTGAGACCCTTCCTCACGATCCACGTGACGACTTTTAAAGGCCACTAGAGGACCCTTAGAGTGGTCTGCGTTTTCAGTTTTACTTTGTGGGGAAGAGGGGTGAAAAACCAAGATAGTGGTCAAGGGTCTATAAATCCGAGTATGAGTCGTGTCACTATGGACGGGCCCTGGTGCCCTTAATGGTGATAATTTGACATATGTAGTTAGCGCATTTTTGGGTCCTTTATAGTTTTAATTAAATCAAAGCTATGTCATTTTACTCAAGTATAGAACCCGTATGTAAGTGATTCTATCCCTAAAACTCAGCCACTCAAATCATTATATCATAAACCCAAAAGAAATCCTAAAGTCTTTGTCTCAAAAATTTTCTCTCTAGAAGAAGAAGAAGAAGAAGAAGAAGAAGAAGAAGAAGAAGAGAAGAAGAAGAGAAGAAGAAGAAGAAGAAGAAGAAGATTTGGAGCTACGATCAAGGTCAGGTCTCACTTCCTCAAGAATTTCTTGGGATTTTATATGAAGGTATGAGAACTTCTCATCCTCGGAATCCTTTCTTCCATGAATTCCCCAAGATACCCTAATTGAAAGGTAGTTGAGTTAGGTATTATTCTATAGTTGTGGGTATCGATGAATATTGATCATATTTATTAGGTTATGATTGTTTATTATTGTATTGATAGGATTACTTGTTTTTAGGAAGAATTTACATGTACCAGACCTTACCCATGTTTAGAAAGATGAAATTCATATAATTAGGTTTGATGCCATGAAAGGAGCAATTGTGAACACAAATTTATCCTTGTATAATTGAGAAATTATGGTTAGAATTTCTTTTAGATTGAGGTGATATGGTGTTGATTGATTGAGAGTGAAGCTTATATGATTATTATGATATGTAGGGCTTGAAATTAAAGATTCCATCATGAATTGATGATTTAGATTTATTTGTTGTGGAAGAAATTATTCTCATATAAATTGTTTACGTATGAATGTGAATGTTTTTCTCACATTTATTTATTCTAAGTTGAAAGTCTTGCTTATCTAAAATAAATCTAAGACCTTATGAATTGATAAGATGAAGCATGGATTGGTAATGTAATACCTTTCGATGGATATCTTGAATTTCTACTGTAATTCCTTTACATGGATAGCTTGGATTGGTAACGTGATACCTTTCCATGGATAACTTAGATTGGTAACGTTATACCTTTCCATGGATAGCTTGGATTGTTAATGTGATACCTCTTCATGGTAGCTTTATTTGGTAAGGATATGATACCTCTTCATAGTATATTTAATTGGTAAGAAGATGATATTTGTTCAGGGTAGCATGAATTTGTATGGAGATGATACATCTTCATGCTAGCATGGATAATTAATGAGATCATGGTAGATTATATTTATAATGAAACACGTCATTTCAAGGAAGTATGGTAAGTATGTCTAAAATTAATATTCACTTGCATTGATCATGTGTTTATGGATTAGTTGTTAAACACTTATGATTATGTTGATGTTTATACAAGCAATCATATTTAGTACATTTTTTGTACTAGTGCATCCTTTTGTCTTAATATAATTTAATCATAGGGTTCGACGATCTCGACTCTTATCCCCATGGGTAGTCTCTAAGTAGAGGAAAGACTTGAAAATTAGTGAGTCCTCGTATATTTCGAGGATATGGTCATCATCTCTCTTATGTTATCCTGTTTTACGTTTTGAAAATTTTTGTATGGGTTTTGTTCTATTATATTCAGGTAGTAAATGGTTTTTGAGTCACTGTGTAATAGACTTTAACTTTTGTTATGGAATTTTGAAGTTCTAGAAAATATTTTAAATTTCCCCTCATTTCTATTATTGTATGTTATGAAAGCTATGTGACTTGTATGAAGCCTCTAAGGGTATTTTACACCTTATTACATCTAGGGGGTTCCTTTAGGTTTTGAAAGTCCCAAATGGAATGGTTATAACGACATTGATCGCCAAAAGTTACCGAAGAGAAGTGGTGAAAATACAAGACAAGAAGGCGATAGAAGGAATCTCTCGGTGCATCACTAACCAAGAAAATAAATCTTTAATTCGTATAATGTATAAATTATGGTGAAAATACATGCCAAGAAGGCGATAGAAGGAATCTCTCGGTGCATCACTAACCAAGCAAATAAATCTTTAATTCGTAGAATGTATAAATTCATGTTATAAAAGAGATATTTTTAAAGTCCCCACATTGTCCAGTTCTGGGTTTTTTTATACATAACATTCCAAACATTTTTAGTTGAATTCTTGAGTAGAGATTTAGGTTTTATTAGATTTTTAGTTCGATTTGAGCATATTGAATACTTGTGGATTGTTACCAAATGTAACATAAAACCTAGTTTGTTATCCAATATTTTTAAAAAAACAATCACAATTATACGAAGGTTCACAAACCCCCCCCCCCCCGCAACAAAATAAAAAGTTATCCTCAAATGAAACTAAAAACAAAAGAAGGGTGAAAAGTAATATCGAAGTGGCAAAGAGAACTTATCTCGACAGGATAAACCTGGGCTGAAGTCTGCATGGTTTCAGCTTACTCTGCCTGGGCATTAATTCCCAGTATCTCAGCTATCAGGACACTCTCTATGTATGCATAAGTTCCCGATGTCTCATGATCTTTGGCTCTACTTGAGCCTATGATAGATGTATCCTTAAGTGATGCCTTTCTAGAAGTCTCAAACATGGCACCCTCAACGTCTATCAAATCATCGTAGACGGTCTCTTTACCAAACCAAGTTGTTGCTCATCAGTATCAGCCTAGGACATTATAGCAACATCATCGTCTCTAACCTCATCTTGGGTTGTAGCAAGAGACACATAAAAATCAGCTGGAACATATGCACTTGTCATGTCTGGAATTTCCCCAATCCCAAAAAGTGAAGTAAATAATTGTACTTCAAATTGTCTGGATCCTTCCCTAACTTAGTAATATTAGGTGTCAAGGTTGACACCTGATCTGAAGCACCATAATCTTCTCAGGGGATGCGACTATGATAATAAAGGCATTTAGTGTTAATCAGTGATCCCTCATATCAACCCCATGTTGCTAACATAGCAGTTATCACCCTGTCTATCATTCCAATCATTGCAGCCTCTACCTAGTGTCATAAAACTTAGTAGATTTGGATAAATTGCCCATCTAGTAGAGAATGGATTAGATGATAGGGGTCAGGACGCAGAAGTAGCACACAAAGATCTAGAGCGAAGAGGTGCAGCAGAAGTGTTCGGACTCTGCGAAGAGGAAGGTGCAAATGTACTTGAGGACCCATTTGCCTTAGTAGATAGGATTGCGCCTATAGGTAGAATATAAACATTGACCTCAATGGATGTGTATAACGGGGCTGTCCTTCTCCATTCAACGTCATCACGCATGTACATCAGCCTTTATATGTTTGATATTAGTAGAAGTGGTTAGCGTAACCTCGATATCCTTTTGCTCGTTCCTTGACACACGAACCTGTCAACATAATTTGGTGATCAACAAAGGAAATAGAAGCAATGTATGACGTTTCTTAGCCAGTATAACCATCTCCTGCTCGATAATAAACCCAAATCCAGCTTCTTCCTTTCAATGATTGACGAAAGACCTGCCATCTTTGGGTGGCGAAGGATAGAATCATTTTGGGATGGCATGATCGTGTTGGTGATCGTCCCAAACTAACAACTAGCTTTCATATTAATATATTACATATCTATCAACGCTCTATCTTCAATCAATCTCAGGGTGATGTTGCAGAGAAGGGGAACAACTATACATTTAGGTCATATAGAGTCTGTGTCTTGATCATACATTGAAAGTAATTCATGAAGTAAGAAGAGTGCCCAAACACATAATTTATTTAATCATTACTACATTTTACCTTCTTTCATCAGAACACCACAAAGTCCAACGTCTTGACGAAACTAGCTTTATTCTTCCATAGAGTTATAAAGTCATCATAAGCTGAGTGGAAATCTCGGATCCAAGTACAAGTGTATGGTCCACAAAGTTTTTTACCTATAATATCTAGAATTTGAGGGTATCTAAAACCTTTGGGTACCTGTCCTCCACACAATTTATGGACAATCTCTTCTCGTTAAGAATATTTCTTAAAATATTGTCCTTTAGTCCATTGATTGACGAGGTAGCAGGACCTTGTACTAGTGGTGAGTGGACCATTGTCTTCTTTAAAGTACATACTAAGCTGAAGCTGGAGGGGGTAAGACTCAGAGGCAATGGGATCCTATATGGGTTATTCATCTCCTTGGAGCGATGTTCTACTCTTCGATCCTGTAATAACTGGTAATCCTCTATCCCAAAGATGGAAGCATGAGAATCTTATGAGTGCCTCTCACTAGTTATGTGGTAAGATGTGTCTCGTAGATACTCCCCCACACACCAACTGTCCAAACTAGCCTTCTTTAGAGGCACTACTAAGGGCATCTTGCCCCTGCCTTTGCCTCGTTTTAAAGGTAGTTTCATTGCCTTTGGTTTGGATTCAGTTTCATCCTAATTTATATCAACTACATGTGCCAGTTTGAAGGGTTGCAAGTCTCTACCTGAATCTTTGGGTATAGACATTACTACAAATAACAATATAGAAAACGATATAAGAATATCAAGAAAAAAAATTAAAAATAACTACAGGAAGAATCACTAATCTGGCCGGCAAGTTGTTGAATCACTTTGACAAGCTAGGCGATTACAAAGGCGATTATGAAGTACTTTCGGCACATCACCAAGTGAACTCAACAAGCACAAACATTTTGCCGAAAGTTACCGAACAAGAACTCAATATTTACAGCAATTAAGGGTGATCTTAGGGAATGTAGGAGAACCACGAAGCCCTTCGATGAGCTTGACTCAGCTCGCCAAATGTCCCAACATGCAAGTTTTCACCGTGACTTCAAAATCAAATTTGTAGCCCAAGAAAATAATATTAAACACCAATATTATGAAAGGAGTAAAGAACCATAGTAACCATGCCTTATGGATACGAAAACTTCTCTCGATTTGGCTAAAATAGGCCAATTGGCGTCTTTTACCCTTAAGAATGGCGTCAACCGCTCCATCATTAGGACCAATATGACATTTAGCGTTATCGGGGGCTACTCAACCTTCACCTCACTAGAAAAAACAAATTTTCAACACAACCCAACAAATTTAGTGATGGAATTCCTCATTAACTTAGGTAACCTTTTGGTAGCCTCACACATTAAAGATACTGGAAACAACCTGAGATGAACTGATTCTTGTGATACGTTCTTGTATGAGAACATGACACAAACATCCACGAAGTTCCGAATGTGTGTATCGGGGTGTTCTTATCTGGTCCTCTATATAATCCTTTCATTTGGAGAGCCATAATATTGTGCTAGGATAATGGAAGACAATATTCCCATTAACAGCAGGTAGAGCAATTGCACCAACACCACCCAATTGAATCATGTAATTACATCATTAATATTCCCTGTATATAATATTGGTTCCCACTTGGATAAAATACTCCTGTTCATGATCATCCCTTGCTCTATAAAGAACAATTAAAGAAACAAAAATCAAAATAAATTTATTCATAACAACAAAAAATATCATAATTCAACTTCAATAATAAAATTTTATACAATAGCACTCCCTAACACTGACGGCATTTTGATTTAACGTCTCAAATACCACTCATTGGATTCTAGGGGTAGACAATAGTTATCTAGGATAAAATCTAATAAAGAGTTGGGGCCGAACCCACAAGCAATAATACATGTTTAAATTTTGTTATGACGTCGTAAATTTTATAAATTGTTATAGGAATATAAATTCTCAAAAACATATACAGAAGTAAGAGGGGATGACAATGAATGTTAGATAAGGGGTTTATATTTGCATTTAACATCTGAAAGAAGAATGAAAACAGGAGAGACAACAATATTAAGAGAAATCCTTGCGATGTGGTCGATTAATAGGCCAATAAAGATATTTGGTTAATTTTACTATTACAATAATTTGTTGAATTATTGTTGTTAGGCTTTTCTAAGGAGTTCTCTTCAGCTTATACTTTTAATGTATAAATCATACATCTCGGGAATCTTTTCCCTGAATGGAAGTACATAGCTCTTTAGAAAATCCAGTTCAGAACATGACACAACATTGTAAAGACTTTTCCTTTATTTTACTAGCTGGTTTTCTATAAGAAATTTCAAGATTTCATTCCTTGTCATGATCCTCTTCTCTAAGCTAGCTTTAAAAGCAGTGCACGAGAATCCATATAATTAGGTTCATACCACAGTTCATTCATGAAAAATTTCAATGTATTCCATACCTTAGCCTATCATGAAGTCAAGAAGTAAGGAAGTTTTTTCCCATTAGAGAGATATCAGAATAAGACCATCCAAAACTCCGATAAATATGCAATTTCCTTTGTAATTTTGATTCATCAAGCGGTAAAAGTACTTGAACACCATGAAGAAAAATTGTTTTGCAGTTGATTTATTGCTCTCTCAATCCACTCGTGATTATTGAGCAGAAGCCTAGGATGACCCTCTATAATTAAATTCTTGCGGCATGACCCTCTATAATTAAATTCTTCATGGTGTGTGAAATGTTTCGCGATAATAGAATCTGTCACATTGCTAAACAAATCCCTTGAACCATAAATTGTGACGCATGAAAAATCCCTGAATCATAATATCTTTCATGGCGCATGGCACCTCAAAATGATACATGTTTTTTTATTATAAATCCTTCCTGAATTCACATAACAGTTGTAGCAACCATATCTCAAAACCAATCCAAATGAGATGTTCAAAAAAATAATGAGGAGATTACTATTGGTATAACAATGCACATTTATCAATAACATAATCATCATACAACATCACTAATTAATTAATAACTCTTACTAATTTATTAATAATTCTATCAAACCACTCTCAAATATCATACACCAATAACTAATTATATTGCCTTTTATTACCCTTTTTCATCATTATAATTATTTAATATGGACAAGTCAACATGTAACTAAGTATCAATACCACCCAACATATATTGATGAGTCCAAGCTTTAAACATATTTAGAGTTTTGTTTTGATAATTTTACTATCCTCAAGCGCTGAATTTATGCTTTAAAGGGTTGTTAGAAAATTGATTTATATGTATGTAGGCTAAGGAACAAGGGAAGGAAACTATCGGATAAAAAGGAGCAAAAAAGTTGAAGAAGTGAAGAAAATCGATCCAGGTGATCGCTAAGACCCCTCAGCAAATCGCCGAGTAGATCTTTAGCCCGCCCAAAGTTCTAGCATGCCAGACTTAGGGAAGAACCAACTTGGCAAAAGAACAACCTCGATCGCCTTAAGTCAGAGAAATCTAAGGGCAAATGACCAATGCAAACCAGCGAAGGATTGCAACAAATAGTGGATCGCCGACACATTTCGAACAAAGGTTTTTCAGAATAAAAGCTGGGTTCTGAGAAATTGGACTTTGTAATGAAATTTTAGTCACTATTTAAATTTCTGATTACCTATGTTCTAGATTTTATGTTTTCTCCTAGTTTTTGAGGATACATTGTATACTTCAAACCTTTTTAGGTTCACACTTGAATATTTTCAAATGGGTTTCTGTATATAGACAATTTGGACGATTGTAAATAGTAATGAACCTTCCCCAGATTATGGATAATGTATTTGATAATCTTTTCTCTTGTTTGATGATGTGTAGCAAAAACACCAATTCTTGGGGTGTGATCATGTGTTTATTTGTGTAATTATCTTATGAGTATTGTTGTTTTATGATAAAAATGTTGGTTTAATGTGGGTTTAATCATTATTTGTTTTTTAATCATTTTAGTTTAAATGCAAATTCAATTCTAATTTACAGTCCCTGACTTGCTTGGAGAATAGTTTTGGAACCAAAACTTTTGATTAATGATTGAAAGTATTGGGTTGATATACATTCCAACTCAAGAGAGTTAATCCAAAACTCAATTCTACCTATCTAGCTCAAGAGAGTGGATACTTTAAGGTTGTGGTTTGTTTGTCATTTTAAGCCTATTGATGTTTGAGATAAATTTCTTCAATCGTATTAGTTGTTGTAGAAAAAGCGATTGAACTTGTGGAGACAATGGTTGTACAACAAAGAGGTTTATTCAGTTCCTTGAAAGTATCTTTCTTATGCTCTTGTTAAGCGTATTAATGCTTTTTAACTTTTCAATGTGGGAGATTTAAATTAATTACAGGGTGACAAAAACTAGAAATTGATCTCAGTTTCATTTTCCATTCGACTATTGGTTCTTGTTTATTGATAAGGAAGAAGAACATTCGTTCTTCTATGTGCGATTTCAAGTTTATTCAACTCCGTAATGATTACTTCAAAGTTCAGCTCGTTGTGGAATTAACTTAGTTGCATTCTGAAGATAATAAATCTTTTTGTGCCAGTATCTTAGATATATATGGAGAAGCTCTTTGAGCTGAAATTCTGTAAATTTTGAGTTAGTTTGTCCTAGTTGCAACTATTATTTAGATCTTACACTAGGTAATTCTCCAGTTTCCATTTGCAGGATATCATTTTCAAACCTACGAAAAAATTCTCATGATTTTTTCTACATGTGTGGGAACGTATTGCACTTACCAAAGAATATGCATTCATCACAAGTAAGGTGGCAGTAATATGGTTGCTTTGCCCATAAACAAAATGAAGGTATTTTCCCACTATCATTTAAAGGTTATATCCTTCTTCGATATTGATGTTAGTTTTTTTCACAATTACATTCATCTTGATGATCAAGTCATAGGAACTAAAGAATAACTCAAGAATTAATGCACCGCCATGTTTTTCTCATCTACCAACATAGAAACACCTCCTCCTCCTTCACCACCGCCACAACAATTATCACCCGTTCTTCCACCATCACAATCAACACAACTGACCTTTTCCTCTATCACAACCACTATCTCTTTAGCCAGGTTCTTCTCCACCTCATTTTATGCCAATGATTTTAAACAATTCACGAACTTTTTGCATGTCATGCCCCGAGCCACCCCTGTGAGGTGGAAACATAACCTTGGACCATAAGTGATCCCAAGCTAACCCTGATGTCATGATCATGAGCATACTAAAGATAATAAACTTATGCGGAAGCTAAATCATAACATAGAATAAAAAGATGGGGAATACCTATATGCTAAAACTAATATATATATATATATATATATAAATATATATATGTATGTAGAAATAAATAAAACTAATGAATTTAATACAAATGAAATATTAACTAAATACTAAGATGAATCTAACTATATCTTAAATAAGCCACTAAACTGGACTAGAAATACTATGACAAGCCCCAGCTAAATCTAGCAAACACTGAAACAAAATGACTAAAGACTGAAATGACACTCATGACTGTTGTCTTCAGAGAATGAGGACTCACCACTA
This sequence comes from Solanum lycopersicum, assembly GCF_036512215.1. Classification (NCBI taxonomy): domain Eukaryota; kingdom Viridiplantae; phylum Streptophyta; class Magnoliopsida; order Solanales; family Solanaceae; genus Solanum; species Solanum lycopersicum. Next base: position 11,623,803 of record NC_090809.1, on the reverse strand, counting down.
AATTTGTTGAACTCAAGATCGGGAAATTGATCTGCGCTGCATGATGAGAACCTGAACCTGTATTACGAGAAGATAAAGTGCACATATGCATCAACACATGAAAGGTACTGAGCATGTAAAATAGAGTAAAGTTGAAATAAAACAAATCTGAACAAGCATAAAAGCAAGTATAATAATCTTACTTGATAAACTGAATTCTTAGCTTACTTAATGCAATGACCAATTTATAGTATGCAAAGATTGAATACTGAATATACTGATAAATGGTCAATACAAAGAGTCTAACCGAACTATGAGAGCTACTAATAACCGATAATAAAACCACATGACGTAAATGTGGAGTCTGATGTATATACCCCACCGAGATGACCCAATATACCCTTGCAAAGGTATAAAGGCATGTTGGTGTGATCACTAAACTGATTGCCCACAGAGGGGACTTACAACCTACTTGCCTAGTAGTTCTGTGACTAATTGGGTACGCTAAACGCTAGTCCAACTCGGTATTATGCTACTCCCTATGAATCCTATAAATTTACTGGTTATGTCTGTGTTTCTATAAATACTAGATAGCTAAAAACTGAGCACACAAATTGAGAATCCAATAATTAATCTGGTAATTATGCATTTATAACTGAGATATGTATATCTGAACTGTCTTAAATATCTGATCGAACATGTGTACTTCAAGAACTAAATAAATACAAAGATAGGGTTCTGAAATTCATGCGATAATTTGAGTAATAACATAATAATCTTATTTGGAAGATATATTTAATAAATTTGTGAAGTTTTAACAAAGTTCTAGAAACCCTAGGCTTAAGCATGATAATAGAATCAAGAATCTGACTGAAAACTAGGTACCCAATGGGTGAAAGGAATCCACTACTGAAATCACATATACTTGGTGATGAAATCCATAGAAAAATACCTAAATTTCCAGGCTTGAACCGCTGGAGCATATTGCGTTCTTGATCTAGGGTTCTTGATCTTTTTCTCCTTTCTTGCTTTTAATTTTCTAACATTTTGATTTAATGATTTTACTTAGATATGTTTTAATTATGTTTCTAGGATTAACTTGACTAAAATCTAATTATTTAGGGTCAAAACAACATAACATAAGATTTAAACGAAGTGGGATCCCCTGGGTAAATTGTTGCCGAATCAAAGGACGGCCAGGACTGACGGTCCGTCGTCTGACTGACACCACATCGTTGGATCCGTCTACTGGCCTTATTCGATTGGCCTTTCCTAAAAGGGGCATTACGTTTTTAGCAAGGTCGGTGGCTATAGAAAGATAATTCAATTATCTATCTATCGATAGGTTATGGGACACCTATTTAATTTTTTTCTAGGAGTTATGACGATTTGAAATTGACCCATCTGCATTTCCCCTTAACTACCTTCAAATTCTCCACTTACGGTCCGTAGGTCAACTTACGGACCATACTGATCATCCGTAGCCCTTGTTAGAGAGTGGGTGAAAGGAGTATTGATGGACGGTCATGAACTAAGGACCGTCGTCTAACCTACAGACCGTAAGTTCGTCCGTTGTCCAAGACGTAACCAATTTTCTGGGCTAAAACTTTTGGGAGTTTCTGATCCCATCGACGGTTGTGCAGGACTGATCGTCGGTCAGGCTATGGTCCGTCGATGCCACCGTTGGTTGCACCTGCAGATTTATTTTTGTAAAGCTGGATTTTTTGGTCTGTTTTGGCTACGAGTTGTAACATTATCTCCCTCCCTGGAATGAAGACTAAACTAGATGAACTAGAGGGAGAGAGCTGCAAACCATACTATAAACATTGAGAACTGAGTTTCTTACTTAACCGAGTTCCGATAACATGCAAATACGCTTAAAATGCAAGTACAAACTGAGGGAACATGATTCTAATACATCAAGCATGAATGACTGGAAAACTGAAGAGGAACTATTACTTCAAGATGGAGTGGAATAGGAAAGAAAAAGGTGAGGATACTTGGCTTTCATGGCTGCTTCTGCTTCCCAAGTAGCTCCTTCTTCGGACTGACTCCTCCGCAAAACATTGACTAAAGCGACTTCTTTGTTTCTCAATCTTCTGACCTGACGGTCAAGAATCTCAACTTGTACATCCTCATAACAAACACTATCTTTCACCGTCACTCTCTAATGGCACTATACAGGATTGGTCAACCACACACTTCTTTAAGAGTAAAATGTGGAAGACCGGATGCACTACTGCTAATTCTGCTTGCAACCTAACTAATATGCCAATTTGCCAACCCTTTTCAAGATCTTGTAAGGGCCTACGTATCTAGGAAAGACCTTCCTTTTCTTTCCAAATATCATCACTCGTTTCATAGGTGAGAATTTCATAAAAAACCAATCATAAACATGGAACTCTAGTTCCCTTCTCCTTACATCTACATAAGATTTCTGACGACTTTGGGCATTCATAAGTATATCTCTAATGAGTTGCACTTTATATATAGTATAAAGGACTGAATCTGTCCATATCAAAAGCTGCTTCACCTATTTCAAACCAACCAACATGAGATCTACATCTACACCCATATAAAGCCTCATAAGGGGACATCTTAATGCTAGAATGGTAGTTATTACTATAGAAAACTCAATAAGGGAGAGGTGATCATCCCAACTACCCTTGAAATAGATCACACAAGCTTTCAACATATCCTCTAAGGTCTGAATGGTACGCTCTACCTACCCATCCGTCTGTGGATGAAATGTTGTACTATGGTTAACTTGAGTACCAAGACCTTTCTTAAATGACTTCCAGAAATAAGAGGTAAACTGAGGACCTCTACATGGGATGATAGACAAAGGAACACCATTTAACCTCAATCCCATTAATGTAAAGCCTTGCATAGTCTTTTGTAGAATATGTAGTCTTGACCACCAACAGGCGATAAGACTTAGCCATCCTATCAACTATCACTGAAATGGTGTCATGATGTTTGCGAGTACGCGGTAATCCTATGATGTTGTCCATATTGATCACATCCCACTTCATAGTAGGAATATCGATCTCTTGAGTCATTCCCCTTGGTTTCTGATGTTGTACCTTGACTCCCTGGCAATTAGGTCACTTACTCACTAAGTCTGCTATACTCTCTTCATGCCATTCTACCAATAGACTTCCCGCAGATCGCGGTACATCTTAGTTGCACCTAGATGAATAGAATACAGAGAGTTATGGGCTTCTACAAGAATAAGTTGTCTCAACTCGCCCACATCAAGAACACACAATCTACTCTGGTAGCAAAGTACACCATGTCCCCCTTGGGAGAAAACGTCCAGTCTCTGATTATGGACTAAACCCTTAAGTTGAAGCAAGATTGGATCACTGTCTTGCTTTTCCTTAACCTCTACTACCAAAGAAGATTCTGCCCCATTCTGAATTGTTACATCGTTGTCTGATATGCTCATAAGGCGAAATCCCAAGAGATCAAGCCTGTGAATATCCTCCAGTAGCTCATTCCTTTCTACCTCAACATGGGCGACACTACCCATAGATAATCTACTAAGATCATCTGCTACTTTATTCGACTTACCAGGATTGTAATGCTCACTTATATCATAATCCTTAAGGAACTCAAGCCATCTCCTCTGGCGAAGATTCAACTCCATCTAGGTGAACATATAATGAAGGCTCTTATGGTTAGTGAACACATCTACATGAACACCATACAAGTAGTGTCTCCATATCTTGAGTGCAAACACCACTGCTGCAAGCTCGAGGTCATGAGTTGGATGGTTCTTCTCATGAACCTTAAGATGTCTAGAGGCATAAGTTATTACCTTAACTCGTTGCATCAACACACAATGTAGTCAAACTCTGGATGCATCACAATAGATCACATAACCATCTGAACCCTCTGGTAGAGTAAAGACAAGAGTTGGTACTCAATCTTGTTTTAAATTATGTGAAGCTTTTCTCACAATGGTCTAACCATTGACACTTGACCATCTTTTGAGTCAACCTAGTCAACAGTGAGGCTACGGATGAAAATACTTCCACAAACCTTATTAGTAATCCTCTAGTGTTAAGAAACTTCTGATATTCGTAGAAGAGGTAGGTATGGGCCACTGTTTCACTGCTTCTATCTTTTGTGAATCCACTCGAATCCTTTCGCTAGATACAATGTGACCATGAAAAGTTACATATTGAAACCAGAACTCACATTTGCTAAACTAAGCGAATGAATGGCGATCCCTGAGCGTCTGCAAAACAACTCTCAAATGACTTGCATGTTCCTCCTCACTACTAGACTAAATGAGGATATCATCAATAGAGACGATAACGAACAAGTCCAGCTACTGTTTGAAAACTCTGGTCATCAATTCCATGAAATCTGCATGAGCATTAGTTGGTCCAAACGACATAACTAAAAATTCATAATGAGCATACCAAATTCTGAAGGTTGTTTTCGAAGAGTCACTACCTCTGATTCTAAGCTGATGATAACCCGATCTGAGATCTATCTTTGGGAAATGGCTAGCACCCTGAAGTTGGTCAAACAGGTCATCAATCCTAGGTATGGGATACTAATCTTGATTGTGACCTCGTCAACTGTCTATATTCAATGCACATTTTGAGGGAACCATCTTTCTTCCTTACGAACAATATTGGTACACCCGATGGTGAAATGCTAGGTCTGATGAAGCCTTTATCTAGAAGTTCTTTCAACTGCTCTTTCAATTCCTTAAGATTTCATAGAGCCATTCTGTAAGGAGGAATAAAAATAATCTGGGTATCTTGAAAGAGATCAATTCCAAAGTCGATTACGCTTTCAGGAAGGTCTTCGTGAAGATCTTATGGAAACACTTATGGAAATTCACAGACTATTTGAACTGACTCAAGAATTGGGGTTTCAAGGCTAGAATCCTTAACCCAAACTAGATGATAGAGGTAATCCTTAGATATCATCATTTTATCCTTAACATAAAAAATAAATCGACCCATAGGCACTAAGCTACTACCCTTCAATTCTACGATTGGTTCATCGAAAAACTTAAAAAGAAACAATCTTAGTTCTACAATCGACTGAGGCATAACATGAGTATAACCAATCCATGCCTAAAATGACATCTAAGTCTACCATTTCTAACTTTACTAGATTTGTTGAGGTGACTTTCTAAGAGATATTGACAGGGCAATTTCTGTATAATCGTCTAGCTATAACTGGGTCACCGACTGGAGTAGAGACTGAGAAAGGTTCTGAGAGAGTTTCTGGACTGACATTGAATTGGACTGCTATGTAAGGAGTTACAAAATGAAAGAGTATCCCTTGGATCTAAAAAATCATAAACATCAAGGTCAAAGACATGTAACCTACCGATGACTACATTAGGAGAACCTTTGTGATCCTGGCGAGCCTGAAAAGCGTACAACTTGTTCTGCCATTGACTGCCACGTATACCAGATGAGTTACCTTATTGAGTTGGGCGACTTACTGGTGCTACTTAAGTTGTAGACTGAGCTCTACCATTACTACCTCCTTGACCTTGTCTAGAAGGAAAATCCCTCAACTTGTGACCAGACTGACCACACCCAAAACATCCCGCTTTTCCTTCAAGACACTTGCCCGGATGGTTCTTACAAATCTTAGGGCAAGTGGGGTAAGTCTTGGTGCCTGAAATACTTCCCTGAGATTTAGAGCCTAGTGTTCTACCCATGTGATCATACCTTTTCTTGGAGGATGGAACATTAGATGATGAAGGGGCTGTAACTGAAAACTTCTGCTGACCTTGCGAGCGAGTTCCACCATCCTGATTTCTTTTAACAATTGTCATAGTTACCAATCCTAGCCTTCTTATTTTCCTTAGCATGTTCCCTAATCTTATTAACCTTAACCTGCTGAGCATGAGTTATAAGCCTTGAGATGTTCATATCTCCATGTAACATCGCATTTCTACACTCAATTTTAACCAAATCTGACACTCCATAAAAAACTTATTCATCTGAGCCCTGGAGTAAGCAACCATGTGAGGAGCGTACCTGGAGAGTTGGTTAAACTTGAGTCCATACTCTTGGACTGTCATGTTACCTTGCCTTAATTTCATGAATTCTTGGGCTTTTGCTTCTCTCAACTCTATTGGGAAAAACCTGTCGAGAAAAGTCTCACTAAAGCAGTCCCAAGTGATAGGAGCCTTATTTGCACCCCTATTCACCTTCTACTGAGTGTACCAGATATAAGCAACATCCTTCAACTGGTATGATGCTAACTCACCCGATCTTCCTAGTGAGTTGCATTACCTCAAATATATTCTTGATCTCATCCAAGAAATTCTGAGGACCTTATCAGCTTGCGATCCTAAGAACTCAGTAGGAGTCATCCTAACAAAGTCACAGACCCTTCCTTCCACTAATCAACCATTTTCATTCATATGAGCATGAACCCGATTGTTATAGTTAGTCATACTCTGAGCCAACATCTATATGGCATTTTCTGAACTCAACATTAGAAACTTCTAGATTTGTGATTGGAGGAGCTGCGTTTGCATTTATGGCGTTCGCATTCCTTGCATTATCTCTACAAGGGGGCATGATATAAAACATAGGACATCAAGTTAGAATATAATAAGATCATACCTTACGCATGATAAGAGTAACAAGAAAGTGAAGTTTTTCCTAAAAAACTTCATAGCCTCCCTCTCATTAGATGTGGTGCACTTCACACCCATGAAAAGGAATCTACTTAGTGCGACTTTTCAGACATCCTAGGACAGTTAAACCTGGTGCTCTGATACCATATTTTGTCACGCCCCATACTACCCCTGAGACGTGGACACAGAACCTAAGACCACAAGTGATCCCAAACTAACCCTGCTGGAATGATCATGAGCATACTAAAGATAATAAACTTATATGGAAGCTAAATCATAACTTATAATAAAAAGATAGGGAATACCCATATGCTATATATATATATATATATATATATATATATATATATATATAAACCAATGAGTTTAATACAAATGAAATATTAACTCAATACTAAGATGAATCTAACTATGTCTTATATAAGCCTCTATACTGGACTAGAAATACTGGGACACGCCCCAGCTAAATCTAGCAAAATTAAAACAAAATGACTAAAGACTGAAATGACACTAATGACTGTTGTCTTCGGAGAATGAGGACTCACCACTGAATCTGCAAAACTGGAGATCGGGAAAATGATCTATGCGTGATCTGGATGTTGAGAACCTGAACCTACATCATGAGAAGATGTACTGCACATATGCGTTAGTACTTGAAAGGTACTGAGCATGTAGGATAGAGTAAAGGTGAAATAAAACATAATTGAACAAGCATAAAAGCAAGTATAATAATCTTACATGATCAATTGAATTCTGAGCTAACTGAATGCAATGATCAATTTATAACATGCTGAAACCGAATACTGAATATACTGATAAATTGTCATTGCAAAGAGTCTGACTGAACTTTGGGAGATACTAATAACCGATAATAAAACCACATGAGCTAAATGTAGACTCCGATGTATACGCCCCACCGAGAGGACCCAAAATACCCTGCCAAATGTATCAGGCATGCTGGCGTGATCACTAAACTGATTGCCCACTTAGGGGACTTACAACTTACTTTCCTAGTAGTTCTTTGACTAATTGGATACGCTAAACGCTAGTCCAACTCTGTATTATGATACTCCCAATGAATTAAGTGAATTTACTGGTTATGTCCGACTTTCTGTAAATACTGGATAGCTCAAAACTGAGCACGCAAATTGAGAATGCAATAATTAATCCGCTAATTATGCATTTATAACTGAGATATGTATATCTGAACAGTCTGAAATATCTGATCTGGCATGTGTAGTTTAAGAACTAAAGAAATAAAAAGCTAGGGTTTTGAAATTCATGCAATAAGTTGAGTTATAACATGATAATATTATTTGGAACATATATTTAATAAATTTGTTAAGTTCTAACAAAGTTCTAGAAACCCTAGGCTTAATATAATAGAATCAAGAATCTGACTGAAAACATGGGACCCAATGGGTGAAAGGAATCCAGTAGTGAAATTCCACATACCTGGTGATGAAATCCACAAATAAATACTCGGATGTTTAATTTTAGCAAGGTCGGTGTCAATGGAAAAATAATTCAATTATCTATGTGCGGATAGGTCATGGAACACCTATTTAATTTTGTTCTAAGAGATATGACCATTTGAAATTGGCCTAACTGCATTTCCCCTTAACTGTCTGCAAATTCTCCATCTACGATAAGACCTATGGACTATAGGTCCACTTACAAACCATGCTCGTCATCCATTGCTCTTGTCAGAGAGTGAGTGAAGGGTGTTTTGTTCGACGGTTACGGACTATGGACCGCCTTCTGACCTGCGGACCGTAAGTCCGTCCGCCGTCCAAGACTTGACCAATTTTTCTAGGCTGAAATTTTTGGAAGTTTCTGATCCCATCGACGGTTGTTCATGACGGACCGTGGGTCAGGATACGGTCCGTCGATGCCACCGTTGGTTGCAGCTGCAAATTTTTTTCTGTAACTGGTTTTTTTTTCATGTTTTGGCTACGGGTTGTTACACTGCAGCAATTATACAGAAGTCACTACAATAGTCCAACAATTGTAGAAGTTGTTGCAACAATATAAGCAAGTGGTATTGTTTCTACATCAATTGCTAGAATTATTGCAACAACTGTCGTAATTATTATTACCATGGGTACTGCAACAACTGTCATAATTAATATTACCATAGTTGTTGCAACAACCATTGCAATTGTTGTAACAATTACATAGTCACTTGATTTTCTACATTTATTTATTGTACTAGTGTACTTGGCTGTGCTTCGCGTGGTTATGAAAAGAATTATCATAAATTTATACTAAATCATAAAAGATAATCTATGAAAACTCATTTAAATATATCTATATTTTGTAATTATTGTTATTCCGAGTCATCTATAAGGTAAATACTCTATAATAGAAATTATTAATTTTTTACATCAATATCTTTTAATTCGGACGTCTCCCTCCTCTTTGTGATAACTTCATCACTACTTACTTTCTAGTATTTGTTTGTTCACCAACCTAAAAGATTATCATATCAAAATCACTAAAAAGGAATAATTAAAAGTTAAAAACAAAATAACGTTAAAAAATACAAGAATTAGCTATGCAGAAAAAATTGAAAAAAAACGCATACACAAGTTTCTATTTCTTCTACATTTTCTAAGCTTATATATAAAAATATTAAATAGTATATTTCATACTTCAAATAATAATACATTTAATATACAAATTCCTAAGGTGAAAATCAGTAAATATGTGTCCTCTAGAATGCAAGGAGGCTCACCACTGACTTCGAATGCTTTGCTGGATCATCGAGACGCTAGATGATGTTGATCCTAATTACATGCGTCTGCATCATGATACCAAACAGGCCAACTAGCATCAGTACATTGAATGTACTAGTATGTGAGTTGAAATGGTAACAAAACTTAAGCTGAAAAAGAGTAAGATGACACACTTCCTTGGCTATGCTCAACTCATGAAAACTTGACTTAACAAAAAGCAGGTAGGCATATGTAATATATATATATATATATATATATATACACACACACACATATACATATATAAAAATATATAGATAGATATGTATGTATGTATATATATATTAATAAACTCAACTTTACTTATATATGAACTAATATATAGTTTTTGTAGGAGATTCTTTAACCGAGAACCACCACTATGAGCCTAAGTGGTGACACAACGTGTTTCCCACACTTCTAGAATTGTGCTATACTTTATCGTTGCATATAACTCCTTAACTTAGTGGATTCACTAGCATAACTTACTTGATCATCTAAAATGTATGACCCGTTAATACATATGATGGCTACAAGATTTTCATGGAGACTTGAGTTAATATGAACTCTAATCCCCACACCAATACTCAATACTACTCCAAAATTATACTTTAGCTCATGCTTTTTAAAAAATGCTTTTTTAGGGGGTATAGATAATTTTTCAACACTTAGCTGTAAAAGCTCTCTTGGAATCAATGTTCTTTTCTCTTGTTCAAATCTCTTTTGGGAAATCATAGTTTCGTTTAACTCAAATTTGAAAACATTTATAAACTTTCAGGGACTTAGTTCCCTTAAAACATTTGAGAAATGAACTCAACTCTTTACTTTGCTTAACTTGAAAACTTGAGTCTTAATCAACTCTTAGGAAGTGCGTAGTTCCCTTACATTTCTTTGAAGGAAAGAGTTCGACTTTTTACTCTTTACTTTAACTTGAAACTTGATCCTTAAAAGAAGTTAAAACATTTAGTAAAGACTCTTAAAAACCTTTAAGAACTTTTATTTGACTTATTTCTTAACTTTTAACTTGACTCCAACTTCTTTGACTTCAATTTTAACTTTCCTTGAATTAGATTATGGATTCAAGGTTATGATTTCTGTTCTTTGATGAGTTCTAGGTGTTTAGAAATCATTAAGTAATTAGAATTAGTGGAAGGTATTAATGTTCCTTAGAAGGACGTGAAAAGGCTAAACTACCAAAACTAGGCGAAAAATGACGATTCAGGCACGATCGGAGTGCGCCGCGCTAGACTATTTTTTCTAAGGATTCATGATGGCACACTGAAGGCGCGCTTCCACATGCCCCCAGGCGCAGATGGGCCGCATTGCGCCTACTGCTTCCAAATTTTGGCTGACAAATTTCTCTCTTCGTCTTTCAATGCTAAATACCCTAAACCTCCCTAGTTTTTTTTTTTCAAACCCTTAGGATCATAAATACCATGAATATAATACCCAAAATATCTAACTCGAAAACATCGGAAATTACAAAGCAACATCAGTGTGTACTTAAAAAACTCAACTAAAAACGGATTCAACAAGATTCGTCAAGAATTACCTTCAAATCATGTAAACAATTCTAAAACCTTTCAATTGAAACAAGATTGGTGTGTGTAAGAACTAACCCAACACGAAATATCTCATATACCTTGATAGGGATCACCCACGATGAATTCTACTTGAAATTTCTTGGCGTTCTTGGAGAAACATTGATCTTTCGCTCTTTTCCTTCTTCTATTTTCTCTTCTCCAAGCCAAAAACGTAAAGTTAACTTTGTAATCTGAACTAAAACTTGTTTTTACCTTAAATTAATCCCTAAAAGGAAATAGGAAATTAATTTGTGAAAGACTAGTTTGCCCTTCATTAAAATTTTATTGGGACCTTCCTCAATCCAACAACCCAACTTCTGATAGATATATCTCCATCATACAATATCGAAAATGCGCAAACTCGACGGAGTTGGAAAGAACACAAAAAAAATGAGTAAGTCCAAACAAAACAAATTTTTTTTTGTTTGGATTGGGTTACGCATCTTCAAAACTAAAATTGAAAATTCAAACTAAATAGTATAAAACCGAACTAAAAAACTGAATGCACACCCTACTTTCAAGTTTCAAAATATTCTTCATTCTTCAAATAAAAGTTATTCAGAATTTGATTCTTCAAAAAAAATTATGTATTAATTCAAGCTTTTTCTTGGTCGATAAATAATCAGGTATACATTATTTTATTAAATTTTGAATTTGATTAAGGTAATTTTGATTAGATTTTTAGAATTATTTTGATTTGTTTACAATGTCACCGTTTATATTTTGCATTTTTCATATTACTGATTTTCCTTCATTATTCTCGAATTTTATGCATGTTTTTTTACATTTTTAGTCAATTCTTTTTGTGATTTTTACTTCAAAAATTTATGTTTTGCGGTTAAAATTGCTCAAAAAAGGATATCTAACTTTCTCCGTGATTGTATCCGTATTCAAGTTCAAGATAACAATGTGAGGTAATGAAACTATTAATAAATAATAAAAGTTGGGTGTAGAAGATTTCGAAAAACATGATGAACACCAATATGAAGAACAATTTCCAATTAGTTTGTTTTGTATTTATAATTTCTTTTAAAATTTTGTCTAATTTCTATAGTTGTACTTCAACCATCATGTATGCTTTTAGGGGTTGTTTGGTAGGATGCATTAAAAATAAATAGTCCATATATAATGTATGGTATAATTTAGTGTAATGTCTGGAAGGAAATTTGGTCAATATATAACTAATCCATGGATTAGTTATACCTCCTACATCGTATTATATGATGAATTACTAATATCATCCATTCGGAGGTATTAGTAATACATGAAAATAATACCATGGGATAAGTCTATTAAAGACAAAAATATCCCTAAAAATAAAATTAGCTTACATACATACATATATACATATTTGTGTGAGTGTGTGTGTGTGTGCGTGCATGCGTGCGCGCGTGCGCGCGTGCGTGCGTGCGTGCGTGTGTGTGTGTGTGTGTGCGCGCGCGCGCGTGAGAAAAGACATAAAGTGACACCTGAAGTTGTCTCGAAATTTAAAAAAGACACTTAAACTATGCAAGTGTCCTATTAACCCTCCTAAACAATCCTGAACTGATATTATTACATCATTTTTTGTCCACCTAACATGGAGAGTGTATGCACACTCTTAAAGAGCATGAACAAATTTAAAAAAACTAATATAATTTTATTTTTACATTAAATTTACGATAAAATATAGATTTTTATTTTTCTTATTATTTCAACTTTTTCTCCTTATTATTTTTTCCTTTTTTCTTTCTTCCTTCTTCTTCAAAAATTCATTATCATCTTCATTAACTTATCACTTTCACTGTCACTTTTTACCACAACCCCATCGCTCTTTTATTCTACTATTAGTTTAACTCTCTTTAATTTTATGATTATATCTAGATATTTCAGTACATTTCGAACAATGTGATAAAATCGTTAGATTTCAAGATGATTAGTAGAATTATTTAGTTTTTTATCCAAATTCCAAATGAACTTTTCAATTTTTGGAGAATTCTTATGCTTTTAAAATTATCATTTTTAGTTTTGAATTTTTTATGGATTTAAGATAAATTTAATGATAATACCTTCAATATTTTGATCTTTCTTAGAAAAATAATTAGTTTGGTTATCAATATCTCAATAAAGTCTAGAAAATAATATAATTTTGGAAAATAAGAAATTTGACCAAATAAGAAGAGGAAAAGAGAAAGAAAATGGAGCGGCTCAACTTGATATGGGTGTGGGGTTAGGTGAAGATGAGAGGCGAAGAAGAAGAAATAAAAAAAGAAAATGGAGGGAGCTTGAATATTGGGGTGGAAGATTAATTATAAATTGAAATAAAAATATTAAAACTAAAATAGGTCTAAAAGTACGAGAAAGAAATAAAGAAAAACTTAAAATTAAAAAAGAATATTTCAAAATTGAATTAACACGTGTCGCACAATGATTGGTGTGTGATTACACTTTCCATTTAAAATCTTGAATTGAGCCGAAAATGATGTAATAATATATGTTCGGAATAGTATAGGGGGCAATTGGATATTTGCATAGTCAAGGTGTCTTTTTGAAAATTCGAGGAAACTTCAGGTGTCACTTTATGCCTTTTCTCATACATACAGTACATATATATATATATATACATACATATATATATATATATATATATACATACATATATATACATATATATATATATGTATGTATATATATATATATATATATATATATATATATATATATGTGTGTGTATATATATATGTATATATATATATATATGTTTGTATATATATATATATATATATATATATATATATATATACAAACATATATATATATACTTATATATATATACATACATATATATATATATACATACATACATATATATATATACATACATATATATATATATATACACACACACACACACATATATATATACATACACACACACACACACACACACACACACACACACACACACACATATATGTATACATACATATATAAATAATTATATATATATATATATATACCTAGATATATATGTGTATAAATACATATCTGTTTATGTATGCATACATATATAAATAATTATATATATACATACATACATACATACATACATACATATATATATATATATATGTATATATATATATATATATATCACAAAGAATATAACAAAGAATTGGTCAAGCTAAATATATTACATACACTTAAACCTCAATTTAGCCATCATTTGTTATAAAAAAAATAAGTATATTTTTCTCTTTAGATTTACCTCTCTATGATAGTCTTACTCAAATATTAATTGGTAAAAGATAAATTATGTATAAAGATAAAATATTAAAATATTTATGACAATCCTCATTAGTGTAATGCACCTAATAAATTTCAAGTATGAATAATTAAGAGAAAAACTATACTTAAATGGTGTCCATCATGTATGTTCATAGTCTAAAGTAAAAAGACTATTGATGACATTCTTTTAGTAATTACACAGTCCAATAATTACATTGGCTTGTTTGTTTGCCACAATATAACTACAGTGTAATTCCCTTTGTCTTGTTTGGTTGGAAGAATGTAAATACACAAATTAAATTTTAAATGAATCAGATTTTAAATAAATAATATTACTACCTAAGTAATAATGAATATAAAATTTTCTTTGGGCACAATGACAAATAAAATAAATGAACTTATCACGCCAAGAATATTATTTAGCTTATCATGCCAGCTTGGTAACTTCAAATCTTATGTGTGTCATTTTCCAATAGCTGTGAGTGATGTCCTTCGAGAATAAGATGAATGAGTCATTAAAATTTGTAGAAAACATGTGAGATATCCACAATTTTTTTAACCTCAATCTCAAGGTACTTCAAGTGAGTTAGAGAAAGTATCGCACTAAGCCAAGAATTTGACACGTTTGCATCTAGAAAGTGTAACAAGTAACACCTGAACAAGCTAAGTCTTAGTTTTAAAAGTAAAGGTAAAACTTTGATATGTTCAATGTGTTGAATTTTGGATGAACAATGATACAGAGATAAAGGAGGACGTTCTCTAAAACATTTTGTTTCATTGGGTTCATGCATTGAAATCTTATAAAATTGATATTGATAATTAGTTATCTTATTGTTTGACAAAATCATCATGAATATAAATGCATAATCATGATCTCATAAAACTTAAATGTTGGTATGAATTATATGACACACATATACATGGATGGATTGATGGATGAATATATATATATATATATAGATAGATAGATAGATAGATAGATAGATAGGTAGATAGATAGATAGATAGATAGATAGATAGAGGAATAGAGAGATAGATAGATAGATAGATAGATAGACACATGTATGTATGTGTCACGACCCAAATCCGGGCCGCGACTGGCACCCACACTTACCCTCCTATGTGAGCGAACCAACCAATCTAAACCTTAACATTTTAAGGTAATATCAACATAAAGAAATGCGGAAGACTTAAACTCATTAATAAAATCAATAACTATTATTATCCCCAAAATCTGGAAGTCATCATCACAAGAACATCTATAATCAAATTACTAAACTAAGAGTATTCTAAGAAGCTAAAAATACATAAGAAGCTAGTCCATGCCGGAAGTTCAAGGCATAAAGACTTGAAGAAGAAGATCCAATCCAAGCTAGAAGCATTAGCTCACCCTGAATTTCCGATGTAGTAAGACTGGCTTGAGTTACTGTTGAGTCGAAGATGACGGCACGTTTGCTGCACTCCACAAATAAACAAGAAGAAAACAATAAAAGTAGGGGTCAGTACAAAACACGGGTACTGGGTAGATATCATCGGCCAACTCAAAATAGAAAACAGTATGTATTAAGCAATATCATAAAATCAACTAATATCCTTAGCATGCGGCATTTACAGTTACCATAACCCTTGGTTACAACACCCAGCACATCAATGAGGACTCACACCTCCTCATCATACTCATTTGGGAATTCAGTTCATTAGATTGAATATATTAACATATTTCAAGATTCATTATCTTTATTCCCCTCATGTCGGTACGTGACACTCCGATCCTCAATATACTATCCTGGTGTCGGAACGTGACACTCTGATCCTCATTCTATCCTGGTGTTGGAACGTGACACCCAATCCATATTCTATCCTGGTACCGGAACGTGGCACCCGATCCATATACTATCCTGGTGTCGGAACGTGACACTCCGATCCTCATTCTATCCTGGTGTCGGAACGTGACACCCGATCCTCATATACTATCCTGGTACCGGAACGGGGCACCCGATCCATATTCTATCCTGGTGTCGGAACGTGACACCCGATCCTCATATACTATCCTGGTACCAGAACGTGGCACCCGATCCATATTCTATCCTGGTGTCGGAACGTCACACTCCGATCCTCATTCTATCCTGGTGTCGAAACATGACACCCGATCCATATTCTATCCTGGTACCGGAACGTGGCACCCGATCCCCTAATCTCACCACTTTCGTTCATCAAGCCTTCTTTTATACCAAGGCATCATCATTAACAAGGTAGATTAGGGTTTCTTTTCAAGATTTGGGATTCAATAGCTTCATCATGCTTATTTATTCATAATTACATAATCACATCATTCATGCAAGCATACAATTAAGCATATAGAAGGGTTTACAATACTACTAACACATATCATTCACTATTAAGAGTTTACTACGAATAGCATGAAAACCATAACCTACCTCCACCGAAGAATTGAAATCAAGCAAGTTAATCCTCAAAGCTTGGTGCTTTCCTCTTCTCTCGATCGGTTCTCTCTCTCCCTTCTTGTTCTTTCTGTTTTCTTATTCAAACCCTCTTTCTTTTACCCTAATTAGTATATAATTAAGAATAAAAGATGGCAATAATACCCCACGAATTAAATTAAGGTTACCTCTTTTAACCCCAAGAATTTGAGTTATTAATATCAACCCACGAAATATATAATTATAGCAGGAATAGTCCAAAACGCCCCTTTAAAACTTAACCAGAAATCCGACTCCAACTGGGATTATGCAAACTGTGACGGGCCGTCGCGCCTGCGATGGTCCGTCCTGCTGTCCATCGCATAGTTCAGAAACTTGATTTTGGGTGAATGCCCTGTGACGGTCCGTCCTTCCATTCCGTTACGAAGTTCAGAGAGTCGATTTTCAGTACCCAATTTCAGATTTTCTAAGTGTTTTGAAACGAGACCCTGCGACGGTCCGTCGTGCACTTGACGGTCCGTCGTGGGATCCGTCGCTTCTGCCAGTTTTTCCAGAATTGAAGTCTGTTGCTCAAAACGACTAAACAGGTCATTACAGTATGGATGGATGGATAAATAAATAGATAGATGGATGGGTGATGTATGATAGATAGAGACATAGATAAATATATGGATGGATTGATTGATACGAAGATTTATTGATAGATATAGGGATGGAGGGATGAATAGATAGATAGATGGACTGTTTTCCTACAAATTTTTGGGTATGAAGGAAAATATTTTTGATGAAAAATGTTATTTTAGAAAACGTTTTCCTAGAAAACATGTCGATTTTTGTCTTATTTTCTTATGTTTGGTTGGTGCATAGAAAATTTTTTGGCAGTAGAAAACATTTATTAAAATTAAACTTATGTTTTTTTTAAAGGGTTGGAGGGCTGGTAGAGGAATGACTGGTGGGGGGGGGTAATAAATTAAAAATTGAAATTAGAAATATCTTTTAAAAAGAACTTTTAATATTTTTTTTATGGAGGGATTGGTGGTTGTGGTAGGGGGATAGGGTAAAAAAAATTGAAGTTAAATACATTTATTAAAAACTAGCTTCAAATTGTTTTTTTTGGAGGCAGAAAGGGGGGGGGTGTTGGGGAACTTGTTTGAGCGCAGGGATAAACTAAATTGATTTTCTAAAAAAAACAATTAGTATGAAGTTGGAAGGGACTTTTGGAAAATGTTTTCCTTAAGTCTTGAAGGGAAGTATTTTTTCTCCTTAAATTTAAGGGAAATGAGTTGATTTCGAAAATATTTTCCAAAATATATAACCCAACCAAACATGAGAAAATCATAAAACATTTTCCTTCATACCAAACACACCCTTATATTATAATTGAAATTGAGATAACAAAAATCTTTTCGCTAAGGTAACTAGACTTATTTGCCACTTTTTTTGGTTATGAAATCTATATCAATTTAATCTATTGAAAATAACATAAATCTCAATACTAAGGTAACTAACCATATCTGATTATTTTTGGTAAAGAAATCTGTGTCTATTTATTCTATTGAGATTTTGAAACACTATACAATGAATGACGCATAGAATCAATTAACAGATAAAACGCAAAATCATATTATTTTCAGTTTCATCATGAGTAACTTTCATCTTTTTGAATCTATTGTTGTCCTTCTCCTTCTAAATACATCAGTAGAAGTTGCAGCTATTAGAATTGAGAAAATTTCAACCAAATCGTTAAAGGTGAAAGAGATTTTTCGATAGTTTATGGAGTAAAAAACTTTTTGATCCATGCGCACATTTCCTTTGGTGCCAAATCCAATATAACCATGGTGGCGCTCCAAATTCTGGAGAATTTCTCAAATACATTTGCTACACTCAAACTCAATATAACAAACAGTTAGCAAATGAAAAATAAACTTTATAACATGTAATAAAGCCATAGGCATATGCATTACAATTAAATGGAGCTTGTTTCATTATATTAAATTAATACCTCTTATTATTTTTATTATATTAATATTATTATAGATATTTTGTTATTTATAGTATTTGTAATTCTTAATAGGTAATTTTAATTTTTGTAATATAATGAATGTTAACAAAATTTGTTGTTTACTAGAAAAACACTAGACACATATATTATATGTGACATAAAGTTCAATCATGAATGATAAAATTAGGAAAAAGTATTTGATATAAATAAAACAAAATATTAAGAGTGTGACATGACATCTCTCATCTCCAAACATTGACATGTATCTTTTTCTTGTTTATTTGGGCTTTTTTTCTTATTCTTATGATCATTGAAATTTATGAAAAATAACTTATTTCATTGAATAAATCATAGTGATATATAATTAATATTAAACAAATTATTTATAATCCCTCTATTTCAATCAAATATTAATATAATATTATTTTGGATGTGGTTTATTTTAAATCTATTTTAAAAAATGTATACTCATCAAGCTAAGAGATAGTAACATGACAAATATATTTTTCATCTTGTGCTCTATTTGAATGAGACATAATACTATTTTTTTTCAATCAAAATGTGATGTATGACGACTCTCAAATGCACACCTTAAAACCACATAAAAGAGATGGTAATCGTGGCAAATAAAAATATCCAACTAAGATTTGGAGTCGAACCCTATAGAGAATGGTATATCATAGATTATTTTATCTAGACATTTGAATTGTAAAATCATTTAGCGTAATTAATAAAAACTAGTGGGTGGATGATGATGAGTCAGGGATTTTGACTAATTTTGATCTTATTATCCAATATTTTAGAGTCCTCAATACCTATTTCATGTTCTAAACTTATGTTAAAAAGCTTATTTTCAGTAGTGAAGGCAAAAGAGCAAGGAAGGGGCATTACTGGGCATGAATAAGCGAAATAGTTTATAAAGTTGAAGAAAATAATGGTTTCTACTCGCCAATGCTGCTTAACAAGCCACCTGGTTTACCTTTAGCTCATGAAAATTTATAGCAGGCCAAACCATAGATAAGACAAACTCGATGATAAAAAAAAATGGTTTGGTCAGGCTCTATAACACCTTAGAATCTAGTAGGTTAAGCTAGAGCTAAGTGAGAAGGGAACAATCAAGGAAGGTAGCTTCGATATCCCTCACCAAGCCATGCTAACATCCCATGAACACCATGACGCCTCATGGTAAGGACCATGGTCCATGGTGATGGGCCTCGTGAGCTAGGAATTATCTAGCCCAAGATGTCAAAGCTGAGACCCTCCTACATGAGTCACTAGAATGTTTGTAAAGGGCCATCACAGGGTCGTGAGAGTGGTCCTGGCCTTGAGTTAGAATTTTTATAGAAAAGAGATGACAAACCAAGCCACTGGTTAAGGGACGAAGAGCTCTGGTATGAGCTGTGTGACTATGGACGAACTGTAGTGCCTTTCATGTTAATGGTTCGACAATTTTTAGTTCAACGATTTTTGGGTCTTTTCCATTTTTAACTATACGAAAGCTATGTCGTTTTAATCAAGACTATGACCCCTATCTAAGTGATTTTAACCCCAAAAAACACCCAATCAATTCATTATTTAAAAAACCCAAAATAATTCCCAAAGTCTTTCTCTCAAGTATTTTTCTCCCTACAACTTGAAGAATAAAAAAGAGTTAGAGCTAGGATCAAGTTAAATTCTCAGCTCCTTAAGAATTTTGTGTGGCTTGATATCAAGGTATGACGAATTTTTATCCATGGAATTCTTTCTTCCATTATGTCCCCAAGATTCCCAAATTGAAAAGTATAATTCTCCAATATGAGTTAGGAGTTTCTTCTATATTTTTTGGTATCGATGAATGTTTATCCAATTTATTGGATTATCATTGCTTATGATTTTATTGATAGGATTACATGTTCTTAGGAAGAATTACATGTACCTAGGCGTTATCTATATCTAGAAAGATGAAATTCATATTATTGGGTTTGATGCCATGGAAGGAATAATTATTAGTTTAGATGTATCCTTATAGAATCGATGGATTACGACTAAAATTTCCTTGAGATAGAGGCTGATGAGATAATATGATATTGATTGGTTGAGAGTGAGCCAAATTTGATTCTTATGAGATGTAAACTTGAGATTAAAAATTCTATTATGAATTTATGATAGAGATGTAGGGATTGAGATTAAAAATTCTATTATGAATTGATTATTTAGATGTAATTGTTGTGGAAGAGATAATTCTCATATAAATTGCTTATGTATTAATGTGAATGGTTTTTTTACATTCTATGATTCTAGGTTGAAAGGATATATCACCTTAAATTAATCTAAGAACTTATGAGTTATGGTGATAATACCAAGTTTTGATTGGTAATGTAATACCTTTCCATGGATTGTCAGAATTTGTAATTTAATGTCTTTCCAATTATGCTTGGATTGGTAACGTGACATTTTCCAGGGATTACTTGTATTTTTAATGTGATACATCTTCATGGTAGCTTGATTTGTGAGGAGATGATACCTCTTCATGGTATCTTTTATTGCTAAGAAGAGGATGCATGTTCATAGTAGCTTGAATTGGTAAGGAGATGATAACTCTTCGTGGTATCTTGGATTGTTAAGGAGATGATGCCTTATCATGGTAGCTTTTATTGGTGAAATGATACCTTTATATGGTATATTGAATAGGTATAATTATATCCTCTTCCATGGACAATGACTTACCTTGGATCGGAAGGCAACATGCCTTCCATAGATAATGATAAACACTAAGAATTGAAAAATTCTCACATCAAGTTATCATAGTTATAATGAAATAGATTACTTCAAGGAAGTACCGTAAATATGTCTTAAGATGATATTCACTTGCATTGATCTTAGTTTATGAATTATGTTTTTTTAACTCTTATGCTTATGTCAATATTTATACAAGCTATACTTTTTAGTACATTTTTATACTAGAGCATACTTTTTCTCACACAAACTTAAAGAAGTTTCTAGCTACAAGGAAACAAATAATAGTGGTGTCTACATACAAGGTGGTGTTGATGGTACAGGACAAACTATTGAATTTTATGGTGTCATTCATGAGATTGTAGAACTTAGATATTCAGGTTGGCAAGAAGATTGTATTATTTCAGTTTGAGTGGTTTGACCCATCACAAAGAGGCACAAAACATGACCATCAACATAATATAATTGCAGTTAAGCACACCAGGAAATACAGAAGTTATGATCCTTTCATCATTGCCCAAAATTCCAAACAAGTGTTTATGCTTCATATCTATTATATAGAGACAAAATTGATTGGTTTATCGTTATCAAATGTAGGCTTGTGGGAAGAATTAAAATCTACAATGTCTTAAATGTGGCGTAACAAAATGATATTGCAATTGTTCAACAACAAGTTGATGTTGAATTGGAAACTACACTAGAACATCCTCAACACATATTAGACGATGTATTTAATGATGAGATACTAATTTTTGAGAAAGAAATGTTTGAGAATGTGAAAAATGAATCATTTGATGAAGAAGAATGAGAGGATAATGTAAGTGAAACAACTGAGGAGGAAGAATGGGATAATGATGGAATTGAAACAAGCGAGGAAGAATAGTGTTGAATGAAGCTAGATAGTATATATGTAAGTTACTGGATTTTGCAAATTTTATTGAATTTTTGAATTTTTAATATATAAATTTTCGTATAGATGTCATCAGACGGTGAGAATGATATACATCGGGATCATCTTTGAGTTAGACAAACTAAACTAGCTAAAAAAAAGTCTAGGAGATTAATAGATTCTGATGATAATGCAATATCTATTTCTACTACGCTAGAGTGCATAAGCCATGAGAGACATGCACTTTTTGTGCCGTTTGGTACGGTGGATCCCCAAAAATATCATCCTATTTTCCGTCAACCAGTCGGTGCTTGCTCTACTTCACAGGCATTGCCTTAAGTGCGCTATGAGGACCTACCTTTACAATTTATTCTTTGGTGAAGACCCTTATCAGCAGGTACTCCACTCCCACATGTACATCTCCTAAGTTATCATCCATTAGGATTAGAGATTCTAGTTGGTACGCCTCCATAGACTCAGTGTTATAAGCATGTATCAGCCACAACTATAACTACAACTACAACTACACCTAGTGCTACTCCATATTATGGGATGTAGCCTCTAGTTCATGTCCAAAAGGACAGAGTTGGTAGAGTCATGATTGAGCCAGATGAGTCATCGTAAGTTTTTTTTTGTAATGTATTTGTTAGATTATTATATTTATTTCTTATACTTTAATATATTTTTCATGAACTAACATATTTATTGTCTATTTTGAAGGTGGTGTCCATCAAAGAATGTTGTCGTGTCTTTAAAAGAAAGTATTAGGAGACAATATACACAGGCTTATCACTCCAGGGGGAGATTCCAAATGGTATATTCCAGACGATGTTTAATAACTTTAAGGTATACATTTTTAAGTTATATTTAGTATACATTATTTTTTCTACTATGTCTATGAACTTATTAATTTTTTTATTCAGACTATGTGTACTTGGGAGACGAGATACAATCAAGTAATTTTGACCAAATTAGAGAGGAAGGCATCTGCAAGACTGTCTGCCTGGCTAATGAATGTACGGATGATGGTGAACACCTGCATTGGATGTTACCGCATGTTCATGATGAACTAGGTCTGTATTGGAACATAGACAAGTTTAAGGCAGTATAATACCAAGACAAAAAGGCTAGAGGCAGTCTTCAGGGTGGCTTGTTGCACACCGAACTCCTTTGGAACAATTGCAAAAGATATGGTTAGTTCTAATTCAAACTTCTAAAAGAATAATAATTTGATTCAAATAAATCGTTATAAGTTTCAATTTTTTATTCATTGGAAAAAGAATTGGGGCGCACTCCCATTGCGCCGGAGGTTTTGAAGAAGACTCATGTCAGGAAGAAAGAAAATGAGTCTAATCCGGAAGAGAAAAGTCTCGAAGAGACGTTTATGAGTTATTTATTATTAATATTATATATTAAAAGTGAATATATTTATAATATGTATATATTTTGATTTTAATTTTAACTTTTAATATGCAGAGTCACTTTCAGGATTACATCGCTCATTATATAGATAATTCAGTTTAAATGAAACCTCAACTTTCCACCTAAATTTTGACAGAAAAGCTGGTAGGGCGGACACACAAAGGTAGAGTATGTGGTCCAGGATCTCGGGACGATGCAAGATGACTCAAGTCGGACTTACAAGGAATTGGGTCGTCTAGTCAAGTTGAGGCACTTGACAGTCTTTAAATTGTTGCTATGTCTGATCAAATAGCTAAAATTACAGCAGCACTAGCAAAGACGAAGCAGAAGAGAGTAGCTGAAAAAGAAACCATGAGTGCGACTGTTCCACAAATCAAAGAACAAGTGATGACACCTACAACGACAGTTCTTGTGATGACGATGATTCTGTGGGCACATTTTTTTTTATATAAATTTGAACATATACAAAAATTTGAAATATTTTGTAAATATTTAAATTTTGATTTAGATACTTTCAAATGTTATTTTATGTTTCTTATTTTTTGTTGTGTAGATTGTTTATATAATTTTTGTGTTTGATTAAGTTGAGTAGTATATATAAATTGGATTGAATTCAATTTGCAGGTGGGCAGCTAGTTTCTGTTGTCAAAATATTTACAGAATTAACGATGAACAACATGGTTTTATCCGTCACTTTTTTGGTTTTTAATTTTTTTCAAAAAACCCAAAAAAATGAAGGATATCATCTTCTATGTAACATCTCCCTACAAGAAACGACTAGAAAAGACTTCAAGATTTGAATATACTTATTTTTGGAAACAATAAGAAAATCTAGAAATATTAAGTAAGTTAAAAAGTGTGTTTTTGTTGACATAAAATAGTCATAACTCCTAGATCTTGATGAATTAGGAGTAGTTCTTGATATGGTTGGAAATACCTTAGACTAATCTTTCCAACGCCAACGAGTTTTCCCAATTTCGATTTCGTATGAGTGACATATGACTTTTGGAAATTGGGTTGTTTGATAAAAAAAAGTTCAATCCATATTTGGGAAGGGTGAAGTTGTGTGTTCCTTACCTAAGTTTTCTTTCAATTTCTAAAGATTTAGAATTCACGATAGGGCTTGGAGAATGGAGAAAAGAGGAGAAAACCAAGGAATTGTCAAGAACGCTCAAGCTTTGCGTGTGGAATTTGTCAGGGGTGATCCCTAAAAAGGTATATTAGATCAAACAGTGTTGGGTTATTTTACCCACAAGCCAATTTTGTTTAATTAAGTGAATATAAGCTATTTTGAATTTTAAGAAATTGAATTCTTGAAGAACATGGTTGAAGTTTTCGTTGAATTCCTGATAGTTATGTTTTAAACTTTTGAATCATGTTTTTGGGTGTGATATCGGGTGGAATCTATTGGGTATTGAGGGTACTAATGATCCTATGTGTTTCGGGAAATAACCATGGAAGTTTAGAGGGTTTAGACATGAAAAAGGAATGATAAAACTCGAGAACACCTGGTATAAGAGTTGGGCGCGGTGCCTCCCATTGCCCCAAGGGACAATCTTTGTCTGTAGGGACTTGGGGTGCTGCGCCAGCCAGAGAATCCCAGCCTTCTCTCTATATGATGAGGGCTAGCGCCCCACGCCTCTTAGAGCTACGGACGCCAGCTCTCCCCATCTTTCTATACTAGTGCCTAAGTGATGTACATAGGTTTCCTAGTTTAGTCTAACACTATAGGGTACATATATACATCATGAAATCATTCATAAGCAGGAGATCATGAACCTTGAATCCATAATACAATTCAAGGAAAGATAAGATCAAAGTCAAAGAACTTAGGAGTCAAGTCATGAAGTTAAGAAGCAAGTCAAAGCGATGTTCTTAAAGATTTTCAAGAGCCTTTAGAAATGTTTTAAGTTTGTTTTTGATATTCAAGTTTCAATTTAAGTAAAGATTAAAGAGATGAGTTCATTTCTCAAAAGTTATAAAGGAACAAATATTCCCTAAAAGTTTTTTTAAGACTTAAGTTTCAAGCTAAATAAAGAGTAAAGATGTTAAGTTCACTCTCTGAAGTCTATAAAGGAGATAAGTATTCCCTAAGAGTTTATAAATTCTTTCAAAAGGGATCATTGATTCCAAGAGAGCTTTTAAAGCTAAGTGTTTAGCAATTATCTCAACCAAGTGAAAGAAGTTGTTTTAAAAACACATAAGCTAAGTATAATTTTTGAGTAGTATTGAGCAGCAATATGGTGATACGAGTACATAATGACATAAGTCTCCATAAACCATTAGTTATCATGGGCATTAAAGGATCATACTTTTTAGATGATCACTTAAGTTAAACTAGTGGATAAACTAAGTTTAATAAGGTTTCATACTGATGGCAAGGTATGCGATGGTCCTTGGAAACATGAGGTAAATTGTTATACAATCACTTATTCTAATAATAATGGTTGTTGGTTAGACAATCTCCCACAAAACTAATATTAGTCTAAATGAGTAAAGTTAAGTTTGTTATTGCTTTATTTGAAATGAACAAAAATTGTTATCAGTTACTTTATAGGATTTTTATATATATATATATATATATATATATTTGTGTGTGTGTGTGTGTGTTTCTTTCACAATCTCTTTCAAGTCTATATTGTTTTACAAAACCAACTCGCATGCTCATAAACTCAATATACTGATACAAGTTGGCTTGCATCGTCTAAAGATGCAGACGCAACTAACTAGGATCCGAATCATAACTCAACTTATGGATTTTCCATTAGTTGAGGCGCAAAATACCCGATGTTTGATCAGGGCCACTATTTGAGGTCACTTTTGCATTAGCCACCCTCAACTTAGGCATTTGGCCTAAGTCGAGGTGCACATGTCCAAGGATGGACCAGGGCCAATACTGTAGATTATGGGAAAGTGAGTTAGAGGTTTTGAAAGAAGTGGTATCACTAAGTGTCAAAGTATTTGGATCAAATTGAACATTCATATAATTTGGTTGGATTCATTTAGGCATTTAGTGGAATGTTTAGAATAACGACCTATGATCAATTCATAGACTCTACAGTGGATTATCTTTGCAGGACTAACTAGAAAAGTTCTAAATTGGCACACACTACTTAAATTAAAAACAATTCTAACACTCTCTGTGCACATAGTTTCATTACTAGATTATCAGTTGGCCCATTTCAAGTTCTCTCTAGGTCATGAAATCAAGTTGGTTCATTATCATGTCATGATGAAAGCCAACACATTCAACATATGCTAGTCTATAACTTATAGCACTTTTTTTTTCAAAATTTGGATGGGTATCATTTTTTAACAAAACTATGATATCATGCTTCTACACACACACACACAATTAATTCCTAAACATGTAGGTTCAATAGAAATTAAGAAGCCTTTTTAGGAAAAAGAACATTGCAAGAAAACCCCAAGAGAGTGTTGTGAGTTGAATTAGTAAGAATTCACCTTATCACTCACAATACATTCACCCCATCCCCATAAAAATAAGTGAAATTGTCCCGAATGCATGCAAAACGGTAAAAATTAATGTATTTGGGTGAAGCAAACATGTGGCGCTCAGAGCCAAAGACTCACCAACAGTAAGGTAGGTTCGATTCCCCAGATACCACTTCAACACTAGTGGGCTAAACCATAGTAGTGTGCGCATCTCGAGGTGAAACACCTTTATTGATGCTCACAGCGATGGATAAAACACCCTTAATAGTGCTAACATCGTCTGCTCAGGTAGATAGAACCTCAGTATTGGGAACAAAACTTGAGGCCCTATAATCATCTCACGAACTCTTTGCTCCCTCATCTTCTTATCTCAGGCAAACTTTTTCTTAGCCCATTTTCTCGTTCCTGCATAGCTTCTTTTGGCCTCTTCTGCCTCCATGCGCTCATGTTTTCTACTAGAATGGTGCTTCTTCCATTTGGCAAGTGTGGGCTCGGGCTGCTCATCTCCACTAACTAGGGCACCAATGACTGAATCATCACCAAGTTCAGAGGGTGTGGACTATGGATCAATAACAGGTGTGGCCAAGATGGAATCAATGTTGGCCCAGAGACGGTCCAACTCAGTCTTGATTAAGGACATGTCAATAGTGGGGTTTCGCCACTATAGAACTCTCATTTCAAAAACATCGAGCCTTTTAAGAACAACTCATATCTTATGATACATGGAGGTCTCCAACCTCTTTTCTCTGTGCTTCTCAGATTCTTCAACCAACGTTTGAGATGGTGGAACAATGTGTCCATCTAATTCTCAAACTTTTGGACTCGGGCCAATGGTACCATCGTGGTTCCGGAGAAGGGGTGGCTCTAGATGAGATTAGAGCCTGACTTGCGAGATGGGAGGAAGAAACTAGTGTATCATTTGTAGCTGTAGTCCCCTCCCGATTCATTTGCTTGATCGCATTCACTAAGTCATTTCCCATAGGGACATCAACTCAAGCTCCCCTCCTTGGTGCTTCAACATTCACCTCATTCTGAATGAGCCTAATGTACAATGTCCCCATAGCAAGAACCAATTTATCACAGTGCCAAATAGGCACTCTAACATCCTTGCAAAGCTGAAAAATCATTCATGGGGAGGAATAAATGATAGTGGTGTTAAACGCTCTTTCATGTATTTCTGCCAATAGAATTTTGATAAAATCTATCTCAACCCGTGCGACCATTTCAACTACCATGACTTCTCCATCACAAGTGACCATGTTGTCGGTCTAAATGGGAGATACTCTATTTCTGATAAAAATCCAAAAAAACTAGGCCACAAAATTAAGTGTGGACTTCTTGATGCCTAATTTTTGTGTAGAAACCCATTCATATCTCTCCCCCTCCAGTGCCTTCTTCCTGTAAAGCCATGATATGACGATCTCTCTTTTATGTTACACCCTTTAAAAGGCTCCTATTTAACAATGTTATATCTATAATCAAAATCTATCGTGTTTGTGGCCCACATGTTGCTGGGGGTTAGGGCCGTATAGAAATTAACTTATGGCGTTGTGGGAGATGTTTACTAAGACACCTTGGACCATCATGGATTTAGCTTGGCCTTCTTATGAATGGACCTGCATACAGTGGCAACATAGGAGGCATAAAACACCCGCATAATCTCTTAACTATACGTCCTTGGGTAACAGGACATTCACTCACACTTTATTTTCTTCAACAATCGGTGGATCTACATATTTTATGAAGGCTCCCTGTAAGAACTCGTCGCTCTTTCATTATAGTCTGGGCCATCTTCTCTATTTCGTTAAGAATTTTGGCATCCAGTAGATCTGTCATTTCCCTTCATACACTAGTGGTTAGATACCATAGCTACTAGATTAAGCTTGGTGTTTTGTGGGACTTGTGTCCTCAAAGGTGATCGCCTCATCAGATGAAGTTGCTTAATCATTATCACTAGAACCCGTGGCAGAATGAGTTGTAGATCTTGAATCCAGGTTAGACTCACGGCTTGAACCTTTATTAGATTTGAAATAGAGATTGATCCAACATCGAAATTGGAGAAAGATCAAGTTGGTGACCCAGTCAGTGTGTGCTCCTCATCAAACTGGGAGACACTGACTACGTTAGGATTCACCTTTTGGATGGTGCCTTTAGTGGTTTTTGGATAAGTAGGGAAGGTTCGTACGTTAAGACGCAGAAACAATGGATCCTTCTCTTTGTTTGTGTCCTCATTGATCAGTCTGAGAGTTAGGGTGACCAATTTATATTTTCCTCGTTTTTCATAGACCACTTGTTTCTTGGGTGGCAGAGTACCTGTGGGAGATTTATCACTACAAAAACAACCCAATTATACCCTTGAAATAATTTTAAAACTAGGAACGATAAAAAAACAAAAACATAAAAAATCTAGACAACAGCTATATTGATCATTGACAATGGGGATCTACGGTTCCTAGGATGACTTACAGTATGTGGAAACCCCCCGTGGTCCATAGGACCAAAATCATTGGCCATAGACCGTAATCCTAATCCGTGGTTTCACACTTTGAAAACAAATTCAGTGCATCCATCCATGGACCTGGTCCACGGTTCGTAGAGTGATTTACTATCCGTAGATGGGGGTCTCATCTATGGAAATTATGCAAGATTTTTACATGCTTCTTATTACCACTTCATGAAGACCATTTTTGTTTTTACACAAGTCTAGGATGACCATGCATTTAAACATTCGATCATGCTACTTCGTCATTCTTATTGTTCCAAATATTCTCGGCACATAGTTCATATAAAGTGTTGAACCCTATGTCAAAACATACAGTTAGACTTACATAACATACATATTTGGGTACTACAGATGCACATAATCACAATCTATCATTTGAAGGGCATTCACTAGTTGATTTTTAGCATACTTTTTTTATTGAACAATAACCTAAGGTCAAGATCCGACTCTAAAATTTCAATCTTTAATATATGAACCAAAATTTAAAGTGACGGAACAAGTATTGAGGAGTGGTGTTATTTTTTATTTGACAACAAGATTTTTTCGACGAAAGACAATCTATTTAGTTGCACAAAGCCCGGAAACCAAAATTTTGAGAATGGGGATTTTAGAGCACTTGCAGTGAAATGATTTATGTGAGGAAGGAATTGGGAATTGTATAGTGAGGGATTTATGGGTGATGAGAGAGTGATTTTAGGAGTTTTTATATTTTGAAACGGTTTTGGGAGATGAAATGAAAGAGAAGGAAATAATTTAAAGATTGTGATTTTAAACTGGGAGTCAGGTCGGGTTATTTAACCTAGGTTTGGGCATATGTGACCCGGTTGGTGGTCTGTGTGTCAATATATGGTCTGTCAATTGGTACTGTAGATCACTCTATGACTTAGAACCATTAGGACTTACATGGGATCTACGAACATCATTCATAGTGCGTTAGTTGAATGACGGTCGTCCATGGAGTCCATAGACCTGTATACAAGATTTTTTGTCTGAAGATTTTTTGCCTCATGCCCGTGCACATGTAGCAACCATTATAACATTTTTTAATATTTTCTTGACACTATTTAGGCATGGCACCAATGTTATATCTACACAACACTAAAACCAAAAATTAACAACTAACTACTCTAGTACAAGAAATCAAATAATCAAAAGAATACTACTTGACAGAAATTGTAAACCTATGGTTGGCTAGATTTTACACCTTGGGTTGCCTCCCAACCAACACTATGATTTAATGTTGGGGCACGACACATGCCTCTTGATTACTCAGACTTCATCATGATAATAGACATCAATTACATGTTGCACACTCTCCGCATTTCCCATATAGAGCTTAATCATCTATTCATTTACCTTGAACCTTATTCTCTCACTATTCTCAAGCTCTGCCGCTCCATGTAGGAACACTTGCTTGAGTAAGAATTGTCCAGACCATTTGGACTTAAGCTTGCCACTAAATAAGTGCAACCTAGAGTTGAATAGAAGTACAAGATATCCAACAACAAAATCTTGGTTTTCAAATCTTTGATCATGGTACTTATTTATCTTCTATTTATACAAGGCTGCACTTTCATAGGTTTTAGGAGAAACTCATTGAGCAAATTCAATTCATTCAACTTTTGAGTAGATCCAGGGCCCCAATCTAAGATAAGCTTCTTCATTGCCCACACGACTTTGTTCTCTAGCTCTATCGGCAAATGGAAAGACTTTCCATATACAAGTTAGTATAGATACATATCTGTGAGAGTTTTATGTGCAGTGCGGTGTACCCATAGAGCATCGTCAAGGTTCCTTGACCAATCCGTCTATTGGTATTTAGAGTCTTTGCCAAGATTTTCTTTATCTCTCTTTTGGACACTTTAACTTTCCCACTAGTCTTTGGATGGTAAAGAGTAGCTACATTGTGGTGGACACCGTATTTCCCAAGCAAAGTTTTAGATAAATTATTGTAAAAGTGGGAACCTCTGTCCCTAATACTTAGCCTTGGGGTGCCAAATCTGGAGAAAGTATTCTTCATCATGAACGTGGTGACTCTTGCCTTCATTGTTGGGGAGCGCAATGTCTTCCACCCTCTTCGATATATAATGAACCACAACAAAAATATACTTCATCCCATATGAACTAAAAAATATCCCCCTAAAATCAATGCCCCATATATTAAATAACTCTATTACCATGATTGGGTTCATAGGAAGCTCTTGTCTCTTCAAAATCCCACACTATAATGAAACAATCACAAGACTTTGCAAAATCACGAGTATCTTGGTGGATGGTTAGGCAATAGTATCCACACTGAAAAATTTAATGCACAATCCAAACACCATTATTATGCCCACCGATAGGCGATGAGTGACACATCTCAAGAACACTCAACATCTCCGCCTAGGTCACACACCGACAAATAATTGCATCAGCACAATTACGATAAAAGTACGACTCATTCAAAAAGAAATTTTTTAGATAAGGGAAAATACCCAAGTACCCCCTCAACCTATGCCCAAAATCTCAGAGACACACTTATACTATATTAAGGTCCTATTACCCCCCTGAACTTATTTTATATGTAATTTTCTACCCCTTTTTAGCCTACGTGGCTCTAGTTCAAAAAAAAAAGTCATTCATCGTTGGTCCCACAAGACAGTGCCACGTAAGCTAAAAAGGGGTAAAAAATTATTAATAAAATAAGTTCAGGGGGGTAATAGGACCTTAGTATAGTATAAGTGTGTCTCTGAGATTTCGGGCATAGGTTGAGGGGGTACTTGGGCATTATCCCTTTAAATAATGTGTAAACTTCTTCATTTGGTGAAGTGACATATTTGGAGGTACCAATCTCTTGCCCAATAATTAACAAAGTCGACAAACCAAGGAATGAGGTCGTGGGAGGCAGCCAATACCTTTCAATCTGGGAACATATCATTGATCCAACCCTTATCACCAATCTCAAGTTAAGCTTCATCCTCAAATCTCGACAAGTGAACAGCAACTTGGTTCTCCATCCCCTAGCAGTTATTCACCATAAAATCAATTTCTTGCACAACAACACCCACGTAATTAGTCGTGGTTTTGCATCATTTTTGGCCATCAAATACCTTAACACCAAATGGTTAACTCTAATTGCAGTCCCATGAAAATAACAGTGAATTTCTCGAATGCGAACACCATAGAAAGAATCTCTTGCCCTGTATTCGTGTAATTTTTTTTGGCTGCATTTAGAGCTTTGCTTTCATAGTAAATGGGTTGAAGTATCTTCTCATGACTTTGCCCCAATACCACGCCAAGCACCACCCCACTTGTATCACACACGACTTCAAATAGTTCCCCCAATTCGGAGAAATAATGATGGGGCAAAAACCAACATCTTCATCAATTCTTCAAATGCCAATAGACAAGCATCACTGAAGTCAATTTACTCTCCTCTTCAGGTTTCTTGCACAATGGATGTGTAATTTTATAAAAATTTCTTATGAACCTACAATAGAAACCTGCATGCCCCAAAAAACTTCTCACATTTTTTATCGAGTTAGGTGTAGGATGATTATCTATTACCTCCACCTTTTCCTTATCCAGTTCAATACTTTTCCCAAAAATCCGGTACCCCACAACTATGCCATATTTAATCATAAAGTGATACTTTTCCCAATTCAACACCAATTTGCAATTTTCACACATTTTTAGTACCTCAGCCAGATTGTCCAAGCATATATCAAAAGAGTCAGCAACCTTGGAGAAATAATCCATGAACACTTCAATAGTTTCTTCAACCACATTGGAGAAAATTGACTTCATGCAACATTGTAAGGCTGCTGGAGCATTGCACAACCCAATGGCCTGGGTTTGAAAGCAAAGGTCCCATATGGGCAAGTGAAGGAGGTTTTCTGTTGGTCTTCCGGAGCTATAGAGATTTTATTGTAGCCCGAAAACCCAACAAGGAAGAATTACCATCCTTTTCCTGCAAGTGTATCCAACACAAGATCCATGAAGGACATAGGGAAGTGGTCCTTCTCTGCCCAAGCATTCAACTTCTGCTTATTCATGCAAACTCTTCATTCAGCCAACAACCACATCAGAATAAACTCGTTTCTTTAATTTTTGACCATAGTAATACCCCCGTTCTTAGGCACACACTGAACACGGCATACCCAACTACTTTGTATAGGAGAATTTAATATTCTCTAATGCTCAATAGTAGGCTTATGATCTGTTCTGAGTTGAATTTTATGAGAGAAAATATTGAGTGGAATCCCAATTATATCCACAATAGTGTACCCAATAGCTTGCTTGAACCTCTTTACCAGTGATACCAAACACTTAACTTGTCGCCAATCAAGATCCATCGGAATAATGACTGGGAGTTTCTCATCCTTACCTAAGAATGCATATCTCAAATGTGGTGGTTGAGCCTTGAGTCCAATCTTCGGGCCTTTTCCACGGATGGTCTCGCTGGTGGAGTTTCATTATTTTTCATATCCAAGTCCAATTTCTTAGGATTTGCCCAATATTCACTCCTATTAAGTCTGGCCACCAACTCGTGAAACTCTCTGACGAATCACCCTCAAAGTGAATTATCACTACTGCTAACTCCATAACACCCAGTGTCTCCTCAATTTGTACCTCCAAACCACTCTCACTTCTATGAGTTATAGCAGATACTGATTGGATCTCACTCTTCTGCTTCATGGAACTACAAACGTCAAATGTTGCTTCCTTATTGTTAAGTCTGAACTTTATATGTCTTTTCTCCATATCAACCAAACCACACCCCGTGGGAAGGAATGGTCTCCCAAGGATTATGGGAACCTCAAAGTCAACCTTACAATTTAGAATAAAAAAATTGGCTAGAAAAATGAATGATTCTTTTTTACTAACATTTCATGGATTACTCCAATAGGTCTTTTCAAAGTTCTATCTGTTATGAGAAACCACACCGTAGATGATTTTTGATCACCCAACCCCTACTTCTTGTAAATATACAAAAATACAAGATTAATCCTAGCACCAAGATCACATAATGCCTAGACAAAGTTCAATAACCCAATGGTACAAGGAATAGTTAAAGAACCACGATCTACCTCTTTCAGTAAAAGTGATTTTGTAGCAGTAACACTATAATGTTGCAACTTTTAATCATCCTCAAAACTCATAGATCTCTTCTTTGTAACCATATCCTTCATAAACTTCAGATACCCAAGCTTTTTCTCTAAAGATTCTATGAATGGAACATTGATTGAAAATTATTTTAGCATAGTGATGAACCTGTGGTATTTTCCTTCTTTGTTCTTCTTTGCTAATCTTTGAGGAAAAGGGGGCGGAGTCCTAGGAAAGGGAACCAATTTATCTGTGACCACAACCTCCTTCTCAGTCGCATTCTTGGGATTTCTCACCTTCTTAACCATATTATCATCTCTACTAGTATCAATCTCAACCTCAGATGGCATTGGTGGATCCATGGTTTGCTTAGCCCCTCCACCCACCCCCCAAGTAGTGACTGTCATAAAATGGCCATTGTTTTTCAGATTGTGGATAGTGTTGCGCAGAAGAGTTCCATATTGGCATGGGTTCACTATGGCAGACAACTATGTCACCTGCTGCTCAATATGCTTTATGCATAATGCATTTGCATAAACTTTTTGAACAATGCCATACAAGTCATTCCACAACGCTCTAACATTATCATTGGTCGCATCGCAACTTCTCATCATCTTCTATATCATATCTTCCATTTGTGGCATATTACCTCCAGCTTCTCTAGGACTAGAGTGCTAATTTTAGAGAGGAATATTAGGTCTAACCTGATTGTTTATGTTGCCATAGTGGTTCAGGTTGGAGTTCTTGTCACGATTGTAGCTCCCATTTCAAACATATTGACCTTCTCTATTGTAATTTTCATAGTTCTGACCTTGATTTCCTTGACCTTGACATCAATTTCTTTGTCATAATAACACTCCTCAGCTGGTGGTGAATCGCTAGTCAAATAATTCCACATAATAGTACTCCAACTCACATGCTTCAATCCAAACCCCTACTCTATTCTCATATGTGCCATATCCTCATATAAGACATATGCAGATTGGTTGCATCTAGCTTAGATTGAGAAGGTGTTTCTCCCAAGACCCGATTTCCTAGTGCTCCAAGCTTTTTTGTTGCGGGAGATCTTCACTAATTTCTCTGCAATCTGCTCAAAAGTGCAACCTCCATAAGAACCCTAAAATTAGTGTCAAGTACCACCTTACTGTTGTCATCCTTCCCTTTAGAGAGATACTATTTTAGCGATGTGGTCATTTGAAACACTTCATATATAAATGGTAAACCAATCCCAAGAGAAAGTCACAGACTCTCTAGGTAGTATCATTAAATTATTAAGGTTATACAGGTAGTGCCATGAAATTGTTAAGCTTATCCTTCTTGTTCTCCTTCTTGGACACTTTATAAAACTTTTCTAGGAATGATTCACTCTATTGGTTTCATGCATATAGATTTGTGAGGGAATTGATTGAGCTAAATCATTGCATCTCCGGTAAGTGATAGAAGAAATACTCGTAAACCTATAACATCCATGTCTCAATCTGGTCGTCTCAGACAACTTTTGTAAACCACCCTAAGCTTTGATATGTGAGCATGAGGGTCATCTGACGCCAACCCTGCAAATAAGTGTATCCTTGTGAGAATTTGCATCAGGCTACTAGTTTTCACAAAGGTATAACATGGTGGTAGTAGGGGTAGGACAAGAGGGACATCAGAGTTAGCAATGTTTAAATTGACCCTATAGTTGTTTTAGTTCGTGGGTTTTGTAGCTCTTGAATCCTTACTGCATCTCCCAAATGATTAACAGATGGTGCCTGATAATTCCCTCAACTACCCTTGGAGGTGACAAACCAACACCATCACCTAATTCTCCTTCGGTTGGGAGTGGCACCTCTTGGTTATTTATTTTCCGCAATGTTCTATTTAGTTATGGATGATATGGAGTATGTTTTTGTCCATGTCTCTGTGTACTTGGCATACACTGTAGTTGGAACCTCAGAGAGACAAAAATAAAAAGAAGAATAATTAAAACTATGAAATAGTTTACTAAAGTTCAATAATGTTGTTAAACTTAATATAAAAGCCAAAATACCCCGGTTGCGGTGCCAAATTTGACACGTTCAAATTATAGCCCCTAAAGAAGCATAATCAATCGTTATCAAGTAAACAACCCATCTAAGATGTTGTGGTCGATCCCACGGGGAATATTGTTTAGAGTTAACTTTAACCCACGATTATATGCGTTTAGTCAAGGTCTTTCCGAAATACTTAAGGGGTGGGGGGATTGTGATTCCTAAAATTATTTGAGTATCAAGTAATAAAAATTTATCTTTCATTGTAATCAAGATGAGCGAATAACTAGTGATAATGTGTTACCCAAAAGCTCATAACGTGGTAATCCTAGTAATAGCAATGAATTCCTAATGTATTACATGCAAAGTGATAAGTTAGGTATTTCTAAGTCCTTGGTCCCACATCTAGAGAATTTAGCTCGCACCTTCGTCCGGCTACGTGTGTATATCTTTACCTCACATTCGTCATCGCATCAATGTATAACTTAGTTTACACCCTCATAAGAATTAACACTAGATTATTAGATAGTTTCATAGTAAATCTATGTTGATAATTCTTTTCTTATTAACTACATCCTTCGTCCGGAATGTAGCAACAAAGAGGGTTTCAACGCATGCACTCATTAAAAAGACTTCTAAATGAAACAATTATCAATGCATGCAAAACACTATTAGAAGATTGCTTAGTCACTATCCATACTTTGTTCATCGCTCATGGTTCTTACAACCCTAGTTGTGGATTTAGTTACCCATATTAGAAAGATTACAATTCATGTTTATATATTAAAAAATCATGAACTTACGTAATAAGAGTGATAAACCCCAAAAATCCGCTTGAATTGCAAACCAAAATCATTAACATAACTTACAAAATCAATAACTTTCTAGAGTTTCAAAGTAAATCTCCAAAGACAATAACTAAACAAGAGTAATAATTTCTAGACCTCAAAAATGAGGTTTACATCCCCTATATAGAGAAAACAACTAATATATTAAAAGGAAAATAAAATAAGGAAATAAAACTGTAGGAAGAATCTTTGTTCTACGAGGCTTACATACGATCTGTGAGTTGAGTCACTGTTCATTAGTCCCTTCCGTTGTTCAGGACTTAACCAAATTTTCAACCTTCAAAAATGACCACTACCCAGTCAGATTCTACGATCCAACAACATAGGCCGTCATTAAGAAGAAAGTCTGTAGCTCCTCTCCTTTGCTCCATTCTTAGATTATTTCAGCCTCAGGTACTTGAACCAATATTCTGATCGCTTATATGGATCTATAGTATGATCCATAGGTCACTCTATTGTCCGTCAGTCTCCACCACTTTTCCACATATGGTCATGATTTCCCTAAGCTTCAACATTGTCATTCTTGTTCCTTCTATGACCTTTACCTATGGAGCGTGATTCATCCTACAGTCCATAATATGCCTCCTTAGATGTCCATTTCATCACAGACATGAGCTTTATCATCAAAACTCCACGCCTGGGTTTATATCTTGAAATAAAAACAAAAATACATAAAACTAACATAAAACGGCCTAGGACAGTCTCAAATCCAAGGTGAAATGTATCAGTAGTACCAAAAACTCATGGTACATCACGATTTAACACCCCAGAATCTTGTATACTAAGCTAGGGCTAACTGAGAGGACACAATCAATGAGAGGAGTTTGGCCATCCCTAGCTAAACTATTATAACCTCCCATCATCACGACACCTCGTGGTGAGGACCACGACCTATTGTGATGGGTGTGGTGATCTAGGCAGTAGCTAGCGCAAACATAGACCCTTTCTCACAAGCGACTTTTTGATGCCTTCGAAAGGCCACAACAGGATAGTCGTAGTGGTCATCTTTTTAAGTTTTACTTTTTTGTGAAGAGGGATGAAAAAAAGAGTTAGTGTTCATGGGAATATTAACCCTAGTATGAGTCCTTTCACTATGGACGGTCCTTGGTGCCTTTCATGATGATTATTTGATATATTTAGTTAGCGGGTTTTTTGGTCTTTTCTAGTTTTAATTAAATCAAAGCTATGTCATTTTACTCAAGCAAAAACCCCATATATAAGTGATTCTAACCCTAAAACTCATCCTCTCAACTCATTATTTCATAAACCCAAAAGAAATCCTAAAGTCTTGTCTCAAATATTTATCTCTCTAAAACATAAAGAAGATGATAGAATCTTCAATCTCAAGCCCTACATATCATAATTATGATATAAGCTTCACTCTTATGAAATCAACACCATATCACCTCAATCTAAAAGAAATTCTAACCATAATTCCTTAATTATATAAGGATAAATCCATATTCACAATTTCTCCTTTCATGGCATTGAACCCTATTATATGAATTTTATCTTTCAAGATATAGGTAAGGCATGGTACATGTATATTCTTTCTCAAATGAATTAATCCTATCAATAAAAACATGAAAAATCATAACCCAATCAATTAGATCAATATTCATCGATACCCACAACTATAGAAGAATACCCTAACTCAAATTGGAGAATTTCTACCATTCAATTAGGGAGTCCTGGGAAATTCACGGAAGAAAGCATTTTGTGGAAATTTACATAACAAAAACTCTGTATTTAGAGAAACTAAGTGAAATCTAAGGGAAAGTAGGATAAACTCCAAGCCCTTCGACGATCTTGACTCAGCTCATCGAATGGCCCAACGTACAAGTTTTCCCCTTGTACTTCAAAATCAAGTCTGCAGCCCAAGAAAATAATATTAAAAATCAAGTCTGCAACCCAAGAAAATAATATTAAACACCTACATTATGAAATAAGACAATATCCATAGTATCCATGCCTTAGGGATACAGACACTTATTGGCGTCTTTTTCTTTTAAGAATGACGTCAACCTCTATATTATTGGGCAAAATTTGACATTTAGCACAATCGGGGATTACTCAGGCTTCACCTTACTAGAACAAACACATTTTCAACACAACCCAACAAATTTGGTGATGGAATCCCTCATTAACTCAGCTAACCATTTGGTAGCCTCACCCATCAAAGATACTGGAAACAACATTAGATGAACTAATTCTTGTGATATGTTCTTGAATGAGAACAAGCCACAAACATCCACAAAGATTTCGAATATGCTTAGCGGGGTCTTCTTTAGATGGATCTCCATATAATCCTTTTATTTGGAGATTCATAATATTGTGCTAGTAACATGGAAGACAACATTTCCCTCAACAGGAGGTAAAAGAATATCACCAACACCAAACACTTGAATTGGGTAATTCACATCATTAGGATTCCTAGTATATATTATTGGTGTCCACTTGGATACCTATACTCTCATTCATTTTCATCCCTTGATCGTTATAAAACATGCAACAAAAACACAAACCGAAGTAAGTTTATTCAACTATAACCAAAAAATTAATAATTCAACTTCAATAATAAAATTTTACACAAAACCATTCCCTGACAATGGCACCATTTTGATTTAATGTCTCAAATACCACTCACTGGATTCTAGGGGTAGACTACATTTATCTAGTATAATACCAAATAAAGAGTTGGGGTCGAACCCACAAAAAGTTATATGTGTTTAAATTCAGTTTTGAAATAGTAAAGTTGTATAAGTTGTTATAGGAATCTATATTCTCAAAAACATACAAACTAGTAAGAGGGGATGACAACAAATTTTAGATGAGGGGTTTAGATTTGAAATTAACATCCTGATGTTTGAACCCATCTATCGATTGAATGTGTTATTCCATGTTATCAGCAAACTCAGACGTGCATTGTCTAGCTCTGTGTAGCACTTGTTTCATTTGAGATATGACTTTGGCGTCCTCTGAATGTCGGTGTTGATGCTCCAGATCACTCTTATCAAACCTTTCTTTGAATCTGTAAAGTCAAACTTGATGATTGGCTCCAACATCTACAATAATATGAGGAATGTTCGTGCAGGCTCAATAGTTCCATCAAGGCTATTCTTCAATCATTATATGTAATCTCTAGAACATTCATCTTGAAACTTGTTTGATACCGGCTCACCCAACACCCTTCGAGATATCCACATTTTACGTTTGTGTTCAGCAAATGCGACTCGTCCATTTTCGTGGTCAGTTGAAAATTTCCTGATGTCTACGATTTGGGGAAGCTCCCTCCTAGTTGCCTTAGGACTTGACCGGGAGCATATGATCTATTGACTTTTAACCTAACGAATACCAAGTAAGGAACCTTTATTTTTCAAACTACCATGTTCTTTCTTACCACCAGACTGTCTATCGACCACTGTACGTCCTCTTCCCTTAACCCTCGAAGTCTCGTATACCAAAAACTTTCTTATCCAATTGTGTTGCAACGATTGTGATACAACCACCGGTACTGACCATGTAGCTCGTGTGACCGCCTTAAAGGATCTAGTTCTTTCGAATTATGAGTCTTGATCAGATGTCACATCATCCACCATTGAAGTAGCAGGTTACACCATTCAAAGAAACGTTATCCGCCTTGACATTTATCTAAAACTCTGTAGATGTCTGCTAGGATCATAGGCATTTCTTTTTCGATTACTTATAGTCCACTCCGTAGAAGATGACATGAGTGACAATTACTACACTTGGATGAATGGTGTATTTTGGCCCTTGAGGAAAAAATCATTGTTCCAAGTAACCATATTTCAAAGCAAGGGGACGCGTCTCCTTCAATTTTTCTTTTGATACGAAATCCTCTTTGAATTTCTCATAAGTCCTCACACGTCCAAATCGATATCTTTCTGAAAGGAATGTTCAGACCGAGAAACTTATCCATCCACTCAACTTTGACTAGTGAAAATTTTTCGTTGATTTCGGCGTAATCCCTTATTTTGGGATTTAGAAGATCTATATCTGGCTGGCGCTTCCTCTTGTTGCACATGCCCACACTTTAATATCTTGTAAGGACTTCTTCGACAGTCGGCGTCATTTCCACTTCCCCAAACCGAAATACCTTATTTTTACTATCCTAGAACTCTACCAATGTTCCAACTAGACCAGGCCAAGTCTTCATTTCCACCAGTGATGGGAGATAACCTATTTATTTTTGAACCATCATTTTGTCATCATTATTCATCTATTCCCACCATACTTTGAGAAAGGGAGGGGGATAGTCTCCATTCGGGTTCTAAGAGGCTCTTAGGTTGGATTCTTCCTACAAGAATAACAGACAAAGATTAGTTACCCTCACCCCCATAGACGATAAATTCGTTTAGAATCACATATACATCCTTCAATTAACACGTACACATGATTGTCTATTTGACAAATGAGCCAAGTAAGCACAAGGTGGACTTCTAAGAGGCCCAACACGCCTTGGGTGTTGGGTCATCTTAGTTCAAATACTCCTAAATTTTAGATTTTTGATGGGCTTTACGCTATTTGACTAGGAGTGACTTTGAAAAGACTACAGACCCAAATAGGCAATTTTCGATGGAACTCACGACAACCATTGGACGCTTGACGAACAAATAAATTGCCGCTAGTTTCAAAAAAAAGTTTAGTAATGAAATTTAATATACTATACAATATATATCAGAGTATACTATGAAATGCAATGCCACTTATATAATTAAAATACATGAATCACATCAATTCAGTAATTTACAATTAATCAATTAGTCAAATCCTTTTGGTTAGAACTTAATTAATCCCAAAAGAGTCACCATTTCTGTTTTACTAAAAAAATTTTAAAAATGACCACGTTTCGAAAAATCAATTAATCTTATGATTTAAGAGAAATCAAATTTACGAATTAACAAATTCACCATTTTTCTTTTAGTAAAAAACTAAAAAATGACTACGTTTCTAAAAATCAATTAATCTTATGATTTAAGAGAAATCGACTTTCTGAATTAACAGAATCCACTTTTTTAAATAAAAAATCAAGAAAAACTTATAATTATTTTCAAAATATTTAAACAAATAAAATCACTTGAAAAAGGGTTCGAGTTCAAATATACATTCTGAAAAGGTATTAGGCCCTCGGAATGCCGGCTAACTCGTGGTTGACCGACAATTTAACTAAAAGACTTCTCAAATAAGTTTCAAGATTTACTAAGTGAAGTAAATTCATTATTAGTTATTTACTTATTATTATTATTATTATTATTATTATTATTATTATTATTTCCCTAATCAATTGATTACTTTTTTTAGAAAAAATAACTAAAGGGTATTGTTCTAAGGGGATAGTTCAAGTGTGAACATAATATACGGAAAAAAAATAAGACCAATTGAAAATATATATATATATATATATATATATATATTTCTTTACTTTATATATTAAATAACTAATACATACATACATACATATATATATATATATATATATATATATATATACACATACATACATACATATATATATATATATATATATATATATATATATATATATATATATATAGATTAGTTATTTAATATATAAAGTAAAGAAAAATGGTTACCACTAGGATTTATTAAATTAAGATCAATATTCAATAACGTTAGTCAATCAATATAGTAAAAAAAAAAAGAAGAGAAATACAAGTAATTAGGCTTGGACTTTGTCCTAAGCCTTCCTTTCATATTTCTGATTTTCCTCATTTAGGCTTTGGCCCATCTTCTCATTTAATGTATACCTCTGTATATGACTTGTAACTAGCCCATTTTGTACTTTCTGAAACCTGTATTTTTAGTTGAACGCTGCACCTTTGCGTATTTCAACATGTATTTTTATGTTTATGTTGTATATTCCTACTATATATCAGTCTATACAGCTGACATATAAATATGTTTTTTTGACTTTCGAGGATGAAAAATTTATTTCCAGCAACATATATTTGCTTTCAACCTGTTAAACATTTCGCTGACCCGGTAATGAAGCTGACTCGAGTGGAAAAATCGAGTAGTTGACTCAATTTCTAATGCAAAGGAGAGGAGAAAGAGTCCATCATGGACTCAAAAGGAGTTTTCACATGCAAATACAGCAAAGGAAAGAGTTAATATGCATAAACCGACTTGGGATGATAATAGAGAGAATGACAATTTATTGCACATGTGAATGATTCCACAGAATATAAATCAACGAGTAATCCCATTACGGTATATCATATAGAAACAACTTTAAAAACTAACAAACTCCAAGAGACTAATTAAGAGGGGATATTATCATTCCAGGCACATAAATAAAAAACAACAGCTTTCAGCACACACATATGGTCCACAAACATGGATGAAAAAGAAAAAAAAGAAGAAGTAAGATTTGACTTTTACTCCACATCCAAAAAACCAAAATATAGACAACAATATATATACAGTTGAGCATGGAGCCTACGTTTTTTAATATATTATAACAAGGGAATTATTTTATAGAAGACACTCTCCAGGAAGAAAAGTAATCAAACTGTCTACGACTAAATAAATAAAGAACTCTACTAATAATTAAAAACTGCACCTAAGAAGAGGTCCACAACAACCAATGGACAAGATCCTTTGAAATAAATATATAACGAAATATATATAGATGTTTTCTAGTCTATAATCAACCAGAATTAACCAAACCATGATGTAGCAATTTTAACAGAACTAACTCTTCTAAAGTAGCATGACGAATTAAATAAAGAATAGCTAATATTAGAAAGTTGTGTAACCATTAGAAGGTAGACTCAACACTCAAGGGAAGTAGACGAAGAGAACAAGATAATCTCAAATGGCAAACACATAACCAACAAAACTGAAAGCTAAACGATAACTTTATGCTTAATACCGAAATTACATTATGAAGTCATATAAGAAACAAATGTAACATATTCAAGTCACCAAAACTCAATGATAAGAAATAGCCAAGGTCACAGGGTAACAATGAAACCGTAATAAAATAGAGCGAATAACAACTCAGAACTTCATAGAGTCGTCAAGAATTCTAACCATATTGACTAAAAATCAAAATACATAAAACAAAGAAACCCCGTTGATTTTAGACTAAAATAGCAAGTCAAGATTACTTCAAACTTTTAGCATTTTTTACATAACATACAACAACC
This sequence comes from Solanum lycopersicum, assembly GCF_036512215.1. Classification (NCBI taxonomy): domain Eukaryota; kingdom Viridiplantae; phylum Streptophyta; class Magnoliopsida; order Solanales; family Solanaceae; genus Solanum; species Solanum lycopersicum. Next base: position 11,579,021 of record NC_090809.1, on the reverse strand, counting down.
TTCAAGCAGTGAACAACTCACATTTTAAGGAACAAATAATACGAGTAGAGATGTTTACATTTCTATGTGCGGCAAACTAGAAAATAACGATTAGGGCGAGCTCTTCCACCACACGAGCACAGGCACAAACTCGAACACGACCAGCAAATAGAACGATGGGTGAAACCTCGACCTCAGGCAAACTTATGCCGAATGAAAACAGAGGAATAGAATTAGACTAGGATGGGTTCTGTGTTATGCTTTCTTATCTATTTTCTCTTAAGCTGCTGTAAATATTTTCTCAAGAATACATATATATATATATGGGAAATTTGTGTTCTAAACTTGGGGGGGGGGGGGGGGGAGGGGAAATGAAAGGGAAAGGAGATGGATGGATGGATCGGCTTATTAGTCCCTTGCGAGCGAAGTGGTCTCATCTCACCATATCAAGGACGAACGCGCACCTTTTCAAAAGCACTGTGCGAGAGAGGTCGAGATAGATAAAGGAGACGTCAAGGGAGGTTTTTTGTTCACACGAGGAGAGAGTCGTTTGCTTCAGCGCGTTTCTACTACAAATTTGGTCAATGGGATCGTGAGTTACGCTATTGGAATCGCTTGCCTTTCTGGGTGAACTGGTATCGACGTTGTCATCCTTTCACGAATCTGGGTCTCTTCTTGTGCAAAATAAAAGGGAAATCCAGGTCGGATAGGGGGATTCGAATGGGCAGGCTAAGCGAGGGAAAAATTAAAAAAAATTGGCATGGATCAAAATAAAGAAAGGTATTTGTTCTGGTTTGTTTGAAAATGGAGCTGGGGCGGCTAAGACGATTTGGTCTGAAAGGTAGCCCAATCTTGAAATTGCAGGCATGGCTATCGGATCGCAATTACAACCAGATATTTTAAAGTTTAACCAAATTGAGTTAATTATCAAATTAATCTAAAATTTAAATAAATTAAATCAACATTAATTAATTAACTAGCTTCTTAATTTTAACAAGATAAAATAGTTAACTTAATTATAAACTAGAGACTTAAAATATGAACTACTATCTTAGACGAAATTAATTTTAATAAGACATTAAGCAACTAAAATCTTTTAAGTCTGTTCTCAAATATTTTGTGAATAAACTTATTATATAAAAACATATAAAAATGTACATCCCTTAAAGCCTATAGAAGTCTATTAAAGTTACTTTAAAATGACTTGAAAAAACAATTTGAATTTTATAAAGTCAACTAATTAGACTTGTTTGAGAATTTAAGAAACTCGCGAATTAATTCCTATAAGGGAGGGTCAAAATTAGGTGTCAAAACAGACCTGATTAATCCTCACTAGTTGGTTATGATGAATGAGAATTACAAGTCCTGAAGTCAAATAATACTTGGAAATTGGCCCCTCATCATCCTATAATGAATGTTTTCGTCTCTCAATGGGTATTCAAGATTAAGCTAAACCCTTATGGATTAGTGGAACACTTCAAAACGCGTTTGATTGCAAAGTGATATAATCAGATTGAATGAGTGGACTTGGACAACACCTTTCATCCAATCATAAAATTAACCACGATCCGATTATTCTTGTATATTCTTGTCACACTTAAATGACACATCAAACAACTCGATGTCAAAAATGCATTTTTAATCATGATATCTTTGAAATAGTCTATGGAGAAACCCCTAGGTCTCCTTGATCCTATATTTGTTAATCATGTTTGCTTATTAAAGAAGCTATCTATGTCTTGAAACAAGCCCCAAGAGCATGGTTTTACGAATTCATCTCCTATCTTCTTCATCTTGGATTTTCTTATAGTAAAGCACATCTATAGTTGTTTGTTTACCATTCCACAAAGTGATCTATGTTCTTACTCCTTTATGTAGATTATATCATATTGATGGGAAGACATCCTTTGCTTCTGAATACTATCATCAACAAGCTTCAAGCTCACTTTGCAATGAAGGAGATAGAAGATCCTCATTACTTTGTTGAGGTCGAGGTACACCAACACTCCAATGTTCTCTTTCTTAGACAATGTAAATAACTGTCAGATATTCTTAATTGTAGAATATGGTAGATGCAAGAGCTATTCATACAACACTTGCTCTCAAACTTGATCTACATTCTTCATAAGGCTCACCTGTCACTGTATCTGATTATCCCAGCATTGTTGGCTCACTAAAATATCTCACTCTCATGATACCTAAGATATGCAATTCAACTAATATCTTATGTAAGTTTATGCAAAGTCCCACTAATCTATATTGGAAAGGTGTTAAAAGAGTCCTCTTTTATCGGCACTCCTGATTTGGGTTTGGGTAGCTCATCTAGGCCATCTCTCCACCTCATAGGCTTTTTGGACACAGATTGAGCTGGTTTTCCCCTTACCCTAAGGTCTACCAAAAGGCTCTGTCTCGTTCTTGGCGCTAATTGCATCAGTTTGATGTCAAAGAAGCAACATACACTGTCGAAGTCTAGTGTCGAAGTGGAGTATCGTTTATTATCTTCTCTAGTTACATAATTAGAGTGGATCACCTATCTATTAAAGTATATTGGCATTTCTTTATGTCTTCCTCCATTGGTTTTCACAAATAATATATGTGCTAACTATCCCCACGACAAATCAAATATAACATGCTCGCACTAAACATGTTGTGCTTGATTACCATTTTTGTGCGCGAAAAGGTAGTTCGTGGTGCAATGAAAACCAAATCATTCCTTCCAAGCTTCAAATTGCAGATATTCTCACAAAGCAATTACCTAATCATCAATTTCAGGTGTTACACACAAAGCTAGGTGTTATCTAAATCCCTACACTAGCTTGCAGGGGATGCTAGACACTCCGAACCTGGATAGAATACTAACCTTGGTAGAGTGTCCTTCGTTAACATAAAAACTAATTGGAAGAGTCATTATACGCCTAAAATTGTATAGTTAAACTCTCCTGCTAACTCTATATAAACTCGTATCATTGTAACATACTATCATCAAGCATGATTGAAATAAATTGCAGTTCTTTTGTTATAATCTTTTCCGGTACCTAGATATATTGTTGACTTTCCTTAAACTAGAGGGAATACATGTAATAATTTATGGTTGAATGAGTGTCTAGTAATTTGTTTTAGTATGAGAATAACAAGCAATTTATCAGGTTCATATATATCATGGAAATATTTGAGCTTTGACATAATTGAAATGCTTCCATTAATTGGGTGAGGCCATTAGGAGCTTGTAATATTGTTACTTTATGGTAGCAAAATTTTAGACTTGTAATACCTATAATTCAAAATTTAGTTTGAGAAGGAAAGGTTGAATTTTTGCACATATACAGTGGTGGTCTATGAGTCCTGCTTACTAATTGTAGGAAATTATACAAGTCATACGAAAGCAATCGTAGGATTGAATTGATATATGAGAAATGTCAAGTCTCTGATATTTTTCCTATAAATATCTAGGACAAATTATAAGGTGGTCTACGATCGTAGGATATATCCAAACATAGAAAATTTTTGGACTTTAATTTGGACTTTGCAGAAGGGGTCAATGAACCACAAACTAAACACTTACTCGTAGGATGTCTCGTGGAAAATTGGTTGGATTTTTGGGTTCCAGTAGTTGGGTTTATAATTGACTAGTACGGTTTCAAGGCCTTTGATTAGTTTTTAGTTGATGGCATTTTGGTATTTCAAACCCAATTAAATCCTAAACTATACCATTTTGTCCTTATACCTAACCCTATATCGTTTCTATCTTCAAATTATTACCCATTTTTTTCATTCACTCAATTATCCCAAAACCCCCAAGTTTTATTCTCCAATTTTCTCTCAAGATATCTCTAAATCAATGTAGGGATTTCATAAAGCTTCAAGGTTATTTCCTTAATCACTAGCGCTTGGATTATCTAAGGTATGTGGGAGTTCACCACTGGACTCTTTTTGCCCACTGGGTCCCAAAAAAATCTCAATCTCTTGATTTTGTTTCCCCCAATTTTACAAGGGTTTCATGGAATTATTCAAGGGTCCTTTATATTTTGATTCAATTATTTAAATTCAATCTTACTATGCATGATATGATTCAATTATATGATTTTCAATTGATCTCATAAGGACCCATGTCTATGCCTATTTTTTGAGCTTGAATAATAAACAATGCTTATGAACGTATGAATTGTGATAAGAACTTGATAAAGACTTTATACATGTTCTATGAAAAGAATGTTGTATGACTAAAAGGATGCTTAAAAGATAAAGTATCAATGATTTGTGAAAGATATTCTCACACTTGAATAAAATCATCATTTAGATGTTTAGAAAGGTAAGTTTCCTACTATAAATTCATAACTTTGAAGATATACTATAAATATGAACTTATTATTGGACTGCTAGTCCTTAATTGTTGGCTTTTCATGTATTTTGTGATCATAATTATGTATGTGTCATTGGTATTTACTTACCATTGAGAGGAATTTGGAATCGAGGCCTTAATTATAGATTAGGTTTGCTCTATGGTAGTCGTTCCCTTGTCTCAAACTACTTGCCCCCGTAGGATTGTCTCAAATGACCTAACTAGTGGATCCACTTAAGTATAATGACTAATACAAAGTTCTACCACTACAAGTTGACTGTCTCTTTTCTGTGCGAGGGTTACAAAAGATTCTATGTTATAGCTCGCATGGTCTTATGTCGGTTAATTGTAAATAACCTAAAACTAACTATGTGTTCTCAAGAGTCATCTTAAATCCTTTACATGTTTTTTTCTATATGCATTGACCGTGTTCTTGATTTTGATTCCTCTTTAAAGGCTTTTACTATGTTTATTTGTCCTTCATATCTTGTTTTAAGTTCATTATTTACAATGCCTACAACTTTGTGAATTTCCCCGTGCTTAGTACATTCATTGTACTAATGCATATTTGCAACAATAGTTTCTTAAAATATAGGTCCCAATGTTCCTCCACATGCACACGACTATTGGGTTAATTCTATGTTTATTGGACTGGTGAATCCTCGTGTTCCGAGGTACATACCACTTATGTTTCTTTATTTTCTTATCTTTTCAGTTTCAGACTTACTTCATGATATAGGGGTTTATCCTAGTCAAGTATAATAATAGTAGAGGCTTAGTTTAGACATATATGTTTCAACTTATGAGATGTACTTTGTTTCTTTGGTCTTGAAGATCTTGAGTGAGACTGTTATCATGTTATTCACTAATGTCTTAGTATTTCTTATGTCAAGTGGCTTCTTTTGCGTCTTTTTGAAACCTTTCTTCATTTCACGTCAGGATATATTTTGGGTCATGAAAAACATAATTTTTAGAGCATTAACGTTTAGGAAGGTCCTAGAATATCTAAAAAACTGCATCGAGTAGATTGTTTTTCATGATTATGAAGAGCACAACACTTATGAATAAGAGGCTATAAGGTATTTAGAAAACTTCACTTGTTTCACTAGTCTAAGGTCGTGCGATAAAGTTGAAACCTATAAAGGTCTTTATCCTAACTTTTGTCTGATGCTTTTTAGGATATGCCTTCTAAAAAATCTTATATGAGAAGAAATGTGGGTTATAACATGAAGCTTGAGGTTCCTCAAGTGTTGGCCGATTATTTGTGCGAGAAAGTATCACATGCTGAGTTATGAGCCATTTTTCAAGCGTTGGATCTATCTATAACGTCGCAAGCTAACATAAAGGCTATTATTCTTGTGAACCCAATTGTACGTACGGTGGTGATAAGTGTAATGGTCTTCATTAGGATTAATATTCTAGAGTTCCATGGTTCTAAATTTGGGGAAGATCCCCAAGAGTTTGTTGTACAGTTTTATAAGAACATGAAGATTATGGGAGTTACACCGTTAGAAAATTGGACTTGGCCACTTATCAACTCAAAAATGTTTCTCAAGTATGGTTTAATCAATAGAAGGAATAAAGGACAATTAATGTGTGTCCTCTTGATTGGGAGAAATTCAAAGGGTTTTTTATTGATCATGTCTTTCCCTTTAAGATGAGGGAAGCATATGTTCTTTAGTTCTTCAATCTTCGACCGAGGGAACATGAATGTGAAAGATTATGCATTGAATTTCACTCAATTGTTTAAGTATGCTTCTACTATGTTTTCAGTCTCTAAAGAAAGGATGAGCAAGCTATCATGTGTGTCCACGATGGTGGTCATAGAATATCGAACCTCCACGTCAAAAATATGGACATCTTTTGTTTGATGACACATGCCTAACAAATTGAAGAGAGAACCCTAATAGATGTCAAGGGAGTAAAAAAGGAAAAGTATTGGTGATGGTGACTATTATCATTATAGGTTCGATGGACAATGTCATCCCCAATTTTTAAAACGTTCTCCATTAAAGGTTTCTTCTAATATCCCAACTCCAAACTTCAAGAATGATAGGGTGTTGAACCCTAAGCCTTGAAGAGAGGGTGGTAATGTGTCTTCTATTCCGGCTAGCCAAAAGTGTAGCACGATTCACTCCATAGAATGATTATGCAATAACAATATTTTTTATTGTTGTGAGAAGAGTGGTCACAAGGTAAAGGAGTTTCGGGTGCAAGCTAGCAAGAGTAGGCATAGTAGGCACACTTAGACTAGTGGTCCTCATAAGAACACATTCTAGTTTGGGTAGTCCTCACAAGAACATGTTCGACACTCTTCATTTTTGACATTGTCAAAAAGATTCTCTAGATATTATGACAGTTTATTGAACTTTTTCTATATTTATGTTTATGCTTTCATTGATTTTGGTGCTACATTGTCTTTTCTAACTACTTATGTGCCTATAAGATTTGATGTTTGTCTAGATTTTAGTTTAAAAGTTTTTTTCGGTCTCTATTACTTTTGATGATTCTATTGTTACTAAACGAGTCAATACACATTGTCTCATTTCATTCTTTCGTAGAGTCACTCATATTGATTTAATAGATCTTGATATGTTAGACTTTGACATTATTCTTTGTATAGATTTTCTTTACTCTTGTTATGTTTCCATTGATTATAGAATTCGCGTGGTCAAATCAGTTTCCAATGAATGTGTCTTAGAATGAAAAAGAAAATTCAATGCCTAAGAGTTAGTTTATATCTGTCCTAAAGCATAGGAAATGATTTCTAAGAGTTGCATTTATCTTCTTATTTAGTTTAGGGATACATATTCTTAAACCCTTCCATATAAGTCAACTCCAGTTGTAAATGTGTTTCTGGATGTATTTCCAACTGATTTTCCTAGTAGTCCAGTCGAAAGGGAAATATTGAACCTCCTTTAGATACAGAACCTATCTCTATTCATTTTTACCATATAGATCTAAAAGAACTTAAAAATAAAGAGCCACTTAAAGGATATATTGGATAAGGGTTTTATTAGACAGATGTATCTCCCCATGGGGTACTCTTTTGTTGTTTTATTAAAGAAGGATGGTTTGCTTCATATATGTACTGATTATTGGAAATTGATAGGGCACTATAAAAACTAAGTAACTTATTCCATGGAAGAAGAGTTGCATCAGCTTGCAAAAATCAATGTATGGCACTTAGTTCCCCGAAAAGCTGGCAGATCCATCATGGGTACCATGGGGGTGAACAAAAACAAACTTGATGGGCATTGTGTTATTAAAGTAACATATTTGGACCAGTGGTTCAAGGGTATAATTAGGAAGGATGCAATGATTATAATGAAACCTTTGGCCTTGTTGCAAGGAAAGAGGCCATCTGGATACTCATTGCTTTTGTAGATTTTCATGGGTTTCAAAACTCTATCACATGGACGTGAAGAGTTCCTTTATAAATGGGTTTATGAAAGAGGAGGTCTATGTGAAGCAACCACTGGACTTTGAAGATTTTAGGTATATATGAAGCAACCATCATACTTTAAATATTTTAATCATCTAAATCATTTGGTCAAGCTGGACGAAACACTATATGGAATGAAACTAGCTCCAAGAGTATGATACAATAGACTTTCCAAATTTCTTTGGCAAAATGGTTCAAGACTGAAAGAATTGATGATACTTTTTCAAACGACAAGTAAACAAATTGCTAGTCATTCAAGTATGTGTGGATGATATTATCTTTGGAGCAAAATATGAGGTGGTGTCTTAAGAATTTGTTGCACTCATGAGTAGTGAGTTTGAAATGAGCATGATGGTTTAAGAAAGTTTCTTCTTGGAGCTTTAGATTAAAAAACTTCTAATGCTACCTCCATATTTCAATAAAAATGCATCAAGGAACTACCGAAGAAGATGATGGATGCCAAGCCTATTGATACATCTTTGGGAACCAATACAAAGCTAAATGTTGACTGACCTTGTCAAATTGTTAATTAGGACATGTATAAAGGAATCACATGATCCTTGTATTATCTCATTGCAAGTAGACTTGACATTGTATTTATTGTTGGAATGTGTTCAAGGTTCAAAGATTGCCTAAAGGAATCACACTTTGAAAGCTCCTAAAAGGATTATGAGAAATATGAGCAACACAGTAGACCTAGTTTTAAGAAATTAGAAAGATCACCTTAAGAATGGATCATTTTCTTGGGACATCTCTCATTTGTTGGGGAACAAAAAATTTTTAGTTGTTCTTTTATTAGCATAGGCAAAATTTGTAGCAATTGTAGCTTATTGTACACAAATCCTATGAATGACACATCAATTTCAGGACTTTTGAATAGTCACTTACCCTATCCATCTTTTGTGGAAACCACAAATTCTCTCAATGTGGCTAAAAACCCTTTCATCATAAAAATGACTAAGCATATTATCACTTTCTGAGGGATAATATTGACAGAAAATATCAGCATGTAATTCTGCAAGACTGAAAATAAGACTAATGATATTTTTACAAAATCTCTCAATAGAGTCATGTTTGAGAAAAATATATTGAAGTTGGGGATATTTAAACTTAACTGGGTGGATCCCGCGTGAAGTAATCGAAGCCTTCATGACTATGCAAATGGATGAGGTATTAGTATTTTCAAATATGCTTGTTTGGTAAATTTTGTTTTATACTTTATAGGTATACACACATAGTGGAAGTGTAGGACTCGTCTGGAGAATTACATTCAAACTATAGAGAGGACCCAATCCTTACTCAAGGTTAGCATTCTTAACATTGCATTTTAAATTTTGCATGCAGTAAATTGATGCACCCTATAACTTCTATTTATCCTTTTTTTCTTTATTCTTGTTAGAACAAAAATTCAATTTTCCTTCCAGAGTCAAAAATTCCAAATAACTATTTTTTTAAGTCAAACTTCACTAAACAATTTCTAAGACTCTTATTCTTACTGATGAGATTAAGTATAAAAATAATGAAATTAACACATCCATGTTTTTCTCTCCTCTAAACCAATTATGACTATCACTCCAGTTGAAGGAAACAAACCTTCGACCCCTACCTAAACCATTCCTCATATTGACTAACACCAAAACTCAACCATTGAAGTTCTAGTTTCACCTATTAATGAACCCTCTTCAAAAATAGCCTCCCCTGTCCTTTCCCATACCATAGATCAAAATGTGTACAAGAACTCATCCCCTAATAAATCTATTCAATTTGAGGTTTAGGCTGAAAAAAAATGTCTTGGTACTAGTTAGTCTCAACCTGGTCTAGTACTCCCATCCTTTCTTAACTAAAATTTTGGCGAAGATCTTCTTGAAGGCTAAAGGTAAAAGTCAAATATTCTTGTTGCAGGTGATGAATTGGTTGTTAAACTTTGAGAGAAAAAAGAGAAGATAATCAACCAACATTCTTTGAAGGGTGACCCAATCGTTGAGCCAACATAGTCTCCTGTTGAAGTTTCCCTACAAAGATTTAATTAGACTCATGTTGCTAGTCTACCACTTTTGAGGAAGATAAGAGACACGAAGACCTTAAAGATGAACAATTATTGATAAGGAGGGTCCAAAAAGAACAAATACATATTCTGAAAGTGTTTGTAAAAACATAACCTTATTCTTGTGTTGTTCTCAAAGAAGAGGATGAAGATTAAGGTGAAGATATCAGTCCTCTAAATAGGACAGTTCGAAATATATTCCATATGCCCAAATGGAGGAAAAGATTACTAATTAATGGGAAAAGGAAAAATTTGAGACATTATCCTACACGGATAAACTCTCAGTAGTTAATAGAAGATTCAATAAATTCTAGTAAAACTAGAAATAAGGAGAATCTGAAAAGAAGAAGACACTCAACTGTAAATGAGGACTTGGTTCCTAAAGTGTATTTATTGATGAATTTTAAAAAAATAAAAAATAAATTGCGACAGTGTCAATAAATATGGTTATTGTAGTTGAGAAAATGAGTGAGAATTGCCTAATTAAAAATACTACTAAAAATCCAAGGACAAAGAAATCATCTTCTCCGTAAAATTTACTTGCTACTAAAGGCAGAAAGAAACAATAAAAAGAGAAATAGAAGAATCCTTTCCTGAGCTAGTTAATGCATCAGATCCTGAGTTTAACAAAGGAATTGGTCCAGTAGGAAAGAAGAGTAATGTTAATAAGTTGTTGTCACAAGAAGTGAGGGTTGATATCCTAAAATCTCGGAAGTGTTAAGTGGGAGAGCGTTCGATATAGAAATAAGGACCATACTAGGGACATGAAGTCTCATTAATGCAGTAGTAATCCAAAGTCAGACTCACATGTCAACTAAAGATGCACCAGTCCGACATAAATAAAAAAGGAGAGAATATATATATATATATGATGAAACTAAATAAGGATAAGTGGGGATATACAATTTCATGTTAGTGAGAATTTTTTAGAGAAATTGGGAGTTTCTCTAAATGGGATCCACAAAGTTGGTTGACATCCTTATTCAAATAATTGTGTGCTTCAAATCAGCAACATCCAAATCAACATTGTGCTAGTACATATTCATAAGAAATACCCCAAGGATGAGTATCAACTCATCTTTAAAATAATTAAATAAATTATTGTTGCCATTATTAGAAAAAAATCTTGTGCTACAAACTTGTTCCTCATTGAGGCCATGCGAGAAATTGATCTAAATGGTACTTCATGTATTGAGGTTGGTTTATTTTGGTCGTTAATAAATTTTAGGTGATTTAAATATTCCTTCTTGTATGACAAAATGTGTTTAATTTAGTCTTTTACCCTAAACTTAACAATTAATCCCCAAAAAATGTTAAATATAACTGGGGGCCACATAACTTACAAATCTACCATTTTTACATGTTTATTTGCTCAAAGAAATAGTTTCATTGATTTTAAAACACCATTTTCTCTAAAATTTAACCACACAATTACAAAATAATTATTGTAAAAAAATTGAATGAAATAGATCGTCAAATATCAAGAAGTTTGACACATTTATCCAAGATTTCATCGATCCATTACTTATTTGGACACTGAAACAGGGATTGAAGATTACCCATACGTTTATGCACCTCCCCGAGACCAACTAGACCATTATAAACAACTTCTGCAGTTGGTGAAGTAGATAACTCCCACGTTTTAAGCTTGTTAAGATCCTGTTCAATATTTTGCATATCTGGATGTGATCTACTTTCAAAACTGATTGATTTTCTTTAGTGAATTTTGATGAAAAATTTGCCACCGTTTTCTATCTTTGTCCATTTCTTTTTACTACAAAATGCTTTTCACTGTTGACGATCCATTTCATTCTTGACGATCCATTTCTTTCAATAATTTTATAATAATGATTTTGTAATTTTGTGTGTAGATGTTAGATAAATAGTGTTTTAGAATTCATGAAACTCTTTCTTTGAGATAATAAAGAGGGCCGGTGATGCAGATCCTCTTGATTGGGAAAATGTTAAGGTTGCTTCCATTGATAAGTTTTTCCCCTTGAGACAAAGGTACTTTAATTCATTAACCTTTTCTAAGGAAATATGACTGTGAAACAGTAAGCTTTGAATCTTACACAACTTTCAAAATATGCTCTTACTACAGTTATAGATCCTAGGACAAGGACGAGTAAGTTTTTTTCGGGACTGCCCAAGATGATAGTAAAATAATGTCGTACCACCATGCTCATTAGTAAAATATACATTTATTGTCTAATGATTCATGCTATACAAATCAAAGATGAGAAACTTAAGGAAAGGTCTAGGAAGGCAAAGAGGGAAAAGACGGATGATGGTTACTTTAACATTTAAGGTCTGATAAACATGATTATTGTAGGTTATCATAATGGTTTTTAGGTCAAGTATCCTCCTATTCTACAACTCCTAAGCTCAACAAGCACATGGTATCTAACCATATACTTTAAGGATTAAATGATTGTCAGAATGGATCTTTGCCCACATACTAAAAGTGTGCCGAAAGTCATTCGGGAATATTCTTGATGGGTATAGACAATTGTTTTGGTTGTTATAGGAATGGTCACTGATAGAGCATTTCCCATCTAAAAACTAAAAGGGAAGGGATGGTAGGAAAGATCCACCTAGTTGTTTGGGTTCAAGTATTCCAATGCGACACCCGTTTTATGCTCTTCAAACTTTTCACTAGCAAGACAGTTAGCCTAATGTGGTTACCGGTATGTTGATTATCTTTCATCTTAATGTCTATTTGTTTCTTGATCCCTGTTCTAGTTTGTCTTTTGTGACAGCATATATGGCTATGATGTTTCATGTTCTTCTGATGTGTAAATTGTAAGATCCCCAAAACAAGTTAGGGTGTATACATCCTAACATATTTGTATTATATTTATAAGGTCCTAAAATGACTCATATAATGGTTAAGACTCAGTGCGCAAAGTTTGAGATGATTTGGAAGTCAAACGTCAAGGGACGATCAAGACGTTCGACGATTAGTTACTTATGTGCCTCATATGTCCATGCATGCTTATATGTGTATGAATGATCTTATGAAGTCTTAAAATGAGTTATAATGATGTTTAATGGTATTATATTATGTTTTGAAAATTTTTTAGGTCAAACATCCAAGAATGCCCTAGGTATTCAAAAGATAGCCTCAAGACATGCATGTGTGTGTCTTGATGGGGCCTTGCATGTTTGGACGCGTTGCAGGTGTTTGATTTGGGTGAAACCTATGTGGAAGGTACACAATTTTTTAAGGGTTGTATTACGTGGGAAAAATCCAGATACAACTTCAAAAGGTCCCACAAAAGGTCCCACAAGAAGGACCCAAGACTGGTCTAGACACTGCCTTGGCAGTGTCAATTAACATACCAAATGACGGCCAGTTGGTTAACCAACGGCCCGTAGGTAAGGTCTCGTAGATTTGTGATTATATTGGTCAGGTATAAATCCAAAAATGGGCCATGTACCAATCGACAGAAGCCAATGCACAGCCCGTTGAGTGACCAACGGCCAGTAGATGGTTCCGTCGATGGTGGTCTGCAACCTTTGCATGCGTACTGTTTTACAAAAGGGGTGAATGATAAATTCACCCCATGTACTAAACCGACTCTAATTGAGTGTTTTTACCTAATTTTTGGTGTATATAAGTCATCAAACACATGAACCTCCCATTCCTAATCCTATACACACATAAGAAACCTTTCCCTCCAAAAATATTCTCCCTAGAAACCACCATTGTTGGTGAAGCTCAAGAACTTCTTGGAGATCAAATTTCCATGGATAATTCATCAAGTTTTAGAGGTTTTAATTAATAACAAGGTATGGTTATCCTTCATCTCTAGTTATCCTTCCATCTATGGAGTTAAATCTCAAAGTTTCAAAGAGATCTTTTGATCAAACACTCTCTTCTTCAATATTCCATGGATTCATTCTTAATTTGATTTAATATCTATAATATGAATTTATTGATTATTATCTACTGATTAGGATGTGGTTTTCAATCCAATTGCATGATGAACCCATGCTCTTTCACAAAATTGATTTTGTCCTTGCATGGGCAAAGTGATCATGGCTTGTTCTTGATTGAATTGTGATTCTCTTACGTTGGATTGTTAAATTTTCTTTTATTTAGAGGAATTGATTATGAATCGATGATGAAGTATCCATGTGGATTTATGGATGAAGAATTGAACAAAACTAGCCTATGTTCTATGTGTTCACTATAAATTAGGATTCATGATGTTTGTTGTGAGATTTCGATTGTGTATAGGTCATTATAGATACTGTAATAATTGGATATTATGATTAAATTTTGGGTATTAACCCTTAGTGATCGAATCAAAGGAAATTTCGTAAGATTGACCTAATTCTTTAACTTGTAAATTGATAATTTTAGCATGTTTATTGTAAGATTCAATTATGTTAAAATATTGGTTAACTACTGCCTATGATGTAGTGAATTTATGAATTGTGTAATAGATACAATGTGTATCAATGCATGATAGTTTGAATAGGATTAACCTATGTAAACTTATCTTCAATGAATTCCTAACATGAAGCATCTTTACAGTTATCTAGAGTTTATTGGCTAGCGTAGTAGGATCTCGTTTAAGTTGTGATTTGTTCAAGTTACCCTAGAATTATGATATTTATGAAATATAACATATGATCAATGTAAGTGAATTGGGTTAAAGGTCTATGCTCTTAATTTCTAGTATATATATGTGAAGTATTGTATTAGATTGTAATATGATCTTGTAGCGAATGATACATGGTTTCCTTTATGATTATGGTACATTATATACTGCCCTATACTTGGTTTATTTATGAAAAAGTAGTAATGGTCAATGATGACCAAAGACTAAAGAATTGGTAAGAGTTCTTCTACTCTCCTACTTCTCTACTTCTTTATATTAGTGCTGATAAAGCATTGTATTACATTGTTTGGTATGGTCGACTTATGGTGGTGATTTTTACTTTATGTCATCATATATGTGTTTACCATGGCCTTTAATGCAAATTGATGATTATATGAATGAGTGATCATGATGATCACCGTATGTGTAACTTGTTCCTAGTCTTCTATTATAGTTGTGAACCTAGGTTGTGTTATTATTGTTATGATCATGTGAAAGGCTATGTAAGAGAATGTTTAGGTACTTCCATGGTTCAAGGGTTAATTATTGATGACCCCTACCCATGTACCCCTATGTGAATGTGTAAATAGTTAATGTTAGGAGTCTTAAAGTGTTCTATGAAGTTAACTTGTCTCCTATGCTATTGTGTGTTGTGTGGTCTAAGCTTAAAGAGTATTGTGGTATAAGAGGGTTTATGCCTTAATGAATTGTTGATAGCCATTATGTGATCATGTTTACCAATGTACCTACACTCACACTTCATGAATACTTGAAAATAGTAAAGGTTCATAGTGTCTAAATGAAAGGTAGTTTTCATATTCACTAGTTTGTACTACTATGCATGTTAAGCTTATATGATATGATGAAGTGTCAATGTGCATAGAGTCTTTGTAGGTTTATGTGAAAGCATTTCTCTTATAGTTATACCTATATACTTATGCTTTTATTTATGAACATGTGTGGTATCTATGTGTTATGTGAAAGTTTTGCTCACATGTATGTACACACACACACATGGATGATTATCTAGTAAATGAGAGAGGGGCCTTGATAGGGGTTCCTAAGAACACTTTATAACTAGATATGTGCTTTAATATGCTATAAGCATATGAGAAATGAATAACTTAAGCCTATATTTTATGAAAATTTAATTAAAGGCTTTTCAATAAAGGGAACTTAGATTAGCACTGAGTGAACATGACATTGAGAGGTGTTGACTTTCTCTTGAGGAAAGATTTACCATTTGTCCCTAATAGAGTGTTGGCTTCCCTTGAAGAAATATTTACCTATGGACCAACATGAGGTGTTGACTTCCCTTGAGGAAGGGATCACCCATGTTTTCTCATGAGATGAGGTCCCAATTGTCCATTTACATGTACAGGGAAGTACTTATCTCTTAGTTCCATAAACTGTGTTTTCCACATAGGATCTAGCAAAAGGTGAATTCACTTAGGATGCAAGGAAGTATGTAAATGTTCTACCTTGGATAGTTAGGAACACCTTCCATTGGTGTGAGTCTCTACAAGACCAAATTCCATGTTTAGAACCAATGGTCTAGTGTCAATTAAGGCTATAATTTCCCTAAAGTAAAATGGACAATGGAAGTAAAGAAATAGGATCCTAACTAGGATGACTTAAGGTATGTTAGTTAGTATAGGTGGAAGTATGAACCCATCTATACATTGCACAATTAGTTCCTTAGGAAGTCTTAGGAAGGTGACCTAATATGTATGATTATGATTATGTCTTTATGCATGATGTTGTAGAAGTTGTCTAATTGTTATGAATATGTGCATGGTATGAATCTATATAATATTATTTATCCTTATGTGCACTATGTTGGTCTAAATTAGCATATGATGAAGGTTTTGTATAGACATGAATGAAGTTGTCTCTACTTGTTATGAGGATGAATGAATTCTATGTTAAGGTTTATGGTATCATCAAGAGTTTACTAAGTATGTGTGGAGTTATGGGGCTTAAAATTTACATTGCACTAGTAGACTAACATTGGGGTCATGAACAAGGTCTTTAAAAAATGATGAATATGAAAAGAAGTAAAAATATTGGTAAATCAAAGTAGTTCATTGTAATGTCTTGTATTCTTGACTTGAATGTGTCTTGTAATGGAAAATACTTATATGATAATATATGTTTGTTTGTGTAAGTGTATGTATGCTTCCTTTGTGGCCTTAAGGTAATGCATTTCACCAACTATCACTAGAGGGTTACTTGGGAAGTTAATGAATAAGAGGAAATAAATCTCACTGTTAAGGGAAAGAGAGCTCACTGTAATGTGACTCAAAAATGTCATAAATTTTATATGTGATCTTATGTAATGTTTGGAGTTTGAATATGTTTATATGAAGTATGTGAATGATATAAATAGTATTGAATTAAGGTTTATGATGATTTACTCAAAATGGCATGAAGTATGATTTCAAGGAAAATGTCCCTTTTAAATTAAATGCATGTTTTTGCATGGTTGTCATACTTAGTACATTCTTGTGCTAATACCATTCTTTTCTACTTTTTATATAAAGTGTAGGTTATGGATGCATAAAGGATGTCTTTAATGGTTAAGAACTTGATAGATGATTCCCAAGCTCAATGAAAGGAATCCTTAAGTTCAAGGATCTCCTACTCATGTATTTTCTCTAATGTCTTTAAAATGTTGTATAGTTATGTAATGTGTCTTAAGGTTGTGTCCCTAATGTACTATAATGTCATTCAGTCTAATATGGAAAAGATACTTAAGCTCTATATATGTATTTCGACTTATGTTTTATCTATATATGAGATGAAGTTTCTAGCATATGATGTGCTATAAAAAGTTTTATATTTTCCGCTAAATTTACTATGTCAATGCGATGAATGATAACTATGGGCTTGTTTAAGACTTCAGAGAGGTCAAGTACTCCATGTTACTTCTAGGGGGTGCTCCCCGGATGTGACATAAATAGACCCATTTTCGTCTCTACACAATCTATTTTGGCTTAGAGTCTATAATAAATATCCAATTTCATTATCCCATTCACTATGATTGATCTTGTAGAGCTTTGTATGTTCGATTTTGATATTTTTATTTGTATGGATTTGATCCATTATTGTTATGCCTTTATTGGTTTTAGAACTCAAGTGGTCTAGTTTCAATATCAAAACCTAAGGGTACCCCATAAATATAAAAAGGAGTATAGAACCCCAAAGGACTCCATACAAGCTACTTAGTCCTCATATCATAAGAAATATAACATATAGAGTAAAACAATATTTCAAGTCTAAAAAGTTTTTCATAAAAGAAAGCGGAAGTATAGAAACTTTGTCTCATCATAACAATTTGCTACAATATTGAATGACATAGGGTC
The DNA here is from genome assembly GCF_036512215.1 of Solanum lycopersicum. Classification (NCBI taxonomy): domain Eukaryota; kingdom Viridiplantae; phylum Streptophyta; class Magnoliopsida; order Solanales; family Solanaceae; genus Solanum; species Solanum lycopersicum. The sequence continues at coordinate 11,561,239 of NC_090809.1, read as the reverse complement.
ACTCTGAGACAACATGCCCAAAAAAGGGAAGTACATGAAAGAAACTTGACATATGAAAATATATCCTTGAACCATGACGAATAACCAAGGTTGGGAATACTCAATCCAAGCCCTAGCCACAAGTGCAATAACCTCTTGTTCTAGACCGTACACATGGGGAAAATGTAAGTAAAAGTAGGTGTTATTACGAAAATGCACTAAGTATGACAGACATTCATAAAAACATTGAAAACATGCTAATAGGGACATTATATTTTTAAAAATGCAATTACCGAATTAAACATGAAATAAGAGTTTTAGAAATCATTAGTCATAAAACATAGCAAACATAGTCATCATCACTTTTAAAAACATTGAACTCATGCACAAGCTTCTTGAGTAACCATAGTTCATTATTCATGTTCTTGTTCTTGTTGTGGGAATAAGTCATAACAGACATTAGACCATATGAGCTAAAAAAGATCATCCGGTGTTACCCACACCAAAAAGGGTTGTCTTACTTATCTAAGGTAGAACCATTGTTTTTTGGCTTAGGTGGATGCACTAGCTAAATGTACTAACGGGAACGTAGTTTATGGGATAAGGAGGTTTTTTACTAGAAACCCGACCTCAACTAACGCGAGGGCTTCTATTTCATGATATTTCTTCTAGAAACTCGGCCTCAACTAAAGTGAGTGTTTCCATCTCAAAATAAATATTCACTTGATGCTAAGCATAAATCTCGTAGAGTACTTATTAATTCATAAGCTGATTCATTCTGATATCTCATTAGATCATGCTTGAGAAAACCTTTCACCATTTCTACATGTACATTTTATATTCAATTAGGTGAGAAATCCTTTAAGAATCTTTATTATGTTAGAAAATCTTTCACATAATGTTCATTATGTGTTCATAAGAACGTCATTCAATCAACATAAGAACAATATCATAATCATTGTCACTTCACTCTTAAAGTGTCCTTAAAGAATTACATAGATTTCATAAAGACATGCATAATTTCATACTTTACTCTTTCAAGGTTAAAATCTTACTTTCAATTAACACATCTTGAATTCAAAAATTATACATGGAGTTGATTGTAATTTAAGTTATTCAATCACCTTATGCAGTAATTTGCAAATTCACCTTTATCAACAAAGACCCACATTATATCGTCAACTTTAATTTGAGAAATATGAGAATTCAAGGGTTCTTGGGGATACATCATAAAACTCATAAGAAATCAATTCTTGCTTATAATAATATAATTCAACCATTAGAAACATGTTTTAAAGAAACCCATGACTTTTGAATCAAACCCTAACTTTTGGGGATTGTTATCTTTTGAAATTGAAGGTTTAGAGAGGAATCCATGGATGAAAGCTATCCATGAACAAAAACTACCATACATCCATACATCTAAAAAGAAAATCTCGCTCATACGAGTTCGAAAACGCACAAAATCCGCGTGAAAAGATTATTTTGACACCCTTACAACCATGCATGGAAGTACACCTAACTCATGATGAGATAGGATTTATGACCGTTTGAATTTGACCAAAAAACTCAACTCTACATACTTCACAATTTTCTAGACTTTCATATACCTTCCAAAAATAAGTATTTTAAATTATTTACTTATAATTAATTTTAAAATTGTGAGATTTGTACCTAAAACAATCGTTATATCACCTAATTGTGACAACCATTTAAAGTTATGTCTGATGCGAGTGGGGTGGAACTTGCATATTGTTGGGGAAAAAGCAAGAGAAGATTCTTCATTTAATATATTATGCAATTAACCTAGATGTTTACCAAAATAACAACAATGTCACTTAACAAGAATTTCTTGATGTAGTTTTTTTGTTTGAAAAGGTTAGATCTTATTTGCTTGGAACTAAGTTGTAACACCCCAGATTCGAATAGGAGAAAATAAAAAAATTTCCACATGTTGCAGGTGCCACCGACGGAGGCCACCCACGGCCCGTGGATAGAATCACAGACCCTGGGTGTTGTCCTTAATTAACCATCTCAAAAATTTCTAGAATATTTGCAACCACAAAGGGACCTAAAGACCATAGGTGAGACCACAGACCATTTTCTTGATTTGTGGTTCACACCGCAACTTCTATCTTATATAGGTCAATCGACAGACTGATATGATTGACCGTTCGTCAAACCATTTTCAATCGGCCAAGGTCTGTAAGTTTTGGTCAAATTTTAACTTATGGGTAATTTAGTATTTTCCTAAATATATTATCCCTAAACTTTATTATTTTACTCGGTTTTAGCCTAATATGCTAGTTAGATATTACCCTAAACTATTATTCACTAAATTCCACCAAGACTTAGAGCAAAAAGAGTATAAAGAGTCGGCCAACCCCTTAAGAACAAGCAAGAGATTTTCTTCGATTGAGACTTGAAATCCAAAGGGTTTCTCTGTGACATTCGTTACCATGTTGTGGGATTTATAGTGGGTTTCTAATCCACTAGGTACGTAGAATACAATCATATTCTTGATTCTCTATATCTTGTTTAGACCTAGGGTTACTAAAACCTTGGATAATTACTGTGATTTAGCTATTCCCTAAATGAACTTAGCTTGTATTTTTGAAAGTTTTCATAAGTCAATTAAATAGTTAAACATGCTCCATTTTTCAACTATTACATTCTAAGATTTCCATGTCAGAACATGGAATTCTCCAGTATTTAAGTCGTGCCATACACATTTCATGTCTGGAGTAGGATTAGCACTGAATTATACTAGGGTTCAGCATACCCTCATAGTCTTAGAACTACGTGCCTCCATACATTTATAAGTCCCCTCCGTGGGCATCAAATTTAGTGATCACGCTAGTCATGCCTTTCTACCCCTAGAAAGATATATTGTGTTTGGCCGATGGGGTATATACATAGTATTACGCATTTAGCTCACGTGATTTTATTTCTGTTAAAAGTAACTCTCACAATCATACTCTAGTGTAGTTGAGAAAGTGTTCAATTTACATTCCAATATTTGATCTCATTATGTCATGTTCATCATTAGTACTTGGTTATTGCACTTAGGCCAGTTTTCACTTAAGTTTCAACATTTATATCTTATTTAGGTTATATCACTGCTCAATTGTTCTTTAATCAACTTATATGTGTTGTTCAACTATCATCTATATCATGCATGCTCAATAAAATCTAAGTACTTACAGATACTCTTCTCTGCATCCTTTCATGATGTAGATTTAAGCAGACAACCTCTAGATCTCACTCACATCGAATTATAGGTCTGTATTCAACAGCTGCAATGCGGAGTATTCATACTTCATGTAAAATAAACATTTTTCATATTCCAACTTTTATTTAAGTTTTAGTTTTACTAGTGTTAGTAGCTTGGACATGTTGATGACTCCAACATTTGGACTCATTTAGGATTTTATTTACAATAATTTAGAGTCCTCAAATTCTTATTTTGTGCCAATAACGGATAAAAACCCTTTCATTTCCACGTATATGCACTGAGACACCAATCATAGACACTAATTTGCAAAAAGGAACAAAGCACACAAAAAGAACAAAGACAACAGAGCCTAGCGATCGCCAAGCCCACTTGGCGAGTCCCCGAATGACTATTTTACTACCTAAGTTTCAGTATGCCAAAAATTGAAGGAGAAACCAAAGTTTGTGAGAGAAAGTATCAGTCGGGGAGTGGTTTCTTGATGCAGTGTTGGATCGCGCAAAGGTACAAAAATTGAGAATGATGATGAACGAAGCAAAAAGGAAATGGAATCGTCCAAAGGATACATCGGCGAGCCGAACTTACTACATCAACTGGTCATTTGCAGCATATTTTTGGCGGCTATAAGTACAAATTCAAATATTAATTTAGTATCATATTTTAGGAGATTATTATCATTATTTTTGAGTTTTTTGACATTGAATTGGGAATACTGAGAATAGTCTTTCTCAAGATTTGGACAAAATCAGTCTTATGTATTTGATGGAAATGCAATTTGGTAATGACTTTTATGTTTTTATGATGTCTACCTAAAACCCCAATTATTGGGGTGTGATTATGTGATTATGGGTTGGTTTAGTTTATTGGTATTGCTAATTGTTAGTCTAAATGCTATTTAGAAATGAGTTTAATATGCAGTGTGTTATATTTTAAGAATTGTAGTTGCAAATTCAATTCTACCTTCGTGTTTTTGTCTTGCTCCAGAGAGGTTTCAAAACCAAGATTATTGATTGATGGTCAGTGGGAATTTGGTGGATATAGGTTCACCTTGAGAGAGTGAATCCTAAGCTTAGTTCCACATATTCATCTCGAGAGACTGAATAGACTTAAGTGTAGTCTGGTGTTCATTTGCTCTCTTGTTTGTGTTCGACATAAACCAACTTGAATCGGGATAAATTGTTCAAGAGAAATTTTGTTCACTCAATGTCTTAGTTTACTTATTAATATTAAATTATTTTCTAATAGTTTCAACTACCTGTTTGTATATATTATTCTATTAAAAAATCACATCCCAAGAAAATGTCTCATTATTGTTATTTTGGATTATTTGTTGCTGCTATAGTTGATAATTAAAACCAAAACCCGTCTTTTATTTGACATTTATGTCACCTCCTCATTTAAATTATATTTTTATGCGATAATGTCTATTCCTATGAATGATTTGACCATGTTCACACTTTACTATTGAATCTTGAACACCTAGCACTCCCTGTGGGATTCGACCCCAAGCCATTCAGTTGGGTTTTATACTGACTAGCAACTATTGACACCTAGAATTGGATGAAGTGTCATGTTAACATTAATCACATATCCCAACAACTGTAGTTAGTAGAGGACTTTTCAGACATAGTCGTAGATTCAGCTTTATTTTCTGATTGATTGTTCAGTATATCTAAACTCTTAGTATGTTTTAAACTTTAAGATTAGATGGGCATTCCCTACTATCAGTTATCATTTGATTTACCTTCTGCATTAGTTCTTGTTTTCTTATATATATTTCAGTATGTTTATGATATGCCACCTTCAGGGCTAACTTGGGGTCACTCATGATCATATCTCCTATTTTACATAATGAGAGAAACTTCGGAGAGTGAAAAATTTGGTCTGAGATTGTTAGGTTTAAGAGTCCTAGGATGTCTGAAAGGCTTACTAAGTAGACTAGCTTTCGTAGGTGTTAAGTTCATGATACACTCAAATTATACCTCCCTAAAGAAGTATAAGCGGCCGTACAAAGTAAAGAACCCAACTAGTAGGTTGAGGTCGATCCCACGAGGAAAATAGTTTAGACTTCCCTTCAATATATGATTAATTCTATTGAGTCAAGTCCTTTTCGAAAATAGGTAATTAAAAGGGGGGTTGTAAAACAAAAGTATTGTAATCTTGCTAAATCAAACAAGTAACAGGAAGGAATCTTTGGTGTTTATCAAGTTGCGAGAGAAACTAGGGTGTAAGTGTTCCCTGTAGATTCATAACGTCGTATTTCTAGCTATAACAATTCTTCCCTAGCGTTTTGCATGCAAAGTGATAAGTTAGGTATCTCTAAATCCTTGGTCCGGCATCTAGAGAATTTCACCCCGTACCTTGGTCCGGGTACATGTGTCTAAGTTACTAACCCTTACCTTTACTTCATATTAAGCATCATATTCGATGTTTAGATTAGTTATTACTTCGCACCAATCGAGACTCGCCTATTAAATAGTATCCCACTAAATCTATGTTGATAATTCTTTTTTTTTAACTACCCCCTTGGTCCGGCAAGTATCAATAAGGTGAGTTCTAACGCGTGCACTCGTTAAAAATACTTTTAAATGAAAGAATTATCAATGCATGCAATAACCTATTTTAAAATTGTTATTAATCTAGGTTTACTTTGTTAATCACCCATGGTTCCCACAACCCTAGTTGTAAATTAAGTTACCCATACATAGAAGAATATAATTCATAGTTGTTAAACAATAAATCATGAACTTACTTTGAAAAATTTGAAGAAAATCCAAAAATTCAACTTGAAATCACAAAATTCACTTGAAATCACAAAATTCACTTGAAACACAAATCCAGAAATTTGAATTAATGCCCAAGTTGTGAAGACAAATCTCCAAGAACAAAACTAAGAAAGTAATAATAGAATCCAACCCCAAAAACAAGATTTTACACCTTATTTATAAAATCATTGTCCTAAAATAAGAGGAATTAAAATAAGGAAAATTGTCTAAAAACATGGCTTCAATCGACGACCTCCACACATGGTCCGTCGATCAAACGACGGACCGTCGACTGCCTCCTAAGTCCAGACTTAGAATCTTTTTTTAGCCTTCAACTTGCATCTTGTCTGATCCAATCGACAGACCAAAATCACGATTTATCGATGCTTCTCATCGTTCCATACTTAGTTTTTCTTCAACATCGGATACTAGGATATTCTCTGATCTTATCAACGATTCAACAGGACGATCCATCGATCCTTCCGTAGCCCCATACTTGGTCAGAATTCCCCGAGTTGCTTCCAGATGCCTGAAACTTTAATCGACGGTCACCATCTACGGTTTGTAGATATGAAGATGGACCATCAATGGCTTTCATAGGTCACCTCTACACTAAATCTCCGCAACCTTATGCGTTTTGGTTTTGGATAGCTTTCCTATAAAACAAAGATAAAAACATATTAAAGTTACTACAAAAAGTCTCTGGACACACACAAATCTTATGGAAAAAACATTGAAAGTACCGTGAAACCACGATATATCAACACCCTTAACTTAAATTTGTTGTTTGTCCTCAAGCGAAGCATAATGACTCAACACAAAACTTTGTACACAAGTATCCTCTTTTAATCTTTCGCAATCACATGTCTATAATCCCAACTTTTTTGTTCTTTTAAGGCATGAGTCTACTCTTAGGCTGTATAGGCTTACTCATGTGGATCAAACCATGACACAGACTCACCATAGATTGACACCTCTACTCTTTTGTCTCTTGCCTAGGTACTAACTTTCTGATATTTAAACTAGTGCCCTCACTTCAAAAGATATCCTTTTTTTTTTGCATAGTGATTTTAACATTGATTATAATGATCATTATTCAACACTCATGCTAAAAACAAATTCACACCTAGTTGGTACTTGTCGCCATAGGCTTGACCTTATTTTCAGTACTTAAGTTCACCATATTAGACTCTTAGGATCACGATTGGACTTCGTTTTCGTAACATAGGATCAGGGTCAGTTGTGGTACGTATGGGTACATTTTACTGACTTATTTCCCTCCTTGACATTAAGTCTAAGCGTCCTACCTCTTTCATTATCTATTGTGCCCTACTTTTTCTTTTCTTGTCTTCTTTTCCTTGCTTTCTCCTTTGTTCTTTGTGGAAGTGACTCTTTCTTCTTTTTGTTCAACACTACTTTTCTCATCTCTTTTTTTCACACTTGATCAAATTTTACTGAGTCACTTCTTTTGATCATTCTCTCTTTTCTTTACACAATACTCTTTTCATACCGACTTTTTAGGTCATTACTCCTAATATCCATCCTCAACTTATGTCTTTGCCATAATTCAAGGTACACATTGCCTAAGGTTCGGTAAGGGAAAAGACGAGGTCAGTTTCTTCATTAGCCACCCTCATGTTATGCTTTTGGACTAAGTTTAAGTGCACATGTCTAAGGAGGGACAGGGCAACAGATTATACCATGGAAGATGAGTTGGTGAAGAAAAGAAAAGTCTATTATAGGCTCAAAATATTTGGATTAAAAATGGATAATAATTTCATTTGGTTCAATTTACTTCAGGCTAGATGTTTGCTAATTTGAACAACGGCCTATGATCCTTTCCTAATTGTCTAACACAAATTCCTTTTGCAGGACTAACCGACCAGTTCTAGATAGGTACCAACAGTGGAACAATCAAATTTTATCACACTCTCTCTTGACACCTCGTTACACTATCAGAGTATGGGTAACCTAGTTTAAGTGTTAGATTGAAGGTTATGCAGTTGGTGCATCTCTATGTCATGATTAGAGACAACATGTTCAACATTCATTGTACCTGTTCATGCAAGCACATTCTTAGAATGGGATATCATTCATGTTTATCCATCATGTTTCATATTTCACTTTCATACTTTGTACAAGTCACGACACATGTTGGTTTAACAGTAAAAAAATCAGTCTCTTGGGCAAAAGAACACAGGCAAGAAACCCACCAAGAGAGGATCATGAGTTGGGCTACTCAGACATCACCTTATCAATCGCTTTCCATTTACCCACCCCAACAAAAAAACATGCAATTTTCCCCAATGAATAAGAAATATAAAAACAGTGTGGTAGGCAAAGCAAATATGAGGCGCATAGCAGTGGTGATCAACAAGTAGGTGGGTCTGGTTTCCCGGAACCCGCAACCTATGTAGCCGGGGCATCCTCAGTGGTACCACAGCAATCTCTGCACCCTCAGTGGTGATCCTCTCAAAAACCTCAAGTCTGGAACTAGATGCCCTAGTGCAACCTCTAGAGCACTCATTTGACGGCTCTCCTCATCCATCAAAGATGCTCTCCTCACAGCCTCAAGATTTTTCCGCTCTTTGTCCCTAGCACGTGCCTCGTATCCCTCAATAGTGAAGCTAGAAAAAGTGCCTCTTTGAATTCTTACGTGGCTTAGGTGGCGGTGCAGTGGGAGCAGTGAATAGTGCAGCAAGCAATATGTCCTCCGATAGCTTAATTGGTGCAATCTCAGGCTCGGGTCCCCTCATCTCCAGTATGTTGTCAACATCTGCCCGCAGACTTGCAACATCCTCTTGAAGAGTAGTCAGATCAATGATGGGTTTTGGGCGTGCAAGAACTCACAGCTCAAAAGCATCGAGGCTCTAGTAAACCGCCTGAATCTTTTGCTCTGTCTGCTAAGCCACCTTTTTCATAATCCAGTCCTCAGCTTCAGCAATGGATTTCTGCATCCAAGGCTGGATATGATGTAGTTAGGTGGCCATCTGGTATTCAAGATTCTGGACCCTAGCAGTCGGGACCAGTGTTGTTGATAGTGGAATAGATCGCGAGGAACTAGGCGCTCTACTAGTTCCAGGGGCAAACTAAGTCAGGGTGGTATCGTTCAGCTCTGAAGTGGCAGGATCATCCCCTTAAGCGAACTTGATTGTATCCGCTAAGTTCTCACTCAGCAGCTGCAAATCAACTATGGGTAAATGTTGTGGTGCTGCCACATTGGCCTCATCCCTGATGAGACCGATATCCACTGTCCCGGTCAGATTACGGGGGACATCACAGTGCCAACTGGGAACTCTAGCATCCCTGCATATTTGAAAAATCATACAAGCAAACGGGTAAGTGTTCGAGATCTCTACTATATAACGGAGATCAACAACTTCGCGAAGTTAATCCCAAACCCAGCTACTAGTGTTGCGACCATGACCTCTCTATCCCAAGTAAGGATGTTATCTTCTACGGTGGGGGATAGGCGGTGGCGGACTAACAACAAGAAGAACTTGGATGCAAAGGTGAGGTTGGCCTTCTTGATAAGGCCTCCGGGGTCTAACACCCAGTCTGCTCCCTCACTGTCAATGGATAGATGTTGTGCAAACCACCTCTTGGTGGACTCTCTCTACTCTATTGTCCTCTGAAAATGGCCACTCTTTATCAAGCCCCACCTGTAATCAAACTCTAGATTAAGGGGATCCCACGACGTACCAGTGGGCACTCCATACAGAAAGTGGCATATGGTAGTGGGATAAATATCCACTCGGCAGCCTCTAACCAAAATCTCTTGAATGGGTCATATTTAGTGGGTTTCGACCTCCTGTCTAAAACACCTCTTAGAGTTGCCACATATGATGCATAGAACTCTAGCACAATCTCCTCACTATAAGACCCCACCCTCCTAGCCATCCACTCAAGCATGTGGCTGGTAAACAAGCCATGCACATTAGGGACTGTATACAGGATGCCTTTAAGAACTCTCCGCTCGACTGTCACTAGTAGACTCATCACCCCCTTATCATTTAGCACCTTAGCATCCCCATATACCTGATATTGGCCATCTACACAACATCGGTTTGTCTCTTCACAAATTGGTGCAGGTACCTCATGTTGGGGTGCCAAAGCAGACTCTTAACTCTTGAATCTGAATCGCCACTAGCGTCGTTGACGTCTCAGAGGTTGTAGACAACCCTCGTCTTACATTTATCATATTCATATAGTTAAATTTGCAAAAAAAAAATTAAAACTTTTTATAAATATGAAGTTTACTTAGACTTCATATAGTCATTACATATTTAAATCATATACTAAGCTCAACATCAATAGAAAACCATCTAATGTCAATAACATTTCAAAGCAAATGATGAATAGAATATATATTAAGTTGCCCAAAATGGCCTTACATCAAACGGTTCGAAATGAAATGTGAAAGAAACGCTAGGGACAACATCCACTAGCTATTTCTATATATAAAGCTAGATGGAAGCAATAGAATCCTCAAAATCAAGAGGACCTACCAAATGGTCTGGAGAACTGATGAAGTCCAAACCACTGCAAGTATCGTCAATCTGCTCTCTGACATACACCAATAAAAATAGTAAGTAGTAGGGGGTTAGTAAACCACTTGTACTCCGTATGGGTGTACGCAGACATAAACATAATCCTATGCATGATAAATGAAAGTTCTTCCTAAACAACATGTCATGTCTGGAAATTCTAGTCATTAGAATTTCTTAATTTGTTATTTGTGAATTGTGGTATGAATATGATGTATTTTAATGCATTCAAAGCACACAACTTATTTTCTATATGATTACAAGAAATTATTATCATCAACATAATTTTAGAACAACTCGAGCGAAGATTTGAAAATTTGATCCTCCAAACCCGAGAGCTCCCTTTCCCATACTTAGATTATTTTACAGTCTTTTTCTTCTTGTTGTTGTGTAGTTCAATATTTCCTTTAGTACTATGTTTTACTTACAAGTGAAATGTTTCATTGTAGTCCCATACCCATAATGGATCGATGTATGTAATCCAAGGACTAAGGAATGATTTCACTACCTTGTGGTGAGTCATTCTTTACGCTATATATTCATTGCACTTTGTAAGCCATTCTATATTGGCCATGCCATTTATTTCATTACTTTCGTGTTAGGGAAGTTATGAGGTATTTAATTAACATTGCTTTATACTTCCCTTTATAATCATCATATAAGAAGTCATTGTAACCAAGTCTTATTTCTCCTTGCCCATTATTTGCTGAAACTTCATGAGTGTGATATTGGCACTTGACATTCTTAAGATCTTCATCATTGCTCACTTTGAACAAATGTTCCATCATCATCATCATTCTCACTTTCATTGTGTTATCATTAGGAATAAGATCATTCGAGCTTAGCATGAAATCCAGTGTCTGCCCCACACTAAAAAAGGGTGATTCACTGATTAAAATGAATCTAGACCATGTGAGCTACTCATGGAATCCATTTTTTACCCCACACATGGAAACGAGTGATCCCCGGCTAAGGTGAATCCTTCTCAAGTGTTCACTCCACACCAAGAAGGAGTGGCTCACAAGTATAGTGAAACAAGAACATATCGTGAGCATTAACCGACATAGATCATGTGATCTAAACATGAAATCATATGTTTTCCCCACACCGAAAAGGGGTGGAATCACCGTCCAAGGTTAAACTGTTCATGCCTAGCTCGCTTAAGTGGGAACCACTGGCTAGTACCTATTAGGGACTCAATGAGACTACTTATCCACCTCGATGGTATCCTCGACGCATGAGACTTACACGTGAAAGCACATGCTCAGACCTAGACTATCGGTGTTATGCTCACTTTCATTATCTTCTTTATCTTTTAGAGTTGACTCAAGCATTATTGAAGCTTACTTCTAGATTGAGATTTATTTACTCTTTTGATGACTTGTCATCCTTACTTTATATTGATGAAATGTGAATTGTCCTTACATATCATCCTTACTTTACATTGATAAATGTGAATTTTCCTTACATATAATCCTTACTTAACATTTATGAATATGAATTTTCCTTACATATCATCCTTAGGTGTTAATGAGATTAGTCTCACGCTTTTGAATATCTTCATGCGTTAGTATTCTTTTAACATAGTTGCTTATGTGTAAGTGAGACTTGTCTCACTTTCTTTAACACACTATTATGGTCACTTGCTTAAGTTCGACCCCTTTAATTATGTTATAACTCATGTTACTTACTTACTTTAGTGTAGTAGTTCCATTTCATTATTTATGGACGATGAGCACTTCTTTCAATGAGTTACATATGTTCATATTTCATTATTGTAGAGCATGTTTGAAGTTGTCCAAACGAATGTCATGCCCTTGGTTATGGATTCATTGAGATCTTTTTAATCAATCTTAGTTCATGACTTTAGGGTAACGTTTATAACGCATATTGGACAGCATTATATTAACATTTGATGATTTTAGCATCTTCATAAAGTTACAAAACAGCAAGTTGACATTCGTCAATGACACATCAACACTTGACATTTACGGACGTAACTAACATATGATTGTTTCTTAATTCATATTGTAAACATTAGCTTCATACGATCTTAAGCTCATAGGTTCATGCGACATTCATCATTCATGAACATTACACATAAAATCAGCCACCACCTCATACCAACAACATGATTTGTAACCTTCTTAACATAAAAATCGAAAAGGATACTAGGGACAAGGAGTTTGAGGAGAACGGGAACAACCCTAGTTTCAAGATCTTTGAATCGTTGGAATGAAAGTTCTCTTGAAGAAAGAATTCCAGGAGATAAATCCATACCTTAAGTAGAACTTAATATATGAATACCATCTCTAATGAAACCTTGAAGATACCTTGAAATCGCCTAAGAACGTCTATGTCCTTTTTCCATTTTAGAGTTCTTTGTTCACTGCCTCTTTCTTGCATTTTGTTCTAAGTGTTTTTTTATCGTGAATTGTAGGTTTAGAGAACTGATCTTGAATTATAAAACTTAAGACTTAATTAAATAACTAATTAGTTAATTACTAAAACACCCCACCTAAGTTTACTAGACATAGGAGAATCATTGACTTAGCCAATTCCAAAATTGGCTAAGTGTCTCGGCTGGACTAAGGTTTAATATGACTTAATTAATTAAATTAGGTACCTAGGGAAATTACCAAAATTCCCCTAGGACCACAAATAAAAACTTTGGACCATCCTAGGTTAGGTACTAGAATGTCCCTAAGTTAGTTAGGTTAGTTAGGTGTCACCCGACTAGGTCTTAGGTTATCGGGTCCATTGGCTGGTTATTTTTTTATTGATCCTAGGTTATATAGCTAGTTAGTTAGGTTAGTTAGGATGTAGAGTTGGTTAGGATATTGGACCCACAAGGAAGGACCCATGCACGCGTGTCCCAACCGCTTAACCGAATTCGGTTAGCATGTCACGTGGTCCCCCGCTCGGTAGGTTAGCCCTTGTTCTTGCACATGGGTTTGTTGCACTTTCCTAACTAATTTTTCTTGATGTCTAATTTAGAAATGTTTACTTATTTTCCCAAGGACCCTCACCATGACCTTGGGCACTGCTTAATCTACATGATCATTTTAAATGGTCATGTGTTATGGTATTTAGGCTTGACATTTGTATGTCGCATACCTTTTGTGAGTTGGACGACATTTATTAGCTTAGGGTCTTCATTGCAGGTACATTTCTTAAACATCAATCTTGGATTGGGTATGACAACCCAAAAAGTATATTTCATATTCATATAGAGAAAATTGGCTAATATCCCTTAGTCAATTTTTCTATACTATGCCCAATATTCCTTAATATTGGGCATTGGGGTGCCTATGTACTCCTAATAAGCTATCCTAAGGGTATACTGGACTATGCCTTAGGCGTATGATTTTCTGGAACGTTACATTATCCCCCCTTAGGAACATTCGTCCCCGAATGACACTTACAACTCATTTAAACAAAGAGGGTGATTTTCAAAAGTTATTTTATCATGCTTAAACTTTTCTCTTTTGTGAATATCTTATTCACACTTATTTGGATGATGCATAATACTCAAGACTATCTGAAGCTTCGTATTTGAGATTGAGGAATTTCCTTCTCAATCACACTTAACTTAATGCACATCACAACTCATGCAATAAAAAAATCATGTTTATGCTACACAAAAGAGCAACATGAAATGCACACATGGCTTAATTCTAACTCACATAATGCTATTATAGGACATACAATTTGTGGCATATCACACCTAATCAACTAAAGTACTTATACATAGAGTTTTCTTAAACATAGACCAGACTTAGGAAGAGAATATCTAATAACTGAACAAATAAGGGTAGTGGAATCTCATATCAGCCTTGGCCTCCCATGTTGCTCCTTCAACAATATGGTTCCGCCATATAACCTTCACGGTGGAAACCTCCTTGTTCCTCAGCCGCTTTACTTGGCGATCTAAAATTTTGACTGGAACCTCTTTATAAGAAAGCTTCTCATCAATTCCTAACCCCTCAACAGGCAAGATGGATGCTGGATCACCTGGACATTTCATAAGCATAGATAAGTGAAACAATGGATGAACAGAAACCAAGTCTTGAGGTAATTTCATCTCATATGCAATGTTTCCCACTCACTGCAAGATACCATAAGGACCTAAGTACCTCAGACTCAACTTGCCTTTCTTACCAGACGTCATCACCTCTTTCATGGGTGATATCTTCAAGTAGACTTGATCACCTACCTTAAACTCAAGAGCTCTCTTTCGGTTCTCTACATAGGATTTCTAACGACGGTAAGCAGTATTTAATCTATCCCTAATCATCTTCACCTTTTCCACTACCTCATGTATGATCTCAGGACCAAGGATGGAAAATTCTCCTACTTCGAACTAGACAATCGGAGATCTACATCTTCGGCCATATAATGCTTTTAAAGGGCCATTCTAATACTGGAGTGGTAGCTATTATTGTAAGATAACTCTATCAGCGGCAAGTGATCATACCAACTCCCCTTGAAGTCAATAACACATGCTCTCAACATGTCTTCAAGGGTCTGGATGGTATGCTCTTCTTTCCCATCTTTATGCGGATGGAAAGCAGTACGAAGCTTCACCTCTGTACCCAAACTTTTCAGGAAAGATTTCCAAAAATGAGAAGTGAATTGAGTCCCCCATGTCCGAAATAATAGGTAGAGGAATCCCATGTCATCTCACTATCTCATCTATATAAAGCTTGGCATAGTCTTCGGCCTTGAAGGTAGACTTCACAGGTGTGAAGTGAGTGGACTTGGTCATTCTGTCAACAATAACCCAAATGGAATCATGTAGTTTCCTAGTATTTGGCAAACCAACCATAAAATCCATATTGATAGAATCCACGTTGGGATCTCAATTGTCTGAGTGAGACCTCTAGGCTTAAGGTATTCGTCCTTAACCTGTTGGCAGTTCGGACACTCCTCCACGAACTTAGAGATATCTCCTTCATGTCTTTCTACCAATAGACCTCTTTAAGGTCTTGGTACATTTTGGTGGCACCTAGATGGATGGAATATCGGGACCCATGAGCTTCTGCCAAAATACTTGACCACAAATCGTTCACATTGGGCACACATAACCTATTTTGATATCTAAGTACGCCATCTCCACCTAATGAGAATGAATCATTCAAATTACTTAATACTGAATCTAACTCCACGATTATTGGGTCAAAGGTGTTGATTGGCTTTAACATATACAACAAGTGAGGATTTAGAACTTGAGTGAACCGAAGCACCCCCACTTGGTGCATCTGTCAGCCGTACACCCAATCTTGCCCATTGGTGCACCTCTTTAACCAGCTTCTTCTTTTCATTATCAATATGTGAAACACTGCCCATACTCAGTCTACTCAATGTGTCGGCCACCACATTGGCCTTACATACGTGATAATACACACTAATGTCATAATCCTTGAGAAGTTTTAGCCTCTCCTCTGACGAAGATGCAACTCCCTCAACATAAATACATATCGAAGACTCTTATGGTCAGTATACACATCAACATGAACACCATATAAATAATTTATCCACATCTTCAACGCAAATACAACCGTGGCTAGTTCAAGGTCATGATTAGGGTAGTTCTTTTTGTGGATTTTCAATTGTATTGATGTGCATGCAATCACCTAACAATTCTTCATGAGAACACATCCCAAACCTACCTGGGAAGCATCACAATATACCACGTACCCCTCACCACTTATTGCAACGTCAACACTAGAGTCAAAGTGAGTCGATCCTTGAGTTCTTGAAAACTCTTTTCACATTTTCTCACACCACTCAAACTTTGCCTTATTCTTTGTCAATATGGTCAATGGTGCAGCTATAGTGAAATATCCTTCCACAAACCTGCGATAATAATTGGTCAAACCCAAAAAGCTTCGAATATCTGTAGTAGTAATGGGTCTCGGTCAATTCTTCATCGCCTCAACCTTCTTAGGATCAACTTCAACACCTTGGTCGGTCACAACATGACCAAGAAAGGTCACTGATCTCAACCAAAATTCACATTTGTCGAACTTCTCATACAACTGATGTTCTCTGAGTACTTGCAGTGTCTTTCTTAAGTGTACCTCATGGTCTTCTTTAGACTTAGAGTATATGAGAATGTCATTTATGAATACTATGACGAAGGAATCAAGGTACTCATGGAAGACCCTATTTATAAGGTCCATAAATGCAGCTAGTGCGCTAGTGAGACCGAATGACATGACCAGAAACTCATAGTGTCCATATCTAGTACGAAAAGCCATTTTAGGGAAGTCCTCTCGCCTCACTCTAAGATGATGGTAGCCTAACCATAGGTCTATTTTGGAAAAGAAACTTGAACCTTGGAGTTCGTCAAACACATCGTCGATTCTGGGAAGAGGGTGTACTTATTCTTTATAGTGACTTTGTTGAGTTGCCAATAATTGATGCACATTCTAAGGGTTCCATCTTTTTTCTTTAAGATCAGCACTAGAGGACCTCATGGGGATATGCTCGGCTGGATGAAGCCCTTATCAAGTAGATCTTTTAACTGCAACTTCAGCTCTTTAAGTTCAGTTCGTTCTATCCTATACTGGGTAAAATAAATTTGTTTGGTGTTGGTATCTAAAACAACACAAAAGTCAATCTCCCGTTCAGGAGTGACTCCTGGTAAATCTTCTGGAAAGACATCTGGGAACTCATTCACTATTGGCACAGAGTCTATGGAAGGGACTTCTTGATCTAAGTCATTGAATCTAACTAAGTGGTATAAATACCCCTTAGCTATCATCTGATTGTCCTCTAAGTTTGAAACAATTTGGCCGACTAGACTTGAACCACGCCCTTCCCATTCCAGTTCTAACTTATTCGAAAACTGAAACCTTGATACCCTGTTTCGACAGTCTATTGTGGCATAAAACTTGTGAAGCCAATCCATACCCAAGAGTATATCAAAATATAGCATGTCTAAATCTGCTAGATCAACGTGAGTGACTATATCAAGGACCTTAATTGGGCATTTTTTGTGCACTTTCTCAGCTCTAATGATGTCCTCTATGGGAGTACTTACTAAAATTGGATCATGCAAGATTTCAGGAAGCATATCAAATCTACTAGCTATCAATGGAGTGACGAACGATAGAGTGGATCTTGAATCTAATAATGCATATACAGGTAAATTTAAGACATGCAACGTACCCGTGACTACATCATCTAACTTCTCTCTTTCTTCTTTACCTTTCAGCGCATAAAACATGTTTCTCTTGGGAGGTTCGGCTACAGCATTTGCATTCGGCCGAGGCTTAACATTTTCCATGAATTGATTATTCACTTGAGGACAGTCTCGAACCATATTTCCAATCTTTCCGCAACCGAAGCAGGTGTAAGTACCTACCAAACATTCACCTCCATGCGAACGCCCACACTTGCCACAATAACTATTGGTTTGTTGGGCATTATGATCATTGCCCTTTTTAGGGCCAGACTTATTCACCTTAAGTCTTGAGTTACCTGAAGGAGAGAAGTTACCTGAGTAACTCTTGAACTTAGGCTTGTTTTGGACTCCAAATGAGCCCTACTCGAGCTTAAACTAGGCTAGTTTGCGACCTTAGGCTTCTTGCCTTCATGAATTCGCCTTTTGTGGCTCTTCTAATTGTTGAGCATGCACCATCAACCTGCCGAGATCCATATTGTCATATAGCATGGCTGCCCGACAATCTTCTACCAGATCCTTAGATACACAAGTAACGAATCTACTCATCTCATCCCTGCTATTTACCATCAGAGAAGAAGCATAGTTTGACAGTTTTACAAATTTCAAGGAATACTCCTTGACAAACATACCTCCTTGTCTCAGGTTGATGAACTCTTTAACCTTGGCTTCTCTTTGCTCCCTTGGAAAGAACCTCTCCAGAAAGGCAATCTTGAGAACATCCTAAGTGATGGGAACATCTCCTCTATCTCGGCCATTAGCCCACATCTGGTACCAAACCTGCGCCACATCCTTGAGTTGATATGCAGTCAACTCAGCCTTTGCCTCCTCATCAACTCCGATGGCACACAGAATCTTGTTAACATCAACCACTAACTCTTGAGGATCCTCATTAGTTTTGGACCCATAGTATACTGGAGGATTCATCCAAGTAAAATCCCTCACCCTACTAGCCATAGTGATAACCTGCGAATTTTCTCTTGGGCAAATTCTCTTGCGGCTTGAACCGTGATCGCTTGAGCCTGAGTCATGATGGCCTGTGCCATCTGCAGCAAAGCATTCCTCACTTCACCATCTGTCAACCCATCTGGGTTAACAGGCACTTGTTCAGCAGCAGAAGGGGCTTGAGGAGGAGCTTGATTACCTTCCGCAGCTGCTTCCTCAACTCTTCTCGCGGCATTCCTCCTTGTGTTCATTTCCTACATGTATACATAAGAAGATATTTAGATCCTCAAAATGACATAAAATGTTACAACTCTACATGGCACGATAAAGATTAGAAGAAGGGAGAATTTTCTATCATCGCATTGTCTCCAAGTCATGATTGTGGCGTGCTTCACAACCACAAGCTAGAAACTACGTAACGTGATTGTATTGAGATTTAGATCCTAGGTAATTTAACCTCATTCCCTAATACCTAGTTTACAACAACCTGGATTCTTGAATATGAATCACCACCGGCATCGTTGATCTCTCAGAGGTCGCAGACAAGACTCATCTTGCGTTCATCATATTTATCTAGTTAAATTTGCGGAAAAAATTTAAAACTTTTTATAAGTATGAAGTTTACTTAGAATTCATATAGTCATTACATATATATATATCAAATACCAAGCTCAACATCAATAGACAACCATCTAATATCAATAACATTTCAAAGCAAATGGTGAATAGAATTTATATTAAGTTGCCCAAAATAGCCTTACATCAAACAGTTCGAAATTAAATGTGAAAGAAACGCTAGGGACAACATCCACTATATATGTCTATATCTATAGATACATTGAATATGTAGCATCCTCAAAATCAAGAGGACCTACCAAATGGTCTGGAAAAATGCTGAAGTCCAAACCGCTGCACGTGTCTTCAGTCTGCTCTCTGACCTGCACCTATAAAAATAGTAAATAGTAGGGGGTTAGTACACCACTTGTACTAAGTATGGGTGTATACACACATACACATAAATCTATGCATGATCAATGAAAGTTATTCCTAAGCAACATGCCATTTCTGGAAAGTCTAGTCATTAGACTTTCTTAATTCGTTATTTGTGAATTGTGCTATGAATATGATGCATTTCAATGCATTCAAAGCATACAACTCATTTTCTATATGATTACAAGACATTACTATCATAAACATAATTTTAGAACAACTCGAGCGAAGATTTTAAGATCTGCTCCACCAAACTCGAGAGCTCCCTTTCTCATACTTAGATTATTTTCAGTCTTTTTCTTCTTGTTGTTGTGTAGTTCAATAATTACTTTGGTCCTATATTTTACTTACAAGTGCAATGATTCATTATAGTCCCATACCCACAATGAATCGATATAAGTAATCTTAGGACTAAGGAATGATTTCACTACCTTATGAGTTACATATGTTCATAGTTCATTCTTGTAAAGCATGTTCGGAGTTTTTCAAATGAATGTCATGCCCTTGGTTATGGATTCATTGAGTAACTTTATTAGTGCTTATAATATACTTGATACTCTTACTACACCAGAATTTGCATATGATTAGTATTGACTCAAGATTTAGGATATTAAACTAGCAAACCATTTTTATTGGCATAGGCCAATTTTTACGCATATTCATATATAAATTGCCCCTATCCATTAGCATGCATTCGTTTTGACTATGTAGTGTTATCCAATTTTATTAAAATCAAATAGTCAATTCATTCAAAATGTGATTTCATCGAGATCTTTTTAATCAATCTTAGTTCATAAGTTAATGGTAACAGTTTGAACCCATATTGGACAGCATCATATTAACATTTGATTACTTTAGTATCTTCATAATGTTACAAAACAGCAAGTCAACATTCGTCAAACACACATCATCATTTGACATTTACGACATAACTAACATATGATCGATTCTTAATTCACGTTGTAAACATTAGCTTCATACGATCCTAAGTTCATAGGTTCATGCGGCATTTATCATTATAGAACATTACACATAATTTCAGCCAGCACCATATACCAACAACATGATCTATAACCTACGCTCCCCCACCATAACCTTTGCTTCTACGCTTTACTAGATTATAACCAACTAGCTCCAACTGCTAAACGCCTGGACAATCACACTATAATTATTCTTTTTTTCCTTTTATATAGATACACTCATCTTATTTTTATTCGTAAATATAAATAAATATATGTGAATTTTTTAGGAATTTCGAGTCCCCAAATTATGCCTCAAATTGCAATTAAAATTTTATGTTTTCTTCTCTCAAATCTTATTCAAATTATCATAGATTAAAAAAGTCGACAGTTTAATACAGTTATGTATCATGTAAAAAACTATGATGCGTTGGTTTATTTATAAAAAAAACATTTTGAATACTTAACAAAATGTGATACATTGCAATATATGATAGACATAACAAAGTTATGTGTCATATTCATAACTACGAATATGATACAAATGGATTTTGTCATTTATTAGTGTTTATGTATCAATAGTAATATTTGATAGTGTCTATAGATACATAGACTTTTATTAATAAGGTTGGATGTATGTATTCATAGTAAAAGATAACGAAATGTAATAGTTGTGAATCCAATACAAAACTATGATCCTAATTTGAGTTTCAATAAATTAGGATTTTGTATCAAAATTAATATTTGAAAAATATATATTGTACAAGGTAAATTATAATGTATCATAAAGATGAAGTGAAGAATTATACATTAATTTAAGAATCAACGTCAAATAGATAGATTAAACGATTGCATTGTACATTAATTTAAGAAAGAAATACAACTAGATACATTAAAAAAACTGAACCCGTGTGTCTCTGAAAATGATGAAATATCGAAAAAGAAAAGTCAACAATCTGATAAGCTGAAAGTGGAAAAAAAGCAAGATGAAGAAATCCTTCTGCACTTTCTCTTTTAATTTGTATTAGCTTTTGTAGCTTTTTCTTCACCTTCAACAATGGCGTCACCCATGGATCTCGACCTAAAAATCCTTGCCGAAGCCACTAGCAATTCGATCTCTGCCCCCTTCCCCCCTCCACCTTCTTTGGACATTTTTTTCACAATCGATTTTAAAGTTGAAGATGCATCCTTCTTCGACTAAATTTGTAGATGAATAAAAAAAGATACCTAATGAAAAAGAGACCTAGTCAAAATGAAGGAGGATTAAATTTGTTTTGACTTAATGGAAACAATGTTGTATTGGTTGTACCCTATGTAATGGAAGTTGTATATCATAGATGTAATAAATAAGGATAGTTCAGGAATTTTCATAATTTTATTTGATAGAATAATACTTTCTTCATCAGATAATGATTGTTCTTTATATTACACTTGATTCCTAATTTACTTTTATCATTATTTTTCTATTACATTTTTTAAAGAATTGTATCTATTATATTTAAAGAATAACAGAAAAAATTAACCTTTCATTTATAATTTTTAGAAAAGTGTGTAAAGTAAATGATTACTAAGTATTGTTGGACAATGAATATATGAGTATTGCTAATATAGATGCTCGTTAGGCCTCCAACTAGGGGTGTACATAGGTCGGTTCGGTTTGATTTTTTATTTTAAAAAATCTAAATGAATTATATCGGTTTATCAAATATAAAAATCAAATCAAACCATCTAAATTCAATTTTTTTATTTCAATTTTAGTCAGTTCTTTCGGGGTTTTCGATTTATAGCAACTATACCGCATTTGAAAAAGAGATAATTTTTTCACTTTCTATGTGACAAACTAAGCTTAAAAAAGGTTAAGCAAATAGAAATTTTCGAAAAGACTATCAAATTCACATGAGCACAAAATATTTTTGTAACGACCTGTTTAGTCGTTTTGAGCAGCAGATTTTATTTCTGGAAAAACAGGCTGAGGCGACGGACCCCACGACGAACCGTCATGGGCACGACGGACCATCACAGGGTCTCGTTTCAAAACACTTAGAAAAACTGAAAATTGGGTACTGAAAATCGACTCTCTGAACTTCGTAACGAAATGGCAGGACGGACCGTCACAGGTGTGACGGACCGTCACAGACCCTTGGTGGAAATTTGGGTCTCTGAACTTTGCGACGACCTGCAGGACGGACCGTCGTAGGCACGACGGCCCGTCACAGGTTGCGCAATCCCAGTCCGGGTTGGATTTCTTGATACGTTTTAAGGGACGTTTTTTACTATTCTTGCCTTAATTATAAAGTTAGTGGGTTAATGTTAATAAGTCTAATTACTTGGGGGTTAAAAGAGGTAACCTTAAGTTAATTAGTGGGGCATTATTGCCATCTTTTATTCTTAATTATATACTAATTAGGGTAAAAGAAAGAGGATTGGAATAAGAAAAACAAGAAAGGACAAAGAGAGGCAGAAAAAGAAAGAGAACGAGTAGAGAGAGAGAGAAACGAAGGGATAGCAAGGATTTTGAGAAGATAGCTTGTTGATCGCAATTCTTCGGTGGAGGTAGGTTATGGTTTTCATGCTATTCGTAGTAAACTCTTAATAGCGAATGATATGTGTTAGTAGTATTGTAAACCTTCTATATGCTTAATTGTATGCTTGCATGAATGATGTGATTATGTAATTGTGAATAAATAAGCATGATGAAGCTATTGAATCCCAAATATTGAAAAGAAACCCTAATCTACTTTGTTAATGATGATGCCTTGGTCTAAAAGAAGGCTTGATGAATGAAGGTGGTGAGATTAGGGGATCGGGTGCCACGTTCCGGTACCAGGATAGAATATATGGATTGGGTGTCACGTTCCGACACCAGGATAGTATATGGATCGGGTGCCACGTTCCGGTACCAGGATAGTATATGAGGATCGGAGTGTCACGTTTCGACACCAGGATAGTATATGGATCGGGTGCCACGTTCCGGTACCAGGATAGAATATGGATCGGGTGTCACGTTCCGACACCATGATAATATATTGAGGAGCGGAGTGTCACGTACCGACACGAGGGAAATAAAGATAATGAGTCTTGAAAGATGATAATATATTCAAATCTAATGAACCTAATTTCCAAATGAGTATGATGAGGAGGCGTGAGTCCTCATTGATGTGCTTGGTGTTGTAACCAAGAGTTATGGTAACTGTAAATGCTGCATGCTAAGGATATTAGTTGATTTTATGATAGTATCTGATATATACTGTTTTCTATTTTGAGTTGGCCGATGATATCTACTCAGTACCCATGTTTTGTACTGACCCCTACTTTTATGTTTTCTTCTTGTTTATTTGTGGAGTGTAGCAAACGTGTCGTCGCCTTCGACTCAACAGTGATTCAAGCCAGTCTTACTACACCAGAAATTCAGGGTGAGCTAATGCTTCTAGCTTGGACTGGATCTTCTTCTTCAAGTCTTGATCCCTTGAACTTCCGGCATGGACTAGCTTCTTATGTATTTTTAGCTTTTAGAATACTCTTAGTTTAGTCATTTGATCGTAGATGTTCTTGTGGTGATGACTTCCAGATTTTGGGGAATAATAGATGTTGAATTTTAGAAGTTAATGAATTGGTCTTTATTTAATGAGTTTAAGTCTTCTGCATTACTTTCTGTTGATATTATATTGAAATGTTAAGGTTAGATTGGTTGGTTCGCTCACATAGGAGGGTAAGTGTGAGTGCCAGTCGCAACCCGTTTTGGGTCGTGACAAACTTTGTATCAGAGCATTAGGTTCGTTGGTCTCATCACACAAGAACGAGTCTAGTAGAGTCTTAAGGAACGGTAGGGGGACGCCTTTACTTTTCTTTGAGATGCTATAAGACATTAGGAAAATTCCATTCTTTCTTTCTTTCTTTCGTGCTACTACTTGAATCCAATTGGTATCTAGGTGATACAAATTGGTATATGACCATCTTCACTCTCTTTCGCAGATGGTTAGAACTAGAGCAACGACTACACCAACACCAACACCAGCACCGGCGGGACAGGGTGCGTCTGAGCCAGCCACTGGGGCTGTAGCTCGAGGAAGAGTAGCAGCAAGAGGCCGTGGTAGAGGTCGTGGGAGGACGTCCTCTAGGGGAAGAGGACGAGCACCTAGCCCATCTGATACTAGGGCAGTGACTCCTCCATTGACTGAGGAAGTAATAAGAGAAGGGGAGGATGGGGAAACTGAACAAGTGCAGAATGAGGGATTGCCACCTCAACCTACCCCAGAGATGATCAATCAGGTTCTCGCCTATCTCAGTGGGTTGTCTGATCAAGGTCAGGCACCTCCAGTGTTTTCTGCGCCAACACCTCCAGTTTCAGAAGTACAACATGCAGCCACTATGGCTCCTCGTATGGATGCCTCATTGGACATAGGCACATTTCCACGTCTGACTACTGGGCCTATAATGACAAATGATCAGCATGAACTTTTCAGTAAGTTCTTGAAATTGAAACCTCCGGTCTTCAAGGGTGCTGAATCGGAGGATGCTTATGATTTTATGGTTGACTGTCACGAGCTACTACACAAGATGGGTATAGTAGAACGGTTTGGTGTTGAGTTCGTGAGTTATTAGTTTCAAGGGAACGCCAAAATGTGGTGGCGATCACATGTTGAGTGTCAACCGACAGAGGCACCGCCTATGACTTGGGCCTCATTCTCTAGCTTGTTTATGGAGAAGTATATCCCTCGGACTTTGAGGGATAGGAAAAGGGATGAGTTCTTGAGCCTAGAGCAAGGTAGGATGTCGGTTAATGCTTACGAGGCTAGGTTTCACGCACTATCCAGATATGCCATGCAACTTTGTTTCAGTCCACAAGAGAGGATTCGCCGGTTTGTGAAGGGGTTGAGATCAGAGTTGCGAATTTCAGCCTTACAGGTAGCGGCTACAGCAAAATCCTTCCAAGAAGTGGTAGACTTCGTGATAGAGGTGGAAGGAGTGAAGCCCGATGACTTCACCTCGACATCGACATCAAAAAGGTTTCGAAAGGGAGGTGAGTTTAATGGTTCTTACTCTAGAGGACAAGGTTCCGGAGGTTACGCAGTTCGACCCATTCAGTCTTCACTACAGACTGTAGTTGGGGGTCCACCTCCGACCGGTCAACACTTCTCTGAGAGACCTATGCATGAACCCAGAGAGTGCTATGGATGTGGGGAGATTCGACATATTAAGAGATATTGTCCAAAACAGAGTTACAGACCTCCAAATGTTAGAGGTAGAGGTGGTCATGGCAGAGGCCGTTATTCTGGAGGACGTGGTGGTCGAGGTAATGGTGGTCACCAAAACGTCCGAGGTGATGGGCAAAATGGAGCCACTACATCACAACATGGTAGGGGCAACGGACAGATGAACGATAGGGCCCATTGTTACGCTTTCCCTGGGCGGTCTGAAGCGGAGGCATCTGATGCTGTCATAACAGGTAATCTTCTGGTTTTTGATTGCATGGCTTCTGTATTGTTTGATCCTGGATCCACATTTTCTTATGTATCTTCCTAATTTGCTAATGGTCTAAATTTACATTGTGAATTACTTGATATGCCTATTCGTGTTTCTACTCCGGTGGGTGAGTCTGTGGTAGTTGAAAAGGTGTATAGGTCTTGTTTGGTGAACTTTGTGGGGAGCAACACTTATGAAGATTTGGTTATCTTAGAAATGGATGATTTTGATGTAATTCTGGGTATGACTTGGCTTTCTCCGCAATTTGCGATTTTGGATTGTAATGCTAAAACGGTGACATTAGCCAAGCTTGAGACAGATCCGTTAGTTTGGGAGGGTGACTGCACTTCCAATCCGGCGCGTATCATCTCCCTTCTTCGTGCTAAGAAAATGGTTAGTAAAGGGTGTTTAGCTTTCTTGGCACATCTCAAGGATGACACTACCCAAGTACCTTCGATTAAGTTGGTTTCGGTGGTCTGTGAGTTTCTGGATGTGTTCCCTGCAGATCTTCCTAGTATGCCACCAGATAGGGATATTGAATTTTGTATTGACCTTGAACCA
Organism: Solanum lycopersicum; assembly: GCF_036512215.1. Classification (NCBI taxonomy): domain Eukaryota; kingdom Viridiplantae; phylum Streptophyta; class Magnoliopsida; order Solanales; family Solanaceae; genus Solanum; species Solanum lycopersicum. The sequence continues at coordinate 11,534,609 of NC_090809.1, read as the reverse complement.
GGTACTTGCCCCATTTCGATACCCCCTTATAGAATGGCTCCCGCGGAGTTAAGAGAGTTAAAAGCCCAACTTCAAGAGTTGTTAAACAAAGGCTTTATTAGACCAAGTGCATCCCCTTGGGGTGCTCCGGTTTTGTTTGTAAAGAAGAAGGATGGGAGTTTTCGAATGTGTATAGACTACAGACAACTAAACAAGGTAACCATAAAGAACAAGTATCCTCTTCCCCGCATTGATGACTTGTTCGATCAGTTACAAGGTGCTTGTGTCTTCTCTAAGATTGACTTGAGATCCGGTTATCATCAATTGAAAATACGGGCAACGGATGTGCCAAAGACTGCTTTTCGAACAAGGTATGGGCATTACGAATTTGTACTGATGTCTTTTGGTCTTACGAATGCCCCTGCTGCGTTCATGAGCTTGATGAACGGGATTTTTAAGCCATATTTGGACCTCTTCGTGATCGTATTTATTGATGATATATTGGTATATTCAAAGAGCAAGAAGGAACATGAAGAGCATTTAAGAATGGTATTGGAAATGTTGAGGGAGAAAAAGCTTTATGCCAAGTTCTCTAAGTGTGAGTTTTGGCTAGATGCAGTGTCCTTCTTGGGGCACGTGGTTTCTAAGGATGGAGTGATGGTGGATCCTTCTAAGATTGAGACAGTGAAGAATTGGGTAAGACCTACTAATGTGTCAGAAATAAGGAGCTTTGTTGGGTTAGCTAGCTACTACCGTCGATTTGTCAAGGGATTCTCTTCTATTGCTTCCCAATTGACGAACTTGACTAAGAAGAATGTTCCATTTGTATGGTCGGACGAATGTGAGGAAAGCTTTCAGAAGCTCAAGACTTTGTTGACTACCGCACCTATCCTTACCTTGCCAGTAGAGGGTAAGAACTTCATTGTTTATTGTGATGCATCCTATTCTGGTTTGGGTGCAGTACTAATGCAAGAGAAGAGTGTGATTGCTTATGCTTCAAGGCAACTAAAGGTGCATGAACGTAACTATCCGACCCACGATTTGGAATTGGCTGCGGTGGTGTTTGCATTAAAGCAATGGAGACACTATTTATATGGGGTTAAGTGTGAGATCTGTACGGATCATCGTAGCCTACAGTATGTCTTTACTCCGAAAGATTTGAACTTGAGGCAACGGAGATGGATGGAGCTACTAAAGAACTACGATATCACTATCTTGTATCATCCGGGAAAAGCGAATGTTGTAGCGGATGCTTTAAGTAGAAAGGCGGGAAGCATGGGAAGTTTAGCTCACTTGCAAGCTTCTAGACGCCCATTGGCTAGAGAGGTTCAGACTCTAGCTAATGACTTGATGAGATTAGAAGTAAATGAGAAGGGAGGATTGTTGGCTAGTGTGGAGTCAAGATCTTCTTTTCTTGACAAAATTAAGGGAAAACAGTTTGATGATGAGAAACTAAGGCGAATCCAAGATAAAGTATTGCGAGGGGAGGCTAAGGAAGCACAAATCGATGAGGAAGGTGTTTTGAGAATCAAGGGAAGGGTATGTGTGCCCTGTATTGATGATTTGATCAACACTATTCTGACAGAGGCTCATAGTTCAAGGTATTCTATACATCCGGGTGCAACCAAGATGTACCGTGACCTAAGGCAACACTTTTGGTGGAGTAGAATGAAGCGTGACATTGTGGACTTTATTGCCAAGTGTCCAAACTGTCAACAAGTAAAGTATGAACACCAAAGGCCCGGAGGAACACTTCAGAGAATGCCCATTCCGGAATGGAAGTGGGAAAGAATTGCAATGGACTTTGTGGTTGGTCTTCCAAGGACAATGGGTAAGTATGACTCCATTTGGGTGATTGTTGATAGGTTAACTAAATCTGCTCATTTCATTCCGGTAAAGGTGACTTACAATGCAGAGAAGTTAGCCAAGATCTATATCTCAGAAATCATTCGATTGCATGGGGTTCCACTATCCATCATATCAGATAGAGGTACACAGTTTACTTCTAAGTTTTGGAAAACACTGCATGCGGAATTGGGTACTAGGTTGGACCTTAGTACTGCGTTCCATCCTCAGACCGATGGTCAGTCTGAAAGGACGATTCAAGTGTTGGAGGATATGCTTCGTGCATGTGTGATAGAGTTTGGTGGCCATTGGGATAGCTTCCTACCCTTAGCGGAGTTTTCATACAATAATAGCTATCACTCAAGTATTGATATGGCCCCATTTGAAGCATTGTATGGGAGGAGATGTAGGTCTCCCATTGGTTGGTTTGATGCGTTCGAGGTTAGACCTTGGGGTACGGATCTCTTGAGGGATTCGATAGAGAAAGTGAAGTCTATTCAAGAAAAGCTTCTAGCGGCGCAAAGTAGACAAAAAGAATATGCAGATCGAAAGGTTAGAGACTTAGAGTTCATGGAAGGTGAACAAGTCTTGTTGAAGGTTTCGCCAATGAAAGGGGTGATGCGATTTGGTAAGCGAGGTAAACTTAGCCCAAGGTATATTGGTCCATTTGAAGTACTTAAGCGAGTAGGGGAGGTGGCTTATGAGTTAGCCTTGCCTCCAGGGCTGTCCGGAGTGCATCCGGTATTCCATGTGTCTATGTTGAAAAGATATCATGGGGATGGAAATTACATTATCTGTTGGGATTCAGTTTTGCTTGATGAGAACTTGTCTTATGAGGAGGAGCCGGTTGCTATTTTAGATAGAGAAATTTGCAAGTTGAGATCGAGGGAGATTGCATCCATCAAACTTCAATGGAAGAATCGACCCGTTGAAGAAGCCACTTGGGAGAAGGAGGCGGATATGCGAGAAAAATACCCATATCTGTTTACAGATTCAGATACTCCTTTTCGCCCTTGTTTTCCTTCTTGTGATCGTTCGGGGACGAACGATGGGTAAATTGGTATCTATTGTAACGACCTGTTTAGTCGTTTTGAGCAGCAGATTTTATTTCTGGAAAAACAGGCTGAGGCGACGGACCCCACGACGAACCGTCATGGGCACGACAGACCGTCGCAGGGTCTCGTTTCAAAACACTTAGAAAAACTGAAAATTGGGTACTGAAAATCGACTCTCTGAACTTCGTAACGAAATGGCAGGACGGACCGTCACAGGTGTGACGGACCGTCACAGACCCTTGGTGGAAATTTGGGTCTCTGAACTTTGCGACGACCTGCAGGACGGACCGTCGTAGGCACGACGGCCCGTCACAGGTTGCGCAATCCCAGTCCGGGCTGGATTTCTTGATACGTTTTAAGGGACGTTTTTGACTATTCTTGCCTTAATTATAAAGTTAGTGGGTTAATGTTAATAAGTCTAATTACTTGGGGGTTAAAAGAGGTAACCTTAAGTTAATTAGTGGGGCATTATTGCCATCTTTTATTCTTAATTATATACTAATTAGGGTAAAAGAAAGAGGGTTGGAATAAGAAAAACAAGAAAGGACAAAGAGAGACAGAAAAAGAAAGAGAACGAGTAGAGAGAGAGAGAAACGAAGGGATAGCAAGGATTTTGAGAAGATAGCTTGTTGATCGCAATTCTTCGGTGGAGGTAGGTTATGGTTTTCATGCTATTCGTAGTAAACTCTTAATAGCGAATGATATGTGTTAGTAGTATTGTAAACCTTCTATATGCTTAATTGTATGCTTGCATGAATGATGTGATTATGTAATTGTGAATAAATAAGCATGATGAAGCTATTGAATCCCAAATATTGAAAAGAAACCCTAATCTACTTTGTTAATGATGATGCCTTGGTCTAAAAGAAGGCTTGATGAATGAAGGTGGTGAGATTAGGGGATCGGGTGCCACGTTCCGGTACCAGGATAGAATATATGGATCGGGTGTCACGTTCCGACACCAGGATAGTATATGGATCGGGTGCCACGTTCCGGTACCAGGATAGTATATGAGGATCGGAGTGTCACGTTTCGACACCAGGATAGTATATGGATCGGGTGCCACGTTCCGGTACCAGGATAGAATATGGATCGGGTGTCACGTTTCGACACCAGGATAATATATTGAGGAGCGGAGTGTCACGTACCGACACGAGGGAAATAAAGATAATGAGTCTTGAAAGATGATAATATATTCAAATCTAATGAACCTAATTTCCAAATGAGTATGATGAGGAGGCGTGAGTCCTCATTGATGTGCTTGGTGTTGTAACCAAGAGTTATGGTAACTGTAAATGCTGCATGCTAAGGATATTAGTTGATTTTATGATAGTATCTGATATATACTGTTTTCTATTTTGAGTTGGCCGATGATATCTACTCAGTACCCGTGTTTTGTACTGACCCCTACTTTTATGTTTTCTTCTTGTTTATTTGTGGAGTGTAGCAAACGTGTCGTCGCCTTCGACTCAACAGTGATTCAAGCCAGTCTTACTACACCAGAAATTCAGGGTGAGCTAATGCTTCTAGCTTGGACTGGATCTTCTTCTTCAAGTCTTGATGCCTTGAACTTCCGGCATGGACTAGCTTCTTATGTATTTTTAGCTTTTAGAATACTCTTAGTTTAGTCATTTGATCGTAGATGTTCTTGTGGTGATGACTTCCAGATTTTGGGGAATAATAGATGTTGAATTTTAGAAGTTAATGAATTGGTCTTTATTTAATGAGTTTAAGTCTTCCGCATTACTTTCTGTTGATATTATATTTAAATGTTAAGGTTAGATTGGTTGGTTCGCTCACATAGGAGGGTAAGTGTGAGTGCCAGTCGCAACCCGGTTTGGGTCGTGACAATTTTTTTTGAAATATCAACGTTCATTATGCTAAACTAATAAGATTAACGGATAGATGCAAACTGAATACAAAAATTATTTACAAAGTAAATTGTTAGCTTCGAATTTGAGAGAGAGAGAGAGAGAGAGAGCTATAAAATAACTAAGAATATATTAGAAAAGTACATTATAAATAATATCTTTTGGCTATAAATAAAATAAATTTATATATATATATATATATATATATATATATACAAAATTTTACAAATTCAAATTTGAAATAAAATATATAAAAATGAAAATCATAAACTAACTATAGATATATCACCAAAAAAGATTATATACAAATAAGATTTTTTATCTATAAATAAAATAGAGAGAGAGAGAGAGAGAGAGAACTATAAAATAACTAAGAATATATTAGAAAAGTACAATATAAATAATATCTTTTGGCTATAAATAAAATAAATTTTATATATATATATATATATATATATATATATATATATATATATATATATACACACACACAAAATTTTACAAATTCAAATTTGAAATAAAATATATAAAATTGAAAATCATAAACTAACTATAGATATATCACCAAAATAGATTATATACAAATAAGATTTTTTATCTATAAATAAAATAAATTATGTATATATATATATATATATATGTGTGTGTGTGTGTGTGTGTGTGTGTGTGTGTCGATTTGATTTGAGTTCAATTTGATTCTTTTTTTCTAATACCAAACCAAATCAAGAATGGTCGATTTTTTTCTTCAATCACCAAACCAATCAAATCAAACCACAAATCATTTTTTTCGATTTAATTTGAGTCGTCCATTCGATTTGACTTAATGATTCAATTGGTACACCCCATCTGCAACTATGTACGCGTCTTTGGTATACAACAATTAAACACCCATTTAACTCAACTCTAGATTTGTTTGTTACTTTTTTAAATTTTCTCAAACATTTTAACAATTACAACTATTATTATCTATCAATTATCGTACCCTTAACATATACACAGGAAGAATCATAAAGATACCAACAAAATTTATACTAACAATTTTCAAAGATTTCAGCTGGACTTGGGATCAATTTCACTCCCTAACAATTTTATGCAAGGAAACATTTACTTAACAAAATACTCTCCTACTCGTATGAGCAGCTTTAAATTTTTCCAAATTATGACGCAGAATTAACTGATTAGAAGAACATGGTGAGATTCATCTATACTTGGTAAAGTTAAGTGAAATACATGGAGAAACATAATAATACAATTGACAATCAAATAGGTCCAAAACTATTCAAGAAAAGAGTACAACCCCTACTACCTTTTTTACATTTAGTGAATACAGCATTCGTCCTCTTAAACTCCCACTTCTAATATTAATATTAAAAAATAAAATATTTCTAATAAATAAGAAGACATAGAAGAGTAAGATATAGCTAAAGATCAACTCCTTTTTTCTCAACACTTGCCTGGTCCACTTCAATGTCCGGTAGCAAGTCTTTGATTGAGCTTGAGTGGCGATAAAACTGACATTAGAACAAGTTAAAGCAATCAGACAATATATAATGTAGTTCTATTGCTTCTACATATGTTAATGTGGCAAAAAAGAAATGAACACTTGCTATATTTACTATCTGAGTTCGGCAACGAGAAGTTGCAGAGTAGCAATGTAAAACAATATATCAGAGGAAAGGTAAGAAGAAAAAATTTACACAAATACGCAGACAAGTAGGCATGGAGTTACAAGTCCTATTCATTCCAACAAAATAAGCACTTTTGCATAGTTAACCCTCCTGCGATCTGCTTATTGTGTGTATTAATAACCCAGAGGGAGAGCATCAAGCTGATCCAAATAATACTAGTAAACGAAGATTAAATAGCCATTGGCAAACCAGCCCTCAATTATATTAGCTCCCCTTTGTTTCAATCCACGTTTTTTCACCAAAATAGATGTGTTGAGATAGTTGTACCTCTGCTATGACTTCCTCGCAATTACGGTCCAATTCTTGGCATTTTAATGCTCCAGACTCCCTTACTGAGTTAATTCTTTCAGTTATTGCATCCGCCTAATGAAAGAGGTGATTTTGGTAAGGAGCAAGCTCAATCAAGATACACTGTTTTCGAAAATCAAGACATGATACTAGTACCTCTGCAAGTACACCTTCCAAGTCATTTTGCCTTGCTTCAAGACCATGCCTCTTTGATTCCACTTCCAACTTAACATTTTTCAATTCTTTGTTAGCCTCCTCAAAACTAAGATTTCTTTCTTTCTCTAATTGCTTTCTTAATTCTTCCAATTGGTCCGCTGGATAATACATGATATCAGCATCAAACTTCAGAGGAAACTACAAATGAACATAATAAAAACAGCTACGGCTACCTTTTCCTTGCCTTTCTACTAATTTAGCTTCAAGGGACTTTTCCTGTACTTCTTCATCACTCAGCTTTAGTTTGAGAACCTTAACATCTTTCTCAATAGATTTAGTTGAATTAACCTGCAAGTATCATTCATATGATTCAAGCAAAATTTAAAGGCATTCATGACTGGTTTGCTTAGAATGACAAACTATCCAGGGGAAAATTAGTGTTGAACTCAAGACAACCATGGTCTATACCTCTCACAACTTTAAAGGGCACTTTTATGATTTTTAGACTCAGTTGTTATTTTCCTCACAACTGCTATAGAACACTTATAAGTGGCACGTGTTGACGTGAAATTTGGATAGCTCCCTGTCATCAACCGAGATTCAGAATATATTCACACATTTAAGATGAATGCATGGACATCTTATGAGACTTGGTTCAAGTCTTTATGCATAGACTTGAATATAAATAATTCATATCTATCTCTCAGGTTCATAGACACATGTTCTTATTTTCTTCTCTCAAAAATCATGTAGTAATTTTGATCCTAATCACCACTTTCTTTACATCACCACATTTCATTTAGTTGTGTATGCTTATAATTCCCCTCTGTCTCTCTCTTTTACACGAATATAAATGAGATTCTAAACTATGATTTTCATCATAGGTAGATCTATAAATTTATTTCCCTTCCACTTCAAATGACTGTTTCTTCATCTAGAAGATCAAAGTAATTTGTCCTTGTTATCTTAATAAGCAAATATGTTAGGTACTCATGAATGATTTCTTTTCCTTATTCTGATTATCTAACTTTCACTTGTTTCCTTTACAATAGTAAATGGATTCAGGTATAATAATTTATCACGAAAAATTAAGAAGAATGCACTAAAAATGCAGTAATGACAAATTTTATTTCTTAACAAGACATGCAAGATAACCTGCTCCTGTATAGCCTGCATCTGATTGAAGTTCTTGGACATTTTCTTGTAAGCCTGACAAAAGAGACAAAATTTAACAATAATCAAGAAAAACAAAATGAGAGAGAATGTCATCACGCACTTCCACTCAAGGTCGTACGTATTAACAATTTCAAAGCAATTGCTATGAAGGTATAGCTTTTACATGCAAGCATGCTTGCAAAATTTTAGTTCTAATCACCCCAGCCAACTCTTCTCCGTAAGGAGAAAATTTAATTTTAGGAGGTACATTCACTCAAATTCTTTCTTCCACAATTTTCTATTCAAGAAATAACTTATGAGATGTCCAGCCGCAAACTGTCCACACGTATCAATCAAATATTCTTACCTTGTTTGTTTGATAAGTTGCTAAGACTTAATAAATAATTTCCAATCAATAGGACACATAACTAAATACTTATGGCCTTTTGCTCATGCTAATTTAGAAAAAGGGTGATTTCGCCAAACAGGTGTTTTCTTCCTGGCCACTTACTGCATTTTTTCAAAGGGGCATGTAGTGACTCAAGAGTTGCTCGTGCAAAGAGTATATCACAAAAATGAGAGGCTAGCACATCATTCCACTTTTTATAAATCTCCTGCAACTTCTCTTTTACATACTACTATGTCATTTCTCGTTTATTGAGCATAAATAAGGGTATAGATGCAATTTATGAGTTGAAAATATAGTATACAGGTTGTATTGGATGAACAGTACCTTTGTATAAACCTCAAGAATTGCTGTTTTATCTTGAAAAGACTGCATTGCTGCTCTTTCAGCATTCCTTATCTCAGCTTGAAATGATTTCTTTTCCTCCAGAGCTCTCTAAAAAATTCAATAGTCAAAAAATTAACACATAAAACGAAAAGGCTGCAGCATCTTGATGTTAGAGGAGCAAGCGCAGAAAACTTGCAATTAATTTCACAAACAGAATTTGAAATGATCTAGCTAAAAGAAAGATCTTAACTTAGAGAAAGTGGAACCACGCCTCAGAGAACAGAGGCAGATATGTCATTGGTTCATCAAAGCAAGAGAAATGTAAGAAATCCAAATTAGATACTTTAGTTACAGCATGTAAATCAGTCATATTTGCAATTATGTTCAGTATTAATATACCAGCATGCTCAATGTCATAGCACCCTTGACAAATAACAAACCACATCACTTGCACAAGATATCCAGAAGACACAGTTGATGCATACTCTTTTAAAACCAGCTCAACAGTCAGTAATAACTCATACCTGAAGCTTATCTGGTGATTGGACAATCTTAGAACGCAAATTGGCATTGTCATGAACAGCTTGTACCAATGCAAAGTCTGCATTAGAAATCTGGAAGGAGACAAAATGCAATTGGAATATTAGTTCATAACACAGATATCTAGCTTGTATTCAATAATATGCGATAAACAGTAACTGTGCCCAAGGGTGTGGCCTAGCGTTAATATAGTGGGTGAAATTCATGGAAGACCAGGGTCCAATACCAACAAAACACTAGGTGATTTCCTCCCATATGTCTAAACTTTGATAGGTAAAGTTACTCTATACTTTTATTGGTAGGAGATGGCGAGTACATGAGATATAATTGAGGTGTGCACAAGATAGCCCAAATACTACCATTACACAACAATTGCACTTAAATTCCAAGCAAGTTGACATCGGTCATATGAATCCACATTGACAATGTTGTTCTATTTATACTCATATCAAGCCAATATTTGACATTATTTAGAAGTACTCAAAGTATTCGTTGAACAGTTATCACCAACTTAACATCCAGGATATTTCAAAGAAGAATCTAAAATATTAGAGACTTATAGAGAATTGAAATAAGAGCTCTAGAATGAAAGTTCTAGAGAGGCAGGTCTACGAATATTCTAGGAAGGGCAATTCCAGAAATAAGTGGAAGGGTTTATTCTACAATGCTCAACTAAGTTTTTCCATCACCACCTATAAAAAAGGATGGTCATTTGAGATGTATGTGTGCTCAAGTAAGTCATCAAGTGAGAAGTGTGAGGAGCAAGTGAGAAATAGGAGAGCAACAAACAAAGTTGCAAGAAAGTGAGTGAAAGAAAAAAAGTAGTCCTTACTTTGTAATAATAAATTCAAGTTGTGAGCAACCAATTATGTTCAAGAATACTCAACAATTCTCTATATTTTCCACTGATGTAAATCTCTATCATACAAATCTTTTACTGGGATAAAAAGATCCCTAGACACATAGGACCCAAAGTAAGCCAACACCAAACATATGGCAGATAATCCAGTGTTAGGCTATTAGCAATTCATGAAACAAATATGACATTAAAAGGAGAAAAAAGCCAAACAGCTGACCTTTTCATCTATCTCTTTAGCCCTTTCCTTAAGTTTTCTTATTGAGGCCTTCAACGACATTTGGTGATTGTTAAGACCAGAAATTGTTTGCCTCAGTTCCTTAACATTAGAATCTATTTCTTGAACCAAAGGCATCTCCCTTTCTCTTGATTCATTTTGTACTGCAATCTCTTCATTTAACTGTGAGGTACCGTGTAAGTAACTTGAGAGAAACTTTGCGAAAGAAGCTTCCTGTAAAAATGTTTTCTACTACTTCAGATACCTGAGATATTCTAGCCTCCAGAGCTAGTCGTTGTTCATCAATGAGAGTCAGATCTTCCACAATCGGCCTTATAGCATTTAATTTAGTGTCCCTAAATTTGTCAACAACATATTAAAGAGAAAAATTGAGCAACACTTTGTTTTGGGGTGAGATGGGGTGATAATTCAGTAAAAGGATAAAAGAAAAGAACAGAAATCTCAGGCAAAAGCTAGTAAACTTCCTCATTCTAGCTATTAATTGGAAGCATTTTTTCTGCAAAGTATTTTCATTTATCAGAACAAACAGAGAAGCATATTTGCTTGCCAAACTTAGGTAAACTAGAAAGACAAAGTTTATCCATATTTTGTATCTCTTTGGAGGTTGATGAATGAGATGGTGAAGAATGATTGTTTGTAAAAGTATGCAAGATATATGGTTGCCTCAGTAAACAAAGACAGCAAGTGGTCGATTCAAAACAAACAGAGAAGCATATGTTTGCCTAAGTTAACAAAAAAAGCCCTTTGAAAACACAAAAGAAAGTAAAAAGTGAATGGGACCTGTGAAGACAAAAGTTGAGGATGGCTCCGACAAAGAAGCGGGTACGATCAGGGTCAGGCTTGATCAAATCTCTTAGAGTAAATATCTCTGGACAACCCAAAGCAGACAACATGTTCCTTATCTTATGAAACAAATTAATAGTCCGAAAAGAGTCGACATGAAGATCCGGGTTCTCAAGGTATTCCAGAGCGGAGAAATCCACCTGATCATGATCATCCCTAAAAGACAAGAGAAAGTAATTAAAAATAAAATATGATTGATTGAAACAGAGAAGTAAAGGTTGGATTATTAAATACTGTAGAGTATCGATATGGAGAAGAATGCTGGAGTAGAGTTTAGTGACAAAGTCGGGAGTGGGTTTGATGAGATCTTCGTCGGAGACAGACGCTATTTGAGCTTCCCCTAATACAGCGATGATGTCTTGTCGGGGGAGTGTTGGGTAATCAAATCTCGACATTTCACTCTTCTTTTGCGAATCACCACTTTCTGAATCGGGTTCAACTGTAGCCGACGAAATTCAATTTAAAATTCAAAAGAGAAGCTGAAATTAAATATTGGGAAATGGAAACTCAAACAAATTCATCAAACAGAAACCTCAAACAAACCACATTGAGTTTCAGAAGAGAACTCTAGTTTCGTGTAATAAGATGCATAGCAACAGTCTCTGTTGTATGATATCTCACAATTTCACAATTAACACACAGGCACCTAATCAACCTTGTAGTTAAAAAATCAAGCGTCTTTGCAAGATTTATAAATCTAGTGAACCATCAGCAAACTCCGGAATCAAACCCGTTCGACCAGGATTGTTTCTACTATACATCCAACTACGATCAGGATCCATCTACACAAACAATAATAATAGTTTTAACTTAATTCCAACAATATATTCACAAATTTAACTTATTAACCAACTTAACAATTTTCTCAGTCTAATTAGTTTAATTTTTAACTTAACTCTAATAATTAAGTCACAAATTTAACTTATTAAACAACATAACAACTTTCTAAGTCTAATTAGTTTAGTTTTAACTCAATTCCAACACTATATTCACCAATTTAACTTGTTAAACAACTTAACAACTTTCTAAGTCTAGTTAGTTTAGTTTTAACTTAATTCCATTAATATATTCATCAATTTAACTTATTAAACAACTTAAAAACTTTCAAAGTCTAATTAGTTTTGTTTTGACTTAATTCAAACACTATATTCACCAATTTAACTTATTAAGTCTAGTTAGTTTAGTTTTAACTTAAATCCAATAATATACTCACCAATTTAACTTATTAAAAAACTTAACAACTTCAAAGTCTAGTACGTTTAGTTTTAACTTAATTCAAACACTACAATCACCAATTTAACTCATTAAACAACTTCACAACTTTCTAAGTCTAATTAGTTTAGTTTTAACTTGATTCCAACACTATCATCACCAAATTAACTCAATGAACAACTTCACAACTTCAAAGTCTAATTAGTTTAGTTTTAACTTAATTCAAACACTATAATCACCAATATAACTCATTAAACAACTTCACAACTTTCTAAGTCTAATTAGTTTAGTTTTAACTTAATTCCAACACTATATTCACCAATTAAACTTATTAAACAACTCAACAACTTTCTAAGTCTACTTTGTTTAGTTTTGACTTAATTCCAACACTATATTCACCAATTTAACTTATTAATTAACTTAAAAACTTTCTACGTCTAATTACTTTAGTTTTGACTTAATTCCAACACTATAGTCACCAATTTAACTTATTAAACAACTTAACAACTTTCTAACTCTAATTAATTTAGTTTTAACTTAATTCCAACACTATATTCACCAATTTTAACTGATTAAACAACTTAACAACTTTCTAAGTCTTGTTTGTCTACTTTTAACTTAATTCAAACACTACAGTCACCAATTTTAACTTATTAAACAACATAACCACTTTCTAAGTCTAATTAGTTTAGTTTTCACTTTATTCCAGAATTATATTCACTAATTTAACTTATTAAACAACTTAACAACTTTCTAAGTCTAGTTAGTTTAGTTTTAACTTTATTCCAACACTATAGTCACCAATTTAACTTATTAAACAACTTAACAACTTTCTAAGTCTAGTTAGTTTATTTTTCACTTTATTCCAACACTATATTCACCAATTTAACTTATTAAACAACTTAACAACTTTCTAAGTGTAGTTAGTTTAGTTTAAACTTTATTCCAACACTATAGTCACCAATTTAACTTATTTAACTACTTAACAACTTTCTAAGTCTATTTAGTTTAGTTTTGACTTAATTCCAACACTATATTCACCAATTTAACTTATTAACAACTTAATAACTTTCTAAATCTAATTAGGTTAGTTTTAACTTAATTCCAATAATATATTCACCTATTTATCTTGTTAAAAAACTTTTCAAGTCTCATTAGTTTAGTTTTAACTTAATTCCAACACTATATTCGCCAATTTAACTTATTGATCAACTTAACAACTTTCTAAGTCTAGTTAGTTTAGTTTTAACTTAATTCCAACACTATATACACCAATTTAACTTATCGACCAACTTAACAATTTTCTAAGACTAGTTAGTTTAGTTTTAACTTAATTTCAACACTATAGTCACCAATTTAACTGATGACCAACTTAACAACTTTCTAAGTCTAGTTAGTTAGTATAAAGGTGGTGCATGGAACAAAAAGAAGAAGCACTTTAAGTTTGAAAACTGGTGACTTGGCATAGAAGAAGGGTTCACTGATAGAATCAGTAGTTGGTGGCATTCTTGCTTCAAAACTTAAGGCTCTAAAAACCACTTAAGGATTGGAGCATGAGTGAACAAGGGAATCTAGGATAAAAAAAAGGAGAGTCCTAAAAAACTATCTGAGTTTGATGCGATCATGGAAGGGAGAGGATTATCAGAATGGGAGATTTCAAACAAGAATTCAAATTTACTAGAATATGAGGAGTTACAAAAAATGAGGAAATCTCATGGAGGCAAAAATTCAGATCACTTTGGCTTAAAGAAGGGGATAGGAACACCAAGTTCTTCTACAAAATGGTCAATGCTCACAAAAGATACAATAACATCGATCAACTGGTAATAGAAGGGGAACTGTATCAAGATCCTTCAAGAATAGAAGGGGAAATTGTAAATTTTTACAAGAAGTTGTACACTGAAACAAACAGTTGGAGACCTTCATTCATTAAGGAACAGCAATGCCCCACACTTTATGGTGAGAAAAAAATGCATTTACAAAGAAATTTTGAGGAAAATGAAGTTCTAAACTGCTTGAAGATGTGTGCAATCGATAAAGCCCCTGGCCCTGATGGTTTCACTATGCGATTTTTCCTTAAATGCTGGGAGGTGTTGAAGGGTGATATCATGAAAGCTTTCCAAAACTTCTATGATTAAGAAGTTTTTGAAAAGAGTTTGAATTCCACCTTCATAACCTTGATTCCTAAGATGAAAGGTGCCAAAGAATTGAAAGATTTCAGGCCTATTAGCTTGATTGGAAGTATTTACAAACTGTTCGCCAAAGTCCTCACAGAGAGAATGAAAGGGGTCATGGCCAAACTAGTGGATTCTCAGCAAATGGCTTTCATCAAAGGTAGACAAATCATGGATGCGGTATTAATTGCTAATGAGACTGCGGACTCTAGACAGATGTCAGTGTTTCCAATTCGTCAGAGAGTCATTGACAGATTGGACAAAATCAGAAGAAAGTTTTTGTGGCATGGAAATAATGAGAGAAAGAGTTATAACCTGGTTAAGTGGGATGATGTAACAGTGACTAAGAGACAAGGGAGGATTGGGTATTAAGAACTTGAAAAATCAGAGCAGGGCTCTCAAAATAAAATGGTTGTAGAGGTTTTGCAATGAAAATCAAGCCTATTGGAAGGAAGTCATTAGTGCAAAGTATGAAGGGGAAGATTACTGGATGACCAAAATTGTTACTTCACCTTATGGAGTAAGTGTATGGAGGTCCATTAGATACTTGTGGGATGAATTCAAAAAAAAAATACAAGGACCAAAGTGGCAAATAGGGAAAGAACTGACCTCTGGATGAGGCTGGCATGCTGGAAAATTTGTTCCCAGGTATTAGTATCATAGTGTCACACCAGCACAAGTCCATAGCTGATCACTGGTCTCCTCAAGGGTGGAACTTCATTTTTAGAAGACGCTTATATGATTGGGAAATTCATAGAGTTGCTAATTTTTACAACACCATTGGTCCACTCAACAGATTTGATGATGGTCGGGATACTTTATGGTGGAAGAGCAACAAAAAAGGTATTTTCGGGGTGAATTGTGCTTATAACAGGTTGAACAAATCCTTCCAGTTGACCAAGTAACTGGCCTTGGTAAGGAATTTAGATATCCAAAATACCCCTCAAAGTATCTTGTTTAGTGTGGTTATTGTCTAAGGAAGCAGTTTTAACCCAAGACAACCTAATGAAGAGAGGGATTCCATTGTGCTCAATATGCCTCTTTTGTTGGGAACTGATGAGATAGTTAACCATCTTTTTCTACATTATAGAGTAACTAGCCAGCTATGGAGACAATTCCTA
The DNA here is from genome assembly GCF_036512215.1 of Solanum lycopersicum. Taxonomy (NCBI): domain Eukaryota; kingdom Viridiplantae; phylum Streptophyta; class Magnoliopsida; order Solanales; family Solanaceae; genus Solanum; species Solanum lycopersicum. The sequence continues at coordinate 11,518,855 of NC_090809.1, read as the reverse complement.
AATCTCAAAGGAATGTCATGGGTAATGCCAAGCAAGATCACTGAAGCCATTTAGAATGGGGAAGAAGCTGGAATGCAGTCTAAGAGCAGAGAGAGATGGAGAATTGTTCTTGCTAGCATTTGGTTCCAATAAGGAAGGAGAAGAATTTTAGAGGTTTTGATAGAATAGAAAATAGCATGCCAAAAGTCAATATTAATTGATTGTTGCTACAATGTCTTATGTGTAATCAATTATACTCAAATGTCACTATTCCCCTAATCGATGTACTAGACTAAATTTAGGTTCCAATAGCTGGATTTGATAATCTTATCGTAAATATGGCTCAGTACTGCCTATGTACTGGTTGTAGTAATATACAAAGTTATATGTTTCAAAAAAAAAGTCTAGTTACTATAGTTTTCACTTAATTCCAACAATATAATCACCAATTTAACTTATTGACCAACTTAACGACTTTCTAAGCGTAGTTAGTTTAGTTTTAACATAATTCTAAAACTATACTCACCAATTTAACTTATTAAAAAACTTTTTAAGTCTAATCTGTTTAGTTTTAACTTAATTCCAACAATATATTCACCAATTGAACTTATTGACCAACTTAACACCTTTCTAAGTCTAGTTAGTTTAGTTTTAACTTAGTTCCAAAACTAAAGTCACCAATTTAACTTATTGACCAACTTAAAAACTTTCTAATTCTAGTTAGTTTAGTTTTAACTTAATTCTAACACAATAGTCACCAATATAACTTATTAAGCAACTTAACAACTTTCTAAGTCTAGTTAATATAGTTTTAACTTAATTCCAACACGCTTTTCACCAATTTAACTTATTAATAGTTTTAACTTAATTCCAACACTATATTCACCAATTTAACTTATTGAACAACTTAACAACTTTCGAGGTCTAATTAGTTTAGTTTCAACTAGATTCCAACACTATATTCACCAATTTAACTTATTAAACAACTTAACAACTATCTAAGTCTAGTTAGTTTAGTTTTAACTTAATTAAAACACTATAATCACTAATATAACTTATTAAACAGCTTAATAACTTTCTAAGTCTAATTAGTTTAGTTTTGACTTATTCCAACACTATATTCACCAATTTAACTAATTAAACAGCTTAACAGCTTTCTAAGTCTAGTTAGTTTAGTTTTGACTTAATTCCAACACTATATTCACCAATTAAACAATTTAACAACTTTCTGAGTCTAATTAGTTCAGTTTAAACTTAATTTCAACACTATATTCATCAATTTAACTTATTAAACAATTTAACAACTTTTAGGTCTAGGTAGAGCGTGTTTGGCTCAGCTTAAAAGCTGGTCAAACTGACTTAAAAGCTGGTTTTTGACTTATTTAGCTGTTTGGCAATACTCAAAATAAATTTTTTTTTAAGCCAAAAGTTAAAAGTTGGGGTAGGGGTGCTTTTTTTTAGCTTATAAGCTGTTTTATGTTGACCACATTTTTACCTTTTTACCCTTAATATTTTTATACAATCTCCAAATTACCCACATAACCCTAACATCTCTTTCTTCCATTTTTCCCTTTTTCACGTTTGGCATTGCTGCTGAACGTCTTCCTGTTCTTTCAATTTGAAATGAAGATAAACCTTGAAGTAAGTTTTTTCAATTATTTTTTTATTAGCTTTCTTCCTTTTCTCTAGATTGATGCCAATAATATGTTGAAAAATCGAAATCAGCTGAAAAAATTCTCGAATTAATTTGTTGATAAAGAAGTATGTGGATGATAGACAATTACTATTACTAATGAATAAAAATAAAATAAATCTTAAATCTTTCAAGTAATCTATTCAAATTATATATTATGAAAATATAAAATAAGTTGCACATATAACTTAAATAAAAATTTATATTCCTCTTATAAATAATTTGTGATAATAAAGAAATATGTGAATGATAGACAATTATTATTACCTATAGATGAAACTAAAATAAATCTTAAATCGTTCTTTGATCTATTCAAATTATATATCTTTAAAATCTATAATAAGTTTATATTCCTCTTATAAATAATTTGTGATGAGAAAGAAATATGTGAATGATAGCAAAATATAATTATTTATGGCTGTAAAATATAAATTAATTAACTTTTATTATGTTAACAGCTTTTAAGGGTATTTTAGACATTTTGATTTAAAAAGCTGTTTATCAACACTTATTTGCCAAACACATCAACAACTTTATTTTTAACTTCAGCACTTTTATCCGAACGCATAACTACTTATTTTAAAAATAAGTTTCATCACTTTCAAAAGTACTTTTTTAAAGCTGCTTTTATTAAGCCCATCCAAACGGGCCCTTAGTTTAGTTTTAACTCAATTCAAATACTATAGTCATCAATTTAACTTATTAAACAACTTAACAACTTTCTAAGTCTAATTAGTTTAGTTTTGACTTAATTCCAACACTATATTCACCAATTTAACTTATTGAACAACTTAACAACTTTCTAACTCTAGTTAGTTTAGTTTAACTTTATTCCAACACTATAGTCACCAATTTAACTTGTTAAACAACTTAACAACTTTCTAACTCTAGTTAGTTTAGTTTAACTTTATTCCAACACTATAGTCACCAATTTAACTTGTTAAACAACTTAAAAACTTTCTAAGTCTAATAAGTTTAGTTTTGACTTAATTACAACACTATATTCACCAATTTAACTTATTAAACAACTTAACAACTTTCTAAGTCTAGTTAGTTTAGTTTTGACTTAACTCCAACACTATAATCACCAATTTAATTTATTAAACCACTTAACAACTTTCTAAGACTCGTTAGTTTAGTTTTAACTTAATTCCAATAATATTTTCACCAATTTAACATATTAAACAATTAACAACTTTCTAAGTCTAGTTAGTTAGTTAACTTAATTCTAACACTAATGTTACCAATTTAACTTATTAAACAACTTAATAATTTTCTAAGTCTAATTAGTATAGTTATAACATAATTTCAATAATATATTCACCAATTGAACTTATTAAACAACTTTCTAAGTATCATTAGTTTAATTTTAATTTAATTCCAACACTATATGGACTAATTTAACTAATTGACAAACTTAAAAACTTTCTAAATCTAGTTAGTTTAGTTTTGACTTAATTTTTTTTGTAGTCACCAATTTAAATTATTGACCAACTTAACAACTTTCTTAGTCTAGTTAGTTAGTTTTAACTTAATTCTAACATTATAGTCACCAGCTAAACTTATTAAACAACTTAACAACTTTTTAAGTCTAATTAATTTGGTTTTAACATAATTCTAACCAATATTCTCCAATTTAACTTCTTAAACAACTTAACAACTTTCTAAGTCTGATTAGGTTAGTTTTAACTTAATTCCAACACTATATTCACTAATTTAACTTATTGAACAACATAACAACCTTCAGAGTGTAATTAGTTTAGTTTTAACTTAATTTCAACATTATATTCTTAACAACTTTCTAAGTCTAGTTAGTTTAGTATTAAATTAAATCCAACACTATAGTCACCAATTTAACTTATTGACCAACTTAACAAATTTCTAAGTCTAGTTAGTTAGTTTAACATAATTCTAACACTAATGTTACCAATTTAACTTATTAAACAAATTAACAATTTTCAAAGTCTAATTAGTTTAGTTTTAACTTAATTCCAAAACTATATTCACCAATTTAACTTATTAAACAACTTAACAACTTTCTAAATCTTATTAGTTTAGTTTTAACTTCAATCCAACACTATTTTCACCAAATTAACTTATTGAACAACTTAACAACTTCCTCAATCTAATTAGTTTAGTTCTAACTGAATTCTTGTAATATATTCACCAATTTAACTTATTAAAAAACTTAACATCTTTCTACGTCTAGTTAGTTTAATTTTAACTTAATTCCAATAATATATTCACCAATTTAACTTATTAAACAACTTAACAACTTTCTAAGTCTAGTTAGTTTAGCTTTAGCGTAGTTCAAACACTATAATTACCAATTTAACTTATTACACAACATAATAACTTTTTAAGTCTAATTAATTTAGTTTTAACTTAATTCCAACACTATAGTGACCAACTAAACCACATTATATAATTTTAACTTGCTAAACAACTTAACAACTTTCTAAGTGTCAACCTAGATGGACACAAATCAATCTTGCAGGAAAATCAATTGTCTTTAATAGGATCAACTAGTGTTGGTACTTATACTTAACAAATATTATTTCTAAGCTTAAAGCTAAGTGTCACCACTAGATGGACACAACTCGATTTTCCAAGAAAATCAATTTTGTCATCCATAGGATTAAGTATGTTTGTACTTATGCTTAATAAATATATTATTTCTAAATTTAAAGGTAAGTGTCAACACTAGATGGACACAAATCGATCGTACAAGAAAATCAATTTTGTCATCAATAGAATCAACTAGTGTTGGTACTTATGCTTAACAAATATAATATTTCTAAATTTAAAGCTAAGTGTCAACACTAAATGGACAAATCGATCTTACAAGAAAATCGATTTTGTCTTCAATAGGTTCAACTAGAGTTGGTACTTATGCTTAACAAATATAGTATTTCTAAATTTAAAGTTAAGTGTCAACACTAGATGGATACAAATCGATCTTTCAAGAAAATCGATTTTGTCATCAATATGATCAACTAGTGTTGGTACTTATGCTTAACAAACACTCAATTGACACAAAAAATTATCACATATTTAAAGCAAAGTATCAATATTAGATGGGTACAAACACATTATAGAAAACAATTGTACTTTAAATTTAGAAATTTAGAATCACCAAACCTTATCTCCTACTTTGATGAAAGAAGAAGTATAATCTTGTATTAACTTTTTTAGATGTTGAGCTTCCTGAGTGTGAGTGGCCTAGCACGAAAAGAGGGAAAGGAGTTAACACAAGAAAAATAGAGTTTGAACTTATTTACACACATGTTACAACAAGAAGATCAAGTCTATGGCATGCGCATTTATGCAGAAAAATAGAAAATAGAGTTTGGGTGGGCGATATTTTCCACTTGTAGCCCAAAAAAAAAATGAACTCCAACAAAAGAGGTTAAGAAAATGACCATTTACTTTTAAAGATGGTGGGTAGTAGTACACATTTTTGACTATGTCCAACTAAAAATATTTGAAAGAGATTGTACCTTCATCCGTAATGCTTCCTAGATTGGTTGTATTGGTGAATTAAAAAAACATAGCACACACAAAATAGAGATAACAAAGCCAAACTATAATAAGATGCCTCATACTACAATTCTTCGCATTGCACAACAGATGATGGTTACCCAAAGCAGCAGTAGGTTGAAAATGGAAGTGATGGCTGCTATAGTAGTGTTTCTCTGGTTAGTGGCACTTCCATTTAAATATGAATTAAAACATCAAATTTAATCTACCAAAAGGATCCACATAGTCACTTGTGACTTGAATATCTTAACAATACTTTATATGTTATTTTCGTAACATACTCAATATCTATCAAAGTACGTGTAAGTTATTCATCTGATTATATACATACATACATATATATCAAAATAGTAACAATATAAGGTGAATAGATGAAGTAATAGTTGACGGAAAGAAAATACCGGAGATAGATCCGTCTTCCACCAATCCAAAATTTTGGACTTCGCCGGAGCTTGCTTGGCCAGAGCTGTTTTGAGCTGCTGTTGCTGCTTTTAATATTGCGTTTACCGGAGTTGCTGATACTTCCTGTTGGAGCTATTTGTTTGCAGGTTTTCGCTGATGGCTCCTTACCCAAGTTGCTGCTTCGCGGTGGTCCTCGACGGTCGCTGCTGCTGGTGGGGTTCGCCGGAAAAGAGAAGAGAGAAAACAGCGTTGTCCGGCTCAGGCTGGCTGCTGGCGGTTGTCTCCGGTTGCAACGCTGCCCTCTCTCACTAGTCGCTGCTGGTTGGAGCTGCGTGGCACGCTAAAGAGGAGTAGAGGAAGAGAAGAGCAAGGGGGAGGCAAGGAGGAGGGACGGCGGCTGGGAAGAGAGGGTGGGGCGTCGTCACCTCTGTTCGCCGGAAAATTGGAGAGGAGAGGGGCGGCTGATTTTTTGGAGAGGAGAGGAAGAGAATGAGTGAATTTAAGGGATTATGTCTTTTTGACAGTTTAAAATACGGAAAAAGAAGGAGTTTGATCTCGGCCGTTGATTTAATAATGATGAAGGGTAGAAATTGATATTATGTTTTAGCTAAAGGGTGGATTGTTGTGATTAAAAGATGAGATTTTAAATATACATTGATTTATAAATATTTGATTAAATAAATTTAATCTATATATCAAGTTAATTTTATAAATTTAAAATTATATACTTTTTAGTTATATAAATGCAATTTTTTCAATGACATAAAAGTTTATCAATATCAAATCTAGTATGTAAACCTTCTTAAATTGATCATCGATATTATTTCTTTAATTGATAATATATTTTATATATAATTAATCAACGTATTTTATATTCAGATAAAGTATTTTTTATATGTCATCATAACATGAGATATATGTTCATGCTTAGACGACGGACTTACAGATTTGTACATTACTCTAGAAATATAAGTATAATTATATCTTAATTCATATCAATAAAGTTTCATACTCTAAATATGGATTTTACATATTTTTTTATTTATTCCACGAAATTTAACTTGTTTTTATAAAAGTATACAAAATTGTTACACTTTTTGAACAATTAATTGTAAGTTTCAAATAAATTTTAGTATTATTCTAAATAGCAAAAATTATTAGTAATAGAAATATTTTAAACAAATCGACCTCCGAATGTCGCTTTTATTAAAAGTAATTAGATATAATAACCTCATTTAAAATTTTAAGATAAATAACAATCAATTGTGTTTATTAAATAATATTGACATCGAGAGGTATATATATATATATATATATATATATATATATATACTAAATTTAATGTATCGATCAACTTAATTTTATAATTATAAATGATACACCTTCTAATTATATAAATTTAATTTTACAGGTCAATGAAAGTTTATCAATATCAAATCTAATATATAAATCTCTTTAAATTGATCATCGATATTTATTTAACTGATAATGTATTTCATATATAATTAATTAACGTATTTCATACTCAGATGAAGTAACATCTACATGTCATTATAATTAGGAAGTGATCACTACACTTGACATACATTCAAGATCGAAAGTATATAATAATACAATCTCGAATTTCATACTCGAATAGATTATAAGTTAGTTCTTCACTTCTACATCATAACATGAGATATTAAGTTCATGATTAGACGACGGACTTATAGTTTTGTACATTACTCTATAAATATAAGTATAATTATATCTTAATTCATATCAATGTTGTTTCATACTCTAAATATGGATTACAAAAAATTTTATTTATTCCACGAAGTCTAACTTTTTATTGATAAAAGTATACAAAATTATTATACTTTTTTAACAATTAATTGCAAGTTTCAAATGAAATTTTAGTATTATGTTAAATAGCAAAAATTATTATTAATATAAATATTTTAAACAAACCGACCTCCAGATGTTGCTTTTACTAAAATGAATTAGATATAATAAAAAAATACCGACCTTATAAGGTCGGTATCACATTAAATTTTAAGATAAATAAAGTAATCATATTAATGAAATATTGTTGACATCGACAGATCGGTATTTTATATTAGTTTATTTTTGAACTTAGATAAAACTGTCATTCGGAGATCGATTTATTTAAAGTTAATTGAAATTATTATTTTTTTGAAAGCCACAATATAAATATTTAATTTAAAACCAATAATATTGCATAATATTTAATTTTATCGATTTTCATGAGTCGATATTATAATATTTATTATTTTTTAATTTACGCAAAAAAGTCCTCATGCGGTCTGTATTTAACTGAAATAGCATTATCGATTTCATGAGGTCGGTATTGGATGAAGTAAAAATTCTGACCTCATTGTGTCGGTATATGAATTTGGATGAAATAAAAATATTGTCTCCACGAGGTCGGTATTAGGATGAAAGATAAATACGATCTCATGAAGTCGGTATTTGGATGAAGTAAAAAATACTGATGTCATGAGATCGATAATTTGATGAAATAAAAATAGCGACCGCATGAGGTCAGTATTTGGATGAAGTAAAAATATTGATCCTGTGATGTCGGTATTTGGATGAAATAAAAATACCGACCTCATGATGTTGGTATTTGAATTTGGATTAAATAAAAATACCGACCCATGAGGTCGGTGTTAGGATGAAATAAAAATACTGACCCGATGAGGTCGGCATTTGAATGAAAGATAAATACCAATCGCATGAAATTGGTATTTTATATTAATTTATTTTGTAATTTACATAAAACAATCATCCGGAAGACGATTTATTTAAAGTTAATAAAAAATATCAATTTATTGATTTTATGGGAGCCATATATAAATATTTTAATAAAAATTAATATAATTATATACTATTTAATTTTACCGACGTTCGGATGTCGGTATTATAATATTTTTTATTTTTTATTTTACATAAAATCGTCCTTCAGAAAACAATTTAAATAATACTAAATCAAAATATTTCTCAATTTTGTTTTTATTTAATTGAGAAAAAGTGAAATATGCTTATTCATTTATTTTATTTAATAACGACATCAAGAGGTCAATTTTTATTACAAATCATTTTTTCCGCCAAAAATACCAACCCTCTGAGGTCAAAAAAAATTTTCGTCTTTATTTTGCATAAAAACCAACTACTTTTAACAATACTGACCTCTAGAGGTTGAAAATTACCGACCTCCATTTGAGGTCGGTAATTATTAGGTCAGTATTTACTACTTTTTTTAGTAATATGTGATTTGATCTAGTTTTGTTTTGCGTTTATTTTCCTACTTGTCAAGATGTAATTCCAAGTACTAATTGCTAATTTTAGTAAGCCCTCTTGTTATTTTGTGCTGCTTCGACTACTATTTGCATTGTTGGAGTATACAAGTTAAGTTCTTTATAATGAATTAGCTGTTATCAGGTTTGTCTTTCTGAGATGGGATTTTTCAGGTTGTGGATTTGGTTTTCTTAATCAAGATGTTTGTTTGTTTTTTTTCAGCTGCGAAGCGACTTACATTTTGCAATTCTTATAGTGAAAGATCTATGTTTCTCAAAGTCAAATGTAATGCACAATATAAAAAGAATTGTTTCTGAAATACTGACTAATTATATCCCAACTTAGAATGGAGGTCTTACAGCTATCCAGACTTTATAGATACATAATATCCATCTAGACCTTCTACTTAGTATGTATGTTCCTTGATCATAAACACAGAGACGTGATGTCGAAGTCAGACAAAAGTAGTAACCATCTGGTGGTCCAAGAACAGAACTAGTGTACTCTCCCCATTAAGAAGTAGTGTACCATAAATAAGCAACATGACCATATGAACAACACTATAAACGCAGATAGCAAGAACAACTGAAATTTTATTTAACTTAAAGTAGAAATTTACAAGAATAGAGAGAGGAATACAAATGATGTGTGGCTCCGTGCCTACTTTAAAAAAAATAGAAAAAGGATCCTTTTATAGAGAAGGATCTAAGAAAATGTTAAAATCTATGATATAAGTGCTTTCATCATATTACATTATTGAACCGACATAGGGGTCCCATTACTTTATAAAAGTTTGAAATTATTAAAAACTTATTCCAACTTTTAACCATTGTTGTTCTCTTGTATTGGACTCTTTTGAACTGGAAGATTCTTCCACTTGGTTTTGAAATTGTTGCAGAAATGCTTCTGTGTCCATTTCTTCAATACTATTCATGCTTTGAGATTCTCCTGCTAAGCAATTGTCTTCATCTTCATTAGATGTGGCTACTTACATATCATCTGTGAAAATACTGCTGTACCGCTTTTTATGTTAATATTAATAAACAAGCAGAACAAGAAAGAGGGCTACCTAGGCTTGTAATAAATTATAAACCTTTAAATAAAGTTTAAAATGGATTCGATACCCCATTCCCAATAAAAAAAGATTCTTAGATAGGCTTCATGAAGCCATCATATTTTCAAAATTCGTTTTAAAATCAGGATACTGGCAAGTCCAAATCGCTGGAAAGAATAAATATAAAACAGCCTTTAACGTCCCAATGGGACAATATGAGTGAAATGTCATGCCTTTTGGATTAAAAAACGCTCCCTCAGAATTTCAAAAAATTATGAATGATATTTTTAGTTCTTTTAGCAATTTTATCATTGTGTATATAGATAATATTCTAGTGTTTTCAAAGATTCTGGAAATGAATTTCAAACATCTCCTTGTCCTCACATGGTTGCCCTATTTGACAAGGCAGGCATTCTTCTTCTGAAGAGGGGATATAATCTTCATTATGAAGAGCTCTTAAATCCTCACTAGTATGAGATTCTTCATTTTCACTATTGTCATGGCTGGATCCTTCAGAAGATAAATTTAATAGGATTTTGCAAAGAGTATCCTTAATATTTTCATCAAGATTAAGACTCTTAATCTTGTCCTTAACTTTGCAATCCCTAGCATAATGCCTTATTCTTCCACATTTGTAGCAAGCATTTGACTTATCATATTTGGATATTTTCCTTTCTGACTTCCTCTTTTCATGCTTATCTAAGTGTTTCTTCTTTCGATGAGGCTTATAAGTTCATTATTTATAATCTTTTTTCTTCTGATTTCTAGAAGAATTTCTGGATATTTCAGGTATATCAATAGCAAATTGTTCGCAGAACTCTCTTAATTGCTGATTTTCATTCAAATGATATTTTTTAATCTATTGATTCATCTTGATCTAATTACATAAAGAGAGATCTTCTTGGGTACAAACACTTATAAGTTTCCCATAGGTATAACTGTCGTAATTTATGCTTATTCCATTTCCTCTAAGGATTTTCCTAATCCTTTCTGCAAATAAAATAGTGAGTCCATCTATGAACTTAAATTTTCAATGAGAATTATTACACTCAGTTAATTCCATAACTCGCGAAAGGAATACATCCTTGTACCATCTAAAGGAAGTAAGCGTTCTACACTTAAGGTTTTGGAGTATAGTCTTAATCGTCTCACTATTATCTGACCATCTCCCAGAGAAATGTTCTATAATAGTTAAAACTAGTGTATAAACTAAGTTGGGGACTAATCCATTTTCTTCTTTTACTGCAGTTAAAATGGTCATCCTCCGAGCCTCTGTGAGATAATTATCCCACCAACCTTTTAATTTCCCTGTGAATTCGGCAATAATCATATTAGCAGTATCCTTCTCAGAATTTTTGTTGGCTTTGCAAATGGTGTTGTACATGAGAATTCTGTGGGCCAACGTATAAATCTGCCTATCCGTAAAGCCATCAATATTTCATTCATAGATTTCTGTTCCACTGAAACTATTAGAGACAATATACTCTTGTTCTTCTAAAAGAATATCTTGAGGGGTTGGCCTAGGATAATAGAACATCCTTTGGACCGGTTTTCTAGCATGTTTTTCTGAGATTTTTTTAATCTCATCAGGAATATTAATCTTAGTAGGAATATTATTCCTACTGTCATCTATAACATGAAGAGGATTGAGTTCTAGATCTTTTTTATACTTCCCCTCTAACCATCTTTCAATATTACCAAGTTTCGATAACTTAAAATCATTTATCTCAGATGGAGGCTGGATACTTGCAGTGGCTTTTTCCTTACCTTTGTTAGAGACTTTGAACTTTTCTATTATAGAACAGATATGACTGACCTTATCATGCAAAGAGAGGATATGTTCCCCTAAAATGTTCATATAAACATTTGTATCTTACTTTGTTGTATAAGAATTCTGATATGTTTAGTAGTCAATAAAATAGTATCATCATTAAATAAATCTGCAAAAGCTGTGAAATGAACAATCTTATTATCTTTCTCAATTTGGAAAAAATGTTGAGGTGGCAAAAATGATTTAGTAATTGTACCATCCAGCAATTTATAATCACATTCTAACATGCAAATATACTTATAAATGTATTTTTTTTCATGAACCATGGTACAAATGCAATAACTTTATTAGCTTGAGAAAGGTCATTATAAAAATCATTTTGTAAAAAAGTTTGTTGATTATTATCAAAATTTTTGAAAAACCATTCTCTAAATGTTTTCCATTTAGATTGGAAAAATTCATTTGAAATTTTCTCTCGTAGTGGTGATCCTGGTCTAAAATTAAGTTGTTCCTTTAGATCCATAAAAATCATTTGGAAAGTTCATCTCTGATAAAGTAGGTTCATCCATATCAGGAGTGACAATATGATTTTCTATTTTGATGTTATCAATTCGTTCACCTTTTTTTGTATAAATTGAGGATCTGGAATTATCCTCATCTTTTATCTGGGACGTCGAAGCCCTAAAAGGAATGTTAACAATATAATCTACTGGAGAAATATAAGAAGAGTTAGATCTAGGGATCTTGGCCTGCAATACTATACTATCTGTATAACTCATCAATAAATTTGATCCTTACCGTTCCATCAGGAGTTTGTTCAATATCAGATATATCCGAATTTATATTATTTCTTGGAGGAACAACTTCCTCAATAACTTATTCTTTAGGAAAATAAATTTCATCCCATTTAATAGGTCTTCTTGTTATAATTTTTGATTTGCTAAAATTTGTTTCTATTAAAATGGTCTCATTTTTAAAATCCATAATTTTACACATAAGATTTAAAGTATATAAAGGTTTATAGTAAATTCTATAACAAATACATATAACTTCAGTACCAGGCAAATAATCATATCCATGTAATTTAATACTCAATAATAAAGTATTAATTGAATTTTCGTCATTTAAAGAGATCTGCAAATTAGGATAAGCATTAAAATAAACAGGACCATAAGCCAAACTAGTTTGCACTGTCCCTATAAGAGATTTCTTCCAATTCTGATTTCTTCCATCTCTTAGAGCTGCTATAAAGCTCTCTGGTAAGCCACTTAATGTAAGGGGCTTAAAAGCAACTTGTACCAGACCAATATGCATAAATCTATAATTTTCCCTATAAGGGGCAAAATCATTTTCAGATAAAAGTCTGAAAGCACCATGGTCAGAATCCACAGTAATAGTTTCTTCAGTGATTTTAACAATTTGTTTAAATCTCATTTTTTCAAATGTTCCCATTTGGTATATTACCTTAGTTTGTATTTTAGGAATTGTCTAGTTATTAAGGAGATCAAGCTGTTAAGGCATATCATATTCTTCTTTTCTATTGTTTTTAACAGTAGCTTATTTGTTATGATATTCATAATTAAATCCTGAAGATTAACATCACCTACTAGTACTGACCACATGGCTCTGATACCAAACATTCTAAGTTCCAAGGATGGAGGTAGTCCGCACGGCCATACAGATCTCAACATTTGGAACCAAATACGACAGGATCGCTTCGATGTAACTACCGGTTCATTTACGAGTTAGATATTCTGAGAATGAAAGGATATTTTACGGTTCCAATATAGCCCAAACAAATACTCACACTTGGCTTAACATGGGCCTCAATAGGAACTCTGGACTAAGCCAAAATCTTCCCACTCTCGGACTACACTATTTCAATCAAGTTAATTTTACAAATTTAAATTATATTCCTCCTAATTATATAAATCCAATTTTATCGATCCATAAAAGTTTATCAAGATCAAATCTAATACATAAATCTCCTTAAATTAATAATCGATATTTCTTTAATTGATAATGTATTTCATATATAATTAATCAACGTATTTCATACTTAGATGTAGTATCTTTTACATGTCATCATAATTAGGAATAGATCACTACACTTAACATACATTCAAGATCGAGAGTATATACTAATACTATCTCGCATTTCATACTCGCATAGATTATATGTTAGCTTTTCACCTCTACATCATGACATGAGATATTAAAATCACGATTAGACGACGGACAAATAGATTTGTACATTAGTCTAGAAATATAAGTATAATTATATCCTAATTCATATCAACCTAGTTTCATACTCTTAATATGGATTATAGATTTTTATATATTTATTCCATGAAGTCTAACTTATTATTTATAAAAGTATATAAATTGTTACACTTTTTGAATAATTAATTGTAAGTTTCAAATGAAACTTTTGTATTATCCTAAATAACAAAAATTATGATTAATAGAAATATTTTAAACAAACCAATCTCCTGATGTCGTTTTTATTATAAGTAATTAGATATAGTAAAAAAAAATATAGATCTCATGAGGTCAGTATCACATTAATTTTAAGATAAATAAAAAGTAATTATGTTAATTAAATAATAATGGGATCGAGAGGTCGTGTTTGTGTGTGTGTGTGTGTGTATATATATATATATATATATATATATATATATATATAAACCTCCTAATTATATAAATTTAATTTTATCGATCAATAAAAGTTTATCAATATTAAATCTAATATATAAATCTCCCTAAATTGATCATTGAGATTTACTGAATTGATAATGTATTTCATATATAATTAACTAAAGTATTTCATACTTAGTCGAAGTATCCTTTACATGTCATCATAATTAGGAAGTGACCACTACACTTGACATACATTCAAAATCGAAAGTAGATAATAATACTATCTCGCATTTCATACTCGAATAGATTATATGTTAGCTCTTCACCTCTACATCATAATATGACATATTAAGTTCATGATTATAAGTCAAATTTATTTCTCTCTCACTCCTCTCTCATACCAACCCCGACGGTTCCCCTTCACCCTACATTGATTGGCGCCACCGACACCCTCTGCTCCGAAGGGCGCCACCAAAAGCTTCTTCTCCGACCGTTTCCACCCGCACCCTCTTCTAAGATCGACAAACCTACCCCCATCTGTAGGTCGCAACAACAAGTCGCACCTCAAAAGATAGAGGTCGCGACACCTCCATCACAATTGCACATCAGTTGGTCGTGCAGCAGCAACACTGGGTCGGCACTGCCCCCATCCCTTTGACTCAAGGTGAATTTCTAGAACCTCCATAACAAATCTTTTTTGTTTACATTTAGTTGAAGTGTCACAATATTAGCTAATCTAGTAAATTGCAACTACTTGATAAAAAATGAGAATCAAGAATTTTTTTTCAAAAAGTCAAATAAAGTAATAAGCTAGTAAAAAGACGGAAATATAAGCTAAATACAAGAAAATATAAGAAGAGATGCGTCCGCCCCTATATATTTGATACCTTCTATCATAAAATTGATTAACTAGTCATCATTTGTTGGCTTCATTTGCCTAAAGATAAGTATAGAAGTAATTAGTTGACTACCTTGAAGGATTTGACATTTCTTGTATGCACATCTCCAGTTTATTTTATTGATTCTTGATTAATAAGTTTGACAACTTATCGTGAATTAGTTCACATCCTCTACTTTCTCACTCAAGTTGAATTAGTAGGTTGGTGGGAATCCATACTATTCCTTTCTGTATGAACACTTGTGTCAATGAATCTAACCCAAATTTGAAATCCAAACTAGCCCCCAACCTTACACTGAACATTTCTTTCACCTAAAAATGCATTATTCCTCATCGGAACAAGCAATTCAATTAGTCATTTTTAGTTTCATCACATATCTAACGTAATTAAATACACTCCATATCTACTACTTATAAATTACAATATCTATTAATTCTAGATATTAGATATTCAAAATTTCTCAAATATCCGCACATATTTTAGTAGTTCATCATCAGTCTCATAGACAATTTACTCGTTCAAAACAACCCATAACCAAAAATAATAAAAACAAAACACTCTTTTACTGTTTACTTCCATAATAGTTTTGAATACACAAATCAATATGAAAAAAAGAGCAGAAATCATACACCATATTTGTTGAGTGATAGAGAACTCCAACTTCAGCTGTAGTTTGATATGTTGCTGATGAAGAAAGGCAGCAACCTAATAAAATCCTAATCGGTTTATAACAGGATTCTGGGACTGGGCTGCTTGATAAGGAAGTTGGGCTTTAACAAACTTTGGACTTCTTCTTAGGCCCATAGGATATGGCTTTTATGACTTAAGTCACTAAGTAGAGATTTTATTCTTATTTTTAAAAAAAGGATTGTGCAAATATGACCATAAATTTTAGAAATACTTGCAAAATTAGAATAACTTCTTAAGAAAATGTAACTAATGAAATATGTATGATTAGTAGATAATAGCTTTTTGTTGATCTTTATTTGAATTGATTGGATGCTTGAACACTCAGAGATTTTGGTGAGTTCTTCATTTGTAATAACTAAAAAACTATTCAGAAAGTAACTAAGACAAACAAAGGATACTACAATATTCAAGTAATATGATCGTTATTTCTCTCAAGACAATTATTCTTGCATAATGATTCCATATCCATCCTTAAATGTCTAAGATTGTGGGATCTTCTCAGGACTCTTGTAATGCAAATTGTTTTGTGCATCAGACTGTTCTTTTTATTCATGTTACTATTTAAATGAATTTCAACAGATATTTCCATGAATTGTTTATAGATTTCTAATTCACAACTGGAACATATAATTATCATATGAAAATAAACCCCATAGATTTCCATAAATATTTTTTGTTTATGTTGAAGGTTAAATAAAACCACAATACACATAATAAGAATACAAGTTTACATACAAATATATCAATTCTACTTTTAGGGGTTGTTCGGTTTAAGGAAAATGTTTTATTAAAAAATAAATTAATTTTTTTACTTATTTTCTAGTGTTTGTTAAATAAACAAGATAGTCAAAGCGTGGGAGTTGGGGGCGTTTGACGGATGGGAAGAGACAATAAACTTAAAATAAAGACAATAAACTTAAAATGACACTTTTGGAATCATTTAAAAACTTGTTTGCAGAACAGTTTGACCAATCAAACTTGAAAAAATGGATGACATACCAAACACATTCTTAATCATGTTTCTTTGATTCATTACATATGCTGAATTTTTTCAAAATACCAAATAAATCAACTACTATATGAACTGAAAATTGTACCAAAAGAAATTACAACACTTAATATCTCGTTAGAGAGCTTACCAAATATTTGGCAACTTAAATCATACATTGTTCTTAATTTCAAATAGCTATACAAAAATCTTCTATGAGATTCATAAGGTGTAGAGTAAATTTATTAATAGAAAAACTGAATTGTAAACTAAACTGTTATCATTAGGCAAATCAAACAACGATTATTAAAAAAAACTTGCAATTATATGCTACTACTTTTGTTGTTTTTTTTCAATAAAACACTAATCTTTTTCAACACGTTTCATTATTCTTCTTGGGAAAGTCATCAACCGTGCTTTCAAATAACAATGAATACATCCAAGTGTGTAATCTAAAGTACCTGTTCTCTGCGCATATTTCCCATTATTTCCAGTTGAAAGCATAGTTGCAGCTTCCTCAGCAGCCTTCCTCCACTGATCAAATTGTAGTTTTAACCTCCTCAACTCTGTTTTGATCTCAGAGTTGGCATTTTATGATGCATCCAACTGCTCGGTCACACATGTTGCCTTTCTAATACTATTATCCGCTTCCTCAGTCAAGTGTACTAACTTCACCAGTGCCTCTTTTTCTGCAGTTCTCGCGGCTTCTACCAAGGCAAGAGCTGAATAATTTGCTTTGCTACCCTCAGTTTCCCTTTTCTTCATTTCAGACTTCAGTATCTCATTTTCCTCCTTTATACTTTGCAAATCCGTCTTTGTCGAGTAAACTTGCTCTCAATATTCCCAAGGTTGAATCTGATTCCTTCAGTACAACATCTAATGTACTGAAATGCTTCTTACTGTAGCTTCTTTGCTTATTATTTCTCCTTAAAATCTTCCAAGTCAACTTTTGTAGCCTCTAACTTTGCCTCCCATTCAACCTCTTCCTGTATTGATTTAGATTTTGATTGTTCCACTAGCTCATAATCACTTCTAATCTGTAAAGTGCTATGGATATACTCTTCCTGATATCTTGTCTCCGAAATCTCTAATGCAACTCTTAGCTGAATTACCTCAACTTGTAGATTACTCAGCTCGGTTTTGAGTTCCTCAGCTTCCAGATTAACTCAGTTTTCTTGTGTAGAGCTCACGTTCTTGATATCTTGAGCAATTTGAAGTTCACTGACAAGTTCCTCCAATGTAGCTACTTGGTCATTTGATTGTTCTAACTCCAACGATAATGATTTGTATTAGAAATTAGAGTACCCTCAGTTTTCTTTGCTATTTCCAACTGTATCTGAGCTTTACTCTCTTCTTCAAGCGCACAAGCCTCAAATTCCTTGCTATCATTAAGTTGTTTCTTATTTTTTCAACCAATGTAAGTGTTTCCGTAAGTTCTAACCTTAAGATTTGTACCTTAGCGTAATCTGATTCAACATGTCAAACTTGATTGGCTTCAGAATCAGCCACGTGGTCCAGCTGAACTTTAAGCTTCTGGATTTAATTCATAGCAGAACCTAAAGCAGCAGAGTCAAATTTATGCTGCTTCTTGACAACCTCAATTTCAGATTCCCATGCTCTATATTGATCCTATGATAGCTTGCGTAGCTCAAGGATTCAAGCTTCCTCAAAATCCGAGAGTTCAAGTAGTTGTTTCTCAGGGTCCTCAAGTTGCTTTGACATAAATGTTAGCTGCTTCTTTGCTTCCTCTGCCTCTAGTTGAGCCCGTCTTTTTAATGATTCAAATGAATTAAGTTGATCCTTTACCTTCTTCAGCTCATCTTGAAGTTGAGAAATCTGAGTTTCTAAGTCAGAATCTTAGGTCGAATGCTTCTTTTGTTATACAAATATAAGCAATGAGTAATTTAGTAACATTTTGAGGACCTTTAAGCAGTAAGAGAGCAACAAAGAAATAATAAAAGGGCAAACCGATGCACAAAGCATGCCGAGTTAGCATGGTCCGCAGATAAGAATAGAAAGATAATATAATGCTGTAGATTATGGAATTTAAGTTTTATAAATATAATAAGTTCCAACAAGTACTGCAACAAGTGCCTCAAACTATGTACTCAGACGCGAAACTAAAAAAAGAAATCAAAAGGGAACAAAAAGAGTATCCGATTTAGTAACCGTGCTATATATCTTCCACAAGAAGAGAGGCATGAATCACTCTACTTAGTGACACTTCCATAATTCATACACAACAAGAACAAACCATATTTAGTACAAAGACGTGAAAGTGTTTTTTACACTCGCTAGGAGAAATAACTATATTAAATGGTCATTTCGCGAGATAAAAGAGTTCAAGCATAATTGAACATGATAGTACAAGATTAGTAGGATAAAAGTTGTAATAAAATGATATAAAATTAATAGACTTGTTCTAGTTGCAGAAAGTTTTATTAAAAGTTTTCAAGTTTCTTTACCTCTAAAGCTGGACTACGTAGAGAACGACGAACAACAACTTTACGACTCCTCTCTTTAGGTGTCCTGGTAGCAACATTGGATCCTAGTCATTTGAGTTGAGAAGATCCAAGGTAAGTGTTTCTTTCACAATTTCTTTTGATCCTATGTTTTTTAGGATTCAAACTCGCATACTTGTACATCAAATGTACTGATGCCAGATGGCCTGCATCATACTATGATGCAGACACATGTAATGAGAATCTACATCCAGCGCCTCATTAATCCAGCTTGAGCACTCAGAATCTTTTGGTGAGCCTCATTGCCTTCCAAAGGACCCTTTTATATTTCATTAGGATTTTGTGGCGATTGTCCCAACATTCACTCAGTTGTTTAGAGGCTTCGTAGACAGTTTGTAGTTCATTTGTCTTTACATTATTATTTTATGTTAAAGTCTTGGGTTGCCATTTTTGGCAAAGTTGAATGTCATTTCTTTTAACATTCGAAGTTATATTTTCTAGTTATTTGAGTAAGTCCTTTGAACATTGTAATAATGTTAGAATATTATACTAAGTTATGTTAGCCAGACCAAGGGTTCCATCGAGGCCAACAATATTCTTCGAGTATTGTTCACGTCTGTGGCGTAGACTCAGGGCATGAAAAACTTGGTATCAGAGCACAAAGTTTAAGAGTCCTAGAGAGTCTATGAATCTGTGTCTGTAGATTCCTAGTAAATGGTTTGAAGCGTGCCACATATATAATTAGGAGGCTACAACATTCAGGAACTTATTTAATTCGTTCATATTCCTTTCATGCGTTAGAGTTTGATTTTTAAAAAAAGTTTCTATCTAATTTGTGCTTGCGCGTGTTTTCAAATATCCATGCCTCCACGAAGAGAAGAAAGAGGTTATCTAGCTACGAGGAATGTAGAGGAAAAAGGGGTACCTAATACACATGAATTGCAAACTCAAGAGGAGGTTGCCAATGTTGAGTTTCGTGAGGCTATATGGATGCTCAGTCAAGTTGTCACCAACCAGGTTAGGGAGCAAAGAGGAGATCAATAAGAGGAGGCTAACACTTTAAGGATTCTTGATTTCTTAAGGATGAATTCCCTAAGTTTCACTAGTTCGAGCACTACATACGACCTAAAAAAACTTCATTGAGGAACTGAAAAAAGTGTTTAATATGATGCATGTTGTTGATACTGCGAGAGTTGAGTTAACTGCATATCATATTAAGGGTGTTTCTAGAATGTGGTTTGATTAGCAGAAAGAGGGTAGAGATTAGGATACACCACCTGTGAGTTGGACCTATTTTGAGAAGGACTTTTTGGGGCATTTATTTTCCCGAGAACTAAAAGAGGTCAACATACACGAGTTCCTCACACTTAAGAAGTATTCATTAAGTGTGCATGAGTATGGTTTGAAGTTCACCAAACTACCTCATTATGATCCGAAAATGGTTAATGACATTAGAAGCAAGATGAGTTTACTTGTCGCTAGGTTGGGCAATCTATCAAGAAAATAGTGTAGGGCAACAATGTTGTTAGGTGACATGGACATATCCAAATTGATAGTTTATGTGCAGCAGGTTGAGAAAGAGAAGTTGAGATACAGGAAAGAGTTCAGAAAAAATAAAGCAAAGACAGGGAATGAGTCCGGGCAGCAGAAAGGTTGTGTAAATTGTTCTTCCTTTCAGAAGCAAAAAGGACCTACACCATCATTTGCTAGTGAATCTTCACCCAGAAAAAAAGTGAGTATAATGGCCAAAATTCATAGAACATCAGAGCTAGACTAGCACAGTCCCAAGGTAGTGTAACACAAAGAGGTAGCTGGGCTCCTGCATGTGTTAGGTTTGGTAGAACCCACCCATATAAGTGTCATGACGGACAGAAAGGTTGTCTCAAGTGTGGGAAATAGGGTCACTTCATGAAAGAGTGTCCTAAGAACAAGAAAGAAAGTGGATATATTGAAAATAGAGCCAAATCTTCATCAGTTGCTCCACTAGACAAGTCTGCACCTAGAAGAGCTACTTCTAGTACTGGAGGAGTAGAAAATTTCCTCTATGTAACCACGAGTTGCCAAGTGCAAGAAAACTCTCTAGATGTTGTCACTGGTATGATCGAAGTCTTTGATTTTTGATGTTTATGCTTTGCTAGACCCAGGAGCAAGTTTATCTTTTGTGACCCCTTATGTTGCAAATAAGTTTGATATTGTTTGTTAGAAACTTTGTGAACCCTTTTATGTTTCTACACCTGTTGTGAGTCTATTCTAGCCGAAAGAGTTTATCGTGATTGTGTCATTTCCATAAATTACAATGACACTATGATTTATTTGGTTGAGTTATACATGGTAGATTTTGATGTCATATTAGGTATGGACTGACTTTATGCCTGTTATGCTTCTATAGATTGTAGAACTTGAGCTCTAAAGTTTCAGATTCCTAATGAACTAGTCTTATAGTGGGAAAGCAATTCGTAGTGCGTAAATGTCATTTCATTTCATACCTTTAGGCAAGAATCTTAGTTTAACAAGGTTGTATCTATCACTTAGTCCGAGTTAATGACTCAAGTGTTGAGGTACCTTCTATTCAGTTAGTTCCAATCGTAAAAGAGTTTCCAGAATTTTTTTGTTGATGACCCATCCGGAGTCCCTCCTAAGAGATAAATAGACTTTGGCATAGACATCATTAAAGATACTCCTCCTATCTCTATTTCCGCCATACAGAATGACACAACAGAGTTAAAAGCGTTAAAAAAAGCAGTTGAATGATTTTTTAGAGAAAGGTTTCATTCGACCAAGTGGCATTCCTTGGGTCACTCCGGTCTTATTTGTGAGGAACAATGATGGTTCTCTTAGCATGTGTATAGATTACCGTCAGTTGAACAAAGTTACCATCAAGAATAAATATCCTCCTTCAAGGATAAATGATATATTTGATCAACTTCAGGGTGCCACCTCTTTTTCTAAGATAGATCTCTCTGTCAAGAGTAAGAGAATGTGATATTCCAAATACCACTTTCAGAACTAGATATGGACATTATGAGTGTTTTTGTCATTTCTTTTGGTTTGACCAATGCACCAGCAAATTTCATGGACCTTATGGACAAAGTATTCAAACCTTATTTAGATTTGTTTGTTATCGTCTTCATTGATGACATACTAATCTATTCAAGGAATGAAAAAGATCATGCTAGTCACCTCAGGAAAGTCTGTTAGACTTTGAAAAGGGGATATGGTGTATTAAGATATCAAGGTTGATTGTGTGTACCTATGGTGATGGACTCTAAGAGAGGGTCATGGAAGAAGCTCATAACTCAAGATATTCCATTCATACAGGTTCCACTAAGTTTTATTGGTATTTGAGAGAAGTGTGTTGGTAAAATGACATGGAGAAGGGCATCACAGAGTTTGTTGTTAAGTGTACAAATTTCCAACAAGTGGAAGTAGAGCACCAAAGGCCCGAGGTTTGGATCCTAACATAGAACTTCCATAGTGGAAGTAGGAATGATTAATATGGACTTCATCACACGTCTACCAAGGTCTCGCAGGCAGCATGATTCTATTTGAGTTATTGTCGACAGAATGACAAAATTAGCCCATTTTCTGCCTGTTAAGATTACTAATTCAACAGAAGATTATGCTAGTTTGTATATCCAAGAGATGTTAAGACTTCATGGAGTTTCAGTCTCTATTATTTCATATAGAATAGCAGAATTTACTGCACATTCTAGAAATTCCAGAAAGCCTTCGATTCAACACTTTAGTAAATCCTTTAATCCTCAGAAAAATGGAAAATCTGAGCGTACCATTAAAAAATAATAAGATATGTTGATGGCATGAGTGATCGATTTCAAACGTAATCGGGACGATCACCTACCTTTAATTGAGTTTGCCTGCACTAATAGTTATCACTCAGCATCTAAATGGCTCCATATGAATCTCTTTATGGGAAAATATGCAGATCTCCTATTAAAAGGTTTGAAATTGTTGAAGCAGGATTGATAGGACAATATTTACTTCAACAAGCTATGGAGAAGGTGAAGGTTATTCAAGAGAGGTTGAATGTCACATCCCGAGACCACACCCTAGAAGTTAGGGCACAATCTTGGATTGCAACCGGCGTACTCAACCTCTCGAAGGTCTCATACAAGCTTTTCATATCATTCATCACATATACATAATTAAAAGTAGTGCGAAATTAAAACTTTTCACAAAATAATACATAGTCTTTAAAAACCCTTTTATATAAAAGTAATAGGAAATACTAACTCTCAATCTCATCATCTTAAGACACAAGAGTACTTGGGACCCGTCCCATAGAAATAGAAAACATAGTACTATTAAGTCTATTACAATACTTCATAAATGAAACATAAAAGACATATATGCCCTCGAGTCAAATGAGAACATACTTCAACTTCACTTGAATGATCTTCTAATCCAAGTCTTATTCCCAAATGATCCTCACCTACCAAGAATTATATAGATAGATAAAATCATGGAATTAGTACAACCACATGTACTAAAGTATGGTTTAATGCATAAAAATCTTGAAAACGGTCATTTATTGGAAATATGCATCATTTCATTTGAATACCGTAATATCATCATAAGAACAACATTTATAAATTTAGAATCACATAATGAAACATTTAAAACCAATTATTATATTTTGGAACTCACTTTCCAGTAAGCTATATTCATTGTAACAATGAAGTACTTTGTCTTCCCTTTGTAACACTTCCTAGCATGTAGTCTTCTCACTAAAGCTATCCAAAGGCTTACTTAAGTCACACAAGAGATACCTCCCATACAGCCTCTCTAAATATGCCTAAACGATCCTCAAGATTACTCATAATGAGACACATACACACTTACAATACACTAACACATAAAACATACATAATATGACCATCTCCCCTACCAAGGCTATCAATAGACTTACTTAAGTACTCCTATAAGAGAACGCCCATACACCCTCTTCAAGGTTACCTATATAATCCTTAAGATTTCCTAAGTTTAGATTATGTCAAACATAACAACCAACTTCCCTAACTAGAGTCATTGTCAAGACTTCCATAGATAAGACATGGAAAGATCACCCTTTATGCCCTCTTCACACTGAATCCTTTAGTCACTTTAGATTAGGTAATCATTAATTTACATACTTTATATCATTAAGTCATTAGTTCATTAATTTATTACGACACATTCTTCACATAAAGGACATTCAAGCAATGGTCTTGGACAAGACCTCGGGACTCTTACTAACACCTTCAAAGACTGTTGTGCAATGTCTATACAGCGTACCATACCACGACCTAAACCTCATAGAACTTCTCTAATGCTAATAGGTTCCCTACATGATGAGAATAGACAATAACTGTCAAAGACCATGGTAGCGAAACATAGAATTCGGAGTGCTATCCTACTCCAATGAGGTTGTTCTACATGCCAATGGTAGAACTTAGACACATCCCATGTAGGCACATGATTAAGGAATATGAAGGGATTCTTTGTATTCTAGCCTCATTCTTTAACTAGAATTACTTTCATTACCATACTCACTCGGTGCTAGCATTTGTTCTCATAGAGTAATTTACATTAAGTTTCATACAAAAGGGTTTCATATCAAGTTCATAGCCCAATTACATTTACCCTACCAAAATGGTCCCCTAGGGCTGCCTTACAATGGCGAAAAGAAGTTCATAATGACTTTCCTAAGGATTTATATGATGCCCTTCCAGCCAACCAACCTTAAGTCCATCATTCATTACAAGAAGGATACCATTACGACTTTCTACTTAAAGATTTATAACCTTACCTCTAAGTTTAAGGTTTCACATAAACGACCCTCTTAACATAATTCTTGGTGTGTATTGGTTGCATTCATGCTATGCTTGGATTTATTGTAGCACCCGTCTAGTCAAATTTCAATTTCCAAATGACCCTATCCTAGTGTGGAAGGGGTGAAATTCTATGCATAGAGGTCAATTTTTTTCTTACATTAAATTGGAAAATTATTTCCAAGGGTGTATTTACCATAAAATTAGGCCGAAGGATGTAGATTGTGAAACTCCTTCTCTTGAGTCGTTCCTGGATTTACCCGGTATTCCTCACGAAAGAGCAATACACTTCGGAATTGACCTTCTTACACTAATACAATATATCTCTATTCTTTCTTATAAAATGGCTCCGACAGAACTTAAGGATTTGAAAGAGAAATTAAAAGATTTGTTGGAAAAAGATCTTATTTGACCGAGTATCTCTCCATGGGGCGCTCTAGATTTTTGTTAGAAAGAAAGTTGGATCCCTTCGTATGTGAATTCATTATGGAAATTGAAAAATATGGCAATTTAGAACAAGTATACCTTTCTGATAATAGATAGGTGATGGTTGGTCTTTGTATTTTTGTAATGTACGTTATTATTTGCTTTATTATATTGCATATATGTATGCGAGTGTTGCACTATTGGTTATCAAATGCGAATGATGTATGAAAAAAAAAGATTGTACGACATGAATCAACACATGATTGTATGATTATGTGTATGACCCCCAAAATGAGTTAGGGTGTATAGAGATTAACATGTTATTCATAAGGGTCTAAGATCCTATAACGGACTATAATATGGTATTTAGGTAGTGTGTAAAGTTTGAGGTGATTTGGAAGTCAAACATCAAGGGACGACCAAAATGTTCGAGGACTAGTCACCTATGTGCCTCATGTATCTATACGTGTTTATAATTGTATGAAATGAGTTGATTTAGTCTTAAAATTAGTTATATTGATGTTTATAGACATAATATGGAGTTTCATGAAGTTTGTAGGTCAAAAGTCAAAGAACGTCCAAGACATTCGAAAGTTAGCCCTTGAGTCGTCGAAGTGTGTCTTGATGGGGCCTAGCATGTTTGGACGTGTTACGTGTATTTGTTTTGGGTGAAACTGATATGGTATGCATACAAATTTTTAAGGTTTTTAATTAAGTTTGAACTTGCGGGTACAACTTCTAAAGAGCCCCACAAAAGGGCCCACAAGAAGGACCCAAGGCTGTTGAGACACTGCCTTGGCAGTGTCAATCGACAAGCTCAATGAACGTCCCACTGGTTGAATGATGCCCCGTCAATTGGGAGGCTTTGATTTTCAATTATACTGGGAAAGGCTTGATCACATGATATCCTCATACCTAATCTACGGAGGGAACAGATGGCCCGTCGATGGACAACACCCAGTCGATTGGGTCCGTCGATGAAGGCTGGTGCAACTACTGTCTGCGCACTGCCCACTTAAGGGTGAATGGTAAATTCAGACCACATACTAAACTGACCCCAATTGATTTATTTACCTATTTTTGGGTTTATATAAGTAATCTAAAACGTGACCAACCCATTCACAATCCCATGCTCCGAAATTAACCTTCCCTCCAAAATCAATTCTCCCTAGAAACATCCATTGTTGTTGAAGATCAAGAACAGTTTGTAGATTGGATTCTAATGGGTTATTAACCAATTTTTAGAGGTTTTAAACTAGACAAAGGTATGTTAATCCTTCATCTCCAAGTAACCTTTCACTTGGAGAGTTAATCTTAAGTTTTCAAAGAAGGTTTCGTGATCAAACTTCCACTTCTTCAATCTAGCCATGAGTTCTTTTTAAAAATATTTTAAATAGTTAAATCATTATGATTAAATGTTAATTTATTGGTTTTAAAGTGAGTTAAATCCAATTGCATGATGAACCCATGTCCCTTCCCAAAATCGATTTAGCCCTTGCATGGGCATTGTGATCATGGCTTGTTAATTGTTAAATTGTGATTCTCTTACATTGAATTGCTTATACCTACTCTTTTTATGTGTATTGGTGATGAAGGATCCATGTGGATTAATGTATAAAAATTTGAACATGCTTAGTCTAGAACTCGATATGTTCAATGTAACATGGGCATTTTAATAAATAAAAGAGGAATTTGATTATGTTGTGGTTCTTGTAGATACTTCCTAAGGTTAATATTATGATTGAATTGTAATTATAAATAATGTATGATCAAGGTGAAGAAGGATTAATATGAGTTAATCTAAGTTCTTCTAGTCTATCGATTAATAATACAAGGTATGTGATGTGATCTCGAATTGTGGTTAAATGAAGCATGATTCCTTTTCAGTAAAGATCTATTTACCTACTGCCCTAGATTTATACTATTAATTAAATATGATTTATGAGCCATGCAAGTGAAATTGATTAATGGTCTATGTTTTTCTATCTTCTAGTATGTTAATGTGTTGTACTAGTTGTAGCATGACTTTGTAGTAGCTTATACTTGAATTCATGTATGATTATGGTACTTTAACTACTGTCCTATACTTGAAGTATTTATGAAAGATTAGTAATGGTCAATGATGACCAAAGGTTAAAGGATTGCAGTTAATGAAGCCTTGTATGGCATTGTGTGGTATGGTCCCCTTATGGTGGCGGCGTTTACTTTATTTTCATTATATATGTGTTGACCATGGCCTTAAAGGCAAATTGATTAATATATGAGTGTGTGGTTATGATGATCATACTATGTGAAGCTTATGCCTACCTTCCTATTCTAGTTGTAATTTAGGTTGTATGACTATTGTATAAGCATGTGTATATCCATGTTAGGGTAAAGTGTAGGTGATGCCATTGATGAGTTAAAATTGTAAAAGGATCCCATAGCTATGTACCCCTAAGTGAATGCATGAATATCCAAAGCTAGGCATCTTAAGTGTAATATGAAGTTGACTTGTCTCCTATGCTAAATGTGTTGTGTCTTCTATACTTGAAAGTGTAATATGGTCTTAAGGAGGTGGATTCCTCAATGTATTGTTGATATCCATCATATGATCATGTTTACCAATGTACACACACCCTGACTTTACAGGCATTGCTTACAAATAGTATAAATCATGGTGTCTACCTATGAAAGGTAGTTCTCATATTCACTAGTATCTACTACTATTCATGTTAAGCTTATGTCTATGAAAGTATGATATGTGTTTCTTTATATAGGATGACTTGATAGGTGTACTTGTATGGGCAAGGCTATGAGACCCCTTGTCTATGCATTGCACATGTGTACCTTGAAAGGATAGTGCCTAGATTTGATTTCCATGTACATGAAAAATGAATGCATGGAAATGTTATGAATATGATTCATATGATATGATGATGTATAATGTGCATAGAGTCTTAGTAGGTTTATACGAAAGTATTGCTCATGTAGTTATACTTATAGACTCATGCATTGATATATGAACATGTGTGGTCTAAATGTGTCATGTGGAAGGGTTGCTCACATATATGTATGCACTCACACACATGAATGATGATATACTCAATAGAGAAGCCTTGGAACATGTGCTCAAGTGTATTCTTAACTAGATAGGTGCTTGAATATGCTATAAGCATATGAAGAACAAATATCCTAAGCCTATGTTTTATAAATTAATGTAATAAAGGATTTTCAATAAAGGGAACTTATCATAGTACTGAGTGAACTTGACAATGAGAGGTATTGACTTCCCTTGGAGGAAGATTCATCAATTTTTCCTTATAGAGTGTTGACTTCCCTTAGAGGAATACTCAACTATGGATCCACATGAGGTGGTTACTTCCTTTGAGGAAGGTTCACCCATGTTTTCTCAATAGAGGAGGCCCCAATTTCCCAATGGCATGTAGAGGGATTATACCTATCTCTTAGTTCCATAAACTATGCTTGCCACATAAGATCTAGCAAAGTGAATTCACTTAGGATTCTAGGATGAATGTTAATGTTCTACTTTGGCTAGTAAGACACCTTCCATTAGTGTAAGGCTCTACAACACCAAATTCCATGTTTAGAACCCATGGTCTTAGTGTTGTTTAAGGCTATAGTTTCCCTAAAGTAACATCGACAATGAAAGTAAATGACTAGGATCCTAACTAGAATGATTTACGGGAGGTTACTTAGGATAGGTGGAAGTAATAAACCCATCTAGACAATTCACAAGTGGCTCCTCAAGAAGTCCTAGGGAGGTAACCTAATATGTATGATTATGTTTATGTCCCTTATGCATGACACTGTAATAATTTTCTACTTGTTATGAAGATGTGCATGGAATAAGTCTATATGATGTGATCCTATCCTTATATGCACTATGTTAGTCTAAATGACTATATGATGAATGTCTTGTATTGACATAAATGAGGTTATCTTCACTTAATATGTTGATGTATGAATTGAATGTTAAGGTTTTTGGTCTCATGAAGGGTTGACTAAGTATGTGTGGGGTTATGTGGCTTCAAATGTGCACTGCACTAGTAGACTAAGATAGGGGTCATGAAAAAGGTCTTATAATGATGTATATGAAAAGAAGTAAATATACGTGTAAATTGATGTAGCTCACTGTAAAGCCAAATGAGCCTTGACTTAACTGTGTCTTTGATGGTTATACTTGTATGATGGTATGTGTTGGCTTGGGTGGGTTGTATGTATGGTTTTTTTTGTGGCCTTAAGGTGATGCATTTCACCAAGTATCACTAGAGGGTTACTTGGTAGGTTAATGAATAAAAGAGAAGACAGTTCGGGAAATTAGCTCACTGTAAAGTGACCTCAATTATGGCTTATCTATATATGATCTTGTGTAATGTTTGGACTTTGAATATGTTTATATGAATGTGAATGATATTAGTGCTATTGGATAAAGGTTTATAAAGATTTAATCAAAAAGGCATGAAGTATGATTTCAAGAAAATTTCCCTTTTAAATGCATGTTTTTTCATGGTTGCCATACTTAGTGCATTCTTGTACTAATCCCATTCTTCTCTACTTTTTATAAAAAGTGTAGGTTATGGATTCTTAAAGGATGTCTATATGGTTGAGGAGCCTGATATGTGATTCCCAAGCTCAAGTAAAGGAATCTTTAAGTCCAAGGATGTCCTAATGTTTAGTTACTATGAAGTTTCTTAAATATTGTATAGTTATGTATTATGTCTTAAGGGTCGTATCCCTAATGTACTCTAATGTTGATTGAGTCTAAGATGACAAAAAGACTTAAGGTATAAATATGTATTATGACTTATGTTTTATCTATATATGAGATGAAGTTTCTCGTAAATGATGTGCTATGAAATTTTTTAAATTTTTCACTAAATTCACTATGTCAATGCGATGAATGATAACTATGAGCTTGTATAAGACATCCGAGAGGTCAAGTACGCCATGTTACTTCTAGGGGTGCTTCCTAGATGTTACATTATGAGAATGTCCATTGTGGTTGTGATTGTGGATTGTCAAATGGATCAAGTGTTACGTGCCAACACACTAACTTAGATCGGGTGCCACATTTCGACGCATATATGGGATCGGGTGTCGCATTTGGCATACTAATTTGGATCGGGTACCACGTCTGGTACAATGACACTTTGGGTGTGGGTTCCATAAAAGGGACATTGACTTGTCATATATGTGTATTTACTTTATATTAGCAATGTTAAATGGTATATTACTCCTGAAATAACAATTGATATTGTAAATGTTCGGTATATGCATGTTGTCTGGTTGTGACTACTCATATATGTTGTGCTTACTAAATAGTTGTGTGATCTTACCAATACACTGTGGTTGTGTAAAGATACTACACTTTCTCTTTCTTTTTTGAGTATAGGGCATCTTCAAGAGGCTACTCACATATCACATCTGGGAGAGAGTGATCAATCAAATTCAAGGGTTAGCCAATTCTTGAAGGATGCCATGAGTTAGGCCCACAACTCCTTTCAACGAGCAAGCTGAGGAATTTGCAGTGAGAGGTCTTTATTGAGGAACAGGTAGAGAGAAATGGGAAGGGGTTGAGAAAGTCCGTGTATCACCCACTAAGGGAGGAGATCCGGTTGAGAATTCTTTTAGAAATGAGAATCCTCCTACTCATCATGAACAGATAAAAGAAAACGTTGAGCTTGAGAGTGATAAGGATATTTGAAGCAAGAAAGAGGTGCAAAGTGAGACTAAATATATTCATAGACTGAGTGTTTTCTTAACAGATTATGTTATTACCGACAGGATTGGTTGTTATTAGAGTTCTTCCAAGAGTTCAAGAAACTAAAACTCCCGCCAACCCCTTTATTACTATTAGTGTTGCCAAGATGGGTGGAACTGTAGGCTATGTTGCTTTTTTTTTACCACACTTTGTTAAATCCTATGATGACTGGTAACAAGTATAAAATGTTGATTACTTTTTTTAACTTAAAGTCATCGATCTTCCATGGTTCCGAGAGTAAGGATACCTATGAGTTCAAACATAGATTATTATGAGAGGCTGCATAAGTTAGGTATTGTACACCAACATGGAGCTGAGTTTTTGACTTTCCAACTTCAAGGCGATGCTAAATAGTGGTGGAGAGCATATATGGAATGTAGATTCTGAGTTATACCTTTACTCACTAAGATCTAGTTTCATGCTCTATTCTTTGAGAAGTATGCACCCCGGACCCTAAGAGATTGCAAGAAAGATGAATTCATGGCTTTAGAGCAGGGTGGTATGTGTGTAGCTGCTTTTGAGTCTAAGTTCCATGTTTTGTCGAGATATGTTGCGCATTTGGTGAATACTGAGAAAGATAGGATATGTCTATTCGTCAAACGACTAAACTCTCAGTTAAGATATTTTCTGTACACATGACTTATGCAGGGAAAAGAATTATTGAGTTAACAAATTTTGTGAAAAAAGTAGAAGGAGTGAGGTGCGATGGGAAGGTTAAGGCATTGTCTAAGAAATCTAGGATCACAAGTAAGTTTCAGGGTTCCTACCCAAGAGGTTCAGGGAGGCAAACACTATCAGCCCGAACATTTCACTCCGCAGTGCCCATTTTTATAGGTAATTACTCGGGAACTCCGCCCAAGAGTTTGATTAAGGATACCCAAGGAGCTGCCTTTTTGGTGGGAAACAGACCATATTTTTATCAATTTTTTTTACAATTTTGGAGAAACTCTACATAAGGGGAAAAGTTGGCTCATCCGCACATGTTGGACACTGTGCAACAATAGACTAGAGTAGTGGTACCAACGGTAAATGGTATGGCCAAAGACTTCCACAAGGTGGGCGAGAAGAAATTAGAAAGGTCGTGGAGGTCGGGGAAATGGTAATGCAGGAAAAGGTAATACACAGCCAGGAAGGAAAGTCACCCGTCAAAATGACAAGGCTCTATGTTACATATTTCCAGGCAAGAGCGAGGCAGAATCTTTTGACGCAGCGATCACAAGTACCATTCTTATCTCCTATGAAAAGGCTAATGTGTTATTTATCTAGTTTCTACTTATTCTTATGTGTCCGTTCAGTTTGATTATGGATTTTATATGATCTATGATATACTTGATTCCCCAGCCATGTTTCTAACCTAATTGGAGAGTGTTATAGTCACCCATGTTTATTGTTCTTCTTTTGTTATGTTTATGGGTTTCAAAACTTGGCTGATTTAGTGATATTGAATATGACAAACATTGATATAGTTATCGGCCTAACTTGGTTGTCCTCGTATTATATTGTGCATATTAATAATACCAAGTCACTGACTCTAAAAATTTTGATTAAGAAAAAATTTGAGTGGGAAGGGGTTTACAAGACTTAGCCAGCTAAGGTCATATCCTCTATTCGGGCTAAAAAATTAGTGAGGAAGTGTTGTTTGGCATATTTAGCTCATATTTGGTATTTTGAGGTTGAGTCACCCTCAACCAAGTCTATTTATTGAGTGACAGAATTTAGAGAAGTGCTTCCTATTAATTTTCCTTGTATGCTGCTAGATAGAGATATTGATTTCTGCATTGATTTGGAACCTGGTACCCAACCCATTTAAATGACTATGTATCTAATGGACGTGGTAGAATTGAGAGATCTTAAGGCTCAAATAAAATAACGCTATGATAATGTTTTTATCCATTCTAGGGCTTCCCCGTTAGGTGCAACTTTCTTGCTTGTAAAGAAAAAGGATGGTAGTATGAGGATGTGCATAGATCACTAGCAATTTAATAGGATCACCATTCAAAACAAGTACCCATTGCCTCTAATACATGATCTTTTTACTAGGGGAAAGGCGCGTGAGTTTTCTATAAGACGTCTAAGGTCTTGTTACCATCAGTCAAAGATTAGGACTCTGTATGTGCCTAAGATGTCATTTGGGACCCGTTATTGACCCGATGAGTTTATAGTTATGTCATTTGGGTTGACAAATGGGCCTTCAACATTCATGAGTTTCATGAATGGTGTGTTCAAACCAATTCTTGATTCATTCGTGATAGCATTTATAGATGAATTTTTTGTTTATTCAAAAAGTGAGAGGAGCATGCCTACCATCTTTGTATTGTTCTGGGTGTTCTAAGGAAACAAAAGTTATATGCGAAATTTTTGAAGTGCGAGTTTTTGTTGATTTTAGTTGGCTATTAGGCCATGTAATTTCGAGGGAAGGGGTAATAGTAGATACCCAAAATATTGAAGCGGTTATGAGTTGGTTCCGGCTAGATTTGTGACTGAAATTAGGAGTTTTGTTTTCTACTATCATCGATTTACAAAAAACTTTGATTCTATTGCAATGCATATGAAAATGTTAACCAAAAAGGAGGTGCCTTTGGAATGGCCAAAAAAAATTGATAAGAGATTTTAAAGGCTCAAGACTCTTCTGACTATATCACCTATTCTAGCAGTACTGGTAGAAGGTAAAGATTTTCTTATTTATTGTGATGCTTCACATTTGAGTTTCAGTGCTGTGTTAATGTGAGATAAGAAAACTACAACTTATGCCTCAGGACAGGTAAATGTGCATGAAAGGAATCACCCAACACTTGATTTAAACTTGACAGTGGTAGTGTTTGCTCTTAAGAGCTTATGACATTACCTCTATGAATTCACGTATGGGGTATTTTATTGAACGTCGTAGTCTGTAGAATGTGTGCACTCAAAAGATCTGAATTGTTGACAATGAAGGTGGATGGAGTTGCTCAAGTATTATGACTTATCCATCCAATATCATCCGGGTAAGGATAATGAAGTGCAGACGCACTAAGTCAAAAAGCAGTGTGTATAAGTGTTCTTGCTTGCTTGAGTGTATCCAAACGACCTTTGACTAACCAAATTAAAACCTTGGAATGTAGGTTCATGCAAATGGGCCTCTCAGAGAAAGTAAGGATGTTGGTTAGCATTGAGGTTAGGGCCAGATTCATTGAAAAGATTAAGGTAGAATAGTTTGAGGATGAAAATTTTGTGAACTTAAGAAGACACTATCTAACAAGGCTAAATATTTGATTTTAGATACAATGGTTGTTCTTAGCTTTAAATGAAGGTTTTGTATTCCTAGAATAGATGACTTGATTCAAAAATTGTTGATGGGCTACAACGATTCATGGTATTCCATGCATATGGGTGTGATAAAGATGTACCGACATTTGAAGTGAATTTATTTGTTTCCTGGCATGATACACGATATATCAGAGTTTCTGGCTAAGTTTCAAAATAGACAATAAGTAAAGTATGAACATCAAAGGCTGAAATGTTTTCTTCAAAGAATTCCAATTTTGGGATGGAAGTGGGAAATAATATTTATGGATTTTGTGGTTGGACTCCCCAAGACTTAAGGGAAGTTTAATTCCATTTCGGTGAGAAATTGACTAAGTCAACACATATTATTACAATAAGAATAGATTATAATGCCCAACCATTTGCTAACGTCTATTTGAAAGAGATAATGAGGCTACACGGGATGCCCCTTTCTATCATTTCAAACATGGTACTCACTTCAACAAAGTTTTGAGGAAATTACATGTTGAATTGGGCATAAAACTTAATTTTAGTACAACCTTCCATCCTGAGACGGACGGGTAGTCAGGAATAACTATTCAAGTGTTAGAGGACATGTTGAGTGAATATATGATTTACTTTGGAGAACATTAGGATAAGTTTCTACCTTTGTGTGAGTTCTACTATAACAAAAGTTACCACTCCAGCATTGATCACTTGAAGCAGTATATGGGAGGGAATGTTGATCCCCTATAGGATGTTCTAAGGATTGAGATGTGAAACCTTTGGGGGTTGATTTAGTGATGGAAGCTCAAGATAAAGTGAGGAGGATTCAAGCTAAGCTGTTATCAGCCCAAAGGATACAAAAAACTATGAAGACTATAAGGTATAAGACATGAGATTTAGAATGGTGAGAAAGTTTTTCTGAAAGTATCACCCACGAAAAAGGTTATGAGATTTTCCAAAAAGGGAAAGTTGAGTCATCGATACATTAGTCCATTTGAAATTCTTTAATGTGTAGGGACACTAGCATATAGATTGTCTTCACCACCTAGCCCGTCGGGAGTTCATCCGATATTTCATGTGTCCATGTTGAAGAGATATCATGATGACGGAGATTGTATCATTAAATGGGACTCAGCTTTGTTAGAGAAAGACCTCCAGTATGAAGAGTAATCAGTTACGAATCTTGATCTGATGTGCGGTAGTTGATGGGCAAAGAGATTAAGTCTGTGAAAGTTCAATGGAAGCATTACCCAGTTAAAAAAGCTACTCAAGAAACCTAAAAGGACATGTGAGACAAGTATCCCCACTTATTCTTCGATTCATGTTCTACTTCACTCTTACTTTAGCCTTATATTTCTATTTTATAACTCGGGGATGAGTGATGGGTTAATAGATATCTATTGTAACAACCTGATCTCGTCGTTATTGAAAACAACCGAAGATAAACTTTTGGCCAGAAAACTTTTTGGTAGTAATTTGGGAAATCCTAGACTAATCAAGATTTAGATGAAATTGGAGTCATTGAGGTCTAAGGAAATCTGGTAACAAATGAGAAATCTAATAATGAATTTTTGACTCTCTGTTCTATACCATTAAGTCGAATATAAATCCCAAAAATGACATTATTCTGCAATTTTCATTTTTGAGAGATAAAGATGAACCCAAGCAATTTCTTGGTAGTTTTCAGTACTTTGGTGCAAACTGTACGGATTCTACTCCCGTATTACTTCTTTTCAATCCGTAGAACTTAGAATTTTGATCATATATTGTTGGGGGAGGGTTTTGAATTGATTTGGAAGGTGGCCTAATTGCACATTAGGATCATGAGTTGGGTCTTAGGTTATTGGTTTTTTTATAATCTGGGTAAACTTAATTAGTGATCCTTGCATTGTATTAATTGTTTGTATACTTCGAACAATTGAAATAATCCAGAAAGGGAAGACTGAAGTGTCTTAGGAGGATTCAATCTTGGTTTCGAGGTAGGTGATAATTTGATTTCGTGTTTGGTTAATATATCTGATTAATTACTTAATAGTAATGCATGTATGTACGCGAATGTTGCACTAATGATCATCATATGCAAATAATGTATGAACAAATCATAGTACGCCATGCATCAACATTTGATTGTATGATTATAAGAATGTACATTGTGATTGTGATTATGACTTGTTGAATGAATTGGGCATTACATTTCAACACAGTAACTTGGATTGGGTGCCCATTGTGGCGCATATACGAGATCGGGTGTCACGTATGGCACACTAACAGGGATCGGGTACCATTTTCTGGTACTCTAACTGTTTGGATGTGGGTTCCATGAGAGGATCATTGACTTTTCATATATGCATATTTACTTGATATTAGAAACGTGAAATGGTATGTTGCTACTTAAATGATAATTGATATTGTATATGTTTGGTATATGCGTGCTTACTTGTTGTGACTACTCATATATGTTGTGCTTACTAGAATAGCAACTTGATTCTACTAGTATATTGTGGTTGTTTATTGAGAGTGCACTTGCTTTTTCTTTGTTGAGTATAGGGCATCTTCAAGCGTCTAGTGAGAGACCTCATCTAGGAGAAGAGTGATCAATTTAATTCAAGGGTGAACTAGTTCTTCCAGAATGCCATGATTTATTTATGTTTTCGTTCACTCTTTCAGACTCAGAACTTCTTGTTAGATATTCATATGTTTAATTGGGATATACCCATTTTATTAAGACTTGTAAACTTTAGATGTTTTGGTACATTGAATTTAGGTTCTAGGGGTTGTTCTTTTGCATTGGTTGGTTAATTTTATTTTAACCTTTGGAGTTTATGAAAATTCTATTTGATTATTATATTTAAACTTTCTTCCGTACCTTTAAAAGTTTAGTTCTTTGGTTGGATGATTAGTATTAATTATTCTCCCACCAAGGATTAACGTGTGTGTCAATCATGATGATCTGGGTCGTGGCAATAAAGAAGTAATCAAATGGACCAAACTACTTTTCATATGACCAACCCTGGATATGTTATAAATAAAGGTGAAGATACATGATTTTTCACATAAATATTCACATCACAATATTATATTCATAAAAAAAGAGGTTATCTTATTTGTCAAAGATGTGCCAAGAATATTGGTTTGTTTTCTCAATAAATTTTGTTGTTATTATTAGGTAGAATTAAAGGTCATGTTACTGTTTGATTTTTTTGTTCATATCAAAGCCCCGATTTTTGTATTTAATATTCTATTTATCATTATAATATTTTTTATATTTTTGAATTTTTTATATATAAAAGTTTTTCATTTTTAAAAATATATATCTGGATAATTTTATTTTCTTTATTTAAAATGTAAAATGAAAAAAATATCATTTTTATTAAATAAGGAGTGAATGAAAGGGTAGAAAACACCCTGTGTTCACTTCAGGTAAAAAGAAGTTACCCGATTTGACGAATTTTGTAGGTTGA
Organism: Solanum lycopersicum; assembly: GCF_036512215.1. Taxonomy (NCBI): domain Eukaryota; kingdom Viridiplantae; phylum Streptophyta; class Magnoliopsida; order Solanales; family Solanaceae; genus Solanum; species Solanum lycopersicum. The sequence goes on along the minus strand of NC_090809.1, from coordinate 11,480,709 downwards.
ATAGTGGGAGTAGATAAAATATTGAATGCTTTTTGACTTTAATGAAAATTCGATACCGTTTGATATATGTAATCATGTTATCAATTTGGCTACTAAAGAAGATTACATAGAAATAACTATGTTTTTAACACCTATTGTGTCCTGGTTGTTTATTCTTTCTCATTTTTTAAATGGTTGAACAAGGATGGATTCAAAGTACTCCAAGTCTTTGAGTCCTTCTATCTTCATTTTTATGACTTTAATCAAGGTATGCACGAATTCTATCAAGGGGATCCAATCACCCAATGAGTACCCACAATTTCTTCAACAATTCAATCCAATTTCTCAAAATTTGATTAGGTTTTCATTCCATTTCTCATGGATTCTACTTTTATTGATTTTATTGCTTGATTATGATATGATGATTTGGACTTAATTACATACTTTTTTTTAAAAAAAATCATGCAAACTCTTGCATTGATCTATGAATTTTTAAAATGAACCTAACCTATATGAATTTATGAAGAGACTTGAATCTATAAATATAATTTTATGAAATCGTGCACGTGTTCATGAAATCAATGTGCACGACTTCAGTAAGCTTATCTATATCTATCTAACTATACAACCTTTAAAACATGAATTCCTAAACTGAATGTTGAATTATTATAATACCCCTAATTAAAAATACTTAATTTATTTTATTTTTAAGTTAAATTATTTATATTATATTAAAGTAGATACCTTTTCATATTAAAGGGTTATGATTTTCTCAAAGAGATGTAACTTTTCAAAGGGTTGTAACTTTTTTGACGGGTTTTGACATTTTCGATGAGTTGTGTCTTTTTCGAAAAGGTTGTAATTTTTTCAAATTGTTGTGACTTTTTTGAAAGGTCGTGCCTTTTTTGATGAGTTATGAATTTCCTGATGTGTTGTGTCTTTCCCGATGAGTTCTGACTTTAGCAAAGATTGTGATTTTTCTGATTAGCAGTGACTTTTTCAGAAGGTTTTAATTTTCTGATAAGGAATAATTAGCACCTATTAATACTACTATTTGTTATCTATAAATAGATAATTTCCTCTTTTAATTAACAATTTTTAAAAGTTGTCTACTCTTCTTCTTTTCTTAAAATCTCAAGGTTATTGCAACAATTGATCAATTGATTAAGTTTAGTATTCAGCGAAATTGGAGGTACCACATAAGAAAGAGTTGGTGAGAGAATTGTAGCAAATCATTCATAAATTAGCACTCATATATTTTAATACAATTTTCATGAGGTAACATATATATATATATATATATATATATATATATATATATATATATCACCCTCAAATGAACCAATTTCTTTCTGAAATTTCTAATTCAACGAGCATCAACATAATCCATTGAATACTTAGTTTTGATGTAAATTCACTATTTCAAAAATAAATTTAATTTTACTTATAATATGATAATATGACATGAAGATAATTATTTTTAATAGATATGTAATTAAAAATGAATGAAGAAAGTTAAGTGTAACATTCTAGTAGAAAGTTGAGAAAAATAAGAAGAAAATTAAATAAACTATATCGAAATATAAACAACTCAATATCACAAAAACTGATAAAATAAAATTAGATCAATTAATAGATAATATATCTAAAATAGAATATAAATATATTCAATATTTGAAGATACAATAAATAACGAGAATAACAAATACAAAGAAAACTTACTAAAATAATTATAGCGAAAATACAAGAATTAGGACATAGTAAAATAGACTTAATAATAATATATTTGCAAGAATTTATAAAAAATCTATAACAGCACAGAGAAAAACTATTTTTTATCTAGAAATACAAATAGAAAGTTTAGAATATAAACTTCAATACAATCTATACATGAATAAGGAAGAATACGCGATAGATTATAAAACATATGAAAACTATGATGGATTAAAAATAAAAATAATATTTTCTAATCTAGGAAGAAGATATAAGAAAATAGGTGACAATCTAAATTTAATGTTAGAAAAATAAACGGTAAAATTAGAAGATAGTTTAATTGCTATGATAAGAATAACAAAAGAAAATGAAGAAATAGATAGAAAAACAAAACTCGAAAAAATAAAACAAGCAAAAAGGAAAGTACAACAATTAGAAGAAGTAAAAAAATTCTAAAATAATAGAGCTAGAAAAAGAGCTAGCAATATTAAAAGAAATGTATGAAATTAAACAAACAAAAAAAGAACAAAAAATAAAAATAGCAATTGAGATAATTAAATTCAAAGAAAAATTACAATTAGAAGACGAATTAGAAAAAAATAGCAAAGATAATCTACCCGAAATAAGAATTGATGAAATAAACAACGATGATCTAGAATAATATTCTGAAACAAGCGAAACATATACGAAAATTTTAGCAAATATAGATAATGCAAGGAATTTAGATATAAATACAAGAAGTGTAGACATGGATGAAAAACCTAGCACATCAGGAGTAAAAAATCCAAAAAATTCAAATCCAAAATATTATAATGAAAACTATGGACACTGATATAGAAAAAACTATATGGGATAAAAGATTGAATAAAAAATGGACACCTAAACCAATAACTGAACAACATAATTTTCTAGATTTAGACTGTGTGGAAGATATAAATAGAACAATTCAATTATGGATATGATATATATCAAAACAATTAATAGATAATAAAATAGTAATAACAAAGACGCCAGGATATATAAAAAGGACACATATAGGAACTGTAAAATTATGGTTACAAAATTTATCAGATGAAAGTTTAACAACTATTGAGAAGTAATAAAAAATCAAGCGGCGAATTAGCTGCTATAACTATGAAAATATTATATAAAGATGAAGTAGCTATAAGAAATGAATTTAGCAGTATGACAACAGAGGTAGAAGAACAAAATAAAGAAAATATCATAAAATCGAAATCTAATGATATTAGCAATATGTAATATGTGCTACATAGATGAATATACATGTGCATTTAGGGAATACTATTATAAATAAACATATAACATTGAAGAAAGTAAGAAATAAGAAAATTATATTTTACAAAATTACCAGAACCTTTTAATTCAAAAGTCATAAAAAGTTGGAACGAAGAAGAATTAACAAATACCTTAGGAGCTAGAATAAAATCGTTGCAATGATGGTTTATGGAACTATCTGAAAAACATAAAAACGAAATAAAAAAATATTAGTAAAAAATTTGGCATGTTGCCAAAATAAAACAGCACCTCAATTTGGTTGTACAGATAGGTATTATAAAAATAAAAATAATAAAAATACAACTCAAAATACAAATATAAAAGACCGAGAAGAAGATACTATGTAAAAAACTACAAAACAAAAAGACCAAAAAGAAAACTAGCAGAATGTACTTATTACAATTGTGGAAAATTAGGACATATAGCCAGGATTGTAAATTACCTAAAAATTCAAAGAAAAAACAAATATGAGAAATAATAATAAAGGATGAAAAATATACGTAGATAGAGTACATAAATTATGAATTAGAAAGTGAAGATAGCATACATGAACTATTAAATAATGAAATGGATAACAATATAGAGATGGAATCAGATAATGAATTCTATAATACAACAAATGACTAAAACATATATACAAATAATAAATAAAGAAGAAAATCAAGACAAAGAATTCTTAGAACAAAAAATAATATATTTGAACAAATAAAAGGAAAAGAATTAGATCTAAACATTGCAAAAATATTTGAAATACCAACAATAAGAAACTGGTTTAAACAACAACAAAAATATTATGTAGTAAGTCAAAGAGAACATATCATAGATTGCAAATACACTAAAAGAAAGGCTAAAATACCAATAATAAACAAACGAATAATAAATAAAGAAATACAAGACATTAAGGCTAAAAATCCAATAAATATGTACTTTTAGGAGGAACAAAAATACTAATAAAAGCATCTTTTAGAGAAGGAATAGATACACCCATAGAAATATACTTAGCGGATGATAGAATCATACAACCCATAAAAAAAAGTATAATAAGTGCAGTAAAAGATAACCTCATATATCAAAAATTTAAATTTATAATAAGTGTTAACTACTCAGTAGCAATAAATGACAGGAACATAGATAAATCACTTGTATTATATTGAAAAATATCGGGAATAAAACTAGCCCGAGAAGTAAAATATATATAGCAAGATGTAAAAAATTATATGTTTTAACAACAAAACATAAAATAACAGCAAAAAATAAAATAAAATAAATAAAAAGAGAAGATCCTTTTGAAAGGATATCAAGTCATAGATAAAAATGTTTATACTTATAATGAGATTGATATAGAAGAAGACTTAGAAATAGTAAAAGAAAGATTAAGCACATCAAAAAGAATAAACTGTGAAATAACACAAATATCATAAAAAATGAGTACCTCAAGAAGAATAGATAAAACTTCACAAAAATTCATGGAAGATGAAATAAAACCAGATCATTATTCCATAATAGAATAATGGAACAACAAAAATATTTAATATTAATAGATACAGGACGAGCAGAAAACTATATTACAAGAAAATTAGTAACGGGAGATGAAATAATAACTACTGAGCATTCATGCCTCGAACTACCAAAAACATTAATGTATACCGAAGAAACTATATAAAAGAAAATAATCATTGGAGGAGTACCAATAATAATAAAATTTAAAATATATCAAGGAGATGAAAATATTGTTTTAGGAATAAAATGGTTAGAACAAGTAAAACCATATAATCTAGAAGACAAAAAATTGATAATAAATTATAAAAATAAAAGAGTAATAGTAAAAAGAACTTTGGTAGGATAAAAATATGAAAATACATATACTTGCAAAGATAATAATAGAGGGATATTATAACAGATATTATACACCGACGATAGATACGAGAGTAGAAGCTAATATATGTAATACAATTGTTTATCGGAAGATAAATGAGAAAATTAATAACACCGATAGTAGTGACAAAATTTAATAATGAAGGAAGCATGATCACATATAAGGCAAAAAATATAAAAATACAAATATGGGATAAGATTTTGAATTGACTACAAAAGATATGCTATTAGGAATGCCTTTTTTAGAAAAATTATACCCACATATAATAACAAAAATACACTGGTAGTTCACAACACCATGTAAACAAAAAATAGGAGCAAAAAGAGTAAATAACAAAAAAAATGAAAAACAACAGAATGGATAAAAGGAAGTGAGAAAATTACGCAAAAGTTAGAAAATATAAAAGAAGAAGACCCTAAGATAGAATTAATTATATTCTCTATAAATAAAGTAAAAATAATCCAAGATAAGTTAGAATTATTATATAGTGAAGATCCTTTACAAGGACGGAAAAAACATAAAACAAAAGTGAAAATTGAGATAATTGATAATAATAGTATAATAACCCCAAAATCATTAAAATATAATTTTAATGATATAACCGAATTTAAGATACATATAAATGAATTATTAGAAAAAGAAAATATACAAGAACGCAATAGTAAGCACACAAGCCCGACATTTATAGTAAATAAACATAGTGAACAAAAAAGAGAAAAAAATAGAATGGTTATTGATTATAGAAATTTAAATGCAAAAACTAAAACATATAATTATCCGATACCAAATAAAATACTAAAGATAAGACAAATACAAGGATATAATTGTTTTAGCAAATTTGATTGTAAATCAGGATTTTATCACCTAAAACTAGAACAAGAGTCTAAAAAACTAACAACATTCACTGTACCACAAGAATTTTATGAATGCAATGTATTACCATTTGGATATAAAACGCACCAAAACACAAGATAAACATATAAGATTATTAAAAAAATTTATACATATAATAGAATATTCGGGTATAAGTCTAAGTAAAAAGAAAACAGATATAATGAAAAACCAAATAGAATCCTTAGGAATTCAAATAGATTAAAACGGAATAAAATGCAAAAACATATAGTACAAAAAATAATTAACTCAAATGAACAACTAGATACAAAAAGGAAATTACAATCATTATTCGGCCTAGTAAATCAAGTAAGAGAATACATACCAAAATTTGCAGAAAATTTGATACCATTACAACAAAAAATGAAGAAAGATATGAAATATCAGTTTGATAAAAAAGACCAATGACAGATACAAAAGGTAAAATTATTATGTAAAAACTTACCTAAACTATACTTTCCAGATGAAAACAAAAAATTTACTTATATAATAGAATATGATGTGAGTTAAAAAAGTTATGGTGGAATATTAAAATACAAGTATGATGTCAATTCAATAGAATATCATTGCAGGTATTATTCAGGAACATTTAATAATACAGAAATGAAATGGGAAATAAATAGAAAAGAATTATATTCAGATATAAGTGTTTATTATCATTTGAACCATGTATTGCATATAACAAATTCATTATAAGAACAAATAATACACAAGTAAAATGGTGGCTAACAAGAAAAATACAAGATTCGGTAACAACAAAAGAAATAAGGAGAATGATATTAAATATATTGAATTTCACATTTACAATTTAAGAAATAAAAACTAATAAAAATGTTATTGCAGATTACTTATCAAGACAAAGATACTCAGACTGAGACTAAGGGAGAAGATACAATTGAAAACATACTCGAAACTATTACTACACTTTGTAAAAAAAAAGATAGTATGGACAACGAGATATAAAAGCTAAAGACTAATGAAGATAATCTGAAGTCTAAAGCTAGCATAAGTCAGCAACATGACTGTAAAAATGTGTAACTATGTCAATCGGAAGAAAGAAAGAATCCAGAGCTAAACGGTGACGTTGGGAAACACCTAAATACCCATAACAATTGCTTAAATACAGCTACAGGTACAAGCCAACGAGTTAGTGAAAGATATAAGAATTCAAACTTAAACCAATTATTCGAAAAATCATTTACCTCGAGGCTAATACCAAAAAATATATTAACTACAGAACTACAACTTCTACGTACGCGGATAGCCTACACAATGACAAAAGAACATATAACCATATTACGCGAATCTATATAGAAAATACATACAAAATTCAAACGTTTTTAAACCTTAAACCCAGATCTACAACAACCCAAGAACCCAACCATGATTATTTAACCCAAAATTACAAGGTTATAATAAACTGATTGTGCAACCGAAAAGTAACGACAACTTAGTTAGGACATGTTATAACTATGGATTACTAAACACAGTATATATATATATGACGGAGAGGAACTAAGTGGAATGCCGGATATACATAAAGTATTTATTACATATAAGAGAGTTACTAAGAGAAATTTATTCTATGTAAAATTTTATACGGCAACAGCAGAGATATTATACGAGGAGATAAAACCTCCGATACAAGTAGTAAAGATAGGATTAACAAAAGATATGATAATGCCGGAAGATATTGAATAGCAACCATAAGTACAAAAAAGTGATACCAAGCTTCTATGACAATAAGAGAATAATTGGTATCTCAACCATTATACAAGAACTAGCAAATAATTATTTAAACGGAAATGCTATATGAAGCTACTATGAAAAATATCAGTTAATGATTTATTCCAATTCAAGGGAGCTAAGGAAAGCAGATATGGATGAAGTCCAGAGATTGATTTTATCATTACTTAAGACAGAAGAACGTCCTACAACACGAGTACTTAAAGTTGGATTTATTTCAAAAAAATTATTAACAAGGTATTGCAAGCTAATTGATCACAAATACCCTGATCACATATGTTCAAAATGCAACGGAGAAGATAATATAATCCCATACGTCCAGCTGGAATAAGAGATAAAGACGAAAACTGACAAGAAGATAAAGATAAAGATAAAGATAAAAGACAAAGACGGAAGATGACAAGAATATAAAAATGAAGATAAAAGATAAAGACGGAAGATGACAAGAAGATAAAGATAAAAGGAAACACAAAAACGTGTTTGGCCACATAAAGCTAAAAGTAGATATGTAAAAGTCTTGAAATAAATAGTAGTAGTCACATAACTTAGTCTACATATGCATGTGCATTATTAAAGATATGTTGACAAATGTAAAGTATGATAGGTAGGGTGTATTATTAAAAAGACAAGTGTAAAAGTAGCACGGTAGGAATAGTTGTAAAGTAAGTGTAGAGTATAGTAAGTGCAGTAAAATGCACTAATTCCTTTCTATATAAAGGAAGGAATATGTCATAAAGGGGGGCAAGTCCTGAAATATAAAATTTTCTTTTAAAAACACTCTCTCAACTAAAAAATTAGTATTTAGATAAATGGAGCAACAATCTGAAATTCAATTAGACATTTCAGATAGCATGAATACGCAAGAAACAAAGGTATATTTTTAAAAAAATATGCGGAACTAATTTCATATATTTCTGAATATCATTTATATGATTAAATAATTTTATTTCAGTTATTATGTATTAGAATTATTTGAATCATGATTTCTAGTTTATTAGCACACTGGAAAAAGGGAGAAAACTTCTATACTATTTCATCCTAATGTTGACACCGGTAGGCGAGGAAAGCCATTTAGGAGAGTAAACAAAGTTGAGGCGCTGATAAGAATGAAGTATCCGCTAAATTAAAATGCTAGTAGTGACAGGAAAACATGATAAACATATAATCTACTTCATAATAATCTAGTATAAATTTAATCAATTATGAATATGATAGGAAGGAATAATTGAAAACCCCCGCATAATAACAAACATGACCACATACAAACATGACAAAATGATAAAAAGTTATGAAACTTTGATCTTAAATATACTTCAAGGTATAGAAATAATTCAATTAAGAAGAATAATATGGAAAACAATATTTAATGATAACGAACCAGAAGATATATTAAATCAAATATGGTATGAACTAGACCTAAGAGATTTAGACTATGAAAAAATAGAATGGTATGATTTAGAAATAAATTCAGATTAAAATGAACTATGAATATTCACAATATTGGATAGAATCTATGGAAAATATAAAATTATTAGAACAATTAATGGAGGAAAATCTATATATGTACCAAATAACCCAACATTTGTTATATCTAGAATATATTATAAATAATATTAAGGAAATATTTAGATTAAAATAACAGATGAATTTCTTAACTACCAATTCTGCTACGACCATACAAAAATGGTAGAATATATCATAAATAATATTAAAGAAATATTTATATTAAAACAACTAATGAACTTCTTAACTACCAATTCTGCTACGACCATACAAAAATACATTGTTTCAGTAATGTAGGACTTGATGACTCTTCTCCTCCCGTTAGTGGCTAGTTGATTGTACTAGAGATTAGAAAACTTGGTGAGTCCTCATACTTTGAGGATGATGTCACTCCCATATGTTTTTCCTTATTCCCGTTTTTAGAGTTTGTATATGATGTATGGATTACGTCTCAATCACATCTTTTAATGTAATAGATACCTAGTTGACTCCACTTTTGTCAAACTCTTTATATGCAATTTCCATCTTTTAATGTCTTTAATATGCTAAGTGATTTGTGTACTACCTTTCGAATATGTTATGTCATGTCTGGGATGTACTTTGAATTGTGACAATTATGAACGAAAACATTTCCATCATGCCATAAACTTTGTACATATCAGAGCATCAATATATACATCTCGTGAAATGAAATTAATTATGTATGCAAAATATATGGCACACAAAAATGCATGAAAATAATCTGCTCAACCCACTTAGCATAAGGTATATGAAATATCTATAAGAAAAATCCTATCTTGTAAATCAATAAGAATAATATACTCTTAAGGAGTCGACTATATTTAATTACTGATTGAACAATAAAGTATCAAAGAGAAACAGAGATAATCAACTAAATACGCAATGTGACACCCAGTATTTCCATAAGCTCTCATTAGCTTCCCTATACATTATTCAAGGATATATGGTATAATCCATTTATCATTTAGCTATTTTTTTTTATCGAACACAAAATAACTTATCTGTAAAAGATAGCTTATAGAGATTGAATTATATGTCGTGAAGGAGCCAAGTCCTTCACATTGTACTTGAGGGGACTGTCAATCAAATTAAAAAATATTATAAGTGCAAAGAAGTATTTCTTAGGATATTAGAATTGCGACAATCTTAGTGAAAGAAGGAGAAAGATTAGTATGGAAATTTTACCATATATACAAAAGAAGAAGTATGCTTCAAAAAATATGGTAATTTCTTGGACTGTGATAGATTATTTTTCTTAGAGAATCCCTATGGAGTCTCTGTAGTTGACACTAATTCTGTTTTTCATTTTTTCTTACACTAGAATATTGGAAGCTTTTTTTTTCCCTCGTAAGCATCACGTGTGGTTTAAACATCATTACTTCACTCATCGTACAAGCATCACTTGAAGTGTAAAATATTAAATCTTTTATTGTTATCATTATGGATTAAGTTAAGCAACCCAGATCATTGTATGAACATGTTTCTCATCAAAGTACTTACCAACACTTCTAAGTTGAGGCACCATTTTAGTCGTCACTCGTATTTTTTGTTTGATACAGTGATTATCTCAATTCTTCAATGTGCAAATTAAATTGTAAACTATTTTCGGTGAGTTTGTACTATATTATCATACTTCTCTCATTATTGTGTATACATTGCACGAGTAGTAACATATTGCCTACATTTTAGATGAAAGCACCAACAACAAAATCTACAGAAATAGTACTACATTCTTCTTACTTTTTTCAATATAAATATTGTCCACATTCAAGATCTCTCATACGTTAGGCAGTGGTACCCTCCTCTGGGTGTCACATCCCAAGATTGATACTCTTCAGAGCGTTTTACTTTTTCAATATAAATCATATTTTATGACTTCATATATTATAATTTTTTTCGTACAACTTATCGTCATTTTTAATATGTGAAATTATACTTCTTGAAGTTATGATATTGTTATACTTCTAAGTGCAAATTATGTCAGAGAAACTCATAAATAATGCATGTGATATACACACTCAAGAAAATCAAAATTAGTAATATAGAATTGAAAGTCATAAAATTTTCAATCATCACTTAAATATCAAACAAAAATTAAAATTAATTCTTAGTATGTGTATACCCGTAGCGGAAAAAATTAAAATTATTTCAATCATCACAAATCATATGATTACTTGTATATATTACATGTGATCTTTCTCATTACGTTGGTGATCACGATTTATAATACTAGCAGCCAAAATGTTAGCTAGATTGTCTATAAGAGATGATTGATAAAAATTAGACCTAAGACCGGTCCACAAAAGCCAATATATCTATAGTTTAGCTTCTATATCTACTTTTTCCTCCAACTTGACTTTAAATGCATACATATATGTCAAATAGTCTACCTTTAGACCAAAGACAAATATAAATATTAATCATTACTTCTAGTTATGTAGAAGAGAAAAAGCAAAATTGAAAGAAAGCTTTTGAATCCAAGACCAATATAAACGATAAGTCAATTATTCTTGCTTTATATTAAATAACTATATTCCAGTATAGAAGAAGAAGGCAGCATTTGGATATTACTCATATTTTAATCCGCTCCTTTCAAGCTCATTGATCCCTAAAGATAGTTTGAGTAGAACTTGAAACATCAGTTCTAATAATTTTATAATCAGGATCATTTTTATTATTGTCCTTCATCGATGAACTCTTCTTTGTTGTCTTCTTACTTGATTGTTAGTAGCACTGAACAGTTGGAGTACTTCGTATTTGTCCTTGTCCAACCATTTCTAAAATAAAAACAAAGAAATAAGTATGTTTTAACACCTATTATTATTTCTCTGTTTTCATTTTAAAAATGGTTGGATAAGGATGGACATGAAGTACTTCAAGTGTCAATGCTACTAACAATCACGTAAGAAGACAACATAGAAGAGTTAATCGACGAAGGAGAATAATTAGTAATGATTCTGATTGTGAAATTATTAGAACTGATTTTCCAAGTTCTATTTAAAATATCTTAAGGGATCAAAGAGCTTCAAAGAGGGAGGAGAATAAAATATGAGGAATACCAAATGGAGCTTTCTTCTTCCATACTAGAATATATTTAATATGAAACAAGAAAATTGACTTCTCATTTATATCGGTATTAGACAAGGATGGACACAAAGTACTCATACTCTAAGTGGTACTAACAATCAAGCAATAAGACATCATAGAAGAGTTCATCAACGACGGACAATAATGAGTAACTCTGACATAATTGTCGCTTATATAAATAGGCAGATTATGAATTCAAAAAGTAAAATTTTATATGTTAACAAACATGACAATTTGTACGACAAAAAATATTATATATGAAGCCATAAGATATGATTTGTATTTAAAAGGCAAGATTTTCTAAAAAGTATAAACCTTGTGATGTATACTCTACAAAACTAGTGAAACCTTCTCCAAATTCAAGCCTCAACCCCATTCGACCAAAATTTGTCATATTATACATCCAACTACGATCAAAGGTCACAAAATTAAAATTTATTAAACCTTAAATTTAGTAATATTTTACAATCTTGTAACAAAGTAGTGGAACTCATTGTGTCATATATTTACTTCATTTATAAAGTCAAACAATCTTAGAAAGTGGACTGAGAGTTAGGAACTTTAGGAGTAAGTTTAGGAGTTTTTTTAGTGAAATAAAAACACTATTAGTTAAGAATTATATTAGAATTAGGAGTTTGTTAATACACACTTCGTTTTCTTTTTTAATTCAGAAACTATATTTTGTATTAATAATAGCTTTCAGTTGTTTATTTTCTTTTCCTTTTGAACTTTTTTTGTTTCATTATTATTGCCTATCTCTTTCTCCTATTAGAAAAGTTTTAAAGTGTGAAGGGAAAGATTTTGTCTTTTGTAGCAATGAAAGCCTCGAACAGAGGATTTACTCAATATGGAGTAGAAAAACCGATAGGAACTAAGTAAAAGTATTGGACAATGTGTATGGAAGAATAGCATAAAGTTTTGGATCTATGGGATTTGTTTGTAGGAACTGATTCAACAATCCCAGTCGATACTCATGAGAATGGCGAATCATAAAAGAAATTGAACATCAAGTACAAAAAATCTCTCTTTGCTTTGAGGACTTCTATTAGCAAGGAATTGATTGATCATGTTCGTGATGTTAGCTCCCCAAAAGAAGTTTGGGACATGCTCGAATGGTTTTTTACCAAGAAAAATACAACAAGGCTTCAACTTTTGGAGAACGGGTTGGGAATGTTAAAAGTATATGTGCTGAAATTTCAGGCATTCATCCTGAAGAGAAGATCAAGGAGCCATGCGTACGGCACTATCTTATTCGTGGATTGAAAAAGGAGTACGGTCCTTTTGTCACTTCCATTCAAGGATGGCCGCAACAACCCTTATCTAAGAATTGGAGAACATGTTTTCTAATAAAGAATCTTTAGCTAAGCAAATAGCTAAGAACCTTGAATCCGATAATGTTCTATTTTCTAAAAGAAAGTCGAACAATATGAATGCATCAACTTGGAATAAATATAAAGAGGAAGAAACAAGACTCGGAAAAGGAGGAAATAAACAATAAAAAGTGCTATAGATGTGAAAAAATTAGGCACATCAAGAAAAATTATCGAGTAAAACTTTTCCAAGACAAATGTCCTGTGCACCAACAAAGGAGATGAGCAAATAAAATGGAAGCAATGTTTTAACATCAAAGTTATTGAACAGAAAATAGCACAAGATTTTGTCAATTATGACAATAATAATAAGAGGGGAGGGTGGATAGTTTATGCAGAGAGTCTCTTAGAGGGTTTCGACATGCGGGAGTCGAAAGAAAAGACCACTCCAATGGAATTAAATCTCAAGTTGAAGAAGGATATAGGCCAGTCTTTGAAGGATGCGGTGAAGTTTCAACAACTATTTGGAAGTTTGATCTATCTGACTATCACACAACCAACAATATGTTATTCAATTGTTGTTGTTTCTCAGTTTATGCACACCCAATAACTTCTCATTTAGATGCAGCAAAAAGGATTTTACGCTATGTGAAGGAATCTCTTAGTCATGGACTTTGGTACAAGAGGTGTGGAATTTTTTTTATTGAGTGGGTTTACTAATTCATGTTGGGGATGTGATTGAAATGATCGTCGTTTGACTTCTGTTTACTGTTTTAGTACGGGTTCTGCAGTGGTATCTTGGTGCAACAAGAAGCAAGATGTTGTTTTGTCTACCACCGAAGCTGAATATATTTCAGCAACCATGGCTGGACAAAGAGTGTATTTTCCAGAAAATATTGCTCGAAGACATGTCCCAAAAAGTAGGCTATGATGTGAAAATCAAGTGTGACAATAAAAGTGCCATCAAACTTGCATCATTTAAAGTTTTTCATGCTCGAACGAAGCATATTGAGATCCTCCATCATTTTTTTTGTGAGAAAGTTCTAAGTTAAGAGATTGAACTAACAACTATTTAAACCAACACTCAAGTTGCTCATATATTCATTAAAGCTTCGGAGAAGTCTAAGATTCTATACTTTTGAGATGCTCTGGGAGTTGTTGATCATGAGCTTTCACTAAGCGAGAGTGTAACAAATTAGTGTAACTTATTGTGTTATTTGTTTACTGCATTTACGAAGTCAAAACAGTCTTAGAAAGTGGCCTAAGAGTTAGGAACTTTCAGAGTAAATTTAGGAATTTGTTTGGTGGAATAAAAACACTATTAGTTAGGATTTATATTAGAAGTAGGAGTGAGTTAATACAGAGTTGGATTTCTCTTGTAATTCAGAAACTATATTTTCTAATCAAGAAGGCTTTCTGCTGTTTTGTTTCTTTTCCTTTTTATTGTTCCTCTTACCTTTCTTCTGTTAAAAATCCTTAAAATCAAATACAATTCTAGGTCATCATACCTTGCACCATTAGAGAATCATAACCTCTATATTTGAGTGTTAAGGAAATTAGTTATTCACTCATATCCTAACCAAAGGGGAAAAGTCACTTTTTATTTCTTTCTCGTGAACTTATTTTCTTATCTATTCAAACCTTAATCTTTAGAAGCTTATTTCTTTTAAAAAAGACAAACACAAAATTGATTTGCAATTATACGCAATATCCAACAACTAATATAAATTTAAAACTCATCTAACAAATTTTCGCTCTAGTAAAATATGTCATAGAATATCTAAAATAAAATCGAAGGGTGTTGAAAAAAATCATGTGTAGCCCTGAAGCTTTTAGCAAATATTCAGCCAATTTGATGAAAAAGATAACAAGAATTAGGGGAAACGATGCTTGCAATAAATCAAGAGAGAGAGAGTTAGGGGCTAATTATGCTTCCAACAAATAAACAACCTAGTTAAAAGATTTAAGGATTTAACTTTTAGAATATTTTTTACAGTTACCTAATTCTTCTCTTCATGTTGATTGAAAGTAGTTGTCCTCAAACTCAAAACCTGTGTACATGAGTACAAACCATGTCATCCAAAAGCTAAGACTAATAGAAAATAAACACTTCTATTTATACATATTAGGTCTATTGCATTATTAATCAATAGCTCAAGTAGATGGAAGGACATTTATTTCATGTAATTTAAGTCATATACTAACAAAAGTTGTTTATTATCCATACTCATATGGTTCGTATATGCTATGAAACATGAAAATTCATGAAGGAAAAAGAGAAGTGCAACTGACTATTAATGACCAAAAAAGCAAAAAATTTTCATAACTCAAACATTGAGTTACCATCAGTATAGTTGAATGACACATTGTTGAAGAAGGATTAGAATCAGGTTCTTTCTTAAAGTGTAATTTCTTTACAACGTATGTGGAAATATATGGACAGTAGCCTTTCACCTGATAATTGAGACAAATAATTGACAGTTAAGTTGGGAGAAGAGCAGATTGAAGTCAATGACCTACCACACATAGCAACTAGGCTATTTATTGTATACCCGTAGCAATAAAAAAGATGAAATGGGAAAAATTGTGCTAATTTCAGCAGTTAGATGATAAGATAAAAAGATAACACTCATGTATCACATCGTTTAATTTTTTCTTGTACCTCCTACAGACAAAAATTGAAACTTTACCAATCAGTTAAATGAATAAAATGAAAATCTACAACTACTATAGTTGAACTACATCATTTGTTGCACCTAATTTTTCCATTGCCGAGAGAAGCATGATTATACTCTTTAGTTAGTTCTAATTAAATGTTTGATTCTAGACCATTGTAAGCTTCTTTGTTTCCTGAAAGACCGTGGTTTAAGCTCAACATTAAAAAAGTATATATGCAACATTTTCGTTGTACCTTTCATAAGTTTGAACTTCTTTTATATTGTTCTCATAGGAATATCAAGTATCATCCACATTGTGTTGAAATTCAATATTTCTTGCCAAGTGATTTAGAAACATGAACGTTTAGGAATTCTAGTCTATTTCTAGAGTAGACTCCCAATTCATCCAAGTATCATTGAACAATAATATAAACATGCTATTTGTTATTGCACTAGGGAATTCCTTGTGCTTATGAAACTTATTAAGTAGCCTAATATTCCGTACAAAATATAAAGAAAAACATTGAATCAATCCACTCAAATGTTATGGTGTTGATGCTTAAGTAACTTTTTTTTTCCAGTGTCAATCAACATTTAAGTGATTATGGATAAGGATGTATGTGCTCTTCTCTGTTAATATTCTCATTGCAATTTCTAACCTTCATAGTTGTAACAACCAAATTGGCCCAAAAACTCACAATTATTCTATTACAATCTGGTAGCTAGCTGGTTACAGGCAGAAAGCATAAGGTAGTGAAAGAAAAATGTCTTAAAAATTTATGCTTTATATAGAAGAGGAGGACTATCCTGTTAAGTTAGTTCTAATTAAATAGCTAAAGTGGATCCAATGAAACCTTTTGTTCGGAAGTATGGTTACATCTAAATATTGAAATTCCTTTTCTTTTTGCTAAAGCAAAATGTTGGGAATTGGAAGCCGAATTACATGACAAGAACAACAACAACAACAAAAATGATTTGATATTAATTCTTCCAAGCTACAATTAAAACTTAAGCATATATACTTCAAAATTATACATGACTCGACCTTCTCAGCGAGGGGAAATTGCCTATATGAACTTCTATTTTATTACTATTTATTTCTTAGCTTTTGATTTTCACTCACTTGCTACAATCTACACAATCTTTTACCATGAACATTTTAGAGACATCAACGTATCAAGTAAACACATTGATTGAACAAAAAGAATATCTTTAAAAGACAAAAAATTTACAGATGAAACAAAATAATGAGTACTAATGCCAACTGCCACGACTTTTTCACATCTTACTTATACCTATTTCCCTTGTTATGTTTCTTTACTAGAGAAGTCTTGCAATATTATGCTGATTTTGGTTCGTCAATGTCTTGGGGAAGTGTATGGTGATATCAGTATTTCCCTTCTCTAAGTCTACAAGAGCACATTTACAAAAGACATTCATCATTCGGAGACTAATGAAAAGTGATTTTTTACATTCATTTGTTGGACCTTAACTCTAGTTCTTCTATTTAATTATGTCTTTATCTTACTTCAAACAGATGACAACAGAGAAGGTATGTACCACAAGTCACAAAGATAATCTTGGTATTTGATCGTTAAACTGACTTACATGGATTCTGCGACAGGTGGTACTTTTGTGCTCTATTTCTTCATATGCAGGGATGACAAAGTTTGCCCTCCTCCTAACAGACAAGTTGCCGATAAAGATCTTTCTACCTACAAACTTGAGCATCTTCCTGGGACAAAATATTATAGTTGAAACAAAATAATGAGTACTGATGCCTATTGCCGAAAACACAAGCTACCTTACCCGTAATGCCCCATGTTCATACAAAACAAAAATTTTTAGATACTAATTTAGAAAAACATAAGGCAAAGTATTACAAGCCATTCCTAAAAACAAAACAATCTGTGAGATTTAGTTACTATAATACAGATACAAACATCACAAAACACAATCACCATTAAGGTGATCAGTAGGACCAGATGTCCATAAGAAGTTTGTTTATATTTTAGGCCTCAAATTATAACTTTTTAGACCCCCAAATACAATTGAGCCGCTCCTAAGAAGGACATAGAATCTTGGAGGTTGATTTGGATAAAGAATACTCATCTTAAATTCAGTGTCTTCTAAAGGCATTAATAACAGGAGGTAATTGTGGTGACAACTAGGTGTTGATTTAACAAGGAAATGAATGAAAACAAAATTTTTTATCTGACATTCAACTATTATTGCAGTAATATTCGCTCAAAACTTTTGAAATTAAAAAATAAAAACTCCAAAATTACCTATACGAAAATCAATACAGAGAGTTTGATTCAAGAATACTGCTCGCTTTTGAAGAAACTAGGGTTTCAAGCTGAGTGTCCCCTGTGAATAAAGGGGAAATAGACGAGTCTAAAAAAATTAATAAATGTCTTAAAGAGACCCATGAGGTCTTTTATTGTAAAAAAATATTAATAACCAAATTTAATTAAAAAAAGAGAGCACATGAGGTCTTTTGTTGTAAAAAAAATAAAACTATTGAGCAAATTTAATTAAAAAAAGAAACCTCACCAAGCATCTAAAATTAAATTAATCATTTTTTATTTAGACAAATAGCGACCTCGTGAAGTCGAATATTTTAGTTAAAGTCACATTTAATATTTTCAATAAGCGTCAAATACTATTCGTCAATGGATTATATAAAATATAAAATAGACCTCATGAGGTATCTCTCAAACAATAAATGAGAATAGCGACATCATGAGGTTTTGCGACCTATTTTTGAGGTCTCTTTTAACAGTTTTTTTAGTAATGAGGATACCAAAACCTAAAGTATGAGAGATATTTATATTTGCAATGCATAGAAGTAAAAGGACTCTAGTACTATTTTTGTAAATTTTGTTATTCATGATTTCATATAAGATGTGAATAATATTTTACTACTCATGTAATGTAGGCACACTTATGAGTGTCGTTTGATAATACAATACAAATTAACCTAAGATTGTTCACAATTCAATTTGACACGTTAAAGAATCGAAATAATCATAGTGTCAAACAACACACAATGTGAAAGACTTGGCTCTTAAAATATGTTTTGATTTGATCAACATCCCTTCTAGTACTATGTGAAGGACTTGACTCTATAAGAGGTTTTTTGTAGATAACCAAAGACTTTGACTTTGATAGAAAAACAACCTAGCTAAATGATAAATGGATGATACCATATATCTTGGTATAACGTTTAGGGAAGGTGACGATAGATTATGGAAATACTGGGTGCGAGATTGCATTATTTAGTTGATTATCACTACTGCTCTCTGATACTTGATAGTTCTATGAGTTATTGTGTCAGTATTCTGCTGAATGTCTCTCAAACTGAGAGCGTTTCCATTATATAGAGAGAATAAATATTACACATCCCTAAATATCCGTCATTTCAATCCTTGCTATTCTATTACAATTTTTATTCCTTTGATTCTACAACAAATCTATATGATCATTCTAATTTATATCACTATATAATTACATTAATATATATAATTATTTAGATTTTTGTCATGCTAACATCCCTCCTCAAATTGATGCCGGTGGATAAACAAGCATCAATTCACCTACTAGAAACTGATGGCGTTGTCGTGCCATAGATTTTGTAAACCCATCAGCTATTTGAAGATCAATGGATACATGTGTAAGAGTAATGACTCTTTTATCTACAACTTCTCGAATATAATGGCAATCTACTTCGATGTGTTTGGTCCTCTTATGAAAAACTGGATTAGTAGCAATCTGAATAACACTTTTATTTTCAGTATGGAGAGGAATATGATGAGATTGAGGAAATCCAATCTTAGCAAGTAATCCATGAAGACATACAACTTCAGAGCAAGCAGTAGACATGGATCATATTCAGCCTCTGTTGATGATTTTGACACACAATCTTGCTTTTTACTCTTCCAAGATATCAATGACTCTCCAAGAAACATGCACCAACCAGTGACTGAATGACGAGTATCAGGACATCCCGTCCAGTCAGAATCATTAAAATCATTAAGACGAATAGGAGAACAACTTGGAAAGAACAATCCACGAGTAGATGTTGCTAGAAGATAGATACCGAATGAAGCGACGAACAGCCACAAAGTGGAGATGACGAGGATCTTTCATAAACTGACTAACTTTTTGAACTGCAAAAGGGTTATCAGGATGAGGAATAGTAACGTAATTTAGATTCCCAACTAATTGTCAAAACATAGTTGAATCAAGAAGAATATCACCTTCCTCACGATGATACTTCACATTCAATTCCAATGGATTATCTTCGAAGGAGGAATCTTGAAGTCCAGCCAAAGAAATCAAATCCTGAGCATATAACACACCTGAAGCAACATTATGAACTTCCAAACCCAAAAAACATGTAAGACTACCAAGATCTTTTACATGAAAAGAATCTTTAAGTTGTTGTTGGAGGCTAGTGATGAGTGAAGAATTGGTTCCTGTGATAATAATGCCATCTACATACACCAAAAGAAGAACACAACCTGCAGATGTTTTTTGATGAAACAAAGATGATTCATATTTGCTCTACTCAAAAGAAAATTTTAGCAAAGTAGATTGAAACTTCTCAAACCAAGCTCTTGGATCTTGTTTAATCCATACAAATACCGCTTCAACTTGCATACATCTAAAGTAGGCGATAAGAACAAACCAGGTGGAGGTTTCATATAAATATCTTCTTTGATATAACCATGAACAAAAACATTTTTTACATCCGTTTGATAAAGAGACAAGTTTTTTGAAGCAACAAAGGGCAATAATAGTTCACACCATAGTCATTTTTGCTACTGGTGCAAAAGTCTCCTCATTGTTCACTCCATACTCTTGTCTGTTACCAAGAACAACCAATCGAGCTTTATATCGGTCAAGAGTTCCATCAGAATCGAGTTTGATTGAATAAACCCATTTACATGCAATAGGGCGGACATTTGAAGAACATGAAATAATCTCCATGTGTCATTTTCTTTAAGAGCCAAAACTTCTTCCTCCACTACTTTCTGCCAACAATCATGCTTGGAAGCTTGTGAGTAACAAGTTGGAACCGAAATGTTTGATAAAGTAGAGGAAAATCCATACCAATTGGGAGTACGTGATACTATGGTAGAGTTCCTAGTACGCTCGAGGACTAGATCTTGAAGAATTCTCAGATTCTAGTTGTGGTACAATTTCAGGTGGCGAATCAGTGTCGGGATAGGATAAAGTTGGTCGACGTTGTTCATACACAAATCCAGGTTTGAACCTCTTAAAATAAGATGATAAATGTCAGTTTTCTGCTGAATGTCTGTCAAAGTGAGAGTCTTTCCATTATATAGAGAGAATAAAAATTACACATCCCTAAAGACCCTTCATGTCTATCCGTGAAGATAACCTATTCTATCTCTACAAATTTGCTATTGAATCCCTCCGAATTCGCTATTCTATCACAATATTTATTCCTTTGATTCTACAAAAAATTTATATCATCATGCTAATTTATACTATCTAATTACATTAATATATAAAATTATTTAGATTTTTATCATGCTAACATATCGAACATGGGCTATTCCTTAGAAGTATATTATTAACATTGATTTAAAAGATAGCTTCCCCTTGTAGATATTTTATATACCTTATGCTAAATGGATTGATGATGTACTGCGTATTACTACATTTTAATGTATAAAATTGGATTTTTCCTTCTTCTTAAGCATTTTTTAGTACATGTGATTCTATTTTGGAGGAATTATATTTTGGAGAAGTTGGCACTGAAATGTAGCAGTAGTAGTGTTATTTGGTGATTGACGACTTGACCAACGAATCATAAACTCTACTACGAGCTGTAGGTAGGAGTCTTAGTCTGAAGTGGTGGTTCCTAGATCTGTGTGAAACGCAAGAATCTCATGACGAGCCTTCGTTGCTTCTACGAGTGGTACAATGGATTCATAGAAATGTTCAGAGATGGTGAGTTCCAGTAGTCGAATGACGTGTTGATAGGATGGGACATACAAAGATATATAGACCATAGCTCATAACCGTAGATGGTGCTACTAAAGTAAATTATTAACTAGTGACTGACGAAGACCACCTATGAACCATAACAATACCGATAAGTCGTAGGTTCCAAGTCTAGAAACGATTGTCCAAGCCGAATTTCCTTAGACTTCCTTTTCCTACTATCTTTAGGATTTGATGCCTATAAATATTAGTTATAAATTTCATTTTTTAGGTTGTTAGACTATTGATACTTTTTTTTGTCTTTAAGAATAAATATACAAACATTTTGAGCATTTAATTCTTGAAGTGTTAATTTATTATATTGTTTTTTGTTTATCAATTCATGATTTCATATTTCATCTACCCTAATTGTAAGTTCATGATTTATTCTATTCATCATATTACAAAATGTTGATATTCATTCATGAGTAACTAAATCCACAACAAGGATTGTGGAAACCATGAGTAATTAACAAAATGTATCTAGTAATAAAGTAATTCTTGAATAGTGATTATGTATGCATGATTAGTCTCTTTGTTGTGAATGCTTTTAAAAGGGGTGTAACGTAAAAACTCATATAATTCATACATACTTGACCAAGTAAGTAATGAATGGAAAGTAAATTAAACAACGGAGATTTAGTGTTGGTAATCCACTATGTAATAAGGGTTGGTAAAGAATAGACCCGTAAACCACCCTAGTTGCGTGGTGAAATTCCCTACTTGGATAATCAATCACTCAGTACATCCCTTGCTTAACGACTTTGCATGTCAAAGACTAGGAAAGGGTTACTATTCCAAGGATTACGACATTAAGAGATTGTGTGGAACATATATACCCTAGATTCATCCCATTTTGATCCTATGAACTGTAAATTCTGTTACTTGGTTACTTGTTACTAAAATCAATCAATCATTATCAATAGTAAATTGGCCTAAGTCTAGATCATATTCCTCGTGGGATCGACCCTAACCTTTGTTAGGTTCTTTTTTATCCAACGACTACTTATACTTCATTGGAGAAATAAAATTTGGACATATCAAATTTTGGCACCACTACCAATAAATAATAATTTTAGATTACCCTTATTTTTTTATTGCACTTTAGTCAATTATTTCCTGTTTTATGTTTTATTTTGTTTGTTACTACAAGTCTTATCTCTAGTGTATACCAAGTTCACGATGTCAAGACAATCTTGTGACGACCCTCAAAATGAAATAAGGTAGATAGATCCTCACATGTGCCTAAAATTTTTAATAATAGGTTAATTAAGTTTTTTTATAGTATGTATACTTGATTTGAGGTGATTTGGAAGTCAAACGTCAAGGGACAACCAAGACATTCGACGATTAGTTTATGTGCTTATGTGTGTGTCATGGTATATTAAGGTCCTTATATGAGTAATAATTATTGTTTTAGACCTAAATAAGTGTAAATAACTTGTTTGAGAAGTTCTGTAGCAATAGGATTAAAAAAAATCCTTAACGTCAGGAAACTAGCAAAATTTCACTAGTTGACGTCCCTATGTTTGAAGAAGGTTTATGAGGGTAATATGGAGTCCAAAACTTGTAAAAAGACTTTTTTAGGTATAGTATAGTACATAGAGTCTAAACATTCGAAAACCACACCCCAAGGACCACAGAGAAGGGTCCATGGGAAGGACCCCAACATGGGTAGGCAGGATGCCTAAGCAGTCTGCGAAAGTCAAGAATTGGGGGGCTAGTGTGAGACGCGGAGTTGACACAGACCTCAGTGAATCATCTAAATATTCAAAAATAAATTGGGAAATTAACCCCGCGACGTGCAGCCCACTCCTAGATCAAGTAGCGTTGTTTATAAGTCAGTTTTGACATGTCTAAGAGCCCCAATTTGTGTGAGGGTGTTTTGGTAACTTAGGGGACATTTTATTAACTGTTTTTAGGACCTTTTTAAACACTTCCCCAAGAAAAAACCCCAATACCCATTAAGAAATTAAATTCCCAAAGTTTTCTTCGCTTCTAAAATCCCCAAAACCTCCATTGAAGACCAAGCTCAAGAACAGGCTACAGAGTTAGATTCATGGAGATTTCTTCTCAAATTCTCATGGCCTTTTTAATGTATAAGGTATGATTATCCTTCATCCATATATAACCATTCGTCTACGGAGTCCTTTCAAAGGTTTTCTAAACATGAATTCTAAGTTAAAAAATCCTATTTTTCAATGTAGCCATGGGTTCATTGTTAAACTGATTTAAAAAGAATACTACTGATGAATATATGTTTAATTACTGATTTTATGATGAATTTCTATCAAATTTTATCAAGAACCCATGATCCTCCTAATTTCTCAAATTAACCTATAATGCGGGTCTTGTTATCTTGACTTGATGTTTATGGAATTATGATTAGATTGTATTGAATTGCTTATTGCTATTACTTTCTATATCAATTGAATATGAATTGTGGAGGAATTATCAAATATGATCATTAGCTTGGATTTTGGTAAGTTGAATTATTTCTTCTAATCAGCCTAGAATGTACATTGAATAGTAGTTATTGGTATGGTCCACCTTTTGTGGCGGTGTTTACATCATGATCCTGAAGGAATTAGATGAAATATGAATTGATATGATGATTTATATGTTAGGAAGTTGAAGGATTTAGCCTTGATTCTAATATCAGGTCTATGTTAATTGATGTTATGTGTATAATCTTCTACACTACTTGTTTAATCTAGGTGTGGAGATGATGTTATCTGTATATGTGATTATTAGTAGTTTGATGCAAATGGTTACATCTAGAGGGTTATTCCACTGTTTTCCATGCAAAGACCTATATGCTAATTTGAGTAAAGCCAACAATGTGTGTAAGAGTAGTGTGGGAGGCTAGACATAGACATGGATGAGATTTGTTTGCGTGTGTTCCCACTATCATTGACAGGTGATCCTATTGTGTGTCTATATAAGTCTTATATAACTCGATTTTCACATGAACGGATCTCCATAGAGTGTTCTCGAAGAAATATTTTCCTTTGTCAAAGAAGTTTAAGCTCTAAGATAAGCTTAAAAACTTTGTCTGTCTACATGGGGAGATAGTAAGAGATTCTTGGGACATATTTAAGGAATCCTGAGAAGTGTGCTGGACCGCCGTATTGATTATGGATCACTAAGGAGTACTTTTAAAGAGGGTTTGATGACAGTTGGACACTTGTGATAAATACTATTTTAGGAGGAACTTACAAGGCAAGCATATTTTGGGAGATTTATGAGAAACTTAAGAAGAACTCAAAGAATGATAAGGCATCAAGCACTGGAACATTGACAACTGCAAAGAGCACATTTTTGATAAAAGGAACATACAATCAGTCCAATGATGATATTTGTTAAGATGTGGAACATTTCATAAAATAGGTAGGCTTATAATTGAAACGTGTGAGTAGAGGTGCTGAGAAAGTCAATGCAGTAAACAATTAGACTAAAGAACCACATACTAATGATCATGTCTATGAGGAGAATGCAAAATTTGTGAATGATTAAACAGGGGGTTTCCGAACCAATGCCCCAATATCCAATCAAGATAATTGGTGCCTAGGTCAAGGAAAGCAAGTTTGGAACTACAGTAATTACATATGTGAAAGGAACTTTAATCGTGATTGGAATGACATTCATAAAAATAATTCAACGGGAAGGGGTATAATAACAAAAACGATAAGAGTGGATATTATATTCCACCTGGAAATAAATATTGAGAATCGAGTTTGAATTAAATTAAGGATATGATAGCTAAGATGAAGAAAATGTTTGACTCTATTGATGATAATGCGAAAGATATGTGTACTAATTTATCGAGTATTTTAAAAAATGTAGTTTAACATCCAATACCAGTTAGACAGATTGAACAATAGTTGGGCATTATCTTCAAGTAAAAATATTCACAAACAGGGAATACTTTCCATAATACTATCCATAATCTAAAGAAGGATGGTTAGTGCATGAAAGTGAATACTATGGGTGGACACAAACATTGACCCTCCTATGCCTACTGTTGTGGAAAGTGCAAAGGAACCAGAGGATGATGACATTGAATTAGTGGAACAACCAATGGATCCCAATGACAAGAAATTTGAAGCCTCTCGAAAGATCATTCCAATGCAAAGACCTCCACCTTCCTTCTCACAAAGGTTAGTCTAGATTACTAAAGAAGGAAATTATTAAAATATTAAATTAATGTTGAAGAAGTTATTGACAAATGTTATCTTGATTGAAGCACTAGAACAGATGGCCTAAAATGCTAAGTTCATGATGGAACTTGTGACCAAAAAAAGGGTTGTCAATTTTGAAGGTGATGATAAGTTACAACATTGTAGTACCATTGCTATAAATCTTTAGTACAAAAGAAAGAGGATCCCAAAACTTTTACTATTTCATGTACCACTGGCATGTTACACTTTTTTAAGGCCCTATGTGACTTGGGTGCTAGCATAAATCTGATGTTGTTGTTTGTGTTCAAGAAGCTGGGCTTGGGAGCCACTAAACCGACTGCAATGCGTCTACTTATGGTAATTATACTATGAATAAACCCATTCGGTTACTAAAAGATGTATTTGTTAAGGTTGATGCATTCATATTTTTGGTGGATTTTGTATATTAGACTGTGAGGTTGAATTTGAAGTTCCTATCATCCTTGAGAGACAATTTGTTATTAGTGGGTGTGTTTTATTTCATATGGAAAGAAGGCAGATGATGTTTTGATCGAACAATGAATATGTGAAAATTATAAAGAATCAAAGTTATCTGAAATTAGTAATTGTTCTGAACTATATTATTGAGAAGAAACTAGAGCTATCTATTGAAGAAAGATTAAGTGTGGAAACACTGGGGTTCACAATCATGAATTTCGATGGAAAGTGTATTTACACGTATGATAAATTTTTTGCTGCACTAAATGGGGTGTATTATACTCTTCACCCACCAAATAAGTGGGATATACATTTGAGATGTAGTCTCTCCAATATCATTTGTGGTTTGTGTTCTTGGGCAAAAATGGTAGTTTGCCGGTCATTATTGCTTCTAATTTATATTAAAGGCAAGAAAAAGATTTGATGTTGGTGTTGAAGCAGTTCAAAAGTACGTCTGGATTGATTATTGTTGACATAAGTTGGTATTCCACCGGGGTATATATTCTAACAAGATCAAACTCTTGCCTGTCACTTGTTGGAGGATTTACATGGATTCCCACAAGTTGAATGCATGGATAGAGAAATATAACTTCCCAATGTTGTTCATGGACCAAATATTTAATTATGTTGTTGTAAAGGGTTGGTATTTTTTCTATATTGGTATTTGATCTACAATAAAATCTCTATCCTATGGAATACCAAGAGAAGACTACTTTCACTTGTCCTTAAGAGATGTTTTGTTTCTAGAGGATTCCATTCCGGTTATGTATTGCACCAATGACTTTTCATTTTTGCATGATGTATGTATTCTTGGATGAATTTTTGGCACATTCTGGTAAGAATGCAATCTTGTGCTAAACTGGGAAATGTGACACTTCACTGTGAAAGAAGGCATTTTGGGCCATTCAATTTCGCAAAAAGGCTTTGAGGTTGATAGAGAAAAGTTCCATGTTACTGAAAAGTTTGCACCACCTCTCACTGTGAAAGGTGATGAATGTTTTCTAGGTCATGTTGGTTTCTATAGTAGATTTATTAAAGATTTCTCCAAAATTGCACACCCTTTGTGCAATTTTTATGAAAAGAATATTACGTTTGAGTTTTATCATGCTTGCATTATAGCGTTTGAGGGTCTAAAAAGATGTTGACTTCTACACTGTAACGCCCTGAGCCTACACCTTGAATGTCGTCGACACTCGAGAACCATTGTAGCCCAAATGTACCCTTGACTTAGCTTACTTACACAGCAAAATACTCTATGCATATAGATAATGATTAACATCAGTACTAAACATGAATAATAAAGTAACATATGATGTTTACAATTCGACATTCAACTTGGACAAAATGGCAACTCAAGTGTTATTATATGGAAATGATATTGTAAAGACAACTGAACTACTAATAGTCTCTCTTCCTATGAAACCTCTAAAAACTGAGATGGATATCAGGACAAACCCCAAGAAATCCTAATGAACTAATAAAATAACTGAACACAATAAAAAGGAGTCCTCCGAAATGCAAGGAGGCTCACTAATTAACTCTAGAGTGCTTAACTAGATAAACGAGGCATTCGGTGATGATCCTGATTACTTACGTCTGCATCATAACAAAATGCAGTCCAAGTAGCTTCAATATGTTAAATGTATGAGTATGTGAGTTGGAATGTTAAATACAACATAGGTTTGAAAAGATTCTGAAAGAAACAGTTACCTTAGCTCTTCTCAATTCATTGTCACATCCGGGGAGCAACCCCTAGAAGTAACATGGCGTACTTGACTTCTCAGAGCTCTTATACAAGCCCATAGTTATCATTCATCACATTGACATAGTAAATTAAGCGGAACATTTTAAACTTTTCATACCACATCATATGCTAGAAACTTAACTTCTTATATATAAAATATCCTATTAAATACTTAGACCTTAAGTCTCTTTGCCATCTTAGAATCCAAAACATTAGAGTACATTAGGGACGCAACCCTTAAAAAATAATACATAAGTATACTACATTTAAACACTTTACAGTTCGACTTGACATTAGGACATCTTTGGACTTAAGGATTCCATTCCTTGAGCTTGGGAATCAAATATCAAGCTCCTCAATCATATTGATGTCCTTTAAGCATCCATAACCTACACATTGTGTAAAAGTCGACAAGAATGATATTTGTACACGAATGCACCAAGTATGACAACCATGCAAAAACATGCATTTAAAAGGGACATATTCTTGAATCATACTTCATGCCTTTTTGAGTAACTCTTCATAAAACCATTATCCAATAACATTTATATCATTCACATACTTCATATAAACATATTAAAAGGCCAAACATTTCATAAGATCATATATAGAATTTATTACATTTTCAAGTCACTTACAGCTAGCCATTCCTACTTTACAGTGAATATTCCTTTGTTTTATTCATTAGCCTCCGAAGTAACACTCTAGTGATATTTGGTGCAATACACCACCTTAATTCCACAATAAAACCATATGTACAATCTACACAAGGCAACATATACCGTCATAGAAGTATAGTACAACATAGACATATTTAAGCCAATACCATAGGACCATTACAGTAAGCCACATTCAACTTGCACATATACCAACTTTACTTTACATTAATGCATTATAAGACCTTAGTCATAATCCTACTCTAATCCTACTAGTGCAATGTATATGTGAATCCCCATAACCTCATAAATACTTAGTAAACCTACATAAGACCATAATCCTTAAAATCCAATTCATATATCAACAAGTGAGTGAAGGCAACTTCATTCATGTCAATACAAGACCTTCATCCTATAGTCATTTATACCAACATAGTGCATATAAGAATAATATCAAATCATATAGATTCATACCATGCACACCTTCACATAAAGTAGATAGATACTACAATGTCATGCATAAAGACATAATCATACTCATACACATGCATTAGAACACCTTCTTATGACTTCTTAAGGAGCTACTTGTTCAATGTCTAGATGGGTTAATTACTTTAACCTATCCTAAGTAACCTTCCTTAAGTCATCGTAGTTAGGGTCCTTACTTTACTTCCATTGTCCATTTTATTTTAGGGAAACTATAGCCTTAACCAACATAGATCATGTGGTGCTCAACATGGAATCCAGTTTCATAAAACCCCACACCGAAAGGATGTGGTCTACAGGCCAAAGTAGAACCAAACATGACATGGCTTTCTAGGTGGATCCACTAGCTACTATCCTATGGTGGAAAGTATAGTTTATGGAACTTGGTGGCCATCATGAAAATATCACTCTACACCTTTTTTGGGTCAGGAGGCTATCCACCCATGAGGACCGTAGTGGACCCTTTTCGCCTTCCCTCTTTAGGAAGGTATCACCCCCTCATCTACAACTTCACTCAGTGCTAAGCTAAGTTTCCTTTATTAAAAAAGACTTTATTATCATTTATTTATAGAACATAAGCTTAGAATAGTCATCCCCTAATATTCTTAGCTCATAGTTCATAGATTAAAGTTCACCAACCTAAATCATGTGAGAGATCCTTTCACGTGGACATATCATATGTATTAGCACTATCTAGTTAAGGATACACTTGAGCTCATCTTTCAAGGTTACTCTATTGACTAGATCATCAATCATTGTGAGTGTGTATACATATATGCTCGCAAACCTTTTCACATAAGACATAACGACCACACATGACCATGCATTCATATTCATACTCATAGAAACCAAACCTAGGAACTATCCTATCAATGTACACATGTAGAATGCATAGACAAGGTCTGATACCCTTTCCCACACTAGTACACCTATCAAGTCATCCTAGTAAGGAATACCTAACATATGCACATACATACACTTTACATGCATAGTAGTAGACACTAGTGAATATGAGAACAACCTTTCATTAGACACAATGAACATTTACTACGTTGTAGGCATGCATAATGTGCGAGTGTGTGTATACATTGGTCAACATGATCACATAATGGCTATCAACAACATATTTAGTCAGCCATACTTTTAAGAACACAATACTCTTCCAAGAATATACCATAAAATACACAATACCATAAGAGGCAAGATAATCTTTACATAATAATCAAGACTTCTAACTTTAGCTATTTACACATTCACATAGGGGTACATAGGTAGGGATATTCAATCCTTAATACTTAATTAATGGCAAATCCTACACATGATCTTAGCATAACCATTTACATGATCATAACTATAGTAACATAACCTAGAGTCACAACGATAATAGAAGACTAGGCACATGTTACACATAAGGTGATCATTACAACCACTCATTTATACATTCATCAATTTTCCTTAAAGGTCATGGTCAACACACATATAATGACAATAAAGTAAACACCGCCACCATAAGTGGACCATACTAGACAATTCCATACAAGGCTTCATCAACATTACTATAGAGAAATAGAGAAGTAGAGGAGTAGACAAGTTCTTACCAATCCTTTAGCCTTTGGTAATCATAGCTTCTTCTGGTCGGCTCGTATTAGCCTGTGCTTTATTACAGGTAGTCATTCCCCCGTTCCTTTAGTCTTTTCAAGGGTACTTTTTTCTTAAGTCGCGGTCATGTCTTGCCCCCCCAGTATAGTGACCGCTTCCATGTTTTCCCCGAATTTCATCAGTTCCAGTACTACTCTTTGATCAATAATTCAATTATAGGACATTAGATAGAGTATCATAATCATAAAATAAAGCATATACAATTCTCTACAAGATCATATTACAATCTAATACAATACATCACATATATACTAGAAAGTAGAAGAACATAGATCTTTAACCCAATTTGCTTGAATTGATCATCAATAAAGCTAAAGAGATCATTACTCAAACGAATCATGCTTTTATCTACCCTAACATTTAGATTATGCCATATACATTACAATAGTTACTTTATAGGCTAGAAGAATTGAAATCACTCTTTACCAATTCCATGGTTATTTATTCGTATTAGATCAATTATACCTATTTATCATCACATTATACATAGAGGCAGTAGTCGTACCCAATCGTTTCCCACGTAAATACAAACTTTACAAGTTTTCAGACATCTCACATAAATTCCACCCAAAACAAATACTCGCAACTCTTCCAAACATGCAAGGCCCCATCAAGACACACACATGCATGTCTCAAGGCTGTCTTGCGAACGTCTTGGATGTTCTCGGACGTTTGACCTCCAAACTTCACGAAACTTCATACACTGTCTAAAAACATCATTATAACTCATTTTAAGACTTCATAAGCTAATGACATACACATATAAGTATTCATACACACATGAGGCACATAGGTGACTAGTCGTCGAACTTTTGGATCGTCCCTTGATGTTTGACTCCCAAATCGCCTCAAACCTTACAAACTGCCTCTGAACCATATTATAAGACATTTTAGGACATTAGAAACTTAATACAAACATTTTAGGCTTTAGAAACCCTAACTCATTTTAGAGGTCTTACATCATTAAGAAAACAATTAAACACAAGTAATGTATGAAAAAGCTTTATAAAATAGTAAAAGCAACTTAGTTATTAAAGAAAATACAATAATGATGTACCATGAGTTTACAGTAACTTAATATATATCACTTGAGAGGTGTGTGTGTCTAGGGACATTTTGTATTGGTTTTTGTGTGTTCTTCTTATGTTTGCAGGAAATAAGTTCAGGCGCGGAGAATTGGAGACCCAATTGAGGGAAGTGAAGAAAAGGGAATCTACGGAGGCAACCTACGGGTTGTAAGTGGAGTTAATCTCCATAGATAATAGTCATAGACGGTCAGGCAAGGCATTACTGAAGATTAGGCAATTCTTAACCATATGTGGAACCAAGTTTGCAACTTAAGGATCATAGATTGATCTACGGACCATACTTTTTCTCTGTCAAATCATTTAGAGAATCAGTTTGAGTACTTGATGTTGAAAAGTCTAAGTACGGATATACAAAGAGGAGTTACAGAATGAAGATATTGTTGGATCGTCGAATGTGAAAGGGATGTGTATATTGAAACATTGCCTAAGTCCTAAGCCACGAAAGGGACTTGTGGACCGCATGTTGACTTACGGACCATAGGCCAGTGTTGTAGATTGAAGACGCGTCCTGAAATTTTATTTCCTTATTTCATTTTATTTTGATTTAGGACTTTTTTTAGTATATATTGTGGATGTAAACCTCATTTTTGGAGGTTAGATATTATTGTTCTTGTTTAGTATTTTCCGTTGGAGATTAGTTTATCAAACTTTTGGCAATTATTGATTTCTAAAGTATGTTTTGAAGATTCTGGCTTTGCAATTCTTCTTATTACGTATGTAACTAATTCTTCATCTAAAACAATGAATTGTGATCTTGCTAATAAGGGTAACAAAATCTACAACTAGGGTTGTTGGAACTATGAGCGATTAACAAAGTATAAAAAGTAATTAAGCATTTTGTGAATAGTGTTAATGTATGCAATCTTAACTCTTTCATTAAGAAGTCTCTTTAACGAGTGCAGGCGTTAGAAATTACCTTATTGCTACTTGCCAAACCAAGGAGGTAGAACATAAGAAAAGAATTATCAACATAGATTTAGAGTCATACTAATTTCAATTTGCGCGAGGGTTAAAACTAAGTCATATATTGATGTAAGGGTTAGTAAATTATACACACATAGCCGCACCAAGGTGCAAGGTGAAATTCATGAGATATCGGACCGAGAAAGATACTTTACTTATCACTTTGCATGTAAAACACTAGGAAAGGATTGCTATTACTAGAACTATTGAATTATGATATTATTGGAAATACTTATGCCTTAGTTACTTTCTCATCTCGAGAACAACTATAGTTTGAATCTTTCTCACTGAATACTTACATAATTTCCTAAATTAGTGGCACAATTTCTCCTTTTACTTACTTATTTTCGGAAATACATTGACTAAATGAATAGAATTGTATGTTAAGTTTAAGGCTAGACCATATTCTTTGTGGGATGGACCCCAACCTTTAAGTTGAGTTCTTTACTTGATAACGATCACTTAGCTTCTTGAGACAGGTGTAATTTGATATTAGCAAATTTTGGCACTGCTGTCAGGGAACTTGGATATTAGATTAAGTTTAATTACGTTATTGAGCTTTAGTCAAATATTTCCTAAATTTACTTTATATTTTGTTTTTAGACTCTCTTCAGTTCCAACTCTTGTTTATGCCAAGTACATTGAGTAAAGGAGAATCACTTACTCCCTACGATCCAGAGCTGAATAGAAAGCTGTGGAGAACGAATAACCAAGGAGTACACATTAACCCTATTTGAGGAAAATCAGGTAGTGGTGCTGGGTTGTAGCCTCTGAGGGTTGTGAATTAAAATAATAAAGTTCCAGCTAAAAATCAAGTGCAATATGCATAGAGGAAGCATGAGTCACCAGTTCCATGACCACATAACAACTACAGGGTAAACTTTAACATTTCTTATTCTGATGGACCTCTCGTCCTACCTCCTTTACCACTAGACCACACCTTTGTAGTGACTATTGGTTTGATTCAGTTGCTCACAATGAGAGGATTATTTGCATGGTTGGCGTTAGAATACCCTCATTCTCAAATAACCAAGATTAGGGTTGTTTGCAATAGTTTTGTAGGACAATTGGACTGGGACATAGATGTTATTATATTGACAGTATTCCCTCTATCATTGACCAATGATGTGTCTTTTTGGTTTAATGACCTTCCTTACAAATCAATCTTTACATGGGAGCAATTGGCGGAGGTGTTCTTTGCAAAATTCTTTTGAGTGTCCAAGAAGCTAAACATAAAGGATAAGTTCAACAACTCTGTGGCACTACTTTGAGAGTCTGTGACTAGTTGTTTGGACTGGTTCACTGCGTTTATCATAATTATTCTGAATACTCGCATTGATGATGAGTCGCTGAAAAAATATCTCTACAAAGTTCATTTTTGAACAAATTGCGGAGAAATTGGAGAAGATTTTGCGGAAGAACAAGTTTGAAACACTAAAAAGTTGGATACAACATATTTTCAGTTCAAACCACAGCTAACCTATCTACAGATGATATTTGTGAGGAAATTGAGCAAATGAGATTTGAATTGGGGTTGGTATTGAAGCATGTGAGAGGAGGTGCTGAGAAGGTAAATATTGTGAAATACTTGACTAGAAATCCACCATCGACTATGGATTGCTACTATAAAGTAGATTCTAATGTGATGAACGATCAGATGGAGGGTTTCCAACCAAAATCCCTAGGTATCAACAGGGATAATTGTCTTCAAGGTCAAGGAAACAAACGTCAAAATTATGGAAACTACAACCAAATGGGTCAGTATGTCTGAGATGGGAACTACAATTGCAACAACAACTACAACCAGAACAAATATGGCAACAAGAACAATCGGGTTGAAGCTCTTTAAAATTATGAATCTGGTCCTAGGGAAGCAGGAAGTAATATGTCATGTATTCATGATATGATGCAGAAGATTATGAGAAGGTTTGATGTAATTGATGAGAATGTGAAGGAGATGCAGAATGACTTTTACATGTATTGGTCAAAAATTTGATGCCCACACAGTTTCAATAAAACATCTTGATCAACAAATTACTCAGTTACCATAGTGAACCCATGCCAAACTGACACTCTTCCAAGCAATGCTATCCAGAGTCCAAAGAGCGATAGGTATTTTTGGCAGTCACTACTCATGAGAGTAATAAAACCTTTGATCAACCTATTCCGCTTAGGGTTGAAATTGAGGTAGTATAAATGATGACGTTGTTAATGTGAGTGGAGAGTTCGAGAATGCGACAGAGTAAGAGGTGGTGGTAACTGAGAAAGTTGTTCCCATACCTAAACCTCTTCCTCCCTTCCCAAAGAGTTTGGTGAAGAAGACCGAAGAACGAAATTACCACACATTCATTACTTTGTTGAAACAACTTTCCATCAATGTTCCGTTGATAGAAGCTTTTGAGTAAATGTCTGGGTATGCTAAGTTTATGAAGAACATGGTGACAAAGAAGAGGTCCGTGAGTTTCGAAGATGATGATAGTTTACTACATTGTAGTGTAATTGCTACAAGGTCCCTCGTGTAGAAGAATGAGGTTGCCTTCACTATCCCGTGTACCATTGGGTTATTGGGCTTTTCTAAGGCATTTTATCATCTTGATACTAGCACAAATCTTATGTCGTTGTCCATTTGTAATAACTTGGGATTGGGATATCCAAAACCAATTACAATGCGGTTTCTTATGGCCAATAAAACTGTGAAGAGGCTCCTTAGTGTACTCCATGATATGCTAGTGAAAGTAAGCTATTTCTTTTTCTGGGTGATTTTGTTATTCTTTATTGTGAGGTTGACTTTGAGGTTTCTATCATTCTTGCGAGACCATCACTTTCCACTGGCCATGCTTTGGTTGATATGGAGAAAGGGTAGATAAAGTTCAAACTTAACAATGAAGAAGAAACTTTCAACATTAGTAGGCTCATGAGGCATAGTGGTGAGCTTCAGTCGGTATTTGCTATAACATATAAAGTTGAGAGTGGGTATGAGGTGCAGCTTGAAGATAGACCGGGTATTGAAGCACTAGAACATTCATGATTAACTTTGAGCATGATGGTATGGAGGAGTATGAGGAGTTGGTTGATGCACTTGATAAATACGAATATCATTCAAAGCCAAAGAAGTTGGACTTAGATATGAAAAATTGTGAGTCCCCACCCATGAGATTGTCTTTTGAGGAGCCACATAAATTAAAGCTAGGCTCTACCACCACATTAGAGATCTCTATTCCTGGGTAGGGTGGACTATTGCAGACATTATTGGGATCCATACCGACATTTCTTCTCATAAAATCAATCTAATACCAGATCACAATCCTAGTATACAACACCATTTGGGTTCGCCTTTCACTTATGGGACCTTCACCTTCAAGCGCATTCCATTTGGGTTGTGCAATGCTCCGATGACCTCCCAACGTTGTATGATGTTGATTTTCTCTTATATAGTGGAGGAGACTATTGAGGTGTTTATGGATGATTTATTTTTTTATGTGTCTCTTTTGATCGTTGTTTGGAAAGTTTGGCAGAGCTACTTAAAAGGTGTGAAGACTTTAATTTGGTGCTAAATTGGGAGAAGTTCCACTTTATGGTGAATGAAGGTATAGTGCTGGGGCATCAGATCTCTGAGAAAGGCATTGAGGTTGATAGAGCTAAAGTTGAGGAAATTGAAAATCTTCCCCACCTATCTCCATTAAAGGTTTGTGAATTTTTCTTGGGAATGCTAGATTTTATAGGAGGTTCATAAAGTATTTCTCACAAATTTCACACATATTGTGCAAACTCCTTGAAAAGGGAGTAAGATTGACTTTGATGATGCTTAATTGAGAGCATTTGGAGAGTTGAACAACAAGCTAGTCTCTTCTCCCATTATTATTGTACCAGATTAGGGTGAACATTTTGAGGTCATGTTTGACGCAACTGGGGCAGTGATTGGCGTACTATTGGGGAAAAGGTGTGAAAATATACATCACCTGATTTACTATGCAAGTAAATCCCTAAACGCAACATAAAAGAATTACGCCATGACTAATAAAGAGCATTTTGCGGTGGTCTTTGCATTCGCTAAATTTTTATATTTTTTCTTCGTACTAAGGTCATACTGTATACTGACCATTCGTCATTGAGGTATTTGACGACTAAGAAGGATGAAAAGCTTTGATTGAGTAGATGGGTGTTGTTGTTGCATGAATTTCATTTTATGGTGAAAGATATCAAGAGGACAAATAATCTTGTTTCCTATCAGTTGTCTTGATTGGAAGATTAAGATTTGATCAAGCTTGGGATAAGGATGAAATTAATGATGCTTTTTCAAGATGAACAAGTATTTGAGGCCTATAAGGATTTGATTCTTGGTTCGCTAACTTAGATAATTATTTAGAAAGTGATTTGGTGCCTTTAGATTTGTCTTTTCACCATAGAAAAAAGTTTATGCATGAAATGAAGATGTTCTTTTCGAATGAACCTTATTGAATCGTAGTTGTGTTTATGGGATTATTTGTCGCTGAGTACCCAAGGTTGAGTGTTGAATATAATTGAGGTGTATCATTCATCGCATGTTGGTGGGCATTATAGTGGTAGTCAGACTGCACATTAGATCTTGCAGTTTCAGTACTACTGGCCTACCATCCACAAAGATGCTCATGACTTTGCCAAGTCTTGCGACCGTTGCCAAAGAGACAGTGGGATTTCAAAGAGGCAAGAGCTTCTCATGAATACATTTTTGGTGATTGAGTTATTTGATGTATGAGGCATTGATTTTATGGGTCCATCTGTGTGTTCGCATGGCATGAAGTATATTCTTGTTGCGGTTGATTATGTATCGAGATAGGTGAGGCAATTGAGCTACCCAACAATGAAGGAAAGTGTTTGATCGCATTCTTGAAAAAGAATATTTTCTCCATATTTTATACCCCTAGGGCGATTATTAATGATAGAGGTTCTCACTTTTACTATAAGTTGTTCAAATAATTACTTGAGAAATATGGTGTCCACCACATTGTACTCACTCCTTACCACCTATACACTAGAAGACAAGTTGAGGTGACCTAAAGAGAGATCAAACAAATTTTGGTGAAGAATGTGAATGCTTATGGAACAGATTGGTAAAGGAAGCTTGGTGATGCTCTATGGTCCTATCACACTGCATACATGACTCCTATAGTATGTCTCCATACCAATTGTATATGGGAAGTCTTGACATTTGCTGGTAAAGCTCGAGCATTAGGCTATGTAAGCAATTAAAATACTGAATTTGGTTTGAGGTGCCACGTCTAATCAAAAAATGAATGACTTGAATATGTTTGATTGGGTTCTCCTAAAATCATATGAAAGTGCATCTTGGTATAAATTGAAAAATGAAGAGGATTTAAAATAGATTTTTATCATGGGGGATCTTGTGCTTCTGTTCAACTCTTTATTGTGCTTTTTTTTCCAGGCAAGCTCAAGTACAAGTGCACTTGGAAATTATTACTCAAGAAAGTGATTTCACATAGAGCATTGGAGCTCAAAAACAATGAGGGGACAAGGTTCAAAGTAACGGGCAGATGATCAAGATTTATCTAGGAAACGCGGAGAGTGTGTAAGAAGTTATTGAGGCCTACTATGTTGATGAAGTCTGAGTAAACAAGAGGTTTGAGTCATGCCGTGACGTTAAATCAAGCACTAATTGGGACACAACCCAAGGTGTA
Organism: Solanum lycopersicum; assembly: GCF_036512215.1. Lineage (NCBI taxonomy): Eukaryota > Viridiplantae > Streptophyta > Magnoliopsida > Solanales > Solanaceae > Solanum > Solanum lycopersicum. Next base: position 11,441,683 of record NC_090809.1, on the reverse strand, counting down.
AAATCTAGCCAATGATAGGTTTAGGCTTTCTTTTTAGTAGTTTTTTTTGATTTATTTGATTCTTTGCATTCAATTATAAGTTTTTAAATTTTTTAGGGTTGGAAAGATATAACATATGGTTCGTGTCTAAAAAGATTTCTAGAAAATATAAAAAGAATGACCTAATGGTTACTACCTGTGCAGGTGCGCAATGAAAAATTTGAAGAAAAAAAGTCTGGTGCAGAGGTGTATGGACTCCATCGACGGTCTGTACTTCAATCAATGGACCGCAAATGGTGTTCGCAGATCCGAGGTTAGTGTTCCAATTTTTTGAAAAGTGAAGTTTTCTACGGTCCTAAAGTACGGACCGTATGTCAACTTACAAACTGTAAGTGGGATCTCATACGTCTAAACCCTAGTCTACTTGACCTTACATGGTTTGCCTTTAATCTAAAATCCCTTATTTTAAACTCATTTCCCACTACTTAAAAACTCTCTCTATCTTTTTATTCCCTTCCTTAATCACTAAAATCACTCCTTCTTACGATAAATACATCACCATCCACCTTAAATTCATCCTTCACATACCCAAATTCTCTCATTTTCCGCTAACCCTTTTATCTCCCAATTTCAAAACTCCGGTGTCTAGGACTGGTTCAACTAGGCGACTATTTGTGGTATTTCAGTCTTAGTATCATCACACAATCACCCCACTCGTTATTGCTTGTAAGGTAATAGACTTTTCCCTCACATTAAATTTTGATTCATAGATTGATTATAGAAAGTTGGGAGTCGGGTCTTGACCTTTGGTAGTTAACTTCCTGTAAATGCATGCTAATTTTGAAGTACAAACATACTTGGGAAGATGTTCAGTAGTTGTGTGTAGTTATGGCATAAAAACTATGCAACAATAGTATATATGTAAGTTTCAACTTAGGGTTTTCATTCATGTATAAAAAATTGTAAAAACTATGTGATTGGAACCCTTAGAATAACAAAGTAGCATGAGTTATGTTGAAATGAACAAATAGACTATGATATGATTGGAAATATCAACAATTTGGGATAAAAAATAATACATGTCTAAGACCTAGCACAAACCCCCTTAATGAGACCCCGTCTATGGACTGTAAGTCAATCTTCGGACCGTAAATCAAGCTCAAAGATAGAGGCACTAGGCAAATTTCACTAGTTTGAAACTAAAGAGGTGGACTACGATTCGCAGATCAATCTAAGAATTATTATGCACATCCTTAGTTTCAATCACACACCAAATTTTTAGTACCTAAAATCTACTAAGGGGTTCCATGGAACGTAATTGAAACTACGAACAGTAGGTCCCCAGCGTAGATGACCACTATAGCCCGCTATACAAACTTTTATTTTTTTGTTTCATTCTTTCTTAGTTTAATAGTTATTCCTAGTATGCTTGTGATTTGTTTTAGACTCACAATGCCTTCACATGTACCATGGCACCCAAGAAGCAAATAATTCCAGACAGAGAGTGATAGACCTTAATTCATTGCCTTGAATTTGAGGCTGATTGATAAGGACACCGATATAGAGAACGATCCCGCATATGTTCCACCGACCACTATAAAATCCCCACTGCACCTCGATCTACAATACACCCCGAAATATGGGCGCCAACATAGTCACAATCTCCAAGGCCGATAAGGATGACACACTTATCGGGTCATCAATTTGGTTGTATTTCCACGTCTTGAGATGGGTTGGATTCAGGTTCTACTTGACAGTCTACTAAGGGTCTTTTTTTGGCTCCGCCACTAGCTTCGGTGCACATGATAGGGCTGCCTCGTTTGATGAGACCACTAGTTCATGAGTCGTGCTCGTACCACATAATACTATACCTACTTTGGTGGAAGCGGAATCAAATAGATGGTGTGTTATGGGTCAGTGGGAGATATACCAGGATACAAAATGTTAAATGAGAAATAAAAGATGACTCGCCTTATCATTAAGGAGCGTAGATTTCTCATGGGGAGTTTACACACACTACCCAACATTCACCACCTATTTCGTCTTAACAAGTGAGAGTGGATGGCTCGAGACCCTTGTAGCTATAGAAAGAAGTTTGTGTAGGAGTTTTATGCATCCTATGATACCACTGTCTAAGGCTCTATTGATAGAAGGTCCAAACTTAAATCATAGGACCTTATCAGCCCTATTATGGTTTGAGGTGTCCCGATAGATATATCACCAACCACTATCAGGAGGTTACTCTATGGAACATAGCCTGATCACACTAGGGCAGGCAACATGGTTGAGTTTGACTATCGATGGAAAATAGTACAGAGTGGAGCGTTGAACCCAATGACAAGCAGAGAGAGTTTGTGTTACCTTGTCTTTCCAGGCACATTGTTATATATGGATAACATGTGAAGTGGGTCGCCACAATATGGTTGGGCATTCAAAAGGCCACCCCTATTTTGGTGGTCATGTTTTTTTGTTTTTGGTGTAGAAAAGAGTTTCATGGACCAAAAGCTGATAGTTTTGTGACACGGGAAAGGGCTGTGATGGTTGCAACCTTAGTGGTAGGGCTTGATATAGACTTTGACCGCACTTTATTAGCGGAGATTCATAGGCGGGCTTTCAATACCTCCACCAGTTACCCGTTTTTGTGTCTCATCTTCAACTTATACAGGGATGCTGGAAAGCTGATCTGAGACTGCAACAAATAGGTGCAGGCTACTGGGATACTTTTTATCAGCCTAATTCAGGCTGGCACGAATGTGACAGCATGACGAAGAAGGCCACAAGTTAATGAGCCATTGGGTGAGGATTTGGTTGATGCAGTTGAGTAGATGCATAAAGATGAGGCTTCGCTATTGTACCTCACAGATGATGTTTCGAACTCCTCTTTTAGTCTGCTAGTTGTGCTCATATATCATCTTGATCTACCCTTCCTTCTGAAGCATCCTTAGTGCCCTGGACGAAGTAAAGATATATGAGGCTAGGATTTCCACAATGCTTCACCACGCGAGGCCTTAGATGTGTACATCGATTTCCAAGTCAGAGGTGAGAATGAATGCCATAATAGACCAAAAGGTCCAAGTTATTCATAAGCACATAGATGTATTCGAGTAGATAGTTCTTGAGGGAAGGGTTTAGGATCGATCCATGATGATGTTAATACTATCCGTGCTGCAATGGCTATTGAGTAACAAGTCTGTATTAGGTGATGATACAATCTTGGATACACTATTCAATAGAGATTCCTAGGAAGAGGAAAGCGAACCCACTCTTGCTCGAGGTAAAATACATATGTCTAGTCACATCACTCATCTCGTGGAGGAGGAAAAATCCAACAAGTGGGGGTGAAGGCAGGGAAAAAGGCCAAGAAAGCCTCTATATTGGATAAGCGTCTCACCAGTAAAGGATTAGGGAGATTGCTGTAGGGGCATCAAGTTCTAGGCCCGTGATGGAGGTTTTGCTTACCAGGGCGGACGATGGGAGCACCACTGAGAGTAATGTAAGACCGATTGACAGCAATGCTGATCATGGAATGATTGTTGATGTGGGTACTACTCAGGGTGACCAAGTGCTATCCCCGTAGAGTCTGGGAAACCAAACACTATAACTTGGTAATTGTTCTTCTGTGCTATGTGCCATATGTTTGCTTCTCCAAATGCATTAGTCTTTAATTTTTAGTCCATTAGGAGTAATTTCACCTATTTTTCTTAAGGTTCGGGTAAATGTATTATGAGTGATACAGTCAATTTGAGCAACCCAACTTATAATCCTCTTTGGGGTTTTCTTGCATGTGTTCTTTTCCCCCAAGAGTCTTCTTAATTACCGATGAACCGACATGCATTAGGGTTGTACGTGTAGAAGTATGAGAAAGAATAAAACATGATGACATAAGTTTATTTGAAAAAATAATAACTATTCGAATAAAAAAATTGAGATATCTGCTAAAATTTATAGGCTAGAAGGAGTTGATGTGTTTGCTCTGTGTATGGCATGATGACGAACAAGCTTGATTTTATGATTTAAGCTCTGACATGAAATCTATAATCTTATAATGAAATCATTTTCTAAGAGTGGTTGAGATAAATCGATTGTTCAAACAGTTTTTATGTCAATTTAGAAATTGCCCGGTTAGTCCTGCTAGGATAATTTACTCTAGAGTCTTAGAATTGATCATAGACCCTTGTTCTATAAAGTACACTAAATTCAAAAAATAATCCAACCAAATGTAATAAATGTTCCCATTGATCCTAGTGCTTTGAGACTTAATAATACTTTTTATTTCTATAACCCTAACTAACCTTCCAATAATCTATTGTGTTGGCCTTGGTCACTCTTTGGACATGTGCACCTTGACTTAGTCCAAAAGCCTAAATTATAGGTGTCTTTTGCAATATTAACATCAATTCCCTGGTATGACATCGGATAATGTGTACCTCAACTAGTAGAAAATCCATAATTTTAAGGTGGCTATGAAAGATAAAATCAAAAGAAAATGGGTATGAAAAGAGTTTAGTGATGGAAAATAAAATAAAAGAGAGGACGTGAGTTTGTGGGAAAGAAAGTGAGCCAATTTTTTTAAAAAGAGGAAAATTAAAGAACAAGAAAAAGTAATAAAAATAAAAATAAAAGAGTTATAAGTTCAAAGTCACATCCAAAGTTGAAAAGAATCAAGGGAAAGAGAATAAAAAGGTAGTATATAGAAAAATAGGGATAAAAGAGGTAGAAAAACCTTATGTAATGTCATGGAGGGAAGAAAGTAGCTAAAAGTACACATATGTACCACACTCAGCCCTGAGCCTACGCGCCAAGAAAGTCCTATAATGATGTTGGAATTTGGTTTTGAGAGTTTAAGCAGTGAAAATAAGGGTAAGCCTATGGTATTGAGCACTAAATGTAAATTCAAGTTAATTTTGAGCGTGAGTGTTTACTGAACCCTTGTACTCAAAACCATATTTACTGTGCGAAAAAAAGGGTTTCGTTTGAAGTAAGGGCACTGGTGACATTGTTGGAAATAATGCATGTTATATGTTAAGTGGTAGATCTTTGACATACTTTGATTGGCACAAATTAGCTTGTTGTGTCCCAGAGAAAATATTTGCATACAAAAAGAGAATCGGGATAGAGATCCATGTGATTACTTTTTCTTGAATTCCTTGCTTTTATACAAATATCATTTAGTGTCTTAGTGAGTCGCTTGAGGAAAAATAACGATTTTACGTTAAGAGTGTTGATGTACCGTGAGTTTACATTATTTTCCATACATTTCACTTGATTGTTACGTGTGTCTAGGACTATTTAGTATTGGTTTTATTTGTTTTTCTTATGTTTGAAAGAAATAAGTTCAGACGCGGAGAACTGGATACACAATTGAGAGAACTGCAAAAAAGGGCATCTACAGAGGCAACCTACGGGCGTAGGTAAAGTTACTCCCCATTAAGGATAGTCGTACATGTGCAGACAAGGCATTGCTGAAGATGATGGAATTCTTAACCAAGTGAGGAACCAAGGTTGAAACTTACGCATTGTAGATTAATTAATGGACTGTATTGTTGCTCCATCATATCATTCAGAGAATTGGTTCCTGTACATGATGTTTAATAGTCTATGTGACATAGATATTGTTGATTTTGAAGATTTAAAAATTTCCTAAAACTTTAGCCACAGAAGATACTCAGGACTGTAGACTTACTTACAGACTGTAGGTAAGTGTCATAAATTGAAGACGCGTCCTGAAACATTATTTCCTTATTTCGTTTCAATTTAAGTTACGACTTATTTTTGTATGTATATATATGGGATATAAACCTTGTTATTGGTGGATAAACATTATTGTTCTTGCTTAGTTCTTGCCTTTGTATATTAATTTTGTAAACTTTGGCAATTATTGATTTCTAAAGTACATTTTTAAGATTTTTGATTTGCAATTCAAGATAAAACTTTGGGTTTATACTTCTTATTATATAAGTTTGTGATTTTTTCATCTAAAACAATAAATTGCGATACTTCTAATATGTTTAATTAAATTCACAACTTGGGTTGTGTAAACCATGAGCGATCAAAAAAGTACGAATAGTAATTAAGTAGTTTGTGACTAGTGTTATTACATGCATTTATAACTCTTTCATTTAGAAGACTTTTTAACGAGTGCATGCGTAAGAACTTGCCTTGTTGCTTCTTACCATTCCAAGGCGGTAGTTAATGAGAAAAGAATTATCAACATAGAATTAGTGTGATATTATATAATAGTATAATGTCAATTTGTGAAAAGTTGAAAACAAAGCTATACATTGATGTGATGTCGAATATGAGGTAAAGGTAAGACTTAGAAAATTATATACACGTAGACATACCAAGGTGCGGGTGAAATTCTCTAGATGTCGGACCAAGGATTTAAAGATACCTTACTTATGACTTTGCATGTATTACACTAGGGAGGGGTATTACTACGATTACTACTCTATGAGCTTTTGGGGAACACTTATGCCCTAGTTACTTTCTTATCTTAATAACAACTTTAGTTTGAATCTTGCTCAGTGATTAATTATATAATTTATTTAATTTGTTTCACAAATCCCCCCTTAAATTACTTGTTATAGGAAATACATTGACTAAATTAATTTAATTGTAAGTTCAGTCTAAGTCTAAACCATATTTGTCACGTCCGTAATCTAGATCCCAGACGAGACCGACGTTGTTAACCTCTCAGAGGTTATAGACAAGCCTAGATAAGTCAGCGTTACTTCATCTAGGTTAATTTTAACGGAAAATTTGAACATTTTGTTACTTAACCTTCATGAAAGTCATTCTACTTAAACTCATAAACGTTCACAATGAACCATCTAACATTCAGATCATTAAATGAAACAAATAGTTCAGAATTGCATTAAACGTAGTTTTGCCAAAACGGCACAAATACAAAGTCTGAAATGAAGCACTAGTAAAGCATGCTACACTAGCTAAAGCCTATATCTAATCTAGAAAATAGACATCCTTGAAAGCATGAGGGCCTACCAAATCAAGATGCAAGCTCCACGTCCGGATAGCTGCAATGTCGCACTGTAAGCTCTAACGTCCACCTGCACCTGCACCTAAAAATATAGAGTTGTATAAGGTTATTACACACTTGTACTAAATATGGGTATATTCAAGCACACACCAAGGACATGCATGGGTAAGAATAGCTCTTTCCTAACAACATGATTTATGGAAATTCAATTCAGTAGACTTGCCAAATTTGAATTAGGAAAGGTAGTGGACCTGCCAAATTTTGATTAGGAAAGTCAGCGGACTTGCCAAATTGGAATAGTAAAGTCATGCCATGAGTGAAATATGCCTCATCATACGTATGATATTGCACACAACACATAACGTCTTAAACATAGCACATAACATCTTCCATATCTTTCGTTCATACGCCATGAGACTTTGGAATCATGGACATGACATTAAGACTTCCCAAAAATGAGGGCTCAACATATGGGACCTCAACTAGGGATCCTTCTTTAGAAAACACATAGTCTGCTTCATCATTCATACATTCTTCACCTCATACATTCATAAGCTAGTGTAAACACCAACTATACATAGGATGTAGTTTAAGACATTCATCGGGTTCAGTGTGCAATGATCAAGAATTACCTAGTGTCATTACTTAAGTCTATCTCACCTCTTGATTATCCTATACAAACACCTTTGGTATCATTCATTTCATTATGTGCATCATTTGAGGCTGGCCTCATTCATTCATTGGGAACTTTAACTATAACCGACATAGATCATGTGAGCATCATGAAATCCAGTGTCTGCCCACACCGAAAAGAGGTGGAATCACTGGCCAAAGTGACCCAAAACATACTAGCATATATATAGGAATGACTAGGAGATATAAGGAGACCCATGCCCGGCATGCCGGAAAGTCTCATCTCATGAGAGTTACATGAACCTCCGCCCTACTCGAAAGAATACATCACCGCTCATAGTTAGCCTATCGGTGCTCAGTATAAAGTTCCACTACATTCAACTCATACTCATGAAAACTGGCTTCTAGTATGAGGACATCATAAATCAATAGATGATTTCTCATCTCATCATTATTATTAAGTGTTCATAGAGACTGGTCTCCTCTTTAGCTTAACACTCTCATAGGTGAGTACGTTTTGCTAACATTTACTTTGGCTCATTTCAGATTGCTATAATATTTCACATATCCTCTTATCATGTTGTCACCACATTCATTAGCTTTAGCATATTTGATCTTCATAATTACTCACCTCTTTTTACGTGAATGTTCATTTCATCATATGCCAATGCACTTGGTCATTCAGTGTGTTTCACACTCTTACTTGACCCTTCTAGGGTTTCATCATTTCGTTACAAACATCTTAGTTCACTTACTTTACACATATGCTAGACTTATGGGTCTATACATACAAGCCATGAGGCTTTAATCATAGTTCGTTTAAGTGATTCATATCTTCCTATGATTATGTGATACAAGACTCATGCATCTTGTAAGTATGCCAAGATCTCAATTTCAATGTATGTAGGCAACATTATTTTTGAACATTTATTCACGTATGACTTATGTATCAACACGAAATTCGGGCAAGGGAACCCGATTTTGAATCCCTTAGACAACACTTATATTTTTATTTATTTTTGTTTGATCCACATGACATGTGGACCCAAGATCGATCCCCAATGCCTTCCATTTTATTTTTCCTTTATTTCTCTCTTTATTTTTTGTTCATTGGGACAGAGAGGATGTGGAATCGAATCCCCACAAGTTCATTTCTTTTTTTTCTTTTCTTTTAATTCTCTCCTTCTTGTCCGAGAGGGTGTGGGTTCGAACCCCCACAACCCCACTTTAATTTTCTCTTTAAATTCCCTTTTATTCTGCGTAGAGGTTGTGGGTTTGATTCCCACACACCTCAACCTTTTTTTTAATTCCTTAAATCTGACCGAGAGGTTGTGGGTTTGAACCCCACTTATCTCATTTCTTCATTCTATTTTTAACATAGGGAAAATCGGCCAAGGGAACTCGGGTTCGAATCCCGTGTGCCTCACTCATTTTTAAATTCTAATTAATTATAATAAGCCTTAGTGAAATTCACCAACTTTTCAGTAAAGCGTACCCAGGTTCGATCCGCCCTTAACCCCATTTCTTTATTTTCATTTTTGGAGATTTTCACGTGTGAGGTCTCGGGTTCAATCCCTAGTGACCTCATCTATTTTTCTTACATTTTAAATCTCATGTTGTTATCATTTTTTTGGACGAAACTAAGCTAACACAATTCTAGAATTTGATCACATTTATGCAGCCTATTTCCTCACCTCATTCACGTTAAATGTGTATACATTTGGAGTAGTTTTTAGTGAGCTCTTTAGGTGCATTTTCAAGATCAAATCAGCATTTTTACATCACTTATGAACATCATGAGTTAAAAAAGTTTGTGCACGTGAAATAAAACCATAAACTTGCCATTTTCATGCTTCAATACCCGTCCAAAAGTCACGACTATACATTGCACACACATAAACACATATTTTTGGAAAACATAGGTTATCAGTCATACGATTCCTAACACACATTCATGAACATATTCATCACGAAAACACATTACATGCCTAATATCTACCAGCAGACATACCAACCTACAACTATCGATAGGAGCTAGTGATAGGGACATGTAACAGGGAAACTGTCCTAGTTTTCGGATTACAATAGACTGAATCCTAGGGGTCTCTTGGGAAAGGGAACAAGAGTAAGAAAACCCATTACTTATTTTGACGTTAAAACCTTGAACTTTCTTCCCAAAGACCTCCTTCATCGCACGTCTACATCCGAGTTTTAACACTAAACTTCGATGGAAAAACCCTACCTTTGCCTAACGTTTTTGGATATGTTTTGATTATATTTTTAACGTGAATGTTCTTCAAGTGTGAAGAAAATTTAGTTGCTGATCAGTTCTTATATTTTGGCAGAGAGAACGTGAAAAGAAAGAGAGATTTTGATGTGTGAGAGATAGAGAGAGACAGAGAGAGAGTTAATCGTGAAAGGTTGTTTAGGCTTAGGTAAAGACTTAGTCAAACTAGGACTCTTTCAAACCTTAAAAAAAAATCTGATTTTTTGTTTTTCTTAAATCAACTAATAAATATTAATTAAATTAATTACCAATTTAATTAGAACAATTTAAATCATTGCTTCCACCTAGGTTCGAACCCGGGTGGAGCAAGACTTCACTCAGAGGCAAATTTTCGTACCTCTCTCCCCAAAATTCCCCTCCACCTTATTAATTAGTTAATAAATTAAATATTTAGGGTAATTACGACACTACCCTTTGCCTGGAAAAAAACCATTTACCCCTAGACCCTCCAAACTTAAGATTTCCCCTCTTTAAGTCCGGTAAAGAATCATCCGGGTAAATCTTCGTATTCGGGTGCCCTACATGGATGGACCTAACCTTTCCTAGATCAACTAACTCCCCAATTTAGTTGGCCTAGATGTTTCAAGGGTTCAGAGGTCTGATTCTACGCATATCAATCCATGTGAACCCGGTCTAATCATAGGCATTCTAGACACATTAAGCATACTTAATATATCCATTTTTAGGGTTGTTACATTATCCCCCCCTCCCCATAGGAACATTTGTCCCTGAATGACACTACTAACTCTCTAGTGTAATGCAAGTCAGATCATGACATAGTTACTATACACTAGTAAGCAATAGCAACAAAGAATGGAGAGATAAGGAAACTTAGACTTAAGAGTAGGAAGTCTAACGTCAAGAGCTGAAAAGATAAGGGTAGCGGCATCTCATATCAGCCTCGGACTCCTATGTAGCACCCTCAACAAGATGATTCCTCCACAATAACTTTACTGTGGCAACCTCCTTGTTCCTTAGCCGCTTGATTTGTCCATCTAAAATCTCAACAATTAGTTTCTCATAGGATAAGTCTTTCTCGACCCCCAAACTTTCAATAGGTAAAATCGATGCTGGATCACCTAGGAACTTCTTTAACATAGAGACATGAAATGCTGGATGAACAGAATCTAGCTCCATAGGCAATGCCAACTCATAGGCCACCTCACCCACACAATGTAGGTTTTCATATGGCCCAACATACCTTAGAATCAACTTTCCCTTTCTGCCAAACCTTATCACCCCCTTCATAGGTGATATCTTCAAATAGACCTGGTCACCAACATCAAACTCTAAGGTCTATTTTATGTTGTCTGCATAAGAATTCTGCCGACTGTAAGGAGTAGCCAACCTGTCCCTAATCACTCTGACCTTCTCAAAGGCCCCATGAATTATCTATGGACCCAAAATGGATTACTCTCCAACCTCAAACCACCAAACTGGAGACGTACACGTCCCACCATACAGTGCCTCAAACGATTCCATTCCACTTATGGAGTGATAAATCTTATTATACGAGAACTCTATTAAAGAAAGATGGTCGTCTCAACTACCTTTGAAGTCAATCACGCACGCCCTCAACATGTCTTCCAATATCTGAATGGTGCACTAAGCCTGCCCATCAGTTTGAGGATGAAAGGCAAACTTAGCTTCACCTCTATGCCTAAGCTCTTCTAGAAGGATCTCCAGAATTGTGAAGTGAACTGAGCTCGTCTATCTGAAATGATAGACAAAGGAATCCCATGCCATCTCACAATCTCATCAATGTAGAGTCTAGTATAATCCTCAGCTCTGTAAGTAGACTTCACAGAGAAGAAGTGGGCATACTTAGTCATCCTGTCCACAATAACCCATACGGATTCATGCTCTCTCCTAGTCTTCGGAATACCAACCATGATATCCATATTAATGTCCTCCTATTTCCAAGTCAGAACCTCAATAATCTGGGTAATACCGCCAGGCTTAAGATGTTCTGCTTTAACCTGTTGACAATTAGGACACTTGGCCACATATTATTCAATGTCTTTCTTCATTCCCTCCCACCAATATATCTGCTTAAGATCATGATACATCTTGGTGAAACCTAGTTGTATGGAATACTTGGAACCATGAGCTTCTGTAATGATACTGGTCCACAAATAATCCACATCTGATACACACAACCTTTCCTGGTACCTAAGTATGCCGTCATCTCCCAAAGCAAAAGACTCATTCATCTTAACCAACACAGAGTCCTTCATCTCTATCAACACAAAATCAAGATGCTGAACCTCCTTGACTTCAACTACTAAGGATGATTCAGAACTAGGATGAATTGAAACACCTGCACTAGTAGAGTCAACTAACCGCACACCAAGTCTCTCCAGTTTGTGTATGTCTTTCACCAACTCCTTCTTCTCATCCTCAACGTAGGCTGTACTTCCTATGTTCATCCAACTCAAAGCATCAGCTACATCATTAGCCTTACCTGGATGGTAGTGGACATTCATGTCATAGTCCTTCAACAGCTCTAACTACGTTCCTTGACGTAGATTTAACTCCCTCTGTCTGAATATGTACTGGAGACTTTTGTGGTCTGTGAACACATCCACATGCACTCCATACAAATAATACCTCCACAATTTCAGTGCAAACACCAAAACTACCCACTCTAGGTCATGAGTGGGATAATTGTTTTCATGAACCTTGAGCTGTCTGGATGTATAAGCTATCACCTTACCACCCTACATAAGAAAACAATCCAAACCAACCGTGGATACATCACAATGAACAGTGTAATTCACTAGAGTTCGTCAAAGTAAGCACCGGGGCTGAAGCGAGTCTGTCCTATGAACAGTGTAATTAACCAGAGTTCATCAAAGTAAGCACCGGGGCTGAAGCGAGTCTGTCCTTGAGCTCCTGGAAACTCTTTTCACAAGTCTCCGTCCATTCAAACTTGGCCTTCTTCTTAGTCAAAGATGTCAGTGAGGCAACAATGGAAGAAAAACCCTCCAGGAACCTGCGATAATAACAAGTCAATCACAAGAAGCTACGAATATCTATAGGAGTAAGTGGTTTTGGCCAATTCTTAACAACCTATGTCTTCCTGGGATCTATCTCTACACCTTTGTCAGACACAACATGACCCAGAAAGGTTAGTAATCTACGCTAGAATTCACACTTGCTGAATTTGGCATGCAACTGCTGTTATCTAACTACCTACTAAGTTAGTCTCAAATGTTTTTCATGCTCTTCCTTGGTCTTGGAGTAGATGAGAATGTGATAAATGAATACTATGAAGAAAGAGTTAATTTATTCACGGAATACCCTGTTCATGAGATCCATAAATGCAGAAGGTGCATTTGTGAGACCAAATGAAATAACTATGAACTCATAGTGACCATCACGAGTATGAAAAGCTGTCTTTCGGATATATCCATCCCTAACCCTGAGCTGATGGTACCCTGACCGAAGATTAATCTTCAGTCATATATTCTGGGAAGTGGATAATTTTTCTTGACAGTGACTTTGTTGAGCTACCAATAATCGATACACGTTACAAGGGTTCCATTTTTTTCACAAACAACACTGGAGCGCCCCAAGGGGTTATGCTCAGCATAACGAAACCCTTATGAATGAGATCTTTTAACTGCAGCTTCAACTCTTTGAGTTCAGCTGGAGACATTCTGTAAGAAGGAATTGAAATTGGTTTAGTATCAGGTTCTAAGTTGATACGAAAGTCAATCTCTTGAGGGGGAGAAACTCTAGGAAGATCATCAGGAAATACATCTTGTAACTCATTCACTACAAGCATTGAATCTGTTGCACAAATGTCATGATATAAATCGTTAACACTCACAAGATGACACAATAAACCCTTGTACATCATTTTATTGGCCTTAAGGTTCAAAATCAAGGGATCAGGATGACTCGAGTTGTATCCCTCCCTGTCCAGCTATTCTTCATTAGGGAAACAAAATCTCACAACTCTACTACGATAATCCATACAATCATAACAACTATGAAGAGAGTTCATGCAAAGAATAACATCAAAATCATGCATTGGTAGCTCAACCATGTCTGCACACATAGTCTTACCACTTACAACTTTTGGGCAATCCTTGTATACTCTATCAGTTCTTACATTTTCTCATAAAGGTGTACGAACAACTATAGGATCATGCAGAACTTCTGGCAATATCTCAAAAGTGAGAGCAAGTAAAGAAGTTAAAAAGGAAAGCGTAGACCATGGATCAAGTAAAGCATACAGAGAAATTGACAATACTTGCAGCATACCTTTGACCACATCAGGAGACTTCTCCTACTCCTCCCTTCCCTTCAGGGCGTAGAACCTGTTCCTCTTAGGAGGCTCAGCTTCTGCTGCACCCTGTGGATTAGGCCTAGGCTGAGCCTTACCTCCAACCCGACCCCTGTTCTACGGGCAGTCCTTAACCATGTGCCCGCTCTTATTGCAACCGAAAGGCACTAGTTCCTGTCTACACTCTCCAATGTCAGCACGACTACACTTACCACAGTTCTTTCCAGGACACTGCATATCACCTCCATTGACCTTCTTGGGCTCGAGTTTGCCTCTTCAAGGTTCTGTACTCCTCTAAAAGTTAGAATTCCCTGAACTCTCTTTCCCCTTTTTAAATCTGCGCTGCTCACGAATGCCATAATTGTTTCTGTTGCCTCCATTGCTAGGAACTGCTTGATCTTGAGGCTTAGGCCTCCTAACATCACAGGCGCCCCTCTTCTTCCATCTGTCCTTCACCTGCTGGACATACAATATCAACTTGGATAGGTCCATATTTTCGTGGAGCATCATAGCCCGACACTCCTCCTCCAAATCTCCGGTGGTTCCTGTGAGGAACCTACTCATCTCATCCCTACTGTTAGATACAAGGGAAGTAACATACTTGGATAGTTTAACAACTTTCAGGGAGTACTCGTTGACTGTCATTGATCCCTGCTTAAGGTTGATAAACTCCTCAACCTTGGCCTCCCTCATCTCCCTGGGGAAGAATCTCTCATGGAAGGCTATTTCAAAAAGATCCCAAGTGGTCAGAACTCCCCTATAGCTCGGCTATCATGCTACATCTTATACCAAGTCTGTGCAACATCCTTGAGCTCATAAGATGCCAACTCAACCTTCTCAGTATCTGTGCCCCCCACGGCCACCAAAATCTTGTGTACCTCATCTATGAACTCCTGAGAATCCTCTGAAGTCTTGGACCCGGTGAAAATAGGAGGATTCAGCGTTGTGAAGTCTCATAGCCTGTTAGCTATGCTACGTACCAGTGGGTTCTCCCTCTCAACAGAAGAAGGGAATTTTCCTATGCATCGTGTAGTCTCTAATTCAAGATAGTGGTTCACTTCACTACCATGACTTAGAAACTACTCGATGTGGTTGATGTGAACTTATTATTCTCACAATTTAACTTACGGCTCTAATACCAACTTTGTCACGTCCAAAATCTAGACCTCAGATAAGACCGACATCGTTGACTTCTCAGAGGTCACATCAATCCTACATACGTCATCGTTACTTCATCTACGTTAATTTTCTAGATAATTTGAACTTTTTGTTACTTAACATTCATATAAGACATTCTACTTAAACTCATAAACCTTTAGAATCAACCATCTAATATTAAGATCATTAAATGAAAGAAATAATTCCATATTGCATTAAGTGTATACTTGCAAAAATGGCACCAATACAAAGTCTGAACTTAGATGAGAAAGAAACGCTAGTGGAACATACTCCACTAACTAAACCTATATCTAATCTAGAAAATACCAGTAGACATCCTCAAAGGATGAGGGCCTAGCAAATCCGGATGAAAGCTCAACGTCCGAATAGTTGCAACGTCGTACTGTAAACTCTAAAGTCCACCTGTTCCTGCATGTAAAAATAGAGTTGTATGGGATTAGTACACACTTTTAGTAAGTATGGGTATATGCAAGCACACACCAAGTACATGCATGGGTAAGAATAGCTCTTTCCTAACATCATGATTTATGGAAAGTCAAAGAAGCAAACTTGAAAAATTTGTATTAGAAAAGTTAGTGGACCTGCCAAATTTTGATTAGGAAAGTCAGTGGACTTGCCAAATCATATGAGGAAAATCATGCCATGAGAGTAACATGCATCATCATACGTATCATATTGCACACAACACATAAAGTCTTACACATAACACAAAACATAATGCATATAGCACATAATATCTTTCATATCATTGGTTGATACGCCATGAGACTTTGGAATCACGGACATGACATCAAGACTTCCCAAGAATAAGGGCTCAACATATGGGACCTCAACTAGGGAGCCTTCTTTAGCAAACACAAAGTCTACTTCATCCATTCATACGTACTTCACTTCATACATTCATAAACTAGTGTAAACACCAACTATACCTAGGATGTAGTTTAAGACTTTCATCGGGTTCGCTATGCAATGATCAAGAATGACCTAGTGTGATTACTTATGTCTAGCTCACCTACTGATTATCCTATCCTAATACCTTTGGTATCATTCATATTATTATGTGCATCATTTTAGGCTAGCCTCATTCATTCATTGGGAACTTTAACTTTAACCGACATAGATCATGTGAGCATCATGAAATCTAGTGTCTGCCCCACACTGGAATGAGGTGGAATCACAGGCCAAAGTGACCCAAAACATTCTAGGATATATAAGGAAACTCTGCTAGATCATTATATTGGCAGAATAGGTTCAAAGACTAGGAGATATAAGGAGATCAATATTCGGCATGCCGGACAGTCTCATCTTATGAGAGTTACGTGAACCTCCGCCCTTCTCGAGAGAAGGAATCACCGCTCATAGCTATCCTATCAGTGCTTAGTATAAAGTTCCATTACATTCAACTCATACATCTTGGAAGCTGGCTTCTAGTATGAGGAAATCATAGCTCAATAGATGATTTCTAATCTCATCATTAGTATTTAGTGTACATTAATATCAGTACTTTCGTTACAGTGTTCATAGAGACTGGTATCTTCTTTAGATTTACACTCTCATAGGTCAGTACATTTTGGTAATATTTACATAGGCTCATTTGAGATTGCTTTCATCTTTCACATTAGCCTCTTATCGTGTTGTCACCACATTCATTATCTTTAGCATATTTTCTCTTCATAATAACTCAACCCTATTTACGTGAATGTTGATTTCATGTTATGCCAAAACACTTGGCCAAGTAGTGTGTTTCACACTCTCACTTGACCCTTCTAGGGTTTCATCATGTCATTACATACATCTTAGGTTCACTTACTTTACACGTATGCTAGAATTATGGGTCATACATACAAGCCATGAGGCTTCAAGCATAGTTCCTTTAAGTGATTTATATCTTCCTAAGATTACGTGGTAAAAGACTTATGCATCTTGTAAGTCTGACAAGATCTCGATTTTGATCTATGTAGGAAACATTCTTTTTGAACACTTATTCACGTATGACTTTTGCATCAATATGGAATTTGGTCAAGGGCCCGATTTCAAAACCCTTGGACAAACCTTGTTCCAGTTAATCCCTCTTTCATGGCCGCATATCTTTCCGGCTAAGGAATGGGAATTCTTTCTCTTGTTACATGAATCCAAATATCATTTCATCCGGGAAAAGCCATTTTTTTCTCAACCATGTCTTTGGCATTTGATCCAATAGCGTTCCTTTAGATAGGAAAAGATTTGATAAATACAGATAACTCTCGGATAGAGTATTAAAATGGAAAGATCCATTAGATAATGAACTATTGGTTCTAAGCCATCTCTGAAGATTAATCAACAATTCGAAGTGCTTTTCTTGCATATTCTTGATAAACCAGCGTTTATATAGAGATGTAGGAGGATCTGTTTAGGAAGTAAGAAGCCCGTTTGACATCTCTTCATATGCTAATAATTCTCGATGTGAAAACACAGAGCCAGGGGGCTGATCTTTGAATAGGAAAAAGAGTGGATCTGCAGGTCCCAAATGAATTGTCTTATTCGAAAAAGGCTTTGATATCTATCTCGTTTCTAGTATTGCATGGTTACACTCTGCAAGAACCCCGAATCATTCTCTTGAAGATCATCCTTTTCATCATAAATGATCCACTTTCCCCGAAATGACTCGACCAATAGGGAAATCCCAATTCATTGGGCCTTTCGATACAATCAAATAGAAAGCCCCAAGGGCGCTATATTCTAGGAGCCCATACTATGTGATTGAATAAATCCTCCTGCGGGTCAAGGGCTTCTTCTCCCTCCCCTTTTTCAAACTCCGATTCATATTTTTCATAGAGAAATCTCTGATCAAGGATAGATCAAGAGCCCTTTTGCATCATATCTAAGGGATTCCACGGTTCGGACCAAATAAGCAATGCTACTCGATCATTATCAAACTGACTGCAATCTTTTTCTATCCATGAAGATCCCACCAGAGCGCCCTTTACTTCTAAGAGGCCATGAACTAGATCAGAATCATTCTTAACGAGTCCATAAGAAGTGATCCCATTTTTTTCATCGGGTACGGATAAAGACCAAAGATCTCGAGAGACCGATCCGGCAGAACAACTCAAAAGATAAAGAAGTATCATTAATCTCTTCATGCTCGTTCCAAGCTCGAAGTACCATTTGTACAAATAAGAATCCCCTTCGTTACATGATTTCTTCTTCATATAGATAGATATAGGATCTATGGGGCAATTACTTAGAAGTACATTTTGTGCTACAGGCCTTCCTATTTGATAGAAAAGGATCCCATGATCCTGAACCGATCTTACCTGGGATCACAAATCCCAAGTTTGTCTATGAAGAGCGGATCTTATCGTATTAGTGTCTATAATTGATTTCTTCTGTGTAATACTAATCGATAGGACCTCATTGGTAAGTGCTACAAGATCTCGTGCATTGGAACCCATGGTTATGGACCCGAATCCGTTAGTATGGAACATTTTCTTTTCCAAGTGAAATCCCCTAGCATATGAAAGAGTGAAAAAGTGCTTTCGCTGTTGTGGAATAAGAAGCCTTCGTATCTTAATGTACGTATTTAATTTATTTGGAGCTATTAGAGCGGGATCCACTTTTTGGGGAATATGAGTTGAAGCAATAACAAGAATAATTCTAGTAGAACATCTTTAACTATCCCTGGAGAGATAGTTCACTAATAGACCGAGGGATAAGTCATTCGACTCATTCACATCAAGATCATGAATGTTTGGAATCCATATTATGCAAGGAGACACTGCTTTTGCTTATTTGAATTGAAGGGTGATATAAAATCGGTCTATTTCCGACATCATATCCTCAGTTAGCCCATTCCTCCTAGTTAGCAGTTCAAGCTCCGTATCAAGGTCATGATCGATATCGTCACTAGCATCAAGATTATCACTATCATCAACATCGTCACTATCATCAATATCGATCTCATCAAGAAGAAAACCTTTATACTTATTATCCGAGAACTTGTTCAGAAATACCGTAATGAAAGAAATATAGGAGTTTGTTGCTAGGTATTTGACCAAATAGGATTGTCCAATTCCTATAAAACCTATCACAAAATACCCATAGAGGGGGATAAGGCTAAGCGGAGCGAAAAGGGTTTTCCCATGAAATGGGAAATGAAAACTATTTTCCCCACACGAAGTTTGGGAATAAGTGATTGTCTGATAATGAGCAAGGAATATCCGTCTTTCTGCTAAACAGGATGGATTGAACTCATAATACATTAGATACTTTTTATTAATGTCAACTAAGTATCGTAAGTAAATTGATCCCAGTTGTTCAATCATTTGATAACCAGAGTCACTCTTTGATAAATGATCACTGTGAGTCAGACTCAATATAATTTAATCAATCCTATTTTCTGTCGTTAAGGTGGAGAACTGAACCAAGAATTCTCTTTCTTCATCATCAATCGAATCAGTGTTCGCGACCCAAGATTCTATTTTCTCATCAATCCAATCCCTGTTCACGTTTTTTCTTTTTCTTATCAATGGATAGATCTCTTTACTTGTATGACTTAGATGTCTCGTATTTCTCGAAAAAGTGATTCGATTGATGGGATTTTGTATGAGATCGATGATCTCAATGAGATTGATATTCCAATCTTTCTTCTTAGAACATATTGATTTGACCCCATAAGCGGGACCAAGCATGTTGCCACCAGAAGAAGAACCCCGTATTTCTTCTAGAGAATCTCCTAATTGTTCCAGAGCAACTAGAAAGAGATTCTTTAACCAGAACGAATTCGGTTCAGATGTAGGATACCAATCCAGAAGTTTTTGCAACTCAATCATAGATGATGGAGTCATCAAATATTTTACCCTTTTGAACTCTGGCTGTAACTCACTAGAGGCTTGGGAAACAATGAGAAGATATGTACGAACGAGATATCCAGCAACAAGAAGAAGGAAAAGGATTGAATAGAGGAACTCTTGAGCATTTGGAGATCTCAGATGTGTCGATATCAATGGTGACTCATTATTTTGATGAATCATTTCTTCGGACCGAAGAACATTATGTAAACACTTTCTCGAGATCTCAATTATCAGATTCCATTGTGGAATACAGAATTTTTTCTGAAGAATTCGCCATGATATACCTGATCCATGCATAATATCAGAAAAATGGATACAAATTTTTGGCTGCTACTTAGTATTGGCAATAGGTCTGAAAAAGTATCTAAAAATATCAAATTTAGATATTTGTACCCTGTCGAAGTAAGGAACCATGGCATATATGTTTGGAATATATTCTATTTTGAGAGAGTTGAAAAAGCACTATCTCGTTGAAAGGTTTTATACGTCTACCCTTTCTCAACGCATTTGTTTAGACAAAGACTCCATTTTTTCCTCTTTTCGGATGATAAATCTTTCTTAGAACATGGAGTGTGAATCAAACCCATGTTTGAATTAAAATTGAGATACTGATGCAATTTCTTCCCTTCAGAATCAAATAGATTCATATCTGAAAGAGGTTGACAATAAGTTCTTTCAAAATTGACTATTTTCCCCTCTGTTAGAGGTGTTCCAGAAACTTCTGCGATCGAGTAAATATCTCTACGAACGAATGGATCGGATCAACTTGGAAAATGGAAAGATTTGTACAAGTTATACGTTTCGTCACCACTTTGTGGAAAATCGTTAGGTATGAATATGTTAGATACTTGTGACTCGATTGGTGAAATAGTATCTCTCCCCCAAAAAGCATGTTTTTTTTACCGACGCACAAATAAAATATTTTGTTGCGAATGAACAAGATATTGAGAAATTGTCCATACGTAAAATCCGAATTAATGATACGGGCCTTTTCCACAGAAAAGGGGAATCTTGTGTTCCAATAGAAGAAGAAGTGTTGTGGATTATTCAAGAATCGAAGCCGATTTGCTTTATAAAAAGAAGATATCAATTAACTGCCCAAAAAAGTATAGAAATATAAAAGGGTTCACAAAGTTTCTCAGGAAGAACATCAAACTTGTTTGCAACATAAGGGGTTACAAACAATAAACTTTCTCCTACATCTAGAAAAGAATAAACACCAAAAGCAAATAGTTCAATCGTACTGGTGACAAAATTATGAGATTTTTCTTGCTCGTGATGACTTTCATAAACAAGGTTTTCTCCCTCGCTAGTACCAGAGGTAGCCTCTCTATGTGCAAACTAGTTTGGTGGATCAACTGATGAATATTGGACTCTATTGCTCTAATTTCCAATATCTTTTATGCTATTTGATATTCTTTGATGATGTAGCCCTCTTGTCCACACTTGAAGAAACGTGTCTGACCATCACGACACTTACATGAGTGGATTCTACCATAACACGCGGGAGCCCAGTTACCTAGTTGTGCCACACCGAGACTGTGCAGGTTTAGCTTTGAAGTTCTAAGAATTCCGTCCATAATACTTACCTTCATTTTTGGGTGCAAGTGCACTAGCAGATAATGAAGCAAGTCTGTTTTGCTTTTATAAAAGGAAGAACATTCACATTACCTTTCTACTACCCGGAGTCATTCCTTGTATTAACTTTATTATTTCTACATTCTTCTCTAACTCTCTATTTCCATTCCTCAACCTGATGCACATAGACCACCAATCTTATATTTCCATGTCGCCAATTAACATAGATGCCCTACTCTCTTTGTTTGATAAATGGGACAACCCAAAAATAAATCAACTCATTCTTCTTCTAAAATCCGCAACCATCTCTCGAACATAACAGGGCATAGGGGTGTAAAAAATGAACCCAAACCCGCCCAAAATTTTTAGGGTGGGTTCAAGATAATTAGAATTGGGTTCAATCTCAACCCATTCAAGCACAACCCATTTGAAGAGAAATCTCAATTGAGTCCATTACAATCTCTAATTTCAACCCGTTTTAAATATTTTTATTAATATGTGTTCCTATATAAAAGGTATGAATTATTATGTATTTAACATCTTTTATTATTATGGGTTGGGCGTGTCAATACCCAACCCATTTTTTTTGCCTATTTAATCCCGAAGTAAACTTAGGAGTGTCAAGACCCAACCTGATTTCTATTCAACCCATTTAAATATTTTCAATTTCAACCCAACCGTTCATTTGACACCCTAATAGAATTGTTCGGTGAAAGACTCAAAGTATCCTGTTTCATTGTTAGGAATTCTCGAACCCTAGACTCTTTCGATTCTCGAGGAAAGAAATGCCCAAGAATGCCTTTTGAAAACAGGCCTAACTCGTAGGTAGTGCTACTCAACTCTACCCCTTTTCTATCAGTCAAACCAAGTCCTAATCATGAATACTCAAAGTATCCTATTTCGGTGTTAGGAATTCTCATTTACTAGACTTTTTCACTTCTCAAGGAAAAAACTTCCTGTAATGGATTCCCGAAAGATGCCAAATTCGTAGGTGTTGCTACTCAAATATACCCCTTTTCCACCAAACAAACCAAATCCTAACATTATTGTTTAGTTGATATGCAACTAGTTTCACTCCCCCTGTGATGACAATATGCATTTCACCAAGTACTTCTTCAGGTCCTCAATAAATTTATCTGGATCCTCAGTAGCGCTCTAATTAGTGAATCTTGGAGAATTCATCTTAAATCTCAAGAATCCTTGAAGTATCAGTCCCTTCTTGTCTAGATAATGTCTGTTGCACAACCTGATTATTCTCATCTTGACGGAGAATCCCTATTGCCTCTATGAACTAAGCATTTGTAACTTCTTCTTGGGGTTGCATTTTAGGTGCATTGGGTACCCCTTTCTTTTAGACATTATGCGTAGCAGGACGAATTTTGAGAGATCTTTGTGGAGGCATGCTTATATAAAAACACGTGCAACCCAGAATTAGAGCCATATTTAGAGATTATGCTCTAACGCAAGACATGAGAGTGAATGAAGTGAGAAATTTTCGTAAGTGTTGCAGCCCCCTAATTTTACAGGTTACACACTTCATACCAATGACTAGGAATCTACAAAGATGAATTCATAGAGTCACAAAGACTCTTGAACAATGAGCTCTGATACCAAGTTTTTTATGCCTCAAGCATACACCGTGGATGTGGTCGACACTTGAGAACCATTGTTGGCCTTGAGAGAATCCTTAGCCTGGCTTAGTTACTGATTGGAAGACTATATGCTTATGTATAATGATTAACATAAATATACTCAACTTTAATATTAAAGAAAATAGAATGTTTAAAAGTCAACATTCAACTTGGCCAAAATGGTGAATCAAGTCTTAACGTATAGAATTGGTAATGTAAAGACAACTTAAGTACAAATTGTCGAACTATCTTTGAAGTCTCTAAAAAACAGGGAAGGATATTCGGACAAACCCCATGAAATCTTAATGAACTCATTAATTAAGTGAAAGCGATTCAAAATAGTCCTCAAGAATGCAAGGAGGCTCATCAACAGACTCTAAAGTGATAAATTGGATCAATGAGGCACCAAGTAATGATCCTGATTACCTACCTCAAAATCATAATAAGACGCAGGCCAACTAGCATTAGTATAATCAATGTACGATTATGAGAGTTGGAATTCTAAACACAACATAGGCTTGAAAATATTCTGAAAGAAAACTTATATTGGCTCTTCTCAACTAATGAATAGAGCAATAAGACACATGCAATATATGAAAAAACTTTATGAAATGGTAAAATAAACATAGTTCGTTAAAGAAAATGCAATAATAAACTCAAATCATATAACAAAGTAATATAGTGTCTATTGGTGTTTTTCTAGCCGACAACCACTACTATGACACTAGGTGGTGATATAACATGTTGCCCACGCTGCCAGAACTATCCTATAATTTGCCTTCACATAAAATGCTTAACTTATGCTACCAGAATCTTAGTAGTCAACTAAAAAGTATGATCATTTACTACCCATGATGGTTATATTGTTTATGGAGACCCGAGCTAATATAATTTGCATCCCCATATCGGTTCTCATTACTACTCTAAAAGATATACTTAGCTAATATGTTTTTAAAACAAACTTCTTTCTTTGGTTTGAGATATTTACTTAAAACGTATATTAAAAGGTCTCTTGGATTCGATGTTCCCTTTTCGTACTTAAACTGATAAACTTCTTTAGGAATAATTAGTTTCCTTATAGTTCTTTTGAGAAATTAACTCAACTCTTTAATCATTGCTTAATTTGAAACTTAACTCTTAGAACAAGGTTAAAATGTCTGCGAAAGGCTTTTGTAAAAGTTGAATGAACTTCTTGTGACTTTCTTCTTAACCTCTAAACTTGACTTTTAAATTTCCTTGAATTGAATTATGGATTGAAGGATCATGATTAAGGATAGGAAAGATCTCGTGATATTTAGGAATTGTTTTATACAGTTAATCATGAAAAAATATCAAGAAATCATTGTCTAGATACTAGTCCGCGATGTGGAGGTATATTTAAATTTTGTCGCAAAAATACTTTTTGACGCATCAATACATTTTGTGAAATTTTATGACAAGTTCGCGACGTGGCATTACTACTCAAATTTGCATGACTTCTCCTTATTTAATTTTCTAGTACCAATTCATATAATCTCGATTGTTCTTCTAAATTTTTCTTTACATTAAGAAACCCAACATATGTACCCATGAACTAACTCAAAATAACTCTAAAAATCAACGTAAATATCTAAGAAACTTCTAAATTCAGCCCAATTCAAGAAAGAAAAACAAATTCTAGAACACCATTCAAGATTCACTAACTTTCAATTTTCTAGAACAAACCTCACTAGCATGAACTGTCTTGGATCATAGGTGAACAAACTCAACTCTATGAAGGACTCACATACCTCTTTAGGGATCAATCCTTGTAGAAATCCACAAGCTAAACCTTTAAGAACGACGAACATTGCTCTATCTCCTCTTTGTTCCTCTTACATTTATTCTCCAAATCCCTAACAGATGCTTCAACATGTGTATCTTTTATATTTTGCGATCAATGACACAAACCCACAGTTAGAGTGTCTACAAATCAAAGCTAGTAAAGTAACCCAACCAAGGGGTGGGTTCGTGTCCGAAGGGAGTGGTAGTGAAAGTAGTAGCTACATAGAATTTCTCTCTAAATACTGATAGTTTAATACATTTTCGAATATTAAAACAACACAAGTTTAATTGGTGACAAAAAGTGTCAAATATCAAGAATGGTTTTTTTCACAAGTAGTAAAATAGAAAAAATAAATTAGAAAACAGTTAAGGGAGAGAGTTCTTGGAGTTTGACCGCGCAATATGTTTATACAAACTAATGGGTACATGCTTTTGAAAAAAAACTCAGAAGACTGAAAGTTCCCTCTCGGGAAACATACCTCATGTCAAAGAGGCTTCTCTTAGACACTCACTCTTCTAAACAAACCAACATACACCGTACCCACCCCCTGACCATTTGATGGAGGGTTATTAGTTATGGGACTAAGTCTCACCCTCTCGGGCTGAACCTCATGTTGATCCACTCCTTAAGCAATTAGTCTAGCGGTCTTGATTTCACGACCTCTCTGTGGGGCTACCCAAAAACACATAGGTGGTTTTATATTTGCGACTAAAAACCGATTAAATTAAACCACAACTACAAGGTGAAATCACCACTAAAATGCATCTAATTCTATCAACAAGAAAAACTCAACAGTAATATCAAAACATATTTGCTGAATCATACCCCAATAGCCACAGATCAAGCATTAATAAAATGTACTTGAAACAATAAAGAAATAAAGTGGGTATAAGAGACCAAGCCTTAAAAATAGCAAAAGGCAAGTAAGTGTTTAAGACCCACTTCAATCATTGGATGAAGAGCTTCTTTCTTCAAGCTTCCTCAAAACCCACTCCAAACTTTAGAGAAAACTTAAGAACAAAGTTTCTAAAATAAAATATCCAGTGTACGTTTATTTTACTGTTTCAATATTCTATATCTAAATAATTAAAGTGTTCAGTATTTATAGAAATCATTTATAGTGTTGGTTGATCCATTCAACGTCTTTAGTTATGAATCACTGAGTGATTCCGCGATATCGCTTTCTTTGGTTTGTCATTGTTTGTGCCCTGTATTTATATCCATGAATGCTACAACGTTGGGCATAATAAATCTGCTTCATAGAACAATTTGGCAAAGCGTCGACTACTTCTTTTTGTTGCATTTTAATCAACCTCCTTCAGGGCTCACTTATTGTAACACGAGGTGGAACTTTGCTATAAGGCATATCTCCAAGTGTGCTTGGCGATGCACACTTTGAATCCTCATCTCTTTTCTACTATTATGTGGGAAAGTGTCCATGCTCCTACCATATCCCCCAATACTTGAAAGTTAGATGTTTTTATTAGATATCGAGAAATAATACACAATCGAGGACACTATTTTCATTAAATAAAGACCCTAGATGAGTCCAATTTGAGGACTCATCAACACCCCAACTAAAATTATTGTTTGTCCTCAAGAACTTAAGATTAACAGTTCAAATAGGATGTCTCAAATATTTATACACAAAACTCAATCATAAATATACACAACAAGACTCAAACTACTCATACGTAGTTCAATTTTATACTCAAAGATTCATGTTGTGACACAACATTACCAAACATTCTTGAGCTTACAGTACTTGCTACTAATGCAAGTTCAATCTCAACAAAAGTATCTACATGCCCTCACACAAAGAATAATTCTTTAACATACGTATATTTATAAACTTAGGATCACGAATATGAGGCCACACTCACACTGACAAAGAGGAACATAGTGCATGTTTTTACCCTTAGGGTTGCCCTGATCTTCTAATTGAACTTCGGTTTGGTTCGCTGAAGATAAAAAAAAGGTCTTTCGAATGCTTGTAATGAGGTTGAGTACAAAGGTCATTCATTTGGGCTCAGTGAATTTTTCTCCAATGAGATATGATTTCCATAAGTTATGCCCAATATTCCTTCCTAAATCCTTAGTCAAGTACTTATAGTTCATCTTTTATTTTCCTTCATAGAATGCTTTAAACCTGATTTCTTTGATTTCTTACTTTTATTTCACGACTTTTCCTTTCATTTTATTTTTTTGTATGGAGGGCTTACATTTTTGTGAAATATCATGGGTTTGCGAGAATTTTCTTGAACTTCTTGACTTCTTCATTCCCTTCTAACCACACCCTAACTTTGTTTCTCAGCCTATGTTTTCTATTTATTGATATCATATCTCAAAGAGGATTATAGGTAGTGGGTAACCTAAGCCTTAGGTTTTGTCAAGGTTTTTCAAAGGAAGAGGTAAGGCTCAAAGGGTGTTCAAAAGAGTTTCACACACTCATGGGTAGGCAACAAAAGAGGAATAGATCAAAGTTTACTCAAACTCTTATGAATTTCCTAAGATCATGTCAAGAAGATAGCTTTCTAAATCAATTAGACTAACCGGGCAATTCTTGCTTTATTCATTCAAGGTTCCAATTA
Source organism: Solanum lycopersicum (assembly GCF_036512215.1). Classification (NCBI taxonomy): domain Eukaryota; kingdom Viridiplantae; phylum Streptophyta; class Magnoliopsida; order Solanales; family Solanaceae; genus Solanum; species Solanum lycopersicum. Next base: position 11,413,875 of record NC_090809.1, on the reverse strand, counting down.
AATTCATCACACAAAGAAGTGACACTTAAGTAAAACTAGACAATACACTTTCACTATTGTGCAATGGTTATTGCAAAAGAATCAATTGTATAATTGGCTAAACACAACGAGTTGCAAAGAGATCAAATATGGCCTATATAACTTCATTCGTTCTCATTGTATCCACACATTCATGTTTGTTCAATTGAGAGCACTTTTCAAGTCATTGGTATTGATCGAAACTAATACTTAAATTTATTCATGAACAACCACTTTCAATAGAAGAGGTGGGGAAATTTTCAAAATTAGAAACTTTTTGAAAGGGCCAAAATTATTATGAAATTAGGACACAAAATAGAGCCATAAGCACAAACATTTGCGAAAGTAGTTTTAAAAATACAATTTAAATGGACAACCAAAAAATATATCAAAACAAACAAGTGATTTAAGAATCAATTAACCATTCAAAATAAGAAAATCAAGGTGGTTGCTTCACCCTAACCCAAATTTTCAAAAATGGCATTTAATGTAAAATAAAGGATAAGGCAGAGGGGAGTCCTCTCTAATCCTCTTAGTTTAAGTTTCCACCAGAGGTCCAGCTCCATAAATTCTGGCAGGTGGTGCTTTTTCAAAAAAATTTGAAGAGTTGCATCCATCATAACTGCATCAATCTCTTCCAAATCATCTCCCTCTTAAACTTCTTCATTTATCCCCATTTTAAACTCCTGATCAACTGTCTTGTAAACTTGGTTTCCAGGTCATGAAATGGGTTGGGGCATGTATGGGATTTGCACTGTGATAAAGTTCATACTCGTTTGTAGACTTCAAGTAGCACATTTCAACTTTAAGTTTTGTAATGTCTTCTTCAATGCTGCGACCTCCTTTAGGGCTTCTTGTTCTTGTTCGCACATTGTTATCCTTTATTCTAGATTTGCAATTATTGAAATTAGTGGTTCTACGTCATCATCTTTTGCAATTTGAATCATTTTTGGAATGGTTATTTCTAGCCTTGCAGCCTAGGATTCAACTGGCTGTGCCTACCGCTCTATTTGGATTGAAGAAATCATAGTGATTGGTGTGCTGGAGGTAAAAAACCTACATGATTTTGCCACAGCTGAAACACCTAATGAGTCAGCAGAAGAAATAATGGAGTTATTTATACTTGAAGGATTGAAAATTGGGTGTGTTCTGATGCTCCCATATGTATGTCTTTAGCGGCTTGGGATACCTTTTGCTTTTTCTCAGTTTGGTCTTTGAGATATTTGGATTCAATCGTAACAACCCGTATACTACATAGACCACAATTCAAATTTTCCAAATGTGTAGGTTCAATCTTCGGAGGTCACCCACGATTCGTGGACTAGGTCCGTTGATCTTAGTCCATAGAAAATTAAAAGATCCCAAATGACGGCCAGGACGTGCGGACTGTAGGTAGGACCACAATCCCTCAATCTTGGTCCACATGCAAATTATCTTAACCAAATGATGAAGGAACAAGACAGATTGTTCGTGGTACCACGGTCCATGGACCAGGTGCGTCGATCTTGGTCCATCGACCCACTGTCTGAACCAAACGACAAAGGAACATGAAGGATCACAGGTGGGACATGGTCCGTCGATCTTGTTTCACACATCAATTCTGTAAACAAAACGGTGGTCAATCCTACAAATCAGAAGTAATACCATAGTCTGTGGACCAGTTTTGTCGATCTTGGTCCATACACACTGAACATCACCTACAGATCATAGATAGGACCACGATTCGTGGACTAGGTCCATCGGTCAATCCGACATCATTTAAGTCGGGGGTCTTTTGGTCTTTTTCTTTTTCTCTTAACCCCTAACCTACGTTGTTTATACCCTAAATTATGAGGTTTTAGTCAGTTTAAGCGTAGATACATAACTCAAACTTATCTAAGTAAAATCATTAATAAAAACATAGAAAATTAGAAGCTAGAGAGGAGAAAAATGTACCCTAGTTCAAGAACACAACAATGTTCAACAAATTCCAGCCCCTAAATCTAAGGATTTCTCTGTGGAATTCATCACCAGGCATGTGAGATATCAGTAGTGGTTTCCTTTTACCATTAGGTCCAAAGTTTACAGTCAGCTTCTTGATTCCCTTATTATGATATGGTTTCTTGAATGCTGGAATTATTGGGTTCTTAAATGATAGAATGCTACAAATCAGATTAGTACGTTGCTATTTAGATAAAGGAATAAACTTCCGAATCTTAACGATGTATTTGTTTAGTTCTTGAATCACATAATAGGAAAGATATTTCAGTTGTCTAGTTATACAAGCCTCAGTTATTAATGCATCATTATCAGATTAATTGTTGCATTCTCAGTTTTGCATGTTAAGTTTTAAGTTATTATAGAATTTTAGTAATAATTAAATAACCAATTAATTCATTAGAATAATACCGAGTTGGACTAGTGTTCAACGTACTCAAATAGTCCCAGAACTACTGGACAAGTAGGTTGTAAGTCCCTTATGTGGGTATCAAATTAGTGATCATACTAGCATCTTTCTATACCTTTGGCAAGGTGTATTGGGACTTGTCGATGTGGCATATACATCGAACTACACATTTAACTAATGTGGTTTTATTATCGGTTCTAGTATCTCCAACAGTTCAGTCAGAACTCTATCGCTTTGTCCATATTTAAAGTTCAGTTATTATTCAGTCTCAACATGTTAAAATTTGGTCATTTCATCCAGTTAGCTCAGCATTAAGTACATCATGTTTAGAATATTATACTTTCTTTTGTGCTTGTTAAGTTGTATATTATCTTGAATTTAATCTATCCTACATGCTCCGTAACTTTCAAGAACTAACACATACGCGCTCTATATTTGCTCGTGATGTAAATTAATGTTCTTAGTGTTCAGATCATGTTAAATCAATTCCTGTTCTCCAGTCGGCAAAATTAGTTGGGAGTCCGCATTCTGCGAGGACATTAGTCATGAGTTTATTTTAAGTATTTTTAGTCCTTTAGTTTTAGTTTTGCTAGACTTAGTTGGGGACTTGTCCTAGTATTTTAGTTAATTAGATGCTTATTTTAGACATAGTTAGTTTCTTCTTGGTATCGATTTAATATCTTTTCTTTATTAAAGTCATCAATTTTCATACATATTAGTTATAGTATATGGATATTCCCCATCTTTGTATTTTCATTATGATTTAGCTTTCACACAAGATTATTATCTTTACTATGCGCATGATCATGCCAACAAGGTTAGCTTGGGATCACTTGTGGTCCTAGGCCCGTGTCTACATCTCGGGGGTAGCTCAACGTGTGACAAACTCTGTATCAAAGCGCTAGGTTTATGTTTCCTAGAATGTCTCAAAACCTACAATAGGTAGAGTAATTTCCATGGGTGTGTAGTGAGCACCACATCTAATGAGAGGAAGACTACAAAGTGTTTTAGTAAAGTCCTCACTTTTTTTGTTACTCTTATCTTGCATAAGGTATGAACTTATTTTGTTCTAATTCAACATTCTACATTTTAGATTATGCCTCCTCGTAGAGCTAACGCCAGGAATGCAAACGCAACTCCTCCAGTACCAAATTTGGAAGTCTCCAAGGTTGACTTCCAAAATTCCATTCAATTGATGTCTTAGAGTGTTGCTAACCATAACAATCAGCAGTTTTAAACTCCCGTGAATGCTAATGGTGGATCAACAACAGCTAGGGTTTGTGACTTGTTAAGATTAATCCGCCTGAGTTCTTAGGATCGCAAAATGGTGAGGATCCTTATAGGTTCTTGGATGAGATTAAGAATATAATTAAGGTGATACAGGTCGCTGAGAATGATCGGGTTAAGTTGGAACCGTACCAGCTTAAATATGTGGCTAATATCTTGTAGACTCTGTGGAAGGGAAATAGAGGCAAAAATTCAACTCTTATTACTTAGGATTGCTTTAGTGTGATATTATTGGACAGGTTTTTCCCAGTAGAGTTAAGAGAAGAAAAGGCTCTAGAATTCATAAACTTAAGGCGAGGTAACACGACAATCCAACAGTATGGGCTGAAGTTGAACCAACTCTCCAGGTATACTCCTCACATATTTGATAACTCCAAGGCTCTAATGAATATTTTATTGTATGGAGTGTTTGATTTTGTGAAAATAGAGTGTAGATATGCTATATTACTGGGATATATGAACATCTCTAGGCTTATGACTCATGCTCAGCAGGTTGAGGGATATAAGATTATGGAACATGCCATGGAGAATAAGAAGGCTAGAGCTGGGAACTATGACTTCTCTTAATAGAAATAAAGTGGTGGAAATCGGTTGCGGAGTTAGGCGATGTTTTTAGCCCCTACCCAAGTCGCACATGAAATTGTGTCCCATACTCCAAAAGTAGGTATGATAACAAGTTTAGGGCACCAAGATCTAAGTCCCAAGGAAGTGTTTGAAGAACCAAGACTTACCCCACTTGACCTAAGTGTGGTAAGAACCATCTGGGCGAGTGCCTTGCATGAAAGTAAAGTTGCTTTGGATGCTTTCAGTTTGGTCACAAGTTGAAATATTATCATTCTAGATAGTGTCAAGGAGGTACTAATGGTAGAACTCAGTCTACAACTTTAGCAGCACCAGCAAACCGCTTAACGCAGTAGGATAACTTATCTGGTACATATGGCACTCAACACCAGAAAAGGTTGAATGCTCTTCATGCTTGCATAGATAAGGAAAGTTCTCCTATGTAGTCACTGGTACGTTACGAGTCATTCACTTTTATGTTTATGCATTGTAGATCCAGTTGCTACGCCCTCATTTATAACTTCTTACATAGCAATCCAATTAGTTTTAGTCCAGAACACTCTCAGAACCTTCCTCAGTCACTACTCCAGTCGGTGGCCTAGTTATAGCTATATGCGTATACAAACATTTCCATGTTACATTCTCTTAAAAACTCACCTCAGTAGATCTTGTAGATTTAGAAATGATAGAGATCTTGTAGATTTAGAAATGATAGATTTTGATGTCACTTCTAAGCATGTATTGGTAACATTTCTTTTATGCCTCACTCAATGGTAGAGCTTGGTTCGTTTTAAGTTTCCAAACAAAACAATATTATAATAGAAGGGTAGTAGCTTAGCACCTATTAGACGATTCATTTCTTACCTTAAGGCTATATAGATGTTTTCTAAGTGTTATCTCTATCATATAATTTGAGTTAGTGATTCTTGATCAAAAATCCCAACTCTTGAGTCAGTTAGTTTCTAGAAGTATTTCAGACAGAACTTCCCGGAGTTACTCTCTAAAGGGAAATTAACTTTGGTAGTTCTTTTTATACATAACCAACTTATTAATATTCCTCCTTACAGAATGTCTCTAGATGAGCTTAAGGAATTAAAAGAGTATTAAAAATTACTTCTAGGTTAGTTGTTGTTTATTTGTCTATTATCTGATATAGAGGTCCTTAGTTTACCTCTCCTTTTTGGAAGTCATTTTAGAAGGGTCTTCGTATTCAAGTTAACCTTAGAACATCATTTCATTCGTAGACGGATGGACATGAAACACATACCATTCAGAACCTAGAGTATATGTTGAGATCTTGTGTGATCTATTTCAAGACTAGTTGGGATGATCACCTTCAACTTATTGAGTTCGCCTACAATAATAACTACCATTTCAACATTCAGATGGCCCTTTATGAGGCAATGTATGGGCGTAGATGTAGATCTCTTATTGGTTAGTTTGAAGTAGGTGAAGCACCTTTGATAGGACCAGATTCTGTCATTTATTCTATAGAGAAAGTGAAACTCATTAGAGATTGGCTTAAGTCAACACAAAGTCGTCAGAAATCTTATGCAGATGTAGGGAGAAGGGAACTAGAGTTCAAAGTTAATCATCGGGTTTTTCTTGAAAGTGTCACCTATGAAGCGGGTGATGAGGTTGGCAAGAAAGGGAAGCTAGTGATTTATATGTATGCCCTTACAAGATCCTGAAAAGAGTTGGCAAAGTGGCATATGAGTTGGAGTTTCCAATAGAACTAGCAGCATTGCATCTGGTCTTCCACATCTCACTTTTGAAGAACAGTCTAGGTGATCCCACCTCGTGGTGCCATTAGAGGGTATTGATGTGAAATATAGTCTTTCTTAAGAGGGTGTACCAGTTGATATCCTTGATGGTTAGGTTAGAAGGTTGAAAAAAAAATAAGTCGCTTCTGTTAAGGTTTTGTGGAGGAGTCAGTCCATAGATGGAGCTACTAGAAAAGTAGAAATAGCCAAAAAAGCCAAGTATGCTAACCTCTTTCCTTAAGATTCGAATCCATCTTGATGTAATAGTTCCTCTTCAGTTTTTCAGCCAGTCATGCGTAAATATGATATACCGGTGTTTCACGGTATTTTTGATGCTTTTTTGTTAAGTTTAGTATGTGTCCAAAAGCCTTTTTGTATTGATTTTTATGTAAGTTTCCCTTAACTTACAGGAAATCTGTCTAAAGATGAACACGAAAGTTTTTGAGCAAGAAATGCAGAAAAGTTACCACCTATGGAGCTTGTGACAATTTGTCATGCCTGTGACGGTCCGTAGGTGGCATTGTAGTGAAGCTACTGAAGGAAGATGGGGAAGTCTGACCAAGTGTGGGGTTACGAAGTGCATGAAGGACGGACCGTCGTAGCCATGACATTCTGTCCTGCAGGTTCGTGATGATGATAAGAGAAGTAGTCCCAGTACCCAAATTCTAAGAGTTTAAGTGTTATGGAACGGAAACCCTCGATGGATCGTCGTGCTTGGAATGGTCCAGCATACCTGCCGTCGAGAGTAATAAAGAAAGAAGCAGAACGATTTTCAAAGTATAGGATAACGGAGGCCATGATGACCCATCGTGACCACAATGGCCCATCACGAGCTCCGTCGACCCAGCCGCATTTTGACAGATTTTAAGCAATTAGAGTCCTTCTTTTAGTAGATTTTTGTTTTTTATAAATAGTTGTAAAAAGCTCGTTTTGGGGGTTAGACTCTTGGTTATTAGAATCTTTTATGTTAGATTCTTTGTTAATAGATTATTTTTATTATTACACTTTGAAATGTTACACTTTTCTCTTGTGTTGATTGTTGGTGATTTTGTCTATTAATCAAGTAAATTTCTGGATTTTATTCTTTCTCATTGAAGTAAGTGCATGAATTCTTATATTATATATATGAATACTGTGATGATGACTATGGGTAACTAAACTCCATAACGAGGGTTGTGGGAACCATGGGTAAATAATAAGATAAAATATAACTAAAATAATAAATCTAGAATAGTGTCTTGCATGTATTGATAATTCTTGCTCTTAGAAGTCTTTTTGACGGATGGCCAACATTAGAACTCGCTTTAATGCTACTTGCCGACCAAGGAGGTAGCTAATAGAAAAAGAGTTATGAACATAGATTTAGTGTATACTACCTAATAGGCTAGTATTGATTGGTAAGAGGTAATAACTTAGTCAAATATCCAATACAATGCTTAATATGAGGTAAAGGTAAGGGTTAGTATAGCAACACACGTAGCCGGACCAAGGTGCGGAGTGAAGCTTTTTTAGATGCCGGACCAAGGATTTAGAAATACATAACTTATCACTTTGCATGTAAGATACTAGGAAAGAATTGTTATAGTTAGAATTATCAAGTTAGGAACCTGGGCGGAACACGTAAACGCTAGTTACTTTTATTAATTGATTAAACTCCAACATTTGAATATGTTAGGTTCCTACTTTAATATAGTTAGTTATTTTTACTCATTTAGAAATAAAACCTGCCCTTTTATTGTCTTTGTTTTCTAAGGAAATAATTGACTAAATAATAGTAATAATAGATTGAAGTTAAGTCTGGACTATTTTTCTCTTTGGAACGATCCAAACCTCATAAGTTGGGTTCTTTACTTGGTACGACCGATTTATTTCTTATTTGAGAAGCAAGCTAGAGCGTTATTAAATTTTGGCGCCACTGCCGGGGAAAGAAGCTTTTAGATTAACTTAAAATTATTACTAAAGTTTTGTCGATATTTTGTTAATTTTACTTTGTTTATTGTTTTTGAATCTTGTAGAACTATCTTCATTGTATGTCAAATACACAGAGAAGAAGAGAACCCTTGTTTCCCTACGATCACTAATTAGAGCGTACAATACGCAACATAAATCTAAAATAGGTTATTAAAGATGATGATCCTAACCAGAACATCCCAGCTCCGGTTGATGTTCATGGTCAGTTATTACCCGATGCTCCAAGTGAAAACAAACAGAGGGGACAAAATCCCGCTCCACGTCCTCAAGAATACTACATAAGCTATGACAATATAGCAGACTCCGATGGTCCACTTGTCTTGCCCCTCTACAACCAGGCCACACCTTTGTGGTAATTAGTACCTTGATGCAAATGCTCACTGCCAGAGGTCTATTTTCAGAGCTACCTTCAGAGGACCCGCATGCCCATATAGCTAAGGTAAGCGCAATGTGTAAAAGTTGTGTAGGGAGGCTTGACTTTGACTTGGATGTAATAGGGTTAAGAGTGTTTCCTATCTCACTGATGGGAGAGGCTTCTATTTTGTTCACTGAGCTCCTTTATAACTCAATTTTAACTAGGAACCAACTATGGGACATTTGCTTGGCACGTTATTACTCGGTCTCCAAGAAACTAAACCACAAAGACAGAGTGAACAACTTTGTGGCACTACCAGGAGAGTAAGTTAGTAGTTCTTGGGATAGATTCACCTCAACTTTAGAAGCGTCCCCAATCACCACAGAGATGATGAGTAACTGAAGGAATACTTCTATCGGGGACAGAATGATAATAATAAAGCAGTTTTGGACACTATAGTGGGTGGTTCTTATAGGAAGTGTCCATATGACGAGATTGCTGAAAAGTTAGAGAAAATCTCCCGAAACAAAAAACTTGGAGTACTAGGAAGTCAGATACTGGGAGAAATACCTTCGCAGTAGAATCCACTCACAACGCAACCACAGACGAGATTCGTGAAGAGATGACTCAGATGAGAACTAAGCTTGGGTTGGTATTAAAACATATCAGTGGGGGTGCAGAAAAGATAAATGCGGTTAACTACTTTTCTAAACCACCACCACAAAATGATGAATGCTATTATGAGGAGAATTCCTATGCGGTAAATGAACAGATGGTGGGTTTCCAACCGAGTGCCCAAGGCTCAAATCAGGCGAATTGGCGCCAAGGTCAAGGAAACAAAGGTCTGATCTATGGTAACTATTGTTGGGTGGCCATTACTTGCTACGGGTAGAGCCTTAGTTGATATGGAAAAGGGGTAGATTAAATGTTTTTTGAACAATGAAGAAGCTACCTTTAACGTTTGTAGGTCCATGAGGCAGAGTGGTGAGCTCCAATCAGTATCTGCTATATCCTACAAAGAAAATATGAAGAAGGACTATTACCTAAAAAGTGAAAAATGAGAGTTGGGATTTGGTGCTTTTAGACAATTCTATATTGCATTGGTTTCCGGGTAAGATCAAGTCCGAATAAACTGGCCCTTACTTGATTACCCAACTATTCCCTCATGGAGAAGTTGAGTTAGAAACAAAGGAGGGTGTGCAGTTTAATGTAAATGACCCATGAATAAAAACCTATTTTAGGCATGCTGATAGGTTGATGAAGTGAACGAGGTATACTATCTTGATGAAGGCTGAGTAATCAACGGTCCTCGGTCATGCTGCAACGTTAAATCAAGCGCTTGTTGGGAGGCAACCCAATACTTATAGTTTTTTCTTTTTAGCAATGGTAGCATTTTCTACTAATGGGTTTTTAAAGGTGCTAGCACATTAGCAGGAAATTTTGCAGAAAATCACTTTGCAACAGTCACTGACGGATATATCGACAGACCGTCAAAGGTGCGACGAGCCATCGCATGAGTCTGTCATTCCAGATACGTTTGTCATTTATTTTCAAAACTAGGGCATATGCGATGGTACCAATAATGAATCGTCGCACCTGCAACGGTCCATCGTTGGGGTCTCGTTGCATTATTAATGAGCATACCCGACCCGACTCGGTTGGGGGTAATTTGAAAAATTGGTAACTTCAAAACCCCAACCCCTCATTTAACCCATTTCTTCCCTCTTTATCCCATTTCCGTCCCTTTTCAACTTCAAACTTCCTACCTCCTTTCTCTATTAACCGATTGCTTCCCCGAATTCCCTAATTAAGAATATCTCATTTTTACTGGTCAGAGCGGTTATTGTGGTTCTGTTCTTGATCACTAAGTACCTCCCTTACTTGTTTTTCTGAAATTCTCAGGTATGTGTCTCTGATTTCTACCCATTTACATCACATTTTTTTATCAACTAGTATTAGCCTATTTCTTTTTTGTGGGTCTTTATGCTTTGATAAAATTTTGTCTGACCTAGGTTAAGAATCCTTAAATTGCCTTGTTAAAACTCCAGAAATAGGTGCTTTAGCATTGCTAGTTTGCTAGGTACTTGGGTAAGGTAGATGTAGGTCAACACTAAAAATTCCATTTAGGTCATAGGGGATAATTGTGGCATACCCAGTTCTATCACTGCATGACAAAACGAGACCCCGATGACGGACCATCGTACCTATGACGAACCATCATAGGGTCCGTTCCAACACCCCCAACGCCTCGCTGTCCAATTTTTTCCAAGTTTCCACCAATGGACACATGCGACAGATCGTCGTTACCACGATGGTCCATCCTGCACAACTGTTCTGGTTGTCAGAGACCCTATTCCTAAGGGTCTCCACTTTTTCTAAGTGTCCTTTTATAGACATCTACGACGGGACATCATATCCTCAACGGTCCATCCTGCATAATCGTTCTAGTTGTCAGAGAATTTATTCCTCAAGGTCTCCTACTTTTTCTAGGTGTCATCTTATGGACATCTACGATGGACTGTCATACCCTTGACGGTCCGTCCTGCACAACCGTTCTGGTTGTCAAAGATCCTATTCCTAAGGGTCTCCCACTTTTTCTAAGTGTTCTATTACGGACATCTTCAACGAATCGTCATACACCCGATGGTTTGTCCTGCACAACCGTCATGGTTGTCAGACACTCTTGTCCTAAGGGTACCCCACGACGGACATCAACGATGGACCGTTATTGTCATTAAGGTCTGTCTAGCTTATCTGTCAGACTTGTCAGATACTTTTCTTCAGGGGTCTCCACATTAACATAGTTGAAGTAAGATATGACGGACACCATGATGGTCTGTCGTACTCACGACGAGCCATCACCTGGTCCGTCGTGTATGACTGTTACTGCAGAAAAGTCTTTACATGTTAGCTCTTATATTTATTTTGTGTCATTTTTGCTCGTCGTGTTTGCTTCTTCTCGTACTAGTATTGATTATTTACAGGTAATATCTCTAGTGGCACCAAAACAAGATCGAGTTTATACACGTGGGTGATCAAAGTCTGTCGCCCCGTCTGCCCGCCTGGTTATTGGCTATGATGGTGAGAGTGACCTCGAGTACGTGCCCTAAGGCATTGCCATTCCATCACGAGCTGTACGTTCTACCAGGGTTATGCCCAAAACAGTGTCGTCAGGCGTACTCACTGCCTACTAGTCTGATGAGGAGCGCATACTGACCGGCACACCTTCTGGGCAGCTACTCATGAAGAAGGAGCATCTGGCTCCTCATGAGTTTTGTGGTCGGAGGAAGCCTCCGGGTCTGCTAAAGTCCCTGCAATCTCCAAAGCTCCACAGTCATCCTCGTCTGATAAGGCTGACAGTTCTGATTCCTATCCTGGCTTACCGACTCGTGCTCTCACCCTAGTTGCCGACAAGCCCAACTGGTGGTGTGTCGACAGGCAATATCAAGTTTATTGAGACCCAAAGTTTCTGAATGATAAAGGAGTCATGACACGGACCCTAAAACTAGATAGGCGGGTCCTTACAGGAAGTCTCCCTATTATGCCAGAGATCCACAATCTCTTCACCAGACACCAACTAGAGTGGACTGCGCGTTCTTTGGGACGTTATACTGAAGAGTTGGTCCAAGAGTTCTATGCCTCTTATCTGGCTAATCTCAGATAACAGATTGATAGGCGGGCTGCCCCCACCAAATAGGCCCCACTTGAGCATGTCCGGGTGCGTGGCATTTCAAGTAGATATCTCTCTTCCTACAGTCCACTAGTACCTATACGATGAGGATGTTTATGCCAACCAGACCCTTCTCACCGCCGAGTTTGACTACCGGTGGAAAATTGTCAAAAATGGCAAATTCTTGCGTGACCATTGCTGAGAGAGACCACAAAGAGGTAGATGGCCCTGCACTTGTCTGTTGATGGAGAGGGTGCCGACTGGGTAACAGAGCCGAACGAAGTCATCAAGAAGGCTAACTTGACCTTCATGACTAAGTTCATATGGTTGATTGTCCGTCATTGCCTTTCTCCCACGGCCGCTGATAATATAGTCACATGGGATCGTGCAGTTCTGATGGCGGCGATTATATCTAGGTTTGAGGTGGACTTCTCATGGCTTCTACAGGCGGTCATGCACAAGAGGTCTTTCAAGGTCACAACTACTTACCCTTTTCTGTGCATGCTGTTTTACCTATGCAGGTCCGTAGGTGTGCCCATGTGGCACATTGATCAGCTCAAGACTCCGCTGGGCACTGTTGATACTGGCCTCATCAGGGATGAGGCCAATGTTTTAGCTCCACGCAGAGGGACCCTTCCAGAGTTACCTCCACTTGGTAAAAATATGGCTGATACGGTAGAACAAGCACGCATGGCTACGCAGGCTCCTTCTGAAACCACTGACACTACCCTAGTCGAGTCTATCCCGGGTAGTAGCACTGCTCTTTTGCTTATCCCCTTTTCCCGCTCTGGTCCCGCTTGCTACAGTCTAGAAAGTAGAGGCACAGATGGCTACACTTCTGGATCATACCCAGCCTTGGATGGAGAGGTCTATTACTGATGCACAAGAGCGCTTGAAGTGGAAAATGGTTTAGCACACAGCGCGGAAGATCACTGAGGTTCATCAGCGCTTGGACGCTTTTGAGTTGCGGATACTAACCCGGCTTGCCCCTCAAGTGGATGTGTCGACCCTTCAGGCTGCGGTCGAGAGTCTTCGAGCAGACATTGAGATGATCCTAGAGGCTAGGGTGAATGAGTCTGAGGCCCCTTCTGTAGAGCCTGCTGAGGACACAGTGATGGCGTCCTTATTCGCTACTTTTGAGATTCCACCACCTCCCCATCGAGAGCATGCCAAGAGGCGTAAGGGTCGAGAAGAGGATGAGGCTGGAGCACAGAAGAAGGAGCGACGTGAGATAGAGGCTGCGAGGAGAGCCTCGCCTGCTAATGATGAGGCGCATCGGATCAGGGTTGTAGAGTCAGCTGCTGGGGCATCTAGCTACAGAGATATGGCAATAGCGCGGGGCATCTACTGATAGAGTTGTTGCTGATGAGGACACTACCGAGGGTGTCCAGACTACATAGGAAGTAGGTGCCGGGGAATCGGACCCACCAGCTTGCTGATCATCGGCGCTTTGCGCCCTATGTTTGCTTCCCCTACCACTCTTGTGTTTCAATTTCTTTTTATGCATAGGGGACAATTTCATGTCTTTTTGTGGGGGTGGGGTAAATGGAAAGTGAGTTCTAGGGTGAAGTTTGAGTAGCCCAATTCACTATCCTCTTTTGGAGTTTTCTTGTCTCTGTTCTTTTTCCCTAAGAGACTGATTATTTTTATTGTTCAACCGACATTTCTATATATTGTGTACATAGTTTAACTCTTAATCATGACGGCTAAAATGATATATTGATGAAATGAAAATGATGCATGACTAGGCATAGTAATGGATACATGTGTGGCTCTAAGCGTGACATAGAGATACACCACTGCATGAACCTAAGTCTAAAATTCGAATTATGTGTCTGATAATCTGGTTGAGTAATGAGATGTCAAGTGTGTGTGAGGAAGATTTGAATAATCCACTATTTGTATTGAGCTAGAACATGCCTAGTTAGTCCTGCTAAAAGTAAGTTGTAATAGACAATTAGGAAAGGGTCATTGGCCTTTCTTTAATATAACCCATTTTTATCCTAAATAAAAAAACCAAATGATATTAATCCTTCTTTGATCCAAAATTTTTGAGCTTAAACTAGATCTTTCTTTTTCACCCCAACTGATCTTTTCTTGGAATAATGTGTTGGCCCTGGTCCCTCCTTGGACATGTGCACCTCAACTTATGCCAAAAGAAAAAGTTGAGGGTGGCTAATGCAGTAAACAAACTTTTTATGTCCCTGATTCAACTTTTGTTATTGTGTACTTTGACTCATGGCAAAGCAATGAGTTGAGGGTGTCTATTCTGAGGAATGCTTTGGAAAGTGGGGTTGAAAGAACAAAGAGAGAGAAAGAACAAAAGTAAAGTGACTCAAGAATCACTTGAAAGAAAAGTGAAATAATAATAATAAAAAATACAATAAATACAAGCAAGAGAAGAAGAGAGTCATTTACACAAATGGAGAAAGAGGGGAAAATAGCAAGGTAAATGAATATGAGAAATTGGCTGAAATAAAATGATGAAAAGAGGTATGTTTAGCCGATATGTCAAGGAGGGAAAAAAGTTACTAAACTATACCTAAATATACCCTACCTGACCCTGAGCCTATGTTACAACCTCAGAAAGTCCTGTCGTGATCCTAAGCGTTGTATAGAAAACTTAAAGCACTGAAAATAAGGGCAAACTTATGGCAATATGTATGAATGAGTTGTGAATTTTTTCTGAGAGTGAGTGTTGAAAAGTAATCCTTATACTCAAACTGAAACCATTTTGTGAAAACTGAGGATGTTGTTTTGAAGTGAGGACACTAGTTGCAATACTAGAAATATTAGCACTTTAGTGAGAAATTGAAGAGGATAGGTGTTATTGTGTGGTGAGTCTGTTTCATGGTCTGATTCCACATAATTCAAGCCTAATAGTGATAACATGCATAAATATGATGAGACTGATCGGGATTGATAGCCAAATAATTGCGAAAGATAAAACATGGATACTATTGTACAAAGATTGTATAGTGTGTCATAGTGCGTCGCTTGAGTACAAACAACTAATTTAAGTTGAGGGTGTTGATATATCGTAGTTTCCCGATATTTTTAATGATTTTTTCTTAAGTTTAGTGTGAGCCAAAAAGTATTGGTGTATTGATTTTTATGTACTTTTCCTTTTTTTTTGTAGGAAATCTATCTAAAGATGAATGCGGAAGTTTTTGAGCAAGAAATGCAAAAAAGTTACAACTTACGGAGCATGTGAAGGTCCGTCGTGCCTGTGACGGTCCGTAGGTGGCATCATAGTGAAGCTGCTGAAGGAAGATGGGGAAGTCTGAACAAGTGTGGGGTAACGAAGTGCATGATGGACCGTCATAGCCATGCAATCCGTCCTGCTGGTTGGTCATGATGACCAGAGAAGTAGTCCTAGTACCCAAATTCAAAGAGTTTAACTGTTATGGAACGGAAACCCTCGATGGATTGTCGTGCTTGGAGCGGTCCATTATACCAGCCATCGAGGGTAATGAAGAAAGCAGCAGAAGATTTTCAAAGTATGGGACGACGAAGTCAATGACGGCCCGTCGTGACCACGACGGCACGTCACGAGGTCTGTCGACCCTGCTGCGTTTTGACAAATTTTCAGTAGTTAGAGTCTTTCTTTAGTAGGTTTTTGTTTTTTTATAAATAGTTGTAAAAACCTCGTTTTGGGGGTTAGACTCTTGGTTATTAGAAAATTTTATGTTAGATTCTTTGTTAGTATATAATTTTGATAATTACACATCGGATTGTTACACTTATCTCTGGAGTTTATTGTTGGTGATTTTGTCGATTAATCAGGTAAATTTCTGGATTTTATTCTTTCTCATTTAAGTAAGAGCATGAATTCTTATATTATATATATATGAATATTGCGATTATTACTACAGGTAACTATACTACATAACTAGGATTGTGAGAACCATGGGTGAATAATAAGATAAAATCTAACTAAAATAACAATTCTAGAATAGTATCTTGCAACAAGGTTCCATAAATTCTTCCTTGAAATCTAAAGATTTCTTCGTGGAATTCAACATAAGGTATGTGGGATTTCACTAGTGGGTTCTTTTCATCCGTTAGGTCCCTAGTTTACATTCAGTTTCTTGGTTCCCTTATTTTTACTAGACCTAGGGTTTCTTGAATGTTAGAATTATAGTGCTTTTCGATGACGGAATGATCCAAATAAGATTAGTTAATTGATGTTCAGATCAATGAATGAATTTTAGAAACCTAGCTATGTATATTTTCGTTCTTGATCTATAGATGATAGTTTAGATATTTGAGTTATCTAGTTTTACATGCCTTAGTTATGAATGCAACATTATCAAATTAATTGTTGCATTCTCAATTTTTTATGTTCAGTTTTGAGCTATCTAGTATTAACATAAATTTAGTCATAATCAATTAACGACTTAATTCATTGGAAGTAGCATAATACCGAGTTGGACTTGGGTTTAGCGTGCCCAAATAGTCGTAGAACGACTAGCCAAGTTGGTTGTAAATCCCCTGTGTGGATATCAGTTTAGTTATCACTCCATCATGCCTCGATACCTTTGGCGCGCTATATTGGTTCAACTAAATCTGGCTTATACATCGCACTCCACGTTTAGCTCATATGGTTTTATTATCGGTTACTAGTAGCTTCAACTAATCATTCAGTTTTCTATCGCACTAACTATATTTATAGTTCAGTTAGTATTCAATCTTAGCAAGTTAAATTTTTTTTCATAGCATGTACTTAGCTCAACAACAGTATGTCATGTTCAGAATATTATACTTGCCTTTGTGCCTGTTGAGTTAAGTATTATTTTAAGCTTTACTCTATCCTACATGTTCAATACCTTGCAAGTACCAACGAATATGTGCCCTACATCTTGTGATGCTAGTTTATGTTTTCAACTTCTAGATCACGCTTATATACATTGTCGTTATCCAATTACCATAATTAGTAGTGAGTCCTCATGCTTTGAGGACAATAGTCATTAGTTTTATAAAGTCGTTTTAGTCCTTTAGTTTTAGTTATGCTAGACTTAGCTGGGGCTGTCCCAGCTATTCTAGTTAGTTAGAGTCTTATTTCAGACACAGCTTTTTTATACTTAGTATTGAGTTAATATCTTCTCTCTATTAAACTCATAAGTTTTTATACATTTCAGTTACTGTATATGGGTATTACCTGTATTTTAATTTTAATTATGATTTAGCTTTGTCACCAATTTATTATCTTTAGTACGCTCATGATCATGCTAGTAGGGTTAGTTTGGGATCGCTTGTGGTACTAAGTCGTGTGTCCGCGTCTCGGGGGTAGCTCGAGGCGTGACATCTATATTCCAAATATCTATGGATGCTTAGGAAAGTAATTACATATAGTTCCTTGCTTTCGTAAGGACTTCGGCTCTTCTACATAAATACGTGATTAATGCAGAAAAGGAGAGATAAATTTTGCTTTGCTTTTCCTGCATGTTGATTTCTAAATCGATGGTGATCATCAGATTTGTCTTTGAATGCCTCATAATTCATCCAAAAAGCGCATCTTTGGTGTGTCACATAACTAATTAATTTTGAGAAGGAATAATTAAGCTACTAATGAACCCAAACTAATATCTTGCAGCATGTTCAAATCTTTTATTAAATCTGGTACCTCTTGAACTGCAATTTAGTGGATCTATTCATTTCTTCATCTCATCTAGCTTCTCATTTCTGATCAAGCATTGACAGCGATCACGAATTTTAGAGTAAAATTCCAAGGGTGCGTTTATGGATCCACTATCGCAAGCTACCTTTCTTCTTGGAAAATCCACATAATCCACCGTTTGAAAAAGAATACTATCATCTTCTGTTGATGAACCATAGAAATGTATGCATCATAGAAATTTCTCACAAAGCTTAGGATGTAAGGGCTGAGTGTCTTGGTGAATATGTGAAACTTATGGTCCTCAACCCCTCTGACTTTGATCAATTTTTGTGTCTTGCGTGGGAGTCCCTGTCCTGGTAGTGCCAACATCATAGTTTGTTCCGTATTTGGAGAAGTCAAGACTACACGTTCTGGATCATGATCCTAGATGCGTCATTTACCCTTTTGGTTCATCTCTCTATCCTCTTTTCTTTTACCTCCCCTTCCTCCTCAGGATTTGTTCTTTAATGGATGGGGTCAAAGTTCAAAAGGCCTTGGTTTCATCACTTTCATCTTATAATTCGAGAACTTTTCCATTTCCTTTGCCTTAGAATGCTCCGTAAACTTCCCCACTTTTGGTGGTTCATTTTCACTAATAACAATTTCCTTTTCCTTTCTTTGGGTTGGTTTTGCGGCCATATCTACAAATTAATTTAGAGGTTAATTAATGGGGAGTATAAAATCACAGTCGGGTTTTACGATTTAATATGCAGATAACCAGGCATCTTCAGCAAACCATAGTGAGCTCGCCGAAAAGCTTATCTCAATATTTATGGTTGTTCGGCGAAGAGATGTTCCATTTAACAGAACGCTGACCATTTTAAGCGAGTATGATATTGTGTGCCGATATTCACAATGTAAGGAAATTAGTTGAGGTAAGTTAAATGCAATCAACATTTCTGTCAGTGTATCTTTGAGCATATTAAACATTCCCGATTATATTCGCCAAATATTACAACACCTTCAACACTTAGGTTCTTAGATAATAGGTGAGCAAACATTACTGAGCGAACCACCAAGAAGTTTCGTAGACTTAACAAATTCAATGAATTAACATCTTCCCAGAACTTCAACCCTAAACTATATATTGTTCTTTCACTTCCAAAAAATAAATACAAAATATGCACAACGAAGATTCATCCCTAACATACTACCCCCATATGGCGAATATTAATTATGCCAGAATCAGTGCATAATGTTCAACTAATAATTTAATAGGCATCACTTTGCAAATCATGACAAACATTCAAACAAGCCATTTTAAACAAAGAGGTCTAGCATGCATCAATAGATATACGTACGGCAAATGTGTGTAGATTCTTCAAAGATAAACTTGGCGTTTCAGAAACTAGCATTATCTCTCTTTTGAAGAAAACACTATTGCAATGCCAAGTGGCAATTTGAATCAGAGAACTAGAAGCTAAACCAAGACTAAAAGCATTAGTGTAAAGTGAGAGAGATTATATTGCTTCCTTGGTGAGAAGTTATAAGGTTTGAAAGTGACAAGGAGCGGAGAATGTATTTTTTATTCATATATGTAGTGAAAAATCTATCCAATTGGCAATGTTAGTCATAATTGTCAATTCCACTGGGCGAATCGCCGATTGAGTGTGTGTCCCTCATTTTATGTGAAATAATTATTCTCACGAGGCCCAATGCAGAGGCTTGGTGATACAAAGAATAAGATATTTATTCGCCAACATTAAATTTTGAACATTTTCCTCAGTTAAATATGCATCAACCACACAACATTATTTATAAAAATGAAATCCTAACATTTAAGATCTCGGGTTGCCTCCAAAGAAGTGGATTATTGAATGTCGTGGCACGATGAACACTCCAATAATGATCCAGGAGTTCTTATTCATCTAAAAGGTATCTTTCTTCTTGTTGTTTTGTCAGAATGAGAAAACACACTCCCTACGAGTGTCTCAATCGCATGGATGGATCTAGAGTGTGATCGAACAATATTTTTTTAAAACTTCGACATTCTTATTCATTTATTCGATGATTCTATATTGAGTATAGAGATTTTGAAGAATTGTTATGTAATGACTAGGAGAACCCACAAGAAGTTATCTGTGTCGTCGATCTCTCAGAGGTCTAAGAAAAGTCTCTAAGCATTCATTCATTGTATAAACATAACAATAGCAGAAAATTTAAAACATTTCATACCAATACATAATGATAGAATAACACTTCATGTATAAAATCACAAGTACAAAGTGTAGACACTAAATATCAATTGCCATCTTAGGCTGAACATCAATAAGATAGACTAGGGATACTACCATTACAAAAATAATAATACAATCTACACTATTGCATAAACTTTGAATATCTTTACATAGGAAATCCTTGAATCTTAAGGACCCCTTGGGAAACATCTATCCAAGCTCATTGCTCTTAGAATCATCATCTAGCCATCACCACCTACACTTTGCATAAAAAGATGACGAAGAATGTTATTAGTACAAGAATAAAATAAGTATGATAACCATGCAAAACACATGAGTTGAAAAGGACATTTAGTTAGAAATCATGCATCATGTCTTAATAGTAAAACTTTATGAACATTGATGCAATAAGAACAATATAGTTCACATACTTCATATAGACATGGATGTTACTCATAAGAATACTTAAATCCATTTCATCGGATTTAATGACCATAAATTAAGGAAAAATTTAGACATAAGAACCATCACCTAAGACAACCTCTGAATCTAACTAGTTAAATATACAAGTAGCATAACATAATACAACTCATACCAAGTGACACTAAGAAGTCACCCTACACTTAGGCACATCACATTCAATAACATACCACAAATGCATTTAAACTTAGACATAAGAACAACATTCTCAATTAATGGTCACATAAGAAATATTTCATTCATTTCATCTTACTAATAAATCATTAGTTTATAACATAGGTAAACGACCCTCATAATCCCTTTACAAGCTTACTTGTACAATGTACACATGGAGTCCCATACATCCACATATACCAAGTAAACCTCTTTAGAAGCCATAAGTGCAATTGAAATGCATACTTATAATTCATAACATGACATAAGTGATTCAAATCATAGTATACACTCATATTTACATATATGAACAATAATTTTTATTTCACAGAGGAACCTTATCATACCTTCCCTTAGAATCCACTTGTGCAATGTATAAGAAGGGTCCATAGTCCTACCTACACTAAGTAGCCTTTCAAGGAATCACAATAATATTCATTGTCTTATCTTAGTTAATTTTCTTAAATATAGGGGTACTTATCCGTAACTAACATGAACCATGTGAGCTAGATAGAATCTGGTGTCATATAACCACACACAAAATAGGTGTTCTACTTGACAAGGTAGAACCATACATAATATCCATCAAGGTGAATCCACTAGTTGTATCCTACGGGGGCACATAGTTAAGGATAGTGATATTCTTCTAGAAACCCGGCCTATTGCATTAGAGTGTGGCTTCAACCTCATGATTATCAGTTGGATGACCCATCTTATTATATTAGAGCGAGGATCTTTTCTTCACTGTACATATCCAGTCGGTGCTACTCTTAAACTCTTTTTTAGTATCTTTAAGCCTTTATTAATCATTATTTCATAAGATTAAGTTCTGAGGACTTTCTCTGTCATACATCATATAGCTCAAATGTTTATAGAATGAGAATCGACTTTTATCATAGAACAAACATTATGTGACAATGTAGTTTCACATATTTCAACAATTCATACATCCATGTGTATGTGCATACATGTGAGAAATACTTTCACATAACACCTCTATACTACACATGCTCATAATTCATTAGTCATATACTGTACATTCACGGTAATAAATAATGGAGCATATGAGAACTATATTTTCAATTGTCACCATAAAACCATCCTACTCATGTTAATACATGAGAGTGTCTGTTTGTGTTCATATTGGTCATAATAATCACATAAGAGCCAAAATGTAGATATTGAGGAAACAATCCTCCAAGGATCACAATACATATACAATTTCCTCAAGTCATGAACAACTGACATAAAGAGTATTAAGGCACTATAGAACACACACTCATATTTCATCATAGGATACAAAAAACATATTCAACATTAGAATAGAAACTATTGACATGTATAAGATCACATATTCATATACAGTTAGATATGTAGGGGGTCATTCTACAATGATATTCAACAAAACATAACATATAGACCATACCTAACCCTACCAACATCATTCATGTACATAACATTATCAATACACCCTAATCATAATACTATAACTGAACATTACATAAAACTTCCAAAATCAAGATAATTATCACATTGAATCACTTTGCATATATTATCCTCAAAGCCATCATCACATCACATAAGGATAAACAATAATTATGTCAACTTACCAATTCTCCAAGCTATGATCATCATTGATAAATTCCCAAAAATTCATAATCAGTTAGCATATATAGAAATATCAACAAGAAATGTAATATAATGTAATAACAAATGAATCATTATCTAATAAAGATCACAAGACCTACATTATAGGATAAATTGAGAGATTGGGAAGATCATGGGTTCTTCGTGAAATTGGATAATCATTTTAAAAACAATAATCATTCATAAATCCATCCTTAGAATTACTTTCAAATCGATTTGAACCCATGGCTAGATTAAAAAATAGGCAATATGATCATAAAATGTCATTAGAAAACCTTCTAATAAACTTCTTAGATGAAAGGTTAACTAAAGATCAAAGATTACCATACATTTATGTTAGAAAAACCCACACATTAGGAGAAGAAAGCACTTGAAAATTTATCCTCTAGCTTGAACTTGAGTTTGGCATCCAATCGAGGTTTGAGAGAATTTGGAAAAGAATAGGGATTTGGGATTTTTGATGTCACATTGGTTATTTGGGTTTTGATTTGGTTGAAAGGTTAAATTTTACATAAAAACTATTTATAACCGTCTCACAAAGTTACCAAAACACCCCCATACTTATTTGGATTGTTAGAAATGTCAAACATGACTTTAAAATGACGCAATCGAATCTAGGAAGTGGCTCTCCTCACGAAGGCAACTCCTAATTTTGCCTCACTAAATTTTTGAGGCAGTGATCATTGTGTCAGCCATGTGACGCACATGCATCTTGAGATCTAGGCGCGCGACGCGAGATGACTTCCACATCTTGGTGTTGCACACTATTTTTGGAAGCTTCCTTGTCCAACGTTTGGGTCCTCCTCAAGGAAAATTAGGGTGGTCCTCATAAATTCATACCCAAACATTTTTACCCTATACATGATTATTAATATACTAGGGTCAACTCCACAGTTTTTAGAATACAACCAAAATATACAAACAAGGCAAAAACACACTAGAACACACTAGCACCTAAAGAAAAATTTCGAAGGTCTCGGTCGTTCTTGGACGTTTGACCTCAAAACTCTTCAAGCAAACTATACAATCTGTAAAACACTTTATTAATATCTTAATCATTTAAGTTACATGTGAGGCTCTAGATAGCTAGTTCATTTTAAGGGTCTTGACAATATCCCCCACTTGGGAACATTCGTCCTCGAATGACACTTGGGACAATTTAAATACTTTCAATGACTCAATGACCCATATAGCATCTCACAATATTCAACATGGTGTAATACATTATTTATTCACAAAACTTACAAAGAACGCCGACTTCATACTATCATGCTTTTAAAGCAACAAAATCCAAAAACTGGACTACTCCTACAAATACTTTCATACATACATGCTTCTTCGTACTCATTGCCATTTGGAGGAACTACCTTCTCAAAATCTTGGCATGCTCATAATTTCATCATAATGTCTAACATGTAACAATTTTCAACCCACACATAGACATGATAAATAAAAATCTTCATCATTTAGACATAATACCATTAAAGGTCATACATATTATCATCATGTTTTTGTTATTTTAAACGAGGTACTACCTTTTCTTAGTCACAACATACTCACATGGCATATTAGGTCTTACATACATGTATTCAAGGAAGCTCAATTCACTTATGGTGATATTCAGAACCTCTAACAAAAACATGCTCATATTTTCTTCCTCAAGATGTCAATATGGTAAATCACACCACACACATCACAATAATAGGAAGTGATTTCACATACTTCAAATTTCTATCATGACACTAGTTTTCATAAACATGCATCATTTATTGAAGTTCTTAAAATTCATAGGGACACTTAACGAAATTTTCTAGAAATACATTCACTTCTCAAGAGTGAGCCTACATCCACACTTCCCAAATTGCAAAATTCACACATTATTAAAGTGAATCATCATCACTTATTTAAAGAAAACTCAACTTCTCATTGTGGGGCCAAAACACCACATATATAGAGTGATATCAAGCATGTTAATTTTAGCCATCTCACACAATCTAATGCACATACAACATACCAAAATGCATAACAACATGAGAAATATGCAATTTATAAAAATCCATTTTTCATGCAATATGAATTCTTCAAAACATGCTTAACATAGTTTCAATTTAGATATGCATAACATATGGAGAGCATGGACTTATGCTTATTTGCAAGACTCCCTTACATCGACTAGCTACTTAGGAACTCTTTAGTTGCAAGCTTGATTAAGAATAGAAGGAAGATATAGGGATATCAATAACCTTACTACTCACAGAATCATCCCCACTTTGGGTAATCCTTATCACATGCTCATCACATCATGCCCTTAAAACACCAAGGAATAGTCAAGTCAAGACCAAACCTATATACTCCTCACATAATAAGGTTTGACATCATTGAGAATTTCCACTCCTAATCTCATATCATGGAGTCTAATAACTCAATGATCAAGAGGTAATACTCAAGCATCATCATTTCTCTAGGTCTAATACCTAAGGAAATATCATAATAATAAAATTAGTTCATACTACCCAATCATATGAGGTCTCAACTACAGTATGTGTACCAAAGCTAATTCCATATCTCATTACATTCTATTTTATAGTCATAACAAGGTATGTAGTTTCCGTATTGAAGCCTACAAAGGCAATAACCTTTGTTAACTCATCTCTAGCCTATTTTGAGAATCTTCCACCTTTTAGGACTATAGATATCCCAAATTTTAACCAATCATAATAAAACATGTTGGGACACTTAAAGGTTCACTACCACTTCTTAGATTTAGGGTAACCATCCCCTCTAGGTAAAACCTTAGGGGAAACAGAGAAGACACTTGGCTATGAAGGCTATCAAACCGGAGAGCACCCCTTAGAAGTTACCATAGTCGTCCACCTCTCGAAAATCTAAGAAAAGCCTCTTCACATTCATTCATGGCATATATATAAAAATAGCCCAAAATTTCAAACTTTTCATTACATAAAATAACTCTAGAATAACACCTCATTTACAAAATCATAAGTACATAGTCTAGACACTAGGTCTCAATAGTCATCTTTGACTCAACATCAACATAATAGACTAGGTAAAGAACCTTTACATATTTAATAACATAGTATAGACAATTAAATAAACTTTGAATAACATATTGAAATAGGAAAGAACGCCTATTTGAACTTGCTAAAAATCTATCAAACCTCATCTCTAATAGAAACATCCTCTAGACATGACCACCTATACTTTGTGTCAAAAGATGAAGAAGAATGATATTAGTACAAGAATGCACTGAGTATGAAAACCATGACAAAATCGTGAGTTTAAGAGGTCATTTAGTTAGAAATCATGCATCATGTCTTCATAGTAAAACTTCATGAAAATTGATAAAATAAGCACAATATAGTTCACATACTTCATATAGACATGGATATTGCTCATAACAATACTTAAAGTCATTTCATTAAAATTAAGGATCATATATTAAGGCAAAATTTACACATAAGAACCATTACCTAAGACAACTTCTCAATCTCATAGTTCAATGTACAAGTAGCATCGAATACTAATACTCATGCCAAATGATTCTAAGAACTCACCCTAGACTTAGGCACATCACATTCAATAAAATACCACACATGCATTTAATGTTAGACATATGACTAACATAATCCATTAATGGTCACGTAAGAAATATTTCATTCATTTTATATTAGTCATAAATTATTAGTTCATATCATAGGTAAACCATCCTCACAACCACTTCACAAGCTTCCTTGTGCAATGTACACATGGAGTCCTATACCCTCACATATAACAAGTAAATCCATTTAGAATCCATAAGTGTATTTCACATTGATACTCATAATTCATGTCTTGGCATGAGTAAAGTCAAATATTAACAAGAGTTCAAATTTACATGCATGAACCAGAATATTTATTTTACAAATGAATCTCATCATACCTTCCCTTAAAGTCCATTTGTGCAATGTATAAGTAAGGTTCGTAGTCCTACATACTAAAAAAGACTTTACAGGAATCATGACTAATATTCATAATTTTATATTAGTTCATATTCTTAACTTTAGGGATGCTTATCCATAACCAACATAAACCATGTGAGCTACATTGAATCCGGTGTCGTATGAACCCACACCGAAAAAAGGTGTTCTACTTGCTAGGGTAGAACCAAACATAATAGCTATCTAGGTGGATCCACTAGCTATATCCTAGGTGGAAAGTAGTAAAGTTGTAGTGAGAGTGCTTATACAAACCTTACCTATTACATAACCGGAGAGACTTCTACATCATTAGTATCACTTGGATGACTCAACCTATTGTATTAGCGGGAGGGTCTTTTCCTTGTTCTACATATCCACTTGGTGCTTAGATTAAACCTTTTTTTAGCATCTTTAATCCTTTATTAATCATTATTTCATAAGACTTTGGCTTTAGGGACATAATCGCTTATACATCATATAGCTCAAAGGTTTCTAGGATGAGAATGGACATTCATCACAGAACCAGCTTTATGTGAGAATGTACTTTCACATAATTCTTCCATTCACACATTCATGTGTGTGTGCATACATGTGATATATACTTCCACATAAAACCTCTATACAACATATGCTCATAATTCATTAATCATATAATTTACATGAATAGTAATAGATAATTGTGCATATGAGAACTATTCTTCAATTGGAACGATAAATCTACCCAAATCATATTGATACATGAGAGTGTGTGCTTTCATATTAGTCATCTTGATCATATTACATACACAACCTATCTATTGAGGAAACCATACTCTGAGGATCACAATACATATACAATATCCCTCAAGTCATAAACAACTCACATAAAGAGCCTTTAGGTACTATAGACCACACACTCATATTTCATCATAGGAGACAAAAAACATATTCAACATTAGAATAGAAGACTCTTAACATACATAAGATCACATTTTCATATAGGGTTACGTAGCTAGGGGGTCCTTCTACAACGGAATTTATCAGAACCAATCATATAGATCATACCTAACCCTAACAAAATCATTCACACACTTAACATTATCAATACACCCTAGTCATGATACTAGAATTGTAGACTACACAACTTCTTCAAAATCAATATAATCATCATGTTGAATAACTTTACATATATTGACCTGATGTCCGTGATCACATCACATAAGGATAGACAATAATGTAAACACCACCATCATAAGTGAACCATACCACACAATGTCAGCTATACTATTATAATTAAGAATATAGGTCAAAATACCAATTCTCCAAGCTATGATCATCATTCATCAATTCCGAAAAAATCAAAATGAATTGACATATAGTGAATAAGGAATAAGCAATTTAATAATCTAATCACAATTGAATCATCATCTAATCAAAATCACAAGACCGTCATTATAGGCTAAAATGAGTGATTGAGGAGATCGTGATTTCTTCATGAAATTGGATTGAATATCAAGTTAAAAATATCAATTAAACATAAATACATCCTTAGAATGACTTTGAAATTGATTTGGCAATGAACCCATGGCTAGATTAAAAGATAGGCAATTTGCTCATAAAATCTCATTTGAAAGCCTTTTTAAGAACTCCTTAGTTAATGAAAGATTACCATATCTTAATATAAGAAAATATCACACATTTGGATAAGAAATAATTTGAAAATTCCTCCTCTTTCTTGAACTTGAGCTTGGTGTCCATTGGAGGTTTGAGCGAATTTGGAAGAGAAGAGGGATTTGGGATTTTTTATTTCTCATTGGGTATTAGAGTATTGTGAAAAGGGTTAAATATGTCATAAAAAAGTTTATAACCAGCTCCCAAATTTACCAAATAATCCAATACTTATTTGGATTTTAAGTCATGTTAAAATTGACTTTAAAAGGACAAAACTGAATTTGAGAAGTAGCGGCGCATCGCGAAGGAAACTCCTATTTTTGCCTCACTTAATTTTTGAGGTATTGAAAATTGTGTCAGGTGTGCGATGCAAAGGAATATTGAGTGTTAAGTGGACGAAGCGAGATGACCTCCACATCTTGGTATTGCAAGCTGCCTTTGAAATTTTTCTTGTCCAACGTTTTGGTCCTCCTCAATTATGCTTAATGTGTTCATAAAGGAGTCGTACCCAAACATTTTGACGCCTAACATGAAAATTAATATACTAGGGTAAACTGCACTATTTTTAGACTCCAAAAAAAAAACAAGGCAAATACACAGTAGAGCACACTAGCACGTCTAATGACTAACTTTTGAACGTCTCGGTTGTTCTCGGATGTTTGGCCTCCACACATCTTCAAATAAACTATACAAGATATAAAAATTTTATTAACATGTTTTTATACTTTTAAGGAAAATGTGAGGCTCTAGATATGTACTTCATTTTGCGGGTATTGACATGTTAGCGGTGTCTTGTCAGCACGTTCCCTTTGGTTGTTAACAACACTTGCCTTCTGAATAGAAGGTGCACACTTTCTGGTTAACCTATACCGGTATTCCACCTTAGTTATCATCGTGTTTATATCATTCATTTGGGTTTCCAATGTAATTAGCATGAATTCGCCCTTGAATTCTTGGTTTAACTCAGATATCGTGCCACTACATTGTTCTGACATACGCACCTAAGAATGGTAAATTAAATATATAGTGTATATTGTTTTACTCTCTCAAAATTTATATTTAAATGATAAAAGAGTTTAGTATTAAAAATTTATGATACACTGCTAGTGGATTCATTAAGCGTCTTTAGTCGTGAATTGCCGAGTGATTCAACGATTCATCATTTCTCTAGCTCGTCGTCGTTTGTGCCTTGTTTTTATATCAGTGCATGTTGTAACATTGGGTATAATAACTCGGCTTTTCCTAACTATTTAGCACAGTGCCGACTCCTTCTATTCGTTGCCTTTTGATCCACTTCATTCAGGGCTCTTTTGCTCTAACATAAAAGTTATAAGTTTTTATCACATATGAATATAATTATACACTATAAAGGAAACTATTTTTATTAAAATAAAACCCTAGATGAGTCCAATTGTAGGACACATCAACACCCCAAACTTAAACTTTGTCTTGTCCTTAAGTAAAATTTATGCTCAACAGTTCAAATAGGTTGTCTCAAATAGTACTACACAAGACTCAATCATGAATGTACTCAAGAAGACATAATCTACTCATGGATAACTGAATTGCCTACTAAAAGATTCAAGTTGAGACACACCATAACCAAAGATTCTTGAGCGCATAATACTGTCTACTTATGCAAGTTCAATATAAAAAAAGTATTTTCATGCCCCCACAAAAAAATTGATTCCATTTTCACACACGTAGATTTATCAACTTAGGATCAAGAATTTAATGCAACCCACACACTCTCAACGAGGATCACATTGCATGTTTTAACCCACATGTTTGCCCTTATTTTCTCATTGACTTCCTTCCGGTTCACTTAAGATCAAAAAGGTATTTCTAAGGCTTGTCACGAGGATGTGTGCAAAGGTATGGTCATTTCGGCTTAGTGACTTTTTCTATAATCAGATGTGTTTTTATTATCATATATCTTCCTTCCTCGATCCTTAGTCAATTGCTTCTAAGTAATGTTTTATTTCCCTTCATTGATTGCTTGAAACCCGAAATCTTTTCATTTTCATGAATTTTCATTTATTTTTCTTTTTCTTTCATTTTTTTTGGAGGGCTTCAATTTCTCTACAATACCATGAGTTTGCGAGACTTCTCATAACTTCTTGACTTTTTCTTTCCCTTCTCACCATAACAAAAACTTAGGCTTTTGTCCTATGTTGTCTATTTATTGATATCACATCTCAAAAAGGATTATAGATAGTGGATAACGTAAGGTTTAGGTTTCATCAATGATTTTCCAAGGAAGAGGTAAGGTTCAAAGGGTGTTTAAAACAGTTTCACGCACTCATGGGTAGGCCACAAAAGAGGTATATGTCAAATTTTTCTCACACTCTTAAGAATTTCCTGAGATCATGTTAAGAGGATATATTTTTAAATTAATTAGATTAATCAGGCAAATTCTAGGTTTATTCAGACAAGAAGCCAACACACTTTTACTAGTGTGCAATAGTCATTGCACAAGAATCAATTTTATAATTGGGTAATCACAACGAGATGCAAAGAGTTCATATATTTCCTACATAACTTTATTCATTCTTATTTTAGCCACATATTCATGTTTGTTCGATTGAGAGAACTTTTGAAGTCATCAATATTGATAAAAATCAAGACGTAAAATTTTCATGAACAACCACTTTCAACACAAGAGGTGGCAAAATTTTCAATAGTGAAAATTTTTGGAAGGGTCAAAATTATTATTAAATTATGACGCCAAAAAGAACCATAGGCTCAAAAATTTGCTAAAGAAGTTTTGAAAATGTAATTTAAAAAACAACCCAAACATATATAAAAACAAAACAAATGCATTAAATATAAATTAACTAGTCAAAATTCGCAAATCAAGGTGGCTTCTTCACACTACCACAAATGATCAAAAATGCATTGCTTGTAAATTAAAGGATAAGGCATAGGGAAGTCATGTCTAATCCTCAATTTTCAAGTTGCCATTAGAGGGTCAAGCTGCATGAACTCTGGCAGGTGGTGCGGTGTCAAGAGATATTTGAAGAGTTGCATCCATCATAACTGCATCCATCTCCTCTTAGTAATCTCCTCCAGCTTCTTCATCTGTCCCCATTTATGATTCCTGGTTAATTGTCCTATCTACTGTGTGTCCAAGTAAAAAAGTGGATTGAGTCATGTCTAGGATTTCCACCATGCCAAAAATTTGAGACATGTCTATGGAATTCAAGTAAAACACCTCATCTTTGAGCTTTATCATGTCTACTTATAGTGCTACAACCTCCTCTAGGGATTTATGGTCTTGTTCACACATTGTTATCCTTTCTTCTAGAGTTGCAATTATTAATATCATTTATGCTACACCATCAT
Source organism: Solanum lycopersicum (assembly GCF_036512215.1). Classification (NCBI taxonomy): domain Eukaryota; kingdom Viridiplantae; phylum Streptophyta; class Magnoliopsida; order Solanales; family Solanaceae; genus Solanum; species Solanum lycopersicum. The sequence continues at coordinate 11,382,779 of NC_090809.1, read as the reverse complement.
CTAATGAAATTTGAATCATTTCAGTAATCTTTGTTTCTACACTTGCAGCGTGGGATTTTAGTTGACTGCACCTGCTGTGCCATTTAGATCAATAAATTCATAGCGATTGGGGTGTAGAAAGCAATAGACATGAGCGATTACGCCGTAGTAGAAAGACCGGATGAGTTAGCACAAGAAACATGGGGTTATTTATACTTGGAGGCTTGAAAAATGGGCATTGTTCTCATACTTCCATAGTGAATCCATTGTCTCGGGCTTCCTATGTTTTTTTTTGCCAGGTCATTGAAATATTTGGCTTCTATCTTACGAATATGTATGGAGGATGAGGTATATTCTTCTATATACTTCCTAGCATTCGTATGCACTTTGGCCCTTCTGCATAACCGAGTGATCAATAGTGGAAAAAAGAGAGATGTTCTGCTTTTCATTGCTCGTATGTTGATTTCTGAAGCGATGATGGTCTCTAAATTTGTCCTTTCATGCCTTAATTTATCCATGGAGCATCTTTAGCGTGATGTAGGATGGATTCATTCTAAGAAGGCATAATTGTGCTACTAATTAACCCTAACTAATATCTTGCGGTAACGTTCCAATCCTTTTTTTTCAATCTGGACCCCTTCTACTAGCCAATTTGGTGCTTCTTGATCGGTAATTACTGGATCTAGCCATTTGTTCATCTCATTCAGCTTCATATTTTCTATCACGCTTTGACAGAGATTATGAATTTTAGTGCGAAATCCCAAGGCTGCATTTATGGCTCCACTATTGCAAGCTGCCATTCTTCCTCGAACTTCCACATAATATACCGATTTGAAACAGGATACCATCCTTTAACTTTGAGGGACCATAACAATGTTTTTATCATATAATTTTCACCAACCTTGGGATATATGGGTTATGTGTCATGATGAATATCTTAAACTGATGTTACTTCGTGCACTCTATTGCTGCTGGATATCTATCGATGACCCATATATTGGTAACCTCTTTTCTTTAATAATCATCCTCAACACCTCATACTTTGATCAATTTGTGGACTTACATAGGAGTCTTTTCCCTGGTAGTGCTAGCGTCATAGTTTATTCTGTGTTTGGAGAAGTTAAGACTACACATTCTTGGCTCCTCACCCTTGATGGTTCATTTAGCCATTTTGTTTGTCTCTCTATCCTTTGTGTTTTTTCCTCATCTTCCTTCTTAGGATATGTGTTATAATGGATAGGGTCAAAGTCGTAAAGGCCCATGCTATCAACATTTGAATATGCTAATTCAAGAAATTTTCCCTTAGAATGCTTCGTAAACTTCCCGCTTTATGGTGGTGAATTCTAACTAATTCGAATTCCCTTTTCTTTTCTTCAGGCTAGTTTTGCGGCCATATCTAAAAAATGATTGTGAGTTTAATTAATGGGGAGTATAGAATCACAGATAGGTATTACAGTTTAATCAACAAATTGCAAATCATCTTTGGGGAACCAAAGTGAGCTCGCCCAAAAGCTAAGCTCAATGTTTACGGTGGGTCGGCAAAGATATGTCCTTTTAATTGAGCCGACCATTTTATGTGAATATAATAGTGTCCACCAAAATTTACAATATATAGAAAAATAGTTTAATTAAGTAAACGGAGATCATCATTACTATCGGCATATCAATGAGAACATTCAATGTTCAGGATTATATTTGTCTAATATTACTGCACATTCAACACTTAGTTCTGAGATTATAGTTGACCAGAGGTTACTGAGCGAACCACCGAGAAGTTTCACAGACTTAACCCAGTTTGCTAAATGACCCGTCATCCCAAAACTTCAACCCTAATCTCAATATTTCCCAAAAATAAAATAAAACTATGCTGAAGAAAATTCATCCCTGACACATAATACCCTCAAATGGTGAACATTAATTAGGTCTGAATCAATACATATTGATCAAACTAATAATCAAATTGGCATCATTTTGTGAATCTTGACCAAAACTCAAACAAGTTATTTTTAATAAAGAGGTCTTGCATGCAACAATAAATATAGGTACTCAAATTGAGAGTAGATTCTTCAAAGACGAACTTGGGACTTTCTTTAACTAATTTTTTTAATTTTTTGAAGAGAACAGTATTGCAACGCCAAGCATAAATTTAAATCGAATATCTAGAAAATAATTTGAGACCAAAAATACTAGTGTAATGTGATAGAGTTTAGATTCTTACCTTGGTGCGTAGTTGTGAGTCTTGAAAGTGAAAAGGAGCGGAGAAATGTATTTTTTGATCATATATGCAATGAAATTGTTTTCCAATAGGTGATGTTAATCATAATTGTCAATTCTATTTGGTTAATCGCCAATTGGTTGTGTATCCTTCCTTTATTGTGAAATCATTGTTCTCATGAGGATCAAGTCAGCGGCTTGATGATACACAAAATGAGATACCTATTCACCAACATACAATTTTTCAACCGTCACTTTAACATTCATCAACCACACACCATTATTTATAAAAATAAAGTTGTAACATTTAAGATTTTTTGTTACCTCCCAAGAAGAACCTTATTTAACGTCTTGGCATAACACACATCTCTGTCATGATCCAAGAATTCTTATTGATCCACAAGGGATATTTCTTATTTTTTGGGGGGCATAATGTGTCAACACCCTCCCTACAAGTGTCTCAATCAGATGGATAGATGTAAAATGTGATCAAACATTCTGTTTTAACACTTTGACATTTTTATGCATCCATTCGATGATTCTATCTTGTGTATGGAGATTTTGAAGAATAGTTAGCAGCGTGTTGTCAACATGTTCTCTTTCTTTGTTAACAACACTTGCGTTCTCAAGAGAAGTTAAACACTTTCTTTTTCACATCCGGGGAGCACCCCTTAAATGTAACCGGCGACGTCATCCTCTTTGAGGACTTAGACTAGCCTCTTAGCATACAACATTACATTCATAGTTTTAAAAATGCGGGAATATTTAAAACTCTTTATTACTACTACATTGAGGTTTACATAGACCTCTACACATAATTATTCATATCCAGTATTCATAGACCCTTCATTAAAGAGGATTACATAGTCTTCTACTTTTATTACACATCAATATCTATACTATATTACATTGTCTCAAATTGATATCTCATCTCATAACCATCCAACAATATTATAACAATTTGGGCATAGCCCATACGTCAATCTAACAGAGCGACATATAGGCTATATAATTTATATCAAATGAAAATGAAGGAAAAATAACAATCATAAAACAAAAACAACTTCATAATCTCGGTATTGGCATTACCCTCATAAAGTGAGGACCTACCTACTTGGATTATTGAGAAATTCCAAGCCTTCTTCAAAGTCGTATAAAAAACCTTCAACAAACAGAACCTAAAATGTTGGGGAAAAGGGAAAAAATGGGTTAGTACACTACGTTTACTAAGTATGAGATCATATGTAGATATAAGATCAAATCATGCTTAAAAGGGACATTTAATTTAAAACATGCTTATTACATTTAGAAAGACTTGTGCATATCTAAGAAAACCATGCCGATCAATAATGCATATTCATTATGTCGAAAGCATGTCCATCACAAGACTAACAATACTAAGTCTAGTCTAATAAACATGCATATCATATCATTAAACACATAGTCATAACAATTATATCATCAAGTAATAATAGTAACAAGCATAGATAAGAGTTCATTACAACATAATCAAAGCAAGATAGTCACACATGGATCCTCATTATGTCAACAAGTGCAATGACCAAGAAAAACTACATAACCTTACTTAATCAAGTAACCCAATAAGAACCATGACTAATATCCAACTTCAAATCACATATCATTTAAGAGTACATATCATCATACTTTAACAATAGAGACCAAACACATGTGCATTAGAGTAACCTACATCACATAGTATCAATTTCATGTAAGATAATCATATTATCACCATTTACATTTATAAGCATGTACATACATAACAACAACTTCCCAAGGCTTCCCTCAAGGCAAACTAGTGCAAGGCATAGGTAGATTCCCATACCCCTACCTAGGCTAAGTCAAACCTCTTAGGTAACCTTAGTTGATTCGTACTTTCATTACTTCTTTTTATTTTAGGGAACACTTGCTTTTATCGACATAGACCATAAGGTATAAGAGTGGAATCCGGTGTTGTAAAAACATACACCGATTGAACGTGGTATACCAGCCAAAATAAAACCAAACATTAGCATAACTTTCTAGGTAGATTTACTAGCTAGTCTTCCTATAGGGTAAACATAGTTCCAAAACAAAGATATAGGTAATCCCTCTACGAGCCACTTTGCAATTGGAGACTCCTCTCATTGGAATCCATTGGGTGAGTATCCCGCATTGGGGGTCAACACTTCATGTGGAACTATAGGATAGTTCTTCCTCTATGGAAAGTCAACACCCCCGATTGTCAAGTTCACTCGGTTCTAAGCTTAGTCCTTTCATGAAATATCTTTAATGTCTTTATTAATCATCATAGCTCATTATAGGTCATAGGGTATAACCCTTGTATAATCATCATCATCATATCTCAATAAGAATTGCATGAGTATTGTACTTTCGTTACAATTCATATAAACAAGGTTAGTACATTTACATATTCATTCATGATAAGGCACATTGATAGTCATCACCATACTTATAACATTTACATCTTAGTCAAACTCACAACCATAGTCAAGACATTGCAATTCAACATCATACCAACCCTATCAATCCTAATACATGATATACTTCTATGCAACATCATCACTTAATCTCAAGTAACCACAATTGAAGTAAAGAATAGGGATCACAAGACTTACCACTCTCCTTCATACTTCATTTTCAAGGTCTTACAATAAACCATCAACTCTACTAAATAGGGGAGTAATATCATTACACAACAATAACTATTATGATACTAAGGCCAATTGAATCACTACATCATAATTTATCACTAGTTCATAACTTAAGATAAAAGACATAGGTCAAATTCACAACATAATCTAGACAGACTTCTCAAGAACTAGCATGATAGGATTATAATTCATCCTAATCGATTAATCATTGATATAATAACATAACCTATTAGCAATTCAACAAATAACAAAGTCAATTGAACCAACATTACACAATTCATATTAAGATCATAAGCTAGGGTTAAGGGGAATGGATCATCTTTTACAATTTATACTAACCCATCAAGAAGTAGTGTGATATAGTAACAATTCATCATATTTTAATCAATCATATCTAAATAATCCATAAACCAATAAGTTTGGATGACGAATTTCGAGATTGAAAGAAACCCACATGAAAACTCAACTTTTGAAACCAATTTGAGTGGACCCGTTGGGGAAAGAAGTCCCAAAGGTGAATAGATCCCATACCTTAATGTTTGATGAAGATTGATCGAGAAATTCTCCCTTTACAACCCTTGAAACTTCCCCTAGCTTAGTCTTCAATGGAGTTTTTTAACTAGAGACAGGAAGAAGAGAGAAGGAAGAGAATTTGGGTTTGTGAGTTTTGAGAACTTAACTTAGTCTAATTAGCTTAGAGACCTCATATATGTAGTGAAATAACATAGTTAGATTTCCCTATGAACCCTAATTAACTTCCTAACTAAAACATATCATTAATAACTTAAGTGAAACGTGCAGTGATAATTAATCATCAAAGACGACTCCATGATCGACGGATCGTGGGTAAATCGACGACCACTCCCCCTTCCGTACTGCACATCCGTTGGTATGTTAAGAGATTGGAACAAATTGAGAATTATACAAAATGTCTAACTGTTGGTCGAGGGATGGGATAGACTCTTTGTCGATCAACAAACGCCTCATCGACTTCACTTGTGGGTGCACACTGCGCAGGCAATGCTTTTGACCCAAAAAAACAAAAGGGTTTTCTAAAGGCCCCTAGTTGGTCCTTGGGGAGTCGTACTAAGATGTTTCTATTATGACTCAAACTTAACACAAGTTAGACACCCTTTCACAAAAAATTATGAATTTCCTAAAAGCTAGTTAAATAGACTAAGGTGCGCTACTATCTCATTGACTTATTTTCTAGGCATCATAGACGTTATTTAACATTTTGGTTTCTAAACATCCTAAATGAATTATATACATTAAAATATACCTTAAAACAGTGTCTAAACCTTTTTACACCTATGTTAGGATCTAGAACACATCTAAAATTTTTGGAGTGTTACATTATCCCCCCCCCCCTCCCGTTAGGAATATTTATCCCCGAATGACACTAAAATCATTTGAAAGGGAGGAATAGACTCAAGACTAGAGGACCAACCAACAAAATTACACTACAACATGAGTTACAACATCAATCATATAATTTACAAAAGGCAATTAAAAAACTTCAATTACCACATCTAAGGATCAATATTACATTATGAGGGTTATCCTCCCACAATAACAAGAGCTCAACATACTTTACATGAGTCTATTATGTCAAAGTTCAACTTACCAACATGCTACCTATAATTTAATAAAGACTCAGTATATCAAAATGCACAACATAACTCAAAACAAGCCAAAAATAAAAATTGACAATTGTTAAGTTCAATCGACATATTTCACTAAAACCACGTCAGAAATGTACTTTTTTGCAAAACTTTTCCAAAAATCAAGAAACTTCAATTTTAGTCATTAATTTCATTATTAATAAGAACGACTAACCTTAGTTTTCAAAAAGATGAGGGTAATGGGACTTCATGTCGGCCTCGGCCTCCCATGTTGCACCCTAAACTAGGTGATTCTTCCATAACACCTTTACGGAAGCCCCCTCTTTATTACTCATCCTCTTTAATTGCCTATAATGAATTTGAATCGTAACCTCCTTATAGGACAATTATCCTTCGCACCAAACCCTTAATAGGAAGAATAAACTCGGGATCACCGATACACTTCTTAAGCATAGAAACATGGAAAACCGTATGAACGAAGCCAATTCACAATGAAATTTCAAATCATAGGCAAACTTACCAACTCTTTTAAAGATTTCATTCTGACACACATAACGAGGATTCAACTTCCCTTTCTTTCAAAATCTAACCACCCCCTTAATAGGAAAAATTTTCAATTACACTTTATCACCTTTTCAAACTCTAAATCCATTATCCTATGATCGACATAAGAGTTTTGTCGACTATAGGACGTTTCAAACCGATTCTTTGTGATATGAAATTTCTCCAAAGTCTTATAAATCATTACGGGACCAAGAATCAAATACTCACCAACTTCAAACCACCCAATAGGAGATCTACACCTCCTACCATACAAGGATTCTCAAGGAGCCATGGATATGGATGTATGAAATCTATTATGGTAACTAAACTCCACCAAAGTAAAGTGATTATCCCAACTCCCTTTGAAGTTGATGACACAAGCTCTAAGAATATCCGCAAGGGTTTGAATAGTATGCTCCGCTTGACCATCCATTTGGGGATGAAAAACAGTACTTACTTCACCTTGGTACCTGACCCTTCTTGGCATTACCACCCACACCTTTATGTGAATTATGCAACCCTATCCGATATTATGTATAACGGAATACCACGGCGACACACAACCTCATCTATGAAGATCTTTGCATATCTTCCACAGAATAAGTAGACTTGATGGGAATAAAACGAGCATACTTGGTCAACCTATCCACCACCACCCATATGGAGTCATATGGTTTTTAAGTCTTAGTCAAACCTAACGAAAAATCCATATTGATGTCTTCCCGCTTACAAGTAGGAATTTGGATTTGTTAAGTAAACCACCTGACTTTTGATGTTTGACTTTCACTTGCTGGCAATTTGGACACTTTGCTACAAATTCTGCTATGTCCTTCTTCAAGCCTTCCTACAAATAAACGTCCCTATGTTCATGATACATCTTTGTCGAACCTAGATGAGTGGAGTAAGGTGACCCATGAGTTTCCTCAAGAATCAAGTTTGTCAAACCATCTACATTGTAACACAACAGTCGTTGATACCTTAAGACATCACCCCCCCAAGGAGAATGATTCATTCAGCTTACCAAGAACTGATTCATTCAACTCCATCAACGTTGATCAAGGTATTGTTTGGACCTCACGTCAACCACCAATGATGACTCGGAGTTATGATGGACTATAAAACCACCATTTGGAGCTTCTAATCTAACACCTAATCTAGCCAACCTATGAACATATTTAAATAGGTATTTCTTGTATTCATCATAATGAGACACACTAACCATGGTCATATGACTTAGATCATCTGCAACCACATTCTCCTTGTCGGGTAACAGACAACACTCAAATCGTAATATTTCAAAAATTCCAACTGTAATACCCCTAAATGAGTTAGGTTGCATAGAGGCTAACATGTTTTTCCTAAGGGTGTAAGGTACTAAAATGGTTTGTAATATGATATTTCGGCAGTGTGTAAAGATAGAAATTATCTGGAAGTCAAATATTAAGGGATGACCAAGACGTTTGACGACTAGTCGCCAAAGGGGCCTTAGATGCTTTTATATGTTTTTGAGTGTTTTATGAGCTTATGAGTACTTTTATGTCTAATAATTTATTATTATAAGCATTTCATGGATTTTCATAAATTTTAGAGCTCAAACTTTTAAGAACGTACGAGACATTCAAAAGATAGTCCTTGAGACATGCATGTGTTTCTTGATGGGGCCTAGCATGTTAGATGTGTTACATTTTATTGTTTTGGTTTAAAATGATGTGGATGGTCCTCGAATTTTTAATGTACATAATTATATTGGAAACTCCCAGGTAAAACTTCCCAAGGGCCTCGCAAAAGGGCCTACAAGAAGGACCTAAGGGCTATCGAGACACTGCCTTGGCAGTGTCAATCGATCAGCCAAACGACGCCTCTGTGCGGACTGACGCTCCATAAATGGGGAGGATCAATGTGAAATTATCTTGGATAATTCTTGGAAATTTACATCCTCATACCCAAACGAAGGAGTCACAGGATTGTTTATCGATGGACAAATGCCCCGTCTATGGTGTCCGTCGATGCAGGCCTGCAAACAATGCCATGCACGCTGTCTATTATTGGGGTGAATTGGAAATTCACATGATAAAGTTTCCCTAGGCATTTTATTTACCTATTTTTAAGTATATATATATGATCTAAAACGTGAATTGCTTTTACCTATCCTCAAATAAAAATCAAAAACTCCCTCTCCCAAAATATCCTCTCTAGTAACCTCCATTGAAGGTGAAGCTCAAGAACATCTTGGAGATTGTATTTCTATGGGTTCTTCTTCATGTTTTAGAGATTTTCATCTGGATAAAGGTAAGGTAATCCTTCATCTCTAGGTAACCTTTCACTTGGTGAGTTAATCTCCAAGTTTTCAAAGAAGTTTCATGATCAAATCTTTTCTTCTTCAATCTATACATGGGTTATTTCTAAAAACATTTTTAATCAATTAATCATGATTAATTTTGTGATAATGTATTGGTTTAACATGACTTTCAATCCAATTACATGATGAACCCATGTCCCTTCCCAAACTCGATTTAACCCTTGCATGGGCATTATGATAGTGTCTTGTTATTGGTTAAATATTTATTCTCTTACATTGAATTTCTTATGTCTACTGTTATTTACGTGTGTTGATGATGAATTGATAATGAAGGATTCATGTGGATCAATATATGAAGATTTGAACATGACTAGCATCTGTCTTCTGTGTGTTTAAAGTGATCTCAATTGTAGAACAATTGTGTAGGATTTCAATTAAGCAAAGATCATTGTAGTTAATGTCTTAAAGTTAATATTATGGATGAATTGTGTTTTTAAATCCTTGATTATCAAATCAAAGGAATCTTGATAAGGATTAACCTACATGTTTTTGCCTGAAGGTTGATAATGCTATGAACATAGTATGATCTACATTTAGGTGTCTATGAAACATCATTTAGACTTGATTATTACGTCTTTAAATACTCACCTAGCTTGTTTTGTTTGTATGTTATGAATGTTAATCATGGTGATGAAAATATAGAATATTAGTAAGTGATCTTTGACTCTCTACTCTGTAATATATATGTGATGCATTGTATTATGTTATAGTACAATCTTGTAGCGACTTTTGCATGGTTTCTTTCATGATTAAACATGTATTAGATACTTCTGTATAATGTATTGATGATGAAAAGGGTGTATTGATCAATGATGATCAAAGGATAATGAAGTGGTAAGAATGACTCATCCTCTCTACTTTTCTTTTTTATTGTAGTTCATGAAGCCTTGTATGGCATTGTGTGGTATGTACCACTTATGGTGGAGGTGTTTACTTATTGTCAATATATATGTATTGATTAAGGCATTGAATGCAAATTGATGAATATATGAGTGTGTGGTTATGATGATCACACAATGTGAAGCTTATGCCTACATTCCTATTCTAGTTGTGATCTAGGTCGTATGGATATTGTATAAGCATGTGTATATTTATGTTAAGGTAATGTGTAGGTGCTTACATTGATGATTTAAAATTGTTAATAATTCCTTAACTATGTATCGCTATGTGAATGCATGAATAGCAAAAGTTATGAGTCTTAAATGTAATATGAAGTTGACTTATGTCCTATGCTATTGTGTGCCATTTGATCTATGCTTGAAAGGGTATAACTGCCTAAGACGGTGACTTCCTCAATGTGTTGTTGATATCCATTATGTGATCATATTGACTAATGAACACAGACTCTTACTCTAAATGTATGCTTAAAAGTAGGATAGGTCATGGTATCGGTACTTCTCATATTCACTACTGTCTACTACTATGCATGTTAAGCTTATGTTTGTGAAAGTATGATATGTGTTTCCATACCTAGAATGACTTGATAGGTTTACAAGTATGGTCAAGGGTATAGGATTTTGCCTACGCATGACACATGTGTACCTTGATAGGATAGTTCCTAGGTGTGGTTTCTATGTACATGAAAATGAATGTATGGGTATATAATGAATATGACTTTATGATATGATGGATGTATGAATGTGCATAGTTTCTTACTGTGTTTATATGAAGAGATTGCTCATATAGTTATACTTATAGACTTATGCATTGATATATGAACATATCTGACATTTATGTGTTATGTGAAAGGTTTGCTCACATATAAGTACATACATATATGGATGATGATATAGTAAGAGGGGCCTTGAAAGGTGTTCCCAAGAGTACCAATAGACTATATAGGTTCTTGAATATGCTATAAGCATATAAAGAACTAATATCCTTAGCATATGTTTTATTACATAATGTTAATAAAGACTTTAAATAAAGGGAACTTATCTTAACACCGTGTGAACTTTACAATGAGAGGTATTGACTTCCATTGGAATAAGATTCACCATTTTTTTTTATAGAGTGTTGACTTCCCTTAGAGGAATACTCACATATGGATCAAAATGAGGAGGTGGCTTACCTTTGAGGAACGTTCACCCATGTTTTCTCATTAGAGGAGTCTCCAATTTCCAAATAGCATGTAGAGGTATAATACCTATATCTTAGTTCCATAAAATATGCTTGCCTTATAGTATCTAACAAGTGAATTCACTTAGGATGCTAGGATATATGTTAAGGTTCTACTTTGGATAACTAGAACACCTTCCATTGGTGTAAGGCTCTACAATACCAAATTCAGTGTTTAGCATCCATGGTCTTAGTGTCAGTTAAAGCTATATTATTTCTAAAGATAATGGACAATGGAAGTAAATGAGTAAGACCCTAACTAGGATGCCTAAAGGAAGGTTACTTAGGTTAGGTGGAAGTAATAACCCACCTATACATTGCAGAACTGACTCCTTATGGAGTTTTAGTAAGGTGATTCAATGTGTATGATTATGGGTATGTCTTTATGCATTGTATGGTAGTATTTTTCTACTTGTTATGAAGATGTGTATTGTATGAGTCTATAGTGTGGTATTATACTTATATGAACTATGTTGGTTTTAATGACTACACAATGAAGGTCTTGTATTGACAAGAATGAAGTTTTCTTCACTTACTTGTTAATGTATGAAGTAGAATGTTAAGGCTTATGGTATCATCATAAATTTACTAAGTATGTGTGAGATTATGGGGATTAACATGTACATTGCACTAGTATACTTATATTGGTATCTTGATGAAGGTCTTTGAATTTTATATGTGAAGTAAAGTTGGTATATGTGAATAATCAGTAAGGTTTACTGTAACATGCTTACGGTATTGGCTTAAATGTGTCTGTGTACTATACTTCTATGATTGTAAGTGATGGGTTATGTATGATTTATGATTTATTACTTGTGTGCTTCAGGTGAAGCATTGCACCCAACATTACTAAAGGGATTACATGGAAGGTTAATAAGTTGAAAGAAGGAATTCTGTGTAAAGTAGAATTAGCTTAATGTAGAGTGACCCCAATGTGGCTTAACTTCTATATGTGATAATTCATGATAATTTGACTTGGAATATATATATATGAAGTATGTGAATGATATAACTGCTCTCATATAAAGGATTTACAAAATTAACTCAAAAATACATGAAATATGATTACAAGAAAATGTCCCTTTTGAATACATGTTTTTGCATGGTTTCCAAACTCACTGCATTCTTATTCTAACGTCATTCTTCTCTAGTATTTACACAAAGTGTAGGTTATGGATGCTTATAAGATGTCTATATGATTGAGTACCTTGATATGTGACTCCTAAGGTCAAGTAAAGGAATATTTAAGTCTTATGTTTTAAGGGTCGTGCTCCCGATTGTATTCTTATGATGTTGTGTCTAGGATGTCAAAGAGACTTACGGTCTAAATATGTATTCTGACTTATATTTTATACATATACGAAGTGATGTTTCTAGCATACGATGAAAAGTTTTAAATTTTTCTCTAAATTTACTATGATAATGCGATAATGATAACTATGGTCTTGTATAACACCACCGAGAGGTCATGTACACCATGTTACTTCTAGGGGGTGCTCCCCGGAAGTGACACCAGCAACATTCTTTATTCAAGAATAAACTCCTTTTGGTTAAACACATGTACGAGACTTTTTTTGTTGGTACACACATCAACATAAACACCATACAAGTAATGCCTCTATATTTTCAATGCAAATACCACGCCCGCTAACTCAAGATTCATGAGTTGGATAGTTTTTCTCATGTACCTTAAGTTGTCTAGAAGCGTAGGCGACTAATTTCCCATGTTACATAAGAACACACCCCAAACCCACTCGGGATGCATCACAATACACAACAAATCCCTTTGTACCATCCGGTAAGGTCAACACCCAAACGAATGTAAGCCTATCTTTCAAGATTTGGAAGCGTATCTCACATGCCTCCTACCACTCAAACTTCTTACTCATTTGGGTCAAAGTAATCAAGGGGGATGAAATCAACGCAAATCCATATACAAACCTCCCGTAATATCCCTCTAGACTCAAGAAACTCCTAATGTAAGTTGGCGTCAAGGGTCTAGGACAATTTTTCACTGCCTCCATTTTCCTTGGATGAATCTCAAATCCCTCACTAAAGATGATATCACCAAGGAATGCCACCAACCTCAATCGAAACTCGCATTTGCTATACATGGCAAACAATTGATATTCTTTAAGTACTTAAACACCACTCTCAAATTATCTATGTGTTCACCCTCATTTTTCGAATATACCAAGATGTCATCAATGAAGATAATGACAAATTAATCTAGGTAACTTTGACAGACCCTATTCATTAAGTCCATAAATGTTGTCGGAGAATTAGTGAGACCAAAGGACATTACTAGGAACTCATACTAACCATATCTAGCCCGAAATTCCATCTTTGGTATATACTCACCTCTCACCCTAAGTTGATAATACCCCGACCTCAAGGGAATCTTAGAAAAGTAGCTTTCCTATTGGAGTTTATCAAATAAGTCATCAATTCAAGGGAGAGGATACTTGTTCTTAGTAGTGACTTTATTGAGTTGGCGATAATCAATGCACATTGTAAGGGACCATCCTTCTTCTTAAAAAACAACATCGGAGCACCCATGGAAAAATACTAGGTCGAATGAAACCTTTGTCTGGAAATCATTAAATTGAGACTTCAACTATTTCAATTCGGTCAGATCCACTCGATAAGGAGGAATTTATATGGGGTTGGTATCTAGTAGCAAACCGATACCACAATCAATTTCACATTCATGAGGAATATCGGGAAGATCATTAGGAAAGTCCTCTGGAATATCCCTCACTACGGGGACCGAATCAATAGAAGTAATATCAGAGACTAAATCTTGGACTCTTACTATATAATATCGATACCCTTTATAGATCATTTTACAAGCTTTCAAACAAGAAGTTATACGACCTCTTGGAATATAATTTCCCACATTCTACTCTAAAACAGGTTCATTTGGAAAGTTAAACTTCACCACCCTCGTTCTACAATTAATTTAGGCAAAGCAAGCATGCAACCAATTCATACCTAAAATTATAATCAAAATCAAACGTATCAAGTTCTACTAATTCAACATAAGAAACTCTATTGAGAAACATTGTAAGACAATTTCTATACACCCTTTTTGCAACAATTGATAACCCACCAGGGTAGACACTACAAAAGTGTAATGCAAAATATCGGGTAAAATATCAAACTTTTTGTCTACAATGAAGTACCAAAACAAAATATACAATCGGGATCAAGTAAAGCATGTACATCAATAGAGAAGAATTTCAACATATCGGTCACCACATCGGGAGAGGTCTCTTGCTCACCTCTACAACTGAGAGCATAGAAGATGTTCTTCTTAGAAGAATCACTAACCACTTGGTCTTCATATTAGGGAAATCCCTAAACTTGTGACCACTCTTGCCACAGCCATAATGGAAGGTGTTGACTTTCCATAGAGGAAGATTCATCCTATAGTTTCACATAAGGTGTTGACTCCCCAACGAGGAATACTCACGCAACGGATTCTAATGAGAGGAGGCTCGAAATTCAAAGTGGCATGTAGAGGGATTATACCTATCTGTTAGTTCTTGAACTCTATTGCCCCTATAGGAATACTAGCTAGTGGATAAACCTAAAAAACTATGTTTCTGTTTGATTTTACTTTTGCCGGTCGACCACCTTCAATCGGTGTAACGTTTACAACACCGGATTCAAAACATAGCTCTTTTGGACCATGTCGGTTAAGGCAAGTGTTCCCTAAACTAAAATGAAAAAATGAAGTACGAATCAACTAGGGTGACCTAAGAGGTTTGACTTAGCTTGGTAGGGGTAAGTCAATCTACTTATGCCTTGCACTAGTTTGCCTTGAATTAAGCCTTGGGTGGTTGTTCTTATGAAGGTACACGCATACAAATGTAAATGGTGATAGTACATGCATACAAATGTAAATGGTGATAATATGATGATCTTACAAGTAATTGGTATTATGTGATGTTGGTTACTCATATGCACATGTGTTTGGTCTCTATTGTTTAAGTATGAATATATGTACTCTTAAATGATATGCTATGTGAAGTTTGATATTAGTCATCGTTCTTGTTGGGTTAGTTGATTGAATAAGGTTATATAGTTTTGCTTGGTCATTGCACTTGTTGACTTAATGAGGGTCCATAGGTGATTGTCTTGATTTGATTATGTTAAAATGCTTTGATTATGTTGAAACTCTTTGATTATGTTGAAATGAACTTCTATCTATGATAGTTACTATAAGAACTTGATGATACAGTTGGTATGACTATGTGTCTAATTATGAGATATGTATGTTGATTTGACTAGACTTAGAACTGTTAGTCTTGTGATGGACATTCTTTAGACTTAATGAATATGCCATATTGATTGGTATGTTTTTCTTGGATATGAATAAGGCTATCTAAATGTAAGTAAGCATGTTTTAGATGAAATGTACCTTTTTAGCATTATTTGATATTATATGTGCATATGGTCTCATACTTAGTACAAGGATGTACTAACCCCATTTTCTCCCTTTTCCCAAACATTTTAGGTTCCGATCGTTTAAGGCTTTTGATACGACTTTGAAGAAGACTTGGAATTTCTTAATCACCTAAGTGGGTAGGTCTTTACTTTTTGAGGGCGATGCCAATATCGAGCTTATGAAGTTGTTTCAGTTTTATGACTCTTAAGTTTCCTTCTATTTTAATTTCAGTACAAATTATATAGCCTATATGCGGCTCTTTTACATTGATGTAACTTGATAATTGGTTATGAGATCAGATGTACATTTGAGACTATTGATATCTTATATATACTTATGTGCAATAAAAGTAGAAGACTAAGTAATCTTCTTATATGAAGGGTCTATGTATACTCGATATGAATATATTATGTGTATGTAGAGATCTATTTAAACCTCAATGAAGGAAATATGACTTTTTATAAATTTTCCCACATTTTTAACTTATGTATGTAATGATGTATTCTAAGAGGCTAGTTTAGTCCTCAAAGAGGACGACGAGGCAGTTACGTCTATGGGGTGCTCTCCGTATATGAAAAACTTTGTATCAGAGCATCTGGTTGAATATTTTTGAGTCGTTGTCTCTTTCAACCACGTTTATGTTATTCGTACTCATAATTGTGAAGCGCTCCACACTTATGGATACGAATCTATGTGATGCTTAGGAAACCCTCACTTTTCATGGAAAGCCAATCTCGTGCCTATAGAGTATATTTATTGTATAATTTAACCTAAACCTTATATTTTATAGGATTTTAATACTTGATGGAATGCAGCATGAAGACTTAAGGAAGAGATTGCTAATGCAGGAATTCCTCCCCGTGGTGATCAAGTGTCTCTTCTTGAAGAAGAAGTCAATATTGAGCAAGCTTCGGTCAATCCTCCTCCTTTGACGGATGTTGACACAAGGGATTCCCCTTTAAAAATGTCCATGGAAATTTCTTCACAAGGCCAAGCCGTCACTACACAAGGACAGGCCATGACGGCCCTAGCTAACTAGAGGTTGTACCTCGAGCAAACCAACAAGTGTCTACCATGGACTTCTATCCAAGGGATTTCACTAAGATGAATCCTCCTACTTTCTATGGGTCCACGGTTAAAGAACACCCCCAAGAGTTCATCGATGAAATCTATAAGATTATTTATGCTATGGGTTTG
This sequence comes from Solanum lycopersicum, assembly GCF_036512215.1. NCBI lineage: Eukaryota > Viridiplantae > Streptophyta > Magnoliopsida > Solanales > Solanaceae > Solanum > Solanum lycopersicum. The sequence goes on along the minus strand of NC_090809.1, from coordinate 11,365,619 downwards.
ACTAAACTTACCAACTCCAAGATGTGTTCCAAACTTGGTAAATCCAATGGAGGGATAATAGGCCTTGAAGAGGTGGACCCGTGACTTGGTAGATCTTCAAGAAGACTTTTCTTGATCGGTTCTTCCTAAGGGAGAAGAGGGAAGACAAAGTGGTGGAATTTATCAACCGTTAGCAAGGAGGTATGACTGTGCTTGAATAATCCTTGAAATTCACTAAATTGTTATAATATGCTTCTACTTTGGTTTCCGATCGTAGGGATAAAATGAGTCATTTTGTGATGCGGGTGTTTGATGATTTTCAAGAGGAGTGTAATTCGTCAATGCTATATGACAATATGAACATTTCTCGTCTCATGCTTCATGCTCGACATGTGGAAGGGGAAGGTCTAAGAGAAAGAGTAGTGGTGCTTAGAGGGCAAGATATTTTGATAGTGGTTCTTCAAAGGGTAGGCTTGATATCCAAAAACAAGACTAGGTTAAAGAAAAGGTTCTCTAATTCCCTAAATCTCGTGATGATAATGTGTTTGTCTCTAGTCGAAATGCAGAACAACACAATTTATGGGAGGTTCGAACAATTCGAACACCAACAATGGGAGAAGGAAGCAAGACACAACCTGGGGGAAATTTGATTGAGAAACAGGATACTACCAGCAACAACATGAAGTTGCATACATCGGCCTCATCGAATGCTGAACAATCCTCAAACTTTTCTTTTGGAATAATAGGTAACTCATCCTATCTAACTCCTATTGTTGATGCTTCACAGGTCAAGCCAAATGAAGATGACAAGGGAGAAGAGAAAGGAGAAACACAACCTCAAAGGCAGGAACAAGCAAGTCACAAAACACAACCTGCAGGCATGGAAATGCAGCAAAGAGCGAATGATCAAAGGAATGCTGCAAATGGTAAGGAAAGCCAACAATTCACAAACAAAGCTCAACTCAGGCTCAAAGACAGGAAAACAGTCAACAAGGAAAAACAAATTCAGCAAACCAAAGCAACAGGACAACCATGGATTTCCAAAGCAATTTCCCAACAATCTACAACAACTTCACTAGGTATGACCCTAAATCTCGAATAGATAGAAATAAACAGATGAACAATGCTGCACAAGGAAATGCTAGACCTCCTAACATCCAACAACAAGGGCAAAACATTAGTAACAATGTTAAACAAGGTAAAATTTCAGAACCTGCTCCATACACTATTGTTCAATCCTTAGCAGACGGCTTGAGGTGTAATCAGTCTAAGAATGAGATCCTAATTGTGCTGAATGACCCCATACATACTACTAGACAAGGGTATCCTGCTGTGCTCTTAGATGAAAATGACTATTATGTGAAATTGGCTGAATGTTGTAAGTATACACTTGTGGGAAAATTCACCAATACAATGCCTAAAATAGAGTTGATTAGAAAGAGCTTTACCCTTCAAACTCAACTTACTGGAGGGGTGAAGATTAATCACTTTAACTCTAGGCATGTGTACATTGATCTAGATAATGAATTCGATTATCAAACTGTGTGGACAAAATTGAGGATGACTATTGAAGGGCAATTGATGAGAATTCAAGCATGGACCCCTAATTTTACCCCCGAGGAAGAGACTCCTATTGTTCCTATTTGGGTTGCTTTGCAAGGCTTACCATGGCATTGTTATAATAAAGTTCTATTGACTACTATCTTGGAATCTGTCGGGAAGGTCTTATATCTATATTCTTCGACTTCTCAAAAGAATAGAGGTAGCAATACTAGGGTGAAAGTTCAAGTTGATCTCACTACGAAAAGGCCTAAACATGTATGGTTGGGATTCAAAAAATCAGACACCAACAAGGGGAGATGGTTGATGGTTCAATACGAAGGTATCCCCGACTATTGTATGTATTGTAATCATCAAGGGCATATGGATTATGATTGCACTATAAAAAGAAGAGATGAAGAGGTGAACAAGAGGAAAGGAATGGAGTCTGAAAAAATAGATAAATCAAGAGGAGATCAGCATCAAGGTGGAGATGTAATAGAGGAAAATGTTAAGCAAAATCAAAAAGGAAACCACCAAGAAGGAAAAAAACAAGAGACCAGAAATCAGGGTGAAAGAAATTATGTTCAAGAAGTATCAGAAAAAGAGGAGCAGTGGCAGACACAAAGAAGAAAACAATCAAAAAACATGGAGCAAGTTAAACCAAAAACAGCATGGAGAGTACGCTTACCACAACACAAGAAAGTCATTATTGACAGCCAGCAGGCAGAAGGTATACATCCTTCAATTACTACTCGTAAGGTTTATAGTGACTTAGAAGTGCAGGAGCAGGCTGTTCAGGAGCTGCAGGTCGACACATCAGGAAAGAAAGGTGCTGCAGACAACAATATCCAACAAATCTAAGAGACAGTTATTGCATCATCACCAACAACACAAACAAAAAATGTCGAAAACCTGCACATGGACAATTCAGAAAGGAAAGGGGATGCAGACAGTGATACACAGCAAAATGAAGAAACAAATATTGTTTCACCATCAACAAATCAAAGAACAAACCTGGAACAACATCAAACACAACTCACACAAGCCAATAATAACAAGAGAATAGGTTTTGACTTATCTCTCCCCACACCCCAACAATCCGCTGTAAATGCTGCTGATAATATTATGAATGTTGGGTTGCCTATTGAAGTTGATGGAGGTATGGATGGAGGGTGTCAGGAGAAGACCACTAATCTGCAGGAAGGGGTATCCAAAGGGGGGAAAGGAACTCTGGTTTTTGATCACTCGGACCATAGGAGAGACCTTAGAGCCGCAGAAAATAAGTCTCCAAATTCCAGCAATCAGGGGCAGCAGAAAAATTCCAGTCAATGGTAAAATTATGAGGCTGATCAGAGTTTGAAAAGAGCTGAAAATCAAGAAGTTGGGGGTATAAGTGCTGCTGGAAATCAACAATATACTGTTAATTCTGAGCATCAGCAGCAGAGAGATAAAACTCCTATCGAAAAACAAAACAATATATCACAAGGCAGACCTAGCAAAAAGAAAAGAGAAGCAATTAAAAGAAGAATTCAAAGAGAGGCAGGTCTGCAGTGTGATATTGAGCAGATTCAAAGAGAAAATAAATTTCCAAAACAGTTCCATGAAAACTCTTATTATAAAGTTATAAATTCAGAAGATGGATTTGATGAAGATACTCAATCTCTCAATGAAAAGGAGGGAGAAGAGGAAGAGGATGAAACTAGTGCACAGTTGATCAACGCTTTTGGTTCTACTTTCCAAAGTGAGTTTGAGTCTGAAATCCATGAAGTCACTACTCAACAAGGTTTATCTCCAAGGGGTAGAAAGGAAGTCAGACAATATAACAACACCGTCACAACAAACACATCTGCTTATACTAGTAGACCCAACACTAGGTCACGAAGTAAAGGTTTTTAATGATCAATACAATATGTTGGAATGCTAGGAGCATCAACACCCAAGGCTCTTTGGAAAGACTCCAAAATCTCAAGAAAATGCATAATTTTTCTATGATTGCTATTCTTGAAACTTTTGCAGATAACTCTCAAATCAACAAATACAAGCTTCTTTTGTCTAAGAATAATGCTCTTTGTAATAATAATGGCAAAATTAGGCTTTTTTGGACCAATGATATGGAATGTGATATTTTGGAAATTCATGATCAACATATCACTTGTTGGGCCAAACATGTTGAACACAATGAGAAATTTATTTTTTATTTTATTTGTGCTAAGTGTAAGGAACACTTAAGAAGACCTTTTTGGGAAAGACTTTATCATATCTCCAATATGGATAGCCCATGGTGTACGATTGGAGACTTTAATGTCATTACGTAAACTGATGAAAAACATGGTGGCATACCCTATAATATGAACAAAAGTCTGGAATTTATTGATTTCATTGAGGCTTGTGGTATTATGGACATAGGCTACAGTGGTCAACATAACACTTGGTGTAATCAAAGATCCGGTGAAGCAAGAGTGTGGAAAAGATTGGATCGAGCCATGGTCAACGATAAATGGTTGGAGTGTATGCCACAAACTACTACCTCTCATATTCCTGCTAATGGCTCGGACCATTGCCCTTTATTAACGGAAATGGAGGTGAGAATAGCCCAAAAAGTAAAATATTTTATGTTTTTGCACTGTTGGACTGAAAATGAAAATTTCAAGGATATTGTGCAAAGCTCTTGGCAAGAGGAAGTAAGTGGTGATCCTATGTGGAAAATTCATCAGAAAATGAAGAAATTGGCTTCTACCTTGAGTACATGGTCTAAGAGTGAATGGCAACATCTTTTCAATGGTTATAGATTTTGAAGAACAGGTTAAAAAGGCGGAGGAGAATGTCATACAAAATAATTCAGAGGAGAACAGAGCCAGACTTCATCTTATTAATGCTCAATACATCAAATACATGAAGTTGGAAACTTCCATACTCAAGCCAAAAACTCAGCTCCAATGGTTCAAAGAAGGGGATACCAATTCCAAATACTTTCATTCTTTGATAAGGGAAAGGAGAAGGAAGTTGTTTATCCACAGAATTTGCACAGATGAGGATACTTGGATACAGGGAGATGAGAACATTGCCAAAGAAGCTTGTATGTACTTTCAAAATATTTTCACTGAGAAATCAGACAAAATCAGTGAGGAGGTTCTTAACTGTATTCCCCGGATGGTTACAGATGAGCAGAACCAACTTCTTCAACAAATGCCTAATATGGTGGAATTAAAAAATGTTGTTTTCTCCATGAATCCTAACTAGGCTCCAGGTCCGAATGGGTTTGGAGGAAAATTTTATCAATCATGTTGGGATATTATTAAGAAGATGTTCTAAAGGCTGTGCAACATTTCTTTTGTGGAAATATTTTGCCTAAATATATTTCATATGCTTGCCTTGTTCTTCTTCCTAAAATTGATCATCCCAATAAACTTTCAGAGTTCAGACCCATCAGCTTGAGTAATTTCTCCAACAAAATTATTTCCAAGATATTTTGTTTCAGATTAGCAGGTATTTACCTCAGTTTATTTCTGAGAATCAGTCAGGATTTGTTAAGGGAAGAAGTATCTCGGAAAACATTATGTTGGCTCAAGAGATCACTCATCGTATCAAACAACCCAATGAATGTGACAATGTTGTAATCAAGTCGATATGTCCAAGCCATACGATAGAGTGTCATGGTCGTATACTTATTTGGTTTTGCGAAAAATGGGTTTTGGTGAGAATTTTATTGACCTTGTGTGGAGAATAATGAGCAACAACTTGTATCCTATTATTATTAATGGGTACAGGCATGGTTTTTCAAGTCAACAAGGTGATCCGTTATCGCAGTCCTTATTTATTTTAGGGGCAGAGGTGATGTCTCATATGCTTAATATGCTTCATCAACAACAGCATTACAAGAACATTCAAATGGAAAGTAGAGGCCCACAAATTAATCATCTCAGCTTTGCGGATGATATCATTATCTTCTGTTCCACCACTAGAGATACTCTCCATATGATTATGAAAACTCTTGCCACATATGAGTGTGTCTCAGATCAACTCATAAACAAAGACAAGAGTCATTTCACGGTCCCATCCAACGCTCTCAGAGAGGTCATCAATGTAATTGGAGAAATCATAGGCTTCACTCAGAAAAACAGTCCCATTACCTACCTGGGGTGTCCCCTTTACATTGGTGGTCAAAGAATCATTTACTATTCAAATTTAGTCGGAAAGATCACCAAAAGGATCATGGGATGGCAATCAAAGATTCTTAGTTTTGGTGGGAAGGCTACTATGATCAAACATGTTCTACAATCCATTCCTATCCACACAATGTCAACTACCTCTCCTCCTAAAACAACTATCCGGTATATCAAGAAAGCCATGGCAGATTTCTTTTGGGGTTGGGACAAGGAAAAAATAAAGTAGCATTGGGCCTCTTGGGATACGATGTGACTTCCTTTGGATGAGGGAGGTATTGGTATAAGACGTCTTGAAGATGTGTGTGTTTCATTACAACATAATCAGTGGTGGATTTTCAGAAGAAAGCAGACATTATGGGGTCGATTCTTGAGAGCAAAATACTGTCAAAGGGCTCATCCAGTAGCAATAAAACTACACACGGGGCAATCTTTTGATTGGAATTTTATGATGAAAAATAAAGCCATTGTCGAATCCCAAATCCAATGGAGAATTAACTCTGGCAGCAGCTCATTTTGGTGGGATGATTGGTTAGGAGATGGACCTCTTGCTCCTCAATGCAATCATATCACGAGCCTAAACAAAACCACTATTTCTAATTTTCTAATTAATGGAAGATGGAACGAAACATTGCTTCGACAATGGGTTCCTCCATTATTGATTTCAAATGTTTTTAATAATGACATTAAGTTTCAGGAACACATGTTGTAGGAGGCAGTCTGGAAAACTTCTGAGAAAGGGCAGTTCTCCTATGCTACTGCCTGGAAACACATTCGTCACAAGAAAAAGAAAAATAATTGTAGTAAGAACATCGGGCATAAGTTAATTCCGTTTAAAATTTCTTTTTTAGTGTGGAGGGCATTCCGTGGTAAGCTCCCCACTAACGAAAGAATTATTAAATTTAGGAGGGAGGCAGCCCAATGTTCCTGCTGTTACAGCCCTAGGGAAGACACCATAGATCATATATTTGTAACTGGTCATTTTGCTAACAATATTTGGAGGTTCTTTTCTATAGCTGCAGGGCTGCAACATGAGAACTCCACAATTCACACACTGCTGCAGAAATGGAGGAAGCTGGCGCAGGCAACTGAAGTGCAGAAGCTGGCAACCAGGCTGCTGTCGGTCATCATTCTCTGGAATCTATGGGAAAATCGCTGCGCAGAAAAATACGGAGCAAAGCAATCCAACACAGCTCGAGTAAAATTCCTCATAGTCAAAGACTTCAATCATCTCCTCAACACAGCCTATCCATACATCGAATGGCTTAACAATTGGAACTCTCTTATCGAAATGGTGGCAAGTTACAAACATGCTATTATGGTTAAAAAATTAACGTGGGAGAAACCTCAACAACCATTCCTCAAGCTCAACACTGATGGGAGTGCCCTTAACAACCCCGGGAAAATTGGAGGAGGAGGAATAGTAAGATATTATAAAGGTAATATGATATATGCATTTACTATTCCTTTGAGTATTGGTACAAACAACCAAGCGGAAATTCAAGCAGTTAGCCATGGTTTAGGTTGGTGCATTCAACATGGATATAGAAAAATACAGCTGGAAGTGGATTCAAAAGTGGTCATTCATTGGCTTTCGAATCAAACCAACTACCCATGGAACCTATAGCCATACATCCTCGAAATCCAAAGAATAGTGCATCAGTTGGAAAGATTCAAGATTTCTCATGTCTAATTAGCATAGAGACCTCATATAGGTAATTAAATAACTTAGTTAGACCTCCCTTGACCCCTAATTAACTTCCTAACTAAGACAACTCATTAATTAACTTAATGGAACATGTAATGAAAATTAGTCATCACAGATGACTCCACGATCGACGAATTTTGGGTCATTTGTCGACCACTCCCCCTTTCGTGCTTCACATTCATTGGTAAGTTTACAAACTGGTCCAAATGGACCATTTTCCAAAATGGCTAAAGGTTTGTCGAAGGATGGAACCAACTCCCCGTCGATCAACACATGCCCCGTCGACTCCCATTGTTAGTGCACACTTTCTAGGAAATACTTTTGACCCCAAAATGAAAAGGTCCTCCTCGTATCCCTCTGTTGGTCCTTGTGGAGTATTACTCTGACGTTTCGACTATGAATAAACACTAACACAAGTTACGCACCCTTACATCGAATTTCATGATTTACGACTTCGAAAAGCTAGTCAAATAGACTAAGGCACGCTAGTACCTCATTGAACTATTTTGGAGACGTCATGGACGTCTATAATATTATGGTTTCTAAACCTCCTAAACGACTTATATTGTAATGCCCTAAAATGAACTAAGGTGAAATAGACATTTATGAATATTTATTGAGTAAATTTTGTGTTAAAATGAGTTACAATAGTGTTGTTGGGCAGTGTGTGAATATTGGAGGTCAAACGTCCATGACGTTCAGAAGGTGTGCCTTAGATAATGCTTGTGTGTCTTGATGTGTTTGAATGAGTTTTATATGTTCATTTTGTTTTGAAATTGGCGCGGGATGTTCCTAAGACCTAGATAGCATAGTTTAGGGGCTTAAATTTTGGGTACGACCCCACCTAGGACCCACAAGGGAGGCCTAGAGAAGGTCCGAAGACTTTGACCAAAATTGCCTAGACAATGTCCACTAGCTAGACCAAACAATGGCCAGTAGATCAACCTACAGCCCGTTGACTTGGTCCATTGATTGTAACTGCAAGGAAAGTTGGCCATGATAAAAATGGAGCTAATTAACATACAATGAGACCCCACCAACGGACCATTGATGAACAGTAGGTACGTTGGTTCCCATTCGTCTATTGAAGTTGTCCAAAAGCTCTGAAAAATCTGCCAAGTCTTGTGGTGTTTGGTGAATTTACCCCAAGTCATTTATGACCCTAAGAAGTTATTTTCACGGTTATTTAGATATATTAAAGTATTTCAACCTCTAATGCCTAACTTTAGACCCCATTTCCTAAAACCAAAACCCCCTCTCCCTTAAAATTCTCTCTCAAGTCTCTCATTGGAAGCTAGAAATCAAGAAGAGTTATAAGGGATGGTTTGGACGTATTCTTTCATAAAAAATCAGTGGGTGGTCTTGAATTTGAGGTATTTTATCCCTCCTTTAACCCTTTTCCGTTCGAGGAGCCATTTTCAAAAGATTTCAAAAAGGGGTTTTAAAATCTACTTTCTTCTATCTTTAATTCTAAGCATGAGTCTTCTTATAAAAGTGTTTGAATGATTTATATGTGTTTATTCTATAATTAATTGACGGTTTTAATGTCAAAAACCTAATGAACTCATGTTATGCATATTTCCAACTTTTAGATTAAGAAATGGGTTAAGTGAACATCTTCCTGTAGAGAATAAGCTTTGGTTTTCTTGTGTTGTGAGTATGGTTTAGTATTTCCCTAAGGTCCTTATTATGGTGAAACATTGAGAATTACATGTAACATTCTGGAGAATCATATGTCTAATGAAGAGCTAGTATGCCTTGAGGATAACCCATTAAGGGTACATACGCACCCCAATGCCCAATATTGAAAAACATTGGGCATAGTATAGAAAAATTGGCTAAGAGATATTATCCAATTTTCCGTATACGAATAAATATACTTTTTTGGGTTGTCACACCCCAATCCAAGATTGATGTTCAATAAATGTACCTGCAATGAAGACCCTATGCAAAATAAAATCCGTTTAGAATAGTTTCACAAAAAGTACTAGGAATCCAAGTGTCAAGCCTAGTACTATAGCACATGATCATTTAAAATGATCATGTAAATTAAGAAGTACCCAAGGACATAGTGAGGGTCCTTGGGACAATAAGTAAACATTACCAAATGAACCTTAAATAATATTTAATTAGGGAAGTACAACCAACCCATGTGCAAGCAAATGTGCAAGACATGTGAAAAAGTGGGCAAGGAGGAGACCACCCTAACAAAATTCAGTTAGGGTATTTTTTTTGGGGGGGGGGGGACGTGCATAAGGGACCCATCCATGTGGGACCTAACTTCCTAACTAATTATTGAATCTAACCTACTGACCTAAATAACTAACTAACCTAGGAACAAACGAAATAAACTAACACCCGACAACATAGGACCAAAATCGAGCGACATTAAGCTAGTACTAGTTAAATAGACAACCTAGTACTTAACCTAGGATGGTCCAAAAGGTTAGTTATGGTGCTAAAAACATAGGGATAATTTATTGTTTATCCTATTTTACTTAATTAATTAAGTTAGAAAATTAATTAATTAATTTAAAAGGTCTAAAACCGACAATAAAAAGGAAATTTCCAGATTTTTGTTAAGACAAGAAAGTGACAACCTAGTACCTAACCTAGAATTGTCCAAAGAGTTAGTTAAGGTCCTAAAAACCTAGGGATACTTTTAGTAATACCCTAGGATACTTAATTAATTAATTTAGCAACTTCATTAATTAATTAAAGGGGAAAAACCGAAATCACAAAGCAATTTCTAGATTTCTGTTAACACTAGAAAAAGGCAACCTAGTACCTAACCTAGGATGGTTCAAAGGATTGGTTATGGTCCTAATGACTTAAGGGTACTTTATTAATTACCTTAGGTTATCTAATTATGTAATTTAGCAATTTAATTAATTAGTTTAAATGAAAAAAATGAAATTCTTACACTAACCTAGTACAACTCAAGAAACATCCTAGTACTTAACCTAGGATGGTCCAAAAGGGTTAATTTTGGTTCCAATTACTTGAGGATACTTTAGTAGTTACCCTATGTATCTAAATTAATTAAATTAAGGATTTAATTGATTAATATAAAGTCAACACGTTGACCAAAACCATAGTCACTACCAATTTCTAGATTTGACTAAGTGTTATGTTCTCCTATGTTTAGTCAACTTAGGAGGGGCGTTCTTGGAATTGGTTAATTATTTTATTAAATTAAATTATTAAGCCTAAATTGTATAATTCAATATCAGTTCTTAATCCTAAAAATCACATTCAAACTCATAGAAAAAAAAGACGCAAAACAGTAAGCAAGCGAGGGAAAGAAAAACAAAATATTCCATTGATTCTCCTAGAAGATTACATGGTTTGTTCAAGTTTTCATTCAAGATGATCTTCACAGATTAAGTTCTACTTAAGGTATGGGTTTCTCTACTGGAATTCATTCTCCAAGAGTTTTTTCCTTCAAATGATTCACAAGATCTTTAAAATTAGGGATGTTCCCATCGTTCTCATTGAACTTCCCTTCCCTAGTATCCTTTTCGATTTTAATGTTGAATAAGTTAGAGATCATGTTGTATATATGGGGTTCTGGATATTCTTAACATGTATTGTTCTTGAATGATGAGTATCTAATGAACTTATAAACTTCTAATTGCGTAAAGTTAATCTTATCATGACAATTAAGGATCGATAATATGCTAAGTTAAGTTTGTGTTGTGTTAAGTGAATATGTGTCTTTGGCTGAATGTTTACTTTCTCTTGTAGTGATGTTATGAAGATTTTAAAGCCATTAAATTTTAATATAATGCTATCCAATATGTCATTACAACGTTACATTAAAATCCATAAACTAAGAATTGGCTCAAAGATACCTATGAAATCATATCTTGAATAAATTGGATATCTGGTTCCAATAAAGTTGGCTAACTCTATTTGGTCAAAATGAATATATGATAATTGCTAAGAACATATTTAAATGATTAAAAGATTGAGTAATGGTTCATACATATGGAAATTTAAATATGAACTTACGTAAAAATTAGCTTATGCCGAAAATAATGAATTTGCTAATCTAACATCCCAAGTCTTGAGCCAATACTAATAATATGTAAATTTTTGTGTAGTAAAAGTATCAAATATATGTCAAGCACTTCTAAAGTAATATCAATGAGCCCATAACCAAGGGCATGACATTCATTGGGACAACTCCCAACATGCTCCACAATAATGAACTATAAACACATGAAACTCATTGAATGAAATGCTCATCGTCCATAAACGGTGATATGAAGCTACTACACTAAAGTAATTAAGTAAAGTGAGTTATAACATAATTAAAGTGGTATAAATTAAGTAAGTGACAAGAATGGGGTGTTAAAGGAAGTGACATAAGTCTTACTTACACCAAATCTAATTTGTTAAAAGAATACTCACGAAATAAGGTGTTAGAATGTGTGAAATTAGTATCATTAATACCTAAGTATGATTTTTAAGGACAATTCACATTCATTAATGTAAACTAAGGTTTCTACGAAAGAACAATTCGCAGTCCATCAATGTAAAGTAAGGATGACCAATCATCAATAGAGTAAGTAGATCTCAACCTAGAAGCAAGACTCCATAATGATTGAGTCAATACTAAAAGATGATATAATGAACAATCACATAAAAAAGGATGAGTAACTAAGATGCATGTAATGAAATTATGAAACCCCAGAAGGGTTAAGTAAGAGTGTGAAACACATCAAATGGCCAAATGCATTGGCATATGATGAAATGAACATTCACGTAAAAGGGATGAGTACTTATGAAAAGCAAATGTGCTAATGCTAATGAATATGGTGCCAATATGATAAGAGGCTAATGTGAAAGATGAGAGCACTCTCAAATGAGCCTAATTAAATGTTACCAAAACGTACTCACTTATGAGAGTGTGAAGCTAATATAGATACCAATCTCTATGTACACTCTAATGAAAGTATTAAGACTGATGTATAATTAATACTATTGATGAGATAAGAAATCATATATTTAGCTATGATGTCTTCATACTAGAATCCATATCCCATGATGTATGAGTTGAATGATATGGAACATTAGACTGAGCACCGATAGGCTAGCTATGAGTGGTGATGCCTTCTTTCGGGAAGGCGGAGGTTCACGTAACTCTCATAAGATGAGACTGTCCAAAATGCCTGGTTTGGGTCTCCTTATATCTCCTAGTCTTCGAACCTGTACTGAAAATATAGGGATTTAGAAGAATTCAATTCCCATGTGCGCTAGCATGTTTTGGGTCACTTTGGCCGGTGATTCCACCTTTTTCGGTGTGGGGTAGATACTGGATTTCATCATGCCCACATGATCTATGTATGTTAAGGTTGAAGTTCCTAAAAGTATGAAATATAATAAAATGAACGATACCGAAGGTGTTTGTGCAAGACAATCAGAAGGTGAAATCAGATTCAAGTAATGACATTAGGTCATTCTTGGTCATTGAACTTCATGATCCTGATGAGAGTCTTAAACTTCATCCTAGGTTTATCTAGTGTTCACATCAGCCTACGAATGAATTAAATGAATAATGTGAAGTACGAATTAACGAATGAAGCAGAATCTGTGTTTGCTGAAGAAGGCCTCGAGTTGAGGTCCCATATGTTGGCACACACTTGAGATGTCTTAATGCTATATCAACGATTTCAAGGTCTCGTGTATATGAAATGTATAATATATAAAACATGAAATAAATGAAATAAATGGCATAATAAATAGAGAATTCCTTATGAAATTCAATGAATACTTGATGTAATTAATAACTTATTGTAAGGAAAGTCAAATTGTGTCCAATAAAGTATACAATAAGTAAAAGGCATACCTAATAATTAATCCTCATGTTATGAAAATGATAAATCCAAATAAATTGGCTTATAATGAGTTTATATAATTGGCAAAATATATTAGCCAAATAAGATTTGTTTATAATGACTTCTTACATTAGGCCAATAATACAATAATAGGAATAGTCACTAATTATTGGCTTATAAATAATTCATGCCCAAAGTAAGCAACATCATAAGATTTAATGATATACCCCAAGACCTATGCACATTATGAAATCAACTAAACAATAAGTATAGTTAATAAGTATTGGCTTATAAATATATTCATGCCCCAAATTGTAGTTAAGTCATTTCATTAATCTCTTGAATTACTTACATTGATTCATTGTGGGTATGGGACTACAATAAATCATTGAAATTGTAAGTAAAACATAGTACCAAAAGAATTATTTAACTACACAACAACAAGAAGAAAAAGACTGAAAAATAATCTAAGTGTACAAAGCGTAACTCTTGGCCTAAGAGGATCAAAAATCTCAAATCTTCGCCCGAGTTGTTCTAAAATTATGATGATGATATGGTACTAATGTTTTGTAATCATATAGAAAATTAGTTTTGTGCTTTGAATGAATTAAAATACATCATATTCATATCACAATTCACAACTAATGAATTAGGAAAGTCTAATGACTAGACTTTCCCGAAATGGCATTTTGCTTAGGAAGATCTTTCATTGATCATGCAAAGCATTATGTGTATGTGTTCATACGCCCATACATAGTACAATTTGTGTACTAACCTCCTAATATTTACTATTTTTATAGGTGCAGGTCAGAGGACAGTTTGACGACACTTGAAATAGTTTGGACTTCAGCGTTTCTCCAAACTATTTGGTAGGTCCTCATGATTTCGAGGATGCTACAGATTTAGTCTATCCTTAGTTTTGGACATAGCTAGTGGATTTTTTCCCTAGAGTTTCTTTTGCACCTTCATTTTGAAGCTTTGTAATAAAGCCGTGTTTGGTGAACTATTTACGATATATTCATCTTCTATTTCGAATTGATTCTTTATGTTACATGGTTGTTCTCTTCTCTTGATCTTAGTATATGATGTATCTAGTTAATAATTATATGAAGTATATGTATACTTCATACATATAAAAAGTTCTATATTTTCTGCAAAATTTACTAGATGAATGTGATCAATGAAAGATGAGTCTTGTTTGCGACATTATAGGTGGTGATGGATTGGTCAAATGGTGAGTTGTTTATATTGTATAGTTCTTATTATAAATTTCTCTTAAGTGGTATGGACAACCTTTATGGTTGCGTTGTTTATTTGAAAGGAATTTGATATTACTAAGTATGTATTGTTAATATGGTTTTGAAGGTATTATATGTAAGAAGAAGACATATTGAAAATGGATCTTGTATTGTGTTTTATGAACCTTGCGTTGTATGATTGACCTAGTTTATAGATAAATGAAGTATATGATTATCTGAAGTATGTAAAGAGTGTGATTTGATGAATGAAGGTCTAACGCATGAATAGAAGTAAATGATGCTTATATGCAATGTGTGCTCACATGTACACACACACACACTGTAACAACCCTAAAAATGATTATACTAAGTAATGTCTAACGTATCTAGAATGCCTAGATTAGATCGGTTTCACACAGATTGATGTGCGTAGAAACAGACCTCTGCAACAGCCAAGCCAATTAACTTGGTGAGTTATTTGATCTAGGAAAGGTTGGATCCAGCCATGTAGGGCACGTGAATATAAAGATTTGCTTGAATGAGTCCTAACCGAACTTAAAAAGGAATATTCTTAAATTTGGAGGGTCTAAGGTTAAAAAGGTCTTTTCAAGGATAATGGTTGTATTGTAATTATCCTAAATATTTAACTAATGAAATAATTAATATGGTGGACGGGAAATTGGGGTAGAGAGGTCCGAAATTGACCCTTTTAGTGAAATCTTACTCCACCCTGGTTTGAGCCTTGGTGGGAGCAATGATTTAAATAATTTAGTATATTTAGTGAATTAATGAAATTAACTAATATTTAAATTGCTGATTTAATTAAAGTAAAATAAGATTTTTGATAAAAAAAAAGATAATAATAATAATAATAATAATAATAATAATAATAATAACAATAATAATACTAATAATAATAATAATAATAAATAATCAGGAGTTCTTGTTTGACTAAGTCTCCACCTTACTCTCCTAATCCTAATCCACTGAAACTCATGTTTCTCGCTACCTTCATCTTACTTGAACGTTTGACTATCTCTAAAAGTTAAGAACAACAAAATATAAAGTTCATGAAGAACTTGAACGCTAAAGACTCAAAATAAACGTTAGTCTAAAAACGTAAAGTAACACAATGTTCTTGATGGAGTTGTGCTTGAAGTTTCAGTGGGGAGGCTTTGTTTCGTGTGAAATTGGCAGCATTGAAACAAGTGTAGAATGAAATCAATTAATGGGTTTTCCTCTCCCCTGGTCTCTTTCCCAAGAGACTCTTAAGGTTCAGTTTAATTGCAATTGAAAAACTAAGGTTGTCCCTGTTGCATGCCCCTGTCACTAGATCCTTTGAAATATTCAAAGCATGTGTTGGTATGTCTTGTGGTAGATAATTTTTGGCCTGGCCCTGATTATGTGTTGAATGTGTTTTTGTAAATTATTAAGGAATGAAAGTCGTATTCTAAAAAAGTCTTTTAAGTTAACAGTTTGAGCATGTGTGTGCTGTAAATTAACTATATTGCTACCTGAAATTTGTGTGTTGAAATGTTGTGTTTTCGTGTATGAAGATGTTACAAGTGTGATATTCATATAAGGGTAATGTTGCTGGAAAAATGTCACCCTAATTACTCCAAGAATAAGCATAAAAACTTGAGAGAAAGATGAATTGAAAGAGACCAAATTTCTAGCTTGCTGGAAATGTTGGTCTCGGCTAAGAATTTCAAAACTGAGTTATGTTTTTAAAAAAATTTAAAATTGTAAGGTCATTGGGAATTGAACATAAGACCTCACCACATGTAAAGTACATAAAAATTTCATGAGAAAAATTAAAGAAAAAATAGATGTGGTGAGTGAAGATTGAACCCACAACATCTTGAATAGATGAGAGAGTTAGGAGAAAAAAATAAAGGAGAATAAATAAATGTGGTTAGTTGAAATTGAATCAACAATCTCTTTAATAGATGAGAGAGTTAGGAGAAAAATAAAGGAGAAAAATAAAATAAGGTGAGTGGGGATTGAACCCACAACCTCTTGGATGAGTGAGAACGTAAAGAGATAAAATAAATAACTTTTAGCTTGCAAACTATTTTCAAATAAGAGTTTGATGTTTCTATATTGTTTTAGCTAATGTATCTGTCTTACTTAATTAGTTGTATAACTATTTAAATTTTTATTCATATTCAAAATCGAGAATATATAAATATATATATATATATATATATATATATACAAATATTTGGTTAACTATTCAACTTTACGATGTTTTTCATTTTAGTATATTATTTCGTAACCGAATTAATTATTTTCATTTTGTTAACGTTAATAAGCTTCTTAATTAATTATATTAATTTTTCTTATTCTAAATTTTAATCAAATTAAAAAATTACAATTTAATTTGATTGAATTGGTAATCTGAATACTAGTTTAGTCCATTAAGTAACCGATTTCCATCGAACCTTTATCAATATCCTCAACTCCCGAGCCCTACATTTTATTTTTATCCTCCTCCCATCAGCCTTTTTCAGCCAACCTATTTAACTTTCAGATTTATTGCCAGTCCGTTTTATCCGATATTTCCACCCAATACATATTTCCTTCAAAGCACGCAACCCATTTTTTAATTTTGCAAAACAAATTTAACCCAACCTATTTTTCTCTATTTATTTTTTACAGCCCAGTCCATCGGATGAAAGCCCGATTCCGCAGTCCAATCCCTTTAATTTCCCTTAGCTATCCATTTCCTTACCCTACCCGCTTTTCTTACCTTACTCCCAATGAAAGAAACACTGTTAGCATAACAAAGCAACCCATGTAATGCATTTTTTACGGGAAAAAAGCAGAGAAACGTCGAAAGCTCCTACTTGATGCAGCATCTCGAGACGACGCACGTCGCAATAGCCACGAATGTGTCACAACTTCACGCCTTGGACGCGTGAACCGATTCGTCTTTGGATTTTTGTCACCTTCCCCCTCCCCAACATCTCCTTCTTTGTCTGGTACGAGTTGCAATAGCAAGGACAGCATGGACTTCGTCCTCTTTATTCAAGATGGTGCCACGTCAAAGCTCAAGGAAGATCGGATTCATCTAGCCGTCTATTCTCCATTCCCTTTTGGGAATCTGTAGAGATTTTTCAGAAAAGGGGTTGATTCCAATTTAAGTCTAGTTTTTTATTTGAAATTTGAATGAATTGGAGGGTTGTTTAAAAATTTAACAAGAATTTCAAAACCCTAATTCCACCCCTATATAGGTTCATTTTCTTTTCCGTAAGTCAGGAATTATTTTTTGGGAGGGAAGTTTTCCTTTCGGTGTTTGGAATTTTTTTTTTTTGAAATTGGTTTCACAGCAAAAAAAAGCTTCTATTTCTGGAGAGTAAATTTTTGGTTTGGAACTTTTCTTACAAAAACAAAAAGGGAAACAAGAAGATTTTGGGAGAGGGAACTGTGATTCGGAAATCTTGAAAGAAATCCTGACCAAAAATTCTCGAGTTAATTTCATTTTAAATTTTCCTTTGTTTGCTCTTTTCCGTTCGCTTGAGGTCCTTAGAGTCGCATTTAGTGGTGGTGGAGAAGTCTCCCCTGCTCGTTGTCTAGTTTGTTTCACCTCGAAAGGTAATATTCTTTCGTCACGTTCTTTTCGCTTTTTGACGTGTCCTCTCTGCTTTATTGTCTGCTTTAGAATAACATTCTTATGATGGATATTTTGATGTTTGTTTAATTGTTGTTGTCTATATTGTTTTTTCTTACTTGGTTTTGACTAAGTATGGAATTTGAGCATTTGTTTGTTTGTGTTCTTCTTAAATTCATAGTCAATACTGTCGCTTTATGTTTTGTGTTGTTTTTTTTCGTTATTCTTTCTGCTCTGTTTGTGCCCATTCTCTCATTTGGTTATGTGTTAAACTTCTTTTGTTCTGCCGTCATTGTTTCTGAAGCTTGCCTCGATTAGTTTTCGCCATATCAGTGGACATACATATAGATTAGTGCTGGTGTTTAACTTTCTTGTCTTAGCAGTTCTCTCTTCTCAAAATAAGACACATGTTTGATTTTCTTACGCCTCTATCATTTTTATCTATTTTTGCTAATAGACACCTTCCTTATTTAGCTAATGTTGTTATTCACACTAACCATTTCACTGTGTTATAACCAGATGTTGTTAGCTACTGATTTACTTATTGCTTCCCTCATTTTTCGACATGTTTTCCATAGTTTATTTAGTATATTTTGCTCTTCCTTTGCTTACTGCTAATGCATCTTTGGTGCTAAATCTATCTTCAAAATGACGATAAGTCGTTGTATTTAAGATTATTCATTTTGGGTTTCTCGTTAATATAGGCTTAGCGTAATATAGTATTTCACTTCCATTTATCGATTTACATTGTCATGGAGAATATTGCTTTCGACTTGGCTGAGATTGTTACTTGCTTTTTAATTTTTGCTTCCTTTAAATATCCTACCTTCCATTAATTTGTTGTTATTTGTTCAGCTTAATTTCCAAATAATTCATCTATAACCAATTCCCTGGAAATGGTGCCTTTGATCAATCAATTTCAATTTGGAAACGTAATTGTTTAGCATGGTTGATAGGCTATTGTAGGTTATTCTGCTACCACAATTTTCTTTATTGATCAAATTTTATTTCTAAGTTTTTTCATTATAAATACGCATTAATCCTTGTTTCCTCTACGTGTTGGACTCATTTACTTTATCCTTGCATGAGTCTATAATTCTCTAAAATGAGTAAGTTTTATATAATGCGCCTAATGTATTTTTCCTCCCAAGATAATTCAAATGCTTTAAACTTTAATGATAGTGACTAAATTTTAAGGTCAA
Source organism: Solanum lycopersicum (assembly GCF_036512215.1). NCBI lineage: Eukaryota > Viridiplantae > Streptophyta > Magnoliopsida > Solanales > Solanaceae > Solanum > Solanum lycopersicum. The sequence goes on along the minus strand of NC_090809.1, from coordinate 11,346,331 downwards.
TTATACTTTTTTAGATTTTGCATGAGTTAGATATTAACCCTGTATGAGCGAGGGTTTAGGTGAAGTCAATTTTTCTCATGCCTACAATTTTGACCATGGAAAATTACACAAAATTATTCAATCAGTGCATCGGGATCATTGTTGCCTTTTATGGTATATGATACTTTTCTTAAGATTAATAACATATATTCTCACTATTTATATATATATATATATATATATATATATATCTAACTATTTATATAGATATAAATATATATATATATATATAAATATAAATATATATATATATATATATATATATATCTAACTATTTATATAGATATAAATATATATATATATATATATATATATATTTCCGTATATTGTGTTGTATTAGATGAGATTTGCTATAATTAAAAAGAGGGAAATATTAGTCTATCCATCTTCTTTTGTCATCTTGTGAAATGAATGCTTGTTTGTTCTTAGTCTCCTTTACATAAAACTTGGTAGTACGAACTCTAAGAAATTTTTTTTTTATTCATTTGCTGATCACAATTAGTTTTAAATAGTGAATTTTTCTATCATCGATCATGATTGGCTTATTCAGTTTGGAATCTGATTTGTCTATTGCTTGCCTTGCATATGCATAGTGCAGAAAATTGAAGTATGGTAGCATATGTATTTCTTTATCTCTTTTTCTAATTTCAAGTCATGATTTGCTACTTACTTTATTTTTTTGTTATCATGTAAAATCTGTTTGAGTCCAATATGGACTCCGCATGCCATTGCACCTCGAGAGAGTCATTAAGACTCAATGTCCCTTTCATCGAGTCAAACCCAAATCGACGGATAGGTCCCAAAGTTTTTTTAAAGAATCGAAGAAAGTCGAAGAAGCGGAATTAGAACATCTTTTCTTCTTATTTTTGTATTTTGGTATTTTGTTATTTTTGGGCCTAATCCCTTGTCGTGTTTTTTTTTATTTTTTATTGAATTCTTAGTCTAGGACAGGTGGAAAGAAAAATGGGTCGAGAACCCAAAAGATAATGGGTCAAAAAGCGAAAATAGGTGGGTCCAGAATTATGGTCAAGGCGAACAGAACTCGGATTTAGATCCAAATCTATCTCCCTATCTCTCTCTCTTCAGTCGTTTTTAATCGTTTATTTTTTTATTTTGCGTTAGTCTTAAAGTTAAAGAATCCAAATCCCCGTAGAACGTCATTATTTTTAACGACTTAAAATGGAAATAAGTTTAAATAAGTTTTAAAATAATTTTCAATTAGATGTTTAACTTAGATAAAAGCTAGGTATTCATTTCAGGAATAAATTCTAAACAATTTTTTCTCTCAAAATAAAATCTTGTTAATTAGCCAAACAAAGTAAGTTGCTGGAAAACTTTTTTAAATGGATATTTTAGGTGTCTAACACCTTCCTAAAATATTATTGTGAATCTCCGAACCCCCTAAAATGTTTTCATTAGATTTCTTTTCTGTTTGAAGTGTTTTGAAAAGAATAGTTTTCTTGAATTTTCTTTAAAAAATAAGTGGCGACCCTCGAAAAACTATGAAAATTTATAAAAGTATTTTTTTGATAAAACATAAATGGCGACTCCACTGCGGAATTTGGAGGATTCTAACCTTAAAACTGACCTTATTTTGCTATTTGTAATAATAGTTTCTTGACTTGTTATTGAATTGTTGCATTTTCATGGCATATTTCCGCCTGACGGTAACTACTTTGCATTAGGAAAATGAAAGTAACGTGGCTTTCCATGGCTTCCTTCAGAAAATACACAAGAATTTCATTTGAAAGTATCAAATGAATAGTTGGAATGCAGTCATCCGACTTCTTTTTGTAGCTTTACCCTATTGTTTATATGATTCGAGTAGATGTCAACTTGAAAACTATTCTAGTTAGCCTATGCTAGAGAAAAACCAAAACCAAAAATTAAGCATTAGCCTATGTCGGCATAATACTAAGGGTGTATTAAGTCCATTTAGAAGAAAACCGCCAAAACCGTGTCTAAGGTCTTCGACCTCACGACACATCATATTACTTGATATTTGAATAATCTGCGTGTGAAAACCAATTTAGGGTTGGTACACCTAACTAGTTTCTGTTTTGTACATATGGATCCTTTTCCAAAGATCGATATGATCCTAATAGCGCCATTCTAACTCAAAATGTGGCATGAAAATCTGGACATTGATCATAGAAGAACCCTCAACAAATACGTGGGTGCTCTTACACAATTGATCAACATGAATGATTGGCCAGAATTTGTTGATGTCCTATGGGATATTGGGATAGCCAACAAATGGAGTTCCAATTCGGAGTAGTCGAAATTACCCTGACATTGGAGGAAATCAAAGACTGCATAGACACGGTGGGCACTGATATAGTATGGAAAGAAAGAAAACAATAAGACATCTTTATCCCTAATAAGCCTTCTGTTATGATATTGTGGACTGGTTCGGGTTGGGGAAAATTGGTACCAAGAATCCCATGTAGCATTCAGAGATCTTTATATCCGATATGGACATGCAAGCTTCTACGCCACTTAAAACCGAGAGTTCAAGATCTCCTACAGAGAATGAAATGAAATTCGTCCTCTAGAATTTGCTGTAGCGTTGTTGGGAACGATGGTCTTCCCGGATGAACCAAGTCTGAGCATCAATACTGTAGTTATAACACTCGTGCATACTCTATTGAAAGGGTACAAGAACCATGAAATTGCATAATACTACCCTATAGCTCTGGTCATCCTGTCTGACATGTATCGAGCCTTGGGAAATTGTAAAGAGGGGCATCGATACTTCTATGAATTTAACCTAGTCCTTCAATGGTGGATCCTCAGCCACTTGGCAAAGAATGCTGGGACTCAGAAGCTACAAACTCTCAACAACAAGAACACCTTGAAATATTTGAATGACATCTTGTACTGGGCGAATATGGACAATCGGAGAACAAAAAGGAGATGGGCTGTGATTTTGTAGGAATTGACAGAAGAATATCTCCAATGGATGCTTGACTGCTTCATCTCCAAACAAGTCATTGTGGAGAGCCGCAGACAGATTGTGCTTCCTCTACCAGGTATGCGGGGAATTCACCCTTATGCACCCTTTCGAGTCTAGCAACTGTTTGGGAGAAGAAAAATTGTACCTAAAAAGGCATACTATGCCGCTTATGTACACGATATTGACAACATTAGAGTGCACGACACGTCGAAAATGTTAAGAGAATTGAAAAATGTCAGGAGGGTGGACAAAACCACCATCTCTCTAGACCGATTTAATGATAGGTATGATGAGGGTTACAAAAAATGGTTGAAAAAAGGCATACAAAGTATCTCCTCCCTAACCTTGCGCAGTTTCCTCAGCGTAACAAACAAAGAAACCAAGGCAGTGGCTGAGCTACAAGAGGTGAAGAAAGAGGCCAAATAATTATACGCTATGTTTATCGAAAACCAAGAAACTCTTGAGAGGACTCTCAAGAGTTGAAAGTACTAAGGCATAGTTATGATGATTTCGATACGTGAGTCGAGGAGAAGATTGAGAGGATGTGATACCAAAGTTTGGAACACAAAAGATGCTTGGGTGAAGTGCTGAGATATATGTTTCAGCAATACAAGACTCAAGGAGATGGATACGGAGCAGGACCATGAGGCACAACATAGTGGATTTTTCCCCTGTGTGGGTTTTTATTTTTATTTATGTTATTTTTAGCCCCTGCTAGGGCCTGCCTTTATTGCACTTTCAAATGGCCCCTAATGGGTCTGTCTTTAATGTTTTATCCTCTATCTTCCCCTTTGTGAACATTATTATTCATGTGTAAAATTTATTTTGTGGGGAATTGTTTATTTAGCTCAAGTTCACGCATACATCATTCAAATGCGCTAGTCTTACCCTCGGCTCAAAAGAGTCCCCTTGTACGTTTTAGGACGCGATATATGTATTATTAATTGCTTATGTGTTATGTTTCTATGAATGAGAATATTGTACATCCACTCCTATGAAGAAATTTCCAAGTCACTATTGTAAAGTGTTCGACCAAATTTTACGAGTCTTAAGTTTCTCATCCAAAAGACAAATCCATCTCCAATTCTTAAATACTACTCTACTGTTTCACGAAAGGAAAAATTACCGCTATGGACAAAGGAAAGAGTATCAAGGCTAAGCCAAGTGAAGAAGAGAGGACGACATACAAAAATAGCATGGAAAGCGTCTGTATGACTTATTGTTTCCTTCTAGGAGCCCCGAAGAGGAAATCAACAAAAAGAATTATGAGGAAACACTTGCCCGTAAACCCTCTTTTGAAGTTCGTCTGGCAAAAGGAGATAAGAAAGTTATTCTCGAAGCATATCTACACGAATGCCGAAAAAATATAGTGGTCATTTTGTGCACACTAACATTCAAGCATTATCGGTCCAGGTGTATGTTGGGACACGTCGAATGAGTGTCATCCCAAAAGGGATCAAGGATTTCCGCAAGTCATGTGAGTGTCATTCTAGCCAAAAAGTGAATATGATAGAAGAATGCATAGAATTCAAGAATGTTATCTGTCGCTTGTTCAACATGGAAAGTATTCCAAACAGTTGAGGTAACAACGTCCTCCTTGTAAGTGATGAACCATTGTATGACATACCGGTCATTGAAAGGACCAGATTCTTTCAATGCTCGTTCATGACCTTTAGGAAAACGATGATGGAAATCTACTCAAAGCTAGTTTAGAATGGCGTCTTCGACCATTTCTACAGTTGGATGCACATGCAGTACTTCCTTCAGTACGAAGTTTGAAAACATTGTCCCTATCACAATGCCACAGACGACAACATTGAAAAGTGTCTTGACTTTTGCCATGACCTCGTATCCTTCATCAACATAGGAAAAATTCAAGTCGAGATTCTCCCCCGCGGTTGATATGACGTAGAGAAGAAAGAACGATTAAGATAATAGTCATCATTTTATCTTTAAAGATCTGTTGTTGACTTTCAATTTCCTTTTAATTGTACTAAATGAATGAAAATATTTCCCTTTGTATACGAACTACGTTGGGCCTGAATTATCCTTGGGAGATACGTAGGCAACATTTCAAGGCCTGGACCCTATTTTTAAAATTTACATTCTCCCCTTTATAGTACAAGGAAATGTGAAAACCAGATCAAAGGACATCGAAGAACAGCTACAAAAGACCATAGCTCAACGTGATTTAGACTTTCTTAGACAATGTCAAACTAAAAAAACAAGCAAACTCTTGCTTGTTAAAAAATCTCTTTCTGTCCTCACTCGTGGGTTGAAGATATTCCTCAAACATAGCAACTTGTGTGTTTATCTGCTCTATGTGTGATATTATGCTTTTTGTATTCTGAACCCAAACTGACAAATCTACCTTTGAGTTTTTTTTCTTCCATAGGTCCTTTGAAAACTTATCTGTGTTGATTAAGCTACAGATCATCCTTACTTTACCCGATCGAAAGGGCTTGTGGATTCTTTCCCTTAACAAAACTCAGACAAAGGAAAGACAGTTATGGGGGATAGTAAGGAAAAATTAAGTCTTACCGACTTTGTGGTGGCTAAACCTACCGTAGAGTACTAGAATGAGTTTATTCTACAATTCATGCAGCAGATCGCAGAGATGAGGGTAGAGATGCAGAGAAGGCAAGATTTGCCTCCGCCAGGATACAATGTTAATGCTGCAGATTGAAGGCGAGCCACTCGCTCATTCCTCAAAAATGGATCTAGGTCAAGGCGTGCCGTGCTGCTCGCTCAAAATCCCCCTCTATGGACCCAACTACCAAAAAATCCACAGTATGCTTCCGCCTCTTACAAAACTCCATCACCTCCTGAAAATAACCACTCCCAAAATGCCGCCTAATCCTCAAAACACCTAACCTCAATCCGCTCCACCACCACAAAAGCAAAATGAAAATCCAAATATGAACACTTTTAATCCCCAAACATCCCATCACCACTTAAATCGGAATACCAATCCTCAAAGTTATCCCCAAAATTACCAAGATGCCCAAAATACCCAGATTCCTTCGTAGATCCACCCTTTCCGAAAAGGACCACTTTGAAGTTTCCCATCTCTGCTGAGCACAATGTGCATGTTTATGTGTTGGACCATTATGAGGAACAGGAAAGAGAATGGAGGGCGAAAGAAGAAGCAGAGGTAGATACAAAAGAGGAGATCAAGATAGCCATGAAAGATCTCCAATGCATCCCTGACATCGTCGGTCTTAGTTATGAAGATCTATTTATTCATCAAAATTTGGACCTTCCCAAGGGGTTCAAGATTCTTCGGAGGAGTGGGGAACCCAATGTCCCATTTGATAGCCTACTGCGACTATCTCATTGGAGTTGGTAGGGATGAAGCTATATTGATGCGGATTTTCAGTCAAAGCCTGTGCAGAGAAGCTCTTGTATGGTTCACCTCGCATGAAACAAGGCAATGACCCAGATGGAATGCTCTGGCAAAGGATTTCGTCGAGCAATTTACTTACAATGTAGATATCATTCCTGATCATTACTCTTTGGAGAAGATGAAGCAGAAATCTATCGAGAGCTACAGAGAGTTTGCCTATAGGTGGTGAAAAGAAGTTCCAAGGGTAAAACTACCTATGTACGATAAAAAAATTGTCAAAGTGTTTGTGCGAGTGAAAGAACCCGAGTATTATGACAGAATTATGTTGCTCGTTGGAGAGAATTTTGCTGAGATTGTATAGATTGGTGAGACTATCCAGGACGGTTTAAAATCAGGAAAGATGGGTCGTGTATCCGCATCGCCTGGATATTCAGGGTTGTTGAAAAAGAAGTGAGAAGAAGTTCCAGTTTTTTCATATGAGGGCAAGAAAAACCCAAGAAGATCTTCGTACTCCCACCTCAAAGGTCATTCGACCATCTCAAAACTTATGCAAGGCTAGTTAGAGAAATAATCGACCTCCAATTTACCAAAATCCATCTCTCACTTATCAAAATCCACCTCCAATTTATCAAAATCAATCTCCCACATACCTAAATCATCCTCCATTTTACCAAATTTTGTCTCCTCATTATCATGGTGTTGCTCCCAACGGTGCTAACGTGTAGTCGAGCTACAGAGCAATCCCTTATGTTTATCAAGTCCAAACTCCACTATACAAAAAATTTCCCTCCAAATTATCAAGCTCCATTGTCAGACTACCAAACAAATCCATATCCAGAAATCAAGCTCCCCGTCCCTACAATAGAAATTATCAATAGATGAATCCTCCACAAAGCAGTATGATCCACCTCGACATAGATTCGCGAAAAAGCTTTCGCGGAACTTTACTACGCTCAGCGAAAGCCAAACAAAGTTGTTTGAGTGACTAGATGCAGCCGGGTATATCCACCTAGTGGAGCCCAAACCAGTGGATACAAGTTCTAAGTTCTATAATCCTGATCAAAGATGTGCTTATTATTTAAACAGTGTTGGAAATGATATTGAGGATTGTATCAACCTCAAGCATATAATATAGTACATAATCAACCAAGAGGTGGTATCTCTACAACCAACTGAACCTAATGTCAAAACCAACCCTTTGCCGAATTAGGGCGGTGGCAATGTTAATATAATAGGGACATATAATAATTGGTGTGTGACAAAAGTGATAAATCCAATCCTGAATGATGATTTGGAATGATCTGTGGCTTCTTTGAGTATCAAAGAGAAAAAAAGAGTTCATTATCCTGACACCTGCGAAGGTTGTTACCCTGGTGCCATCAAAAACTCTTGTCAGGTCAAAATTTGTGATTGAAGACGCTGCCACTCAGGGTATGTCCCATACTAGGAAAATCTATACTCCTGAGGAGTTTTATCTTAGAGGAAAGAACAAGGATCAAGGGAAAATGCCTATCAGTGAAGGCGAGGCGGAGGAGTTTTTGAGAAGAATGCGGCCGAAATATTATTCTATTGTCAAACATTTGGAGAAGAATCCAGCCCAAATTTCCATTTGAGCCTTGCTGATGAGTTCTCAATTGCACAGACAGGCTTTGATGAAGGAACTCGATTACACATATGTGCCAGCGAGCACAAGCAGTGATAACGTAGCCGCTATGATTCACTCGGTTATTCGAGGGAATCCAATCAGCTTTTGTGACGATGAGCTGCCTTTTGAAGGCAAGTCCCGCAATAGGAACTGCAAATCAGTGTCGTCTGTCACGAAAAGACAATCAATCGCATCTTAGTAGATAATGGATCTGCTTTGAACATCTGCCCGTTGTCGACGCTAAGGCAGTTGAAGTTTGACTTGGGAAAACAAGAAAAAGATCAAAACAATGTGAGAGACTTGGATGGGGTTAAAAGAGATACCTTGGGAGTAGTAAATATCATTATCCAATTGGTCCCGACCGAGTTTAGAACACACTTTCAAGTTTTAGATATTGAACTAGCTACAACCTTCTTCTAGGAAGGCCTTTTATTCACATGGATGGAGTTATGCCTTCTACCCTGCATCAAATGATCAAACTTGTTTTGAAGAACGAGGAGCTGGTTATTAATGGTGAAGGGAGTCATTCTGGCACACAAGCGCCAATTATCTATGAAGTGTCTCAAGGTATATTATTTTATACAATGGATCTGGTTAATGCCACTGTTGAGGATTTGGCCCATACCCTTCTATGCCTGTCGTGTACAAGATGATAGCCACTGTGATGATGCAAAATGGTTTTGAACCACGTTTTGGATTGGGATGAAATTTCCAACGAATTGTTGAGCCTATTCTGTTCCCCTTAAAAAGAGATAGATTTGGCTAAGCCGATCCCTCATCTATATCAATCATTTCTATTCAGAGAGTATGCTGAACAAGACAATATTGGGGAAGGAATCTACGGCCTCTTTGAAAATATTGATGATGTTATTAAGGACGAGGTCGAGCTGAAAGGATTCTGTAATGTTGAGCCCGGAGAGATGCTGCAAAACTGGACCTCCACGCCAATTATGATTCCCCGAACTCCTTGCAAGAAGGGCATCATTTATGCATATTTAAATCGGTGGCGGTCTGGAAAAGGACCAAGACCCACCATTTTTCATTTTGATTAATTCCTTAAGTTTTAAAATTCCCTCGTGATGTTTGAAAAAGGCAACATGGAACTTTGCCATAGACAAAGTTTGCATTATTTTCCACGATTAGTGAAAGCCTCTTTTATTTAAATTTGGTTATTTAATTAATTTCTATACTGTACTTGTCTAAATTTTTCTATTTATGGTTTCAGTAATATAAGTTTTAAATCTGCCAATGTCGTGTCATGTCACGAGCTGAAAAAACAAAATGAGGCAGGTGATGACGAGGTTGATGGTTACGAGGAAGAAAGTTAGGTACCAAAATATATTACTGAAGAATTTCTATAGTTTGAAACCAGCATAAGCCGAATCTAGAGGAAACTGAAACTGTAAATCTTTGAGACCAAGAGTGCGTTAAAGAGTGTAAAATCAGCATTCACATGAATGAAACTTAGAGCAGGATCTAGTACATTTGCTGACTGAGTACATTAATGTGTTCGTCTAGGAAGTAAGAGACATGCTAGGGCTGAGTAGCAATGTTATTTCTCACAAATTGCCATTTAATCCAGGGTTTAGTATAGTGAAGCAAAAAATTTGAAAATTCAAGCCTAAGTTGAGTTTAAAAATAAAAGAAGAGATCACCAAGCATATAGAGTCTCTATTGGTTGAAGTGACACAAAATCCTACTTGGTTGGCCAATGTTGTTCTGGTCACTAAAAAACATGGGAAGATCAGAATTTTTGTCGACTACAGGGATCTCAACAAGGACAGCCCGAAGGATAATTTTCTGTTGCCGAATATCCATATTCTGATCGATAAGTGTGCTAAGCATAAAATGCAATCATTTGTGGATTGTTACTTAGGGGGATCATCAGATTTTGATGGACGAGAGAGATGCAGAAAAGACAGTTTTTAGTAAACCTTTGGGTGTATATCATTATAGGGTGATGCCATTTGGCCTCAAGAAAGCTGGTGCTACTTATAAAAGGGCTATGATGACCATATTTCATTACATGATTCATAAGAAGATAGAGGTGTATGTTGATGACGTCATTATCAAGTCCCGCAACAGTTCGGACCACTTGACACATTTAAAGAAGTTCTTTGCTCGTGTGCATCGTTATAACTTAAAGTTAAATCCCGCTAAATGTGCTATTGGAGTTCCAGCCGGCAAATTGTTGTGATTTATACTGAGCATAAGGTGTATTGAGATCGATCCTTCAAGGATTAAAGCAATTCAACAGTTACCTCCGCCGAAGATGAGAAAAGAGGTGATGAGCATATTAGGGAGGTTGAATTACATCAGTCGATTCATAACTTAATAAACCTTGGTGTGTGAGCCTATCTTCAAGCCTCTGAAGAAAGAAACTCCGACAAAGTGGACCGATGTGTGTCAGACTGCTTTCGACGCTATCAAGAACTATTTTTCAAATCCACCGGTATTGGATTGTCCATGAGAGGAGATTCTTTTGTTGTTGTATTTGTCCGTGTCAAATAGTGCATTCAGATGCATACTCGGTCAACATGACAAGATAGGGAAGAAGGAAATATATATCTTTACATAAGCAAGAAGTTTACTTCATACGAGTATCGTTACTTTCTGTTGGAGAGAACATGTTGTGATTTGACTTGGCTTTCTCAGAAGTTGAGGCATTATTTGTCTTCCTGCACTAAATATCTCATTTCCAGAATGGATCCATTGATGTATATTTTCCAAAAAGCGATGTCGATAGGAAAGTTAGCTAAATCGCAAATGTTCTTGAGTGAATTTGATATTGTGTATGTGACTCATAAGGCAATAAAGGCAAAAGCCTTAGCTGATAATCTTTAAGAAAATCCTATTAATGAAGAGTATGAACCACTTAAGCCTTATTTTCATAATGAAGAAGTGTCATTCGTGGGTACAAATATTTCTGAAGCATATCTCGACTGGAGACTATTCGTTGATGGAGCGGCGAATCATCAAGGGAAAGGCATCGGAGCGGTTTTAGTGTCAAATTCTGGTCAACACTATCCCATGGAAGAAAAACTCCAATTTAATTACACGAACAACATGGCTGAGTATGAAGCTTGTATCCACGGTTTTTAAATGGCCATCGACATGAATGTCCACGAGTTGTTGGTTATTTCAGATTCAGATCTTTTGATTTATGAAGTTCAAGGAGAATGGGCTGTGAAGAACCCGAAGATTATAGCTTACATGCAGCATGTACAGAACTATGCAAGAGATTTCGTAGGATCGAGTTTAGACATACTCCTAGAATACAAAATGTGTTAGCTGATGCCCTTGCCACTATCGCTTCAATGATCAAACATCTAGACATTGATTATATTGATCTTGTTGATATAGAGCTAAAAGAACACCCAGTCCATTGTTCACATGTTGAGGCAGAACAAGAAGGATTGTGTTGGTACTCTGATATAAAAAATATTTGGGGTCTGGTATTTATCTAGAAGTTGCTACATCTAAGTGGAGAAGTTCTTTATAGTATAACTCCATATTTGGGTCTCCCTTGATGCGTCGATACTGTTAAAGTTGTGAAGCTTGTCGAATAAGTACATGCGGGAGTTTATGAAACGCATATGAATATGTTCACTTAGGCAATAAAGATCCTTCGAGCCGGTTATTTCTAGATGACTATGGAGAATGATTGTTTCAAGTTTGTGCAAAAATGTCATAAATGTCAAGCGCACGGTGATCAGATTTGACTGACACCTCACGAACTTAAGTCTATGAGTTCACCATGGCCGTTTGTAGCTTGGGGCATGAATGTCATCGTCTTAATAGATCCAGCAGCTTCTAATGGACACAGATTTATTTTGGTTGCCATTGATTACTTCACCAGGTGGGTGGAAATAGCTTCGTGCAAATCAGTGACCAAGAAAGTTGTAGCTGATTTTGTTCAAAACAATTTTATATGCAGGTTTGGTGTACAAGAATCCATCATTACTTATAATGGAGAAAATCTCCACAGTCACTTGATGAGAATTATTTTTGAACAACTTAAGGTCACTCATCGGAATTCAACCGCTTATCGTCAACAAATAAATAGTGTTGTAGACGCTGCCAATGAGAATAACAAGAACATTCTGAGGAAAATTATTGCTAAGCACCGAGGTTGGCATGATATGCAGCCATATGCTTTGTTGGGTTATCAAACGACTGTCAGAACATCGACTCGACTTACTTCATATTTGCTAGTATAAGGAATAGAAGCAGTCATACCCGCTGATGTTGAAATACTGTCTTTGAGAATTATCCAAGAAGCTGCATTGAGTAATGTTGAATGGGTTAGCAAGAGAATTGATCAGTTAAGTTTTATCAACGAGAAGAGAATGGTTGTCTTTTGTCCTGGCCAATTATATCGACAAAGAGTGATCCGCGCTTTCTATAAGAGAGTCATAGCCCGAAATTTTGAAATCGGTCAGTAAGTCCTTAAGCGCATTTTTCCTCATCAAGAAGAGTATAAAGGAAAATTCGCCCAAATTGGCAAGGTCCCTACATGGTTCACAATGTATTATCTAGAGGTACTTTGGTCCTATCGGAGATAAATGGCATCGTGAACAAAATCAATCAACTCAAATACTGTCAAGAGATACTACGTCTAAAGTTTAAGTTTGTATTTATGTCGTTTACATGTTATTGTTCTATTTTTCTTGTATTTTCTTTGTTTGAATTTTATCCCTCTTGTAATGAACTAAGCCTGACCTGAATTCTCAAGGATGAGATACGCAGGCGGCCTATGTCGGCCCTGGTAACCCCATTAATCCCCTTTAATTTTTTCTTTGTATTTGAACTACGTAAGACCTGAATTCTCAAGAATGATATACGTAGGAGGCCTATGTCGGCCTCGATTGATTTTGAGTGTAAATTTCATATGTCGTTATCTTTAAGGGGAACGACGTTTGACCTGATTCCTGCCTCAACGGGATACATAGGTGCCACAAGGGTTCGGTCATATTTCAAGTAAGATTTTGATTATCTTTACAATAGTAACTGGGATAGAATTTTTGAGAGGGACTAAAAAATTTTCAATAAAAAGAGTTTTCCTTAACAAGTCAAAACTGACAATATTTCAAGATTTACAACCGAGACAAATTTTTTGAGAGGATCTCAAAAATTCTGCGATTTATTCAACGACAGTTCAAAGATAAGATGATACATTTAACTGGGACAGAATTTTTGAGGATTACATCAAAGTTGCAACATGATTTTATCGACAGTCTAGAATAATTTTGAATACTCCCTAGGGAATAATCATATATACCCCCAAGCACAAACTCAAAGAGGTTCACTAAGCCTGACGTGACATGAAACTTGGCAGTGCCCTTTTTCAAAATTTACTTCTCGAAAATTTATTTTCTTAAAGATTTTCCTTTTATATTTCATTTTTTTGGCATAAAATATTTGTGTTATCTATAAAGAATTAAGAGATCAGGAAAATCAACCGGAGATAGCAGGACAAGGAGCAGACAACTGAAGAAATCAATACAGATCAGTTTATTTTTAAAACTAACAGTTTTTCAGTAGATGCAAGTTTATAACTTTGCTATGAAATTAGCAAATTCTTCAGATGGATGAATATGGGGAAGTCAAGAGGAGGAGTAAGCTCACCCAAAATTTAACAAACTCTATAGAAGCGGGGAATACTTTATACAGCTTATATTGCAGACATGGGAGTATAAATAGTTTATTTCAGCCAATTTCCAACAACATGAAGTCTATATATAATGTCTAGCTAGACTTGACGTTGAATCAAGCAAAAATCTCAAGAAAGAGTTTATGGTTTCCGTAAAGGACGTCATTTGCATAATATGTTAGATATGATATTATACATTACCTGAAAGGGTCATATATTCTATTATCGTTCAAGACAATACACTACCCGGACCGTTCATTTATTGTATTGTCAATCAAGTAAATACACTATTTGGACAATCATTTTACTGTTATTTTCAATTGAGATGAAATGATTATCCACAAAACACCCTGAAGATCACTATGTTGCTGGAATTAAGCACTATCTTCATTTGGTACTAAAGATGTCATCATGAGTTAATATCCATGTATCACGATTCAATAATCATGCATCACAAAAGATCATGCATCATGAGTCAATTTTCATGCATTGCGGAAGATCATGCCTCGCGAGTCAATATTCATGCATCGCGAGTTAATATTTATGTATCGTGAAAGATCATGCATCGCGAGTCAATATTCATGCATCGCGGAAGATCATGCAATGCGAGTCAATATTCCTGAATCGAGGTAGAGGGTGCATCGCTTATTCATGTATCGCGAGTTAATATTCATGCACCGCGAGAAGATATTCATGCCTCCAGGAAAGTTATGCATCGCAAAAAGACATTCATGCCTCGCAGAAATTTATGCATTGCAGGAAGATATTCATACCCTGCAAGAAGTCACGCATCGCGGGAAGATATTCTTGCCCCGTAAGAAATCATGCATTACCAGAAACGGAATCGTGCATCTCAAGGGAAATATTTACCCCTCAACATCAACTGTTTTTTTATTTGGCAAGAATGAATGCCAAGGAAATCATCAAAAATTATAAGGAGAATTATCAACATTGCATCAACTTTTATTCATTTTGACATCAAATGAAGAATACATTGAAGATTACATTGCAAACATAAGACATAAGTTTTACTTGCTTTAATCAAACCCAATCGATGTTGATGACAAATATCGAAATAGAGAAATAAGTGTCAACATGGTAAAAGACACTACCTTTCATTTACACTACCTTTCACTTCAATTGCATTTTTATGCTAATGAGTTTTAGCTCAACCTTTGTTGAGAGCATCGGAAAGGATGAATTCTCAAAAATCTAAACCACAGGTGTGGACGACATTAAAAAAGGATGCAGCACAACGTGAAACTTTATCTTAGAAGTGAACTTGGACACAGTCCAAAGAGGAATTTCAAACTCTTAAGACGTGAGTAGAGGAGTAACATCCACCACAATCAAACCACACCCCTATTAGAAGGCATGTGGGTTTTTCTATAGGTTTTGTCAATTTCTATCTCGCATCCGAAATTTTTGTGTCTGCCAAAGGCAAGTTTCCAATCTAAGTTATAGTGCGCCAAGAGTTTTGGAAATTATGTTCGTGTAAGTTCTTACCTATGGATGTTAAGCGTGCCACATTAACACTCGACTTAATTTGTCTCTTGTCCAAAACCAAAGGTTATCTAGCATAATAGACTTCCTTTTCAACTGATCGAGTCGAACTACAAGCAGCCTGACTCCCAAGATTTAAGGATATGTAGGTGACCTCGATGTTGAAAACTCAGTTGTATTCCAACATTCGCTCTTAAATCTTATTCTCGAGCATCTTGGTACCTTCGTAATCCGATACCGAGATAGCTTTTGATTTCTTTCAAAATCATCTGTTAAATCTAGCGTACCGAACTATAGGTGGCCTGACTTTTGGTATAGCTTGGGATATGTAGGAAACCCATTTTCGAGGTTCGACCATAATTCATAAAGTCCGTACCCAGATCCCTTTCTCAAAGATGAATATGTGCTCGGTCAAAATTGGTTTGGTCAATTTTATTTTCCTCGAATTTCTTGCATCAATCCAAGTAAAATAGGGGACAGTTGTTGACACCAACTTTTGACCTCCCCGGTATAATTAACTACCGAGCTTCTCGAGTTTAAACAATTTTAAAAAATTGTATGTATATATATATATATATATATATATAATAACAATAATAACATAATATTAAATAAGTTTTAGCTTGCAAATTAATTTTAAATAAGAGTTGGATGTTTCTATATTGTTTTAGCTAATGTATATGTCTTACATAATTAGTCGCATAACTATTTAAATTTTTATTCATATTCAAAATCAAAAATATATATGTACTTTGTTTTATATAAATATTTGGTCAACTATTTACCAATACATTGTTTTTAATTTTAGTTAATTATTTCATAATAAATTTAATTATTTTTATTTTGTTAACATTAATAATGTTGTTAATTAATAATAATAATTTGCCTTATTTTAAAATTTAAGCAAATTGACTAATTACAATTTAATTTGATTGAATTGGTAATCTAAAGACACTTTTGGGCCATTTAGTAACAAATTTCCAGCAAACCTTTATCAATTTCCTCAACTCCCAGGACCAACTTTTTATTTTTATCGTCCTACCATCTGCCTTTTTCAGCCAATCCATTTAATTTTTCAGATTTATTGCCAACCCAGTTTAACCGACATTCCGACCCAATACATATTTTCTTCAAATCACCCAGCCCATTATTTAATTCTGCAAACCAATTTTAATACAACCCATTTTCCTCTATTTATTTTTACAGCCCCAGCCCATCGGAAGAATGCCTAGTTCCGCAGCCCAATCCCTTTAATTTCCCTCAGTTATCCATTTCCTGACCCGACCCGTTTCTCTTACCTTTCTACCAAAGAAAGAAATGCAGACAGCATTAAAAAAATGACACCTGTTACTCATTTTTTTATGGAAAAAAAGTAGAGAAACGTCGAAATCCCCTACTCACAACAACTTCTCAAGATGACGCGCTTCGCAATAGAAGCGAGTGCGTCACAAGTTCACACCTTGGACACGTGAACTGATTTGTCTGTGGTTTCTTGTAGCCTTCCCCCTCTCCAACGTCTCTTTCTTCATCTAGTAAGAGTTGCCGCAGCAAGGACAACACGTGCTTCGTCCTCTTTACTCGAGATAATGCCACGTCAAATCTCAAGGAAGATGGGATTTATCTAGCCAGCTATTCCTCCTTCCATTTTGGGAATCTGTTGAAATTTTTCAGAAAAAAGGTTGATTCTGATTTGAGGCTAGGTTTTGGTTTTGAAATTTTAATGAATTGGAGAGTTGTTTAGAAATTTCACAAGAATTTTGAAACCCTAATTTCCCCTCTATATAAATTCGTTTTATCTTCCATAGGACAGTGATTTTGTTATGGGAAAGAAGTTTTTCTTTAGGGGTTTGGAAATTTTGCTTTGAAATTCATTTCACAGAAAAACAAAGCCTCTGTTTGAGGAGAATAAATATTTGGTTTGGAACTTTTCTTACAAAAACAAAAAGGGAACCAGGAAGATTTTTAGAGAGGGAACTATGAGTCAGAAATCTTGCAAGATATCCCGACTAAATATTCTCGAGTTAATTTCGTTTTGAATTTTTCTTTGTTTTCTCTGTTCTATTCGCTTGAGGTCCTTGGAGTCACATTTGGCGGAGGTGGTAAAGTCTTCCTTTCTCGTGTCTAGTTTGTTGCTACTCGAAAGGTAATATTCTTTCATCATGTTCTCTTCGCTTTTCGACCTGTCCTCTCTGTTTTTTGCTTAGTTTAGAATTAGCATTCTCATGATGGAAGTTTTCTAGTTTGTTAGATGGTTGTTGACTGTCTTGTTGTTTCTTACTTTTTTTCATCTATGTATGGAATCTGAGCATGTATTTGCTTGTGTTATTCTCAAATTTGTAGTCAATACGCTTATTTTAAGTTTTGTCTTTTTTACGTTATTGTTTCTTCTCTGTTTGTGCCCGTGGTCTCATTTGGTTAAGTGTTAAACTCCTTTAATTTTGCCCTCATTGTTTCTGAATCTTGTCTCAGTTAGTTTTCGTCCATATGAGTAGACATGCATATAGATTAGTTCTAAAGTATTTGACTTTCTTTTCTTAGCAGTTCTCTCTTCTCGAAATAAGACCCGTGTTTTTATTCTCATACGTCTCTATCATTTTCATCTATTTTTTCTAATAGATGCCTTCCATGTTTAGATAAAGGTGTTATTCACACTACCATTTCACTGCGTAATAACCAGATGTTGTTAGCTGCTGATATGCTTATTGCTTCCTTCATTTTTCGACCTGTTTTCCATAGTTTATTTAGTATATTGTGCTCTTCCTTTGCTTACTGCAAATACACCTTTCGTGCTAAATCTATCTTCAAAATAATGATAAGTCCTTTTATTTAGGATGATTCATTGTTGGTATCTCATTTATATAGGATTAGCATGATATTGTATTTCAATTCAAATTAATGACTTACATTGTCATGGAGGATATTGCTTTCAACTTGGCTGAGATTGTTACTTGCTATTTCATTTTTGCTTCTTTTAAATAGACTCCCTTCCATTAATTTGTTGTAATTTGTTCAGTTTAATTGCCTAATAATTCATCTATGCCCAATTTCCTGGAAATGGTGCCTTTGATCAATCAATTTCAATTTGGAAGCGTGATTATTGTTTAGCATGGTTGATAGGCTATTGTAGGTTATTCTGGTACCATAGTTTTCTTTATTGATCAAATTTTATTTCTAAGTTTTTCCATTATAAATACGCATTAATCCTTGTTTCCTCTATCTGTTGGACTCATTTGCTATATCCTCACATGTTGTCTATAATTCTTTAAAATGAGTTGGTTCTATAGAATGTGTCTAATGTTTTTTTCCTCCCAAGATAATTCACATGCTTTGAACTTTAATGATTACTGACTAAATTTTAAGGTCAATTATTCTTTTTTAGATTTTGCATGAATTAGATATTAACCCTTTATGAGCGAGGGTTTAGGTGATGTTAATTTTTCTCATGCCTACTATTTTGACCATGGTAAATTACTCAATATTATTCAATCAGTGCATCGGGATCATTGTTGCCTTTGTTGGTCTATATGGTACTTTTCTTAAGTTTAATAACATATATCCTCACTTTTATATATATATATATATATATATATATATATATATATATATATATATATATATATATATATATATATATATATTAGTAGTCATCTTGCCATTTGTCTTCGTTTATATAATTAGATACAAATCCATGATTTATTTCATTCAGTGCTAATTAATTGTCTATCTATAATTTTCTTTTCGTATATTATGTTGTATTACATGGGAGATGTTATAATTAAAATGAGGGAGATATTAGTCCATCCATCTTCTTTTGTCATTTTGTCAAATTAATGCTTGTTTGCTCTTAGTCTCCTTTACCTAAACCTAAAACTTGGTAGTACCAACTCTAAGAAAAAAAATTGCAGCTCACAATTAGCTTTAAATAGTGAATTTTTCTATCATCGATCATGATTGGCTTATTCAGTTTGGACTCTTAGCGATGAATTATTAATTTTTCTATTGCTTGCCTTGCATCTGCATAGTGTAGAAAATTGAAGTATGGTGGCATATGTATTTCTTCATCTCTTTTTCTAATTTCAAGTCATGACTTGTTACTTACTTTATTACTCTTTGTTTGCATGTGAAATTTGTTTGAGTCCAATTTGGACTCCACTTCCCATTGCACCTCGAAAGAGTCATTAAAACTCAATTTCCCATTCATCGAGTCAAACCATAATTGACCGATAGGTCCCGAAGTTTTTTTAAAGGATTGCAGAAATTCGAAGAAGCGGGATTAGAAGATCTTTTCTTATTGTTTTCGTATTTTTATATTTTGTTATTTTTGGGTCTAAGCCCTTGTCTTATTTTATTTTTACTTATTATTGAATGCTTAGTCTTCTACAGGTGGCAAAGAAAAATGGGTCGATAACACAAAAGATAATGGGTCAAAAACCCAAAACATGTGGTCCCAAATTCCGATAAAGGCAAACAGAAACCGGATTTGAACCCAAAACTCTCTTCCTATCTCTCTCTCTTTAATCATTTTAATCTTTATCTATTTTATTTATTGTTAATCTTAAAGTTAAAGAATCTGAATCTCCGTAGAATGCCATAATGTTTTAATGACTTAAAATGGAATTAAGTTTAAATAAGTTTTGAAAAAAATTTCAATTTAATGTTTAACTTAGATAAAACCTAGGTATTAATTTCAGGATTAAGTTCTAAAGATATTTTTGCCTCAAAATAAAATATTGTTAATTATCTAAACAAAGTTAGTTGCTGGAAAACCGATTTCAACGGATATTTTATATGCCTAACACCTTCTTAAAATATTAATGTAGATCCTCGAACCCTCAAAAATGTTTTCATTAGATTTCTTTTCTGCTTAAAGTGTTTTGAAAAAAATAGTTTTCTTGATTTTCCTTTATAAAATAAGTGGAGACTTTCTAAAAAGTTGAAAACATATAAAATATATAAATACCTTTTTCGAACAAACCAGTACGTAAAAAATATTTAATGAATGCTTCCCCTAAGGATCGAAATCAATATCTTGGCATACCTACAAGATGCGTAAGTCTTGTAACACATAATCTTGGGTAAATATGAATCACTTAGGCGAACTATAAGTG
Source organism: Solanum lycopersicum (assembly GCF_036512215.1). Taxonomy (NCBI): domain Eukaryota; kingdom Viridiplantae; phylum Streptophyta; class Magnoliopsida; order Solanales; family Solanaceae; genus Solanum; species Solanum lycopersicum. The sequence continues at coordinate 11,326,081 of NC_090809.1, read as the reverse complement.
AAGCATCATGGCTTATATGTGTGAATTCATAAGTGTAGAAAACAATTAAAAGTTAGTGAATCTAAGACGTTATGTGAAAAGATGATTAAATTCATAGGGGTTAGGTAAGAGTGTGACACACATTAAAGGTTCAGGTGTATTGGCATACAATGAAATAAACATTCACGTAAAGAGGTGAGTAATTATGAAGTTGTAGATATGCTAAAGTTAATAAATGTGGTGAAAATGTGATAAAAGGCTAATGTGAAAGGTGGCAGAAATCACAAATGAGCCTAAGTAAATGTTACCAAGACGTACTGACCTATGAGAGTGTAAAATTAAATAAAAGACCAGTCTCTATGAACACTCTAATGAAATTATTGATATTAAAGCATATTTAATATTAATGATGAGATGAGAAATCATCTAATGAGTTGTGATGCCTCATGCTAGAATCCAGCTGTTATGTTGCATGAGATGAATGTAATGGAACTTTATATTGAGCAACGATAGGCTAAGTATGAGTCACGATTCCTTCTTTCAAGAAGGCAGAAGCTCCTGTAATTCTTATGAGATAAGAATGTCCGTCTAGACAGGTATGGGTCTTCTTATATCTCATAGTCTTTGAACCTATTATGCCAATATATGGTTCCAGCAGCGTTCAAGTCTCTATATACACTAGCATATTTTAGTTCACTTTATCCGGTGATTCCACCTCTTTTTGGTGTTGGGTTAAACACTAGATTTCATGATTCTCACGTGATCTATGTTGGTTAAGGTTAAAGTTCCCAAAGAAAGAATGAGGTCATCCTCAAGTAATGCACATAATGAAATGAACGATACCAAATGTGTTAGGATAGGATAATCAAAAGGTGAGATATACTTAAGTAATGACACTAGGTCATTCTTGGTCATTGGACAGCGAACTCGAAGAAAGTCTTAAACTACATCCTAGGTATGACTGGTGTTTACACTAGCTTACGAAAAAATAAAAATGAAGTACGTATGAGTGAATAAAGCAGACTCTAACTTTGCTAAAGAAGGCTCCCTAGCTGAGGTCTCATATGTTGAGCCCTCATATTGGGAAGTCCTAATGTCAAGTCCATGATTCCAAGGTCTCATGGCATATGAACGAATAATATGAAATATGTTATGTGCTATATGCAATATGTTATGTGCTATATGCAATATGTTATGTGAAGTGTGAAATATAATACGTATATTGTTGCATGTTACTCTCATAGCATGACTTTCCTAATCCGATTTTGGCAAGTCCACTAAGTTGACTTTCCATAATTCATATCGTTAGGAGAGAGTTCTTCTTGATCATGCATGTCCTTCGTATGTGCTTGCACATACCTATACTTAGTACAAGTGTATACTAATCCGATACGACTCTCTACTTTTAGGTGCATGTGCAGCTGGACTCTAGAGCTTATGAGTCGATGTTGAAGTTGTCCAAACGTGGAGCTTTCATCCGGATTTGGTAGGTTCTCATGCTTTCGAGGATGCTTGTTATTTTATTCTAGCGTTTGATGTATGCATTAGCTAGTGGATTATGTTCCAGTAGTGTTTATTTCAAAGTTATTTTAAGATATTGTATTGGTGCCAATGTTGGTAACTCTATATTTTTATACATATATGATTATATCTTTCATTTGATTATCTTGATATTAGATGGTTGTTGTGAAATCTTAAGAGTTTATGTAGACAGTCTTATACGAGGTCAATATTTATATCTATGAAGTTTAAGTAAATAAAAATTTGAAATTTTTCCGCTAAAATTTACCTAGATGATGTAACGATGATGTATGTAAGCTTGTTTGCGACATCTGCAATGTTAACGACTCCGGTTTAAGCTAAGGTCTAGACTTTGGTCATGACAACGTTGGTATCAAAGCATTAGGTTAAATTCTGAGGCTAATAAGTTCACATCGACAACATTGAGTAGTTTTTAAGTCATGGTAGTGAAGTGCACCACTATCCTGAATTAGAGACTACATGATGCGTAGGAAAATTTTCCTTCTTCTTATTATATCGTGCCTTCTCTAATATGTGATTACTAGGTGTTATGAGCATATCCAACATCAATTCTTATCTTTCACAAAATGAACACAAGGAGGAACGCTGGTCGGAGAAGAGGAGAAGCAGGTGCTGGGGGCAACCAATTTCCTCCCCAAGCCCCAGCTGCTGGATTGGAGATGCATGTTAACCCAGTTGAGTTGAGAGACGGAGAAGTGAGGACAGCCGAGGTACAGATGGCCCAAGCCATCACCTTACAAGCTCAAACTATGACAGCCCGGGCAGAGTAACAAGGTGTTCCCAAGAAGAACCCACCTGTCAGCACCATGGCTAGTAGGTTAAGGGACTTCACAAGTATGAATCCTCCAGTTTACACTGGATTTAAGATTGCTGAGAATCTCGAGGATGAGTGTAGGGTATCTATGATTCATGTCGGCATGGGCCTTTCCAGTCTTATGGTCCATGTCAAACACGTGGAGGAAATCAGGAAGAGGAAGCATACTAGGGCAGGGAACCGGTCAAGGCAAGCTGAAAAGAATTTTTCAATGAAGACTATTACTCAAATAAGGGTTAAGCCCAGGTTTAAGAAGGGACTCTCCTACAAAGGGAAGTCAAGTTCGTCCAAGGTTCGCTATGGAAGGGATTTCGAGCCTATAGTTAAGTGAAACAATGAAGTAGATACAACGTAGGAGAGGCCACTTTGTAGGAAGTTAGGAAAACTTCATGGGAGAGAGTGTAGGAGGGGCTCTAATGCTTGTTACAATTGTTGAAAACCGGGTCACAGGATGAATGATTGTTCTTATATGAGTGGTCGAGAAAAAGGGAAGGAGAAAGTTCAGCTGAATGGTTTAAGTTAAGAGGCTCCAAGGAGGCAATGATTCTTCGCACTAATGTCTAGGGGTGTAGGTGAAGAAACCTATGGTGATGTCTCGGGTGCGTAGCCAAAATTAGTTTTTCATAAGTATGAAGTTTTTTGCACTAGTATGAAATTAATATGTTGGAGTCATCATGTTGGTTCCTGACTTATGTGACTTATGTGTTTAATTATTGTGTATGCTTTGATGAGACTATTTAGGAAGGAGTTCCTTAGTCTATTAATGTGAAGTTGCTAGTAGGTTTCAAGGATGTGAACCAACCTACTAATATGTGAATCAGATATTCACCAGTACAAAACATTGAATAGCTTATGTATGGATTTTCCCTATAAGTGTTATTGTACTATAAACTATCAAACAAGGGTAGTGAGGTTTCTGTTGCCAAATGAGATAGGGTATAAATGGACAGGGCGAGGATCAATCCAACAAAGCCATATAATTTTAAATCTTAAGGAAAACAAGACGTTATCTAAGGAGTAAGATATACTCCTCCTAAGGCTGTTTTTGATTAAGAAACTCTATGTTTTAGTGGAATAGTCGTCTTGGTGTTGTAAATCCATAATCACATGAGTAATAATTGCACTATGTTAGTTAAAATGAATTCATTTTTGCATGTCATGTTGCTATTTTTGTATAGCGTCGACTTGATTTTTGTGTTGCATGAGTTGTGAGGTGCATCAATTTAAGTGTGATTGAGAAGGAAGTCCCTCAATTTCAAATATGAAGCTTCAGATAAGCTTCAGCAATATGCATTATCCAGAGTAAGTGTGAAACAGAAACTCACAAAGAGTAAAGTCTCAAGTATGTTAAGATATCTTTGAAAATCACCCTTTTTATTTTAAAATTAGGTGTAGTGTCATTCGAGTATTAATGTTCCTAAGGGGGGATAACGTAACAACCCTACAAAGTGACTATTCAAAGTAATGTCTAACGTATCTAGAATGCCTAAATTAGTTCGGTTCACACGGATTGATGCGCATAAAACCACACCTCTGAACCTTTGCAACAGCCACGAAAACTTACTTTATGAGTTAGTTGAGCTAGGAAAGGTTGGGACCAGCCATGTAGGGCACCCGAATATGAAGATTTACCCAGATGAGTCTTAGCCGGACTTAAAAAGGAATAATCTTAAGTTTAGAGAGTCTAGAGGTCAAATGGTATTTTCCAGGCTAAGGGTAGTATTGTAATTACCCTAAATATTTAATTAATTAATTAATTAAGATAGTGGAGGAGAAATTCGAGTAGAGAGGGCTGAAATTGACCCTTTGAGCGAAATCTTGCTCCATCGGGGTTTGAACCTTGGTGGGAGCAATGATTTAATTAATCTATTATATTTAGTGAATTTACTAAATTAATTAATATTTAAATTGCTGATTTAATTAAAGGAAAATTAGATTTTAATAAAAAATATAATAATAATAATAATAATAATAATAATAATAATAATAAATAAATAAATAAATAAATAATGAGGAGTTCTAGTTTGACTAAGTCTCCACCTAACTATCCTAATCCTAATCCACTCAAACTCACATTTCTCTCCATTCTCATCTTACATTTGATTATCTCTAAAAGAAGAGAACAACAAAATATAAAGTTCATCAAGAACTTGAACCCTAAAGACTCAAAAGAAAAGTTAGTCTAAAAATATAAAATAAAACAAAGATCTTGATGGGGTTGTTCTTCAAGTTTCGTTGGTGAGACTTGGTTTCATGGGAAATTGGCAGCATTGAAACAAGTCTTGAACGACGATAAGGCATGGGTTTTCTTATCTCTTTAACCTTTTCCCCAGAGACCCTTAAGGTTCAGTTTAATCGCAATTGAAAAACTAAGGTTGTCCCTGTTAAATCCCCCTGTCATTAGATCCTTTGAAATATTCAAAGCATGCGTTGGTATGTCTTTTGGTAGATAATTCTAGGCCTTGTTGTGATATGTGTTGAATGTATTTTTGGAAATTATGTAAGGAGTGAAAGTCGTATTCTAAAAATGTCTTTTATGTTAACAGTTTGAGCATGTGTGCGCTGTAAATTAAATATGTTGCTGCCTAAAATTTGTGTGTTAAAATGTTGTGTTTTCACATATGAAAATGTTTCAAGTGTGATGTTCCTATAAGGTTAACTTTGCTGGAAAAATGTCACCTGAATTACTCGAAGAATCAGCATAAAAACTTGAGAGAAAAGTGAGCCATGTTTTAAAAATTTTTAAAAATTATGAGGTCATTGGGAATTGAACCAAACACCTCACCAAACATAAATTGCATAAAAAGTTCATGAGAAAAATGAAAGGAAAAATACATGTGGTGAGTGGGGATTGAACCCAAAACCTCTTGAACCGATGAGAGAGTTTGGAGAAAAAAAATAAAGAAGGAAAAATAAATGTGGTGATTGGGATTAAACCCACAACCTCTTGAATAGAAGAAAGAGTTAGGAGAAAAATAAAGGAGAAAAATAAAATGAGGTGAGTGGAGATTTAACCCACAACCTCTTGGATAGGTGAGAAAGTTAAGAGATAAATTAAGAGAAAAAAGAATGAGCTTGTGGGGAATTGATCCCACAACATCCTTTCTTGAACGAGAAAGAGAAGAGGAAAAGAAAGGAAATAGTATAGAGTGATGAGGATCAAACTAGGGTCCCCAAATCTGAAAAAATGTAATTATCAAGCTTAATATAAGGTTAAGTGTTACTCAAGGAATTTTAAATCGGGTTTCCTTGCCCAATTCTGAATGACACATAAGTCATACGTAAACAAATATTTAATGAATGCTGCCCCTAAAATTCAAAATCAGTATCTTCGCATACCTAAAAGATGCATAATTCTTGTACCACATAATCTTGAATAAATATGAATCACTTAGACGAACTATGAGTGAAGCCTCATGGCTTTTATGTGTGATCTCATAAGTCTTGCATACGTTTAAAATTAAGTGAACCTAATATGTTATGTGAAGAGAAGATGAAACCCCAGAAGGGTTAGATAAAATTGTGACACACATTAAAGGTCCAAGTGCATTGGCATACAATGAAACAAATATTCACGTAAAGAGTTGAGTAATTATTAAGATGCAAATGTGCTAAAGTTAATGAATATGGTGACAACGTTATAAGAGTCTAGTGTGAAAGGTGAGGGAAATCTCAAATGAGCCTATGTAAATGTTACCAAGACGTACTCACCTATGAGAGTGTAACGTTAATGAAGAGACCAATCTCTATGAACATTCTAATGAGAGTTTTGAAGTTAAAGCATACATAATACTAATTATGAGATGAGAAATCATCTAATGAGATATGATTCCTCATGCTAGAAGTGTATGAGATGAATGTAATGAAACTATATACTGAGCACTGATAGGCAACCTATGAGTCGCGATTCCTTCTTTCGGGAAAGTAAAAGTTCATGCAACTCTCATAAGATGAGACTTTCCATACAGACGGGTATGGGTCTACATATATATTTCCATGTCATTGAACCTATCCTACCAATATAGGGTTCTAGCTGGGTTCGAGGTCCCTATATACGCTAGTATATTTTGGTTCACTTTGGCCGGTTATTCTACCTTTTTCATTATGGGGTTAAACACTGGATTTCATGATGCACACATGATCTATGTCAATTAAGTTTAAAGTTCCCAAAAAAGAATGAGGTCAGCCGCAAGTAATGCACATAATGAAATGAACGATACCAAAGGTGTTAGAATAGGATAATCCAGAGGTGAGCTAGACTTAAGTGATGACACTAGGTCATTCTTGGTCATTGCACAGCGAACCCGATGAAAATCTTAAAATACATCCTTGATATGGCGTGTCTTTACAATAGCTTACGAACCAATGAAAATGAAGTACATATGAATGAATGAAGCAGACTCTATGTTTGCTAAAAAAAGGCTCCCTAGTTGAGGTCCCATATGTTGAACCCTCATTTTGGGAAGTCCTAATGTCATGTCCATGATTCCAAGGTCTCATGGAATATGAACGAATGATATAAAATATGTTATGTGTTATATGCAATATGTTATGTGTTATATGCATTGTTATGTGTTATATGCAATATGTTATGTGATATATACAATATGTTATGTGTTGTGTGCAATATGATACATATGATGTTCCACGTTACTTTCATAGCAAGACTTTCGTAATACATTTTTGGTAAGTCCACTGACTTGACTTTCCATAATTCATATCGTTAGGATAGAGCTTTTCTTAATCATGCATGTCCTTGGTGTATGCTTGCATATACGCATACTAAGTACAAGTGTGTACTAATCCCATTTAACTCTTTAGTTTTAGGTGTAGGTGTTGTTGGACAATAGAGCTTAGGAGTCAACATTGAAGTTAGCGGGTGTGAAGCTTTCATCCGGATTTGGTAGGCCCTCTTGCTTTCGAGGATGCTTGCTATTTTATTCTAGCATTTGATGTACGCATTAGCTAGTGGAGTATGTTCCACTAGTGCTTCTTTCCTAGTTATTTTCAAATATTGTATTGGTGCCATTTTTGGCAACTCTATATTTTTATATAGATACGACTATGTCTTTCATTTTGATTATCTTTATATTAGATGATTGTTGTGAACGCTTAAGAGTTTATGTGGATAGTCTTATATGAGCTCAATGTTTCTCACTATAAAGTTTACGTAAAGAAAAAGTATAATTTTTTCCGCTAAAATTAACCTAGATGATGTAACTATGACGTCTGTAGGCTTATCTGCGACCTCTAAGAGGTCAACGACGCCGGTTTCAGGAAGGGTCTAGACTTTGGTCGTGACACACACGTAAGTGAATGTATGAAGATAAGTTGAGTAAAAAGAGGAGTTTTGGGGTGAACACTCTTCGTGAGTTTAGATGAAGTGTTTAGTAGCAACCTCATTATATCCCAAGAGCTTTCTATGATAGGTCGGAGGATGAATACCCTTTGTGTGTTGAGATGTGCTGTCCACTAGTTATGCTTAACCTTTATATTATAATGTTAAGAATCAGTGGGGAGTTATGCCTAGCACCAGAAGTATAAGAACAAGGTATGGTTACACTTCGTGAGTTGAGATGTTGTATTCTAATGTACCTCTTGAGATAAGTAATCCTCGTTAGTTGAGAAATATTTACTTAGTAAAAATCTCCTTATCCCTTAACTATGTCCCTGCATAGGTGTAGCTATTGGGAAATCTATGTAAAAGCTAAAAAGTATGACCTTACTCTAAGCAAGGGAGGGTCCTCCATCTGATAGGGGTTAATATCGGGATTCAATGTCTAGCTTTCATGGTCTTAGTTTGTTAAGATAACCCCCACAAAAGTAATGAAAGTACTAAGTCTTCCAAAAGAGTGTGCTACTTAAGATAGGTAGACGAATGGGACGCTAATTATCTATTGCACTAGGTAGGCATTCTGAAAGGGGAGTCTTGGTGAGTCTTATGTGAATAGAATAAACTAAGTCTTCTAAAAGAACGTGCTACTTAGAGTAGGTGGTGGGATGGAATGATGTCTATCTGTTGCACTATGTAGGACCTTCTTAAAGGGAACTCTTGGTGCCAAACCTTCTAAAAGAGAGTACTACTTAGGGTAGGTGGTGGTAAGGGATGCCATCTACTCATTTCAGTCAGTACGCATTCCTAAAGGGAAGTCATTGGTGGTTTTATTGGGTTTTCTTCTAATGTCTTGTGATTGAGTGGGGACTTGTTTTCCCGGGGTGAATAAGACAAAAGGGGTAGTCTTGAGAATCGCTTTGGTGTGTATTAAAGGAGGCATATGTGTACTTAGTTCATGTCTTACCTTGGTGAGTCTTAGGATAATCCTTAGTTGGGGAAACTCCTACGGAAATGAGTTGACTTCCTATTTGCTTTGCCTTGGAAGTTCTTTCCTTTAGAATAGGATAGTTCAATGTAAATGCTAAAATTGGATTAGCTATAATAGTTTGGAAGTTTATTGTAAAGGCTGTCTTCTGGTTAAAATTTTGGAATTCCTTCTTTAAGTATTAAATTATGTTTCTTATGTTGTTTTTTTTCTAAATTAATAAATGTTATGATTATTTGGCATGAAAGCTTTTGTTACCAAAATGTCCCTTTTGCATGATTTTTCATAAGTCATACGTAGTACATTGTTTTGTATTAAACCCATTCTTTTCTTTACTCTATAAGTATAGGTTGGAAGCTTCTGAAGGTTTGAAGGTGAAGCTCACGAAATCTACTCTCTCAAGATTTAGTATGTCCTCATATATTCGAGGACATAGTCTATGTTTCCTTGTTTCATTATTAAGACTTAGTATGTATTTTATTTCAATAAAAAGGGTTGTGTCCCAAAGATATTATGTCGTGCCTTGAAGTTGGATTTTTACGATGAGATTCTTTAAGTATTTATGAAAGAGTTTCTTTAGTATATTTTCTTGAAAAGATTTAAATTCCGCACTACTTTTCATTTCTTATGTGACGATACGAGAGTTCTTCTTAGATTCTAGGGGGTTCTTGAGGATCCTGAAAGACTTGGTATCAGATAATAAGGTTATGAGAAATAGTTTAGGACTTAAAAGTGTCACAAGCAACATCTATTTGTATCTTGGTCATTGGTGTGAGTCGCAACACATCCATGGACAAGAAGATTTAGGATGATAGAAGGTTCACTCTCTTCGCTATTATAATGTCTGCCTTAAAGTTTAGTTCTATAAGATGTCTTATCTCAACCTCTTCTCTGTGTGTTTATAGGACATGAATACGAGGAGATTAACCGCTAGAAGGGAGGAGGTAGGTTTAACTACTGAAAGGATCCCTCCCCGTGTTGACAAAGTTCCTATTTTTTGATTAGGGTAAGAGAATAAAGAGGTTCCTCTTCAAGAACCTCAAATGCCCCCGGATCCCAAAGAGCCTAAAGAGCCACAGGGGCCTACTATTCGTCAAGCTCCTTTTGTTGAAGGTAATATGACTAATGCATATTTGAGGGCTGCCATAATGAATTTGACCCAACTCATTATGGCTCAAGTTCATGTCGTCAATAATCACTTTGTTACACAAGATAATCAAGGAGTTGGACCCCAACCAAATGCAAGTACTCCCGCTTCTACAATTGGGGATTTCATGAGGATGAACCTTCTCATTTTTCATGGCACTAAAGTGGATGAAGATCCACAAGGTTTCATATGTGAGATTTTCAAAGTGGTAGATGCTATGGATGTGACCCCTAGGGATAAAGCGGAGTTATCCGCTTACCAACTTAAGGAGCTGACTCAAGTGTGGTATGAGCAATGGAGGGGTGAAAGGCCCTTAGAAAAAGGTCCGATTGAATGGGAGGAAGTCAAAGAGGCTTTCCTATATAGGTTCATTCCCTTAGAGTGAAGGGAGAATAATATGTCTAAATTCATGAACCTTCGTCAAGGAGGAATGAGTGTGCAAGAGTACTCTCTAAAATTCACCCATTTCTCCAAGTATTCCCCAACCATGGTAGCCAACCCTAGGTCTAGTATGAACAAATATGTGATGGGAGTGTCTAGATTTGTCGAAAAAGAGTGCCGGATGAAAATTCTTCTTAATGACATGGATATCTCTAGACTCATGGTTTATTCATAACAAATTGAGGAGTCAATAATTAGGCAGATAAGGATGGAGGGTAAGAGGACTAGGTAGGATGATTCTAGTCACCAAAAGCTTAAAAAAGGCTCTATCACCAACATTCTTCCATTGAAAACAAGGATAGGTCTCCAAACCAACATTCCCAAGTTGGTGGCCACACTTGGCTAGGTGGCCTACTTGTGGAAAACAACACTGAGGTTAGTGTCTTGCTAGAACAGAGGGTTGTTTTAGTTGTGGTTGCAAAGGCCACAATATGAGGTACTTCCTTAGCATCAAAGAAATATGGAAAGATGTCAATCAAGCTTCCCTAGATCCTAATGCTCCAATGAAAGAACTATGGGATGGGAGTTAGAAAGGATAACTAATCCGTTGTTGATGGTCTTTGTAAGTCTTAACCATTTTTATGACTGTTTTTTTTATGTTTTGAAACGAGTTTATGTGGTTTTATAGTTCATATGATCATTTCATCTTGATGAATTGCTTAAAAAATGGATTTTTGAAAAACTCGACATGCTTTACAGTGATAAAGTGAATGCTCATTGTAAATTTTTTTGCATTTTGAAAAAAACAATTCCTTTCCTTGATTGAAGTTTCAATGTGTACAAAAGTGTTTTATATGAGAATGTTCAATTTTGGAGAACGTATATCCTCCATGAAAAAGGATAAGAATGAATTTTGAAATTTGTGAAGTTTGGCTAAAGTTTCCTGTGTTGCAAATGTGTGAAACTGTGAAATTGTTCTCCTTGGTAGTTGGTGGTGTGATTTTTGTTTTGACCATGAAAGCAATGTCTTACGTGATGCTAACTGAGTCCTTTTTGATCTTGAAGTTTTTAGTGTCATTCGAGGACGAATGTTATTCCATGTGGGGGAGAATGTAATGCCCTAAAACGAACTAAGGTGAACTAGAGATTCGTGAATGTTTCTTGAGTGAACTTTGTGTTAAAATTAGTTACATTAGTGTTCTTAGGTAGTTTGTGAATTTTGGGTAAGTGTGGAGGTCAAATGTCAAAGAATATCCATGACCTTCTAAAGGTATGCCTTAGATAGTTGTTGTGTGTCTTGATGTTTTTCAGAGAGTTTTACGTGTTCGTTTTGTTTAAAATTTGTGCGGGATGTTCCTATGACCTGTTTAAAATTCAATTACGAACCAATCTAGGACCCACAAGGTTGACCTATAGAATGGCCCAAGACTTAGACCAAAACTTCCTAGGCAGTGTCCACCAACGAGACTAAACAATGGCCAGTAGGTCAACCTACGGCCCATTGTCTTGGTCCGTCGATTGTACCTGAAAGAGAAGTTGGCCAGGATCCTAATGTAGCTATGTAACAAACCATGAGACCCCACTAACGGATCGTTGATGGACAGATGGTCCGTTGGTTCCCAACCGTCGACTGAAGCTGTCCAAAAGCTGTGAAAATCTGCCAAGTCTTGGGGTGTTTGCTAAATTCACCAAAAGTGATTTATGACCCTAGGAAGTTATTTTAAGATTTATTTAGATATATTAAATTATTTCAAACCTTAATACATAATTTTAGACCCCATTTCATTAAACCCAAAACCCCTCACCCTTAGAATTCTTTCTTAAGTCTCTTTGAAAGCTAGAAGTCAAGAAGAGCTATGAGGGCTGGTTTGGACGTGTTCTTCATAAGAAAAATCAGTGGGTTGTATTCCATTTGAGTTATATTATACATCCTTTAACCCTCTTCCATTCAAGGATCATTTTCAAAATATTTCAAAAAGGGTTTTCAAACACTGCTTTTTTCTATCTTTCATTCTAAGCATGGTTCTTCTTGTAAAAGTATTTTAATGATTCAAATGGGTTTATTCTAGAATTAATTGATGAGTTTAATATAAAAAACTTTATGAAATCATGTTATGCATATTTTCAACTTTTAGCTTATGAAATGGGTTAAGTAAACATGTCTGTGTAGAGAATGAGCTTTGGTTTTCTTGTGTTGTGATTATGGTGTAGCTACTGCCCTAAGGGACTTATTATGATAAAACATTGAGAAATTGGTTATAGGTGGTGAAGGCTTGAATAATGGTGAGTTTCTTATATTGTATAGTTCTTATTATGAATTGCTCTTGAGTGGTATGGTCCACCTTCTTTGTGGCGGTGTTTATTTTACGAACTTGATATTACTTAGTATGTATTGTTAATATAATTTTTAAGGTCTAATAAGTTAAATGAAGATCTATTGAAAATGGATCTTGTATGGTGTTTTGTGAAGCTTGAATTGTATGCTTGACCTAGATTATATCTACATGAAGTATATGATCATGTTAAGTATGTAAAGTGTGTGATTTGATAAAAAAAGGTCTAAAGCATGTATATGCTGATATGAAAGGTGTTTTCACATGTACACACACACTTAAGTGGATGTATGAAGCTAAGTTGAGTAAAAAGGGGAGTTTAGGGGTGAACACTCTTCAGGAGTTGAGATGAAGTGTTGAGTAGCAATCTCATTACATCCCAAGAGGTTTCTAACATAGGTCGAATGATGAATACCCTTCGTGAGTTGAGATGTGGTGTTCACCAGTTATCATTAACCTGTAGTTTATAATGTTGAGAATCTGTGGGAGTTATTCCTATCACCAAGAGGATAAGAAGAAGAGGTGGTTACACTTCGTGAGATTAGATGTTGTATTCCAATGTAACTTTTAAGATGAGTACTCCTCATTAGTAGAAAAGGAGTTACTTAGTAGCAATCTCCTTATCTTTTAACTATGGGACCGCATAGTTGTAGCTATTGGGAAAGCAATGTAAAAGCTAAAAAGTATGACCTTACTCTAAGAAAGTGAGGATCCTCATCCAATAGGAATAAAATAGGGATTCCATGTCTAGCTCTCATGGTCTTTGTCGGTTAAGCTAACCCCAACAGAAGTAATGAAAATACTAAGTCTTCTAAAAAGGCATGCTACTTAGTCTATGTAGTTGAATAGGACGCTATTTCTCCATTTCACTTGGTAGGAATTCTGAAAGAGGAGTCGTGGTGAGTCTTATGTGAATTGAATGAACTAAGACTTCTAAAAAAGAACATGCTTCTTAGGGTAGGTTGTGGTATGGGACACTATCTATCCATTGAACTAATTAGGACCTTCTGAAAGGGATGTCTTGGTGCCAAACCTTCTAAAAGAGTCTACTACTTAGGGTAGGTGGTGGTATGGGACTCCATATACTCATTCCACTAAGTAAGCATTTAGAAAGGGAAGTCTTTGGAGTTTTTCTTAGGTGTTCTTCTAATGTCTTGTCATTGAGTGGGGGCTTGTTCTACTGAGGTGAATGAGCCGAAAGGAGTAGTCTTGAGGATCCCTTTCGTGTGTATTGAAGGAGGCATGTGTGTACTTCCTTCATGTCTTACCTTTGTGAGTCTTAGGATAATCCTTAGTTAAAAAACTCCTATAGAAATGAGTTCACTTCCTCTTAACTTGGCCTTGGTAGCTCACTCTATTAGAATAGGATAGTTCAATGTAAATACTCAAATTGGATTAACTGTAATAGTTTGGAAGTTTACTGTAAAGGGTGTCTTTTGGTGAAAATTTTGGAACTCCTTCTGTAAGTATAAAATGATTTTTCTTATGTTCTTTTGCTTCTAAATTAGTGAATGTTATGGTGATTCGGCATGAAATCTTATTTTACTAAAATGTCCCTTTTTTGCATGATTTTGCATATGTGATACTTACTACATAGTTTTATACTAAAGACCATACTTTTCTATACTCTATATGCATAGGTTAAAGATTTTTCAGGTTTGAAGTTGAAGCTTGGGTAATATACTCTATCAAGATTTGGTATGTCTTCATATATTCGAGGACATAGTCTATGTTTCCTAGTTTCATTACTAAGACTTATTATGTATTTTCTTTCAATGTAAAGGGTCGTGTCCCAAAGATATCATGTCGTGTATTTTAGTTTGCTTGCGACGATGAGACTATCAAAGTATTTATGAAATACTTCCTTTGTTAAATTATTCTTTAAAAGTTTTAAATTCCGCACTACTTTTCATGTGTTATGTAATGAATGATAGTCAAAGGGCTTGTATGAAACCCCAAAGGGTCAAGTACGCTGATCGCGATCTCAGCGTTTGTTATTCGTAGCTTCTAGGGGGTGGTTGAGGGTCGTGACATGTATATTTAAAGTAGACCTTAAAATTATGTCTAAACCTTTTGACATCTGTATAAGGCTCTACAACACATCTTAGATTTTCAGAGTGTTTTATTCTTGTTAACCTGCACTGGGTTTACATCTTAGTTATCCTAGTGGTTAAATCATTCAGTTGGGTTGCCAATACAATTTTCATTAACTCCCCTTTCACATCATGGTTTAACTCTTATAACTTGCCACTACGTTTTTCTGACAAAGGTACCTAAGAATGACAAATTAAAACGAAACATATCTAAAAGTAAAGTTTGTAGAAATTACACTGGAAAGAACTTAAAAATCTATGTAACAACATTTTGACATGACACGACACCCCGATAGCAGTGCAATTTTTATGTTTCAATATGTGTATCTTTATACTTTGTTATTCACGACACTAACCTACAAATGAATGTCTACAAATTTAAGCTACTAAAGTAACCCAACAAAGGGTTGGGGTCGGGCCTAAGGGAGTGGTAGTGAAAATAGTAGGTACTTAGCATCCTGTTCTATATAGTGGTAGTTTAAGACATTTTTAAATATTAAAACAACACAAGTTTAATTGGTGACACCACAGTGCCAAATATAAAGAAGGTTGGTTTTGTCACAAGTAGTAAAATAGCAAAAGTAACAGAGAAAACAAGTGTGGGAGAGACTTCTTGGGGTATGAGCACAATATATATTAACACAAACAAACGAATACATGGTTTTGATAAAAATGAATTACAAGGCAATGGTGACTTATCTAAGCTTTAGGTGAAACTAAGTTCCCTTTTGGCAACTTACCCCATATAAAAGGGGTTCCTCTTGAACACCCGCTTGTCAAAAAAACCAGCATGTGCCTTACCCACACGTTAGCCATTTGATAGAGGGTGCTTTTATATGGTACTAGGGCTCACCCTATCGTGTTGAACCTTATGTCGACCCACTCCTTAAGCCTTCAGACTAGTGGTCTCGGATTCGTGACCTCCTTCTTGGCCAAGCAAAAAACACATGGGGAGTTTTGTTCGCAACTACAAACCCATTAAATTAAACTACAACCACTAGGTGAGATCACCATTAAAATGCATCTTAGCCTATCAGCAAGCAAGACCCAACTGTAATATCAACACATATTTGCTAAATCACACTCCAAGAATGTGGGTGCTTAGCGAAACATTAAGCAATAACCAAATATAGTTAAAACGATAAAGAAATCAAGTGGTACAAGAGATTAAACCTTAAAAATATCAAAGGAATGTAAATGGAGAAGACCCCCTTCAATGATTGGAAGAATAACTTCTTTCTTTAAGCTTCCTGAAAACCCTCTGCAAACTTGACAGAAAACTTAAGAACAAAGTTGCTAAATTAAAATATTTAGTGCGTCTTTATTTACCCTCTAAATATTTGATATCCAAATAATAAAAAATTTACTATTAATAGATTTAAGATTTAGTGTTGTTGGATCTATTAGGCGTCTTTAGTCGTGAATCGCCAAATAATTCGGCAATTCGCCCTTGCTCTGGTTCGTCGTCGTTTGTTACTTGCCTTTATATCTATGCATATTGTAATGTTGGGCGAAATAACTCTACTTTGCAGAACTAGTTCATGAAGCACCGGCTGCTTCTTTTTGTTGCCTTTCGATCCATTTCCTTCAGGGCTCACTTGTTGTAACAGGAGGCAAAACTTTGTTATATGTGTATCGCCAAGTGTGCTTGGTGATGGACCCTTTGAATCTGCAACTCTTTTCTTCCGTTTTGCACATAAATGTCAATGCTCGTACGAAATACCCATATATTTTAGAGTTTGAAGTATTTATCAGATATCGAGATAAAATACACAATCGAGGACACTATTTACATTAAAATAAGGCCATAGATGAGTCCAATTTGAGGACTCATGATTACGTAAATCTATAATATCTAAACTGAATCTATTAAATTTTGACCTTTAATTAATTCATCAAAATTGAATCAAAACAATAGGTTTGGAAAAGACAAAACACCTTTTAAAAATTCGTATCAGACATTTCATGATTCGTACATCCATACTTCCAAAGGTCATATCTCACTTGTACGAGTTCAGAACTGCACGTAACTCGTTGCTGAACTAGGAGTTATATCCATTTGAAGATGGCCAACAACCCAACTTTACACACTTCGCAATTGTCTAGACATTCATACACCTTCCAAAATGACAATTTCAAATTATTTGCTTCTTCTTATTTGTTTTGAAATTGGGAGACGTTACATACAATGATTGTTATTTCACCATATTGGGACAACCGTTTGAAGTTATATGTGATGTGAATGGGGTGGACTTGGCGTAGTATTATATCATGCAATCAGAACCTTAAATGTTTCTCAAAACAACTACTCAAACAAGAAGTTCTTGATGTAGTTTTCACCTTTGAAAAGTATAGATCCTATATTCTTGGCACTAAAATTGTAACACCCTGGATTTGAGGAGTAAATAACATATTTTCAAGATGTTACAGATGTCGCCCCGGATGTCAACCCACTACCCCTGGATGGAACCACAGACCCTAGGTCGTTTCCATGGTTGATCACCTGCAAAATATCACAAAAATTTTCAACTACCATGGGACCTATGGAGAGTAGGTGGGACTACAGTCTATGGTCCAGGTCTGTGATTCATACCATAACTTGTATCTTTCAGACGTCAATCTATATACTGACAGGATTGACCGTTGGTCAGATCACGATCCATCGATCAAGGTTTATAAGTTGTGGTTGACTTTTTTCTTAGAGGTAATTGAGTATTTTCCTAATTATTTCATCCCTAAACTACATTGTTTTACTCAATTTTATCCTAATATTCTAGCTAGATATTACCCTAAAGTATTATTCAAAAAATTTCACCATGACTTAGAGAAAGAAGAGAAGAAAGAGTTTACCAACCCCTTAATAACGAGCAAGAAATTTTCTTCAATTTATCCCCAAAATCCAAAGGTTTTCTCCGAACCACGTATGTGGGATTTCCAGTGAGTCCCTCATCCACTAGATCCCTAGAATCCAATATGTTACATGATTCTCTATATCTTGTTTAGACCTAGGGTTTTTAAAATCCTGGATAATTGATGTGGTTTAGCTATTGCAATATCCTAAATCAAATTAGCTTGTTTGTTGGAAATTGTGCATAGTTATTTGCATGAAACTCAGAAGACTAGTTGTGTAGATTCTTTTAGTTCATGAAATACACTTGCTAGGGCCGTTAAATAGATAAATGTTCTCTAGTTTTTGAACGTTACATTGTTAGTTCCTAAATGTTACATTCTCAAACTTGCATGTCAAGACATTGAGTTCTCCAGTATCTCATTTACATTGTGCCATACATATTTTCAGTTAGAAGTAGGCTTAGCACCTTATTAGACTAGGGTTCAGCGTACCATCTTAATTCTAGAACTACAAGCCTCGTACATTTATAAGTCCCCTATGTCGATATCAGATTTAGTGATCACACCGGTCATACCTTTATACACATAGAAAGGTTTATTGGGTCCTCGCAGTTGGGCGTATACATAGGATTATGCACTTAGCTCACGTGGTTTTAGGTCGATTAATAATAGCTCCCGCAGTAATACTCTTGCATAGTGTACAAAGTGTTAAGTATACATTCCAATATTTAGTATTAGTATATCATGTTCAGAGTTATTACTCGGTCATTACATTTAGGTTAGTTTCAACTATATTTCAACATTTATATCTTATTCAAATTATATGATTTCTCAGTTATTCATTAATCAACTTTTGCTTTGTTTAGGAATTATCTATATCATGCATTCTCAATACACTCCAAGTACTTATGCATACTTTGCGCTACATCCATTTATGATATAGATTTAGGTACTCAGCATGTAGATCTCGCACATATCTACTTATTTATTAGTATTCAACAACTTCAATACTGAGTCCTCATACATCGAGGAAAATGAATATGTTTCATATTCTGACTTTTATTTCAGTTTTGTTTTACTAGGGTTTCCTTGGGGCATGTTATGATTCCAAGATTTGGAATCATTTAGGCAATTATTTACAATGATTTAGTGTCCCCCAATGGTTATTTTATGCCAATAATGGATGAAAACCCATTTATTTCTAGGTATATATTTAAGACACAAAGCATCGACACTAATTAGTAAAAGTGAACAACTAAAACTAAAAGAATGAAGAAAAGCAAGCCTTGTGATCTCCTTGTCCACTTGGAGAGTCGTTGAATGGATATTTAACAGCCTAAATTTCCACTGTGCCAAGGCTTGAAGGAGAAAACCAAGTTGGTGAGACAGAGGAGCATTTGGGAACTAGTTCAGTGGTCATTAGCAACATATGGAGCTCACCAAAGGGTGAATTGGGGAGCTGATCGGGGAGCCCAAATTATTGCACCAAATGTTCCTTCACAACATATTTTTTCCGACTATAAATAAATTTTTTAAACATTAATTTTAGTATTATAATTTAGGAGATTATTGTTATTTTTGAGTTCTATGTTTTTGACATTGTATTTGGAGTATTGAAACTAGTTTTTCCTAAGCTTTGGAGAATTGAAGTTCATAACTTTAGAAAGATTTGAAGTGGGTATTTGATATTCTTCAACGTGGAGAATTTTAAGGACGAAAGTACTCTTACCTTGTTGATGGAAACACAATTTGGTAACGACTTTTATATATTTATGATGTCTAGCTAAAACCTCATTCTTGGGGTGTGATCATGTGTTTATATGTTTATTTAGTTTTTTGGGTATTGCTAATTTTAGTCTACATTCTATTTAAAAATGAGTTTAATCTGTAATTATGGTCTCATTTATGAATTGTAGTTGCAAATGCATTTCCACGTTCATGTTTTTGGCTTGGTCAAAAGAGAGGTTTGAAAACAAAGATTCATGATTGGTGGTCAGTGGGTATTAGGTTGCTATGGGTTAAACTCGAGAGTGTGAATCCTAAACTCAGTTCCACATTTTCAGCTCGAGAGAGTGAATAGACTAAGGTGTAGGATGGTATTCATTTGCTTGCTTGTTTTTGTTCAAGACAAACTTGATTCATGATAAATTCTTTGAGAGAAAGCTTATTACATCTATGTCTTAGATTACTGACTAATATTCAGTTATTTTCTAATTGTTGCAATAACCCGTTCATCTGTAATATCATGTAATTGAATTACATCCCAAGAACCCATCTCGTTATTGTTATTTCGTATTGTTTGCTACTTTTGTACTAGATAACTATAGAAAAAACATGTTATTTTACATTCGTGTCACCTCCTGATTTGAATTATGTTTTTATTCAATAATGTTTATTCCAGTGAATGAATTTGGCATGTTCACTCTTTGTTATTGAATCTTAAATATGTACCGCTCCACTAGGGATTCGATCCCAACTCATTCAATTAGTTTTTGTACTAACTAGTGACCATTGAAACCTATAATTGGATGAAGTGTCCCTGAAACGTTAATAACATGGCCGAGCAACTCTAGTTAGCATAAATTGTTTCAGACATAGTAGTAGATTCAACTTTAGTTTCTAATTGAGTGTTCAGTAACTATAAACTCTAAGCATATTTTACACATCCATACTAGATGGGAAATAGTTCATCTTCTCTTAGATATATTTTAGTATAATTATGAATCCAATCCTCACTGTTAATTATGTGTCACTCGTGATCCTAGGTCCCGTTTTACATCAAGAGGGAATATTGGGGCATAAAAAATTTGTATCAGACCATAAGGTATAAGAGTCCTATGAGTGGGAAGTTGCAAAGTGTTTAAATAAAAAACTTCACGTTCTTTGATTCTCTTATCGTGTGTGAGGTAGGATAAAATTTCTCCATTTTATTCTACTGTAATGTGTTTTAGATCATGCGTCATCTTTGATATTAAGCACGGATTGCTAATTCACACAATGCTAACATAGTTCCTCCCATCACGGACCATGACATTACAAGCGCAAAATTTCAAAATGTGATCCAACCAGAACAACTAGAAGGTCCAACTACATATTAACACCAATAGTGGATCAGTGAAAGTTATGGTTATAGATTTTATTTGAATGAATCTACCTGAGTTTTGATGTTCACGGACTTGTAAAGACCCACAAAACTTCATTGATGAGGCTAAAAAAATTTGGAGTGATTTAAGTCAAAATAATGATATGGAGGAATTATAAACCTTCCAATTTAAGGATGTGGTTCACATTTTGTTCACTCAGTTGAAAAAAAAACAGGGGTGCGAATATAACTCTTGCGACTTGGGAGTGTTTTACTAAAGCTTTTTTAGAACAGTTCTTCTGAGAGAGCTGATGGAGGCTAAAGTTCAGGAGTCTATTAATTTGACACAATATTCAATGGAATACCAAGAGTATAGAAAAGCATTCACTTAACTCTCCAAGAATGCCCTGCACATGGTTGGCGATCAACGGGAACAAATGAGTAAGTTTATGTTTTGGGTTTCCAAATTGGTGAAGAAATAATACAGGAATGCTATGTTGTTCGATGAAATTAATATCTCTACATTATGAATTATGCTCGCCAGGTTGAATTGAATAATTGTAGGGAAATCGATAAGCACAACAAAAAGGATAAATAGGTAATTTTGAATACTCTCAGCAGAAATCAAGTGGTGGGAATTGTTCATCGTTTCATTATAGGTATATAGCCCAGCACCTTCATCAACTTGTGTTTCATTCCCTAAGTTTAAAAAGGATCAGATTGGTAGGGCATCATGCTCTAAGTCTCAATGGAGTAATTCAGGTAACAAGACTTTTCAAACTTATTAGTGTCATAAGAACAATCTGGGAGAGTGTCTTAAGGGAAGAAGATGCTTTTGGTGTTATCAGTCCAGCCATATATTGAAAGATTTTCCATTTGCCTTGCAAAGGCAAGGATATAACAACAACATGGTATAATACATCGGTCCAAAAACACTAGTAGTCCCCCTAAGTCAGTAGGGTATATCATTTGGTGTAGGTGTCAGTCAGTGCTAGAAAAGGTTGTATCACTCCAGGCTTTCCAAGACCAGAAAGATTCTCCTAACTTGATCACTGTTGCATTATGAGTCTTTTATATATATATTTTAATTCGTTATTAGATCCAGGGTCTACTCTTTTCTTGGTAACTCGAAATATAGCTTTAAATTTTTGTGTTAGTCTAGAAACACTTAAATAACGCTCTTCAGTCTCTACTCTAGTTGGTCTCCTAGTTATACCTTGACATGTATACATAAATTGCCCTGTTAGAGTCTCTCTAAAGTCACCTCACTAGATCTTGTAGAGTTAGAAATTGTAGATTTTGTTGTCAATATAGGCATTATTTGGTTACATACATGATATGCATTAGTCTATTATTGAACTAGGAGTGTTCTTTTGAGTTTCCAAATGAGCATATCTCAGAGTTGAAAGGTAGTAGCTCATTGACTATGGATCAATTTATATATAACCTTAAGCTAAGGTAGATAATTCCAAAAGGGTATACCTACGATCGTGTGTGAACAAAGTATTCAAATTAGAAACTCCAACTCTTGAGTCAGTCGTAGTAGTGAATGAGTTTTCAGAAGTGTTTCCAGAAAATCTTCCAAGAGTTTATCTCGAAAGGAAAATCAAATTTCAAATTGATCACCTTCAAGATACCCAACCTATTTTGATTGCTCTTTATGGAATGACTCCAGTAAAGATAAATGAATTGAATGAGAAGTTTAAAGACATTATAGATAAAGGTATATCTCCATGAGGTGCTCCATTGTAATAGATAGTCATAGTCTAAAGAAATCCTTCAAAACATGGTATGTCCATTATGGACTTGTAGTTATGTATTTCGGACAAACAAGTGCTCCTAAAATATTAATAAACTGGATGAATCAGGTTACAAGTAATATTTGAATTTGTTTGATGATATCCTCCTTTATTATCATAATGAGGAGGAGCATGCGAATCATCTGAATATTGTTCTATAACCTATCAAAGATTTCTACTTTTTTGTTAAGTTCATAAAATAGGATTTCTTGTTATAATCGGTCTCTATCCTTTGTCATGTGGTGTTTAGCGAAGGTATACTAGTGGATTCACAAAAAATTAAGCCAGTGAAGCAATGGCTCAGACCCACCTCCCCAACATATAAAAGAAGTTACATTGGTCTGGTAAATATTACAGGAAAAAATTGACTTAGAAAAAGGTCAAATTTTAGTGGTTAGATGAGTGTGATTAAAATCTTTTTAGAACTAAGATAAGGTTGACTATAGCTCCGATCTTTACTATACAAGGTGGTGTAGATGGATATGTGATTTATTGTGATGCGTTCAGGGTCGGCCTAGATTGTGTGTTGTTGCATCAAGGCAAGGTTATAATTTATGCTTCTAAACAACTTAAGGGACATCAAAAGAAGTATGTGACTCATGAACTTGAACTTGCAGCTGTAGCAGTTGACCTAATGATTTGGAAACATTACTTGCATGGTGTTTGTGTAGATTTATTTATAGATAATAAGATTTTCTAGTATGTTTTGACCCAGAAACAGTTGAATCTTCATCAGAGGAGTTGACTTGAATTCTTCAAGAACTATGAAGTGAATGTGCTTTACGATCCTGGTATGGACAATGTAGTGGTGACGCTCTTAAGAGACTATATATGGTTAGTTTAGAACATTTTGATGTAGAAAAGAAGGAATTAGAAAAATATGTTCACATGTTTTCTCGTTTAGGAGTTGGTTTTAAGGATATGTTCGGTGGTGGTATAATAGTTTTGTATTGATTCTAATTTTCATTCGTAGTAAAGGTTAAGGAAATATAGGAGAGTGATCTTATATTACTTAATTGAAAGGTGCAGTCCATCAGTAAAGAGTTGAGATTTTATCCTAGGGGGATATCATGTGCTTCATTGTCAGGGTCGCTTATGTGTTCCTAATGTGGGTGAATGGAGGCCCCATATCCTTACAGAAGCCCATAAATCAAATTATTTCAGTAATTCTGGTGCCACTAAAATGTACTCTTATTTAGGGGAACCCTTTTGGTTGAATGACATGAATAGGGGCATAACACATTTTGTGGCTAAGTGTCCTAGTTGTCAAAAAGTTAAGGTAGAACATCAGAAACAAAGAGGTATTACTCAAGATATTAATATTACTACATAGAAGTGGTAGGTGATAAACATGAACATTAAGGATTTACCTCGTACTCACAGGTAGCAGGACTCCATTTGGGTGATAATGGACAAAGTTACTAAGTCTTCTCATTTCTTGACTGTTGAGACTATATATTCAAAAAAGGATTACAATGAACTCTAAATTAAGAAGATAGTCAAGTTGAATGTGGTTCCCTCGTCTATAAACTCAAATATAAGTCCTCATTTTACCTCTAATTTCTTGAGATCGTTACGTAAAGGCCTTGATAGTTAGGTAAATCTCACTACAACATTTCATCGACAGATATATAGTCAGGTAGAGTGTATGATTTTTACCTTAGAGGACATGTTGAGAACTGGTGTGATTGATTTCAAGGGTAGTTCGGATAATTACCGACCTCTCAGAGAGTTTGTCTCTAATTATAGCCATCATTCCAGTCTTCAAATGTCCCTTTGTAACACCTTAAAACCTATTAAACAACACTGGGGCTAAGTGTGTGGAGGGTAACATTCCATGAAAGTGAAAGACCCTAAGAGGCATAAGAAGCTGAAGAAGGAAAACATTATCTACCAAAGCCAACTTTGATAGGCACTATTGTCGCCAGAGCTACTTGGAAATCCGCCAAGTAGCATCCCCATCTTCAAGTAAAGCCTTGGAAGCCCTATGTATTGCAAATTTTTGTGAGTGTAGTCGGGGCTCGTTGATCGAGTTCGTGAATTTCCCAACTCTTAACCACATCACCTAGTGGAAATTTACCCTTGAGGAAGCTATTATATTTTTTTGGCGAGCCAAGGGCCTATTTGGAAAGTAAGCAAGTTCCATTGGTGAACTTCAGCGTGAAAAGTTGCATATTTTTAAGTTTGGCCCGTTAATGTCTTCTCAAATTTCATTATTGAATAATAAAATATTTTTCTCTTAATCTAGAAAATTATATGTGTATTTTATTCCTAAATTTCCCCACCCAAAGTAATTCTACAAGGAATAAAAATAAAACAAAAGAGCTTTGATGATTCTACAAATTGGACTCATTTATGGTTATAATTAGATAGAAATAGTGTCTTTTAATACTTGTTTTGTTTGAATTACTCATGAAAAAACAAGTTAGGGCATTCTCGAAACGTCACATAGCGTACTTGACCTCTCGGAGGTCTTGTACAAGCCCTTTGATATCGTTCAATGCATATATGTATGAAAAGTAGTGCGGAATTAGAACGTTTCACACAAATTATATTTTAAAACATCTTTCATAGAAAATGATAGAAATGCTAAGTCTCAACAAATCTAATAAGTCTCATGAATACTTGGAGCACGGACCATACATAAAAAAATATGGAAAACTTACTCTATTAGAATGTCTTTAATCAAAGAAACAAAAGATAGTAATGTCCAAGAATCTAGTGAGGACATACCCCAAGTTTTATTTAAAGAGTCCTAGTTTCCAAGATTTTTTTCAAGATGCCTCTCACCTGCTAGCTATAGCTTTTTATATAGACAAAAAGTATGGAATTAGTACATTGCATGTACTAAGTATGGCGTAATGAAAAAATCATGATAAACTGACATTTACATAAAATCGCTCTTTTTGAGTAAAACTTCATAACATATGCATAAGAGCCACATATATGACCTTATTAATATATAATTCAGAGATCACATGATAACATCAAGAACACATCATAACACATAAACATGAAACCCTCCTACCAAACGTGATTCTAAGGCTCACTTGAGTGCATTATGAAGGAACCTCCCATACAATATTTTCACACACCTAAGAGATGCTTTACACTAACTAAGATAATATTATTCCCATTTCATTAATTAAACTCACTACCAAGAATTACTCTAAGACTCACCTAAGTAAGAAAAGAAGAGATTGCCCATACACCCTCTCCAATTCTGCCTAAGCGATCCTCAAAGCACTTCTAGACACATGCTTTTTCATTAATATAACTTTTCTTATGTCATTATGTTCAATAGACTATTTAAGAGACATTGAAAAATTAAGTACTTTCACTTAATGTTCTTGAAAAAGACCTAGGGAACTCACACACTAACATCTTCAAACCCTAGTCGTGGAATATCTATATAGCGTCCATTTGACTGCCCAAACTTGATAGAACTTGTCTAACACTAGTATGTATCCCATATGATAGTAATAGGAAATGACCAACATAGATCATACTATCTAGGAATTGAGTCTGCAGTCAACCCTACTCCGATGAAGTGTGTCTACTTGCTAATGGTAGAACTAGGACACATCTGATGTAGGTACATGGTGAAGGAATATCGAGGGATTTTTTGAAATCCATTTTCATATTCTAGTATAACTACTCCCCAATCATACTCGATCGGTTCTAGCCTTTTTTATCATAGAGTAATTCAACAAAAGGAGCATATGAAGAGGTACCATATCTTGTTCATAACCAAATCACATACACCTTACCAAAGAGGGTCCCCTAAGGATGCCTTACAATGGTTAAGAGGATAGCTCAATGACTTTCCTAATTATGATTTCATTCCTTTACATACAATCAACCCTAAGTCCATCATTCACAACAGAAGGATACCATTATGTCTTTCAACTTCAAGGATATCCTAACATTTTTTTAAAAAGGTTCCACATAAATGACCTTCTTTACTATATTCAAGATCATATGTCGTTCATATATATACATTTATGACAAAAGTGTTTAACCCTACTAAGTCAACGATTCATATTCCTATTCTTCATGTATCAAGTAATGGACACACGTCTACCAAAACAAGACACACATGCTTTCCATTATCATATATAACATATCATTCAAGAGGCACAAAGAGACAACTTAATATACTTGCAAGTCATCCTACACACTCTAATAGAATCATCAACATAAGTCATCATAATGTTCATATAGTCAACTACGAAGATTCACAATTAAACATCCAGTCTACACATATAAGGCATCATTACAGCCTATCATGATTCTCTATATACAATTAGGATAACACATATATGACTTCATGGATACACATAATTAATATATACCTCCACAGTGATCCCATATCAAAGAGATAAAATTATAACATCATAACTCATAAAGTAATGCCGACCAGGCCACATTCTTTCACAATACATATCGTAATGTCGACGAGACCACATTATTCACAAGTATAACCATAAGCACTGCCACCATTAGTGGACCATACCAAACATCATAATTTAAACACATATACTACACAATATAGTAAGGGTTAGGTCAAGATACCACCAATTTAATCTTAACAACCTCAATCCATAGCCAATTCAAACAATCGAATACACCAAGGCTCTTATGAATAGCCATAGTCACAAATTCAATCTAATAATCACAATAGAATGATCCTAGGTAATGTAATATGAATTCACCAATTTAGGAGAGCCTGCGTATATTTGTAACGTGATTCTTTCATAATTCAATAGCCCAAAGTAATCTATACAAGAATTTAACAATACATAGACATGATAAAATCACCCATCATATAGTAAAAATAAAGAGTTCATGATTTGCATGGGTTCATGGAGGTTTTATCTTTGAATTATGAACTTAACATTAATTCAATCATCATACATTGATCAAAAATGTTTTATGCAAGAACCCATTGCTATAATTCAACTTAGATGTTCATCTTTTGAAAAGTCTTTGGAAAACACTTCGAAGCTTTGATCCTTCAAGACATAAGATTCAAGGATTAAAAACATACCTTAATTTATGTTAGGCCACTAAAATTTAGAAGATTTTACGGAGAAATAAAGATCCAAACTCCAATCTCCCTTCAATCTTCAATGGTGTTCTAATGAGTTCTTCCTTGAGGTTTTGGGTTTTGACTTTTCAAAAAAAGAATTCATCTAAGTGTTCAAGGCTTATAAACCCACTTAAAATACCCAAAATAACTTTAAGAAACATCCCAAATAATTTTATAAAGTCTAGATGAATTTCCAAACTTACCTTTGAGCTGGCTGAGACTGCGGTAGAAAATTTTGCAAGTGCCAATCGACGAACCAGTCTCTGGGGCATCATCCCATCGAGGGGTCATGCTGGATACCATTAATTGGGATAGATACTTCCAAATGGGATCTTACGCTCCCTTACCGAAGTCCCAACCTGTGCCCTCCACCTACGGGGCGTCGACTTACCTAATGGGCGTCGATTGCCTTCCATAGGTTGGACTGATTTTGACAGTTTTGGCTACAGAGTTAGTTCCTCCTCATGGATCCTCTGGTTGTTCCTTGAGAAGTTCTGCCCGAACTTTTCCAACCCAAATATACTCATACACATTTAAGTATTTTTTCATCAACTTCAACCAAAAAGAACAGTAAACCTTTCAAAAAAAAATTCACAAGCATGTTTCAAGGGACATCTTTCGAACATCATGTACATTCTTGGACGGTTGACCTCCGAACTTCACCAAAATTTGACACTTCCTATATACACAATCATTAAACATTTTAGGATTTTAAAACCTTAGAACACATATGTTAGGCTCTAGTTTAGGTGTAACATGAGTGTTTTAGCTTTGTATTGACTATTATCAGACTTCTAGCAAATTTGAGATGTTTTTATCAATTTTTTGAGCTCTAAGTTTGAAAGGAATGTTAGATAAGAACTTAAAGAACAAAAGGATTTTATTTCCAAGGATTTGGACTTGGGTCTCCTGGATCTCTCATTCTTGGCCTGGAACAAGACTAAAATATTCATATTCATTTGAATGCAAGATCATTTTATTATAAATTTCTATATCGTGTTCATGTCTACCTAAAACTCCAATTCTTGGTGTGTGATTTTGTTAATGTGGGTTAAATTAATTGGTAGGTCCCTCTTGCTGATAGTTTATTCATAGTTTAACTCTTATTTTGTTTAGTAGTTGTGGATGAATGTATTGAGGTTGTAGTTGTAAATATAATCTCATGTATGTGTTTCCAGATTTCTCGATAGAGAGATAGATAGATTAACTAAGACTACTAAATTGATAGCTAGTGGGAGTGGGTCGACATGAGGTTCAGCTCAAGATAGTGAACCCTAGTCTCACACCACACACTCAGCTTGAGAGAGTTAGTAGGCTTAGGAAGAGATCCTACTTTATGCGTCAAGTGTGTACCCAAGAGGAACCCATTTGAAATGGGGTAACCTCCTTGAAAGTGCTTAAAGTCTATCCTACTCTCAACTATTCAACAAATTTTTTTCAAAAGCATGTACCCAATAACCTCGTTTATACTGTAATCCTATCATATCTCAAGAATCCCCCTCTTCACAATTTATAGGTATTTTGTTAATCTCAATTTTTACTTACTACTTGTGAAAAAAAACCCCATTTATAATTGACGCTTGCGTCATCCCTTTTATCTAATATGTTTTTATTCTATTGTGTCTTTGTCTCTGACGTGTTAGAATATTATTTTACTTTTCTATCAATTCTTACAACCACTTCCTGTGAAAAACGACCCAAATATTTGGTTGGGTTACTATGCTACGGTATGATCGTCGACACTTGCATTGAAAGTTATGTCTTGGATGACGTCACCAATAAAAATGGCACCTCTACCTCAGAGTGGTGTTATTTGATAATATGTAGTTATGTGGAATTTTCTTTCATATTAATGGTGATTTAACTAATTTTATTTTTAGTTTTATTTTCATTTGAGTTGGGGTTGTATGCACGAACCCTGAGCAAGGCTGAGGGATGTGGTTGCAAGTTGGATGACTCAAATCAAGATGTCGAGAGTGACTTCAAGTTATCTGGATTGATAACTAAATTGAACAACTTGGCCACAAAAATATTAGAGGTGGAAAATAGTGCGAAAGCCAAGGGAGGTACATGTTTAATAATTAGCAAGAAAGGTCTAGGATTAATTATAATAAACATATAGAAGATAAACTATTACTCATACTCCAAAAGCATCATGATCAAGAAAGAGTGCTAGAAGAGACGACGAAAGGTGTGGAGAAACTAAACCAGATGATGTTCTTCCACTCAAAATCAATCAAGTTTATTATGTTTCTCTTGGACCATGCAGTGTCTCATCTCTATCAACACAGTAAAGGCAGGTTACATGTGGCATTAGGTCTAACCCCATAGACGAAGCTTGACTGGTATCTCTCGTCAAGCCTGAATGCTAAATAAGGAAATTTTTGGGAGGCAACCCAAGGTTTTATCACTTTAAATTAGTAAGTTATAATAATGGTGTATTTATTTTTTTGGTTAAAACAACGAATGTGTTGAAAATTTCAGGTTGGCAAAGTGAGGATCCCGTTTGCATATACCATAATTGATTAGCGACTCCGCTATTTTATGTCATTTGGACATCCAAATAAACTCGAGTCCTAGTAAAATGGGAAAAGAAAATGACCATTCAACTCGTCACTGTGTAGGTTAACAAACTATATAACATTGTCGAATGAACGCAAACTTGGCAATTTATAATGGCCGAAAGTCGTACAATTTGATCTTTTTCACTTTTTGTCACTTTTAATATTCACATTCTCACACCAAGATAGGAATTTCAATAATTTTTGCCTTCCATTAGTATTTAAGTTGTTGATTGGTGCTCGAAACTAGGATTTCTTTGCCGCCTAAATTTCAATTATATTTCAATCGACATTAAAGGTTATTCCTCAAACCACGAGTTTATTGTTGAAAAAATTGAACTATTTTGAACTAATGGTATTGTATTGATGTGTGTTGGTCCTTTATAATAGGATTAGAATGTTTTCATCCCTATTTCAATTGGAAAATATTGCTCGTATTATGTTGATCGTTAAATGCTCGTATTTGTTATGATTATAATTAAATAAAATATCATTAGGTTGTGCTTGGATGTTGTTTTGATTGTTTGGGTTAAATTGTAATAGCCTATGTCTATTCTAAATGGAGAAAATTGCTTAATGATGGAATAGGTAACCACTTTCTAAAGAATAAGTATCGTCAAATTGCAAAATTTGGCGATATCGGGAGAAGTCTGAGTACTCAGAAGGATGGGTGTCATAGGTTTGTGATTAATTGTAATTTTTCATGGTTTGATTTTGTTTTTAGAGAGTGGGGGATCAAATTCGAGAAGGTTGATTGAAAATAGGCGCATTGGGAAGTTAGTGAGCTTGGTCAAGCTCACCGAATCACTTAATTTTTTTCTTAATGTCTTTATCTCGCCCTTTATTTTTTGTAAAGGATTTATGTTTGAGGTTATAATTTTTAGAGAAAAAACTATTGATTGCCAAAAGCACTCGGTGATTTTCTAAAAGGTCTCTCGAGTTACCTATTGTTTATTTACCTGAATTGTGAGCATACTATGCACAATTCAGCAAAAAAACCCATTTTCTCCGAAAGTAGCTGATGCATCTATGAATAACCCTTTCCATAGCCAACTTGCTATAATTTAAAGTCAATATCTTCGGCGATCCCGATTTAGCTCACCTAAGATGTTTGGGGATTATCCAATCCAGCCGGTAAGTCTGTCTACAACAGATTTTTTGTGTGTATGTTTGATTCTCTTTTAATTGTTCTTGATATATTTTTGATCAGAAACATAAAAACATCAACATGCCACCAAATAAAGAAGCACAGGGTATTAAAATAATTGAAAGAGGATCAAATCCTCCAAAGAGGGAATGAGAAGAATTCCCACTGGGTGACAAAGGCAAAATAAAGAAACATATGGGGAAGAAAAGAGTAGCTATTGAGGCCCAAATTGGGTGGTCTGTGCCTGAAGATTATCAAACCTTGATTCACTGACAGAATATTCTCCAAGATAGACCAAAACCCACACCCACTAGGTTTTATCAGATGTAACTCCTCCAACAACAGATTTAGTGCCATCTAGTGAACCCTATACCTTGTATAACTTCTCATCCTAGAATGATATATAGATTAAAGGGTGATGGGGTGCAGACAATCATAGAGGAGAATCTCTTATCAATGGAGGGACTAAAAGGCAAACATCCCGATGTTCATGATATCATACTCTACCATGTGTTCGAGTAGTTCACAGGGGCCTGCGACTACTATATTCCTTCATATACTATGAAAATTTATACATTTTATGGGGAGTTGGTGCTCAAGAACCACAAAAAGGCAAGCGATTAAAGATGAGTAAAGTCGATTATGGTTAGAGGCATTGAAGTGGAATTCCATAACGAGTATATTAACACTATATTGGGTAGGTCGCTGCACTTTGCACTTTATTTACGTGGGGTTGCATGTTGTTCCATCCCTAGATACTTGAAGGTCTGGGTGGATCATATGATTTTTGATAGCACCATAGAGTGGATCGAGGTAGGAGCTCCTATTGAGAAGAGAGGACTCAATACTGTTGTGAGGTTTCAGTTTTTCTTAATTAACATTAGTATCATGACATCTTAGAATGAATCCACTTTGTGTCTCTTCAAAGCAGCATGCCTCAATTTTATCATGGCTTCGAAATGTATTTACTACTAATTTTACAAGAGTTGGTCATGAAATCCAATCAGAAGTTGACCTTTTTACCCTTCACAGTCTTAGTGACTGAGTTGTGCCAGCGTGTTGGAGTGTATCGGGACACTACCAGGGATATTAAGGTCATACCGTCTTCCTCCATGGACATCGAATGAATTGAGGTTGAATACATACTATAGGAGGTTCATAGGATGAGAGGATTTATAGCAAACACTACCGGAGAGGTTTATCTAGACTCACTACCTGCGGAGACAACTTTACTTACTCTTGCCTCTAAGCCTCTAGGCACATGTGCTCCTTTCTCCTGTTTACACGTCCCTGGTACTTATTCCTCCTCCCATACATCAAAGATTACTCAGTCCATGATCTTAAAGATGGGGCGATTGGCCCAATAATTACATGCACGAGCCTCCCGACTCAAGAGATTCATTATTGGGATAATTGAGAGTGTCATTCTTGTGGCACTCACACCCATTCAATATACTATTGATACCTTCGCTATGAGAGTCACAACTTTTGAGAGCAAACATGCATATCCTCTGAAGTAACGACTTTGAAAGTCGATGTTGCATACCCGAGGATGAACATAGATTACCTAAAGTTTACCGACATCAGTTCACTTATAGGGAGGATAAATGAATTGGACGCTCTTGAAAACTCGAGGATTTCCCTGTCTACCACTGAAGAAGTTCAGAGGAATTGCACAACTGATAAGGAGTTGGAACTACAGACTGGCGAGGAAATGATAGTAATGTAGGAGGAGTAGAGCATATTTTGGGACTTCCCAAATATGGTGGAGACTATTGTGGAGAAGGTTACCCAAACATCACTTTTCAAGACGTCCACAACAACCTTAGTGTATTTTACACTGCTATCCCTTCATAGGAGACTATAGGCACTAATGCCCAAGTACAAATTTCTACGCCAAACACCGAACCCGACAGAGAGAGAGACTACATAGGTACGACCTTTCTTTACCTCCTTCTCTGTCTTATTATATTTTCACTTTTAGATTCTTTTATTTTCATTTGAGGACAAATAATTTTTAATTATGATGGGTGAGTCCCACACCCTTTTGTGTCAATATATTTGTTCTGTGTTTATATTTGGGTTATTCTACTTTAAAATTATTTTTATCTAACTTTATGGATGTTTGAGCTCGTGGGTTTGTTTTTGTTGTAGTTGCAAAATAATGTTGATCCTTCCAAAAACTTTAATTTTTTCATAAATTTTCATCACGTCTTTTATGTACTTGAAAATGTGGTTGTTCATAGAAATATTTAAGTCTTGGTTTCTATCAATACCGATGACTTGATTAGTGCTCAGAATTAAATAAACACAAATGTACGACTTCAACGAGGCCAAATGAAATTTCATAAACGATGTGTGAAATCTTTGCATCTCATTGTGATTAGTCTATTGTAAAATCAATTCTCTATTAATGAACATTGCATACTAGGAAAAGTAGGGAGTGTTGTTTGACTTTAGTATTGAATACCTTGTGCAATATGCCTTACCTTGAACCATGCATGACAACACCTAGAATTTGCCCCGTTGGTCCAGTTGACTAAAAAAGTCTTTCTCTTGGTATGATCTTAGGAAACTTTAAAGAGTGAGAGCCAATTTTAGATATACCTATTTTGAGACCTACCTTGTGAGTTTGTGAACCTTTCTTGTATTCTCCCTTAAGCACTACCTTTGTTTGGAACGAACATAAAATAAAATAGAACTTATCTTAACCTTTACCCATAATTCTCTTGATTTCTTCTTAATATTGCCAACTTAAGCAAAAATCCTATGTTGGGGGTGTAGTCAAAACATAAAGAACGTCAAGAAAGTGCAAAAAACGATCCCGTCTATCCATTATGTTGAAAAAATTGGAACCCATCCATATTTTTTAAAAAAAAAGATATAAAGAGAAATATAAAAAAATAAAAATAATGCAAAAGAAAAAGATGTGAAATAAATTTGAAAATTACAAAAAAAATAAAAAGGGGTTCCCAATGCATTATAGAAGAGTTAATAAAGGGATAACTTGTAAGCACTAATGCACTTTATAATGGAAGGAAAGTAAGTGTTGTGAGCACCACGATTCATCGGGATCATAATCCCTTAGCCTAAATGACCATACCTTTGCATTCATCCCCATTACAAGCCATAAAAGGCCTTCTAAATCTTGCAAAAGTTGAAACAAATGTTGATAGGAAAATAAGGCCAAACATATGGGTGAAAGGAAGCATTGCTTTCTTCTTTATGATGGTGAGTGTTGTATCTTATTTCCTCACCTTATATTATTATAAATCATGTGTGTGAGAATGGAATCATCATTTTTGTGAGGAAATTTGAATGCTTTTTTTGATCTTGAACTTGCATTTGAAGCAAGTATTGCGAGCTTGAGAATCTTTTATAATAGTGTTTAACAACTTGAATCTTTGGGAACATGATTGACGCTCTCATGAGTAAAATAAGTCTTGTTTTCTACATTCATTAGTTCTCCATGTTTTATTCCACTCTTTCGAAATCAGACTCTCTAGTTAGATATTTGTTTGTGTAATTTGGTTGTACCCATTTTCTTTAAAACTATGAACTTTTGATATTTAGGCACATTGAATTTTATATTCTAGGTGTTGTTCTTCTGCATTAGTTGGTTAATTTTATTTTAACCTTTGGTGTTCATGGGAACACTATTTTATTCTTGCATTTAAACCTATATCTTTATGTTTTAGTTCTTGGGTTGGTTTTATAGTATTAATGGTTCTCATATCAAAAGGTTAGTGTTGGTGTCGATCACGATTGTATGCATCATGAAAAAAGTTTATATCAGAGATCTAGGTTTGTTTATCTCGGTTAACTAAAACGACTATAGCAGAGTCTTACAGAACGGTAGGTAGACGTCTTAACTTTTCTTTGAGAGACAATAAGATTTTAGGAAATCTCTTCATTTTCTATGGTTTCCTTTCATGTTATATCTTTGTTCCCATTGGTATCTGATGATCCATATCGGAATCGAATCTCCTTCACTCTTCTATCTGAAAATGGTTTACACTAGGTTCAATGGTTTTAGACACGCATCTCTCATCAACGAGAAGGCTCATGAATCTGCAGTGAGATGTCATGATCGAGGCAGGGGTAGATGGAGATTAATTGGAAGGGGTAGAGGAAGGGAAGCACCCAATAAGGATGAAGATTCGGTTGAGCAGTCTCTTTGAAATAAGAATCCTCAAGTGCATCATGAACAGATAGAGGAAAATGTGGAAGTTGATAATGACGAGGATGTTTGAAGAGACAAAAAGTACAAGCAGAGACTCATGTATTCATCCCATTGACACGGTGTTTGCTTAACATATTATGTTATTCCCGAAAGGATTGGTTGTTCGTAGAGTTCTTCCTATGGTTCAAGAAGCTAAAACTCCCGCGAACATCCAATTACTCTTACTATACCAAAAGTGGGTGGAACTATCGGTAGTGATGATTTTTCTATACTTTGTTGCGTCTTGTGATGACTAGTAAAGATCATAAAATGATGACTATGTTTCTTAAGTTGAAGTCGTCTGTGTTCCATGGTCTAAGAGTGAGGACGCCTATGAGTTTAAAATTAGATTATTATGAGAGGGTAAATAAGTTAGGTATTGTACATTAGCAAGGAGTTCAGTTTGTGACTTTCCAACTTCGGGACGAGGCTAAGAAGTGGTGGAGAGCATATGTGTAATGTAGATCATCAATTCTACTCTCAATAAGCTGGACCCAGCTAAATGCCTCGTTCTTGGAGAAGTATGCGCCCCGGACACTAAGAGATCATAAGAAGGATGAATTTGTGGCTTTACAGAATGGTGGTATGTGTGTAGCTACTTTTTAGGCTAAGTGTCATTTTTTATCTATAAATATTCGCAATTGGTGACTATTAAGGAATAGAGGATATGTCTATTCATCAACAGACTAAAAAATTGAGTTGGAGGTATTGTCTGAGATTACAAATTTTTTGAAGAAAGTGGAAGGAGTGAGGTGCAATGAGCAGGATACGGGGTTGTATAAGAAATCTAGGATCACAAGCAACTTGCAGGTATCCACTCCAATAGTTCGAAGAGGCCAACAACCAAAGCATAGCCAATTAAGTCCGCTATACCCACTTCTACAAGTAATTACTCGGGAACTCCCCCTACAAATTTTATTCAAGATAGCGAGGGAGCCGCACCTTCATCGGGCAGCATACCATCTTTTGATTGCACTTTTTATAATAGTTGAGATATTATGCATATGGGAAAATATTGACTCATCCACACATGTTGGACACCATGCAAAAACAAACTAAAGAAATAGTACCCATGGGAAATTGTATGGTCAAAGACGTCTACAAAGTGGACGAGAAAGAATTAGCAAAGACTTGGAGGTAGGGGAAATGGTAATGCAGGCAAAGGTACAACGCGGCCAGGCAGAAAAGTCACATGTCAAGAGGTACTATTCTTTTCTTTGACCGGTTGGATAATGTTAAAATTGATCTAAGTTAGATATTCTTATGCGTTTATTCACTTTGCTTCGGCATTTGATATGATATGTGATAAACTTGATTACCCCATCTATGTTTCTACCCAATGGGAGAGTCCCTCATACTTACCCATCTTTATTGTGCTTGTTCTCTTGTGTTTACGGCTTTCCAAACTGGGGTTGATTCGGTGATATTTGTTAACGGACATCGATATAATCTTT
Source organism: Solanum lycopersicum (assembly GCF_036512215.1). Classification (NCBI taxonomy): domain Eukaryota; kingdom Viridiplantae; phylum Streptophyta; class Magnoliopsida; order Solanales; family Solanaceae; genus Solanum; species Solanum lycopersicum. The sequence continues at coordinate 11,289,265 of NC_090809.1, read as the reverse complement.
GGCATGCTTGGTTGACCGTCTATTATGTTGTGCTTAATTTAAATATAAGTTTGTGACTCTAAAAATTCGAGGTAGGGAAAAATTAGAGTGGGAAGGGTTTAAAATCCTAACCCAGCTAAGATCATATCCTTCATTTGGAAACATATGGGGAGGGTTCTTTGACATATTTAGTTCATATTTGGGATATTAAGGTTGAGCCTCCCTTTATAGAATCTATTCATGTGGTGTCACAATTAGAGAAGTGCTCCCTACTAATTGCCTCTTATGCCTCCAGAAAGAGATGTATATTTCTTTTTTGATTTGGAACCTCGTACTCGCCCTTTTTACATCCCTCTGTATGACATGGCCGCGGTAAAATTGAGAGAGCTTAAGGATCAAATGCAAGAAATCCTTAATAAAGATGTTATCCATTCTAATGATTCCCCATAGGGTGGTCCTTTCTTGATTGTTAAGAAAAAGGATGATAGTATGAGGATGTGCATATAATACTGGTAATTGAATAGGGTCACTATTCGAAAGAACTATCCATTGCCTCGAATAAGTGATCTTTTGACTAGGGGAAAGGCACATTACTTTTCTCTAAAATGTATTTAAGGTTTGGTCACCATCATTTAAATATGAGGCCTGAGGATTTGCCTAGGATGGCATTTAGGACCGTTATGGACACTATCAGTTTCTAGTTATGTCGTTTGAATTAACAAGTGTGCCTATAGTATTCATCAGTTTGATGAATGATGTGCTTAAACCATTTCTTTATTCATTCGTGATAGAATTTATTGATGAAATTTTTGTTTATTCGAGAAGTGAGAGGAGCATGCAGACCATCTTCGTATTGTGGGAAACAAATGGTGTATGCAAAGTTTTCTAAGTGTTAGTTTTTGTTGAATTCCTTTGGACTTTGGGTCATGTAGTTTCAATGGAAGGGGCAATGGTAGATCCCCAAAAGATTGAAATAGTTAAAAATTGGTTTTGGCCTAGCTCTCTGAATTAAGTTAGGAATTTTTGGGGCTCGCTAGCTAGTATCATCAATTTGTGAAAAATATTGCTTTTATTGCCACGCATAAACAAAACGGAGGTGCCTCTCGAATGGACCAAAAATTTTGATGAGAGCTTTCAAAAGCTCAAGACTGTTTTAACCACATCACCTATTCTAGCACTACTGGTTGAAGGTACAAATTTTATTGTTTATTGTGATGCTTCACATTCGGGTTTGGGTTCTATGATAATGTTGTATAGGAATGTTATAGCTTTTGTATCACAAAAGTTAAAGGTGCATGAGAGGAATTACCCAACACATTATTTTGATCTGATAGTGGTAGTGATTGCTCTTAAGATCTGGTGACATTACTTCTATGGTGTCAAGTGTGAGGTGTTTACTGAACATCGTAATCTCCAACATGTGTTCACTTAAAAGGATATGAATTGAGAAAATTAAGGTGGATGGAGTTACTCAAGGATTATGACGTATAGTGGCAGAAGCACTATGTCAAAAAGCGGTGAGTATAGAGAGCCTAGCTTTCTTGAGTGTACCAAGGAGAACTTTTTCTATGCAAATTAAAAAATTGGAATCTAGGTTCAAGTATTTGGGTGTCTTAGAGAAAAGTGGTGTGTTAGCTAGCAAAGTCCAATTATACTGTTCCATCAGATCAATTTATAATAATTAATATACACATTTTATTATGATTATCATATTAACTATATAAAATTGATGTATGGTCATAAAATAATTGGGTACTAAATAATTAAGTTTCGAAAATAATTTCTCTACTTCTACGAGATAATGATAAGATTTGATATATATATATGTGTGTGTGTGTGTCTGTTTGTGTGTGTGTGTGTATATATAAATATGTATATGTGTATATATATATATATATACATATATATATATATACACACACACACATATATATATAAATACTTTTTTTTCTAGTTTATATTATATGATGTTTTTATATTGGTAAACCGTTGAGATTCATTTTGTAAAAATATTTTTTTAGAGGAAGATTTTATTGTAATATTCATATTAATTGATATTTAATATTAGGTCTTAAAAATAATTTTTAAAATAAATTATTTTCGCTAAAGATATCATAGGAAAAATATATTTTTAATATATTAAAAGTAACCAATAAAAATTAAAATCTATATTAAAAATATAGAATATGTAAAAGTGGATAGAGGAAGTAAAATGTGTTTCCACAAATTTACCCTCAATTAAATAGCAATTACCTATTTAATATAATCTTTTAGTTTGATAAAAACTTCTTATTAAAACAATAAAATAAATTTGAAGAAAATAGTTAATGACGTTTTCAAAAGGGGTTATGTTTTCCAATTTATATTTTATGTTTAACAAAGGTTCAGTCTCATAGTTCAAACTAGTCAGTGTCAAAACTTGACAATTTAAAATAATATTCCAAATTTCTTAATCATAATTAGGCAATTAGGCAAGTAAATTACTAAGAGTAAAGGACCCACTTCCGAACTGGTTTAATTTGGACCCACCGCATGTGAGTCATGTGTATCAAAGTGAATTTAGTTTCTTTTTATTTCAAAAATTTTAAATTTAGTTTTTTATATCTTTTCCAGAACCTTATGTCATTGAAAATTTGAGATATTCTGGTTAATTGATTTTATTTTGTTAGAAACCACAAGATCTTCTCATAAAGGTCATATTGTGTTGGCTTTCAATTTTTTGTCTGCTTCACTAGTAACAAAAGTCCAAATTAGTGGACAATAGATCTGAACTCCAATTTGAATTTATCAACCAAAATATAGATTCGCCTTCTTCCGTTAATTATATATATAAAAAAAAACAATCAAATTACAAATTTGTTTTCCAATGATACGAGTCCAAGTTAAAATGTCGATTTTATTGGTTTAGAAGTTAATAATAACAATTTTAATTAAATAATAATAATAATTAAATTCTAAATTTAATATTGATACATATGTAATACAATTTATTAATATAAATTTACAGCTAAACAATAATGATTATCTCAGAGAGTGAAGTTAAAAAAAATTGAACAAAGGCTTCATGATTCACCCATATTGACTAATAAATTTAAAATGACATGAATTATTCATGATGAGATTCAACACACAATTATTTTCTATATTATTTCTTAACTACTAAAATGTGTCGAATATATATACAAATTTCTAGCTTCGTTTCTCGAATTTTCTATATTTTCTTGTGAAAGACTTTTATTAGTCAACCAACTAAAACTTCACCGCGGGTCTCTTAATTTAGTAGGCAACTAAACTGTGCAAAATAGACCTAACTAAAATTGTATGAAAAAAAGCCAAAAATAAATTAAGAAATTAGGTACGTAAATCCTACATTGACTGACATATAATTTAGAGTTTGTTGAAACTTGTGATATAGTAATGAAAGCAGCCATAACAAAGTCATTACATATATATTTTAATATTTTTCTATTACAATGTGGAATATATACACCAAAAATGAAAATTATAATATATATTAACTACCTGTAATATATAAATATGACCAAAATAATTTCAAAAGATAATTAATGTCCGTAATTTTAAGTATGCATAAGTAAATATTTAAACTTATGTAAAATTGAATAAATAAACACACGTATCATATATGACATAATCCTGCATGTTGGATGCCACGTAATACAATATTACTTTGTAGGATGTTACGTAGGACGAATGTGTCTACTTAAAAAGTTCTATACAAGTTTAAATGTTTCGTTGATGATTTTACCCTTGGGTGAGGCCTTGGTTTGCTTGTGCATACCAAAAGTTAAATATCATTATTGCAAGCTAATATCAAGTTAAATGTCGTGTACAATGTATTTTTGTTCAATTTACTTTTTAGTTTGTTTTAAAAAAAATAACATCTTTCTTTTATTGGTAACAATTTAATTTCAACTTTCCACGTGACATATTTAAGGTCATAAGATTAAAGCGAAATTTTAGACATTTGACCTAACTTGAATTTGAACCACAAAATTCAAAAAATTTCTTTATACTCTTAAACTTCGTGCAGAATTAAACCAGATAATTATTTATGTAATAGAAATGTATCCCTTATTTAGCTGATCAACTCCCACGTCCAACTTCTACTTCACCAAAGGACATTCAAATCGTGGCTGCAAAAGCTGCGGCCACCAAATTCAGCTGAAATGAAGCTGAGTCAAGCCACATCGAGACATTCATAACTTCCGCATCGACTGATAAAGATAATACATTTCTCGATCTACCAGATCTTTCCATCAATAAAGTGGATCAAATTGACAGTTAATGTTATCCGATTTCGACTTGGCATCTTGTTGGAGCCGATGTTGGGTTCTGGCTCGAGGAGCCATTTTTATGGCATAGCTAAAAAGGTACAAGTCAGCTTCCGCTATATGCGAGGTCCGGGGAATAATCGGATGACAATGATCTTCAAGAGAAACCAAGCTTCATGCAAGTCTCATCATAGGAAAATTAAGAAAAATTTTTTACACTCACGTTAATATGACCGTACATTTGAGTTTGTTTAAATATTAATTTTATCCATTTCTTGCTCTCAATTCATTTTTTGTTGTTGTTATTGATAAGAAAGGGCGATATAATACATATTAATAGAAAAAGGGCCTCACATACTCTACCTTCAACTTTGTCATTAAGAATTGATATACTCTTGATATGACAGTGATTCATATATATATATATATATATATATATATATATGCTGTTATACAAGTTACTCACGTATCTCTATCATAACGATATGAGATTACATAGATCCTTCACTTTACGAAAGTGAAAAATTAGTTTTAAATAAATTTGACCATTAAAATAATTAATTTAATATAATTTTTAAACCAATAAATATGTGTGAGGGAGGACAAAATATACCCGTATGAGATTATATTTATTTTGAAAAATTAAAATTAAAATTGATCTTTTTTTACTTTCGTTAAAGGGAAACGGTATATGTAAGCCGTTAATATAACGGTATAGACTTATATGTTACTTTATAACGTGAGGCATATTAACTTTAAATTACAAAATTGAGAATTATATCGCATATTTTCCCTATATTAATTATCTCATTAAAAAGAAAAAAGTAGTCTATCGGTAATTTGGTATAAACCAAACAAAAAGAGAAACGTAATAGTTTGTCAGTAAAATTTTATGTGCTTAAGATGAATTGACCGAATGCATTTTTTTTTCTTTTCGGAAGATTTGAGGGTATTTTTATGGGAAAATTGGCTGATTAACAGTCATACTTAAAAAATATTACCAAAAAATGCAATATTTTTATCGTATAGAGAATTAAGTGTAATCTAGTCATAAAATTATATCAACTGAATCTCGTGTTTTCGGAATAAATTAACTATCATGATTTGAGCCTACACCATGAGCGTGACGAAAACTCGCGAACCATGATGGAGCTCAAGCGAATCCTCATACTTGCTGACTACAAGCGGAAGACTAACTCAAGCATACATGAGCATCAAATTGAAAGAAACGTTAAAAAACACTTTATTGACTCTCAAAACTAAATTGAATATATTGAATATGAAGCATAAGTTTTGAATAACACATCTCAAAAAGGATAAACTCCTCAAATTGTTTATATGTGAAGCATCTACAATATAAAAATGAGTTTCAAGACAAGACCCACGACTACTCAAAATGCTACTAATACTGAGACTATAATTCTCCAGAAGCAAGGAGATTGATGAGTCTTTGATTTGGACTCATTTAGGGCTTTGTTTACATAGAGTTAGTGTCTTTAAATGTTTATTTTCTGCTAATAACTAATGTTAGATCCTTGATGTTCAGGAATATGAATTGAGGAACAAAGTAAGGACACTAACAGGAAAAAAGGAACAAAATGAGCTGAAGAAATGAAGATGGGCGAGACTGAGGATCGCCAAGAACACTCGGCGTGTCGCCGAATGGCTTATCAAACCGCTTAATGTTTCATTGTCCCATGCCCTGAGGAATGAATCAAGTTGGCAATAAAAAGAAGCAGTAGATGGATGGCCGAGTGATTACGCGAAGCCAAGATAGGTTGCCCAAAGTTACAAACCTTGAGGATGTTGAATGTCAAAGAAGAATGTCAAAGAAGAAGGGCGATGGAAGAGACCAAATGGTGGCTCGCCGAGTCAAATTTACTTCACTGAATGGGTTTTCGTAACTTATTTTGCGACTATAAAATACATATTTCAACATTTAGTTTATTATCAAATAATCTTTACTATAGTTTTATTATTAAGTTTGGAGTATCTGGAGACAGTTTTCAATAGTTTTTCCTTAACTTTGAAAGATTGAAGAAATTCACTTTTGAGAAATTGAAAGTGGGTCTTGTTAGGACCGGAAATAAGCAGGTGTAAACACGGAAGCTAGCAATACAAACCTCGAAAGACCACGAGTAAGAAGACAACGAGAAATATACCAAAAAACACAGAGATTTAACGTGGTTCGGTCAATTGACCTACGTCCACAAAGGAGATGAGCAATCCACTATAAATATGAGAGTACAAAATACAGAGAGAAACAACCTCGACCAATTCACTCGGAATACATGAGAGGTTCACAAATTCTCCCTCTAACCAAAACTCTCAAAGCCCTTAAAACTACATTGTGATTGCTAATTAAGTTAGAAGGAACATGTCTCTATTTATAGAGTCCTAAACCTTTTCCTACCAAAAAAAGAATAGTCAATTCAAAACCTTTTCCTAAAAGGAAAACCTATTTATGGTAAGAAATCAGGGCAAATAAAACCCAACAAATCTCCCCCTTGGCCTGAATTTCTGACAAAATAAATTTGTCCACCTTCTTTACTTAATCTTCAACAACTTGCTTCTCCTCTCCATAATCTCCTTTACAAAATTTAAGTCTCAACACAGAGAACCTCTCTGAAACAATTTCTCCAACAAAATCTTCATTACTGTCAAAAAGGTTGCGGCTAGAACTACACCCGTCAAGATGAACACCTTTTTCTAACTTGGTTCAATCTTCGATTATCGAACCACTGAACCTGACTACGTTATTGAATCAGGCTCTGATACCACTTGTTAGGACCGGAAATAAGCAGGTGTAAACGCGTAAGCTAGCAATACAAACCTCGAAAGACCACGAGTAAGAAGACAACGAGAAATATACCAAAAAAACAGAGATTTAACGTTGTTCGGTCAATTGACCTACGTCCACAAAGGAGATGAGCAATCCACTATAAATATGAGAGTACAAAATACAGAGAGAAACAACCTCGACCAATTCACTCGGAATACATGAGAGTCACAAATTCTCCCTCTAACCATAACTCTCAAAGCCCTTAAAACTACATTGTGATTGCTAATTAAGTTAGAAGGAACATGTCTCTATTTATAGAGTCCTAAACCTTTTCCTACCAAAAAAAGAATAGTCAATTCAAAACCTTTTCCTAAAAGGAAAACCTATTTATGGTAAGAAATCAGGGCAAATAAAACCCAACATGTCTTTTAGATTTATCAAATTGGGGAATTATAAAGACGAAACCACTCTTACCTGATTGATGGATAATTAATTTGGTAACATTTTTTTTTACCTTTTTATAATGTTTAGCAAAAACCCCCATTCTTGGGGTCTGATTATATGATTTGTATTAATTTAACTTATGGGTATAGCTATTTGTTAATTTAAATGTTATTTAAAAGTGATTTCAATCATGAATTGTGATTTAATTTAAGAATTGTAATTGTAAATGCAATTCTTCCGTTATGTTCTTGGCTTGCTCGAGAGAGAGATTTTAGAATTAAGATTTTGATTGATGGTTTGTGGGTATTGGGTTTACCTGGTATTAAGACCTTCAAAATAAACTAAGGTATCTAGAGCCTCAATTGTGCCATAAAGATTTAATAACATGTAAATAAAGTGTGTCACAACTTGTATAGTTGATTTGAAGAGGTTTGGAAGTCAAACATCAATGAACGACCAAGACTTTTAGAAACTAGTTGTGTGTATGTGCTAGTGTCTCTTTGCATATTTTATGAGTTGTTTGGAGTCTATTATATTAAGGTATGGTAACCCTTGATCCTTAATTAATCTTTCATCTAAAATGTTATTTCAAAGGCTTTCCCAATGTGATTCTAAGGTAAAGATTGTCATCATTCAATCTAGCCATGGGTTCATTGTCAAACTGATTTCAAAATCATTATAATGATGGATTTATGATGAATAAATACTTTTATGATGATTTTCAATCCAATTCTATAAAAAAACCAATGATCTCCTTAATCTCTCATTTTATGATATGATGTGGGTCTTGTAATCTTGATTTCATGTTAATTGAATTGTGATTAGATTGTAATGCATTGTTTATTTCTATTGCTATCTATATCAATTTGTTATGCATTATTGGGAAATTATCAATGATGATGATATCTTGGAGAATTGTAAGTTGACCTAAATTCCTTATTGTAATCCTAGAGTTGACATTGTGTTGTATGGTCCATTTATAGTGGCGGTGTTTATATTCTTGTCCATCTTTATATATTGTGATCATGGCCTTGGAGGAAATTGATGTATTCTGAAGAATGGTATGATGATCACACATATGAAGTTATCTGCATATCTTCCACTCTAGTTCATGATTTAGGGTGTTATTGGTAATGTTATGAACATGTGAATGATTATGTTGGGGTTAGGAATGGTCTACATGTTTGGTTGTGATAACTGCCATTCTATAATGACCCCTTCCTATGTAACCCTATATGAATGTGTGGTCTTATACATGTTAGGAGTCTTCTATTCAAATGTTGGATGTGCTCTTCTCTCCTATGGTGTGATGTGAGTGTATAATGGAAGTCCCTAATACTCTATATGAGGGTAGTCTATAACTTGAGGGATCTGAACATGTGTTGTTATCCGATAAAGGGTGGTGTCCTAAGTAACTAGATTCTTGCTCTTACATGATCATGATGACCAATATGTACACACACATCTCATGCATGACTACAAATTTAATATGTTCATGATGTCAAATGAATTAATGAAAGTAAAAGGATGCATTTTAACTAGGATGACCTGAGAGGTGTACTTGTGTAGGTAAGTTTATGTGATTTTACCTATGCATTGCACATGTATACCTTGATATAGTTCCTATGGTAGTTTCTTTATGTACATGAGTTATGAATGTATGGTTGAACTATGAACATGATGTATATGAGATGATGACAAGTATATGATTATGATGGATTGGAAGTAATACTTTTATGCATCTTAATACTATGTTATGATGTAATGCATGTGACTAATCAAGTATGATCATGTGGTGTCTAAATGTGTTTATATGAAATGTTTTCTCATATATGTACACCTACACACATAAATGTATTAATGAAGCATGTTATGATAATCTAGTAAAATAGTGTCTCTTGAAAGGTGTTACTCAGTTGTACTCTAAACTAGATTATACTATAAATCTGTTATGTTTATGTGAAAGGGTATTCTCACATATGTTTTGATGAAAGGACATTCTCATCATTGACTTATGAGTTATGTTTATGCATATGACGGGTTAATCTCCTAAATCATATTTTATGAGGAAATGCGAATAAAGACTTGAAGGCTTTTCAAAAAGGGAAAGTTAGATTAGAGCCCAGTAAACTTTACAATGAGAGGTGTCCCTTACAAAAAGGAAACTAGGTTCACTAATGTGGTGTCCCTTAATAAAATGGAAGATAGGTTCACTAACGTTCTTATAAGGTGGAAACTACAATGCTATTTAGCATAAAGAGGGATTCTAGTAACAACCTCCTTGTTCTTTAACTTTGTTGCCCCTATTGGAACCTTAGCAAGTGGGTCCACCTAGATGCTATATGAATATTAATGTTACCTTGGCAAGTAAGATTCTCTCCTTTCAGTGTGAGGGGATAACACCAGATTCCATGTTTAGGTCACATGGTATAATGTCGGTTAAAGTGAAGTTATCTTAATGTAAAATGAACAATGGAAGTAGGATGATAAACCCTAACTAGGACTACCAAGGGATGTTTCTAATTGTAGGTTAGGAAATGAAACTTTACCTTTATATTTCACAAGTAGCTCTTGAAGGAAACTCTATAATGGAGTTCTATATGTATATCTATATGTATATGTCTCTTATGCATGACATTATAGTATTGACCTACTTGTATGATGATATGTATGATGTTGGTCTTATTGATTATATGATAAAGGTCTTGCTTAATATGCATGCTACTGGCTTTACTTGTTAAGTTGAGATTTGAACTCTCTCTATATGCAATGTTGTCTATTACTTCATTATGATGATATTGTTAGTATTGACTTGCATGTTGTCTTGAGTTGTGATTAAAGACTAAAATAGGTTATGACTATGATGTAATGAAAGAAGAAGTCCTTATGTGATGATCTATGAAATATGTGGGTCTTATGTCTAAGATCTCTTGATATTTTATGTCTTAACGTATGCATGTTATTAAAATGATGAAGGTAGTACGAATGTTAACCTAGGTTACTTTAAGGTGATTCTTTATTGTTGACGGAGGAAAGGAATACTATTCATGTATTGTACCAAGTATTACTTATGGATTACCTCAGGTAAGTTAGTTAAGATAAAACAAAAGTAATGGTATGAAGATGATCAATGTGCCTTAAATGTAATATGTGGATTATGTGATGTTATGAATGGTATTCGTGTCTATATGAAATATGTGAACTGTATTGTGCTTATTGTATCAATGTTCAGGAAGTTTTACACAAAGACATGATGCATGTTTTCTAACTAAATGTCCTCTTTAAATGAATGTTTTTGTATGGTTATCATACTTAGTGCGTTCTTATTCTAATACCATTCTTCTTCATATTTTACACAAAGTATAGGTGATGATAGCTAGAGGATGTTTCTTAAAGTGATGAGCTTGGATAGATGCATCCCAAGTTCAAAAGCGGTCCTTAATATTCAAGAATTTCCATGTCAAGAAGTTATTCAAAGTTTGTGCAATAGTCTAGATTATATTTTTATGTTGTTAAGGGTATTGTCCTAACCTATTATATTGTTGTCAAGTTTAGGATGGCAAAAGATACTTAGAGTCTAACTATGTACTTATGATTTTATATATATGAAGTGATGTTCTAGCATTATGTTATGCTATGAAAAGTTTTAAATTTTCCGCTAAATTTCTATGATGATGCAATGAATGGTGTCTATGGGCTTGTATAAGACCTACAAGAAATTAAGTACTCCATGTAACTTCTAGGGGGTGCTCCACAGTCTTGACACATGGGCTCAACTTGAGAGAGTAAATCCTAAACCTAATCTAATAAGGTGTGGGCTGCTTTTATTTTTGCATGATTGTCGATGTTTGAGAAAAGTCACTTCATTTGGGTAAATATTTCAAAATAAAACTACCTTCTTACAACTTAGCCTATTCATTAATATCTAACTATGTACTAATAGTTGCAGTTACCCGTATGTCTATATTTTTCTATAATGAATCACAGTTCAAGAATTCGTCTCTTTATTGTTAATTCTTATTGTTTGTGACAGTTGTTTGTAGTTGATAATCAAAACAAAACCCCCATTTCACACTCGTGTCACCCCTCCATTTGAATGATGTTTTTATTGGATAATTTTTATTTTTATGACTGATTTGACCACATCTATACTTTCCAATTTAATATGAAACAGATATCACTCACCATAAGATTTGATATAAATTCATTCAGTTGAGATCTATACCTATTTACGATGTTGAGCACCTAGAATTGGATGAGGTGTGCTTGAAATGTTAAATCAAAATAGCGTCGTTGTCGGGGAGTGGTGTTATTTGAAATTCTTTTGGTGAAGTTGAGTTACATTCTTGTTAGTCATAGTTAAATTTATTTACTTTTAGTTTTAGTTTTTTTGTTGCTATTATATTAGAGGAAATGAGTATATATGGTAGCAATAGTAACCAAGTGAACCAACCTCCTTCAAAACTATGATTCTTTGGGATAACATCCTAGTCAAGCACCCAGAGAGTGAGAAAATCCATGAGTTGTGACTGAGATTTTAGACACTATTGATGAAGTTCCAAACTCATGGAATAACATATAAGATGCTACTTGACTTTTTCTGTAGAGGGCTTGGTCATAAGAAAAGAAGAGTGACTGACCAACTTTCTTTGGATTGTCTAATATGACAACCTCATGCAATAGTATCCCAACTCCTCGATCGCATGACAATATCAAACAAGAAGAAAGAAAGGTACCAGAATTTGGAAAATATGTTGACCTCGCTGGATCTCTTGGCCAAAAATATCATAAAATTTGAAGTAATGTACAAAAAGAAAGATAGGTATGTTCCTCCTCATGAGAGGTGAAAGACTAAGGATTACGAGGATGGAAAGATAGAATAGATACTCTCACTCATTCTCCAAAAAGTCAAAAACATGACATAGTGTTGAAAGAGATTAAAGTGAATGTCTCAATGGTAAATCAAATGACTACTTCTTATTCCATATCTATTAAGCTATTGGAGACCCAAAATGGGTCATATGTTGTCTCATATCTACTCGAGAGAATAAGGAGGGTTTCCATTGGCACTATGGCAAACCCCAAGAATGAATCTTAAGTTGGTACTTGCGTCATGTCGCAATGTTAACGAAGGCACTTCATGGGAGGCAACCATGTTTTTAATTGATTTTTATTTAGTTTCAAATAATGGGCGTTTATTGTGAAGATCGAAGTGTGGAATGTGTTTGAAAAGTGTAGGTTGGCGAGCCAAGAGTCCAGTCATCGACTCACTGAAGAGGTAGGCGAGTCCAATTTGTACCACGATTGGACTAAAAAATATCAAGTTGAAGTTTATGAAACTTGGTGAGCTCAAGGACGAGTCAGCGAGCCCGACTTTGTCAGCTGTTTTGACCCCCTAATTAACAGGAGGTCGTATAAAACTTGATGATGTAAGTAACACTCAATATATTTCCATATGGTTTGACGAGGATGACTAAGTTCGCCGGAGGGCAGCAAACTAAATGGTTTCAAGAGACCAGCGGTTCGAAATTTCAAACTTTTTCATATTCCCTCTATTCAACCTCATACAATCACACCCACATATCACATTCTCCACTATTTTTTATGTTGTACTTGTTTTACTTTTGATTTTGTGTTCGGAGTAGGATTTCATTGACACCTAACTTTATAACTTTGTATTTTGCTTAATGGCTAGTTTTCCAAACCCAAAACATTAAAATAGCAGTTGTATTCGAATGCATCTATATAAATTTTGTTGATGTGTGTTGGGTCTCATTTGAAATCATTATTTTATTCTAGTTTGCCTATGTTATTTTTGAAATCATGCCTAAATTTCTTAGGGATAATTTGGTATGAGGGATAAGCATTAATAGTCCTAGGAATAAAAAATAATCATGGGATAAAATTTACATGTATTGTTTGGTTTACATGTTTGGGACAATTTATGCCATCACCTACAACATAGTTATGGGATAAGTTATCACATGATAACTATTCCCAAGCTAATTGGGATAAATAGTTACCAACAAAATGACCCCTTATATTATTAATTTCTCGAGATTCGTGCTTTAAAATGATCATAACTTGTTGGGTTGTGTTGCACTGTTGTTGGGTCGATTTGGGTGTAGTCTGAGTAATACCAATTTTTATAAATGTACTTTTCCCAAGGATGGAGTGTTTAACGTCATTCTTAAAGGCAAAATTCGTCAAATGACCAATTTTGGCTTAATTGGGGGAAGTCTGAGTACCCGGTGGCATGGGTCTAATGGTTCTGCGCTTAATTGTATATGTGTGTCGTTTGATTTTATTTTTGGGGGAAGAGGGATTGATTCTGGGAAATGGTTTCAAATTTGGCATGTTTCGCAATTCGGCGAGGTGTATTGAGCACGCCAAACAACTCAGTGGTTCACCAATATCCCCATTTATCGCCCTTAATTTCATGTTTTAGTCGAGTTTGAGTCTATAATTTTCATCGAGAAGCCTGGGCTCGCCGAGTGAATTCGGCGACTCACGCAAAGTATACCTTAGTCGACTTTTTTGCTCCCTTAACCCCTAAAACATGCTGTAACTTTTACTAGACTCATCTGAGATTGTGGAATGGTGTCAACGATACATCAAGTGGCCCTGCATATCACCAAATTAATATTTTTTTCTAGGAATTTTTCAACCCAGTCCTTTTGACGAGCTCGATCTTGCTTGCCTAAGTGACTCACTATTCAATGAGTCTTTTGGCAACCTATATTACTCACTTTTATTGTTTTTATCTAACTATTCCGATGGTTTTACAGATATGAATAGACCGAAAGTAGAAAGACGAGACATTCTACCCCATAAGAGGGCAAATAGAATCACTATCAACAAGGTTTCAACTGCATCCAAAGCAATGACCGTCATGAGAGATTAGCTTAGACAGTGTAGGAGTGTACCTTACCCAGCTCACCACTTTAGAAAGCGAGAATGATAACCAAGAGCCCGAGATTGACATTTCTGAGGCTGAGGATGATGTGCTAGTTCTATCCCAAAAGATGATATGCTCTCCAAAAGGTTGAATGATCTATTTAGGATTTGGATACCACATACAACTCCTCCTCCTGTCCCAGATAAAATTGTTGTCCCAACACCATCTGCACAGGTTCCTCCTTCCTGGCCTATGAATAGACTTAAGGGCGAGGGATTGAAGACCATCATTGAGGAGAAAATATTGTCCATACACGGTGTGGTAGACAAATCAAAAAATCTAGAGCACATTAATGTCCCACAAAATTTATAAATTTACTAAACCTCGTGGCCCTTACATCCTTATTGGGTTCAGGAGTTTTACAACATCTTTGGAGCTCTAATGCCCCAGGTAAAGAGGAAGGTTGCAACCTTTAAATGGACAACTATGTTTTTGTCAGGGGAATGAAGGTGAAGGATGACAGTAGTGACATAAATGTTGTGTTGGAATGCACTGCCAAAATTGCAAATGACTACCAATACATCATAAAGAATAAGTCATTTGAGATATGAAAGAAAGGTTGGATCCTATTTCATTTGATGGTAATTCTAGGTGGGCCGAGGCTGGAGTCAAAATTTAAAAGAAAGACCTGAATGTGGCAGAGAGGCACTGGTTGGGCTTCATCAATAATTCTATTATGCTGTGTCAAAATGAGTCTTCCTCCACCACATAAAGACGAATTGTCTTTGTTCGATTATTGTAGGGAAGCACATAAATTTAGTCATAATTGTTGCATATAAGATGAACATGAGGGTGAAGCAGCGCCAAACATCCCTCCCCTTTCTGATGTTGATCACCAAGTTGTGCAAATGCGCCCTAGTGCCTTGTGATGAAAAGAAGGATGTAAAAGTTATTCCCATCTCTTATACTGACATCCGACGGATCGAGTCTAAGCATTTAAAGGATGAGGCCAAGAAAAAGAAGACAACCTCGGGGATTCTTCCCCAACTATGGACATTTAGACTCTACTTACAAAGAGAGGATAGACTACTCCGGCCACTGGCCCTTCAAGTATATCTATTATTTCCCCTTTCATGACATTGAGTTCACTACCGCTCCATTTCCCCATAGGTCTGGATCTAATTCTATTGCTTTAAGACTTGCACTCACCTAGGCCGTGATACTACGAATGGGGTAGCTATCCCATTTTGCTAATAAGAGTTCCTCAAGACTAGATGCTACATTCCGTGGGAGAATTAAGAGATGCATCACTACTGTTGTAACACCTTTTAGTGTATCTATTGATGCCCTCACGATAAGGATATAGGTTTGAGAAAGGCAAGGGATTCACTCATAAGGTGACAACCCTAAAGGCTTATATTGTCAAGTTGAGAAAATATGTGAACTAGCTTAAGACCACGGATATATTGATTATTTTTGTGACATCGAAATCCCCAACATGCCACCTGATGTGGATTTTCCGCTAACTAGCACCGAAGATGAGTTTCAAGCTGAGGAGGTGGCTGCTGCTGAGTCTGAGGCAGAAACGGATAAGGAAAAACCTAGTATCCAAAAGGAGACCACCTATGAGAGCCTTACCGAGGTGGATGAGTCTATGGTGGATTCAGCCGTGCAGATTTCATTGGAAGACTCACACATGGAAGATTAGGTGAAGCTAGTGCTGATGTGACTCTGAACATTAATGCCCTTACAGATTGAGCGACTGTGTAGACATTATTTTTCGTTATCTCCCTCTTTATCATTTTAATTGAATTTTGAGTACTTTTGTTGCGTTTGAGGATAACTTCTTTTTATATATGTTAGGGGTTATGTATCTCTATACCTACCTCTTGTGTATATATTGGTTTTGTGTTTAAACCCTATTTTGAACTATCCTATGGATGTTTGAGCTTATGTCTCCTTGTTATAAAATGAAAATGGGACCCTTCTAAAAAATATTGCCACCTCTTGTTTTATCTTAATGCGTCTATTTTTGTGCAAATTTGAGTATCATTTATGATAAATACCAATGACTTAAATAGTGATCTTAATTGATCAAAATGAATGCGCGGCTACAATGAGGAAAAATGAAGTTGCATAGACACTATGTGGATTTTTTGCATCTCATTATTACTAATCAGTTGTCGAATATAGTCTCTTGTGATGAGCATTGCACTTGTTTGATATTGCTGCCAATTCTTTGCGTGAAGAGATTTTTGTGAACCTTGTGTGATGACACCTAAAATTCGCGCCTTTGGTCTAGTTGACTTAGTGATGCAAGCTTTTGAAATGATCTTAGGCAACAATTTTGAAGAGTTAAATAATTTTATAGTAAACCTCTTTTTGTGTCCAACCTTGTGAGATGTGTGTACATTGTTTGAACCCCTTTGAGCTTTACCCTTTTCTTGGAAGAAACTTGAGCAGTTGTGACCCCTCTTTATCCATTCACACATCATTTTCATGAAGTGTGGTTTGTTTGAATAACCAACTTAGGCCAAAAGCCTTTTTTCGGTTGTGGTGAAAAGAGAAGGTAAATCAAGAAGTGTGAAAATTCCCCTTTGAGCAAATGGTCTTGAAAAAGATGGAATGCCTCCATACAAAAAAAGAAATTAGAAACAAAAAAAAAAGAAAAATAATGATAAAGTTGTGAAATTTTCAAAGAGATAGGGTGTCCAATATTCTATTGGAAGTTGAATAATGGGGTGAATTTTCAGCATGAGTAGAAATGTTGAAGAAAATGAAGAAAAGTAATGTTCATACTAAATTTCATTAGGATAGTAGCCATTGAGACTAAATGCCATACCTTCACACTCAGCCCTGTTACGAGCATTGAAAATACCTTTTTCACCTTTGGTGAGTTGAAACAAATGTTTATTGCAAAATAAGAGCAAACCTATGAGAGAAGTCATGCATGTGTTCATCATTGTTAGTATGAAAGTTGTATGTGATTCAAGAATTATAAATTTTTGAAGAATTGTGTGTGAATATTGAATCATCATTTTTGTAAGGTCATTGAGTACTTTATTGAGCGTGAACTTGCATTTGAAGCAAGTATTGTGAACTTCAGTGTCTTTGATCTTGGTAAGTCACAATTTGACTCTTTGAGTGCACTATTGATCCTTGCATGAGTAAATTGAGTCTTGTTGTGTGCATTAATGATCGAGTCTTTTGTAACACTATTTGAGACATCCATTTTGAACTGTTGAGCTTGAGTTTTACTTGATGACAACCAAAACTTCATGTTGGAGGTGTTGATGAGTCCTGTATTTAGGCTCATTTAGGGTTTTATTTATATAGATTTAGTGTCGTCAAATGATTATTTTGTGCTAATAATTGATATCAAATCCTTTATTTTCAGTAGTATGGATTGACGAACAAAGAAAGGACACTTACATGCAAAAAAGAATAAAACAGGTTGAGAAATCATAACTAAAAAAATACAAAAAAAGATGGAAACAAGAGACGCATTCCGTCATTTTTTTGGCCAAAAGAGATGGAGACGTGACACAACTACTTCCGTTGCTTTTTTTATCAAGGCTTTTTTAAAAGAGACCGACTGCGTCACATTTTCATTTTGTTAAGTTTATTTGAAGAAGTGATCGACTCGGTCTATAAATTTTAATTTTCATTTTTTCTATCGCCAAATTGCGACACAGTCCGTCACTTTTTGGAAAATATTTTGAAAATTCCAAAAAAAGACTCACAAAAGGCCATCGTCCGTTGCTTTAATGGAATATTATTTTTGATTAGCTAGAAAAACAAAGTTATTCGTTACTCTTTATGTAATTTTTGTGACGTCTCCGCTGCCCCACCTGAAAATTTAATTCAATTCAAATGTAGAGTTTTCAACCTAATTAAACACACATAATTATAGTAATCTACACATAAAATAAAAAAGAAATTTAAAATAACATTCAAAAGCATCAAAACCAAAATATAAAGACTTATAAAGTCATTCAAAAATAACATAAATTTCATAAATGTCTAAATATCTAATTTAGGGAATACGGGGTTCTACATAATCATTCTCATCACTATTTTCGTTGGTGTCATTGGGAGCTAAAGTAGTAGGTCGACGAGCGAGGTTCATCTATTGTTCTTTGATTTTCTAAATGGTCGTACTCATGCTTTCTTTTTCATCTACTCTTCTCTTCTTCGACTGTGCCAGTGGCTTTGTATGCTTAGCTATTTGATACGACATAGCAAAAATTTGAACACCATCAAGCTCCTTGACTTGACTTGACGATCCAACTCCTTTTAAGCCTAACTAGAGTAGTCTTACATTATTTCGAGAGCCTAGACCATAGACTCTATCCTCGGGTGTGCCCATCCCCACCATTTTTTCTTTCCAAATATTGTGGAAAGTTCAAGTGTCATTTGAAACGAACTGTCTATATTCTCAGTGACGTACTCCTGAAACTTATTCTGTATATAAAATATAAAAATTGACATCAATATATATACATATTATAAGTATATTCAAATTAAACAACATACAAAAGTTCGTTCCTCTCTTTTCTCCACACACACATCGAGATTTGACTCATTTTCTTTCTTCCTAGCACTAGTCTTCCTTAAAACCTCCGGTGCAATGCGAGTACGCCCAAATTTTTTTTTATAAATAAAAAACTATATTTTATTACGATATATTTTATAAAGCTACATTGAAGAAGAACTTCCCGAAGTTAGTAAGGCATAGGGCCATGCCTTACGAAGCGAAGGCACTGTCTGTTTCTTTATCCTAAACAGTACGAACTAGGAGATAAAGTGGCCGTAGAGACATAAAATATATTGAAATAGGGAAGCGGTCATAACCCCTCCGATCGAGTAGTAAAGACAAAGGGAAAGGTTGAACAACACTATGGGTTTCCAGACCTGATTGAGAAAGAGTGTTAATAGTTGTGTGTGTTGTACGGGAAACCAAGTTTTCACTACCATGTTGTCCAACATAAAATAAGGGTCTTTCATTTAAATAACTTCTTTCATTCGTTTGGTTGTCTATTTTCTGCTTTCAACCACATTTCAACCACAATTTTTCTCCAAACGGGAAGCTTTGGATACCCGTTCACTCTCTCTCGATGGTCTGCTATTTAGTTCTTTCGTTGTAGCAGAGCGAATAAGGTGACAATGGAAGGTAGTTGCATGCAACATAAAAGAAAAGAGATTGACATCCAACAACTCCTTGTCCTTTCCATCCAGAGGTGGCGTTGATCCAGCTAACTAGCAACTTCTTTGTCTTTACCCACTTAGTGTACTTAGAATTTGAGGACTTCTTTTCATCGTCTGTGAATTGGTTGGAATGAAGACAGAGACAGAGAAAGCTTCTCGATAGAGGTTATCAAGCTAAATCCATAAAGTTGAAATTCAATTAAAAGCTACTAGCACGATAGTTGTTCCTTTGTCTAAGTCCATTCACTCAAGCCAAAAGGCAAACCGGTGTAACTCCTAAAACCCTTGTTGCTTTAGACGAAGAAGTGCCCTCAGACAGCCAAACAAAATGCATCTTCCATACCATCATGGTACACCAGAAGAAAAAGGGTTACTAAGCCAGATATAATGCCTTATAACACCAAGACAGTAGCAAGTGCGGCTACTGGAACACGATAAGTTGATGGAAAACCCGTGGAATAAAAGTTGTGCCTCTACAAGAAGCCTCACATATAACATATGCGGATTCTAACTACAAATCTTTGGAGTCATGAACTTCTCTACGCCTATACTTTAGAAGTCTCAGTCTAAAATAGAATGATACAAATTTGGAATAAAAACTCATTACATGAGGAAGTCCAAGATGCATTGGGGAATCAAAAAGAACTCACAGTCCAGGTTGGAAACTATTTAAGCGGATCAAGTTGTTCTTTTCTTCCTTTATTACGAGATTCGAAAGCAGAAAGAAGTTGTATCATAAAGGTGAGTTAGGAACCTAGTGACATCCTAAATCCACTTACTTCACTCACCTTGAAAGTTAGGCCCTCCTCAGGCATGCAAAAAATAGAGTATAGAATAAAAGGGGATAGCTTAGCAGGTAGGTACCACAACAGACATGAAGGAAAGCAATTAAAAAAAAGCCCCTATTGTAAGAGGTTGGTGGAAGGTGTGAGATCCAAATCACTCTCTTAGTCTCCTTCTTGTTGGGATGTATAACCTTATTCATTGGAGAGTTATATCCCTCAACCGGAACAAGGAAGGACAGGTTAGGCCCCTTCTATTTCGTTCTTTATTCGTAGTGCACTGGACACACTTAGTGTATCCTTATCTCTTTGATATGGTTACTCTCAAGCACCCCCGCAGTGTTGATTACAAACAAAATTTATCTTGATCTAAGCTTCTTTCTCAGCGTCACCTGATAAGGCAACCACGCCTGAAAGACCGAAAAGAACTGTTTAAAATGCTCTTGCAAGACTTTTTCAAAATAAAGACCGGGCCATGGAATAGACGATATAGGGTAATCATGATATATTGAATGATTTTCGAGTCTTAATCCAAATTAGATTAGTATAGGAATGTTCTATAAGAGGCAAAACCCGGTTGGACGGGGAGACAAAGATAAAAATGGTGGGCGAATCTATCCTTATAGGAGGAGGTACATGAAGACCACACTCATATTGGTCTTGAAATTATATCCAAACTCATCATATCTTCAAGAAGAGAAGGACTCTCTTGGTGCTATCCGGAAGCTCCACATGGGCTGGCCTTGAGGATCCAGATTTCAATATTATCGTGAGTATCAGAGAGCTAACGAGAAGGGATAGGAGGTGTGAATTTAGAAATATTTGGAGGGAAGGCAATGTGAAGATGTGTTGTCTAAGCAAAGCCTCAATCCTTCTCCTGTCTTAACCATCCTACATGACTCCCTACTGCAATCAGACAGTGGAAAAAGAATGATAACTTAGGCACGACGACACCTAGAGTTTTAAAGGTGAGTTACAGCGTAAAGCCTTAAAATTTTCCAAAAAAGGAAGTATACATGTCTCTGACATTGACTGTTTTTCTACATAAACTTGTGGCTTCTTTCGTTAAAGATAGGTGTGAGCTAATTTTCTCGCTAAACCCCTTTCCTTAAAGTCATGTGGATTTCCACTCTTCATTCCTTGCGTACTCAAATTATTCTTGTCCATTCTTTATTTCGTGGAAGTCTCGCCTATCAAGGATGTATGCCAATTATAGTTTATCCCTATGGGGAGGACCTCAGCTCAGTACCCATAAAAGTAAAATCTACCTCTATTTATCTCTACTTCCTTTCTTATACATATACCAGGAACTCAAGCCTACCTCTTATGGTTGAATTTCTGATGAACCTGGTATTCCGGTCTTGAGCCTAAATTTACCGCACAGGGAAAGATCTCAATAGGAGTAGGGTCGGGGCCAAGCTCCACTACAAGGTCGGGAGAAGAAATAGGTGGGAAGAACTTGGTATGGTTCAAGGCACACTTAGCCTATCCTTATCTCTTTGACATGGATATCTCAAGCACCCCTGTAGTGTTGAGGACAAAACAACTCCGTCTTGCTCTTAGCTGATTTCTCCACGTCACCTAATATGGCAAGCGGACCAGAAAGACAGGAAATAATTGTTTAAAAGTATCCTACAATACTTTTTTAAAAATAAAGACTAGGCAATGGACTTGATAATATAGGGTAATCGTGATATATTGAGAGATTTTGAAATCATTAAGAGGCGGACCACGGTAGGAAGGGCATACGAAGATAAAGATGGTGGGCACATACAGACCTATAGGTGGAGGTACAAGAAGACCACACCCATATCTGTTTTGAATATATATCCCACACTCATTAGCTCTTAACGAAGAGAAGGACTTTCTAGGTTATATTTAGAAGTTGCACAATGGATTTTCCTGAGGATCCACAACTCAATATTATCCTAAGAACCAGAAAGATAATGAGAAGGTATTGGAGGTGTGAATAGAGACATATTTTGAGGGAAGTCAATGTAAAAATTTGTTGGCTAAGGAAAGTATCGCTCATGCTCTTGGCTTAACCATCCTACGTGACTCCCTAGTGCAATCAGATAATGGAAAAATAATGATCACTTAGACACAACAACACCTAGAGTTGTGAAGGTGAGTTAGAGCATAAAACCTTGAAATGTTCAAAAAAAGTAAGTATACATGTCTCTGACACTGTTTGTTCTTTCTACCTAAACTTGCGGCTTCTTTTATCAAAGATATATGTGAGCCAATTTCCTCGCTAAACCCCTTTCCTTACAGTCATGTGACTTTTCTTTCCTTAGTCCTTGCGTACTAAGATTATTCTTATCCGTGCTTTCTTTTGTGGAAGTCTCACCTTTCAATGAAGTATGGCAAAGATAGTTTATCCCAACGGGAAGGAACTCAGCTCAGTACGCATAGAACTAGAGTCTACCTCTATTTAGCTCTACTAGATTTCTTATACCTATACAAGGAACCCGACCCTATCTCTTCTGGTTAAAGTTTCGATGAACTGCGTATTCCCCTCCTGAGACCAAATTTACTCGCATAGGGAAAAATCTCAATACGCCTAGGGGGGAGGGACGCTCCACTACACGGCCATGGCAAGAAATAGGTGTGGGGAAGAGTCTGCAACAAAATCAATTTAATAGACAGAGAAGCCTGGTAAGCCTATTGATTCAAGAAAGTCTTACTAGTTCAGGCGCCACCTGCTAAACTTCTAAAAGTAGGTGGTTTTAAGTACAGAGCGCAAATTTGGTTACAGAGTGAGGGTATCCAACAAATAGGTTCGCAAACTGGTGAATCAATAGGATTTTCTCCTGCCTTCGCTTTCAAGAGGAATTTTATCATCCATGATGAATATATCATATAATAAGAAAAGGCTTACTCTTCATACTAATCTTTCTCAATTTTTGAACGAAAAGGCTTGGTTTAAGGTAAACTTTTTTGTAATTCGCAATTTGTTATGAAATAAAGGCAGGGTAGAAAGTCTTGCTTAGTTATTTCTCCGTCTAAGTAATATAAGGAGGGTTGAAGTTTATAACTAGTCAAAAAAGTGATAAGATAATCATGCTACTTCAGTGGTATGCTTAACACATGCAAGTTGATCAATTCACTCTTTAGAAATAGGCTAAGAAAGTCATCGGTTCGAACCCGAGGAACTTTTTTTCCGGTATGTTGCTCCTCCGACAAGGAGCAAGAGAATAAATTTTGACCTATTATGTCACATATTTTCTTTAGAGGTGTTCTCTCTCTTATTGCAACCTTTATGGGGAATTGCTCTTTAAGAGTAATGACAATTTTAATAACTGGTAAGTGTCTCATGCTGTTCCTTTTAGTGATAAGGGGTTGATCCTTATTTTTAGATTTTTTTGTTTTCATTCAAAGAGAATACCGGTTTATTATTACATTTATTTTGATTCTTATTTTATTTGGTATCTCTTTATTTATATTTTTTTCTAAGGAACTAGTTGCTATCCTATGTAGGGATTTTGTGTTCTCAGCTTCTCTCTGGGATTTTGGCTTTTAGTGTGGGGATATCAATTCCTTTTCCGGGCCCTTCCGAGCAAGCAAGAGGGGCAGAGTTTGAAGAGGATCATTTTGGGATTGATGTACTCTTGTAATAATGGAACAAATCTATGGAAACGGGAAGGTTAGTGGATCAGCCAAAGCCAGAACCAAGAAATTTGCCCCCTGCTACTCAAGAAGCTCCTCGGGGAAAGGAAGTCCCTATGAGTGATCCCCTATCCATATACATTGGATAAAGTGATTGGGGGGATTTCGTTGAGTCTGTCCAATAGAGGCTCCTAGCCAAATACTCATATACTCCCCCTATCGGGATAATGTACCGGGTCGAAATATATATAAAAGACCTATTACAGGTGAAGTTCAAGATTCTAAGGATCATGGTGGTCCTTGATCTAACGAGGGATTGGCTAGGATGCGGAGCTTGGGCCCTCGAGAATTCTTGTACCACCACGGGAGAGCATCCCTTGATAAACTCCATACCCATATTTTGGATCTCGAATTGAGGGGAGTCAATTCTGAGTCCCCTCTCAATTAAAACGGACCCCTGCGTAGGGGTTTGGACGAACACTCTACCACATAATGGAGTTGATAGCTAGTACTTAAAAATGGAGATCGTGTACAACAACAATCGCATTTGATATCGATTCATCCACACTTCCATTCCTTGTAGAGGAATGCTAACAGCATGCTTGGCTGGGAGATGTATGAGCGGTAACGTCCACATACGGCTCCATGAGAAGGGCGGTGGACAGAATTGTCCTTATTGTACCTCACTCTTGTGTTCAATGGAGCCTACTCTTTATTGTTTGGGAGAGTATTCCAATATGATCTTAATGAATTGCGGGGCTTCGCATATGACAATCTATGGGCTTCTCTGTTATGAAACCTGCACCCCGACCTTTTTGTGCAATAAAACCCTTTGGCCAAAGACTAGTGGTAGGTGTATCACAACCCGAGACCACACCCTAGAAGTAAGGGCACAATCTTGGATTGCGACCGGCATACTCGACCTCTCAGAGGTCTCATACAATCCCTTCATATCATTCATCGCATATGCATAAATAAAAAGTAGTGCGAAATTAAAACTTTTCGTAAAACAATATCATAGTCTTATAAATACTTTCATATAAAAGTAATAGGAAATACTAAGTCTCAATCTCATCATCTTAAAAAACAAGAGTACTTGGGACACGGCCCATACGAAATAGAAAACATAGTATTATTAAGTCTATTACAATACTTCAATAAGAAACATAAAAGACATATATGACCTCAAGTCAAGTGAGGACATACTTCAAACTTCTCTTGAACGATCTTCTAGTCCAAGTATTCTTCCCGAAGCTTTTCACCTACCAATAACTATATAGATAGATAAAAGTATGGAATTATTACAACCACATGTACTAAGTATGGCTTATGTATAAAATCATGAAAATGGAAATTTATTGGAAATATGCATCTTTTTATTTAAACATCATAATATCATCATAAGAACAACATTTAAAAACTTAGAATCACATAAGAAAATATTTAAAACAAATATCACAAATTAAGGAGACACTTTCCAGTGAACTTACTTCACTGTACAGTGAATTACTTACTGCTACATTGGAGTTACCCTACTTCCTTTTTAACACATTCTAACATGTAGTCTTCTCACTAAACCTATCCTAAGCTTTACTTAAGTCACAAAAAGAGAGACCGCCCATACACACTCTCTAAATGTGCTTAAACGATCCTTAAGATTACTCATAATGAGACACCTACACACCTACAATACATCAACATACAAGTCATACATAATATGACAATCTCCCTACCAAGGCTATCAAAGACTTACTTAAGTACTCCTAGAACAGAACGCCCATACACCCTCTTCAAGGCTACCTAAATAATCCTTAAGACTTCATAAATTTAGAGCATGTCAAAACATAACAATTAAACTTCCCTAACTAGAGTCATTCTCAAGACTTCCAAAGATAAGAGATGATCCTTTATGCCCTCTTCACACTTTACCTATGGAATCCTTAAGTCATTTTAGATTAGGTACTCATTCTTTTACATATTATATATCATTAAGTCATTAGTTCATTTAAGAGACATACATCACATAAAAGATATACAAATAATGGTCTTGGACAAGACCTAGAGGCTCTTACTAACATCTTCAAAGCCTATTGTGCAATGTCTAGATAGCATCCCATACCACCACCTAAACCTCATAAAACTTCTCTAATGCTAATATGTATCCCATATGATTATAATATGCAATAACCGACATAGACCATGGTAGCAAAACATGGAATTTGGAGTTGTAACCTATTCCGATGAGGTTGTTGTACTTGCCAATGGTAGAACTTAGACACATCCCATGTAGCTTAAGGAAATATGAAGGGATTATTTGTATTATAGTCTCATTTTTAAATAAAACTACTTCCCTTTCCATACTCACCGGTGCTAGCATTTGTTCTCATAGATTAATCACACTAAGGTTCATACAAATGGGTCCTATATAATTGTCATGACCCAATTACATTTCCCCTACAAAAGAAAGGTTCAGTAGGGCTATTTCACTATGGAGACAAGAAGCCCATCATGACTTTCCTAAGGATTGATATGATGTCATTACAGACAATCAACCTTAAGGCATTGATTCATTACATGAAGGATACCATTACAACTTTCGACTTCAAGTTTCATAACCTTACCACTTGGTTCAAGGTTTCACATAAAGGACCCTTTTTTCATCATTTAAGGTCACTTATCATTCATTCACTCAAGACTAAGACTCTTTAGGTTCCTAGGTCAAGACATCACATATTCATATTCATACATGCATCAAGTAAGGGAAACAAGTCTACCTAAATAAGACACAACATACTTCGTTTTAGCACATATAACATATCATCTTTTAGACACTTAGGAATGACCCTTACCATAATTTAGTCAAAATACTCATCATCATAACATAATGAAAATAACCATAATACATTCATATTGCCAAGTTAGGAACAACCATGTATCCTGTCTAAGACTACACACTTAATACATAGTCATAGCATTACATGAATACCTAAATATCATCAATAGACTTACACATACTTTCACATGTAAGTACATATTATCATAAATCACCTATTAACCTAAAAAAATATCCATATAGCTTCAAGTAGTGCCTACAAGGCCATGATCATCAATATACTTAAAATAATGCCGACAAGGCCACATCAATTGACATAGCACTTCCACCATAAGTGGACAAACCAATCACAATGTAATTGAAGTCTAAATAATAGTAATTAAATATAAATATGGAAGAGTACTACCTCTTCATTCTCAACACTTCAAGCAAATAGCAAATTATCCAATCCAACATCATAAGTCCCTTACCCATAGCAATGAACACCAATTCAATGCATAAACTATAATACTAAATGAAATATAAACCAATTCAATATATATTCAAAAATCTAAGAACAATTAGATAACAATTGAATAACACCCTTATATCATTAGAAATCCCATAAGAAACTACATATGAATCCATAAACATTAGACCAATATGAAGTAACCCATAAATTAGTCAAAAACTAGGGTTCATCAATTACATGGGTTCATAGGATAATTGAGTTAAAATAACCTTAATAACCACAATTAAATCGCTAAACAATTATTAAAAACCATTAATGCAAGAAACCATGGTAGATAATGAAATAGGTCAATTCAACTTTAGAAAAGTTCAGAAAACATCTTTGAAAGTTGCGTTCCTTGATGAAACGGGTTTTAAGAATTCTTCACTTTGATTAAGAATCTCCACCCAATTCACCAATTCAAGATCTTACTTGAGTTTTAGCTTTAATGAAGTCTTGGGGAATTTCTAAGGTATTTAGGGGTTTTGATTTTGAAGAACGGAATCTTCTAAGTGTTAATGACTTAAATACACACTTAAAATACCAAAAAGACCCTTAAAGAACCGCCAAACTCTATATTTGGAAGTGATGTGACTTCTCTTCCCAACTTAACAGTGAACCTACGCAGGGACCCACACCATCGATGGTTGGGTAGTCAACGCACCATTTGTCCACAAACGGACCATCCGGTCCTCCCGTCCTTTAGTTCAGAGGTTGATTGTGGTCATCATCCTTTCCCAGCCTAAGTCCCTACCAAAGGAACCATTAAAGTTTCTTACCTTAACCTATGGTCCATTCTCTGGTCCGTGGTCTAGGACTAATGTTTTGTCCATCGACGGTTGCCCATCGACGGGGCGTAGGTCCACACACGAGTCGTGCTGTTCTCCACCGATGGGTTGAGAGACTTGGAAGTAGTATATTATCTCCCTAGTATATGTACCAGACCGCGCCCATCACCTAAGGCCCGTCGACCAGGCCACTGGCCATCAATTTCCAATGTCGGTGAGACTGCCTTGGGAAGTTTTGGCCGTCAACATGGGTCCTTCCTCAAGGACCCTTGGTTGGTCCTTAGGGATGTTTTCCCAAATGTTTCCTACCCTAACATGACGCATAAGATTTTAGGACCTTTCACATGAATTTCACTCAAAACGAACATGTGAAACTTGATGAAACATGCTTAGACACACAAGGTCATTCAAGGCTCATCTTTCGAACGTCATGATCATTCTTGAGTGTTTGACCTCCAAACTTCTCAAAACTTGAAACACTACATGTACACATAATATAAAATAATTTAACGAATTCACATTCTCATGAATTACACATAAACACATACAACCACATATGAGACATTTAGGTGACTTAGTCGTCGAACGTCTTGGTCATCCCTTGAGATTTGACTTGCAATGCACCCAATACTTTAAAAACTGCCTAAATACCACATAATAGACCATATTAGGACCATAGACCATCATGACCACAATTTAGACTCTATTTCGCCTATGTCATCTTCGGGATCTTACATGGTAGTGCTGCGGATCTTCGGCAAAGGGTAGCCTTTTGTGTAAGAACAACAATGAACCACGGTGAACCCTCATACGACCTATTTAACATTGGGGGGGGGGATCCGTATTAGTGTTTACTCTCTCACTCTTCCAAGAAATTCTACATGTATCAAATATTCATACGAGAAAGTTTACTCTTGGTTCTAGAACTAGGGGGGTTGCTTTAAGAAATTCCTTTTTTCACGCCACTCATGGGGTGTGAAAACACCTACATGGATTAAAGGTGACACTTACAAGAATCGAGGGGAAGTTAAAAATACCCAACGACATTCATGGATAAATGTAAACCCATTATGCAGGGATAATCATTCTTATCTTGGTAGAAGTGGCGACCATTCTCAAGAATGAAAAATAATGTGCTAAGGGAAGCCCTATGAGTCACTAAAACGACAGCTTGAGTGCCCTTTTTCTATCAATAGAGGGAGAAAAAAAGGGGTTTTGATCCCCTTTAAAATATTTGGAAAAAAATAAGGGCGAAGTTTAGACCTCTAACAGTAGTTCGATCTATAAAAAGGATCATGAAAGAGGAGGCAACCCATTTATGATTCCAGCCGACAAGACTAGTAAAAGGAGTGATCAAGAATCATATATATTTCAGGAGCTAGATTAGTTGGGGATGAACAAGTAAGAATTGCCTCAACCAAAATCGATGGAATTGGCCCTAAAAAAGCCATTCATGTGTGTTATCGATAAGGTATCACTGGAAACATAAAGATAAAAGAACTAACTAATTATTAAATCAGCTAAATTGAACAAATTACGGCCAAAATCATGTTGTTAATTGGGTTTTGAAGAGGGGAGAACGAGCAGACATAAAACTATTAGTTTTGATTTCTTGTTTTCTTGGAATTCGTCATCAAGATGGATCACCCTTACATGGTCAACAAACTCATACTAATACTAGGACTTGTTGCAAACTAATTCAGAAATGCAAGAAGTCTACCAAAATCCCTTGGTACTTGTCTGATCAATCACACTAATAGCTTCAATAGTTCACTGAAATTTATGTGAATAATCGTGACAACTCTTGAAATCCTATTTAGTTTGATTAGATATATCACTGAAACAAAGTGATTCCGTTCTGTCTCTCATTTCTTTCAGATTTCGAGGATGAGCCGGATGATCCTATCATTTATGAGGATCCGGACTACAAAGCCTCCTCCACAGATTAAAATGTTTCCGAAGCTACTCACCCAACAAGTATAACTTTTTTTATTATGATTTTTTGGAGAGTTCAGTCAGGAGGGACAAAAAGAGATAATTTTTATTAGTCAAAAGTAGATATAGGACCCAGGGCCAGATCAAGTTGGGGTTGGGGTATATAGCCCTAAGCATGGTTAGGGGTGACCCAGGACATGCTCATACATTTCCTCCTATAAAGTCTCTATTGGTTATATTCTTATTGTACGTGTTTTGAGTGCATTTGGATCCACGAAGGAAATCGCTAGGATGTTCCTCTAACCCGACCCAGGAACGAATCAGAGGGAACCACATAATGGGTAATGTTTGGTCTCATCGCAAGGCTCATTTTTCATTGTGGGTCATAAGGCGAGCAAGTTTATATGATCAAGGGCCAGGGCACAAATGTCCTAGTGCTATCCACGAGGGAAGAACCTCAGAGGTGACTGCAATGAGCATAAATCTCACCCACAGGATTAAACAATGAGCAAAAACTCGAATTTGAGAGCAAGGGATCACCCAACGAATGGACGAGATCGAAGGGGGTAGGGAGTAAAGAACCATGCTTTCAGAAACCTAATCCAACCCATTCTGAATCTTATCTAAACTGCAAGAATAACTAACTAAATCGTACCATAAAGGGTCATTTTCAAAATGGGACAGGGCTAAGCCTTTAGGTTGTTTAAATAGGTTAGGTGAAAGATCGTCCGTAGGGGTACTCCGGGATATAAAACAGGGCAACAAAAATGGATCATATGATGATGCCTCCAATTTTCATTTTGTGGAATTCCCCGACAGAGGAAGTGATGGCGCGTTCTGCTTCTTATCTAGAGAGGAGCTTTAAACCACTTGATTGTAAGAAGAGGGACATAAAAATACTTTCTATTGGTTCTTGCATGGTAGATAGTATAGACGATGAAAGGCGGGCTGCTTTTTTTGGACCTATTCTCTTAATAGGCGGCAAAGCGAAATAGGAAAGGGGTCATGCTGACTGATGAGTTCCCTTTTAGCCTTTATTTAAAAAGCTCAATGTGGAGCTAACATGGCTGGATACATACAAGTATAGACAAATCAAGATGATATGGGACGTCCATTTATAGCCCCAATGGGACTACCAAAGGAAAGCCGCCCCGCTAGCTAACATTGAAAGAGATTCCCGGATAGCAGCAGTCTCTATGTGAATCTTTTCACGATCGTCTAGGAAAAATTGGGGCACCACTTGGGTTGAGAATGGATCATCCCACATGAATAATTCGATAAAAGCACACAAGTTGCCTTCGATGATTTTCTTGTCGATCACACTTTGTCCCCTCAAACAATGCTCCTCACCAAATGACCTTCCTTGGGTTGGCGAAACACATCAATGAGTAGTTGGCACCAGCACCCCACCCCTTAAAGAGCAAGATGCCAACCAAAATGGAGCTGGGAAAAAACCTAGACTTTCCTGGGGCTTGCCTTACCTCAACATCTAAATAAATAAAGGTAGGCTCCGAAAAGGAACCAACCCTGCCTCCTCAAGAATGTTTTGCTTTGTAGACGCTTCCCATTCACTAGGACAATTATCTGAATATGAACGTGTGCAGTTCGTCCCTCTTATCCTATGTTGAGTCACATAAAATGCCTCAAAAAGCACGGGCGAACCACATGCAGGGAAACTTGCACGTGTGGTTTTGGATGGGGACCCCAGTATATTGTACTAATATGTGTAGGTTCCCGTAATTTGAGTGAGATTGTCATGGTGCCTAAGCAGATATGGTCCAGTATTCTCATGTTCCTTGTATTGGTTATGTTCGTTATATATCGTCTAGAAGAAACTAATCAAGCTCCGTTTGATCTCCCAGAAGCGGAAGCTGAATAAGTTACAGGCTATAATGTAGAATATGCGCGGTATGCGATCCATAATAGTCCACTATTAGTGGAAGCCAATATCTCTGGGTCTCGCGGAC
This sequence comes from Solanum lycopersicum, assembly GCF_036512215.1. Lineage (NCBI taxonomy): Eukaryota > Viridiplantae > Streptophyta > Magnoliopsida > Solanales > Solanaceae > Solanum > Solanum lycopersicum. The sequence continues at coordinate 11,257,258 of NC_090809.1, read as the reverse complement.
TCATTTTGACTGAAAAAAGGAGAAGGTCTTTACCAACTTCCAAACATTCTATTATAGGGAAAAGGTGAGAGACTAGCGCGAAATGTTGTTATACTAAGTAAAATAAGGGAAGAAGCAAGAGCGCAACAGCTGCACGAAAGCCCTTGCTTCTTAGAGCATCCACTTTCTTGCTCGTTAGCCCTTGACTAATAAGATAGAAAGATTCTTTCTTGCTTGTTTTGTAAAGTCTCACTTTTTGATAGGATTAGGTGCTTGCGAGGGCAGAGCACTTTTCATTCTTCATTCAAAACTAACAAGTGTCGATTCGGGTCGGGGATTGCTGCATTGTTATAAAAAGGGAGTTGGGTAAAGAAAACTCTCTCCTTGAAGGAGCACATGTTTAGTCAAGTAGAACCGGGTTGCACTTTCTGATGATCCGATATAAAGAGAATCAGTGGGGCCATACCGGTATAATTGAATATGCGTTATAACCATTAGTCTCTCCTATACGACAATAGAAAAACCTAGCCGAACTTCTAAATTTCCTACTTCTATAGAATAATATCGTGGCAATGTATACCTAAGTGGTCATATTAGATCCTTTGGAACAGTCACAGATACGGCCGACCTATATATGTTTGAACGGAAATGTCGTGTCGTCTAGCGGATCCTAGAAAAAGGTGACTCGCTCAAGCAACTGACTACTTTTCAATAGAAAATAATTGCCAAACTAACCGATTTGGCTGGTCAATCTTAGAGATCTTATCGGCCGGCAAACTGGAGACGAATTACCACGGTCCCGACCTTACCAGCATGGAGGTGTACTAATCAATGAAACCACGAAACCAACTTTATTTTATAACAAAATAAACCAATACTAAGAGGTCACAACATGTTGTTTATGTTGATTGAGTTGGAGGGACTGGACTTTCGCTGACTGAGTCCATACATAAAACTAGACTGCGGTAAACTTCATAACAAAAGCGTCACGACAACATCCAAAGGTGACCTTTGGGTTCTTAAGGAGGGGGGGCAAGGAGGAGCACGTAATAATGCCGACCACTAGTGGCTAAGAGAAAGCAACAAACACCTTGTATAGGTTGCACGAAGCTTAAAGAAGCCAGCCCCTATAAGGGAAAGCCATTACGCGCTAGCCTAGCTAGCTAACGTTTTTCAGCTGGCTGTTATGTTAGGTGTAGCGCCCCTTCCCTCCTTAAACTTGAAGGAGAGGAATAAATACCTAGTTTATAATTTTGACAAAAGAAGGACCGCTATTGGGAAATATCTTCTTGGTCATCATCAAATAAGTTAAAGTCTGCGGCTTCTTTTTTCCTTTTAAAATAAAAGTGATGAAGTCCATCCTAAAGTTTCAAATCTACATCCAACACCAGAGGTTCCTAATGTGAACAAATTGTAAGGCATTGAAAGAAACCAATAAGAAAGATGTCAAGACCCTATTTTACTTTGATATAGAACACATAAAGGGGTAGATTCACAGTCTCCCTTATTTCCTAAGAGTAAAATTCTTTTTTGGAGGGGCGAGTAAGAATGTGATATTCCATAGATAAGCAAGAAACAAAAGCCTTTCTTTTTATATATGATGTACCATGTTGAATTCGCTTTCACTTTAGGAAAGGATTTATTTATCATCAAAGAATGTGTTCGCTCCGCAGCATGAACAGGCCGAGATGTGACGTCGATCATATCGGGTGGGACATAAAGAAAGTGAGGAAATCAAGCTGGTGATCCAATTTCATTTCAAGTACGACAATTCTATTTTGAACTTGAAGTGAGCTTGAGTTTGCCTGATTTTCTATAGTATTGGCCTCGTGAGTCGGTACTTTCTTTATTGTATCGATCTTTCCTCAATAAGGTCTCATACCTTCAAAAGAATAAGGTAGAGGGAGGCCAAATTCTTGAAAATAGTATGCCCTTTCTTCAGAAAAATCAATAAGGTTATAATCATTATACGAATGTCTCGAAAAGACTTTGGTTCCATCCTCATCGGGACTCAGTCTTGCTTTCATTGCCTTAGCCTTTTCTATTGCTCGTCTTTCCTTATTTGGGCTAGGTCACCTAAGAGCAGACTCAAAAGGGAAGTGAGTGGTCTAGGGTATAGTCTAAAATTTCATTCACATCGATAGGGGTCAAGTAACAAATAAGAAGCATTTCCGGGCATCAAACAAACTATAATTTTCCCTTTCCGTACGATATGGGATAAAATACATTTTCATCAACATATTTCTTTTTTATTCAACTGTTTTTTTATGTTTCCACTGATACCTAATCGATAATGAGCTTGAATGTCCTCTTTAGGGACAATTCCATCAATTTTGGTTGAGGTAATTTTTACTTGTTCATCGCCAACTAATCTAGCTCCTGAAATATATAACATTCTTGATCCTTCCTTATACTAGTCTTCTCGGCTGTAATCATAAATAGGTTGTCTCCTCTTTCATGATCTTTTTTACATGATAGAAAAAAGTCACTCCTGCTGTTGTTTCAGTGAATCATAGGGCTTCCCTCAGCACATTCCTTTTCGTTCATGAGAATGGTCGCCACTTCTACAAGGACAAGATTGATTATCCCCTCCCGATGGGTTTACATCCATTCCTTAATGTTATTAGGTACTGTTAACTTCCTTTCCATTCTTGTAACGGTGACCTGTAATCTGTGTAGGTGTGTTTGCACCTCCTGAGTGGATTAGAAAGAATGGATTTCTCGAAGCAACCCCCAGCTTCAAGACTTATGAGTCAACTTTCCTGTATGAGCATTAGGAACATGTATTAGTCCATGGAAGAGTGAAAGGGTCACAACTACTGAGGATCCCCCCTAATCTTAAATAGTTCATTTGAGGGTTCGCCTCGCTTCATTGTTTTACATACACACAAGGCTACCCTTTTCTAGAAAGATGGCAGGACCACCTACCACTAGTCTACGGCCGGAGGGGTTTATTTACCAAAAGGTCGGGGTGCAGTTTCCCAAAGAGAGAAGCCAAATGAATGTCATATGCAAATCTCTACACCTCATTAACATCACATTGTCATACTCTCCGAAAAAAGAAAGAGCAGACTCCATTGAAGGTGAAAGTGAGTAACAACAAGGCCATTTCTATCCACTGCCCTTCTTATGGAGTCGTACATGGACGCTACCAATCATACAACTCCCAGCGAGCAATCAGTTAGCCTTCCTATATAATGAATAAAAGTTTGGATGAATCGACATCAATTATAGAATTGTTGTTATACATGATCTCTCTTTTATAAGTCCTAGCTAACCACTCCACTATGTTGTAGAGTCTTTGTCCCAACCTCTTCGCAGAGTTACCTTCCCTTTTAAGTGAGAGAAAGACTCGAAATTGACTCCCCTAGATTTGTGATTTAAAAGAAGGGTATGGAGTTAATCCAAGGAATTCTCTCCCATGGTGGTACGTGGATTATCAAGGGTCTGACATCCCCGTCCCAACCGATCTCTCATTGTATCAAGGATCACCATGATTCTTAGAATCTCAACCTTGACCTCGAATAGGTCTTTTGCCTCTATTTTGTCTAGGTACATGATCCTGATAGCAGTATTATAGGAGTATTTGTCTAGGACACTCTGCTAGATTGATTGAACGTAATCTCGTTATTAGTACATCCAGTTGATACAAATAGGGGACCACTCGTGGGGGTTGATTCGATGGAACAACTTCGTTCCCCCGGGGAGCTACTTGAATAGAAGGCGGCACATGTCCTGGTTCTAGTTCAGGCTGATCCACCAACATTACCCGTTTTCGTTGATTTTTCTCTTGATTCCAAGAGGACATCAATCCCAAAATGATCCTCTTCAAATTCAGCCCCGATTGCTTTATTGAAAGAGCCCAGAAGAGGAGGTTATCCCTTGACACTAAAAACCAAAATCCCATAGAGGTACTTTTTTATGTAATTCACACATTCATATTCAACTCTTCCAAATCTATGAGGGAGATTTAAACTCTACCAAATGTAGGGTATGTTTCCTACCATGATTCTTTTCATTAGAGACGAATAAATCCCACTTAAGGTTTGTTACCCACATGAATGAATTGCACTTTTCTTTCCCACCGATTTAAGAGCTTTGTTTTCAACCCCCGTGAGGAGTCACCTAATGCATGATAAGGAACTACCAACTGGTAACCAATTGACATCGGATTCCGATGAAATGAAAAGTGTATTTACCTTTAGTTGGAAATTAATATAGGTCGGATTTCCACTTCTATAAGTGAACCCAAACCACAAACGTTATTTGTCCTACTCGTCACGCCCTGAGCTACCCCCGAGATGCGGACATGAAACCTAGGATACAAAAGTGAGCCCAAGATAACCCTGCTGCCATGATCATGAGCACACTAAAGAATAATAAATTGTTGCGGAAGCTAAATCATACTTATACTGGAAAGATTGGGAATACCCAAATGCTAAATCTGAGATATATGAAAAATTATGAGTTTAATACAAATAAAATATCAACTCAACGCTAAGCTAAAACTAACTATTTCTGAAATAAGCCTGTAAACTAGACTCGAAATACTGGGAAAAGCCCTATATAAATCTAGAAAAACAAAAAATAAATTACTAAAAGACTGAAATGAAACTTATGATTAGTGTCCTCGAAGAATGAGGACTCACATCTTAATCTACTGAAGTTGAGATCAGAAATAAATCTATGCGTGATCTGGATGCTGAGATCCTGAACCTACATCACGAGAAGATGTAGCGCACGTATGAGTCAGTACTTTAAGGTACTGAGCATGTAGGATAGAATAAAATGTACATATAACATAACTGAATAATCACAAAAGCAAGTATAATAATCTGTACATTATATACGGAATTCTGAGATAACCAGATGCAATGACCAATTTATAACATGTTGAAATTGAATACTAAATATACTGATAAATTGTCAATGCAATAAAGTATGACTGAACTATGGGAGCCATTAATAATCGACAATAAAACCACATGAGCTTAATGTGGAGTCCGACGTATACGCCCCATCGAGAGGATACAATATACCCTGCCAGAGGTATAAAGACATGCTGGCATAATCACTAAAACTGATTACCCAGAGAGGGGACTTATAACCTATTTGGCTTGTAGTTCTAAAACTAATTAGGTACGCTGAACCGTAGTCAAACTCGATATTATGCTACTCCCAATGAATTAAGTAAATAACTAATTATGACTGAGTTTTTGTAAATACTGGATTACTCAAAACTAAACATGCAAACTGAGAAGGCAACAGTTAATGTGGTAATTATGCTTTTGTAACTGAGGCATGTATATCTGGAGTAACTAAAATATCTGACCTAGTATGTGTAATTCAATAACTTAATAAATGCATAGCTAGGGTTTTGAAATTCATGCGATAAACTGAATAATAACATGATAATTTAATTTGGAAGATACAATTGATAAATTCATGAAGTTCTGTTGAAGTTCTAGAAGACCTAGGATTAATCATAATAATAGAATCAACAAATGACTGAAAACAAGGGACTTAAAAGGTTAAAGGAACCCATTAGTGAAATTCCACATGCCTGGTGATGAAATTCACGGAAAAATACTTAGGTTACGGGCTTGGACTACTGGAAACTTGTTGCATTCTTGAACTAGAGTTCTTAAGCTTGTTCTCTTTCTTGCTTCTAATTCTTTAACTTTTGAGTTATGATTTTGACTTAGGTAAGTTTTAGTTATGTTTCTAGGCTTAAACTGACTAAAATATGATGATTTAGGGTAAAAATGACGTATCTTAAATTTTAAATGAAGTAGGAAAAGACCAAAAGATCCCTGGGTAAGTTGTTGTCGGACCAAACGACGACCAAGACTAACGGTCCGTTGTTTCGTCGACGGTCCGTCATTTGGTCCATAGGTTAGACCTGTTTTATAGACATTTACTAAATCGGGCATAACGTTTTTATTGGAGGTCTGATTTTAGCAAGCTCGGTGGATATGTCCTGGAACACCTAATTAATTTTGTTCTAAGAGTTATGATCATTTGAAATTAACCCTACTGCATTTCCCCCCTAACTGGATGCTAGTTCCCACCTACGGTCAGAGCTACGGACCGTGGGTCCACCTAAAGACCGTGCTGGTCATCCGTGGCTCTTGCCGAATAGTGGGTGAATGGAGTGTCGATCGACAGTCAAGGACTACAAACCATAGTGTTTTTTCAAAAAAAAATATTTTTCTAATGGAGTTTCTGACTTTTTAGAGTCGCCACTTAATTTTGTGGAAATTAAGAAAACCTTTGTTTAGTTTTCAAAAGAGTTAACAAAAAATCTAGTAAAACATTTAAAGGGTTCGGGGATTCACATTTATATTCTATGAAGGTGTTAAGCACCTAAAATATCCGCCTACTTGCGATTTTCGGCAACTAAAATATTTGTCTAAAAATTTATTTCTAACATAACTTTTTGAATTTGAAAATATATTAGAAGTTGTTTGAAATGGATTGTTAGCACTTTATCCAAGGGAAACACCTAACTGAAAAATTTATTATCTTAAACTGTATTCAATTTTAAGTCGCTAAAATATTACAGCGTTATATGGGGATTGAATTCTTTTAACTTTAAACCTAATAAACACATAAATATAAACAAATAGACAAAGGGCAAAACACACACACACAGAGAGAGAGGGAGAGAGAGAGATTGGGTCGAACCCGGGTTCTCTCCGCCTTGACCGGAATTTGGACCCAGATGTTTTGGGTTTTTGGCCCATTTCAACCTGTCCTAAACAAAACAAAAAAACCAAATACAAAAGGAAATACAACAAGGGCTTAGGCCCCAAAACCAACAAAATAAAAAAATTGGCAAAAATAAATTTTAGGCTCTTGTGGCCTAAATTCTTCAACTTCCGCCACATCAATTTCTTTCAGTTTGGGACCTATCCATTGATTTGGGCTGCTTGACTCCAATAAAAGGAATTGAGTCTTAATGACTCTCGCGAGATGCAAAGGAGGTGGGACTTTATGATGAACTCAAGCGGATTTCACATGCGAGAACAAAATAAAATAAAGATAAGAATTAGTACTTAGATATCACCTTAAACCGCGACTTCAGATGATAGCGAATTTCACCAATACACATAAATAATAAAAAAAACAAAAAAAAGAACCACTTAAACAAATTTCCAACAAGTAAACCTATCATTGTAAGTTAATGAAATTGACTAACTGCGGACGAGATTATTTTAGAACTAAAGATATTACTTGATTAACAGACAAACGAGGATTTAACAAACTCTTTGTAAGGTAGTTTTAACAACAGATGTAAACAAGACAGTAAATCATTAAAAAAAGAATTTAGAGGGGTGCATCATCTTATGAACTTGAGTGTAACGACCTGTTTAGTCGTTTTGAGCAACAGACTTCAATTCTGGAAAAACTGGCAGAAGCGACGGACCCCACGACGGACCGTCGCAGGGTCTCATTTCAGAACACTTAGAAAATTTGAAATTGGGTACTGAAAATCGACTCTCTGAACTTCATGACGGAATGGCAGGACGGACCGTCACAGGCGTGACAGACCGTCACGGAGACTTCAGTGAAAATTCATTCTCTGAACTTTGCGACGACCTGCAGGACGAACCGTCGCAGGCACGACGGCCCGTCACAGGTTGGCGCAAATCCCAGGCAGAGTCGGATTTCTGGTGAAGTTTTAAGGGACGTTTTTGGACTATTCTTTCCTTAATTATAGATTTCGTGGGGTTATATTAATAACTAAAATTCTTGAGGGGTTAAAAGAGGTAACCCTAAGTTAATTAGTGGGGTATTATTGCCATCTTTTATTCTTAATTATATACTAATTAGGGTAAAAGAAAGAGGGTTTGAATAAAGAAAATAGAAAGAACAAGAGAGAGAGAGGGAATCGAACGAGAAGGGAGAAACAAAGCTTTGGGAAAATTCTTGCTTGATTAAATTCTTCGGTGGAGGTAGGTTATGGTTTTCATGCTTCATAAGTAAACTCTTAATAGCGAATGATATGTGTTAGTAGTATTGTAAACCTTCTATATGCTTAATTGTATTCTTGTATGAATGATGTGATTATGTAATTGTGAATAAATAAGCATGATGAAGCTATTGAATCCCAAATCTTGAAAAGAAACCCTAATCTACTTTGTTAATGATGATGCCTTGGTATAAAAGAAGGCTTGATGAACGAAAATGGTGAGATTAGGGGATCGGGTGCCACGTTCCGGTACCAGGATAGAATATAGATCGGGTGTCACGTTCCGACACCAGGATAGAATATGGATCGGGTGCCACGTTCCGGTACCAGGATAGAATATGGATCGGGTGTCATGTTCCGACACCAGGATAGAATATGGATCGGGTGCCACGTTCCGGTACCAGGATAGAATATGGATCGGGTGTCACGTTCCGACACCAGGATAGAATATGGATCGGGTGCCACGTTCCGGTACCAGGATAGTATATGAGGATCGGAGTGTCACGTTCCGACACCAGGATAGAATATGGATCGGGTGCCACGTTCCGGTACCAGGATAGAATGAGGATCAGAGTGTCACGTTCCGACACCAGGATAGTATATTGAGGAGCGGAGTGTCACGTACTAACACGAGGGGAATAAAGATAATGAATCTTGAAATATGTTAATATATCCAATCTAATTAACTAAATTCCCAAATGAGTATGATGAGGAGGTGTGAGTCCTCATTGATGTGTTTGGTGTTGTAACCAAGGGTTATGGTAACTGTAAATGCTGCATGCTAAGGATATTAGTTGATTTTATGATATTGCTTAATACATACTGTTTTCTATTTTGAGTTGGCCGATGATATCTACTCAGTACCCGTGTTTTGTACTGACCCCTACTTTTATTGTTTTCTTCTTGTTTATTTGTGGAGTGCAGCAAACGTGCCGTCATCTTCGACTCAACAGTAACTCAAGCCAGTCTTACTACATCAGAAATTCAGGGTGAGCTAATGCTTCTAGCTTGGACTGGATCTTCTTCTCCAAGTCTTGATGCCTTGAACTTCCGGCATGGATTAGCTTCTTATGTATTTTTAGCTTCTTAGAAACTCTTAGAATTAGTAGTTAAAAGTAGATGTTCTTGTGATGATGACTTCCAGATTTTAGGGATAATAATAGTTATTGATTTTATTAATGAGTTTAAGTCTTCCGCATTACTTTATGTTGATATTACATTGAAATGTTAAGGTTTAGATGGGTTGGTTCGCTCACATAGGAGGGTAAGTGTGGGTGCAAGTCGCGGCCCGAATTTGGGTCGTGACAAAACTTGGTATCAGAGCATTAGGGTCGTTGGTCTCATCACACAAGAACGAGTGTAGTAGAGTCTTAAGGAACGGTAGGGGGACGCCTTTACTTTTCTTTGAGAGGCTACAAGACTTTAGAAAAATTCCATTCTTTCTTTCTTTCGTGCTATTACTTGGATCCAATTGGTATCTAGGTGATACAAATTGGTATCTGACCATCTTCACTCTATTTCGCGGATGGTTAGAACTAGAGCAACGACTGTGCCAACACCAACATCGGCAAGACAAGAAGCGTCTGAGCCAGCCACTGGGGCTGTAGCTCGAGGAAGTGTAGCGGCAAGAGGCCGTGGTAGAGGTCGTGGGAGGACGTCCTCTAGAGGAAGAGGACGAGCACCTAGCCCGTCTGATACTAGGGCGGTGACTCCTCCACCGACTGAGGAAGTGGTAAGAGAGGGTGAGGAAGGGGAGAATGAACAAGTGCAAAATGAGGAATTTCCACCCCAACCTACCCCAGAGATGATCAATAAGGTTCTCGCTTATCTTAGTGGGTTGTCTGATCAGGGTCAAGCCCCTCTAGTGTTTTCTGCACCAACACCTCAGGTTTCAGTGGTACAACATGCAACCACTATGGCTTCTCGTATGGATGCCTCATTGGACATAGGCACGTTTCCACGTCTGACTACTGGGCCCATAATGACAAGTGATCAGCATGAACTTTTCAGTAAGTTCTTGAAATTGAAACCTCCAGTCTTCAAGGGTGCTGAATCTGAGGATGCTTACGATTTTCTGGTTGACTGTCATGAGCTACTACACAAGATGGGTATAGTAGAACGGTTTGGTGTTGAGTTCGTGAGTTATCAGTTTCAAGGGAATGCCAAAATATGGTGGCGGTCACATGTTGAGTGTCAACCAACGGAGGCGCCACCTATGACTTGGGCCTCATTCTCTAGCTTGTTTATGGAGAAGTATATCCCCCAGACTTTGAGGGATAGGAAAAGGGATGAGTTCTTGAGCCTAGAGCAAGGTAGGATGTAGGTCAATGCATATGAGGCTAAGTTTCGTGCACTATCCAGATATGCCACTCAACTTTGTTTCAGTCCACAAGAGCGGATTCATCGTTTTGTAAAAGGGTTGAGGTCAGAGTTGCGGATTTCAGCCTTACAGGTAGCGGCTACGGCAAAATCCTTGCAAGAAATGGTTGACTTCGATGTAATTCTGGGTATGACTTGGCTTTCTCCAAATTTTGCAATCTTGGATTATAATGCTAAAACCGTGACGTTAGCCAAGCCTGGGAAAGATCTGTTAGTGTGGGAGGGTGACTACACTTCCAATCCGGTGCGTATCATCTCCTTTCTTCGTGCTAAGAAAATGGTTAGTAAAGGGTGTTTAGCTTTCTTGGCACATCTCAAGGATGGCACTACCCAAGTACCTTCGATTGAGTCAGTTTCAGTAGTTCGTGAGTTTCTGGATGTGTTCCCTGTAGATCTTCCTGGTATGCCACCGGATAGGGATATTGACTTCTGTATTGATCTCGAACCGGGCACACGCCCCATTTCTATACCCCCTTATAGAATTGCTCCTGCGGAGTTAAGAGAGTTAAAGGCACAACTTCAAGAGTTATTGAACAAAGGCTTCATTAGACCAAGTGCATCTCCTTGGGGTGCTCCGGTTTTGTTTGTAAAGAAGAAGGATGGCAGTTTTCGAATGTGCATAGACTACAGAAAACTGAATAAGGTAACCATAAAGAACAAGTATCCTCTTCCTCGCATTGATGACTTGTTTGATCAGTTTCAAGGTGCTTGTGTCTTCTCTAAGATTGACTTGAGATCCGGTTATCATCAATTGAAAATACGGGCAACAGATGTGCCAAAGACTGCTTTTCGAATGAGGTATGGGCATTACGAATTTGTAGTGATGTCTTTTAGTCTTACAAATGCCCCTGCTGCGTTCATGAGCTTGATGAACGGGATTTTTAAGCCATATTTGGACCTCTTCGTGATCGTATTTATTGATGATATATTGGTATACTCAAAGAGCAAGAAGCAACATGAAGAGCATTTGAGAATGGTATTGGAAATGTTGAGGGAGAAAAAGCTTTATGCCAAGTTCTCTAAGTGTGAGTTTTGGTTAGATGCAGTGTCCTTCTTAGGGCACGTGGTTTCCAAGGATGGAGTGATGGTGGATCCTTCTAAGATTGAGACAGTGAAGAATTGGGTAAGACCTACTAATGTGTCAGAAATAAGGAGCTTTGTTGGATTAGCTAGCTACTACCGTCGATTTGTCAAGGGATTCTCTTCTATTGCTTCCCAACTGACGAACTTGACTAAGCAAAATGTTCCATTTGTATGGTCGGATGAGTGTGAGGAAAGCTTTCAGAAGCTCAAGACTTTGTTGACTACCGCACCTATCCTTACCTTGCCAGTAGAGGGTAAGAACTTCATTGTTTATTGTGATGCATCCTATTCTGGTTTGGGTGCAGTACTAATGCAAGAGAAGAGTGTGATTTCTTATGCTTCAAGGCAACTAAAAGTGCATGAACGTAACTATCCGACCCACGATTTGGAATTGGCTGCGGTGGTGTTTGCATTAAAGCAATGGAGACACTATTTATATGGGGTTAAGTGTGAGATCTATACGGATCATCGTAGCCTACAGTATGTCTTTACTCAGAAAGATTTGAACTTAAGACAGAGGAGATGGATAGAGTTACTAAAGGACTACGATATCACTATCTTGTATCATCCGGGAAAGGCGAACGTTGTAGCGGATGCTTTAAGTAGAAAGGCGGGAAGCATGGGAAGTCTAGCTCACTTGCAAGCTTCTAGACGCCCATTGGCTAGAGAGGTTCAGACTCTAGCTAATGACTTGATGAGATTAGAAGTAAATGAGAAGGGAGGGTTGTTGGCTTCTGTGGAAGCAAGATCTTCCTTTCTTGACAAGATTAAGGGAAGACAGTCTGATGATGAGAAACTGCGCAGAATTCAAGATAAGGTATTGCGAGGAGAGGCTAAGGAACCACAAATTGATGAGGAAGGTGTTTTTAGGATCAAGGGAAGGGTGTGTGTACCCCGCGTCGATGGTTTGATCAACACTATTCTGACAGAGGCTCATAGTTCAAGGTATTCTATACATCCGGGCGCAACCAAGATGTATCGTGACCTAAAGCAACACTTTTGGTGGAGTAGAATGAAGCGTGACATTGTGGATTTTATTGACAAATGTCCAAACTGTCAACAAGTAAAGTATGAACACCAAAGGCCCGGAGGAACACTTCAGAGAATGCCCATTCCGGAATGGAATTGGAAAAGAATTGCAATGGATTTTGTGGTTGGTCTTCCGAAGACAATGGGTAAGTATGACTCCATTTGGGTGATTGTTGATAGGTTAACTAAGTCTGCTCATTTTATTCCGGTTAAGGTGACTTACAATGCCGAGAAGTTAGCCAAGGTCTATATCTCAGAAATCGTTCGATTGCATGGGGTTCCACTATCCATCATATCAGATAGAGGTACGCAGTTTACTTCTAAGTTTTGGAAAACATTGCATGCGGAATTGGGTACTAGGTTGGACCTTAGTACTGCGTTCCATCCTCAGACCGATGGTCAGTCTGAGCGAACGATTCAAGTGTTGGAGGATATGCTTCGTGCGTGTGTGATAGAGTTTGGTGGTCATTGGGATAGCTTCCTACCCTTAGCGGAGTTTTCATACAATAATAGCTATCACTCAAGCATTGATATGGCTCCATTCGAAGCATTGTATGGTAGGAGATGTAGGTCTCCCATTGGTTGGCTTGACGCATTTGAGGTTAGGCCTTGGGGTACTGACCTTTTGAGAGATTCGATAGAAAAAGTGAAGTCTATTCAAGAAAAGCTTCTAGCGGCGCAAAGTAGACATAAAGAATATGCAGATCGAAAGGTTAGAGACTTAGAGTTCATGGAGGGTGAACAAGTCTTGTTGAAAGTTTCACCACTGAAAGGGGTGATGCGGTTTGGTAAAAGGGGTAAACTAAGTCCAAGGTACATTGGACCATTTGAAGTACTTAAGCGAGTAGGAGAGGTGGCTTATGAGTTAGCCTTGCCTCCAGGGCTGTCCGGAGTGCATCCGGTATTCCATGTGTCGATGTTGAAAAGATACCATGGGGATGGAAACTACATCATCCGTTGGGATTCAATTTTGCTTGATGAGAACTTGTCTTATGAGGAGGAGCCTGTTGCTATTTTAGATAGAGAAGTTCGCAAGTTGAGGTCAAGAGAGATTGCATCCATCAAGGTGCAATGGAAGAATCGACCCGTTGAAGAAGCCACTTGGGAGAAGGAGGCGGATATGCGAGAAAAATACCCACATCTGTTTACAGATTCAGGTACTCCTTTTCGCCCTTGTTTTCCTTCTTTTGATCGTTCGGGGACGAACGATGGGTAAATTGGTATCTATTGTAACGACCTGTTTAGTCGTTTTGAGCAACAGACTTCAATTCTGGAAAAACTGGCAGAAGCGACGGACCGTCAAGGGCACGACGGACCGTCGCAGGGTCTCGTTTCAGAACACTTAGAAAATCTGAAATTGGGTACTGAAAATCGACTCTCTGAACTTCGTGACGGAATGGCAGGACGGACCGTCACAGGCGTGACGGACCGTCACAGAGACTTCAGTGAAAATCCATTCTCTGAACTTTGCGATGACCTGCAGGACGGACCGTCGCAGGCACAACGGCCCGTCATAGGTTGCGCAAATCCCAGGCAGAGTCAGATTTTTGGTGAAGTTTTAAGGGACGTTTTTGGACTATTCTTTCCTTAATTATAGATTTCGTGGGGTTATATTAATAACTAAAATTATTGAGGGGTTAAAAGAGGTAACCCTAAGTTAATTAGTGGGGTATTATTGCCATCTTTTATTCTTAATTATATACTAATTAGGGTAAAAGAAAGAGGGTTTGAATAAAGAAAATAGAAAGAACAAGAGAGAGAGAGGGAATCGAACGAGAAGGGAGAAACAAAGCTTTGGGAAAATTCTTGCTTGATTCAATTCTTCGGTGGAGGTAGGTTATGGTTTTCATGCTTCATAAGTAAACTCTTAATAGCGAATGATATGTGTTAGTAGTATTGTAAACCTTCTATATGCTTAATTGTATGCTTGCATGAATGATGTGTTTATGTAATTGTGAATAAATAAGCATGATGAAGCTATTGAATCCCAAATCTTGAAAAGAAACCCTAATCTACTTTGTTAATGATGATGCCTTGGTATAAAAGAAGGCTTGATGAACGAAAGTGGTGAGATTAGGGGATCGGGTGCCACGTTCCGGTACCAGGATAGAATATGGATCGGGTGTCACGTTCCGACACCAGGATAGAATATAGATCGGGTTCCACGTTCCGGTACCAGGATAGAATATGGATCGGGTGTCACGTTCCGACACCAGGATAGAATACGGATCGGGTGCCACGTTCCGGTACCAGGATAGAATATGGATCGGGTGTCACGTTCCGACACCAGGATAGAATATGGATCGGGTGCCACGTTCCGGTACCAGGATAGTATATGAGGATCGGAGTGTCACGTTCCGACACAAGGATAGAATATGGATCGGGTGCCACGTTCCGGTACCAAGATAGAATGAGGATCAGAGTGTCACGTTCCGACACCAGGATAGTATATTGAGGAGCGGAGTGTCACGTACCGACACGAGGGGAATAAAGATAATGAATCTTGAAATATGTTAATATATCCAATCTAATGAACTAAATTCCCAAATGAGTATGATGAGGAGGTGTGAGTCCTCACTGATGTGTTTGGTGTTGTAACCAAGGGTTATGGTAACTGTAAATGCTGCATGCTAAGGATATTAGTTGATTTTATGATATTGCTTAATACATACTGTTTTCTATTTTGAATTGGCCGATGATATCTACTCAGTACCCGTGTTTTGTACTGACCCCTACTTTTATTGTTTTCTTCTTGTTTATTTGTGGAGTGCAGCAAACGTGCCGTCATCTTCGACTCAACAGTAACTCAAGCCAGTCTTACTACATCAGAAATTCAGGGTGAGCTAATGCTTCTAGCTTGGACTGGATCTTCTTCTCCAAGTCTTGATGCCTTGAACTTCCGGCATGGACTAGCTTCTTATGTATTTTTAGCTTCTTAGAAACTCTTAGAAGTAGTAGTTAAAAGTAGATGTTCTTGTGATGATGACTTCCAGATTTTGGGGATAATAATAGTTATTGATTTTATTAATGAGTTTAAGTCTTCCGCATTACTTTATGTTGATATTACATTGAAATGTTAAGGTTTAGATGGGTTGGTTCGCTCACATAGGAGGGTAAGCGTGGGTGCAAGTCGCGGCCCGGATTTGGGTCGTGACATTGAGAGACAAAAGCAAAATGATAAATATATGTTATCCCAAAATTTTGACTATCATTGAGTACTTTTCATATACAATATGACAAATATGCGTTTTGGACAAATTTTGATTTAGCTAGGGACACCAGTGAACATGTCGTTCTACAAATTCTATCAAGGGAAAGGGGACGAAATTAAAGCATGGTGGACACTCACTTAACAGATTAAAAATAAACAAATTATTAGGCTTATAAGACAAAACCAACAAAATTTGTACTCTAACTCTCTGCTTCCATTACGACACAACGTCAAACCTACAACACTATCTTAAGAAAACACGATATTCATGATGAGTAAGCTTAATCATAACGATATATCATATTTTTTTAAAAAAGGAAGGTTAGTGTTGAAAAGGGGTTTAATATAAGCTAAAAAAACTATGAATTAATTTGAAAATGTTAAAGTAGATGTTGTAGGCATACGATGTGTCGAGCAGGCTAGAAATTGAAAAACTCAAGCTAAATAGCAGCTTAGAAACACATAAAACGGTAAGTAAAAGAGATGGAGCATCACGACCTTCACTATAGACATTTTGACGACTAACCACAAGGCTGAGCAACAAAGAAAATATAACAAGGTGACATTGGAACTTCCCACAAGAAAAGATCCTAAGCCTCAAAACGTAATTACATTTTAGATCCAACGCAATAACGGAAGAACCCTATACGGTAAGACGATAAAAAAATATTGATTTCAGCCATTAAGACCACCGACATACAACACAGTTGACTTGTGTCGAGCTAATGACCTCCTAAAACAAAATGTATTATAAATCTTTAATAAAGCAACTCTCAAAATAACAAACAAAAAAGCTCATGTTTCAAGCAATCAAACCACTGTAACTCAAACAAATACAGCCACGGAACACATACTTCTTGCACACACAAAAAAATTACTTTGAAATGGAAGAAAAGATGCAAAAGACATTAAGAGGAGGGGATATTACCTTTCTTGATGCAGCGAACTCGACCGATAAAGAGTTGAGGAGACTTTAACACTGTTGGAATTCAACTTTGTGGATTTGGGTGAGAAAGCGAAATCAAAAAATGACCGAGACTGAATGAAGTCGAGATTTTTTTTTCTAGCCTATTTTTTATTTTTCTTTTCTAACACTAAATGATCCTTAGGTTTCTTGCCAAACCACTATTGTATATATATTCTATAACTATTCCGATTGAAATCCAAAACAAATATTCAAACAAATGAAATCAAAAACTTCTCGATTCCAGATTTTCCTCCTCTCCCCCAAAAAAAAAACTCCCTATTCATAAAACCAAAAAGATAATATATAGGGATCAATTAGGGTTGAAAATAAAAGGGAAAGGGGCTCCAAAATAGAATTTAGGCCCATGCAATTTTCGTTCAAAAAAATCTAAATTCCTATCCCTAAAAGAATATTCTCAAATGATTCTCTCAAATGGAACGACTAGAAATCGCGCGGAGGGCCGGGACGGATCGTGCGTCCTTGTTGAGATACCTGTCACCATATCCCGGCTAGCAAGGACGAATCGTGCAGCTGGCTCAGCAAAAGGGGTAGCTGGAATTTGCAGAAATCTGCAAACCTTTACAGGATGAAGAAGAAGAAGATCTCATGCAACGTGAACTCGCTGTTTAAGTTGACACAAGTGAGGCAAAGTCGTGAGCGCCTCTAGGTTTGTTTTGTTGCTCACACATCGCTGTTGAGGGGACGTTGTGAGACTACCGTTAACATGTAGGAGTTGGACGGTGTTGCACTGTTTTGATTGATTTGATTTTTTTAGGGAAAATAGATTTGGGTCGGGGTGGTTGTTGGGGAGAAGGTTGGGGTGGAATTGAATTGAATTGGGTTGGACTATTTTGGCGTAAAGAAAGGGCTGAGGATGGGTATTAATGGGATTCCGAAAGTTTGAAATGAGGAAAAGCTGAATGATTGGAAATTGGCCAATAAGTGGTCCAATATATGTCTTCTAGTAAGGAAAATTTAGCCAAATTAAAAAAATGTAATTGTCCAATTTGATAAAAATTTAAAAATAAGGCGAATTAATATAATTAATTAAAAAGTTTCTTAAGGTTAACAAAATAAAATAATTAATTCGAATGTAAACTAAAGATTCAAGATATAAGCTAAAATAATTAACCAAATATATATATAAAACAAAATGTTACTATTATTAATATTATTCTTTTTTTTGAATTTTAACATTGATAAAATTATAATAATTATATGAATAATTATGTAAGACATATACATTATCTTAAAAATATATAAAAAGTGTCAAAACCTTATTTAAAATAATTTGCAAGCTAAAAAATTATTATTATTATCTTATTTTTTTTGTAAAATTATTTATTTTAAATTGTTTGAACTCGAGAAGCTCACTAGTAAATTACAGTAGAGGAGAGTCAAAATTAGGTGTCAACAACTGTCCCTTTTCTTACTTGGTTTGATGCAAGAAATTCTAGAAAAATGAAATTGACCAAACCAATTTTAACGACTACATATTAATCTTCAGGAAATAGATCTAGTACAGACTTTAGGAATTATGGCCGAACCCTGTATGAGTTTCCTACATATCTCAAGATACATAAGAATTTAGGCTACTTGTATTCGATACACTTGATTTAGCCCACGATTTTTAAAGAATTCAAAAGTCATCTCGCTGTCAAATTATGAAGGGACCGAAATGCTTGGGAGTAAGATTTGAGATCGTATGTTGAAATACAATCGAGTTTTTAAGATTGAGCCCGCCTACATATTCTTAAACATTAGGAATTATCTTGTTTGTAGTTCGACTCAATCGGTTGAAAAGGAAATATTTCATACCAGATAACCTTTGCTACGGACGAGTGGAAAATTAAGTTTGAGTATGAAAAGGAGGCTTGTAACCACTTAGCCATGAATGCGGTGCACTTCACACTAATAATTAAGAACATACACGAACATAATTTCCAAAACTCTTGGCGCATTGTCACTCGGGTTGGAGAATTGATTCCGGTAGATCAAAATTTTTGGATGCGAGACTAAAACTGAAAAAAAAACAAAGAAAAACCCACATGCCTTCTGATAAGGGTGTGGTTTGATTGTGGTGGAAGTCGCTCCCCTGCTCGCGTCCTCAGAGTTTGACATTCCTCTTTGGACTGTGTCCCAAGTAACTACTAAGAAAAAGTTCCACGTTGTACTACATCCTTTTTTATGCCGTCCGCACCTGTGGTTTTGTTTTTGGAGAACTTTATCCTTTTGGATGCTCTAGACAAAAACTGAGATAAACTTGTCAGCATAAAAATGCAATTGAAATTATAAGTCGTATCATTTATCGCGTCGACACTTAGTTGCTCTGCTTGAATATTGTCGTCAACTTTAGGTTTGACGTAAAGCAAATAAAGCTTATGTCGTATGTTTGCAATATAATCTACAATGTATTCTTCATTTGATGGCGAAATAAATAAAAG
This sequence comes from Solanum lycopersicum, assembly GCF_036512215.1. NCBI lineage: Eukaryota > Viridiplantae > Streptophyta > Magnoliopsida > Solanales > Solanaceae > Solanum > Solanum lycopersicum. Next base: position 11,238,191 of record NC_090809.1, on the reverse strand, counting down.
TTGATGCAATTTTGATATTTATTTTTTGTTTTTTTCGATGATTATCTTGGCATTCACTATTGCCAAATAAAGATACAGTTGATGTTGAGGGGTAAATATTTCCCTTAAGATGCACGATTCCTTCTCTGGTAGCACATGATTTCTTCAGGGCATGAATATCTTCCCGTGATGCTTGATTTCTTGTGGTATGAATATCTTCCCACAATGTATAAATTTCTGCGAGATATGAATATCTTCTCGCGATGCATAACTTTCTGCGAGGCATGAATATCTCCTCGCGATGCATAATTTTCGCAAGGCATGATATCTTCTCGAGATGCATAAATTTCTGTGAGAAATGAATATTTTCTCGTGATACATAATTTATATGAGGCATGAAATCTTCTAGAGATGCATAAATATTAATTCGCGATGCATGGTCTTTCACGATGCATGAATATTAACTCGCGATGCATAATCTTCCGCGATGCATGAATATTGACTCGCGATGCATGACCTTCTGCGATGCATGAATATTGACTCGCGATGTATGATCTTTTGCGATGCATGAATATTGACTCGCGATGCATGTATATTGACTCGCGATGTATGGATATTAACTCGTGATTGCATGGTCTTCCACAATGCATGAATATTGACTCGTGATGCATGATCATCCGCGCTCACGATGCATGATCTTCTTGGTGCGTTCTGGATAATCATATGGTCTCTATTGAAATTAATGATAAAAATGATTTTCCAAATAATGTATTGTCTTGATCGATAATAAAATAAATGATCCCTTCGGGTAGTGTATTGTCCTGATCAAAGATAAAATAAATGAACCCTCCGGGTAGTGTATTGTCTTGATTGATAATAAAATAAATAACCCCTCTAGGTAGCAACACTATCATGTTTGATAATGCGATGCAAATGACGTCCTTGATGAAAACTGTGAACTATCCCATTCAAGGGTTTTCGGTTGATTCATCTTTGAATCTAGTTGGACGCTCCTTATAAACCATTCATATTCTCAAGTCTCCGGTGTAAGCAATATGAAGTAATTCTTGCATCTACAAAAACACAGTTTATTTTGGGAGAGCTTTCTCTGCACTTGACTTCTCCATATTCATCAATTGGGGGAGTTTGTTGGTTTCAGATCAAAGCTATAAACATGAATCCATTGAAGAATTGTTAGTTTTAAAACAGAATGATCTATGTCGATTCTTCAGTTGTCTGCTCCTCGTCCTGCTATTTCCGGTTCATCTTCCTGATCTCCCAACTTTAGATAGATAAGACAAAATATTCTATGCCAAAACAAACGAAACATAAAAGGAAAATCTTTAAGACATATATTTTTGAGAAGTAGTATTTTAAAAATGGTTACTGCCAAGTGTCATGTCACGTAAGGATTAGCGAACTTCTTTGAGTTTGATACTTGGAGGTATATATGATCATTGGATGGGGAGTATTTAGAGTCTCTCTAGGCTGTTGATTAACCCATGTCGAAATTTTGAGGTCATCCTCACAATTTATGTCCCAGTTACAAGTTTTTGGTTTATCTTCAATTGACTATAAGTAAATCATGGAATTTTCGATATCTTCTTGAAAGTTTTGTCCCAGTTGCAAATCTCGAAACCTTTTCGATCTTTACTTGGTGAGGATGAATCTTCTTCTTGAGAATTTTTTAGCCCCTCTCAAAATTTCTATCCTAATTTTTATTTTAAGAGGAATAGAAATCTTACGGGAAATATGCCCGAACCCTTGTGGTGCCTACGTATCCCGTTGAGGAAGGAATCAGGTCAAACGTGGTTCCCCCTCAAAGGTAACAACAATAAGAAACTTACAAATAAATTGATCGAGATCGACATAGGCTGCCGACGTATTTCATTCTTGAGAATTTAGGTCGAGCGTAGTTCAAATACAAAGAAATATTAAAAGGGGATAAATGGGGTGATCGACCGAGGCCGACATAGGCCACCGACGTATCTCATTCTTGAGAATTCAGGTCAGAAGTAGTTCATTACAAGAAGAAAAAAATTCAAACAAAGCAAATACAAGCAAAATAAAACAATTACAAGCAAATGACTGAAATACAAGATGAAACTTTACACATAATATCTCTTGAAAACATCTATCGGCTTCGGCCAGGCGGTGCCATCAACCTCTGACAGGACCAAAGCACCTCCAGATAATACTTTACGAACCATCTAGGGTCCATGCGAATTATTTGCGAATTTTCCTTTATATTCATCTTAATGAGGAACGGTGCGTTTAAGGACTAACTGACCAATTTCAAAAATTCTATCTCTCACTCTTTTGTGAAAAACATGAATCGTTCTCTGTCAATACATTTGACCATAATAGACAGCGACCAATCTCTTTTCATCGATAAAAGTTAATTCATCAATTCTCTTGCTAACCCATTCAACATTACTCAACTCAGCCTTTTGGATGATTCTCAAAGACAAAATTTCAACTTCAGCAGGTATGACTGCTTCTGTTCCATATACTAGCAAATATAGAGTAGCTCCAGTAAATCTTCTAACAGTCGTCCGATAACCCAATAAAGCATATGGAAACATCTCGTGCCAACCTCGGTGATTTTCAATCATTTTTCTCAGAATCTTCTTGATATTCTTATTGGTGGCCTCTACAGCTCCATTCATTTGACGAAGATAAGCAGTCGAGTTTCAATGAGTAATCTTAAATTGCTCACATATCTCACTCATTAAGTGGCTGTTGAGATTTGCGTAGTTGTCAGTAATGATGGATTCTGGCACTACAAATCTACTTATCAGATTGTTACGAACAAAATCAGCTACAATTTTCTTAGTTACTAACATTTAGGAAGCTTCTTCCACCCACTTGGTGAAGTAGCCAATGGCAACCAAAAAGAATCTGTATCCATTAGAAGCAACCGGCTCTACAAGAACGATGACATCCATTCCCCAAGATACAAATGGCCAAGGTGAACTCATAGCATTAAGTTCGTGAGGTGGCACTCGGATCAAATCACCATGCACTTGATATTTATGACACTTCTACACAAACTTGCAACAATCATTCTCCATAATCATCCAAATATAACCGACTAGAAGGATCTTTCTGGCTAAAGTGAACCCATTCATAGGCGTACCACAAACTCCAGCGTATATCTGTTCAATAAGCTTTGTAGCTTCATAAACATCAACACATCTGAGAAGACCCAAATCTTGAGTTCTCCTATAAAGGATTTCCCCACGTAGAAATAATTTGAGAGCCATACGACGTATCAATTTTTTATGGTTGGACGGAACATCTTCAGGATAAGTTCAAGACTCTAAATACTTTTTTATATCAAAATACCATGACAAACCGTCTGATTATGCTTCAACATGGAAACAGTGGACTTGGTGTTTTGTGAACTCTTTATCCAAATGATGAATGTAATCAGTATCTGGATGTTTAATCATTGACGCTATGGTGGCAAGAGCATCGGCCAACTCATTATGTATTCTGGGAGTATGTCTGAACTCTATCTTGAGAAATGTTCCGCACAACTTCTGTACATATTGTACATAAGGTATGACCTTCGGGTTCTTCACAGCCCACTCTCCTTGAACATGATGAATCAAAAAGATCTGAACATTCAATAACCAACAACTCATAGACATTCATGTCAATGGCCATTTTCAACCCAAGAATACAAGCTATGTATTCATCCACGTTGTTCGTGCAATTATATCGGAGCATAGCCGCCATGGGTGAACAAGTCATCTGCAACATGTTCTCTCCAACATAGTATAACGAGACTCGTATGGAGTGAACTTCTTGCTTATGTAGAAGATAGACCTTTCCTTTTTACCTTTCTCGTCATGTTGACCAGGCACGCATCTGAATGCACTATCTGATATGGACAAATACAGCAACAAAGGACTCCCTTCTCATGGAGGAACCAATACCGAAGTATTTGACTAATAGTTTTGATAGAGTCAAAAGTAGTCTAACACTCTTCAGTACACTTTGTCGGAGCTTCTTTGTTCAACAGTTTGAAAATAGGCTCAAACACCACGTTTGATTGAGCTATGAACCGACTGATGTAGTTCAACCTCCCTAAGAAACTCATCACCTATTTTCTCATCTTCGGTGGAGGTAACTCTTATATTGCTTTAATTTTAGCAGGATCAAGCTCAATACCCCTTCTGCTGACTATAAATCCCAACAACTTTTTGGATAGAACTCCAAAAGCGCAATTGGTTGGATTTAAGTTCAAGTTATAACAACACAAACGATCAAACAATTTCCTTAGATATTTCAAGTGGTCCAAAATGTCGCGGGACTTAATTATGACGTCATCTATGTAAACATCAATCTGTTTATGAATCATATCATGAAATATGGTAGTCATATCCCTATATATGTAGCGCCAACATTCTTGAGGCCAATTGGCATCACCCTTTAATGACATACACCCCAAGGTGTAATAAAAGTTGTCTTGTTTGTATCTTCTTAGTCCATCTGAATCTGATTATAACCTCCGTAACTTTCCATAAATGACTGCATTTCATGTTTAGCACAATTATCAATAAGAATATGAATATTTGGTAACGAGAAATTATCCTTAGGCTAGCTTTGTTCAGATTCTGTAGTTGACACAGATTCTAATTTTCCAATCTTTTTTGGCAACTTAAACAACATTGTCCAACCAAGTTGGATATTGTGTCACTTCTACTAATCAAGACTTTATTTGCTTGGTGATGTCTTCTTTAATCTTTAAATTCATCTTAGGCTTGAACTTTCGAGTTTTTTGCTCAGTCCTACATGTCGCTGACTTCCTAGACGAACAAATCAATGTATTCTTTGAGCAAATGTATTAGATACTTCCTCTGAGTTTCATTCAAGTGAACACTGATTTTGGACTCTTTGACTCATTTCTAGTCTTCAAGATTAACAGTTTGAGTTTCCTCTTAATTCGGTTTATGTTGGTTTTCACACTACACAAACTCCAAGGCAATATATTCCTGTGTCCCATTTTCATCTTCATATTCATTAAACTCGTCATCACCTACCTCACTTTGTTCCTTCAGCTCATGACATGACATGACATAGGCAGGTTTAAAACTTGTATCACTAAAATTATAAATAGAGAAAGTTAGACAAGTAAAATATAGCAAATAAGTAAATAAACAATATTTAAGTAGAAGAGGCTTTCATTCAAAATGGTAAATAATGCAAACTTTGGCTATGGAAAAGGTCCATGTTGCCTTTTTTGGACATCACGAGGGAATTTCAAAAACTCAAATGATTAAGGGAAAAATGAAATGGTGTGTCTCGGGACTCTTCCGACTACCACCGATTTAAATATACATAAAATTATTCCCTTGTACCAAGAATTTTATGGAATCAAAACCTGCGTGGTGGTTTAGTTCTACAGCATTTCTCGAGGCTCAGCATCATGGAATCCTGTCAGCTCGACCTTGTCTTCAATAACAACAATGATCTGCTCGAAAAGGCCGCAGATTCTTTCCCCAATGTCGTCAGTATCGACGTACTCTTGGATCGAGGATGATTGATACAAATGAGGAATTAGTTTAGCTAACGCTTGATCAATTTTCATTCTTTGCATTCATATCATCATCTATGGGGACATACCCCAAACCATATCTATCTCCTTTGATGGGGACCGGAAGAGGCTCATTAATTCCTTGGGAATTTCTCCCCAATCCAAAACCGGGTTTGAAACCATTCTGCAGCATCACGGTGGCTATCATATTGTACACGGCAGGCATAGGAGGATGTGGTGCAGAGTCTTAAACCGGTGGCATTTACCATCTCCACCGTGTAGAAATATGTACCTCGCGATACCTCATCAATGATTGGTGCCTGTCTGCCGGAGTGACTCCATTCACCATGAATAATCAACTCTTCATTTTTTCAAGCGAGCTTCATCATCTAATGTAATGTAGAAGGTACAGCTCCAGCCATATAAATGGAATGCCTTCCCAGAATAAAGTTGTAGCTGGTATCAATATCTAAGACTTGAAAGTGCACGCTAAACTCGACCGGACCCATTTTGATAACACGATTTACCCCTCCCAAGGTATCTCTTTAGACCCCATCAAAATCCCTCACATTGACTTGGTTTTGCTGCAACTTTTCCAAGTCAAAACGTAACTACTTAAATGTCAACGATGGATAAATATTCAGATCGGATCCGTAATCCACCAAAATGTGATTTATGACCTTCTCGCGACATACAACAATGATATGCAATGCCTTCTTGTGTAACTTCCCTTCAAACGACAACTCATCATCGCAATAGCTAGTCTGGTGCCCTATGATGACTTGGTTGATAATAGCGGACACATTATCGCTTCTTATACCCACGGGCATGTACGTATCATCAAGAGCCTTAATCAAAACATGCAACTGTGAGCTCATCAACAGGGCCCACACAAAAATCTGGTCTGGAGTCTTTTCCAAATGCTTAACAATAGAATATTCTTTCAGTTGCATTCTTCTCTAGAATTCCTCCGCTTTTCGTTCGCTTATTAGCCTTTTCTCCTGATCCTTATTTTAAACTCCGAGAGCAAGCTCGTAGGAGTATAACATCTCCTGGAACGGGTCATGCCTTGAGCAACAGCAGCCTTTAAAACAAAGTTTTACTTGATAAGATTTTTAGATGGCACCAAGGCAACAACCTTTGCGGGTATCAAAATAACGAACTCCTTATTCTCTTTGATGTTTAATGAAGCCACAACCCTTTTCAACTCTTCGTGAACAATTGGAGTTATCACTTTCTTCACACACCAATTGTCATCTGTCTCTATCATATTAACATTGCCGCATCCATGATTTGGCCAAGGGTTTGTGTTGACCTTAGATGAAGCTGGTGGAGAGAGACAACTTCTTGGTCAATTAAATCCTGAATCTTTTGCTTGAGGTTGATACAGTCCTCAGTATCATTCCCAACACTGTCGGAATGGTAAGCACTTCTTTGATTTGGCCTATAGAATTTTGAATTGATATCCACAGGTTTGGACCCAAAAGGTGGATATATTCGGCCGCAGCCAGTCGCTCGTACAACTTTGTTCGACTTTCTGCGAGTGCGGTGAAATTCCTTGAAGGTTTCTTCTTGAACCGAGGTCGAGGGGTATCATAACTTCCTTGTGGGGGAGGAATCTATTGATAACCCCGTTCGTTCAGACGGGGAGCTTATTTCTGGGATATGAATTTGTTTGGTAGTTTGGCAATAAAGCTTGGTAATTCGGAGAGGATTTAGGTATAGTGGAGCTTGAACTTGATAAACAGAAGGGGGTGCACTATAGCTCGAATGCACCTTAGCATAGTTGGGAGCAACACCTTGATAATGAGGAGATGGAATTTGACATAGTGGAGGATGATTTTTGTAAGTGGGGGATGGATTTTTTTAATTTGACGGTGGACTTTGGTAGACTGGAGGAGGATTTTGGTATATTGGAGGAGGATTATTTTTCTTACTAGCTTGTAAGAGTTTTAAGAAAATCGAGAATGACCCTGGGAGTGTGAGTAAGAAGATCTTAGTTTTTTCTTGCCCTCATATGAAACAACAGCCACATCTTCTCTCTTCTTTTTCAACAACCCGGAGGATCAAGGTGATGCGGCTACAGAGGCTATCTTCCGTATTTTCAAACCGTCGTCAATAGTCTCACCGATCTTGACTATTTCAAAAAACTTTGATTCAACGAGCAACATATTTCTATCATAACACTATGGTTGTTGTACCTGTACGAACACTTTGACAATTTCCTTTTTAAACTTAAGCGGTCTTACCGTTGAAGCTTCTTTCCTCCACCTATAGGCAAACTCTCTCGGTAGACTACTTCTTCATCGTCTCCATAGAGTAGCGATTAGGAATGATTCTACATTTTAAGGGAATTGCTCAATGAAGTCCTTTGCCAGAGCATTGCAGCTAGCCCATTGCCTAGTTTCATGCGAGGTGAAATATTCAAGAGCTTCTCTGCACAGGCTCCGTTGAAGAGCCGCATCAATAACGTTTCATCCCTACCAACTCCAACCAGTTGGTCAAACTAGGATCTCATATGAGCCATAGAATTCCCCACTCCTCCTAAAGTATCAAATTTTGGGATCTTGAACCCATCTAGAAGTTCCAAAATTGGGTGAATACACAGATCTTCATAACTAAGATCGGCGATGTAAAGGGACGCACTAGAGATCTTTCATGGACTTCTTGATCTCTTCTTTTATGACTACCTTTGCTTCTTCCTTCGCCCTCCTTTCTATTTCTTGTTCCTTGTAATGGTCCAACTCAGAACTGTGCACATCGTGCTCAGTAGGGATGGTAATCTTAAAAGTGGTCCTTTTGGGTAAGGGTGGTGCTACGGAAGGACTTTGGGTGTTTTGGGCATCTTTGTAATTTTGGGGGTAAGTATGAGGGTTGGTATTATGATTCAAGTGGTGGTGGGATGTTTAGGGATTAAAAGTGTTCTGATTTGGATTTTGACTTTGGTTTTGCAGTGGTGGAGTGGATTTAGGTTGGGTATTTTGAGGATGAGAGGTTATTTGGGGTTGTTGTTTTGAAAAGGAGGTGGAATTTGGTAGGATGGAAGCATATTGGTGGTTTTGGGTAGTCAGGTCTATAATGAACGAATTCTGAGCAAGAATAGATGGCTGATTCTAAGTCGGATCCATATTTGAGGAAAAGAAATTGATAGGAGGTCTCCCCTCAGCAACGGTAGCAGCAAAATTTGGCGGAGGAAGATCATGTCTCCTTTGCATTTCCATTCTCCGTTTTCAATTTGCTGCATCAGTTGCAAAATCAATTCATTCTAGTCCGCTATAGTGGGTTTACCCACCACAATGTCGGTGAGGCTCACTTCTTCATTGTTATTTCCCATTGTTGTCTTTCCTTTGTCTCAGCTTTGTATAAGGAAATAATGTGCAGGCCCTTTCGATATGGTGAAGTAAGGATGATCTGCAAGCTTAATCAACAAGATCAGTTGAAAATACCCGAGGAGGAAAACAACTCGAAGGCAGATTCGTTAGTTTGGATTCAGAATACCAAACACATAATATCACACATAGAGCAGATAAACACAAAAGATGCTATGTTTGAGGAATATCTTCAACCCGTGAGGAGTTTGCTTGTTTTTAAATTGACATTATTTCAGAAAGGCTAAATTACATTTCTATGGTCTTCTGCATCTGTTCTCCGATGTCCGCTGATTTGGTCTTCTCATTTCCTTGTAATATGAAAGGGGGAAATGAATTTTTTTAAATATGGGGGCCGGGCCTTGAAAGTCTGCTTACGTATCTCACAATGAGAATTCAGGCCCAACATAGTTCGAGTGCAAAAGGGAAATATTTTCATTCATCCATTCGTTGGAATTACAAGGAAATGGAAAAAACAACCAAATCTTTAAAGACAAACTAATGACTCCATGTGAGTCATTTTCTTCTCTTCATCATCTTCATCTAGCCACGCGGAAAGGTCTCAACTTTAATGTTTCCCATGCCGATAAGGGATTCGAGGTCATGGAAAAAGTTGAGACACTTTTCAATGTTGTGGTTTGTGGCATGATGATAATAGGGAAAACGCTTTCGGATTTCGTGTTGAAGATAATATTGCATGTCCCCATTCTTGTACTAATGGGTAAAGACGCCATTCTGTACCAAATCCGACTAGATTTCCCTTAGTGTTTTCTTGAAAGGTGTGAACGAGCAATGATAGAATTCGATCTTCTCTGTGACCGGTATGTCAAGACGCGGTTCATCACATGCAAGGATGACATCGTCACCCCAAGTGTTCAGAGTAATATTCATGCTGAATAAATAGAGGACTACGTTTTCAAACCCAACACATTCCTCTATTGTGTGCCCTTTCTCCCTGGAATGAAATTCATACGTCTTGCAGAGATCTCCTAATCCCGCATGGGGGGATGCCTTCTTAACGGGTATTAGAAGGCCTCTAGACCGATAATGTTCGAAAATGAGAGCGCACGAAATGACCTCTATCTTCTTCTGGCCTTCGTGCAGATATGCCTCGAGAGAAATTTTGCTATCTCCATTTGCCAAACGTCCCTTAAAAGAAGGTGGGCAGACAAGTAACTCCTCATAACTTTTTTCCTCGTAAATTTATTCATTGATTTCCTCTACGGGTCTCTCAGGAGGAAAAAATAATTCATACAAACACTTTCCGTTCTGCTTCTGCATATCTATCCTCTCTTCTTCACTTGGTTCAGCTTAAATACCCTTTCCGTTGATCATAGCGGCGATTTTGCCTTTCCTGAGACAGTAGAGTAATATTTAGGATTTGGAGCTGAGATTTGAATTTGGAGTGAGAAACTTAAGACTCAAAAAATTTTGGTCAGTCATTTGTGATAGTGACTTCTGTATATTTTGGATATTTCTAAAAAAGAGTGTGTTTCCAATATAATCTTTCGTAGCAACATAACACATAAACAGTTAAGAACACATATATCACTTCCTAATCATGCATGTGACCCTTTGTACCAAGGGTAGGCCTAGAGATCTCAAGGATGCATTGCATCATTTAAATAAATTTTTGTATCCCCAAAAATAAACTTCACTAAAAATCATAGCATTCGTTACATAATTTCAATCAAACGAGGTACATTTCAGGGAGGGCGATATAATATGAATACAGATAGAAACCAATCCCACGTAGGGGATTTAAAAGGTTGATGGCTCGGCTCCTCTTCTGGATTTCTCTACTTCTTCACGAATGATGAACTTGCTTGTGAACGCGTACCGCTCAGCGGACAGATCTTTGGAAGATGATGGTACGACTTGTAGAGTGCTCATCATCCAAGGTCGCATCCAAATGCATCAGATAATCCCTTGTATCGGATGACTCTTGTGATGTCACAGCTAAAACTCTCTGACTTTCTAATTATTTGGACTCGCACTCTTGCTCCTTTCGCTGAAATTCTTGCTCCCTTCGGTCCCATTCTTGCTGAAATGGTAAGCATGGATCTGAAGCCTTGTCTGTATGTCTTCAATTTCTCAACCTGCACATGGTGTTGGGTTCACTACACCAGAAAGATCATTCTGCAACCATTTCTTGTATTCGTCAACATACCTAGCTTCGTATCTATTTTCAGCCATACTCCATTTAATGTTGACACGACTAACTCACCCCTGGAGGATGATATTGGCCAAAGGTATTTTGCCGCTCCTGCTGTAGCTGACAACAAAAGAGCTAGCATCCCCTTGGATGGGTGTGATTTGTGTTCTACCAAATTGTTGCATCACCCTAGCTGGTTTGTAGGGCCGCAATCCTCTTATGCCATGAAGGACTGAAAATGGAAGTTTGGCCCCCCTTTGCTTCTATCCTCTCGGACTCAAAGTTAGGTAACATCCAATGCATATCTCCTTCTCTCAAATCATAAAATACCCTTGCCCACGCACCCCTGGTGGTATGAATTGGGAATCTGCGGATGCTTAGGTATAATTCATAATTATCGAGGGGACTCGTCTGGCTTGGCTTGTCCACCTCTTGTGATTGGGTACCATCCCTTTTACAGAGATGCTCAATCATCCACCATTTAGGTAGAATGTTGCAACCTTGGAAAAACGGGAACCCGTTCTTACACCAACTCAAAGATAGATAAATGTCAGCCAAAATGACCTGGCCCAAACTACAATATTTCTTTTCTTCTTGTTTCTTACAAATTCCTCTGAAGATGGTGTCTACTACCATCATGACCCTGGTGTTGATCTCCTTTCATTCATCTTCAGGGAATACCATTGTTCCTAAAAAGCAGGCAGAGAACGCAATGACTTGAGTTTGTCTCCAAGTACTGTGATTGAAATTCATTTAGAAATTGTGCGAAGTAGCTACCGTGCCCCCATCTTTAGAAAAATCTCATTAGTGGTATACTTTGAGAATCTAACTCGTTAGCCCTTACCAGTGACAACATATCTCTTAGTTATCCACTAGTTGACCTATCTGGCATAAGGATGTGATTATCGTGACATTTTCTCCTGTTGCCACATGTCCCGATAGAGTCCAAACAATCCTTAATTTCATCTAGTGTTAGTGTTATTTTGACATTTCCAAATCAAAAACCCATCTTCTTATCATCCCAGAACGAGGTGATAACCTCGATAAACATGATCCAAACCTTGAAGTCCATTATTGAAGGTAAGTGACCCAGGTAAATCGAGATTTCTCTCTTTTGACAATATTTTAGGTTATCCCATTATATGCGGAGGATGTCTGGTGTCTTGGTGACCATGTTGAAATGGAGGAACTGACTCGACATCTAAAAAGACATACAACTAGTTAATTTCCACCCCCCACGATACAACAAACAGATAAACATGCAACTCATCCTTTAGATTTAACACACAAACATGATCGTCTTATTCCAATGTGCTATTTTGACTCAAAGCGGTCCTTTTAATGGCCTCAACACTGCTTGGATGTTGGGTCGTCTTATTCCAATGCGCTATTTTTTTAGGATTGGATTTCGCTCTATCTTAGATTAACTAGGAGTGGTTTGTATTTAGAGTGGAAAGGGTAACCCAAGAGGACTACTTGGGCTGGCACAGTTAATGATCGTTGACTATACAGTAGCCAACTACACTCGTCAGGGTTCCCCGAGAAATTTTTTACTTAATGAATGACTGCGAACCCGCATAACGTCCTTTTAGTGGAAATGAAATAATCGTCGTTTGACGTAGTTATGATATGCCATGAATGCAACAATTCAATAAAGCGATAAACAGATAAACAGTTAAATCACATAGCCAAACACGTTAGTATTAAGGTTAGAATCCTCTAATATCTCCAGCAGAGTTGCCATTTCTATTTTATTGAAAAAATATTTTTTGTAAGAGTTTTCAACTTTTTAGAGTCGCCACTAAATTTTGAGAAAATTAAGAAAACCTTTGTTTAGTTTTCAAAAGACTTAACAGAAAAATCTAGTCAAAACATGTAAATGGATCGGGGATTCACATTTATATTCTAGGAAGGTGTTAAGCACCTAAAATATCTGTCTACTTGCGGTTTTCTGGCAACTAAAATATTTGGCTAAAACTTTATGTCTAACTTAAATTTTTGAATTTGAATATTTATTATAAGTTGTTTGAAATGGATTTAGCACTTTATCTAAGTGAAATACCTAACTGAAAAATTTGTTATCTTAATTTTTTTTAACTTGATTCAATCTTAAGTTGCCAAAATATTACGACGTTCTACGGGGATTGGATTATTCTAAATTTAGAACTAATAGCACATAAATATAAACAAATATACGATGAGAGAGAGAGAGAGAGAGAGGGAGAGAGATTAGTTCCAACCCGAGTATTGTCCGTCTTGACTGGAATTTGGACCCACCTGTTTTAATTTTTTGGCCCATTTCCACCTGTCCTAAACTAAATTTAAAAAAACAAATACAAAAGGAAATATAACAATGGCTTAGGCCCCAAAAACAACAAAATACAAAATCGGCAAAAATAAATTTTAGGCTCTTGTGGCCTAAATTATTCGACTTTCGCTACCTCGATTTCTTTCAATTTGGGACCTATCCATCGATTTGGGTTGCTTTACTCGAATAAGAGGAATTGAGTCTTAATGACTCTCGCGAGATTCAAAGGAGGTGGGAGTTTATGATGCGCTCGAGTGGATTTCACATGCGAGAACAAAATAAAATAAAGATAAGAATTAGTACTTAGATATCACTTAAACAAATTTCCAACAAGTAAACCTATCATTGGAAGTTAAACAAATTGACTAACTGCTGGCGAGATTATTTTAGAACTAAAGAGATTACATGATTAACAGACAAAACGAGGATTGAACAAACTCTTTATAAGCCCGTTTAACAACAGATGTAAACAAGAGAGTAAATCATAACAAAATAAAAAAAGAATTTAGAGGGGTGTATCATCTTATGAACTTGAGAGAACAAAGGAAAATGATAAATATATGCTGTCCCAAAATTCTGACAATCATGAAGTACTTTTCATGTATACTTTTTATTTGTCTACAAGAACTATAATACCTAGGAGAGGAAGCCTAGAGTTATTAAGAGATAAGAGGCAAAGTGGCAAACAATACTTATGACAAAGATGCATTTTGGACAAATTTTCATTTAGCTAGAACACCAGTGAACATGTCGTTCTACAAATTCCATCAAGGTAAAGGGGACGAAATAAAATCATGGTGGACACATACTTAACACATAAAATATAAATAAATTATTAGTCTCATAAGACAAAACCAACAAAATTTGTACTCTAACTCACATCTTCCATGATGAAACAAGGCCAAACCTACAACACCAACTTAAGACAACACGATATTCATGATGAGTAAGCTTAATCATAACGATGTATCATTTTTTAAAAAAAGGAAGCTTAGTGGTGAAAAGGGGTTTAAGCTAAGCTAAAAAAAACAGAAATCAATTTTAAAATGTTATAGTAGATGCAGTAGGCATACGATATGTCGATCCGGATGGAAATAAATAAACTAATGCTAAATAGCATCTCAGAAACACATAAAAATGATAAGTAAAAGAGATGGAGCGTCACGGCCTTCTAAATAGACATTTTGACAACTAGAACTTGGCCAATTTCCATAAGGCTGAGCAACAAAGAAAATATAACCAAGTGACGTTGGAACCTCCCATAGGAAAAGATCCTGAGCCTCAAAACTTAATCACATTTTAGAGACAAAGCAATAATGGAGGAACCCCAAACGGTAAGGCGATAAAGAAAAACATTGATTTCAGCAATTAAGACCACCGACATATAACTCAATCGACCTGTCTCGAGCTAATAACCTCCTAAAACAAAATTTATCAATCTTTACTAAAGAAACTCTCAAAATAACAAACAAAAAAGCTCATGTTGCAAGCAAGAATCAAACCACTGGTAACTCAAACAAATACATCCATGGAACACATACTTCTTTGCACACAAAAAAAAATATAGTTTTAAATAAAAGAAAAGATGAGGAAGGCATTATGAGGAGGGGATATTACCTTTCAGGGTGAAGCGAACTTGACCGATAACAAGTTGAGGAGACTTTAACAGCACTAGAATGCAACTTTGTTGCCTTGGGTGAGCAAACAAAATAAGAAAATGACCGAGACTGAATAAAGGTGAGATTTTTTTTTTTGCTAGCCTCTTTGTGATTTTTCTTTTCCAACACTAAATGATCCTTAGGATTCTTGACAAACCCCTTTTGTATATATATTCTATAACCATCTCCGATTAAAATCCAAAAAAATCTTCCAAAAAAAATCAAAAACTTTCCAATTCAAGATTTTCCTCCTCACTCCAGAAAAAAGAAACACCGTATTCAAAAAGCCAAAGAGATAATATATAGGGATCACTTAGGGTTCAAAATGAAAGGGAAAAGGTCTCCAAAATCAAATTCAGACCCAAGAGATTTTCGTTCAAAAAAAATCTAAATTTATATCCCTAAAATAATTTTCTCAAATGGAACGGCTAGAAATCACATGGAGGGCTCGGATTGATCATGTGTCTTTGTTGAGCCACGTGTCACCATATCCTGGCTCGCAAGGAGGAATTGTGCAGCTTGCTCAGCAAAACGGGTAGCAGGAATTTACAGAAATCTGCAAATCTGTACAAAATGAAGAAGGATACGATCGTCACGCGACGTGAACTTGTCGTTTAAGTTGACGTGACTGGCGCGAAGTCGCGAGTGCCGCTAGGGTCGTTTTACTGCTCACGCATCGCTGCTGAGGGAACGCTGTGAGGCTGCCACTAACGTGTAGGAGAGGGTGGGTGCTGCACTGTTTTGATCTATTTGATTTTTTTATAGGGAAAACATATTTGGGTTGGGGCGGCTGATGGGGAAAAGGTTGGGCTGGAATTGAATTGAATTAGGTTGGATTATTTTGGCGTAAAGAAAGGGATGAGGATGGGGATTAATAGGGTTCCGAAAATTTGAAATGGGGAAAAACAGGATGATTGGAAATTGGCCAATAAGTGGTCCAAAATTGGTCTTTTAGTTAAGAAAATTTAGCCAAATAAATAAATCTAATTGGAAAATTTGATTCAAATTTAAAAATAAGAAGAATTAATATAATTTATTAACAAGATACTTAAGGTTAACAAAATAAAATAATTAATCCGAATATAAACTAAAGATTCAAGATATAAGCTAAAAATAATTAACTAAATATTTATATAAAACAAAATGTTACTATTATTATTATTATTATTCTTTTTTTCATTTTTGAACATTGATAAAATTATAATATTTACGTAAGACATATACATTAGCTAAAACAATATAAAGGTGTCAAAAACTTATTCAAAATATTTTTAAAGCTAAAAATTTATTATTATTATCTTATTTTATATATATATAATTAATTATTTTAAATTTTTTAAACTCAAGAAGATTGCTAGTTAATTACTATAGAGGAGAGTCAAAATTAGGTGTCAACACGTAGTCTGACCTACAAACCGTAGGTCCTTCCGTCGACTAAGACTTAACCAATTTTTCTAGGCTGAGATTTTTGAGAGTTTCTGACCCCATCAACGGATGTGCAGGACTGACCATGGGTCAGACTACGGTCCGTCGATTCCACCGTTTGTTGCACCTGATGATTTTTTTTTCTGAAAAACTTGTTTTTGGTCTGTTCTGGATATGGGGTGTTACATTATCTCTCCTTTGGGAACATTTGTCCTCGAATGAAGACTTAACTAGCTAGAATACAGGGTGAGAGTTGAAAACCCTACTACTAAAAATGGAGAACTGAGTTTCTGACTAAATTGAGTTCCGAGAACATGCAAATACACTGAAATATAAGTACAAACTGAGGAAAGATGATTCTAAGACAGAATTCAAGCATGAATGAATGGAAAACTAAAGAAGAACTTTTACCTCAAGATGGAGTATAATAGGAAGGAAAGAGGTGAGGATACTTGGATTTCATGGCTGCTTTTGCTTCCCAAGTAGCTCCCTCTATAGACTGACTCCTCCACAAAACCTTGACTGAAGCGACTTCTTTATTTCTCAACCTTCTAACCTGACGGTCAAGAATCTCAACTGGTACATTCTCATAAGAAAGACTATACTTCACCGCCACATACTATAATGGACCTATAGAGGCTGGGTCACCCACACACATCTTCAAGAGTGAGATGTGGAAGACCAGATGCACCACTACTAAGTCTGCTGTTAACTCCAACTCATATGATACCTTGCCAATCCTCTTCATGATCTTGTAAGGGACTCCATATCTAGGACTGAGTTTTCCTTTCTTGCCAAATCTCATCACCCCTTTCATAGGTGACACTTTCAGAAAAACCCAATCATCAACTTGGAACTCTAGTTCCCTTCTCCTTACATTTGCATAAGATTTTTGACGAATTTGGGTCTTTTTAAGTCTATCTCTAATGATTTGAACTTTCTCCATAACATGAAGGAGTGAATCTGGTCATATCAATTTTGCTTCACCTACTTCGAACCAACCAATAGGAGATCTACATCTAAGCCCATACAAAGCCTCAAAAGGGGTCATTTGAATGCTAGAATGGTAGCTATTATTGTAGGCAAACTCAATCATAGGAAGGTGATCATCCCAACTACCTTTGAAATCGATCACACAAGCTCTCAACATATCCTCTAGGGTCTTAATAGTACGCGCTGCATGTTCATCCGTATGCAGATAAAATTATGTGCTAAGGTTAACTTGAGTACCAAGACCCTTCTGAAACGACTTCTAGAAAAAAGAGGTAAACTAAGGACCTCTATCTGAGATGATAGACAAAGGAACCCCATGAAACCTCACAATTTCATTAATGTAAAGCTTTGCATATCCCTCTGCCGAATCTGTTGTCATGACCGCCAAAAAAGCAAGAAGACTTAATCATCGGATCAACTATCACCCAAATGGAGTCATGCTGTCTACGAGTATGTGGTAACCCTTTGATGAAATCCATATTGATTAATTCCCACTTTCAAGTAGGAATGTCGATCTCTTGAGTCATACCCCCTGGTTTCTGATGTCTACCTTGACTTGCTGACAATTGGGGCACTTACTTACAAAATCTGCTATATCCCTCTTCATTGCATTCCACCAATAGACTTCCCGCAGATCACGTTACATATTAGAAGCACCTGGGTGAATATAATATCCAGAGTTATGGGCTTCTGCAAGAATATGCTATCTCAACTTGCCCAGATCAGGAACACACAATCTATCCTGGTAGCGAAGTACACCATTTCCCCTTTGGGAGAAAACCTCCACTCTCTGATTGTGGACTGCACCATTTAGTTCAAGCAAGATTGGATCACTACCTTGCTTTTCCTTAACCTACACTACCAAAGAAGTTTCTGCCCCATTCTGAACTATTACACCATTGTCTGATATTCTCATAAAGCAAACTCCAAAGCAAGCAAACTAGTGAACATCATTCACTTGCTCTTTTCTTTCTTCCTCAACATGGGCTACACTACCCATAGATAGTCTATTAAGAGTGTTTGCAACTACATTCGCCTTACAAGGATGATAATGCACACTCATATCATAATCCTTAAGGAATTCAAGCAGTCTCCTCTGAAGAAGATTTAACTCTTATTTGTTGAAAACATACTGAAGTCTCTTATGGTCAGCAAACAAATCTACATGAACACCATACAAGTAGTGTCTCCATATCTTGAGTTCAAACACCATTGATGAAAGTCGAGGTTATGAGTTGGATAGTTCTTATCTTGCACCTTAATCTAAGTAGAAGAATAAGTTATATCCTTATTTCACTACATTAACACAAAACGAAAGGCCAACTCTGTCACAATAGATCACATAACCATCTGAACCCTCTGGTAGAGTAAAAACAGGAGCGGTAGTCAATCTAGTTTTCAACTTCACAAAATTATTCTCACAATCATCTGATCAATGAAACTTGACCATCTTCTCCGTCAACCTAGTCAATGGTTAGGCTATGGATGAAAATCCTTCCATGAACCTTCTAAAATAACCCTCTAGACCTAAGAAACTTCTGATGTCTATAGTAGAGGTAGGTCTAGGCCATTGTTTCACTGTTTCTATCTTTTGTTAATCCACTCGAATCCCTTCTCTAGACGTAATGTGACTAAGGAAAGCAACAGATTGCAACCAAAACTCACATTTGCTAAACTTAGAGAATATCTAGCTATCCTTGAGAGTCTGTAGAACAATTCTCAAATGACTCAAATATTTTTTCTCATTCCTAGAATAAATGAGGATATCATCAATGAAGACGATAATAAACAAGTCCAAGTACTGCTTGAACACACTGTGCATCAAATCCATGAAAGCTGCAGGAGCAATGGTTAGTCCAAACGACATAACTACAAATTCATAATGATTTTACCGAGTTCTGAAGGATGTTTTTAGAATGTCCTATCTCTGACTCTGAGATGATGATAACTCGATCTTAGGCCTATCTTTGAATAATGACTAGCACCCTAAAGTTGGTCAAACAAGTCATCAGTCCTAGGAATGGGATACTTTTTCTTGATTGTACTATTGTTCAACTGCCTATAGTCAATGCAGATTCTGAGAGAACCATCTTTCTTATTTACGAACAACACTGGTGAAACCCATCGTGAAATGTTAGGTTTGATGAAACCCTTATCTAGAAGGTCTTTCAACATTTCTTTCAATTCTTTAAGCTCTACTAGAGCCATTCTGTAAGGTGGAATAGGAATAGGCTAGGTATCTAGAATTTTATCAATTCCAAAGTTGATTTCCTTTTCAAGAGGAACTTTTGAAAGATCTACGGGAAAACTTCTGGAAATTCACTGACTACTAAACTAACTCAAGAGTTGGGGTTTCAAAGGTAGAATCCTTAACCGAGCTAGATGATAGAGATAACCCTTAGAGATCATCATGCTGGCCTTAAGGTAATAAATAAATCAACCCATAGGCTCTAAGCTACTACTTTTCTTTTCTAAGATTGGTTCATTTGGAAACAAATAAAGAACAATCCTACTTTTACAATCGATTGAGGTATAACATGAATGTAACCAATCTATGCCTATAATGACATCGAAGTCTACCATTTCTAACTCTACTAGATCTGTCGAGATGACTTTCTGAGAGACAGTGATAGGGCAATATATGTATAGCCGTCTAGATATAAATGGGTCACCAACTGAAGTAGATACTAAGAAAGATTCTGAGAGAGTTTCTGGATTGACACTTAATTAGACTGTTGTGCAAGGAGTTACAAAAGAAAGAGTATCCCCTGGATCTAAACATCAAGGTCAAATACTTGTAGCGTACCAGTGACTACATCAGGAGAACCTTCCTGATAACAGCGAGCCTGAAGAGCATAAAGTCTGTTCATCCTACCAAAGTGACGGACCCTTGCTTGTTCTTATCCAGCAATTTCATTCGGAGGAGCCTGAACCCAATTGTTCTGATGGGTCATACTCTGATCCAAAATCATTATGGCATTTCTAAACTCAGCATTGGAGACTTCTTGATCTGGGATTGGATGAGCTGTGTTTGCACTCCTGAAATTTGCATTCCTAGCGTTAGCTCTACAAAGAGGCATGATCTAAAATGTAGAACGTCTCTTTAGAATGAGATTTGATCATACCTTACGCACGATTAGAGTGACAACAAAGTGAAGTTTTCCTAAAACACTTCATAGCCTCCCTCTTATTACATGTGGTGCACTTCACACCCATGAAAAGGACTCTACTTAGTGCGGATTTTCAAACATCCTAAGACTCTTAAACCTAGTGCTCACGCCTCGAGCTACCTCTAAGACGCGGACATGGAACCTACGACCAAAAGTGATCCCAAGCTAACCCTGCTGGCACGATCATGAGCGTACTAAAGAATAATAAACTGTTGTGGAAGCTAAATCATACTTAAAATGAAAATATGGGGAATATCCATATGCTAAATCTGAGATGGATGAAAAATGATGAGTTTAATACAAAGAAAATATCAACTCAACTCTAAGCTGAAACTAACTATGTCTGAAATAACCCTCTAAACTGGACTAGAAATACTGGGAGAAGCCCTTACTAAATCTAGCAAAAGTGAAACTAAATGACTAAAAGACTTAAATAAAACTCATGACTGTTGTCCTCGAAAAATGAGGACTCACCACAGAATTTACTAAACTGGAGATCAGAAATTGATCTATACGTGACCAGCAAGCTGAGATCCTGAACCTACATCACGAGAATATGTAGCGCACGTATGATTCATATACTTGGAGGTAGTGAGCATGTAGGATAGAGTAAATCTGAAAATATACCATAACTGATCAAGCACTAAAGTAAGTATAATAATTTGTACATGATATACTAAAATCTGAGATAACTGGATGTAACGACAAATTTATAACAAGCTAAAATTGAATATTGAATATATTGATAAATGGTTAATGTAACAGAGTCTAACTTAACTATGAGAGCTATTAATAACCGACAATAAAACTACTTGATCTAAATGTGGAGTCCGATGTATACGTCTCATCGAGAGGACCCAATATACCCTTCCATAGGTATAAAGACATGTTGGCGTGATCACTAAACTGATTACCCACAAAGGGGACTCACAACCTATTTGGCTAGTAGATCTGGGACTAATGGTACGCTGAACCCTAGTCCAACTCAGTATTATACTACTCCCAATGAATTACGTAAATAAATTATTATGACTAAGTTTCTGTAAATACTGGATAGCTCAAAACTAAACATGCAAACTGAGAATGCAACAATTAATCTAGTTATTATGCATTTATAACTAAGGCATGTTTATCTGAAGTAACTGAAATATCTAACCTAGCATGTGTAATTCAAGAACAAAAGAAATACATAGCTAGGTTTCTGAAATTCATGCGATAAACTAAATAATAACATGATAATTTGATTTTGAACATATAACTTAAAATTTCATGAAGTTCTGTTGAAGTTTTAGAAACCCTAGGTTTAATCATAATAAGAGAATCAAGAACTGACTGAAACTAGGGACCCAATGGTTTAAAGGAACCCACTAGTAAGATCCCAGATACCTGGTGATGAAATTCACGAACAAATACTTAGGTTTTGGGGCTTGAATTGCTGGAAACTTGTTGCATTCTTGAACTAGGGTTCTTGAGCTTTTTCTCCTTTTTTGCTTCTAATTTTCTAACGTTTGATTTATGATTTGACTTAGGTAAATATTAGTTATGTTTCTAGGCTTGAACGGACTAAAATCAATTATTTTGGGTCAAAACAACGTATCTTATGGTTTAAATGAAGTGGAAAAAGACAAAAATACCTCTGGGTAAGTTTTTGTCGATCCAAAAATCAACTAGGACTGACGGTCCGTCGTTCTATCGATGGTCTATCGTTTTGTCCGTAGGTAGGGACTGTTCAACAGGCCTTTACTAAAACAGACATAACTAAAATCCATGATTTGGGATCAAAACAACGTATCTTAAGGTTTAAACGAAGTGGAAAAAGACAAAAATTCCCCTGGGTATGTTTTTCTCGGTCCAAAAATCAACCAGGACTGACAGTATGTCGTTCTATGGATGGTCCGTAGGTTGGTCCGTAGGTTGGGCCTATTCAAGAGGCTCAAGAACAAAGGCAGTTCACCCGAATTGGTGAACTAAAACTAAGTGTTGGAAGACAGCTAAAATATTCTAAGTGTTGGAAGCTGGCAGGAATATTCTAAGTGTTGGAATGAAGCCTGAAATATTCGAAGTGTTAGAATATTTGTATTTCGTGTAGATAAAAATGTAATTTGAATTAGATTCTATCTGTTAGAAATATAGATGTTAGAATGTTAGTTTTGAACCCTGTGATGACAAGTGTCGGACAGGTGTCATTTCTAACTGCCGCATGTAACTGTCATTGTGCAGAATTTTTGTTTAAAGGTGGAAATTTGTCTAAGGCTTAGACAGAGTGTTTTTAGCCTTAGACTAATTCGTGAAGCCTTCCTTTGTATTAATTACAGATTAATAAAGGTTGGCACAGGTTCCTGTAAATTCTGCTTGCTGTTTGACTTTTCTGTTTAAGTATTTCTATACTTAGTCAATTTCGTGGGTGTAAGTAGGCTGAGTGTTACAGACGTTTGTAAGACTGCCTAGAGTGGTGTGCGATAAAAATAAATCGACCCTCTTTCAATGCAAAACTTTTTGATCGAAGGTCTGATTTTAGCAAGGTTGGTGGCTATGGAAAGCTAATTCAATTATCTATCTGATGATGTGTCATGGTACACCCAACACATTTTGTCCTAAGATTTATAATCATTTGAAGTGACCCTACTGCATTTCTCCCCTAACTGGCTGCTAGTTCCCACCTACGATCAGACCTACGGGCCGTGGTTCCACCTACGGACCGTGCTGTTCATCCGTGGATCTTGTCAAACAGTGGATGAATGGGGTGTCGATCGACGGTCACGGAATACGGACCGTAGTCCGACCTACAGACCATAGGTATGTCGATCGATCAAGACTTAACCTATTTTCCTGGGCTGAGATTTTTGGGAGTTTCTGACCCCATTGATAGATATGCAAGATGGACCGTGGGTCAGGATATGGTCAGTCGATGCCACCGTTGGTTGCACCTACATATTTTTTTCTGAAAAGCTTGTTTTTGGTCTCTTTTTTATATTGGGTGTTACACTATCAGTGATTTATAGTTAAATGATTTACCCTATTCGTTATACCGTTACTGTCTCTTATCATGCTTTGAATCGGTTAAACACATTCTCTTACTCGTCGAACTTATTATTTTCCGCTTTTTAGTCTGAAATTCAAATTGTTATAAATAAACTAATTATTTATTTAAAAGTTTGCATTAGAACTTACTATCTCTCTTGTAATTATTTCAGCAGACTTTGCACCTCTAGTTTGCAGCGAGCCACCCTTAAGACTACATCTAGACATTTTTGCTTGGTCTGATATTGCCTTAAATTTGTATGTGTTCCAATACGGACCCAGTTCATCAAAAACGTGCGGCAACATCAAATCCGGACGTTCAACACTATCCTGAACTTTCTTTAGCCAAGTACACAGTATGGAGGATGCCTTCCTCTCAAATGTGCTCTTAATGACCTGATTGTACCTCGACTTCCAAGTACACATAGTCTAAATAAAAAATTGAGTAACGTGAATGAGATCGATGGTAAAAAAGTAAAGTATACTAAACTTAACTAAAAAGATATACCTTAAAGTTATTAAACATCGCCTCACATATACTAATTTGGGATCTCTCCCCAAGAGTGATTAACTTGTGTTTAAAGTCTTCTAACAGAGTCTTTTAAAGCCCAGGTAACACCCTTTTTTGTATGTAACCTTCAAAACACGCTATAAATATGTTAGTTCATGAATAATATATTGAGTATAGGACAATAAATAAAATAAACTAACAAATAGATAACAAAATAAACTTACGATGATCCATTCGGCTCAATCATGAATCTACCAGGTCAGTCCTTCTAGCCAGGAACTAAAAAGGGATCAAATCATTCTGGAGTAGCACTAGATGTACCTGTCATTGAGGGTGATACATGAGGATGCACATAATCTGAGTCAAAGGAGATATACTGACCATAGAATTTTACTATGCTCGCTACAAGTGAGAGATAGAGTACCTGCCCATACGGGTCGTCCTAGATGAATAGCCTGTAAAGGTATGTCCTCGTAGCATACTGAAGGCAATGTTTATGAAGTAGAGGAAGCACTGACTGGTCAAAAATAATTATAATATTGTTGAGGATCCACAATACCAAACGAAACAACAATTATATATGTATCATGGTTGATGCGCTCTGGTGCAGAACAAATAGATCCTAATATCCCTAGGATCTATGGGTCTCATAGACTTCTTCTTTTTAGCCTATTTAGTTTGTCCAACTCCAAGATGTTTGCGTTTTCTATCACAATCATCGCCTAATAACATCTATATGCAAATTTATGTGTATAATATATATAAAAATCTTAAATTCAATAAAATTAGCAAAATACACTAACTTATATATATATATATATATATATATATATATATATATATATATATATATATATATATACATACATACATACATACATATCCAGTAGCTAGCTTTCATTCTAGACTATTCTTCCTCGCTTATTTCAATACCATCATTCTCCCTTCTTCCTCCTCGGTTGTTTCATTTTCATTATTATCCTATTCTTCATTATCAAATGATTCATTTTCTTCATTCTCAGATATTTCTTCCTCAACATTCAATATCTCAACATCAGATACTTCTTCTAATATGTGTTGAGGATGTTGTAGTGTGTTTTCCAATCCAACATCAACTTGTTGAACAATTGTAACATATTTTTGATACTCCACTTATAAGACATTGTCAATTTCAATTCTTCCCACATTATTACTTTTCATTACAATCCATCAATCAGTGTTGTCTCTATGCAATGGATATGAAGCGTAATACACTTGTTTAGCATTTTGTGTAATGATAAAAGGATCATTTCTTCTTATTTCGTGGTGTGATTAAATTCAATTATATTATGTTTATGGTACACCTTTGTTCTTCTATGTGATAGGTCAAACCACTCACACCGAAACAATACAATTTTCTTCTTAGGCCAACCTGGATATCTCACTTCAATAATCTCATGAGTCATGAATGACACTACGATATTCATGTTTTGTCACTACCATCAACATTATCTTGTATGTAGACATCACTATAATTTGTTTTATTGTTCTTATAAACTTCTTCAGTTTGAAACTTAAACCCATTGACACAATACTTATTCATTGTCAGTATATGAGATTTCGATCCAAGTGCTACTTCTTTCACTAATTGCAAATGTTGGACACTTGAGTATTCATCGTAAACCTACGTGATTGTTATTTCAAGTTATATATTTTGGTGTAACAAATTATTAAATACTAGTGATTGCACACTTACATAGTTTTATAGCCATATTTGAAAAATTCTATACAGATGGTTTCCTTACCCCATGTGTTTACGAACAAGTTGACCATTTTATATTCAAGTATTTCGTTAGTTAATGAACCCTTATATATTAATATGTAATATCAGGTGACAATTTTAGCACTTAATAGATGGGTGAATCTCCTTACAGTTAAGAAAAATATGTATCACAATCGATTGCATTTCCATATAAGTAAAGCCCCGCTTTTCACTTTTTTTAGATTCTCGAACATTTTAATTAAAAATTGATATCAGTAGAATGAAGGATCAATATCGCCTTCATCATTCTGACTGGTCCTGTTTCTTCACCTTGACACATCATCACCAAAGAAGTCATAATAAAAATCACTAGTTTCTCTCCCAATATGACCTTGAACAAATGATATGCGATCTTTCCCCTTTAACATATACAAAATGGGGGTTTTGCGGCAATTTTTTAGAGGCAAATAATGATTTGCCGCTAATTAATTCTTTAAGTTGAAATTTTAGTGGAATATGAAAAATAGCTAGTAAAAGGTGTTGTTTTAGTAACAATTAAAATATTAGCCAGTAAAAGATATTTTTAAAGTGAGTTAAAATAATTATCTCATAAAAGGTACTAATAAACGCAACTTTCATCTTCTTTTTTTAGGTTTCACTCCAATTTTTGTACTACAATCAGCTATTCCCTCCAAAGGTTAATAAGAAAAAATAAAAACAAAACCTATTCCTCTGTATCATCGATAATTCTCTTCTCTCTAATGCTCTGCTCATCTTCTCAATGCAAAACGATTAAGGTAAGACTTCAAACTCTCCATCTTCAGAATTAATATAAGGTTTCAATTTTATATGCACGGTCTAACCGAAATGACCGTTCATCACAAAGAGACCGCCAAGATTTTTCTGTAATGGGCTATATTTTTTCATTGATCAAGTGAGCCCTTACATTTCTTTTTTTTCCAAGTTTGATAAACATGACTCTAGAGGAAGTTGTGTTCTATAGTTTTTAAGTTTATAGGTAGTTATGGTAGTAATTTGAATAAAACGATCAAGTTGAGTCAGTAAATACCATTTGTGTGATGTAATGCTACTGTAGAACTGAGTTGTTATCAATTAGCCTGTTCACTTAAATTGTGATTTGAATAAATTTATTTCATCGTCAAGCTAAAATTTTTCTATTTACATCTTCACCCTAACATTATTCGGATATATCATAGGCTCTGTATACCTTAACTGTAGTGCTACTTTAGAACTGAGTCATTATCAATCAGCTTGTTGACTTATATTTTGAGTTGAATAATTTATTTCATCGTCAAGCTAAAATTATTCTATTTTCATCGCCAACCTAGCATTATTCAAATAAGTCAGAAGCTCTGCATTACTTCAATGTCAAAAGTTAACATCTGTAAATTACAAATAGAAAATCAGATTTAGTTTCAGTAATTTTTTCTTTCAATGTGAATAGCTAAAATCTGTAAATTTAGATACAAAATCTGTAAATGGTATGTTTTACAGCATTCACCTTGTCACTCACTATTCGTTGGACAAAATCCACTTACATGTACTCAAATAAGATAGGGAAATTTGTACAGTATGTTTTTTCCTATATTTGCTAAGCGTGTTTTGTAATTTCTGCGTGCTATTAATTTGATGTGCAATTGATTGAATTGATTACTGTATGTCTAAGGTTGATGTTAATATATTCAACCATTCGTGATTGTTCGAATTTTATCAATTGTATTGGGTGAATATCACAATCTACAATTTTTCTCTATTTTTCTCAAATTTTCCTTTTCTTCTATAATGTTTTTGAAATCTGACTTTGTGTTTCTCTGTTCTGTATCAATTTTTCTGTTTGTCTCTCTCTAAAGTACTACTCTTGACGAAATTTTGTGTTTTCGCTGCTAGAAGTTTGACAAGTTTTGGTATCACTTTAAACTATATAGCTATAAAAGCAATGAAGTTCTCCAAGGTATAACGATATGGTCTTCTGCATCTTGTTTGTCGCTTGGATCAAGCGAGTCCTTATCCTATTTTAATTTATAGATTTGATTAACATGACTCAAGATGAAGTTCTGTTCTGTAGTTTTTAAGGTTTTGGGTTGTTCTGGTAGTGATTTATAAGACGATCAAGTTGAATAAGAAAATATCATTTTTGTGATGTAGTGTTACTCTAGAACTGAGTTATTATCAATCAACATGTAACTTAAATCAAAAGCTCTCTAAACCTAAACTGTCAAAAGCTAAAATCTATTAATTCCATATTAAAAATCAGAGTTAGTTTCAGTAGTTTCTATTTCAATATGAATAACTAAAATCTGTAAATTGAAGATACAATTATATGGTAGACACAACTTGCTTGTAACATTATAATGACTTCAGCTTTACTAGAACTACTTCAATAATTTCGTGTCGCCCAGCTGACCTCCACGGACCAACCAATACACATTTAGCCATCCTATCTGTCTTGACCAAATGATATCGATAAACTGTCACTTAAAGAAAAAGGTGATCAATTGTCTTAAGTGTCTGATACTTAAACATACAACCAGGGTCAGTTTGTACACCCACGTTCTCAATATTCATCACTTCCTTATATGTTAATCTAGTAGTAGTAGTTTCGTCTTTGGCCTCCAAATTCTTTTTAGTAGTCCATGAAGATCTTTTGCTAACCTTATCATAACTTGATTCCAATAGAACATATGTTTTGTCTTGTGCATTTTGTTTTTCTTTAGATATGAAAGATATTACTGCTTGAGGATTTCTCAGTTCATTTTCTAAATATTGTTCTTTGTTTAAATGAGCATCTTTTACATATACAATCTTGAAGTTGAGTGTCTTTGAAAGAAAACTCTTTTAATAAAGCATTCTATGTTTTTCATCTGTTTTGAGATAATTTAATATATGAATATCATTAGAATCAGATCTTTGTTGGATAGTTTGAATTATTAAAATGAAATCTTTGAGTTATGTAATTATACTAATTATGTATTTTCACCATTTTTTACCAACATATCTTTAGTTTTAACCGTAATTGCTGAAAAAATAATATCTTGAACTTTATGGACAGTCCTAGTAATAAAAAGTGGATGTATTGTGATAGAGTTGGTAAAGAGTACATTGATTGTGTAATGACTTTATAAATCATGCTTTTTCTAAAAAATAAGATGGAGAGAAAATTGCATGTCCTTGTACAGGATGTGTGCTTTTCCATCAAGTAGATCAGGCCACAATATACGACCATCTTGTGGTTAATGGCATTTTGTTATCATATGATACTTGGTTTTGTCACGGAGAGTCTCTAAATAGATCAGAAAGTTCTCAAGTAACTAATTGCAACCAGTCAAATTTGAGGAGTGGTGATGAGAGGAATGATACGAGATGTTTTTGGAGGTGATACACATTTCATGAATAACGATGCGAATGAAAAGGGCGAGATGGATCAAACCATAATTCCATATACTACAAAAAAATTTGAAATAAAACTCATCCAGAGATGGATACATTTGAACATCTCATGAAGGAGGCAAATGAAGAACTATATCCTGGATGTAAGAATTTTAGCAAATTGTCATTTTGCTACATATCTATCGTACAAAATGCATGTTCAAATGGTCAAATGAATCTTTTGATTCTTTGCTTAAAATATTGAAGGATATGTTGCCTGAAGGGGAAAAATTACCTCCTTATTTTTATGATACAAAAAAGATAGTTGAAGGTTTGGGATTAACGTATGAAAAGATTCATGCATGTTCAAACGAGTGCATGCTTTTCAGAAAAGTTGCTGCTAAGGATGTCAATGAATGTAAGATTTTTTTTGGGGCTTATAGATGGAAAAATATGCTAAAAAAATTCCAGCAAAGTTCTGAAGGTATTTTCCTTTAAAACTAAGGTTGCAGAGATTATTTATGTCTTCAAAACTTATAATGAAATGCGATGGCATCACGACGAGTGCAAAAAAGATGGAATTCTACGACATCCTGCAGATTATGAAGCTTGGAAATGTTTTGATAGTAAATATCATGAATTTGCTAGAGATCCTAGAAATATACATTGGGGATTAGCTTCTGATGGGTTTAAACCATTTTGCACAATGCGAAGTGTTCATAGTACATAGTAGTAATTTTAATGCCATATAATCTTCCACCATGGATGTCAATGAAGGAAGAGTTTTTCATTCTGTCTTTACTTATTCCTGGACCAAAATCACCTGGAAATAATATTGATGTATTTCTACAACCCTTAATAGAAGAGTTAAATGAATTGTGGGACGTTGGGGTTGACACGTATGATGCCTCTACAAAGGAGAGATTTCAAATGCGAGTAGCTCTCATGTGGACCATAAATGATTTTCCAGCATCTGGTACTCTCTCTGGATGGAGCCCTTATGGTCAGTTTGCATGCCCTTCTTGCAATATAAACACTCAATTTTAATTGCTCAAACATGGCAGGAAAATTTTTTTCATGGGACATCGACGTTTCTTAGAGTCTAATCACAAATATATAAATGATGCACAATCATTTGATGGTGCTAAATAAACAATACATGCTCCTTGCGTAGTATCTGGGTCACAAGTGTTCGATCAATTTAAAGATATAAAGTTTACGCTCCTTGCGTAGTATCTGGGTCACAAGTGTTCGATCAATTTAAAGATATAAAGTTTACTCTTGTCTACTTAAGTAAAGAGGTAAGTGAGGTGATAAAAAACACATGGAAAAAGAAGAGCATTTTTTTTATCTTCCTTATTGGGAGTATAACTTTGTGTGCCATAATCTTAATGTAATGCAGATAGAAAAGAATGTGTGTATTATATACATAATTGGGTGTTAGTAAAAAGTCAAAAGACAATCTGGAAGCACGATTGGACTTCAAAGAGATGAAAATAAGACCAAGCTTATAGCCGTAATATTGAGATAGTGGGAGAGCATATCTTCCTCCTACTTATTTTACAATTTTTTCAAATGAAAATGAGATGTTTTATTAAGTATTACAAAATGCCAAATTTCCACATGGCTATGCGTCTAATATCTCACGTTGGATTCGCAAATGAAAGCTATCTGGGCTAAAAGCTCATGATTGTCATGTTATAAAGTAAGAACTTCCTCTCGCCTTGCGGAGATCAACAAAAAAAAAAAGTTAAATTTGTTTTAATTGAACTGTGTACACACTTTCGTGTTTGTGTAGCAAAGTTCTGAAAGTAGAATACGTAAATTCAATTAAAAAAAATTCCAGAAACGTTGTTTTCTATGGACAAACTCTTCCCCCAGGATTTCTTTTCTATTATGGTAGACTTAGTTAGTCACTTAGTAACTGAGGCTAAACTTGCTCATCCAGTACATTATCGTGATGTACCTAATTGAGAGGTATGTAGAATATCATCGAATCTTTATTGTAAATATCTTTAAAAGTTAAATATTATAATATCAGTCTAATAACATTGCTATATTCCATAGGCATTTGGGCACTTTAAAATCATATGTTCGTTATCGTGCATGTACGGAAGGTTCAATAGCAGAAGCATATATAGCAAATGAGTGTTTGGCATTTTGCTCTCGATATTTGGAGGGTAGAATTTCAAGGTCTTATTGTTCAACAATTTGCGATGATGAAAATTGATAATGAGACTAGTAGGGAAGAATGCCTTATTCCCACTACTGGAGAGTCATATGGTGGAGTAGATGTATTTGAAATGGATGAAAAAACATCACTGCAAGCACATCGACATGTTCTCTTCAATTGTGAGTTAGAGGTGGTTGAAAATTTTAAAAAGTAAGTGTTAATTCTATGGTTGATTATGTTTTTATTACTTTATTGTATAACAAAATTGATATATTTGACTTACACCAATCGAGAACATATTTATGAAATTAAGAGATCGCTTCGCAAGCGCCGTTTGACACAACATCAATTGGATCGCATGCATTTCGATACATTTAGTGAGTGGTTCAATGAGAAAGTGAGTAATAGGACTAAATCATATTTTTTTTCTTCTCAAATTATTGTACTCATAGTTATATCAACATTCATAGTTGTATCTTTCTATTTTATTAGATAAATGAGTCGGAGGGCACATCTGACATCTTAAAGAATGTTAAAGTCCTTGCAAAAAGGTTGAGTTACATTGCAAAAAGATTCAGTGCATACAATGTAAATAATGGGTATCGATTTCGAACAAAACAAAGTGAAGATTCCTTAGAGACACAAAATAGTGGTGTTATGTTCTTTTCAATGACTGCGAGCTATGCAAGTTCAAGTAACAATGCTATAAGTTTACAAATGTCATATTACGGAAGATTGAATGACATTGCGGAGTTCAAATATTATGAGGAATTTAAGGTTGTATTATTTGAGTGCGATTGGGTTGATGTAACCAAAGGTAGAGGAGTAATGGAAGATGGCTTAGGTTTCACACTTGTAAATTTTTCATGCCTGGCAAATATTGGTGATCAAGAACATCATGAACCCGTTATTTTTGCAGAACAAGCGCAACAAGTAATATATGTTAAAGATCCTCAATATCATGAATGGTTTGTCCCTAGATTATTAAACCTAGAGTCATTTTTGATATGTGAGAGGAAAATAGTGTACAATTTGAGTCATCAATGCAGAGTGATTGCATTAACTTGACTATCTTAGAAAATTCTCATATTTCGGAATATGAGAATCATTATTGGGTTACAAGTGTAGTCGATGGGATAGTAATTGATACGGAAGGCCATACTCAATTTTTTCCAAATGATGGTGAAGCTAATCTTGAGGAAGGATATTGTAATGAAAATGAAAGGGATCCTGAATAATAGGTTGATGTTACAAAATATACTTTTTATAGATGTTACTGAATAACCTTTAGGAATTTTTTTTATAGAGAAATTCGAATAAAATATCTTTTTGAAATTTCATTCAATTTATTTAATTTTATAAAAGATGCATGTAAGTCGGATATGAAATTTTCATGTTTGGGTTCATTGATTATTGAATGTTTAGACTGATTGTTTGGTTCTTGCTGAAACATATATTTTTTATTTTGTTCATGTGATTGTGAAGTTTATATGTGTTGTTATGAGTTGGATTGTTTAAATTTCTAGTTCATTTGTATGTGATTCACAACGTTAGATGAGTATGGCAGTTCTTTTAGTATGTGTCATGTTATTATGCAATCTGTGAAACTAAGTGCAGCTAGACAAGGAAGTATGCGAACTAGAGGTCACAACAAACTGGACATGCAACTACAAAATGATAAAGATCTACGACAATATGTTGAGAAGTTTCAAGATGAAAGGAACATAGATTGAGCCCAATCTTATTGAGCAGTTAATAAGTAGTCAGAATCACTTTGAAACTCAAGATCATGATGTTCATTCTAATGAGTTGAATATTTCTGTCGATGGCAATGAAGAATCTGGTAATAGTTTTTCTATACTTCTTATTAGTTTTACATGCTCGGAAATTGTAGTGCAACTATGTTAAAAAATTCTAGAATCAACCATTTTTTTTAATCTTGAAGCCATTAATACTTCCTTTGCTACAAATTAAAATGTCCAAAGCTCAACAAACTTCAATAGTTGGC
Source organism: Solanum lycopersicum (assembly GCF_036512215.1). Lineage (NCBI taxonomy): Eukaryota > Viridiplantae > Streptophyta > Magnoliopsida > Solanales > Solanaceae > Solanum > Solanum lycopersicum. Next base: position 11,204,749 of record NC_090809.1, on the reverse strand, counting down.
TGTTCATGAATAAGACTGCCTCTTATTTATGTCATGATACTATTATTAAACAAATTCTAAAGAGTCTCTCAATTGTTTTACGATGTATTTTTTTTATCAATTGATTGCCTTTAGATCTTTTCCTTTCTAGGTAATCAAGAGACAAGAAATGTGCGTGGAACTTCCTCCAGGGAAGACAATTGACGTGTCATTTAATATTCGCAACCAGCCTGTTGGAAAAGAAGGTCGAACGCTTTCTAGCTTTGTAGGAATCATTGCAAGGACTCCAGAATTAATACCTTTACACGTAGATGATTGGAGAAATTTTGACAATGAAACAAAAGAAGAAATTGTTGAATTTTGTGAGGGTATGAATTATGATGTAGTCATTATTATGAAGTGAAGAAGATAATATTTTTATAGGTGATGTTATTTCCTAAATGTTGGCTTTTATTTTTTTCAAAAGAAGTTCACTTTCCCAAAATACGGAGAAGACTTTGTCTTAAAGTCTACGAAAGAAATAGAAAGAATACTAGTGCTCCTTAAAAGGTGACTATCTTCCAAAGTATAAGACTAATGATGCTTTGTTGAAAAATATACCAAGTCATATACCGAGAGATCAATGGAGTGGTCTTGTTTCGTATTGGCTTTTTGAGAGATCTAAGGCATAAAAAATCCTTGAAAACATATTCCTTGTTGCTAATTTTAGTAGTGTTTAGATTACTTTATGATCAATTTTCCAATGTAATTCATAAGATATCGTTTAATTTTTCAATGACATAGACGTACCCAAGCAAATAAAAATAACACAACCAAGCAAAAGATGCCTCACACAGGAGGATCCAAAAGTATTGCTAAATTGATGAATGAGCAGGTATATCTGTTGATATTACTAACTAATAATTTAACTTTTCATGTCAAGCATAGATGACACTGATTTTATTTTATTAGGCTTCAAATGGTATGGAGCCTACACGTGCAAAAAAAAATTTGTTGACTGATAAAAAACATGTGAATGGTAGACCAGTGGATAATGTTTCTGCGAAAGTAATTGTAAGATTTCTTCATTCCTTTATATTGTATATCAGAAAACAGTAAGAAAAAAATATTAAAAGCGAATAAATCAATTTCAAATTTGATTTAATATGTATTTTTTGGCCAGGACATGATCAATCAGCAAATGATCAATAGAAAGGGATCTATTGACCAACCTCTTAATCGTGTAGCTTGGAAACACGATGTGTATTCTCAAGTGTTGGGAAATGAAAGAAATGGATATGTTCGAGGCTTAGGAATTGCTCCAACTCCTTCTGTTCTATGTGGTAGTAGATCTTCCTTGGGAAATATTGACGAAGAAGATTCATCTAATGAAGTTGTACAAATGTTAGAACATGAGATAACTGAATTAAAGAAAAAACAAAATGAAGAAATATATATATGATGAAGCAAAAACAAGATAATATGGAATCAGAATTAGTCTAAATGAGACAATTCATGCGCAAATATGCTTGTAATGAATCCATGCTTCAAATATTAATGGAACCTTAAGTGGAGAGGTAACTCGATTCCATAAGATTTAGGCATGTGTGTAACGATATTCAACACTATAATAGTTGTATTAACTAATGTGGTAATATTTATCAGCTCCCTAATGCCGACATTTCTAACGGACAAATACCATGTGTTTTCAATTGGTCTTTGATAATTATAAGCAAGCCAGGGGTCATTTCTTGTTATGGTTTTGTATTTTTCCTCTGGTCTTTGATGATTAGGTGTAAGGCAGGGGCCATCTCATGTTATGGTTCTTTATTATTTGTGAGAACTCTTGTTGATGCCTTTCTAGCCCTTGAATTTTGTTCCAAAATTATTAACATAGTTACTTTGTGATGTGTTAATCTGATTGATATAAAGAATCAGTTGTGATATTAATTAGTTGTGACAGTAAGTTTTGCTATATCCACATTTTCCATAATGCTCTACCCATTCTATAAAATCTGACTATGACGAACCACCACCAAGCAGTCCACAACAAGTAAAAATCTAGAAACACCATAGCTATTAGTCTGTAGATAGTAGTACAATAGGCTTATCCATAAATAGGATTAGGAATTTTTGGCTATGATACCAATGTGATATATAGTTTACCCTAGTCAACACAATTTCATTTTCAAAGAATTGTATCACAACTTCCATCACCTCCCTAATTGTTCCCCCAAAAGTTTTCAAAAACACTATTTGGAAGCCATCAATACTTGAAGACCTACAACACTTTCTTCCCTACTTGTCTTCTATTCTAATTGTCATTGATGATAAGGTGTAAGGCAGAGGAAATCTCTTGATATGGTTCTGTTTTTTTTCAATTAATCTTTGAGAATCAAGTATAAGGTAGGGGTCATATCTTGTTATGGTTCTATATTTTCATTGTCTTTGATAATTAGGTGTAAGGCAGGGGCAATCTCGCGTTATGCTTGTTTGTTTTTCATTTGAGAGAACTCTTACTGATGCCTTGCTAGCCCTTGATTAATATTAAAGAACCATTAGAGTAATTGCATTGTGATATGTTAATATGATAGAAAATATCAGTTGTGATGGGAAGTGCTGCTATATTAGAATTTTCCAAAATGCTCCACCCTTCTATAAAATCTGAACGTGAGGAACTCACACCAAGCAGGGACCATCTCTTGCTGTGAATCTGTAACTTTCTGTCACACCCGGAGAGCATACCCTAGTGAGACCGGCGGCGGCTCAAAGGACTCAGACAAGTCCTTAGCATTCGTCATAACATGTGATCAGTAAAATTGCGAAAAATTTAAAACTTTTACATACGTATGTGAAGTATACTTAGACTTCATATCTAACATTCATAATAGCATACAATATTTTAAAAGTTGTCTCACATATATAAAACTATCTAAAGAATGCAAATCTGGACTTAGCTAATATATAGTCAATATGCCATCTACACCTTAATACAAAAGAATCCAAAAAACATTATGGAAGTAGCGTATTCCTAAAGCTACTGAAAATTTGTGTAAGCTAGAATGTTGAAAAAGATACCATCCCCGAACATGAGTACCTACCAAGACTTGGAGAAAGAGTTCCAAGGTTCTTCAAATCGACCTCCTTAAACTTCAATGGCCGGGACCTACAGTTATTGTAATATAATGTAATGGAGTTAGTACACCACATGTACTAAGTATGGGTATATGCACATAACATTCAAGGACATGCATGAAAAAGGATAATTTATCATCTCTTTAGAAAACATGCTAAGTCATATGAAAGTCTTCAATGCACATACCATATAACATACACAAGTTAAGGATTCCATCAAACTTAAAGCATGATCAATCAAAGACATATTATCATAGAGTCATGTTAACATTACATATTCAAAGGATCATTGAACATAACACACAAAACACTTATTAATGATCTCATCCCCAACATACAAGTGCAATAATCATGTGGAGCCCCATAATCCCACACAACCAAGTAGATAAGATAGGAGATCATGAGTTAAGCTTTACTTCATATAACTTGTAACATAAGTAGTCATCACTTCATATAGCAATATAACCCAATAATATATTCATCATACTCACAAACATCATATAAGAGTAACATCATGTATCATAAGCATCATGCCTTCCATGTTATCATATTACATAATAACAATATCCTAGTACTTTCGTTAGAGTCAACTTGTGCAATGTCTTGGTAGAGTCCCATACACCTACCTATACTAAGTAGACTCCTCAAGTCACCCTAGTCAACGTTCATTTACTTGTCTTTAATTTAACATGAGGGAACATTTGCCTTAACCGACATAGACCATGTGAGCTCAACATGGAATCCGGTGTCATAAAACCCCACACCGAAAGAAGGTGGTCTACCAGCTAAAGTAGAACTCAACATGACATAACTTTCTAGGTGGATCCAGTAAATAGTATTCTATGGTGAAAACATAGTTCAAGAACTAGGAGATGTATTGGAGACCCATAGTTCCACATTACATGGCGGCCTCAATCTCATGAGAGTCATTGTGAACCTATCTTCCAACTAGGGAAGGGACACCACTGATATCAAGTTCATCAGTGCTTAGCTTAAGTCCCTTTCTTGAATAACCTTTAAGTTGTCTTTTATCATAAACTTATAATAGGTCATTGGAGATTAACTCTTTGTATAAAGATGATTGTGAGCTTAGTAAGATTAGATTACAATTTATTTTCATTCTAACCTTTCGTTTGTGAGATTAACATAACATATTCCTCTTGTGTAAAGCATACAAGAGAATTTCGTAACATGCGTTTATCGTGTTATTATAATGATATCACAAGTAATATGTTCATAGACCAACATATACACATAGAAACATGATACATACTTTCATAACATGACAACATGATTTATAGGCTAACATAAACATTGGAGAGTAATCACAACTTTAGAAGACTTACCTGTTGCTTCCAAGAAACTTATTCAAGAAATTAGTTCAACTTACAATATTCATAACCATACTTAGTGAAATAATCAACATCATAGTCAATAACAACTCTTAAAATCATATACAAGATCAATGCATTATGTAGGATAAAAGAACCAGGTCAGTTAAGAGTTTATTCTAGTCTTAATTTCAATCCCTACATTTTTGTGTCATCAAGCAGTAAATATAACCCATTCGAAACCATAAAATAGATAATACACATGCTTCACACGAAATTATATCATTACAAGTCAAACACTCAACAATTCATGCATAATTAACCATAAAATTCAATTGCACTTCATCAAAATCATGAATCTGGAGTTAGGAAGAAAATCCGTTTTGTAGATTAAAAGTCCTAGTATTTGAAGTTCGAAAACTTATCTTTAAAAGGACCTCTTGGGGAAAGGATCACAAGAATGAAAAACTCATACCTTATAGATGAAGAATCCACAAAAACTGATTGGAAACTTTGAAACCTTCGTCTTCTTCCTTAAGCTTTTCTTGTTCTTCAATGGAGTTTGGAAAAGCGAACGTTTCTTGAGAGATGAGAGTAAACTTGTTTGATTTGATTTGGGACGTGTAAAAGTGTTTTAAAACTGACCTAATATTAATATATGGTTGTACTATGAATTAACCAAAAGACCCTCCACTTAAATGGGTCTTTTTAATATGTTAAATTACCAAAAATATGAGTTTAATGATTTCGGAAAGTAGTTGCGCGTCACGGGGTCAAATCCCATCATTTTATTAAATTTTGAGTTGAGGAAGCAAGGTGCGTGTCGGACTCGCGTAGCGAGGCTGCCTCTCAAACGTTGAGGCAGTGAGCTTAGTGGAACGCTCACGTCGCACGCTTTGCGTCCAATTCTGCATTTTCGCAGGCTTCTAGGCAGCCTGCTCACCCATGTTTGGGTCCTCCCAAGGACCCTTCGGATGGTCGTTGGGGTGTCGTTACCGGACTTTTGGACCCTTTGTACTACCTACTACTTATACAAGGTCTCATTATAAGTTTTGGACTCCATTTGGCACCTCTAAACCTTCACCAAACATAGGGACGTCAACTAGTTTGAATTAGCTAGTTTCCGGACGTCAAGGTCTTTCTTTGTCGTTTTGGATCTAACCTTTTCCAAATGAGTTTATTACATTAATATAGGTCTGAAAACATCATTTTAATAGATTAAGCTCTAGTCTAAGTCATGACATTTCCGAAGTGTTACATTTTCAATTGTTGTTTGATAATCAAGTGTAAGGTAGGGCCATCTCTTGTTACGATTCTGTATTTTTAAATTGAGAGAACTCTTGTTGAATCCTTGTCAACCCTTGATTTTTATTCCAGAATAATTTGCATGGTTGCATTCTGATGTGTTAATTTAAATTGATATAAAGAATAGAGAAAGATGCAGAAAATTGCTAAATTGTAGTTACATTTGTTGTCAAAAACCTTTGAAGAACTTGAGGAATTCCTATTGTATCTGTAGTGGATCTGTAAATATGTATCCAAGCTCACTACGTCTGTTGGATACAAAAGAAGAACATGTTGTTAGATCCCATAAGAGATCCAACTGTTGTTGGATCATTTAGATTTTTTGTCATTTTCCTATCATTCTGATATTTTATAAGTTGTAAATCTTTTTGTTTTTTCCAATACATTTCATTTCTCAACACATTTATTTTACTATTTTAGGTCATACATGCTGAATTTTGCAAACTTTGCCTACAACATATTCAAAATGAAGAAAACTGTGGAAATTTTTTGAAGACATTATTTTGTTGGATTGGTTATATCATTATATTAGCTATTTCGTTTATATTATTATTTTTTAGTTGTGATACTATAGTTTAGATTGGTACTTCCTTTTTCTTGTTTAGATACGATCAGATATATTATTATGTTTTATGAATTAACATTATATGTTTTTTTTATCATTTGACTAACATTGTCATCTCTAGTAGCATCTGTTTTATGACCATTTTGTTGGACGTACTTGTCATTAGCAGTTGATTTTTGAAACTTATGACTTTTAGCGTCTACAAAGTGAATTTACTAGATATAAAATTTAGACGCTAAAGGGGAAAATTAAGTTGTTTTACAATGATTTTTAGCCTTTATAATTACCACCAAATTATTCTCGTTAAAAGAATGAATTGTTAACGGCAATTTATTGAATTTACCAGCTATTAAATGGAAACTACATGAGCATAATTAGTTTTTTCAAATTGGATTTAATAGATGTTTTAATCACCACTAAAAGTAATTAGTTTTAGCGGCAATTTAGTTGGATTTCCTAGATGTATTAATGGATGCTATATGAGCAAAACTAACTATGTTGGATTGTATTTAGTAGCCATCATAACTGCTGCAACTAATAGCCTCTGTAACAAACTAGTTTTGGCGACAATTTAATTGGATTTAACAACTATAAATATGGCTGTTACATAAGCATATTTAACTGCCTTGTGTTGGACTTAGCAGCCATCTTAATTGCCACAAAATATGGCTGCTAAAATTAATGAGTTTTAGCGGCAACAAAGCTTAGCTTTACCAGCGCTCGTGCGGAAGGCTGCAAAAGCCATTACCGACCCCTGATACCAGGGCCAAAGCCCATTAGCTGGTAAAGGCTATAGCAACCATTGTGATGGCCGCTAAAACCATTTCTAATTGCCACTAAATCCCTCTTTTTTGTAGTGTTTTCTTGATTCTGCTAATTTTTCTGCATGTATATGTGTATATATATGATAATTATAACACTTGAGAATATATATGTAAGATCCCGAAAATAAATTAGGTCAAGATAGAGGCTAACGTGCTTGTTATTAATGTCTAACATCCTACTATGATTTATAAATTGTTATTGAGGCCGTATCTTCGATGACTAAGTCACCTAAGTGCCTCATATGTGGTTATGTGTAGTTCTACGTGTTTATGTGTGATGCATGAGTTTATATGGTCCTTAAATGAGTTTATATGGTGTATAAAGGCAGTGTGTCAAGTTTCATATAGTTTGGATGTCAAACGCTCAAGAACATCCAAGACGTTCAGAAGATGTGTCTTGAAATGACCTTGTGGGCCTAAACATGTTTCGTCCAGTTTTACGTATTCGTTTTGGATGAAAATCATGTGATAGGTCCTAAAATCATTTAATACCGTATTTAGGTTGGAAACGTTCTGGTACGACTCCACATAGGACCCTCAAAGGGGCCTTAAGACAGGACCCCAACTTGGAGACCAACTCTGCGAGGCAATGGCCAAACGACGGACCAATCAACGGTCTGTTGATGGGTCTAGTTGATGGAGAAAATTTTGCTTCAGGTTGAGGGGTCTCTGAACCAACCAACAACACCCCATCGATGGGACGTGATTGAGACTACGGTCCGTCGATGGATCAGTAAGTTGCTGCCAATTTTTGTTAAGGGGTGATGTTGTAAATTCACCCCACACCCCTATATGTGTATAGATGGTTGTTTTGAGTGTTTCTGGGTATTTAAAGGGTGTATAAGTCATTAAACACTCTATTAAACCCTAACACTAAGATCAAAACATATTCCCACAAAAAGTTCTTCCAAAAACCTCCATGAGAGTTCAAGGTGAAGATGAAGCTTGAAGATGGATCTGCAATGGAGTTTCTTCTTCAATTTGCATTGATTTATTCAAATAATGTATTTGAGTTCTTCATCTAATGTTTTATATCAACTTAAAAGAAAATTTCAAGGATATTTTCAAAGGATTTCAAAAAGATGACAAAGTCCAATTTCTACTCTAAATCATGGGTTCTTGCATTAAAGGTTTTCAAACGTTAAGATATGATTATATTTTTGTTTAATTGATGTTTTCAAATGAAATTATCGATAAACCCTCGATCTTCTCAGTTCTCTAATTTTCACAAAAATATGGGTGAATTGATTATGCTTTGAGATTTATGAATTAATGTGTAGATTGATATGGTCTTTTGAATTATGTATAGATTATGTATGTATGGTTTATAGGATTTTTCAATTTGATCAATTGAGTATTGTATATTCTTAGATATTTTGACTATTAAGCTTATTGAATTGATATGAACTTGATGCTTATAGATTCTACTAGTTCTCGGAACGTGCATCGCACGTTTGTCTCCTAATTGATATTACAAAATTTTAATTTATATAGCTAAGTTCAAATCTAAGTCCTTTCATATGTAAGTTTAACATAAGAATATAACTCTGCATAAAATATAACATGAAAATCTTGTGTTAGAATGTGGTGTGAGTGTGTTTGATAGACTCTTCATTACTCCCACTTATCTTATAAATTATAATTGAAAGGTTATTAGACTCTTCATTATCTACATTTAATTAGTACATGAATATATGATGCATTAAAATCTTATTTGATGCATGAATTTAAATATAATTTTTACTTGATATTTAATTAATTAAATAGATATTAATATTAATTTATTTTAGAGGTATAATGAGGATAAAATAGTAATTCAACTTTGAGGTTAGAAGCTTCCTACTTATAATAATACATTATTGTAGTTTCTTATGTTTTTTTAATGATATAAGCATTGTATTCAATTAATATCTAAATATTTATAATTCTTGATTGAATTGACTTAGATTCATTGAGTATTATGATTTATGCTTTGAATTGATGATCATGGCCACGGGGGAGGGCCTTATGGTATTGAATTGAATGGTTTGGCTTTGGATTTAAGTGATGAAATCAAGTGGGTGGTATGCTGCCCTAACTCTCTTGTTATTGTGTATAGTTATTGAAAATTAGCTTTTGGTTTAATGTGATTGGTATGGTCCACCTTTGGTGGCGGTGTTATGTGAATTAATGTGGCCTTGTCAGCATTATTTTAAGTACATTCATGATCATGGTCTTGTCGGCACTACTTGAAGTTATATGGCTATTTGTGTAGTTGATTATGTGAATTATGATTATCTATACTAATATGTGAAGTAATGTGGAAGTATGTGATCTCGTATTGAAGTTATTAGGTGAACATGTTATACTATGACTATGTGCTTATATTGTGTAGTCTTAGAGTTGATACATGGTTGTCCCTAACATTGCTATATGAGCCTATAATGATTATATTTATGGTGTTAAGGTAATGAATAGATTGACTAAATAAGGTTAAGGGTCATTTCTAAATGTCTAAATAAAGATAGGTTATTTGTGTTAAATGAAAGTATGTTGTTTCTTGTTTAACTAGACTTGTGTCCCTTACTTGATGCTTATTTGAATATGTGATGTCTTGACTTAGGAACCTAAAGGGTCTTAGTCTTGAACGAATGAATGTAAGTGAGACCTTGAATGAAGATATGAAGGTCCTTTATGTGGAACATCAAACCAAGTGGTAAGGTTATGAAATGTGAAGTCGTAAGCCGTAATGGTATCCTTCATGAAATGAAAGATCGACTTTAGGTTGATGGATGGAATGACATCATATCATACCTTAGGAAAGTCATGATGAGCTTCTTGTCTCCATAGTTAGATAGCCGCAGTGGACCTTGCTTTGGTAGGATAAATGTTATTGGGTTATGAACTAGATATGGGATCCATTTATATGAACCTTAATGTGAATTGATCTATGAGAACTAAGGCTAGCACCGAGTGAGTATGGTAAAGGGAAGTAGTTATAGTTAAGTATGAGACTAGAATAAAAAGCATGCCCTTCATATTACATAACCATGTGCCTACATGGGATGTGTTTAAGTTCTATCATTGGCAAGTAGAACACCTCATCAGAGTAGGATAAAACTCCGTATTCCATGCTTTGCTACCATGCTCTATATCGGTTATTGTCTATTCTCATCATGTGGGATACCCATTAGCATTAGAGAAGTTCTATGAAGTTTAAGTGGTGGTATGAGACGCTATTTAGACATTACACAATAGGCTTTGAAGATGTTAGTGAGAGTCCCTAGGTCTTCTCTAAGACCATTATGTGGATCTCTTTATGTGGTGAATATCTCTTAAATGAACTAAGTAATGAAATGGTTTAAGTTAAATAAATCATGTTAAATGGATAAGTTCTAGAGTAATTAATTGTTTTCTAGTTTAGGTGTGAAGGGGGAACGGAGATGGTTACTTCATCTCTTACTTAGATGAGTCTTAATAAAGATTCTAGTTAGTGAATATGTTTGACTATGTGGACACGATCCTAAGGTAAGTCTTAAGGACTAGTTAGGTAATTTTGAAGAGGTCAATCATGGATGTTATCTTCTTGAGTTACTTGAGTAGGTTTTTGGATAACCTTTGAAAGGAGAATGTCATGCTTGATGTATGTTATTGTATTAAGTGATAACAATTCTATCCAAGCTAGTCTATAGGATTCCTTGTGTGTGTGTTATAGGGATTGTGTGGGAGGTCGCTCCACACTCACCCAGGTGAACCTTGGAATCACCTTTGGTAGGAGGATCTTATGTTCATGTGTTTGATGTATTGTAAGTGTGTATGTGTCTCATTCTAAGTAGTCTTAAGGATAGTGTAGGAATATCTAGAGGGGGTGTATGGGCAGTCTCGCTTTGTGTGACTTAAGTGAATGTTATGATAACCTTGAGTGAGAAGATTACATGGTATAAGGTGTCTAAATTGATGGAAGGCGAAAAATTTACTGTAACATTGAATCGACTTAATGTAATGTTGATTCTTAAATTATGATAATTGCTTAAATGATTTCTTATGAGATTCTAAGTAGTTAAATGATGTTCATATATTTATACTATGATGTTTTAACCGGAATTCTGGAAAAGCATGTTATTTACTAAATGTCCCTTTTTTCATGGCTTTTGCATGACTTCCATACTTAGTACATCTAATATCCTAACCCCTTCTTTCTTCTTTTTAACTAAAGTTGTAACACCCCGTAGCCAAAATAGACCAAAAATTAGTTTTTCAGAAAAATCTGTAGGTGCTACCAATGGTGGCATTGACGGACCATAGCTTGAACCGCGGTCCGTCCTACACAACCGTCGATGGGATCAGAAACTCCCAAAAATATCAACCCCAAAAAATTGGTTAAATCTTGGACGATGGACAGACTGACGATTCGTAGGTCACACGATGATCCATAGTCCATGACCATCGATCAAGACTCTCTTCACCCACTATCTGGCAAGAGCTAAGGATGACCAGCATGGTCCATATGTGGAAAATTTTCAGAAAGTTAAGGGGAAATGCAATTGGGTTAACTTCAAATGGTCATAACTCTTAGCACAAAATTAATTAGGTTTCCTATGATCTACCCACAAATAGATAATTGAATTATCTTTCCATAGCCACATACCTTGCTAAAATTCGATCTCTGAGAAAACAGTTATGCCCAATTTAGTAAAGGCTTATCGAACAGGCCTTGACAATAGACCCAACGACGGGGCATCGGGCAGACGACGGACCGTCAATCCTGACCGTCGTTTGGTTTGACAACAACCTTCTTAGGGGTCTTTTGGACCTTTCCCACTTCATTTAAACCCTATGTTACGTCGTTTTGACCCTAAATCATCAAATTTTTGTTAGTTTAAGCCTAGAAACATAATTAAAACATATATAAGTCAAATAATTAAATCAAAAGTTAGAAAACTTGAAGCAAGAAAGGAGAAAAAGCTCAAGAACCCTAATTCAAGAACGAAAAAAGTGTCCATCATTTCTATCCACAAAACTTAAGTACTTTTCCATGGATTTCATTACCAGGCATGTGGGATTTCACTAGTGGGTTCCTTTCACCCATTAGGTCCCTAGTGTTTAGTCAGATTCTTGATTCTATTATCATGATTAAACCTAGGGTTTCTAGAACTTTGATAGAACTTTATGAACCTATTGAATATATGTTCCAAATCATATTATCTTGTTATTATTCAGATTTTTCAGACACTTCAGATATACATGCCTCAGTTATAAATGCATAATTACCAGATTAATTGTTGCATTCTCAATTTGCATGTTCAGTTTTGAGCTATCCAGTATTTACAGAAACTCAGGCATAAGCATACTCCGACTAGTAGAGAGTGGGTTTTAGAAATTATAGAATTTGGGAAATGATTGGTTCAAAAAAAGAGAGGTAGGAAATTGGAAGATGAAAAGGGAGGGAAATGGGAGGAAGAGTGAAAGAAATGGGTGAAATGAAGGGGGTGGGGATTTTAAATGTTAAGAATTTCTAAAAACCCCAACTGGGTCGGGTGCGCTTTATTAATGATGTGCCGAGTCCCCGACGACGGTCCGTCGTTGGTTCCATCGCGTGTGCCCTAGTCTTGAAAAAAATAGAAAGACGTACCTGGTACGACCGATTCATGCGATGGTCCGTTGCGGTCGTGATGGGATGTCGATGGGTCCTTCAGTGACTGCTGTAGAGTGATTTTCTGCAAAATTTCCTGGTGATGTGCCTACAAATTTAAAACCCATTAGTAGAAAATGCTACCATTACTAAAAAGAAAAACTATAAGTATTGGGTTGCCTCCCAACAAGCGCCTCATTTAATGTCGTGGCACGACTGAAGAAACATGATTACTCAGCCTTTATCAAGATGGTATGCCTCTATCATTTCATTCACCGATGCAGTATGCCAAAAATAGAGTTTTATTCATTCTCCATTCACTTTAAACCGCACTCCCTCCTTGGTTTCTAACTCAATTTCTCTACAAGGGAATACTTGGGTAATCAAGCAAGGGCCTGTCCATTTGGACTTGAGCTTGCCCGGAAGCCAACGCAACCTAGAACTATCTAAAAGCACAAAATCCCTAATCATAAACTCTCATTTTCACTTTTTAGGTCATTATCCTTCTTCATCTTTTCTTTGTGGAATATAGCAGATGTTGATTGGAGCTCATCACTCTGACTCATGCACCTACAAATGTTGAAGGTCGCTTCTTCATTGTTCAATCGAAATTTCATTTGCCCCTTTTCCATATCAACTAAGGCTCTACCCGTAGCAAGGAATGTCCTCCCAAGAATAATAGGCACTTCAAAATCGACTTCACAATCAAGAATAACAAAATCTGCCGGAAATATGAACGACTCCACTTTTACTAGCACATTGTGGAGTATCTCTAAAGGCCTTTTCACTGTTCGATCAATTATTAGTAGCCGCATCGCAGTGGGCTTTGGGTCACCCAAATCCAACTTCTTGTAAATTGAGAGGGGCATGAGATTTATGCTTGCTCCTTCATCACATAATGCTTTCGCAAAATGTAATGACCCGATTGTACAAGGAATAGTGAACGCACCCGCATATTCTTTTTTTTGTACGAGAGATCTCGTAGCAATAGAACTACAATGCTGCATTCTACCATCATCCTCGAAAGTGATCGATCTTTTCTTTGTAACCAGATCTTTCATAAACTTGGCGTAACCGAGCATTTGTTCTATAGCTTCTACCAAAGGGACATTTATAGAAAGATGCTTCAAGATTGTTATAAAACACCGATATTTACCATCCTTGGTCTTTTCACTAATCTATGAGCAAAGGGTGGTGGTGGTCTAGGCATGGGAATTACCATTATAGGGATTTCTGCATTTTTTCCAGTGCTATCTTCTGCTTCACCACTACCCTCTACCCCCTTATCATTATTCTTTCTCACCTTTTCCTCATTAGACGGCATAGGTGGGTCAATGGTATGCTTACCACCCCGAGTAGTTGCCATACAATGTGCATTATTTTTCAAATTTTGGATAGTGTTGCTAGGAAGAGTGACCGGTTGTCGTGTGTTCAAAGTCGCAAATAATTGGGCCATTTGCAACTCGATCTGCTTAATCGATAGTGCATGTGTATCGACTTTCTGCCTAATACCCGCTAAATCAGTCCTTAACTCTTTAGTATGCTCATCACTAGCATCGAACCTTCTCATCATTTTGTGCAACATATCCTCAACTCGCGCCATACTACCTCCACCATCCCTAGGAGAAACTTCATGATTTTGAGGAGGAACATAGGGCCCATTCCTATTATTTATGTTACCATAATTACCCACGTTGAAGTTGTTGTCGCGGCTGTAATTTCCATCTCGGATATAATTTCCCTCACGGTTTTAGTTACCATAGTTCCGACCTTGGTTTCTTTGACCTTGGCGCCAGTTCTCTTTATTTGAGCCTTGGGCATTCAATCGGAAACCCCTTGTCTGCTCATTTACCACATAGAAATCCTCCTCATAATAATATTCATCATTTGGTGGTGGTAGTTTAGACAAGTAGTTCACTGTATTTATCTTTTCTGCACCCCTAGTGACATGTTTTGATAACAACCGAAGCTCAGTTCTCATCTGAGCCATCTCTTCACGAATCTCGTCTGTGGCTGGGTTGTGTGTGGATTGCACTGCGTAGGTATTTTTTCCAGTATCTAACTTCATAGTACTCCAAGCTTTATTATTCTGGGAGATTTTCTCTATGTTTTCGGCAATCTCGGCATGAGGACACTCCCCATAAGAACCACCCGCTATAGTATCCAATACCGCTTTATTATTATCTGCCTGTCCCCGATAGAAGTATTCCTTCAGTGACTCATCATTTATGTGGTGATTGGTGACACTTATCAAGAATGAAGTGAATCTATCCCAAGAACTGCTAACTGACTCTCCTGATAGTACTATAAAGTTGTTCACTCTGTGTTTATGATTTAGTTTCTTGAGGGCCGGGTAGTAACGTGCTAAGAAAACGTCCCTTAGTTGGTTCCAAGTGAAAATTGAGTTATAAGGGAGCTCAGTGAACCAAATAACATCTCTCTCGTCACTGAGAGAGGAAATACTCTTATCCCTATTACATCCAAATTCAAATCAGGCCTCCCTACAAAGCTTTTACACACTGCCCTTACCTTAACTATATGGGCATGTGGGTCCTTAGAAGGTAGCCCTGAACACAACCCTCTAGCAGTGAGCTTTTGCATAAGACTACTAGTTAGCACAAAGGTGTGACCTTGTGGTGGATGGGGCAAGACAAGTGGCCCATTAGAGTCTGCAATATTATCATAACCTCTGTAGTATTCTTGAGGACGTGGAGCGGGATTTTGTCCCCTTTGTTGATTTTCACCAGGATCATCGGGTAATAACAGACCATGAGCATCAACTGGAGCTTGGATGTTCTGGTTTGGATCATCATCATTAATACCCAAGTTTTGATTCATGTTGCGTAGTGTACACTCTAATTCGTGATCATAGGGAAACAAAGGTTCTCTTTCTCTCCGTATATTTGGCATACAAGGAAGATGGTTCTGCAAGAATAAAAAACAATAAAACAAAGTAGAATCAAGAAAATACTAAACTATAGTAATATGTTTAAGTTAATCCAAAATCTATTTTCCCTGGCAGCGGCGCCAAAATTTGATATGCTCAAACTTTCTTCTTAAATAAGAAGTAAAGTTGTCGTATCAAGTAAAGAACCCAACTAATGAGGTTGGGATCGATCCCACGAGGAAAATAGTTCAGACTTAACTTCAGTCTATTATTACTACTATTTAGTCAATTATTTCTTTGAAAAACAAAGACAATAAGGAGGGGGGGGTTACGTCTAAATGAATGAAAACAACTATATAAATTAAAGGAGACAACTAACAACTTCAAATGTTGGAGTTTAATCAATTAATAAAAGTAACTAGGGTTTACGTGTTCCTTACAGGTTTCTAACTTGTTAATTCTAACTATAACAATTCTTTCATAGTATCTTGCATGCAAAGTGATAATTTATGTATTTCTAAATCCTTGGTCCGGCATCTAGAAAATTTCACTCCTCACCTTGGTCCGGCTACGGGTGTTGCTATACTAACCCTTACCTTTACCTCATATTAAGCGTCCTATTCAATATTTGACAAAGTTATTACCTCGTACCAATCAATACTAGCCTATTAGATAGTATGCACTAAATAAATGTTGATAATTCTTTTCCTATTATCTACCTCCTTGGTCCGGCAAGGTGAGTTCTAACGTTGGCCATCCGTTAAAAAGACTTCTAAACGAAAGCATTATCAATACATGCACGACACTATTCTAGAACTGCTATTTTAGTTAGGTTTTACCTCATTATTTGCCTATGGTTCCCACAACCCTAGTTATGGAGCTTAGTTACCCATAGTCATAATCACAATATTCAAATATGTAATATAAGAATTCATGTACTTACTTCAATGAGAAAGAATAAAATCCAGAAGTTCACTTGATTAATCAACAAAAATCACCAACAATCAATTACTGAAATTAATTGAAGACTAAAGATTCTCCAAAAGTGTAATAATAATCACAAAGTCTAATACACAAAAGAAACTCAAATAACCAAGAGTCTAACAAAGAGTCTAAAAAGAATCAAGAGTCTAACAATACGAAAATCTAACTACCAAAGAGTCTAACCCCAAAATAAAGTTTTTCAAACTATTTATGAAAAATAAAAACCTAATTAAATAAGGACTCTATTTGCTTGAAATCTGTCAAAATGCGACTAGGTCGACGGACCTCACGACGGGCTGTCATGGACTCCGTCATCTCATACTTGTGCAATTTCTTCTGCTGATCTCTTCATTACCCTCGACTACAGGTATGACGGATCGTCACTGGCACAACGGTCCGTCGGGGGTCTCCGTTCCATAACACTTGAACTTTTGGAATTTTGGTACTTGGATTACTTCTCTGATCTTAATGACGAACCAGCACGACAGACCGTCATGGCTATGACGGTCTGTCACACACTCCGTAACCCCACACTTGGTCAGACTTCTCCATCTTCCTTCAGCAGCTTCACTACAATGCCACCTACGGACCGTCACTGGCACGACGGACCATCACAAGCTCCGTGGGTGGTATTTTTCTACATTTCTTGCTAAAAAACCTCCGCATTCATCTGTTAGACAGATTTCCTGCAATTAAAGAGAAACTTATATAAAAATCAATACAAAAAGGCTTTTGGACACACTAAACTTAACGAAAAAACATTAAAATACCATGAAACTATGGTATATCAGTCACATTGTATCTAGCAAAGGGATCCGAGTGGATTCACAGAAGATAGAAACAACGAAATAGTGACCGAAACCTACCTCTGCTACATATATCAAAAGTTTCTTAGGTCTATCAAGTTATTACAGAAGGTTCATGGAAGGATTTTCATCCATAGACTCACCATTGACTAAGTTGACTCAGAAGATCGTCAAGTTCCAATGGTTATATGATTGGGAGAAAAGCTTTGCAGAATTGAAAACTAGATTGACTACAACTCATGTCTTGACTCTACCAGAGGGTTCAGATGGGTATGTGATCTATTGTGATGCATCTAGAGTTGGCCTAGGTTGTGTGTTGATGCAGCGAGGTAAGGAGATAGCTTATGCCTCTAGACAACATAAGGTTCATGAGAAGAACTATCCAACTCATGACCTCGGGCTTGTAGTTGTGGTGTTTTCACTCAATATCTTGATACACTACTTGTAAGGTGCTCATGTAGATGTGTTCACTGACCATAAGAGCCTTCAGTATGTGTTCACCTAGAAGGATTTGAATCTTCACCAGAGGAGATGGCTTGAGTTCCTTAAACATTATGATATGAGTGTGTATTACCATCCTTGTAAGGCAAATGTAGTAGCAGATGATCTTAGTAGATTATCTATGGGTAGTGTAGCCCATGTTGAGGATGAAATGAAGGATCTAGTGAATGATGTTCAGAGGCTTGCTCGCTTGGGAGTTTGCATTATGAGCATATCAGACAACAGTGTAACAGTTCATAATGGGGCAGAATTGTCTTTGGTAGTGGAGGTTAAGGAAAAGCAAGACAATGACCCAATCATGCTTGAAGTGAAGGGTGCAATCCATAATCAGAGAGTGGAGGTTTTTTCCCAATGGAGAGATGGTGTACTTCGCTACTAGGGTAGATTGTGTGTTTCAGATGTGGGAGAGTTGTGACATCATATTCTTGCAGAAGCCCATAACTCTAGGTATTCTATTCATCCAGGTGCCACTAAGATTTGCCGCGATCTGCGAGAAGTTTATTGGTTGAATGGCATGAGGAGGGATATAGAAGATTTGGTGAGTAAGTGCCCCAATTGCTAGAAATTCAAGGTAGAACATCTGAAACCAGGAGGTACGACTCAAGAGATCGATATTCTTACTTGGAAGTGGGATGTGATCAATATGGATTTCATCACAGGGTTACCTCGTACTCGCAATCAACTTGACTCCATTTGGGTGATAGTTGATCAGATGACTAAATCTTCTTGCTTTTTAGAGGTCAAGACTGCAGATTTGGAGGAGGACTATGCCAAGATTTAAATCAATGAAATTGTGAGGTTGCATGGGTTCCTTCTTCTATCATCTAAGATAGAGGTCCTCAGTTTACCTCTCATTTGTCAAAGTCATTTTAGAAAGGTCTTGGTACTCAAGTTAACCTTAGTACAACATTTCATCCACAAATGGATGGGCAGACAAAGTGTACCATTCAGATCTTAGAGGATATGTTGAGAGCTTGTGTGATCGATTTCAAAGGTAGTGGGCATGATCACCTTCCTCCTATTGAGTTTGCCTATAATAATAGCTATCATTCCACCATTCAGATGGCCCCTTAAGAGGCTTTATATGGGTGTAGATGTAGATCTTCTTTTGGTTGGTTTGAAGTAGGTGAAGCAGCTTTGATAGGGCCAAATTCAGTCTTTTATGCTATAGAGAAAGTGCAACTCATTAGAGATAGACTTATGACAACCCAAAGTCGCCAAAAATCTTATGTAGATATAAGGAGAAGGGAACTAGAGTTCTAAGTTAATGATTGGATTTTTCTGAAAGTCTAACCTATGAAAGGGGTGATGAAATTTGGAAAGAAAGGGAAGCTCAGCCCTAGATATGTAGGCCCTTACAAGATCTTGAAAGGGTTGGCAAGGTGGCCTATGAGTTAGAGTTGCCAGCAGAATTAGTAGCAGTGCATCTGGTCTTCCACATCTCACTCTTGAAGAAGTGTGTGGGTGAGCCATCCTCTGTAGTACCTTTAGAGAGTGTGGCAGTGAAAGATAGTCTTTCTTATGAGGATTTACCAGTTGAGATTCTTGACCATCAGGTTAGAAGGTTGAGAAACAAAGAAATTGCTTCAATCAAGGTTTTGTGGTGGAGTCAGTCCATAGAGGGAGCTACTAGAAGCAGCCAAGAAAGCCAAGTATCCTTACCTCTTTCCTCTGATTCCACTCCATCTTGAGGTAATAGTTCCTCTTTAGTTTTACAGTCATTCATGCATATATTCAATTTTAGAATCATGTTCCCTCAAGTTTGTACTTGCATTTTCAGCATAATTGCATGTACTAAGAACTCAATTCAGTAAAAAACTTAGTTATCAACATTTAGTAGTGGGGTTCGCAACTCTCTCCCTCTATTTCAGCTAGTTTAGTGTTCATTCGAGGACGAATGTTCCCAAGGGGGAGATAATGTTACACCCCATAGCCAAAAAAGGCTAAAAATTAGTTTTTTAGAAAAATCTGTAGGTGCTACCAACGGTGGCATCGATGGACCATAGCCTGAACCATTGTCCGTTCTTTACAACCATCGATGGGATCAAAATCTCCCAAAAATTTCAGTCCAGAAAAATTTGTTAAGTCTTTGACAATGGAAAAACTTATGATCCATAGGTCAGACGATGGTCTGTAGTCCGTGACCTTCGATCAAAAGTCCCTTCACCCACTCTATGGCAAGAGCTAGGGATGACCAGCACGGTTCGTAGGTGGAAAATTTGCAGACCGTTCAGGGAAATGCAATTGGGTCAAATTAAAATGGTCATAACTCTTAGAAAAAAATGAATAAGGTGTCGCATAACCTACCCACAGATACATAATTGAATTGTCTTTCCAAAGCCACCGACCTTGCTAAAATCAGATCTTTGAGTAAAAAGTTATGCCCATTTTAGTGGAGGCATGTCGAACAGGTCCTAACGACGGACCCAATAACGCCGTATCGGGTAGATAAAGGACCGTCATTCTTGGCCGTCGTTTGGTCTAATAACAACCTTTCCAGCGGTCTTTTAGACCTTTCCCACTCCGCTTAAACGTTAAGTTACGTCGTTTTGACCCTTAATCATCATATTTTAGTTAGTTTTAGCGTAGAAGCATAATTAAAACTTATCTAAGTCAAATTATTAAATCAAAAGTTAGAAAACTAGAAGCAATAAAAGTGAAAAGATCAAGAACCCTAGTTCAAGAACGGAATAAGTGTCCTCCAATTCCAGCCACAACTTAAGTATTTTTCCGTGAATTTCATCACCACGTATGTGGGATTTTACTAGTGGATTACTTTCACCCATTGGGTCTCTAGTTTTCAGTCACTTTCTTGATTTCATTATCATTATTCAACCTAAGGTTTGTAGAACTTTAATAGAACTTCATGAACCTATTAAATATATGTTCCAAATCATATTATCATGTTATTATTAAGTTTATTGCATGAATTTCAGAACCTTACCGTTGTATTTCTTTAGTTTTTGAATTACACATAGTAGGTCAGATATTTCAGACACTTCAGATATACATGTCTCAGTTATAAATGCATAATTACCAGATTAATTGTTGAATTCTCATTTTGCATGTTCAGTTTCAAGCTATCAAGTATTTACACAAACTCCGACATAATCAGTATATTTTCAAGATTCATGGGAGTAGAATAATACTGAGTTGGACTAGGTTTCACTGTACCCAAATAGTCCTAGAACCACTAGCCAAGTAGGTTATAAGTCTCCTCTGCGGGAAATCAGTTTATTGATCACGCCAGCATGCCTTTATAACTTTGGCAGAGTATATTGGGTCCTCTCGATGGGGCGTATACATTAGACTCCACATTTAGCTCATGTGGTTTTACTATCGGTTGTTAGTATATCCCACAAATCAGTCTGAATCTCTGCATTGACCGTTTATCAGTATACTCAGTATTCAGTTTCAACATGTTATAAATTGGTCATTGCATTTAGTAAGCTCACAGATTCAGTATATAATGTTCAGATTATTATACTTGCTTTTGTGCTTGTTCAGTTATGTTTATTTCAGCTTATTTCTATCCTACATGTTGAGTACCTTTCAAGTACTGATGCATACATGCGCTACATCTTCTCTTGATGTAGGTTTAGGTTTTGAGCATCCAGATCACACATAAATCAATTTCCCGATCTCCAGTTCAGCAGATTCAGTGGTGATTCCTCATTCTCTGAGGACAACAGTCATGAGTTTCATTTCAGTCTTGAGTCATTTATTTTCAGTTATTGCTAGATTTAGCTTGGGCTTGTCCCATTATTTCTAGTCCAGTTTAGAGGATATTTTCAGACATAGTTAGTTTCAGCTTAGTAGTGAGTTAATATTTCTTTGTATTAAACTTATCGATTTTTCATATATCTCTGTTTTAGCATATTAGTATTCCCCATCTTTTCATTATAAGTTATGATTTAGCTTCCGCATCAGCTTATTATCTTTAGTATGCTCATGATCATGCCAACAGCATTAGCTTGAGATCACTTGTGGTTCTAAATTCCGTGTCCGCGTCTTAGGGGTTGCTCGAGGTGTGACAAAAGTGTGGGGAATTGGAAATATTTATTTACCGTGATGACGGAATAGGTCTCTAAGAATTGAAGATGATGTATTGGTGAGTCCTCATCGATTCGAGGAAAATATCCACATATTCCTTATTGTCTTAATTCTTTATGTTTATGTATTGTATGGGATTTGTACCAAGTGTTGTATACTCTAAAGTTTAGATGGTTAAAGGGTTTATTTTAAAGGTTTATATGTTTTAATGAAAGTCTTCCGCTTGTGTATTGTTTATAAAAAAGTTCTTCTTGTGTGAAGAAAGTTTTAAATTCTTACTCATTTTAGTATGTTATTATGCAATGAATGATACGAGAGGCTTAGATGAGACTTCTTGAAGTCTCATTTTCCGTATGACGATCTCAAGGATACTCTAACTTCTAGGGTGTACTTGAGGGTCGTGACAAGATTGGTATCATGGCATAAGGTCTCAGAGTTTCATAGTTGTCTTATGAACCATATCTAATACAACCTTGTTTATAATGTGAAGCGTGCCATATTATGACTAAGAGGCTATTGGGTGCTAGGAAAAGTTTCACTTCTTCATTTATCTTATCGTTCCTAAGAGATTGTGTATGGTATCTTTCCCTTTTCTCCCTTATGTGTTTAGTCATGTTAGTGTGTTTGGGTTGAGGGAGAGAAAAGGGTGAGATGAGACTTGCTAGATAAGGTGTGAAATATGGTGTTTACGAGCCTAGGTTGGTTTGGTTGCCTTTGAAAGGTAGTATAGTTTTCAAGATTGATAACGTATAGAGTTAGAAATGTGAAGGAGTCTTTGTGAGATGGTTTGAAGTGGTGTAAGACTCAATCATAGAAGGGAGGGTGAAGAGGTTTGAAAGAGTAAAAGTGATTTTCACCTAGTAAGTGGGGATGTAATGGTTCTATGTTTGAACCTTGAGATTCTTTAGTTTTCATTAGCTAGACATTGGGTTAAAAATTATAAGTAAGGTTTAAGGTGTCCTGAGGGAGTTCCTTGAGGTAGATGTTATGCAGACCTCAGAATGGATTTCTCCCACGTGGGGGAGTATGGTGAAGAGTATGGTTGTTGGGAGTGAAGTACCCTTAACATTTCTATATGTGTTTATTCAAGCCTAAAACAAGGAGTTCTTAGTAACTTGATTTGTGTAGGAGTCTTTTGTGGAAGATGAGTTCCAAACATTCTCCTTATGATAAGCATGCTTGGTTGAAATTGGATTTTATTATGTTTTTGCATTGTGTATCTCAAAAGTCCATGATCATGTTGTAAAATATGTTTATATGATTTTACTTTTCATATTAGGATGTCTATATCATGAATTGCCTAAAAGTTACATTTCTGAAAAAAAATTGCACACTTCAATGTAATGCACTGCCAATTCACTATGAGATTTTTCAACAATTGACTAATGTATTCTTTTGTCTAAAATTGTTGTTATATGGTTAGAACTTATGTATATAAGAATTTAATGAGTATAGAAAGAGTTTTTTCCATTTGGGATAAAAGAATATGAGTTTTGTAGCATGATGAGTTATAGAATCTATCCTAGTTTCTTGTTGTGTTATGAATCTCTTGCTTATGTGAAAATGATGTTTTCCCCTTTATTGAGTGTTACATGGTATGATTATGAGTTGATAAATAAATCTCTATAGTTGGAAGTGTTCGGAGGGTGGAAAGTGTCATTCGAGGATGAATGTTTTCCAAGTGGGGGAGAATGTAAGATCCCAAAAATGACTTAGGTGAGGTTATAAAATTGTCATTAAGTGTTATTGAGACATTATCTAAGAGTTTAGGTGCATTGGATGTCAAACGTCAAGGGACGACCAAGACTTTTGACGACTAAGTCACCTAAGTGCCTCATATGTGGTTATCTGTGGTTCTATGTGTTTATGTGTGATTAATGAGCTTATATGGTCCTTAAATGAGTTTATATGGTGTATGTAGGCAGTGTATATGATTTTGGTGAAGTTTGGAGGTCAAACGCTCAAGAACGTCCATAATGTTCGAAAGATGTGTCTTGAAATGACCTTGTGTGCCTAAGCATGTTTCGTCGAGTTTTATATGTTATTTTTGGATGAAACTCATGTGGTAGGTAATAAACTCGTTTACGAACATGTTGAGGTTTGAAACTTCCAGGTAAGACTCGACATAGGACCTCAAAGGGTCCCTAAGGGAGGACCCCAACTTGGAGACCAACACTGCCAGGTAGTGGCCAAACGATAGACCTATCGATGGCCCATCGACAATGCAATGGTCCGTTTATGGGTCCATCGATCGATCCAAATTGCCTTCTTGTTTAGGGTTCTCTGAACCAACCAACGAGACCCCATCGACGGGACGTGGTTGCGACCACAGTCTGTCGATACCTCTGTCGATGGGTTAGTGAGATGCTGCCAGTTTTTGTTAAGTTATGGGGTGATGTTGTAAATTCACCCCACGCCCCTATAAGTATATAGAAGGAGTTTTTGTTGGGTATTTTAAGTGTTTATAAGTCATTAAACACTCTATTAAACCCTAACACTAAGATAAAAACATATTCCCTCCAAAAGTTCTTTAAAAAACCTTGATGAGAGTTCAAGGTGAAGATGAAGCTTGAAGATGGATCTTCAATGGAATTTCTTCTTCAATTAGAATCGTTTTATTTAAATAAGGTATGTGAGTTCTTCATCTAATGTTTTCTATCACCTTAGAGCAAATTTCAAAGATGTTTTCAAAGGATTTCAAAATGATGAAAAAGTCCAATTTCTACTCTAAATCATGGGTTCTTGCATGAAAGGTTTTCAACGTTATGATATGATGTTATTGATGTTTAATTGATGTTTTCCACTGAAATTATCCATGAACCCTTGATCTTCTCAATTCTCTAATTTTCACAAAAATATGGGTGAATTGATTATGCTTTGAGATTTATGAATTAATGTGGAGACTGATATGGGATTTTAAATTATGTATATATTATGTATGTATGGTGTATAGGCTTTTTCAATTTGATCAATTGAGTATTAAGCTTATTGATTTGATATGACCTTGATGATTATAGATTCTATTGTAGTTTCTTATGGGCTTTTTATTGATATATTTTTTGTATTCAATTAATATCTATTTGGTTTTAGATTGATAATTCTAGATTGAATTAACTTAGATTCATTGATTATTAAGATTTATGCTTTGAATTGATGATCATGTCCATGGGTAAGGGCCTTATGGTATTGAATTGAATGGTTTGGATTTGGATTGAAGTGATGACATCAAGTGGGTGGTATGCTTCCCTAACTCTCTTATTATTCTGTATAGTTATTGTAAATTAGCTTTTGGTTTATATGTGATTGGTATAGTCCACGTTTGGTGGTGGTGTTATGTGAATTGATGTGGCCTTGTCGGCGTTATTTTAAGTACATTGATGATCATGACCTTGTCGGCACTACTTGAAGTTATATGGCTATTTGTGTAGTTTATTATGTGAATTATTATTATATCTACTTCTATGTGAAGTAATGTGGAATTATGTGATCTTGTGTTGAAGTTGTTAGGTAAACATGTTATACCGTGACTATGTGCTTGTATGTGTAGTCTTAGTGTTGATACATGGTTATCCCTAACTTTTATATAAAAGTCTATAATAATTACATTGATAATTTTAAGGTAATGAATAGATTGAATAAATAAGGTTAAGGATCATTCCTAAGCATCTAAAGAAAGATAGGTTATATGCGTTAAATGGAAGTATCTTGTGTCTTGTTTAAGTAGACTTGTGTCCCTTACTTAATGCTTACATGAATATGTGATGTCTTGACTTACGAACCTAAAAGGTCTTAGTCTTTAATGAATGAATGTAAGTGAGACCATAAATGATGATATGAAAGTCCTTTTTATGGAACCTTGAACAAGTGGTAAGGTTATGAAATTAAAGTTGTAAGCCGTAATGGTATCTTTCATGAAACTAATGATAGACTTAAGATTGATTGTGTCACGATCGGAGTCTAGACCCCAACGAGACTGGCATCGTTGACCTCTCAGAGGTCGCACACAAGCCTACATACGTCATCGTTACTTAATCTAGGTTAATTTTAGCGGAAAATTTGAACTTTTTGTTACTTAACATTTATATAAGACATTCTACTTAAACTCATAAACGTTCACAATCAACTGTATAATATTAAGATCATCAAATGAAATAAATAGTTCCATACTACATTAAGTATATACTTGCCAAAATGGCACCAATACAATGTCTGAAATAAGATGAAAAATCTCTAAGCTAGAATATAATGGGCAAGCGTCCTCGAAAGCATGAGGGCCTACCAAATCAGGATGAATGCTCTATGTCCACATAGCTTCAGCGTCGACCTATAAGATTTAGCATCCACCTGTGCTTGCACCTAAAAATGTAGAATTGTATGGGATTAGTACACACTTGTACTAAGTATTGGTATATAAAAGCACACACCAAGGACATGCATAATTAAGAAGAGCTATTTCGAATCAATATGAATTATGGAAAGTCAAATCAGTGGACTTTCCAATTTCAAATAAGGAAAGTCATGCCATGAGAGTAAGATGCATCATCATACTTATCATTTTACAAACAACACATAACATATTACACATATCATATCACATATTTTGTATCATTCTTTCATATTCCATGAGACCTTGTAATCATGGACTTTACATTAGGGTTTATAAAAATGAGGGCTCAACATATGGGACCTCAACTAGGGAGCCTTCTTTAACAAACACAGAGTCAGCTTCATTCATTCATACGTACTTCATTTTCATGCTTTCATATACTAGTGCAGCCACAAGTCATACCTAGGATGTACTTTAAGAATCTCATCGGGTTCGCTGTGCAATGACCAAGAATAACCTACTGTTATTACTTAAGTCTTGTTCAGCTCTTGATTATCCTATCCTAACACCTTTGGTATCGTTCTTTTGATTATGTACATTCGTTGAGGCTGGCCTCATTCTTTCTTTCGCAACTTTAACCTTAACCGACATAGATTATGTGAGCATCATGAAATCCAGTGTGTAATCCTCACACCGAAAAGAGGTCGAATCACCGGTCAAAGTGAACTAAAACATGCTAGCGTATATATGGAATTGAACCCTGCTAGATTTTTATGTTGCAGTATAGGTTCAAAGACTAGGAGATATAAGGAAACCTATACCCGGAAATTCGGACAGTCTCATCTTATGAGAGTTACGTGAACCTCCGCCATTCCCGAAGGAAGGCATCACCGCTCATAGATAGCCTATCAGTGCTCAATACAAAGTTCCATCACATTCAACTCATACATCATGGAAGCTGTCTTCTAGCATGAGGACATTGTAGCTCATTAGATGACTTATCATATCATTATTAGTATTAATTATGAATTAACTTCAATACTTTCATTAGAGTTTTTATAGAGACTGGTCTCTTCATTAGCTTTATACTCTCATAGGTGAGTATGTTTTCATAACATTTGCTTAGGATCATCTGAGATTGCTCTCATCTTTTACATTAGCCTCTTATCATTTGTAACCTTCTTCATTAACTTCAACACATTTGCTTTTCATAATTACTTACCCCTTCACGTGAATGTTTATTTCAGCATATGCCAATGCACTTGGCGATTTAGTGTGTTTCACGCTCTTACTTAGCCCTTCTATGGTTACATTATTTTATCACATACATCTTAGGATCAATTACATTTAAACGTATGCTAGACTTATGAGTCCACAAATACAAGCCATGAGGCTTCATATATAGTTTGTCTAAGTGATTCAAGTTTTCCTAAGATTATGTGATACAAGACTTATGCATCTTGTAGATATACCAAAATATTGATTTTGATCTTTATAGGCAACATTCATTAAATATTTGTTTATGTACGACTTATGTGTCATACGGGATTGGGAATGAGAACCCGATTTTAAATACCTTGAACAACACTTGATCTTATTTTAAACTTGATAATTACATTTTTTAGATTTGGGAGACCCTAGTTCCGTTCCCATCAACCCCATGATATTTATTTCTTGTTCTCCTCTCTCTTTTGTTTTAAGGCAAGGAGGTTGTGTGTTAAATCCCTACTCTCCACATTTTATTTTCTCCTTTATTTTTCTCCGAACTCTCTCGTCCATTCAAGAGGTTGTGAGTTCAATCCCACTCACCACATCTATTTTTCCTTGCATTTTTTTCACGAAAATTTTATGAAATTTTTATTTGGTGAGGTTATGGGTTCAATCCCCAACGAGCTCACATTTTTCAAAAAAAAACTAAACGAAGTTTATTTTTTAAAAAAGTTGCCTGTCTCCTCCAATCCATTTTTATCTTAATCTTTTGTTGATTTTTTTGTAGATTTCATGCCATGGTATCTTTGGTTCAATCCTTAGTGATTTAACTTATTTTACATTCATTTTTCATTTCATTTTATGCAACTTTGATTGGCCGAACTCAACCTACCAAATGCTAGAAATTCGTTCACCATTTTTCAGCTCCTGGTTATCATCATCTTTTCATTAGATCTTCGGACGTTTCATGAATCATTTGGTGCACCTTTAAGTATATTTTTTTCATGGTTATAGTCATCCAAGAATTACCATTAAATCCAGCAACATTACACCACTTTTGCACATCATGATTTACACAAACATTTTGCACAAAAACCACTTTTCACATACTTTTGGTTGGCATAAATTAACATGATTACAATTCGAAACACATAATCATGAACACATTATCACGAAAATCACACTTCACACTTAAACCTCCAGCAAACATACCAACAACATGATCTCTAACCTATTTCAGACTGAAATCAGAAGGATACTAAGGACAAGGAGTTCGACAAGAACGGGAAAAACTTTAATTTCAAAATTCGTTGAATTCGTGGAAAGGAAATTCTCTTGGAGAAAGGAGTCCAGGAGAAAAACCCTTACCTGAATTTATTGTTGTTCAACACACGACCAGCTGTCCAAAACATTCTCCAAATTCAGGTCCATGTCCCAAAACTTCAACACAAAACTCGATGGGAAACCCTTCTTTTTTGCTTTTCGTTCTTGGTTAGCTTTTTGTCTATGTTTTTGACGTGTAAATTCATCAAGTATGAAGAACTTTTGGTTGCATTTTCTGTTCTTGTATTTCGTTAGCATATAGAATGAAAAAGTGAGAGAGTTGATCATGAAAGAGAAAGGATAAATGTGAGAAGTGAGTGGTTCCTTAGAATTAGGATTGTAGTTTTAGATTAGTCAAAATGAGGTTTTGTTAAATTCTAAAAATCTGATTTATATAAATATACGTGAAAGGAATTTATTGCCCTTACAAAATAATAGATTTTAAACACCATTTTAATTCACTTGGACATCGCTTCCATTGAAGATCGAACCCGTGACGTCCCCATCGCGAAAACGGGTCCCTTCGAGTCGACCCGACCCAAACTGCACCATTAATTAATTAATTAATAATAATAATGATAATCTTATTTTCCTTTTTGTTAAATCAGAACTTATATATTAGTTAATTAAATTAATTCTCCAATATAAATAAGAAAGTTAAATCATTGCTCCCACATAGGTTTGAACCCAGGTAGAGCAAGATTTTGCTAAATGGTCAATTTTGGCCCTTTATACCCAAAACACCCCTCCACCATATTAATTAAATAATTAATTACATATTTAGGGAAATTATGATACTAAACTTAGCCTGGGAAAACACCATTTTACCCCTAGACCCTCCAAACTTAAGATTTCCCCTTTTTAGGTCCGGTAAAGACTTATCCGGGTAAATCTTGATATTCGGGAGCCCTACATGGCTGGACCCAACCTCTCCTATTTCAAATAACTCCCCAAGTTAGTTGGCTTGGCTGTATCAGAGGTCTGGCTCTACGTGCATCAATCTATGGGAACCCGGTCTAATCATAGGCATTCTAGGCACACTAAACATTACTTAACATATTCATTTATAGGGTTGTTACATTATCCCCCAAAAGGAACATTCGTCCCCGAATGAAACTACTAACTATCTAGAATAATGCCAGTCATAAAATAACTTAATCACTATGCACAGTCAAGCAATAGCAACAAGGAATGGACAGATAAGGAAACTTCGACTTAAGAGTAAGGAATCTAACCTCAACGACTTAAAAGATGGGGATAGAGGGATCTCATATAGGCCTCGGCCTCCCACGCAGCACCCTAAAAAAGATGGTTCCTCCACAATACCCTTACTCTGGAAATCTCCTTGTTTCTCAACTACTTGACTTGTCGTTCTAAGATCTCAACAGGTACTTCCTTATAGGACAAGTCTTCATCAACCCCCAAAACTTCCACAGGTAGAATCGATGCTGGATCACCTAGGCACTTCTTTAACATGGATACATGAAAGACTGGATGGATAAAAGATAGCTCCACAGGCAATGCCAACTCATAGGCCACCTCACCCACACGTTGTAGGATCTCATATGGACCAACATACCTCGGTCTCAACTTCCCCTTCCTGCCAAACCTCATCACCTCTTTCATAGGTGATACCTTCAAATAGACCTGGTCACCGACATCAAATTATAAAGGCCATTTCCTGTTATCTGTATATGACTTCTGCCAATTGTAAGTAGTAAATTACCTATCCCAAATCACCCTGACCTTCTCTAAGGACTCATGAATGATCTCTAGACAAAAAAAGGATGACTCTCAAACCTGGAACCACCTAACTGGAGACCTACACCTCCTACCATATAGCGCCTTGAATTGTGCCACCCCTATGCTGGAGTGATAACTGTTATTATACGATAACTCCATCAAAGGCAGATCGTTGTCCCAATTACCCCTAAAGTCAATCACTCACACCCTTAACATGTCATCCAATGTGTGAATGGTGCACTCTACCTGCCCATTAATCTGAGGATGAAAGGAGGTACTAAGCTTTACATGCGTGCCTAAGCTCTTCTAGAAGGATCTCTAGAAATGTGAAGTGAAATGAGCTCCTCTATTTGAAATGATAGACAAAGGAATCCCATGTCATCTCACAATCTCATCAATGTAGAGTCTCGCATAATCCTCGCCTCTGTAAGAGGACTTCACAGGGATAAAGTGGGCAGACATAGTCATCCTGTCCACAATAACCCATATGGAGTCATGCTGTCTCCTAGTCTTTGGAAGACCAACCACGAAGTCCATATTAATGTCCTCTCACTTCCATGTCGGAACGTCAATAATCTGAGTAAAGCCACCAGTCTTAAGATGTTCTGTCTTAACGTGCTGATAATTAGGACATTTCGCCACATATTCTGCAATGTCTTTCTTCATGCTATTCCACCAATAGATCTGCTTAAGATCAAGATACATCTAGGTGGAACCTGGATGTATGGAATATCTAGAACCATGGGCCTATGTTATCATACATGCCTTCAAATCATCCACATCTGGTACGCACAGCCTGTCCTGGTACCTAAGTACGTCGTCATCTCGTAAAATAAAAGACTCAATCATATTTATCAACAGTGAGTCCTTTAGATCCATCAACACATGATTGAGATGCTGACCCTGATTGACTTCAATTATCAAGGATATTCAGAACTAGGATGAACTGAAACACCCCCACTAGTAGAGTCAACCAACCGCACACCCAGTCTGGCTAGTCTGTGTACATCTTTCACCAACTCCTTCTTCTCATCCTCAACATGGGCCGTACTTCCCATGCTCATCCTGATCAAAGCATCAGCTACAACAATAGCCTTACCTGGATGTTAGTGAACATTCATATCATAGTCCTTCAACGGCTCCAACAATCTCCGCTGACGTAGATTCAACTCCCTCTACGTGAACACGTACTAGAGACTATTATGGTCTGTGAACACATCCACTTGCACTCCATACAAGTCGTGCCTCCACAGCTTTTGTGCAAACACCACTGCTGCCAACTTCAGGGCATGAGTGGAATAATTATTCTCATGAACCTTGAGTTGTCTAACACATAAGCTATCACCTTACCACCCTGCATAAGAACACAAACCAAACCAACCCTAGATGCATCACAATAAATAGTGTAATTCTCCCCACATTTAGGCAAAGTAAGCACCGCGGCTGAAGTGAGTCTATCTTTGAGCTCCTGGAAACTCTTCTCACAAGTCTCCGCCCATTTAAACTTAACTTTCTTTTTCATCAAGGCTGTGAGTGGAGCAGCAATGGAAGAAAAACCCTCCACGAACCTGCGATAATAACCAGTCAATCCCAAGAAGATACAAATATTTGTGGGAGTAAGAGGCTTTGGCCAGTTCTTAACAGCCTCAGTCTTCTTGCGATCTACCTCTACACCTTTATCGGACACAACATGACCCATGAAAGTCACAGACTGAGCAAAAATTCTCACTTGTTAAATTTGGCATACAGCTGATGTTGTCTAAGTACCTGCAAGGTAAGTCTCAAATGTTGTTCATGCTCTTCCTTGGTCTTAGAGTAGATGAGAATGTCATCAATGAATACTATGATGAAAGATTCAAGGTATTCACGGAAAACTCAGTTCATGAGATCCATAAATGCAGCAGGTGCATTCGTGAGACAAAATGACATAACTACGAACCTATAGTGACCATAACGGGTACGAAATGCTATCTTTGGAAAATCTCCATCCATAACCCTTAGTTGATGGTACCCTGAACGAATATCAATCTTCGAGAAGAATCTAGGCCCCTAGAGTTGGTCAAACAAGTCATCTATTCAAGATAGTGGATACTTATTCTTGATAGTGACTTTTTTGAGTTGGCAATAATCGATACATATTTTAAGGGTTCCATCTTTCTTTTTTCACAAACAACATTGGAGCGCCCCAAGAGGATATGTTCGGCCGAATGAAACCCTTATCAGTGAGATCTTTTAACTACATCTTCAACTCTTTGAGTTCAGCTTGATCCATTCTATAAGGAGGAATTGAAATTGGTTTAGTATCAGGTTTTAAGTCGATACCAAATTCAATTTCTTGAGGGGGAGGAACTCTAGGCAAATCATCTAGAAATACATCTTTGAACTCATTCACTACAAGTAATGAGTCTATGGAAGTAATGTCATGATCTGAATCATTAACATTCACAAGATGACACAATAACCCCTTGGAAATTATTTTATTGGCCTTGAGGTTTGAAATCAAGGGATTAGGAAGACTCGAGTTATACCCCTCACAGACCAACTCTTCATCATTAGGGAAACGAAATCTCACAACCCTACTACGATAATCCATACAAGCATAACAACTATGAAGCTAGTCCATGCCAAGAATAACATCAAAATCATGCACTAGTAACTCAACCAAGTTTGCTCACATAGTTTTACCACATACAACTATTGGGAAATCCTTGTATACTCTATCAATTCTTATATTTTCTCCTAATGCTGTACTAACCACTATAGGATCATGTAGAACTTTGGGCAATATCTCAAAAGCGAGAGCAATCAAAGGAGTTACAAAGAAAAACATAGAACCTAGATCAAGTAAAGTATAAACAAATTTTGAGAATACTTGCAGCATACCTATGACCACATCAGCGGACTTCTCCTACTCCTCCATGCCCTTCAGAGCGTAGAACCTATTCCTAGCTTGGCTGCTGCTGTACCCTGTGGATTAGGACTAGGCTGAGCATTACCTCTATCCTGATCCCTGTTCTGTGGGCAGTTCTTAACCATGTGCCCGCTCTTACCGCAACCGAAGTAGGCATCAGTGCCCTATCTGCACTCTCCACTGTGAGCACGGCCACACTTAGAATAGTCCTTTCTGGAACACTACATATCACCTTCATTTCTCCTCTTGGGCTCGGGTCTGCCTTCTCTAGGTGCTGCATTCCTCCAAAAGATAGAGTTCCCTGAACTCTGTTGCCCCTTTTTGAACCTGGGTTGCTCACAGACGCCGAAGTTGTTCCTGTTGCCTCCATTGCTAGGACCTACCTGATAAGAAGGCTTAGGCCTCCTAGCATCACGGACGCCCCTTTTCTTCCGGT
This sequence comes from Solanum lycopersicum, assembly GCF_036512215.1. NCBI lineage: Eukaryota > Viridiplantae > Streptophyta > Magnoliopsida > Solanales > Solanaceae > Solanum > Solanum lycopersicum. The sequence goes on along the minus strand of NC_090809.1, from coordinate 11,170,840 downwards.
TGTCCTCTACCTACTGGACACGCATTATCATCCTGGAGAGCTACATGTTATCATGGAGAATCAAAGCCCGAAACACTCATCCTCCAGATCTCCTGTGATTCATGTGAGAAACCTACTCATCTCATACCTTCTACTAGATACAAGGGAAGTAGAATGCCTGGACAGTTTAAGAAACTTCAGGGAATATTCCCTAACTGTCATAGATCCTTACTTAAGGTTAATAAATTCCTCAACCTTGGCCTCCCTCATCTCCCTGGGAAAGAATTTCTCCATGAAAGCTGTCTTAAGTAGCTTCCATGTGACAGACTTTCGCCCAAAGCTCGGCTATCCTTCCACATCTTGCACCATGTCTATGCAACATCCTTGAGCTGATAGGAATCCAGCTCAGCCTTCTAGGTATCTGTGGCCCTCATGGCCACCAAAATCTTGTGTACCTTATCATTGAACTCCTGGGGATCCTTTGAAGTCTTGAGCCCTGTGAAAAAAGGAGGACTCATCCTCGTGAAGTCTCGTAGCCTGTCAGCCATGCTACGTACCCGTGGGTTCTCCCTCTAAACATTCTGCCCTTTGACCTGAAAAGTCATGGCCTGGGCCTACATAATGATGGACTGTGCCATCTGGGCCAGAGATGCCCGCACCTCCGCATTAGTCAACCTAACTAGGTTAACAAGCTTAGCCACTCCTTCAGCTGGAGACTGGGGTGGAACACGATTGCCCCCAGCAGCTGCTCCTCCTCTCCTCTGACCAACATTTCTTCTAGTATTCATTATTTGAAAACAATAAGAAGTGATGTTTGACACGCTTATAACACCAAGAAATCAGACATTAGGAAAAGGCATGATAAGATAAGATGAAGGGAAATTTTGCTACGCATCATGCAGTCTCTAATTCAGGATAGTGGTGCACTTCACTTCCATGACTTAGAAACTACTCAATGTGGTTGATGTGAACGTATTATCCTCAGAATTTAACCTAGTGCTTTGATACCAACTTTGTCACTACTTGAGTCTAGACCCAAGACTAGACCGGCGTCGTTGACCTCGTAAAGGTCGCAGACAAGCCTACATACGTCATCGTTACTTCATCTAGATTAATTTTAGCAAAATATTTGAACTTTTTATTACTTAACATTCATATAATACATTTTACTTAAACTTATAAATGTTCACAATCATCCATTTAATATTAAGATCATCAAATGAAAGAAATAGTTCCATACTGCATTAACTGTATACTTGGCAAAATGGCACCAATACAATGTCTGAAATAAGATGAGAAAGACATAGCTAGTGGAACTTACTCCACTAACTCAACCTATATCCAAGATAGAATATAATGGGCAAGCGTCCTCGAAAGCGTGAGGGCCTAGCAAATCCGTATGAATGCTCCACGTCCGAATAGCTTTAGTATCGACCTGTAAGCTTAACGTCCACATGTGTCTGCACTTAAAAATGTAGAGTTGTATGGGATTATTACACACTTGTAATAAGTATGGGTATATACAAGCACACACCAAGGACATGCGTGATTAAGAATAGCTCTTTCCTATCGATATGAATTATGGAAAGTCAAGTCAGTGGACTTGCCATTTTCAGATTACGAAAGTCATGCCATGAGAGTAACATGCATTATCATACTTATGATTTTGAAAATAGCACATAAAATATTACACATATCATATCACATAGTTGATATCATTCTTTCATATGCCATGAGACCTTGTAATCATGGACTTTACATTAGGACTTACCAAAATGAGGGCTCAACATATGGGACCTTAACTAGGGAGCCTTCTTTAACAAACACAGAGTCTTCTTCATTCATTCATACTTACTTTATTTTCATTCTTTCATATACTAGAGTAGCCAACAGTTATACATAGGATGAAGTTTAAGACTCTCATCGGGTTCGCTGTGCAATGACCAAGAATAACCTAGTGTTATTAATTAAGTCTAGCTGACCTCTTGATTATCCTATCCTAACACCTTTGATATCGTTCATTTCAATATGTGCATTCGTTGAGGCTGGCCTCATTCTTTCTTGGGGAACTTTAACCTTAATCGACATAGATCATGTGAGCATCATGAAATCCAGTATGTAATCCCCACACCGAAAAGAGGTGGAATCATCAGCCAAAGTGAACCAAAACATGCTAGGGTATATAGGGAATTGAACCGTGCTAGATCCCCATATTGACAGTATAGGTTCAAAGACTAGGACATTTAATGAGACCCATACCCAACATGTCGGATAGTCTCATCTCATGAGAGTTACGTGAACCTCCGCCCTTCCCGAAGGAAAGCATCACCCCTCATACTAGCCTATCGGTGCTCAGTATAAATTTTCCTCACATTCAACTCATACATCATGGAAGGTGGCTTTTATCATAAGGAAATCATATATCATTAGATGATTTCTCATCTCATCATTAGTATTAAGTATGCATTAATTTCAATACTTTCATTAGAGTGTTTATAGAGACTAGTCTCTTCATTAGCTTTACACTCTCATGTGTGAGTACATTTTGGTAACATTTACTTAGGCTCATTTGAGATTGCTCTCATCTATCCTAGGTTAGGTACTAGGTTGTACCTTTAACTAGTACTAGGTTAGTGTCGACCCGGTTTTGATCCTAGGTTGTTGGGTGAACTAATGGGTCCCATTTGGTTAGTCCTAGGTTATTTAGTAATTTAGGACCTAGAGTTTGTTAGGAAGTTAGGCCCCACATGTGGTGGTCCCTTGTGCACGTTTATCCCCTTGACTAGCCTAACCGAATTCGGTTAGGGTGGTCCCCTCCTTTGGCAGCTTCTTCACATGTCTAGTACATGTGCTTGAAAATGGGATGGTTCATTTTGGGAATATTTACTTATTGTCCCAAGGAACCTCACTATGTCCTTGGGCATTGCTTAATTTACATGATAATTTTAAATGATCATGTGTTATGGTACTAGGCTTGACACTTGGATGCCTAGTACTTTGTGTGGTGGTATGGTTGAATATTGAATTTTAGCTTAGGGGTATGACAACCCAAAAAGTATATTTCTTATTCGTACATAGAAAGGTGGCTAATATCTCTTAGCCAATTTTTCTATACTATGACCAATACTTCGCAATATTAGGCATTGGGGTGCTTATGTACCCCTAATAGGCTATCCTAAAGGTAACTAGCCCTTCATTAGACATATGATTTTCCGTAATGCTACACTATCCCCTCCTTAGGAACATTCGTCCCCGAATGACACTTATACATCACTTAAACAAAGAAGGTGATTTCTAAAAGTTACTCTATCATGCTTAAACAGTTCTCTTTTGTGAATATCTGATTCACACTTATTTGGATGATGTAAAACCTTCAAGCTTATCTGAAGCTTCATATTTGATTCACACTTATTTGGATGATGTATAACTTCATTTTAACTCAAATAGTGCTATTATAAGACATATGAGTAAGGACTTACCACACCAAATCTATTAAAGCACTTAAACTTAGAGTTTCTTAAACATAAACGAGACTTAGGAAGAGTATATCTAACCTCGATAACATCTTCTTGGCCTTAAGATTTGAAACTAATGATGCCCAACTTAATTTAAAGGGAATTGCCACTATTCCATCAACCATCTATTATTAAGATCATCAAACGAAAGAAATAGTTTAATTCGAGGAAAATATCCACACGTTCCTTATTGTCTTAAGTCTTTATGTTTATGTATTGTATGGGTTTTGTCCATAGTGTTGTGTACTCTAAAGTGAAGATGGTGCAACGGGTTATTGTAAAGATTTAAATGTCTTAATGAAAGTCTTCCGCTTGTGTATTGTTTATAAAAGAGTTCTTCGTGTGTAAAGAAAGTTTTAAATTCTTACTCATTTTAGTATGTTATTATGCAATTAATGATAGGAGAGGCTTAGATGAGACTTCTTGCGGTCTCATTTTTCGTGTGATGATCACAACGATACTCTAACTTCTAGGTTGTACTTGAGGGTCATGACAATATATAACTTAGGGAATATTTCAAATGGATATATCTCAAATGGATACATCCATCTTGTTTAAACCGGACCTCCGAGTTGGGCCTCTTGTATAAGGTGAATTGGAAGGTGCTCCATCACATCAATGAAGTCACATGGAAATATCTTCTCCAACTTAGTAGTAATAACAACAATATTTTCCTCCATCCTGCCTAAAATACTCTACAACAGCTTTCCAGAACACAAGTCTTTAAAAGAAAGACTTACATCTCTGATTGGTTTCCATATCCTTTCTGGTAGATCACTAAAAGCGATAATTACAGTTTCCATGAACACATAACAATCATGACTTTTCATACCTATCAATTTCCTTCATTCATATCTTCCCGCTTTTCTAAATTCGAAGCATAGCCCTCTGAAATCCTCAAATTCTTAACCTACTCACAAATTCCGTGTTTCTCATCCAATGTGAATCAAAATCTAAATTTTGGCTTAAGTATTCTACCATTAGGTAATTCCTGCAGCCATGACTCCTTTTTCCTACAATATTTCTTTAAGCCCATTATTGCTTTTGAATTGTCTTTTGTCTTACCCTTAACATTTATCACCATGTTAAACAAATTATCAATGTAATTATTTTCAATGTGCATCACATCAAGATCATGTTGTAGCAGTGTGTCCTTCCAATAAAACAACTCCTAAAATCTACTTTGTTTGGTCTAATTATGTTCAACACCATATCTACGAAGTCTAGAAGGTGAAGCTTCTGTAACTTTAGGTAATTGAGAAAATCTCTCCCTAATTTGCAGCCTTGTGAGTAATGGAGGTGGGGGTTAAATTTCAACCTTATTTTTCCGAAATGAATTTTTCATATTTCTAAAATCATGGTCTCTTGGCAAGAACTATCGATGACAATCAAACCATGTATACTTTTAGTCCATATTTTAATGTGAATGTCTTTCTAATTTTTCATGCAATAAATGCATGATGGCTTTCCAGTAACATCCCGTATGAAGGAAAATAATTAAAAGTCCACATTAAAGAAGCACACATAACAAAATTCTACTTATTTAATTTATCATAAGTCAAAACGCCTTCAAACCACAATTGTTTGAGCTCATCTATCAATGGTTGTAGATAGACTTCAATCAAACTTTTTGGATCACGGGGACCTGGAATAACAAAACTTCGAAAGATGTAAGGAATGGTCATGCACAATTCAGGAGGAAGATAATACGTCATAATAAAAATCGGTCAACATGAATAAGGCAAAGCTGCATTATAGAATGATGTAAAGTTATCTGAACACCATCCCAAACTCACATTTCTTGGTTCACTAGAAAAATTAGGATATACATTATCAATTTTTTTCATGTTGAACCATCATATGGATGAGACAAGACACCTGACAACCTTCTATATACATGATGACATCTCACATATGGAGAAAGACCTCATCAATGCATACAACGTATTTAACCTAGGAATGAGAGGTATATAATGCATCGCTTGAACTGGGATCATCTCTCCAGCCTGAGTCTTCTTATAAAAAGCATGTCCAAAAACATATAATTTTCTAATTCACTATAAGTCTTGTAAAACAACATGCAACCATTAACACAACCATGAATTGTATCATACGTAAATTTAAAGTTGGACACCAAACGCTTTGCCTGATATAAGTTCTTTGGTATGTTAAACTTCGGATTAACTAGTTCACAAAAAATATCAACCATTGAGTCGATAACCTTATTAGGAACAGTCCAATATGATTTAATATTCATTAATCTAACTGAAACTGAAAAGGCATAATGTGGACTGCTTTCTTATAGTGGACAACTAGACTCTTCTAATTGATCATAGAAGATTCTTTCTTCTTCATTAGGAGCTTCATCAAAATATTTTTCCGATTCCAATCCCACCTTAAACGCCGAAGGCATCATTAATCATTTCATGAGCCCTATTATGTTCAACCGCATCATGTTCAACCCGAACTTGTTCAATCCTAATTTGACCATGTGGTACAACCATATTATACACATCACATGCATCAAATTATGAAACATACCATATTCCATCACTTTCTTCATGATAAATCCATATAAAATATCTAGGCTTAATTCCATTACGATACAAATAAACCATAACCTTATCTGGTTCAAATATTTTAAGTAATTGCATGCAGTACTAGGACACCTACCAACACATTATTCTTGAAAAACCAACACCAATTTCATAAGGCATATTATACATCCACAAACGATGATCCATCTATAAAATATATATATTCAATTATTTTTTCCTTTATTCCACCGACCAAACTATATTATTTATTTGAACTTATTTACACAACTTAAAATTTTTAACTACTTTAGTTTTGACATAATTTCAACAACTAAATCCACCAACTAAATTATATTATTTATTTCAACTTATTTACACAACTAACAATTTAACAATTTTAACAAGTTTAGTTATGTCTTAATTCCAATAACTAAATAAACTAACTAAACCACATTGTTTGTTTCAACTTATTTACACAACTTAAAATTTTTAACTAGTTTCGTTTTGGCTTAATTTCGATATTTAAGTCCACCAACTAAATCACATTATTTATTCTAATTTACTGAAACAACTTAAAAACTTTAAGTAGTTTAGTTTTGACTAAAATTCAACAACAAAATCTACCAACTAAACCACATTCTTTATTTCAACTTATTTACACAACTTAACAACTTTTTACCTTAACTAGTTAAGTTTTGACTTGATTCCAATAACTAAATCCACAAACGAAACCATATTATTTTTTCTAATTTATTTAAACAATTTAAGAACTTTAACTACTTTAGTCTTAAATTAATCTTGATAACTAAATTCACCAACTAAACCTCATTACTTATTTTAATTTATCTACACAACCTAATAATTTTTTAACTTTAAGTAGTTTAGTTTTAACTTAATTCCAACAAATAAATCCACCAACTTAAGAACATTATTTTTTCTAATTTATTTAAACAACTTAATAAAAAAAATTTAACTTTAACTAGTTTATTTTTAAAGCTAAGTGTCAACACTAAGTGGAGATAAATTGGTCTTGCAAGAAAATTAATTTTGTCATAGATAAGTTCAACTAGTGTTGATACTTATGCTAATCAAATACATTATTCCTAGATTTAAAGCTATGTTTCAACATTAAATGGACACAAATCGATTTTGAAAGAAAATCAAGTTTTTCATCAATAGGATCAACTAGTGTTGGTACTTATGCCAAAGAAATACATTACTCCTAAATTAAATCTTCATATCATAACTATATGGATACAAATTGATTTTCTTAATAAAATCAATTTTGTCATCAAAAGGATAAACTAGTGTTGGTACTTATGCGTAACAAACACTCGATGGGCACAATAAAATTATCACAAAATTAAAGCTATGTATCAACACTAGATGGACACAAAAACATTAATGAAAACAATTATACTTGAACTTAGAAATTTAGACGCACGAACCTTAACTCCTACATTGATGAATGAAGCAATCTACTCTTTTATCAACATTTTTAGGTGTTGAGCTTTCTCAATTTCCTAGCATGAAAAGTTCTTAAATTAGTAAAATAAAAACTTCGAATACAAGAATATTAGTTTACATCTTTTATTCAACGTTTTTAGATGTTGAGCTTCCTCAATTTCCTAGCATGAAAAGTTCTTAAATTAGTTAAATAAATAGTTCAAATACAACAATATTAGTTTACATACATACATATATATATATATATATATATATATATATATATATATATATATACACACACACACATCATCTACATGGATTTGACTATGAATGATCATGCCAATTCGGTATGTTGTCTGGAAAGTGGGGGTTGAGGGTCCAAGGGTTACTACCAATAGTTAAAGAGGTTATCTATGTTCTTAGGTAACGAGAAGTGGGATGGTATTGTATATGAATAAGTAGACAGCCTCTAACATAGGAAGAGGATTCTTATTTGAACATTTATTATACCTTGATAGAATGCACCATGTAGACAAGGGGTGAGTTGTGTTGAAAGATTAGCAAGGGTATGTTGTGAATGGTTATTTGAATTTGTAGTGATTTGCTTCGGTAACTCTTCCATGAATTAGAGCGGTAAAGCTACGATCAAGAATGGATTGAGTAGGGAAATAGAGTAGAGGTTAGAGTTGAGTATTCTAGTGTCTTTTAAAGTATTCGAGAATGGTGAAAGGCAAAAGATTAAAAGTGTAGGGGTGAACGATTTTATTGCATGTTTCTTGCTATTCAATTTCATTAAAAAGAAGTATTGGGTATCAAGTTTACTGATGATTCCTACCAGTACATGTGGTTTGTACTAAAACCACTCTTGCTATCCCTTTAGGCATAGTCTGGTTGTAGAATCATTGATGTTTATAGGTGAAGACGAATAAAATCTCCAATAAATCCTATTTGTTCTTCCATTTGGTGGAAGTTGATTCATTTGTTATTATGTTCGTTCCTTGTAATCTTAGAATCTCTTGTATCTTGTGGTTTTTTTTTGTTATACTTCTATGTTTGATTTTTTAGAAATCTTTATTTTATAAAAAAAGTCCTTGATATTCTTTATCTCCAATTTTCTTAATTTTTCAGCATGTTAAAACATTTGGAAATTGAGGGAAAGACCAAAATGACCCCAAATTTTAAAACTGAAATATTTCCACAAAAAGGCAGTCCCACGGGCCATCTACAGCTTCACATGTCATTTAAAGCATCACAGATCGTCTAGCGGGTCGTGATGATGCTCTGCCCTACAAGGCTTCAATATCATAACCTTTTACTAAGGGCTAGGAACTAGGTAAACTTAGTGGTGTTGGAATGGAGACTTAAACAACTTTAATTTTATAGGTAATGGGCCCCATAACTCATTTTCTGGTGAGAGACATGATTGTTTGCAGTTTATCCAAAACTCAAAATCTAATAGGTGACATGTTCGGACAACTAAATGGACCATACAAGTTACCGTGGGTTGTTTGGTGGCTCGTCCAAGTGACCATTACCTTGGCTGCCTAGGGCAGTCTTTCAAGATAACAAGATGGGTAGTGATCCCCTAAATAGGCCGTCTAAGGTCTCGTGAATGGTCCATGGTCCAATTCTAGTTCGCGGACATGCATGTTTTCCATTTTTATCCATTTTTTGAAGTTTGAGGTGCTACATTTTAATTTATGTCAATTGTAGCTTTAATTATCGCTCCTTATTTGTTTTTTGACTTGCCTACTAGGTTATGGTAGGCACCATAACAGTCCAATTCCTTGTCATGATAAATATTTTGTGATTTCACATTCTATGTGTCTATCATATGTTAAGTCAACTTATTTTCTAGTATATAAATAGGTCACTTACTACGAACTTTTAACATATCTGTCTACCTCTATTCATCATTGAAATGTGTCTACACACATCTCTTATATATTTGCTTTTTATTTACCTAATTTTTTGTACAATTAATTGGGTAAACAATAAACAAAAGATATTAACACTCAACTTTGTGTTTATTTTTGTTTTGTTGAATAGAAAAAAAGAAAAGAAAAATGACTGATCCCGGAGAAAAATTAATTGGATAATCATCAACCTCCCAAAAAAGATCAAAAAGGCAAAGACAGTACACCAGACACCCCATGGAGAAAATTCAACATCTTCAAGCGTAAGATCAATTTCATTTACAATTTTAAAAAGTTAAGCTGCCATGTATGTTCAATTTTTCTTTATTTTGCTTGTCGAAAGATATGTTGTTATTTTCCTAAAATATATGAGTGATATATCAAAATTCATTAGCAATATGATAATTTATTTTCTATATATCTATTTGTGCATTTATTTATATTTGATTCGTATTGTTTTCTTATTTTCTTTTTTGTTTTCTTTTGTTCTTTATTAATTCCAATGATATAGTAGAAGATCAGTATTTTTTATTTCCCGATTCAATTTTTGGATGATCGATCTACCATGTATATACATCTTTTATAATTGGGTTGCGTTGTTCCTGATTATTCAATAATAAATTAAGCATAAGGGAATGAGTTTCTTTTAACTTAAACGTCTTTGAGATTTTCGCTCAAAAGAAAACAATCTCTTTTTTGTGATGTTTGATACCTTTGAGGGGCTCGATTATATTTAAATTACACTAAAGATCCCTAATTTAGTATCCTAGTAATTCAGATTCGCATCAAAAATTCTATTTTAAGGCCTAACAAATCTAAATCTGTATTGGAAAGTCCCGCATTAAGGCCCAATAAATTCAGATTCACATTGGAAAGAAGATGATTAATCAACTCCCAAAAAGCAAACACGTCGCCTTTGAATAAATTAAATGATTACTTATCAATCCTTAATTAGTTGATGAATATTTGGTACTCTCTCTAAAGCTGACTAATCCAAATTATCACTAGAATAGTGTCCCATTTTGGTTGTAAAATATTCCCAATGAAAATTAACTTATCAATTCACTATATATTTTATGACTTGTACTATTTTTTTATATTTTTATTTTTAGGTTTATTTTATATTTAAAAAATTGGTCAATAATGACTGATTTTTTTGTGAATTTTGAACTGAAGATTCTTTACGTTATGTCCATATCCAGACGAGGACCACCGACCAATTGGCTAGGGGAGTTGGGCATGAGCCTAAGCAAGTCAAGTATTGGTTTCAAAACAAAAAGATTAAGGAAAAGCTAATTTTAATTGATTAGTTCTTTTACTATAATTTCATTATCATTCATTGATGATTTGTTGTTAATATTATTTACACAAAAATTACTAGTTATATTTCCTTTTGCATTAAATCATGCATATTTCTAGTTGTAAAATAACTACCTAAAAGTAGGGCCTACTCCATAATAAGGCACTTGAATCTCATGGGTTAGGTCCTAAAATTGTTTCTGTAAATTTGGCTAAATTTTTTTGAATGTACATTAAATACGTTAATTTATTCCCATACTATGAATCAGTAAATTTAATTCCTCTAATTTTTAATCTTTTTCCTTTTGTCTACAAGTAATTCTGTTGTTGACGGTTTTGCTTTTCAAACTCAACATAGTTTTCCTAAATCAATTTGTAACACCTCAAAAAATAGATCAAGAATTATTTTTGCAGAAAACTACGTGAACTAGTGAACCATGGAAGCGTTCACCGAAGTAATATGGTCCACGGTCCGTTGACGTGATCGTGGTCATGAGTTGCAAGTCATCAAGACCAGAAATAAGACCACATGCACCTTCACAGTCCGTGATCTTGATGATGGGCCGTGGTGACACTCGTAAAGTCCAGGCAGTAGCCTCTCTAGCATGTCTCTGAGATCCTCACGCCCATTTAAACTTGTGCACCTTCACAGAGTGTGGTCCCTCACACGGGTCATGGGGGAGTCCGTTAAGACTAAGGAGTAGACTCTCAGACCTAAGACCTAAGCCTCCACATCTAACCCAAGTGAAGGTCCTTGTGGTCCTCCAAATGGGTCGTGGTAATGGCTATTGTACCAAGCTTTCAGAACCACCGGACTAAGTGAAAACCACGGGGGACTTCACAGTCCGTTGTCCCTTTCATGGTCAAGGAAAGGAGACGTGGTCAGCCTCATCATATTTTACCGATAAATATACATGCATTGGATCAGGTGTCACTTACCAACATATATAAATACTTTGTATCATATATCATGTATTGACACATATAAATATATTGGATCAGGTGTGACCTAATGGCTCACGCGCGCGCACACACACATATATATTGAATCAGATGTCAAATTCCAACACACTAAAATTTTGGATGTGTGTTCCATCAGAGGAACACTTGTGATTATTGTGTTCCTGTCTGTTTGTCGTTGATAATGGGGAATTTTACATCACTAATCATATGACAATTGATCTATATATTCTTTATATATGCATGTGTTTAGGGTTGTATGTTAAATGGGTTATACCTCGTCTACTAGGATTTGACTATGAATGATCATTCCAATTCGGTATGTTGTCTGGAAAGTGGAGTGCAAGAGTTACTACAAAATAGTTAAAGAGGTTGTACGTGTTCTAAGGTAAAAGAAAGTGGGATGGTATTGTCATATAAATAAATATATAGGCCCTACTTTTCATAGAGGACCTGTATTTTGAACGTTTATTAAACCTTGATAGAATGCAACATGTGGTCAAGCGGTGAGTTGTACTGAAGGATCAGCAAGGGTATGTCATTAGAGGTTTGTTAAATTGGTAGTGATTGCATTCAGGAACTCCTCCATGAGTTATAGTGGTAAAACTATGATCAAGAACTGAGCAAGTAGGGCGATAGAGAAGAGGGTTAGAGTTGAATATTATAGTATCTTTTAAAGTATTCCGGAATGGTGAAGCCCAAAGTTTAAAGGTGGAGGGGTGAATGGTTTTATTGCATGTTTCTTGTTAGTTGATTTCTTTATATTATGCAGTTGGTATCGGTTTGACCGATAATGCCTACCAGTACGTGTTCTTTGTACTGGTATTACTCTTGTTATGCCTTTGCGAAAAGTGTAGTTGTAGGGTCATTGATGTGTCATAGGTGAAAAGGAAGAAAATCTCCAACAACTCCTATTTTTCCATCCATGTGGTGGGAGTTTCTTCATTTATTATTATGTTTATTCCTTGTAATCTTAGAAGATCTTGTATCCATGCGGTGTTGTTAAGTTATACTTTTTTGTATGATGTTTTAAAACTCTTTATTTTATAATAAACCCTTGAGTGTCCTTTATCTCTAATATTCTTAATTTTTCGTATGTTAAAACATTTGGGAATCGAGGGTTATCCTACTTATGTTTTATAGTAGATGTCCGCAGGGTGTAGAGAGTTGTGCCTTGACACTTAAGTCCCAAACCATAGGGAGAATTACCAAAATGACCCCAAATTTAAAACTTAAATATTTCCCCAAACGTATAGTCTCAAGTGTCGTCTACAACTTTGCGGGTAGTTTGAAGCATCACAGATCATTTACCGTGTCGTGATGATGCCCTACCCGACAGGGCTTCACTAAAATATGCTTAACCTTTTACTAACGGCTAGGAATTTGGTAAACTTGTTGGTGTTGGAAAGAAGACTCAAAGAACTTTAATTTGACAGGTTAGTATTTTTTTGTGAGAGATGATTTTTTATAGTGTACCAAAAACTAAAAATCTAATGGGTGACTTGTTCGGATCACTAAATGTATTATACAAGTTACCATGTGTTGTTTCGTGGCTCGTCCAGGTGACCTTCACCTTGGTTGTCTAGGTCAGTCTTTTACGATGCCGAAGATGGGTCATGATCCCCTAAATAGGATGTCTAAGGTCTAATGAAGGGTCCATGGTCCAATTCTTCTTCGTGGACTTGCATGTTTTCGTTTTTAGCCAATTTTTTAAGTTTGAGATGTTACACTTTGATTTATGAAAATTCTAACTATATTTATCACTCATTATTTTTATTTGACTTGCCTAATGGGTTGTTTTATGCTCCATAATAGTCCAATTTCTGGTCATGATAAATATTTTCTGATATCACATTCACATATGTTAAGTCAACATATTTTCTACTATATAAATATATCATTTACTATGAACTTTTAACATTTCTCTCTACCTCTATTCATCAATCGAAAGGTATGTACACATATATCTCTTATATATCTCCTTTTTTTTGTGTAATTAATTGGGTAAACAATAAACAACGGATATTAACACTCGATCTTTGTGTTCATTTTAGTTTTATGGAGTAGAAATTAAGAAAAGGAAAATGACAGATCTGGGAGAAAAATTAGTTCGAGAATCATCAATATCCCCCAAAAAGTCAAAAAGGCAAAGACAGTACACAAGACACCCAGTCAAGAAAATTCAACCCCTTGAAGCGTATGATTAACTTTTATTAATATTTAAAAAACTAAGCTTCTATATATATTCAATTGTTTTCTTGAATTTGCTTTTCTAAATATGATGGTCTTTTCCTTTAAGAGATAAGTGTTATATAAAAATTCATCGACGATATGATAACTTTTTTAATATAGCGATTTGGGCATTTATTTGTATTTGATTCTTATTGGTTTCATATTTTCCTTTGTTTTTATTTTGTTGTTTAATAATTCACAATAATATTCAGTTGATGATTTGAATTTTTATTTTCCGATTTGATTTATGGATGATTGGTCTACCATGTATATACATCTTTTATAAATGGGTTATGCTGTTCTTGATTATTGATTAATAAATTAAGCATAAGGTAATGACTTTCTTTTAACTTAATTGTTCTTCTGATTTTTTCACAAAAGAAAAAAATCTCTTTCTTCCAATGTTTGATACCTTTGAGGGGCTCCATTAATTTAGAATACATTAAACAACCCTAATTTAGTATTCTAGTAATTTAGATCCGCATCAATAAATTCTACTTTAAGGTCCAAAAAATCTAGATCTATGTTAGAAAGTCCAACTTTAGGGGGGACCAATTAACTAAGATTCACATTTAAAAGTCTCAGTATAAGGAAAAAATTTCCCAACCAAAGATGATGAATCAACATCCAAAACAAACAAGTTGCCTTTTGCAAAAATTGAAAAGAGTACTTATGAATCCTCGATTCGTTGATGAATATTTGGTACCTCTCTAGGGCCTGACTAATCAAAGTTATCATTAAAAATTAGGTCCCATTTTGATGGTAAAATATTATCAATCAAAATTTACTTACCAATTCACTATATATTTTTGATATATAATGTTTCTTTTTTTATGTTTTTATATTTAGGTTTAGTTTATATAAAAAAATTGATCAATAACGATTGACTTTTTTGTGAATTTTTAACTACAGATTCTCTAAGGAATGTCCATTTTCAGATGAGGATCAACGAAAGCATCTGGCTAGGGAAGTAGGGATTAAACCTAAGCAAGTCAAGTATTGGTTTCAAAACAAAAGGATTAAAATAAAGGTATTTTCAATTGATTAGACATTTTACTATAAATTTCATTATCATTCATTGACGATTGGTTACTAATATTATTTACAAAAAATTATGAATTAATATTTCTTTTTGCCTTAAATTGTGCATATTTGTAGTTTTAAAATGCCTATTAAAAGTAGGGTAGGTTCCATAGCAAGGCATGCGAATCTCATCGTTCAGGTCCTAAATATGTTTCTCTAAATTCGGCAAAATTTTTTGAATGAATAATTAAATATGTTAACTCATTTCCATATTATTAATTAGTACATTTACTTCCGCTAATTTTTAATATTTTTCCTTTTGTGTACAAGTAGTTATATTGTTGACAATTTTACTTTTCCAATTCAACATAGTTTTCCTAAATCAATTTGTAACACCTCGAAAAACAGATATAGAAAAAATTGTAGAAAAATTCCTGAAGCAGTGAATCACGACAATGTTTACGTATAGTGATAGAGTCCACGATCCATTAGCATGCTCGTGTTCATGACATGGAAGTCACTAGACCCAGAGATCAGACCACACGCACCTTCACAGTTAGTGATCTTGATGACGGGCCGTTGTGACGCCTTTAGAGTTAAGCAGTAGACTCTCTATCAATTCCTTGAGACCCCTACGCCCAAGTAAAGACCACGGGCACCCTCAAAGTCCGTGATCATTTACATGGGTCATGGGGGCGTCCTTGAAGTCTAACGAGTAGAGTCCAATACCTAAGCCTCCAGACCTCAGCCTAAGTGATGACCACATGGACCTTCATGGTCCGTGGTCCTCTGAGAGAGGAGAAGTGTATTCGAGAGGGAATATAGGTGTATCTGAAAGGAGAGATGTGTATTCAATAGAGGATAGAGATGTATTCAAGAGGGGATAAAAATGTATTTGAGAGAGGATAGAGATGTATCCGACGGAAGATAATGAAGTATGTAGAGGATAGGAACATAGCTTAGAGGAATTTTTTGTAATTTTTTGAAATGATAGGAAATTTTAGAAACTATAGTAAATTTTTAAATTAAAATTGAAAAGATAATTGAAAGGGTCATGGAGTTAAAAATGAAAGGGTCATGGAGTTGTTCTCGTCTTGATTTAGATGTCGGTAATGATAAAGTAGGTTTTGTTAGGCTAAAAATAATATATTTTTTTTTAATTTTATCAAACAAAAAGGAAAATTATATTTACAATTCGTTATTATTTGTTTGGATTAGAAAGTGTATGACGTTGATTTTAAGAGTAATAAAAATATAAAATATAAAATAAAAAGATATAGAAATGATGTCATAATCATATATTGTATCCTCAACATTTAGATTTATTTTACTTTATTTAGTTTTGGTTATAAGGAAAATATATATGTGTGTGATGTTCTGAAAATTAAGCAATTATAATCAACACCCAATATAATTTAAACTTTCAATTGTCAATTGCAAGTGTAAATTGAAAAACGCTAAAACTAGAGATTTTTTTTCACAAGGTAAGAAATCGTATACAAACACTCTCTCTCAAAATAAAAGGCTCTAAAATACTTTATTAGTTGATTCTTTCCGTATTTGTTGTTTACTCTCTTGTATAAACAATCATACATACTAATAAAATACACACTTCTTTCCAGCAATAAAATTCATAAAACAACTAAAAACTATTTAGAATTCACCTCTTTTCACTTGAGCCGCAGATGTTTCAGATACTGTCTCCCTATCTTAACGAGATAGTCGTAAGGTTTGGGTACACTCCAACCTCTCTAGACTCCACTATATGGGATTTCACTGGTATGTTGTTGTTGTTGTTGTTGTTGTTGTTATGGATGTAAACATATACTAAGAACATCATCTCCTGTCATATTTCTTTGTATTGTCCACCATAGGCAAGCTGAGACTATTCTCCACCACTTCTTTTTTCTCTTCCTTCTAGCTCTCCTCGTCTTGTAGCAACTCAACAAATTTGCTAAGTTGAGAAAGAATCGGGTGAATTTAAATGGTTTCCAATTACGTTGCCCTTTTGGCATGATAATTAATTTTGTTTCCGTTTGGAATTTTCAAAAAACAAATTTTACACTTTTGACTTCGGACTCCTAATTAACTGGTATCAAATCAGGTTATCTCTGTAGAGTCTAACAACTCAAGATAAGATCATTATGAATTCTGCACCTTCTCTTGGACATAGTGAAGGTCAACACATCAACATACCACCACTATTCAATAGACAACGCATTATTGAAGGTGATAATGGAGGATTTTCTACAAGCTCGGGAGTATGAGTTATGGATGAGAGTTACTGATGACCCTCTTATTCCTATGATGAAGGATGATGATGGGAAATACATTACAAAGCCCAAGGTACAATACGGAGAAGCAGATTATAGAATGGTTGCAAAGAATCCTTGTATGTGGAGTTGGACCACATGAGTTTAATCGAATCTCTGACTTACTACAACGAAACAAATTTGAGGATGATTAAAATCACACGAGTATACCTCAGTGGCTAATGAAAATTATGCATACTACCTTTTGATCATGGATTTTATGCTCAGTCTTATACACTTAGTTGTATGTATCTTTATCACTTTTAAATTCATGTTACTCTACATCATAACATTATATTTTCATCTATCACAAGAGAGGAGAGAGACTTAATAAAATTGGAGAAAAATTCAGTATTACCCAGAGATATAAGGTACGTGCACTACATTTATACATAATTATATATTAAATCAATACACATGTACCTGTTCCTTCCATTTGTCCTAAAAAGAAATATACATGCCCTTGATACGCTCAAACTTACTTCTCAAATAAGAAGTAAAGCGGTCGTATCAAGTAAAGAACCCAACTAATGAGGTTAGGATCCTTCCCACGAGGAAAATAGTTCAGACTTAACTTCAATCTATTATTACTACTATTTTGTCAATTATTTCCTTGGAAAACAAAGACAATAAAAGGGGTTTTTTTACTTCTAAATGAATGAAAATAACTAGCTAAATTAAAGTAGACAACTAACAGATTCAAAATGTTGGAGTTTAATCAATTAATAAAAGTAACTAGGGTTTACGTGTTCCCCGCAGGTTCCTAACTTGATAATTCTAACTATAAAAATTCCTTCCTAGTATCTTGCATGCAAAGTGATAGGTTATGTATTTCTAAATCCTTGGTTCGGCATCTAGAAAGTTTCACTCCGCAACTTGGTCCGGTTTTATGTGTTGCTATATTAACCCTTACCTTTACCTCATATTAAGCATTGTATTCGATATTTGACTAAGTTATTACCTCGTACCAATCAATACTAGCCTATTAGATAGTATACACTAGATCTATGTTGATAATTCTTTTCCTATTATTTACCACCTTGGTCCGGCAAGTAGCATTAAGGTGAGTTCTAACGTTGGTCATCCGTTAAAAAAAGTTCTAAGCGAAAGAATTATAAATACATGCAAGACACTATTCTAGAATTGTTATTTTAGTTAGATTTTATCTTATTATTCACCCATGGTTCCCACAACCCTAGTTATGGAGTTTAGTTACCCATAGTCATAATCACAATATTCAAATATTTAATATAAGAATTCATGCACTTACTTCAATGAGAAAGAATAAAATCCAGAAATTCACTTGATTAATCAATATAATCACCAACAATCAATTACTGAAATTAATCGAAGACTAAAGATTCTCCAAAAGTATAATAATAATCACAAAGTCTAATCCACAAAAGAAGCTGAAATAACCAAGAGTCTAACCCAAAAAATGAGGTCTTTCGAACTATTTATTAAAAAAAAACCTAATCGAAGAAGGTCTCTATTTGCTGAAAATCTGTCAAAATGTGGCTGGGTCGACGGACCTCGCGACGAGTCATCGTGGTCACAATGGGCCGTCATGGACTCCATCGTCCCATACTTTGCAAATTCTTCTGCTGCTCTCTTCATTACCCTCGACTGCAGGTATGACGGATCGTCACAGGCACAACGGTCCGTCGAGGGTCTCCGTTCCATAACACTTGAACTCTTGGAATTCGGGTACTAGGACTACTTCTCTGATCTTCATGACGAACTAGCAGAACGAACCGTCATGGATACGACGGTCCGTCACACAATTCGTATCCCCACACTTGGTCAGACATTCCATCTTTCTTCAGCAGCTTCACTATGATGCCACCTACGGATCGTCACTCGCACGACGGACCGTCACAAGCTCCGTAGGTAGTACTTTTTCTGCATCTCTTGCTAAAAAGACTTTTGCGTTCATCTTTAAACAGATTTCCTGCAAATAAAGAGAAACTTACATAAAAATTAATACAAAAAGACTTTTGGACACACACTAAACTTAAGGAAAAAGCATTAAAAATACCGTGAAACCATGGTATATCAGCCCTCAATACTACTAAACAAATATCTTTTTAAAAAGTCTATTTAAAGCCTTATTTTAATGTGATGGTCTATGGTTGAGATGACTTTGGTAGATAACACCTCTAATTTGGTGCTTTATAAAATTGAGGTTGGGGTGTAGAAAGTAGGTAGTATTGGTTCTTAGGAGGAATCTGTATTAGGTGTGTATAAAATTATCGAGGATGTTTTGGAAGATGTAACTTGTGAGAGAAATATGTTGGGGACCCTACAGTTGAACAAAGTTCAGTTGTTCGACTCAACATGGGTGCATCTAGTGAAGGGAATCAATAGGGGACCTCTCTGTCGAACCTAGCTCTTATTGTAGTTTGTGCTGCACCTGATAGTACCATGTCTAAGGATCAGACTTGTAGAACACGTTCCTGTACAAATTATGTTGAATTTGTTCATCGAATTAACTCTGTTGAAATTAAATATGACCCTACTGAAATTAGAGTATTAAACTTTGGGAAGCCAACAATGCTCTTAGGCAAGGTGATTACTGATTTGTGGGTTAGACATGAGTTAACTATTGTGTCATTGGAGGGCAAATGATTGATTGAACAACCAGTTCCTTAAAGGTGATACAAAATGAAAAAATAAGCTGAAATTGAAGTCACATGTGTCACTCACCAGAATGTCATGGACCACCTGCATATGAACTTTGATCTTGAACATGTAGGTTTGCTAAAGAAAAATGAAACACAAAGCTCAAGGTTGAGCTTGCATAGACCAAGACTAACTTTGCAATTGAGAGTATTAGTTAATACAAAAGATGTTTTTTGTGTTGTTAAAAAAGACTTTTACTTACCCTCTCATGTACGATCTTTTGTTATTGTCTATCCACTCTAGCCTTTGACCTTCCTACTTTTCCCACATCACCGGTGCTTGATTCAATATTTAATTTTGATTACATTTGTGGTGTATAACTTCTTGAGTAATACTAATGTTAGGTTTGCGTTTCTGGTTCGTGTCTATCTCCTATGTTTGTGTAAATGTTGTGTTATAGCTAACTGAGTTCTTGATTTTTAAGTTTTTGTGTAGGTTAAAGCCTCAATGGCTATGAGTATCGAATTTGCTTCTCTTAGTGTAGTGTATGCCTTCACAGTGTTTTATGATGTGAAAAAGGAAAGTGTATGCTTGTGTAATATTCATAACCCAATTGGTCTAATTACTTAATCCTCTAATGTGTTTGCTTTATGTATTGAGTTTTAAGAAATTGACATAACACAGATTGATCTATTCACTTAAGAAGGAATGGATTTTCATTATCCAAAAAAGGGAACTTGTTAGATCGAGAAAGATTTTGACAATTGATAAATAGAGGAAAAGAGAAAAGGAACCGCTTGAGTCGAGATGTCCCTTTCATACCGAATCCAACCAGGATAAGGAGAACCTCAAACACACGAATAAGAAGTTATAAAACGGTAAAAGGGTTGTTTTTTCGAAAATAAACCAATAAAAAAGATTTCTTTCATCAACGAATTCTTTTAAGGAAGAGGAAGCTTAATCATTTAAAATTTATTGAATATAAATTTATAAAATGATTCGGATTATATTAAATTCATAAATATATTATCCAAATAAATATTATGGATTGATATAATTGGGTTAAATATTTAAGTCTAACAAATATGAATGTACTTAAAATCTAAATTAATTGATTTGTGCGAACAGTAGATGAACACAATTTTTTAATCCCAATTTAATCTCATTCTTGAGGCCCATCTTAGCGTCACGTGTGCAAATAATGTTGCATGCCAAGTCAAATAAGAAACCAATAGCATCATGACACGTGTCAAATTCGACCAACCCACTCATAAAGTCTATATGTCATGTCACTTAAATCTGATTGGTCGAAGGGAATCCTATTCCAATCGCAACTCCTCTATTATAAAACTATAAATATGGTACTCATAATTAATAAAAGGGACAAAAAATTGAAATTGTGCACCACAAATAAGATCTAATAAAGAGACCCGCAATTGTGTAGAAAAATATCACGATTCCTTGTGGAAAAAAATGATTTGTAATTCGAAACAAAAAGCTAGAGAAAATCTATGGTACTAATGCCATAAAATTCTTTTTAAACCTACAAGTTTAAGAACTCAAGCATTCAACTTCAAGAATGATCAGGATCAAGAGCATTGGACTTAATAACAATCTCGAAGACCTTAAATTTAAGTAAAAGTCAAAGTCAAGATAAAGTTTTGTAATACCCTAAAACAAACTAAGGTGAACTAGAGATTCATAAATGTTTCATTAGTTAATTTTATGTTAAAATGAGTTATAATGATTTCCTTAGTCACTGTATGAGATTTGGTGACGTTTGGAGTTCAAATGTCCATGACGTTCGGAAGGTATGCCTTAGAAAGTGCTTGTGTGTCCTCATATGTTTAAACAAGTTTTACGTTTTCGTTTTGAGTGAAATTGATGTGGAATATTCCAAAGACCGAGATGACCATGTTCAGGGGTTCAACGTCCAGGTGCAACTCCACCTAGGACACACAAGGGGTCCTAGAAGAGGACCCAAGACTTGGCAACCAAGCTACCAAAACTGGGCAATCTACGCCCACGGTCTACTGGCCGTAGTCTCAACGACGCACTAAAGTTTAGGGGGTGTAGTACCAAACTTAGTGGGATATTATCCACGCCCCATCAGGATGGGTCGTTGATCAACCGACACCCAGTAGCTTGGGGTAGTCGATAGGCACCTGACGATTTGTTGCCAAGCTTGGGGTGTTTATGTAAATTCACCCCAAGTATTTTATGAACCTAGGATGATTATTTTAGGGTGTTTAAGGTATATAAAATTAAGTCCTAGAACTAGACAAAACCCCTCATTTCAAATATTCAAACTCTCTCTCTAAAGAAAGACTCTCCCAAAACCCATAGAAGCTTGGACTCAAGGAAGCGCTTGAAGGGCTGGTGGTGGACGCGTTATTCATCAAAATTAGTGGTTTTTCTTCTCATTGAGGTATGATATTCATCCTTTAACTCTCTTCCATTCAAGGAGTGATATCTAAAATATTTCAAAAAATGTTTTCAAACTCTATCTTCTTCTATCTTTGACTCTAAGCATGGGTCTTCATACAAAAATGTTTTAATGATTCAACTGTGTTGTTTTTATTGTTATTTGGTAATTTTAACATCAAAACCCTAATGAATCCATGCTTATGCATATTTCAAATTTATAACTTAAGAAATTGGTTAAATAAAAATGATTGTGTAGTGGTTGAGTTGTGGTTTCTTCATGTTGATATTATGGTTTATATACTCCCCAATGGGCTATTTTATGATGAATTGTTGGGTAAATTATGAATATGTGTTTAAATCTTGGAATAATGGTAACTTGGTCTCATTGTTTAGCTCTTATTATAAAATATTCTTGTGTAATACGGTCCACCTTTGGTGGCGGTGTTTACTTGAAATATATGAATGTGAATGTACTTGTGTATTGTGAATAAGTCCATGAAGGCATATTATGTGAAATATGATAATAATGATGTTGTTATTGTTGATGTGTTTTATGAAGCTTGTTATGTAAAGTATGCTAGAGATAATGTCTAAAGAATTATATGATTATGTGAAGCATGTTTAAGTGTGTAATATGATAAATTAAGGTTCAAGCATGTTTAGAATTAAATGTTGATAAAATGGTGATTAGGTGAAAGGTGTACTCACATGTACACTCACACACTCAACACTTGAATGAAGGAATGAAGTTAGCAAATGTGATTAAGGGGAGTTTTGGGGTGAACACTCTTTGTGAGTTGAGATGAAGTGCTTAGTAGAAATCAAACTATCTCCCAAAAGCTTTCTAAGATAGGTCGAAGGATGGATTCCCTTCGTGAGTTGAGATGTGGTGTCAACTAGTTATCCTTAACCTATAGTATATAATGTTGAGACTCCGTGGGGAAGTTATGATTAGCATAAACAGGCTATGAAGAAGGGGTGGTTGCACTTCGTAAGTTCAGATGTTGTACTACAATGTACCTCACTAGATGAGTACACCTCGTTAGTACAAAATGTGTTACTTAGTAGCAATCTATTAATCCCTTAACTATGCACCCACATAGGTTTAGCTATTGGAAAAGTCATGTAAAAGCTAAAAGAATAACCCTACTCTAGGCAAGTAGGAATACCTCATCCGATAAGGGCTAATATCGATATTCCTTGTCTAGCTCTCATGGTCTATGTCGGTTAAGATAGCCCCCACAGAAGGAAGAATGAACTAAGTCTCCTAAAAGAATGCACTATTTAGGGTAGGTGGTGGTATGGGAGAAGCGAAATGAGAGAACGACTTTCCAAGCACGTCCAAATAAAAATTCGAAACTAAGTGAGATACAAGGAAAAAAATATCCCTTCTTTGATTCTGACATTTATGAGATTTTGATGAGTTGATCGAGTTAAAGATCATTGACTTTCTAGATATAAAGTGACCCGATAAAGGTGGAAAAGCTAATGAACCAAATTATTGCAAGTATCATAGACTTGTGAGTCATCCTCTTCAAAAATGTTTTGTCTTCAAGGATAAAGTGATGTGATTGCTTAACGAAATGAAATTGTCATTGATGATGAAAAATCTCTATCACATTCAGCTCACTCAATCCAGTCCAATTATATATCTCTGAAAATCATAAAGACGAGTCATTGGAGCAGGAAAATTATATAGATAGTGATGAAGGCTGGATTCTTATAGCTAGGCATCGACACAACAAGTCAAGCTTATGAAAATAATCATCCAAGCGAATGATTAGAGGAAAATGGTGAAGAAATTAGAGAAGCAGAAATCAATAAAGCACCCAAAGAGGGCACAGGTAAAAGCGCAAGAAACTTCGACGTCCTTTGACTCTAGAAAAATTCTTACCAAGTTCATTCGACATAAAGTCTACTCAATACAATGTCGAGGCATCATATTTCAATGAAGATAAAGCATAAATATTGAAGGTGCCTACTACTAACAAAGAAGGAACAATGAGTGAATCCTCACAAAATGTGTCTCCTAGTGACAACGAAAGGGCAATAAGGGAAATCTTGTCAATTATATCCCCTTCACCCTCTGAAAAACATATGTCAAATCAATCAAGTCTGATAAGATACAAGCAAAAAAGTTGATGTGGTTGTCGGAAAGTTAAAAGCTTACTCTAAAGAACTTTGTCCAATTCTTAGTGAAGGAAAGATCATGTCTTCAAAGAAGAGATAACTTCGGGACTTCGCTATGTGACAAAAGAGAAGAAAAAATAAGGTCGACCATCTAACCTTAAAGAAAATGTATTGAGAGGGTAACTCTTCCAATCAGATGAATCGGTGGAGTAAACTTGCCTTTGAATACGTAAGGAAGTCAATCTAAATCAAGTGCAAGATATGGTTCTCCTTACAAAACGCAGAGGACAAGGTTTTGATACCAATGCTTACAATTTACTTGTGAAGGATGGATTTAACCATAATGAGCCATCAATGTTAAGGAAAGTCCCATAAGAAGATACAACTAGGCAAACATGGGAAGGCCTATGTTATAGCCAACCACCACCAATTCATATTTCCATAAGAAAGGAAAGCAATAACTATATAACTTTCAAAGATGAGGTCACTACTCCCTAAAAGCCTTTCGTCTTTGATCGACTTGGAGAATGGAATGCAAGAAATTTTGTTTTAGAGGTCAGGTCCATTGAAGAAGAATAACAAAAATCAGAGAAGTTATTTAAAAGTTGTAACTCCTTCATATTTGATTATAAAATATTTCAAAAGTTTGATTGAGGCGACAAGTGGAACTTGTGGTTTCGTGCAAAGATGAACTCAAAGCAAAGGCACACATTGTGGTTTACATCAAGGAGCACGAGGAAGATGAAGAAAGTGTTGGCTTCTCATATCATGTAACAATCCAAAATGAGTACCATTATTTGCCTCAAATGAAGATTGATGATAATTTAGAATACATTGTCAAGTGTTGTCATATATCTGTCAGTGACAATGATCCTTTATAAAAGAAAGATATTGGAGATGCTCCACCAGAACTTGAAGAAGAAGTAAAGACCACAATAGATCCTTTGAAGGAATTTAACCTTGGCATTGATGAATACCCAAGTCGAAATTAATTGAGTTCCTTTCTAGAAGTTGATGAAGAAATTATGTATATAAATATACTCAAAGAATATAGGGATGTATTCGCTTGGAGTTATAAAAAAAATGTCTGGATTGAATTCTAAATTAACGGTCCATCAATTGGTAGGAAAAAAAGTTTCTCATGCTGTTAAGAAAGCTCAAAGACGTTTGAGTCCAAACTTGGTTACATTGATAGAAAAATGAAGTTAGCAGAGGCAAGATTTATTCGTGAGGTAAAATATCCTAGATGGATTTCAAGTATTGTTCATATAAGGAAGAAGAATGGTCAAATTTGAGTTTGTGTTGACTTTAGAGATCTCAATAATGCATGCCCTAAATATGAGTTTACCCTTCCAATTCCATAGCTTATGATTGATGTCACCACTGCTTTTGGGGCGATTTCATTCATGGACGGTTCTTCTGGCTATAAACAAATCAGCATGGCACCAAAGGATGAAGAACTCATTGCATTTCTTACACCTAAGGGTATGTATTGTTACAAAGTGATATCATTTGGTCTAAATAATGTTGGTGCCATATATCAAAGGTCTCTGCGAAATATATTTGATGACTTACTCCACAAAAATGTTGAATAATATGGGGATGACTAGGTGGTAAAGTCTAGATGGAGGGGTGATTATTTGAAAGACATAAGAATGATGTTTGAGTTGCTTATAAGATATAAACTAATGATGAGTCCATTGAAATGTGCCTTCGGAGTTACTTTTGTCAATTTTATTGTCTTTATTGTAAGACAACGAGGAATTAAAATTATCAAACCAAAGTTGATGCAATATCTAAGATTCATGAACCTTGAAATATTCATTAGTTAAAAAGTTTCCAAGGAAAGCTAGCATACTTGACGAGGTTCATTTCAAATCTAGCGGGAAGATGTCAACAATTCGGTCATCTCATGAATAAAGGTGTTGCTTTTAATTGGGACCACACATATAGCGATGCCTTTTGATGTATCAAATCGTATCTAGATAAAGATCCAGTTTTGGCAGCCCTTATACCTAGAAAGACATTAACTCAATGTTATACATTGATGGTATAATAGGAAGAAATTTCTACATTTAACAATGAAATTATTATACTTCATTTGTCAAATGTAATCATAAACAAGCGTAGCAAAAAAATATTATATGTTGCTATGGAACTTTTTTCGTCACAAATAGTTAATTTATTTAGCCACAAATTTTAAGTCGTCGTTATTTAAACATTACATATTTAATGACAAAACTATGTTGTCACTACATCACACTTTGATTAAAGACAGTAAAATTATCATCACTGATAGATTATAGTATTAGTGACAAAAACTAAGGTCACAATTAATATAAAATTTTGTGGGAAAAGCTTACAATATTTAATAACGAACACTAACTTGTCGCTATTTTAAGAAAAAAAATTGTGACAAAGCCTTTTTGTGCCCAAAATTGTAACTAACTTTAAGACAAATAATAGTTTGTCACAAATTGGATACATTATTAGTGACAAGATAATTTGTCATTGAAAAATTAAAATTTGTCACTAATGGTACCTAATAAATGGCGCCAAACTATATTTTGGTGGGAAACTCAACTAGACAAAATTTTTCTACAAAATTTTATGTTTCTTCATTAGAAGTGTGTGGTTCATATATTTTAATACGAAATATAATTTTTGTCATAGAAAGTGCATAATTAGTGACGAATTATGTGTCGTACCTAATAATTTCGTAGCTAAATATCATGTTTGTTGTAGTGTTAATTTTAACATCATATAAAACAATATTGAAGATTATAGTAAAAATGTTCAAAAAAAATTGATGATTGTTAGTCTAGGTTAAGATGATTGTTTTTTTTAAAACTTTAGAACCATATTGTCTTAAACAATGACTGTGGCATATGAAGCAAGAACTTTGGTCATAATAGAACAATCAAGCATACAATGAGTATGAACATCTAGCTGAGAAAGAAAAATTGTTTTGTCCTTGTACTTTTAAGATGGATGACCTTTGCATTTTTACTCTTTTCTATTTTTATGATCATTATGCTTTAATATTTCATGCATGAAAAGTTATATAATAAGTTTCATCAGAAAATTGAAAGAAAGGTATTATTTAAGTCATGTATTAACTATTGGTGACAATGTTGACCAAAAATAGGTCAAAGACACTTAAATAGTTGATGAAGTTAATTGGGACTCAATTAATATTTTTAAAAGTTTATAATCTTTTAATAAATGCAAAACAACCCACACATCAAATTAAAAAAAACTTTTCACTCCCTCTCTCTCCTCAAACACTTTCTTCTCAAACGGTGGGTTCTCCTTTTCTCTCTTTGTTGGCATCAATATTTTCTCAAAATTGAAGTTGCTTCTTCTTCCAACCAATTTCTTTGACAACATTCAACTTTCGACGCTTATTCATCTATTCTAACTAGCCAAGGGAACATCGATTTGCAGGTAAGACTTTGTTCTTTTTTTTGGAAAGAAATTAGGGTTTTTAGTTCATTTATTTTAAAGTAATACTGGAATGAACAAATTGTTGTTGGTGTTTTCTGTTAAAAATTAGAGTTTTTTAGTTTATGTTTTATTTATTGATTTCATTCTTTTTGATATTGTGATGAAATATTAATATTTGTGGATTCTTTGATGAGACCCAATTACAACAAAATGAACATTGAGGATTATATAGCTCGCCTCAACTATCTAATGGCATATTGAGGTGTAGTTCTTGTTTCT
The DNA here is from genome assembly GCF_036512215.1 of Solanum lycopersicum. Taxonomy (NCBI): domain Eukaryota; kingdom Viridiplantae; phylum Streptophyta; class Magnoliopsida; order Solanales; family Solanaceae; genus Solanum; species Solanum lycopersicum. Next base: position 11,142,713 of record NC_090809.1, on the reverse strand, counting down.
TATTTAATTAACAACATGTTATCATATATAGATGAAGTTGATGCATGTTTGTGGTAATAGACACGAGAGTGTCTCTAGAATATCATTGCTCATATTTGATGATGTTGGTGTGGCCCTAGAAAGAGAAAAATTCTCAGGATGTTAACTATTTCGTATATTTAGGCTTGCCTTTGACAATTTCATGGATGGAATGACAATTGCTGCAAATTTTTTCTAGTTTTAATAGACGATATAGTGCAATTTTTATGCTAATTTGTTTTTGGTGTTATCTTGATGCATTTTTGCTGCTAATTTTTCCTAGTTCTGGTGATTAGTCAAACGTTCATATATAGTTTGTTATGTGTTACTTTTCATCTCCGATTAATAAATTGTCTCTAGTTAAGCAATGACAATAATACCTCAGTTCCAAGCTAGTTAGTGTCGGCTATATAAATCTTCACTGTTTATTGCTTTGTTTTTTGTATGATGCACGAGTTGATTGTAATTTGTTTTTAATTTTTTTATTTGTAAATAAAATGATTTCCAAAATAAAAACAAGTGAATGACTCTCTTATAAATCAAGTAAAGTAGCTAAAGTAAAAAACCATTAGAAAAACTTGTTGAAGAAGTAAATTCACAAAAAGATGATGTTTTACCTTCTGTAGATGTGCAAAAACAAAATAAGAATATGTAAATTTTAGAGTAGGAAGATAAAAATAAAAAAGAAAAGGAAATAAATGATGAAGAAGGAGATGATGAAGAAACTGAAAATGATAAAGAAGATTATGAGGAAGTTGAAAACGAAAGTGAGGAAGGAGATGAAAATGAAAGTAGTGAAGGAGATGAAAATGAAAGTGATGAAGGAGATGAAATTGAAAGTGATGAAGGAGATAAAAATGGAAATGATGAAGGAGATTATATTGAAAGTGATGAAGGAGATGAAGATGTTGTTAGAACTTTTAATATTGACAAGTTTCGGGTGGAGATGCCTATAGATGACCCTACAGATTTGAAAGGTGAATTGGTTGTAAAATCAGCCATGTTTGTATTTTTAGAATGATACTGATGGATGAAAAGTTGGAGGATTTCTTCAAGTCGAGTTGTTTTGGATACTTTTTTTATTTGCCGGATAGTAACAATGCACGTTTTCAAATGAGCATGTTGTATGATCTTCTCAAGCGCAGGATCAAGTATAAGGGTGATAATGATCATGCTTTGAAAGATAAGAACAAGAAAATGGATGAGATTTGGATAAACTATTGTGGTATGCCGGTATGTTTTGGCATGAAAGAATTTGCCATAGTAATTAAATTAAAATGTCATCCTCCTTCTGAACCTCTTCCAAAAATTACACCCTTAAGAAAGTCAAGAGAATAAAGATATCAAAATCAGTAAAGACTGGCAAGAAAGATAAAAATCCCTCCAAGACAGTCAACACCAAAATCAACAAAGGCAAAGAAAAAATAATAATAAAAATGATTTGTTGACTATTATTGGACCAAGTTATAAATTCAAAGATTTGTTAGAAGATCTCAAGAGCAAAAAAGTTTTAAAGAAGCACAAAAAACGATTGTGCTTAGGTTGGCTTGTGCAGGACATTTTATGGCCTACAAACATCAACAATGTCTTAGATCTTGGTTAGTTTGTGCTTGCTCAGGATTTGGATGAATTCAACAATTATCTATGGGGTAATGATAGATATTTCACGACTGTCGAATATTTATTGTCAAAGTTATCTTAGAATACAAACAATTTATACGAATTTCCTTGGACTTTTTTGGTAAATTTCACCTCTAATTTTAGTGTTTTATTTATTTATATTATTGTATAATTATTTTAAATTTTTATTTTCATCATCTTTGTATTTTTAGGCTTTAGCATTTGAAGCAATACCTTACATTAGGAAGCTATTCAAGGATCACTCAGAAGAAATTTCTTAACCTAGGATTCTTAGGTGGTTATCTGCCAAAAACAACCCAAAAATAAATTTTGTTGATCTCTTCAATCCTCCTCCTGATATAGTAAGTCTTCTATAGAATAATCTTCATTCAAATTAATTGATTATCTGGTTTGCTTCCAATAAATGACTTATCTATAGTCATCTATTGCAATAGATGGGTGATCTGTTAGAAGAAAACATAAGAGTTTGCTATTGTTTTACTTTCATCCAACAGTTGACTAATCAGTTGCAATGGATTAGTCATTTGTTGAACGAAAACTTGATCATTTGCTACTGATATACTTTCATCCAACAATTAACTAATTTGTTGCAACAAATAGGTCATTTGTTTGATGAAAACTTAATCATCTACTACTTATTTACTTACGCCCAACAAATGACCTATTTGTTGCAACAATATGTCATTTGTTAGACAAAATCTCAATCGGTTGCTACTGATTTACTTACAACCAATAAATGACCTATTTGTTGCAACAAATAGGTCATTTGTTGGATTAAAACTTAATCATTTTCTACGGATTTACTTACGTCCAACAAATGACCTATTTGTTGCAATAAATAGGTCATTTCTTGGACGAAATCTCTATCGTTTTCTATTGATGTTGGTGTTGATATTGGTAATGTTGGTGCTAAAATTGGTGGTGAGCATGTTGATGATGTTGGTGGTACATATGGTGGATTCACTCCATTCAGTAGACGTACCACATCTTTTACTCCTTTTTCTAGATCATGTTCTGCATGTAAATATGAAGAACGCAAAAATAAAGAGGTTCAATTAATATCTACTAGTGAAGATGTGATGAAGTCACTTGATGCTCTTACTAATGTTGTTAAGGAATTGATATTTAAGAGAGGTTTTATTCCATCACGAAAAATTTCAGAGCTATTCACACCATTGAAGATTAAGAGAAGAAAAAAAATCAATTTTCAAGATATTGTCAAATATGAAAAAGAGACAACAAACTGCAACAACTCCTCTTCCTTGTAATGTTGAGTCATCTTTAGGAGCCATGGAAGAGCAAAAGAAGTTGTAGAAGTTATGAGGCTGCTAAAGTCATATTTTGTAAGCTGAAGAACCTAATATGCATTGTAATTTATGAAGGCTTGTCATATTTAGTTAATCATATTTTATAATTCCTGATGACAATATTTTATAATTAATAGATGTTCAGTTATTTTATCACGAATTTCATCATATTTTTAGACTTCAAAATGTTAAATTATATGAGTGATCTATTGCAACAAATAATATAGATTAGACATTTGTTGTAACAAATTTATATATTTGTTGCAACAGAAGAATCCTCCATTGCAACAGATAAATATATATGGGTCATCTATTACAAACAAATAATACATATTAGACATTTGTTGTAACAGGTGGGTTATCTATTGCAACAAATAATGCATTGAGATTATAACTAAATTTATAATTTAAAGGTAATTATAATTAAATAAATTAGTTTATCACTATTTATCGGCTAATGAAGTGTTTCATATCAAAATAAACAATTGATCACTTTATTTAAGACGCAGACAGTTAGATGATAATGTAATTACTCTACATAGATGAACATGTATGCTTGATTATTTCCAATGGATGGGTCATCTATTGCAACAAATAATGCAAATGAGACATTTGTTGTAACAAATTCCTATATTTGTTGCAACAGATGGATCATCCATTGCAACAGATAAGCATATATGGGTCATCTATTGCAAACAAATAATACAAATTAGACATTCGTTATAATAAATGGGTTATCTATTGCAACAAATAATGCATTGAGATTATATCTAAACCTATAATTGCAAGGTAATTATAATTAAATAACTTTATTTATCACTAATTATGGGCTAACGAAGTATTTCATATCAAAATAATCAATTGATCACTTTATATAAAATGAATACAGTTAGTTGATCATGTAATTAATCTACAATACATTGAAAATTAAATTGAAATTATTAATTAAAAGGTAATTATAATTAAATAACATTATTTATCACTAATTATGGGCTAATGAATCATTTAACATCAAAATAATCAATTGATCACTTCATTTAAAACAAATACAGTTAGTTGATCATGTCATTACTCTACAATATATTGAAAATATAATTGAACTATTAATTAAAAAATAATTATAATTAAATAACGTTATTTATCACTAATTATGGGCTAATGAAGTATTTCATATCAAAATAATCAATTAATCACTTTATTTAAGATGAAAATTGTTACTTGATCATGTAACTACCCTATGATACATTGAAATATAATTGAACTTATTAGTTAATTGGTAATTATGATTAAGTAACTTTACTTATCACTATTATGGGATAATGAAGTATTTAATATCAAAATATCAATTGATCATTTATTTAAGACGAATATAGTTACTTGATCATGTAATTACTCTACAATAGATGAGCATATATGCTTGATTATTTTCAATGGATGGGTCATCTATTGCAACAAATAAAACATATTAGACATTTATTATAACAAATTTGTATAATTATTGCAACAGAGGAATCATGCATTGTAACATATGAGCATATATAGGTCATCTATTGCAAACAAATAATACAGATTAGACATTTTATTGTAACATATGAGTTATCTATTGCAATAAATAATGCATTCAGATTAAATTTCTATATTGTTGCAACAAATGATCATATTTATTTGATTATTTCCAACGTATGAGTTAGCTATTGTAATAAATAATGCAATAGACAAAGCATAAAATGCAAAATAGGCAAAGTTTGTTGCAACGAATGAGAATAACTAATATATTATAATAAATATGAACATACATAATAAATCAAAATGAGTTAAAATTATCAGATTCATAACTAAGTACAAAATAGTTATTTCACTATTAATTACAGAGCTTTTCGAACTGTGCATGTTGTTCTCTTGTGTCCAATATTTTTTACATATTTTGAACACTTACTTTTTTTCTTGTTGAAAATGATTCCCCGACTCCACTCCTCCTCTTAGTTCGCCTTCTTCCCAATTTGCTTGGGTAAAAATATGGACGAGGTATTTCTCTCTCCAAAATCTCCAAAGGAACAATCCAAAAATCTTCAGGAGGCACCAGATTAATCTCCTCACAATATGCAATTATGTATTCTTTCACCGAATAATATGAAGACGAGTACTCATAGATCTTATTTCCAAAATGTGCACCATATTGGGATCGAAGAGCTGCCATACCATGTGGACAATATATTGTTTCCAAGTCAAAAACTTTACATGTGCACATTCTTCTTTGAAGATCGACTGTGAAAACATCACCATGACCGTTGATACTAAACTTGTAATTGGCTATTTGATGGGTCAATAACACGTTTACCAAATTGCTATTCTTTTATATTTGTTTTTCCATTGAAGCAACAAGTATGTTTGTTGAGTTGAACAACTCCATACGCCTCTCATGAAATAATTTTGCAAATCTCATATTTATTTCATCAAATAAAGTGACGATAGGAAATTCTCTTTCAACATCAAACATTGCATTCATGGATTTAACAATGTTTGAGGTCATAATATTATACATATACAAAAAAAACTTAATAAGACATATAATTATATAAAGCTTAAACAAGTTTCTCAATATATAATATTTGTACCTATTTTTCAGACAAAATGCTCTACTCCATCTATGATTTCCAACTTATTCGATATGTTTGGCTGCCTTGGATACCATATTCCTTATTTGATTGAAATTGTCATAGAACTCAACTTTATTGTACGCTTTCGTTGCATTATAAAAATGAGATATGATCTTTGCATTGTGAAAATTATTTCAAATATTTTCTCCAAGGTGCCTCATGCAACAACCATAAGGAGCTGATGGATACACAATTGAAAGCATCTTTCGGATACTTGAATGCCTATCAGATATTATGTATAGCTCATCAGTATTATCTACATAACCTCTCATTTGTTCAAAAATATATTGATATGATGCATCACATTCTTTATCCACTATACAAAAAGCACCTATACAATATGATGCGCTGCATCTTGCGCCACTACCGATAGTAAAACTCCTTCATACGTGCTCTTCAAGAATGTCCCATCAACAACTATGACTTTTATCAATTGTTGAAAACCTTGAATCCAAGTTGTATATGCTACAAAAAAAGTACTTGAACTTGCCATTTTCATCAACCTGCAATGTTGTCTTACTTCTTGGATTTGCGGACTAAAGCATAAAGTGGTATGCATCAAACTCCATGATCGTGCTCATGTGTTCCCCTAACCAAAGACTTTGCAATCTCCACACCCTTATATATCATCCAATAACTCAATTTACAACCAAATTCTGTGGGGAGTTGATTGGTCATATCTCTTGTAGATGGACCTTACCATTGAGAAAGTTATTTTTTAAGTACTTACTAAGGACTTTTGTTGTGGCATGTGGATTATGACTTATAATATTCTCTGAACCACATGTGTGATATTTTTTATAAATCTTATTACAAAATATGTCAGAGCTTATGAATTTCAGATCCCTCAACCACCACTTGGACTGTGGATGTGCGCATTTAAAACAATACACACTACTCGAATTAATCACCTTTGCAAGTCTGAAATATTTTTTCAAGAAATCAATATGCAATGAAGTGGCTAGTTCTTCTTTGTTCTTGAATTTCATTCCTATGTAAAAACCTGTCTCATCATCTTGAAGATTGTTCAACTGGTTTAACTGAGAACTCCCCCTATATCAACAATGGGTTTAGGTGTTTGGTCATCCTCCACATTATATATGATCTCATCATCTGAAATATTCATGTTCATCTCATTCAATTCATTATTGAACAAATTTTGTTGGTCTTGTTTTACATTTTCATTCTCTCTCGGCTTTCAACAATATACACCCTTAAAATGGACATAGTTGCATCACTCAGATAAGCACGCAAACAGAATTGATTGTTAATCTTTAAAGATAGGACCCTCTGTTTTTCAAAAGACTTATGCATGTCTGATGACAAGATCATTTGGTTGAAAATTTAGTTCACAATGGCTAATGATTGAGTTCACAAAATCATTATACAAAATATCCCTTTGGACGTTCATTAGTACTGACTCTGACATGTCATCATCTTTCCAACGCCAAATAAATCGAGTGTTCTTCTCAATCCATACACCATAACTATCAACAACTATTGTTATTGATTCTTCCATTAATGGTACCTAAAGGAATTTATTAAAGATATTTAGTAATGATTGTATAGAAAAGTTAAGTGGATATATACAGTTAAAAATCATATGCACGATCATTGTCCCAACAAGTCAATAATCTATAGCAACAAGTAGGTCATCCATTGCAGCAAATGATGCACTTGTTGCAACTGATGATTCACTTGCATGTCCTGAACCAAAATCTTATCTAACTTGTAAGTCAATTTTTGTAACAGATGAGTCATCTGTTGCAATATGTGACTTACTTGTTTGGATATATTTCTGGTTTTGTCCTTGTTTGGCCTTGTATTGTAACGTGTATTCAACGGGTAAGACATTTGTTGCAACAAATGAGTCGTATGGTGCATCAGATGACTCATATGTTACAATAAATGACTCATCTGTTGTGACAAGCTTTTGTTCTTTTCCTAACTGGCCTGATAGTGTAATATGTATCCAATGGGTAAGCCTTTTGTTGCAACAAATGACTAATCCGGTGCAACATATGACTCATTGGTTGCAATACATGACTTATCAGTTGGGACTTACTTCTGATTCAGTCCCAGCTTGACATGATACGATAATATGTATCCAACAAGTAATCTATATGTTGCAACAGATAACTTACCTGTTGGGTACGCGATTGTACTTTTTTGAAGAAATACTCAAACAATCAAAATAAAAATTTAAAGTAAAAATCATTAGTTTACATACCAAAATCGCATATGATGTAATGCTCAAATATATGAATGAATATTGTTCTTAAAGCAGCAGTACAATGTTAATATCCATTGAAGAACAAAACACTGATGAACAATAAAAATAATACGGTGATGAACAACAAGAAGAAGAATGAAGAAGAAGAAGAAGAAGAACAATGGTCCCCAAAAAAGAAAGAATAAGCAAAAGAAAAAAGAGGGAAATGTGAGCCATTGGTAGATTTTTCTTCACTCAATTTCTTAATATTTAGGGTTTTTAAATTAGATGGACTAAAGTATAAAATATAAAAACTTAGGAATGAACAATTTAACCCCTTAGTTCTTAATTAAAAATTGTCACCCCTACTCAATACTTAAAACTTGAGACACCAATTCCTAATTTTGAAATTTTTTTGTAACCCTTATTTCATTGTCCAAGTTTCATTTGCTTATAAAGTATTTTATTTTATGTCCAAACTTGCTGATAGTAAGTAGTAAAACAAACCATTAGGATTCACTAGATAAAAATCAGATTTTCAAAAAGAATTTTACTTGTAAACATTTTTATGTGACTTTCCTCCCACTAATTATTATGGGGCAGTGATCTTTACTAGTCTACAAATTCTTTCACACTATTCGTGTATCAAAATTTAACTGTTTTAAAAGGTTAAACTTAAATATACTTCATAATGTGACATTATCTTATACCTTTTTTTAGATAACTGCGTCTATAATATACTTTGACTAATATATATATATATATATATATATATATATATATATATATATATATATATATATATATATATATATATATATATATATATATATATATATATATATATGACAGTAAAAATATATATAAACATAGACCAATAATGTAAAATGTTTACTTTGGTCTAACCAACAAATTCTATCAAAAGGCACCATATTTATACTAGAAATGATATTTATATTACTGCTGTATATGTCAAGTGCACATATGTTTAAAGGAAAAACCTTTGGTATGAACCCATGAGGATCGCCTAGTTGTTTGGACTCAAATTTAAAACCCTTTGTCAGTGAAAACATAGGGTTTGACTTATGGATCGAGCTCGTAGCTATTGCATAGGGGCAATGACGCACCCAATTAAGGATAGAGGCTAGGGATTTTCTTTATCATCCAAACAAAACCTACGATATGATTCAGAAAGGGTGAGACTACTCCTACATATTCGATGCTACATCCTTATTATCCCATCCTCAAGACTGAACTAAAGAGCATAGTTGGCTTGAGCAGCGCACATATAGAAGTGGTAGCAAGAAAGTCAATAATACTTTTCTTGTCCTTCTACTTTTTGTTAAGGGCAAAGAGAAACATTTTTGCTACTGAGAAGGTGAACAGTCATCGTGAAGGTTTAAGACTTAGCCAAGCGTCAGCGAAGCTAGATTCTTAGGTGTTTAGCAAAGCGTTGTTATAGCATTGAAGCCCTATCCGTTATAATGATGAGCGAGGACGCTACACCTTCTCCATCGAAGCAGTCAATTGAGTTTTAAACTAATTAGCTCCTTGATAATGTTTGAAAGACCAATTTTAGGATTTCCACTACTTATTTCGTTCTTTAGAGTAGATCTTCTTCTTTTTTTTGTTAAAATATAAAGGACTATATATAATTTAACACGCAATTATTTACATTAAAGGTGGTGTTACTTATCTTTTCTTGTATGGCGTTTGGATTTAAACTCAATTTTTAGAATATGTATACAATTCAAGAAGTAAATTATTATATTTTAGAGTTTATGGTTAAATGACTTCTCAATTTATTAGTCAATTATTGAATACACACTTATATTTCACGAGGATCCTATTATCCCCTTCACATTTTAAAAGTAGAATATTTTGTCCCTTAAAAGGTTACACCCAAATTTGTGGTAAGTAGTAGTTTGCACAGGCGTTGCCTGTGGGGTTTTATTTGCCCTGATTTCTTATCATAAATAGATTTTCCTTTTAGAAAAAGGTTTTGGATTGACTAATCCTTTTTATAGTCGGAAAAGGTTTAGAACTCTATAAATAGAGACATATTCTTTCTAACTTAATCATCATTCACAATGTAGTCTTAAGAGCTTTGAGAGTTTTGGTTAGAGGGAGAATTTATGGGTCACAAGCTTGACACGTTATCACTTGTGTGAACCTCCCATGTATTCCGAGTGATTGGTTGAGGTTGTTTTTCTCTATATTTTGTACTCTCATATTTATAGTGGATTGCTCATCTCCTTTGTGGACGTAGGTCGAGTGACCGAACCACGTCAAATCTTTGTGTCTTTTGATATATTTCTTGTTGTCTTCTTACTCGTAGTCTTTCGAGGATTGCATTGCTAGATTCCGTATTTACACCTGCTTATTTTCTTTCCTAACAAGTGGTATCAGAGCCAGATTCAATGACGGAGTCAGGTTCAGTGGTTCGATAATCAATGATTGAACCAGGTTAGAAAGAGGTGTTCATCTTGGCGGGTGTTGTTCTAGCTGCAACCATTTTGACAGTAATGAAGATTTTGTTGGAGAAATTGTTTCAGAGAGGTTCTCTGTGTTGAGACATAAATTTTGCAAAGGAGATTATGGAGAGGAGAAGCAAGTTGTTGAAGATTAAGTGAAGAAGGTGGACAAATTTATTTTGTCAGAAATTCAGGCCAAGGGGGAGGTTTGTTGGGTTTTATTTGCCCTGATTTCTTACCATAAATAGGTTTTCCTCTTAGGAAAAGGTTTTGGATTGACTAATTCTTTTTTGGTAGGAAAAGGTTTAGAACTCTATAAATAGAGGCATGTTCCTTCTAACTTAATCAGCATTCACAATGTAGTCTTAAAGGCTTTGAGAGTTTTGATCAGAGGGAGAATTTATGCGTCACAAGCTTGATACGTTATCACTTGTGTGAACCTCCCATGTATTCCGAGTGAATTGGTTGAGGTTGTTTCTCTCTGTATTTTGTACTCTCATATTTATAGTGGATTGCTCATCTCCTTTGTGGACGTAGGTCGGTTGATCGAGCCACGTTAAATCTTTGTGTCTTTTGGTATATTTCTCGTTGTCTTCTTACTCATGGGCTTTTGAAGTTTGTTTTGCTAGCTTCCGCATTTACACCTGCTTATTTCGATCCTAACATTGCCAAATAAACATATTGTACTTTTTAAATAAAAATATTATTTTTCTTCTTTTTATTATTTCCCTTTTATATTTGTTTTCTTTTCTATTTCAGCCCATTTCTTTCTTTTCGTTGACTTAAAAAAATTTCTGTCATTGAAGTAGATTTTTCGAGTTCCATTTCTAACCTCAAAAATTTTAGTCTATTAATTTTTGTTTGAATTATTTCCAGAGAAATTCTCAATTTTCTTATACAACTATTTCAATATACAATATTTGGACATTTTCAGACTTAATTTGTAGTTCTCATACCATTGGATAATTATCGACTTCAAAATCTTCAATAATATGGGGTACAATGCTAGTATTCACCGCCAATCAAGAATTTGACGGAACTGTAAATCTTATACATGCATATGACGTTATATTTCCAGTAAAAATAATAACTTAGCCAATCTTGAATATCTAGATTTGGTAATTTATGGGTCTCTGATGAGAATATTGTTAGAGTTTGGGAAGCTAAAAAATGAAGTATATTTAAATGAGATATGAATTTGATTGGGGAAATCTTTGAACGTTTACGTATTTTCAAAGTCGTAAGCATATTGATTTGTCTTAAGGACAAAAACTTCTAAAGAATATGATGTGGATATACTTGTATAGTAATCACTAATCAATTGTCGCATCTGATTCGAATATGGGTTTCATCAACTTTGTGCATTGTTGTACTTGAAGTAGTAGAAAGTTAATTGTGAAAGATACTAATTTTGATATTGATGCTTTGTTGTTTTATTTACTCAACTGAGTTTCCTCTATATTGTTCAATTTTGTGTTCTTGTGATTGAACTTATGAACACTTAGCTATGAAGAAGTGTTGATTTTTAATTTGATTTCAGTATTCTAATAATATTTAAGTGAAGTAGAAAGAAGTAAAAAGATAGCGTTAGTAGTAATTATTACTTTCTCCGTCCGGTATTATTTGTCATGATTTCTCTTTTTAGAGTCAAATTATAAAAATTTTAACTAATATTTTAAGATGTGTTTTTCATCATATTAATATGCAAAGCAATTTATGCTATTTTTCATAAAATTTTAGAATATCTAATTTTTTTTGTTTAAATTATCAAATTAATATAATCTAATTTTACTTTAAAAGTTAATCAAGTTAACTTTCAAAAAATGTAACATAACAAATAATACCGAACGGAGAGAGTATTGATTGTGAGGTTGTTTCACACTTTTTTCAGACAACTTAAATCAGAATTGTTGAAGAAATAGAGAAAGAAAGAAAAAGGAGAAAAAGAAAGTAAAATGGAAAAGATAAATAAAAGTAAACGGTAGCATAAATAAATTTAAAAAATCAAAAAAAAATAATATGAAAAAGAAAAAGTAAGAAGCCCGTCTCTCACTCTATTTGAGAACGTGAATTACATTTTCTTTGCCAACTTAGCATTAGGGAGCAAATAATTCTATTACTTCTTTTATTTCATTTTATGTGACATTTTTTTTAGTAATACAATTTAATTTTAACGAGATATTTGCGTATGAAATCTTTAAATATTTTGAAATGAAAATTATATATTTGTTAACTACGTAAAGAGTAATATAAGTCACAATAATTGATGATTCAAAATGTTAAAATAATCTATGAAAAACTTACAGTCTAAGATAAACTTGTTTGAATCTCAAAATACGAAAAGTGACACATAAAATGAAACGATGTAATGGGACCCTTCTAAAATATAAGCGTGTAGTTAAAATCGACTAATAGGTATATACGATCTCACAATGCATGGTACTCCTCGATAGTAATTAGCATGCCACTAGCACGTTAGTCGGGTGCGCAAAACCATGTTAAGCAAGCATTGCAATACAATATTTTCATTAATTCTTCAAAAAGTTAGTTTCAATATTATTATCTCTTGATTTGGTACTCTCTTATTTATTAATTAGTATTTTCCAATTAAATTTTTTAAAAAAAAATCCAAGTCTTACGGTATAATTTCCCTATCCCTTTTTCCTCTCTTATCTACTTGTTTGTAACTAACATTACCTTAATGAAGGTATATATGTAACACCAACTTAATTATCGTTATTAATTGATGATCAAATAAATCTAAGACAATGGCAACGGGGACTTATGTTCGATTAACAAAGGATCAAGAATCTTCATTGCAAAATATTACTCCTGGCGAGCTTAATCAACCTATTGATGTCCAAAAGGTTATTTCACTCTTTCATTTACATTTCTTCTAATTATATTCAATTAGAATTAATAAGTCGATGAATAGAGAAAAAATGGATCTGATCTTCGCCCTGCCCTGCATGTGAGAGTTGAACGAATGTAAAAGTATATTCCCCTTAACTATATATGCATGCATGCATCGTCAATTATAAATTATTCAGACTATATGTTTATGTAATCGAGTAAATTGATGGAGAAAAAAACAACTCATCTAAAAGGTGGTGAAGAATTTGCATTGTATATATATATATATATATGTATATGTGTGTGTGTGTGAGAGAGTTTTATTCCCTCATAATAGTGAAATTGTTAAATATTTGACAGCAATCATGTGCTAAATGTGAACATTGTGGGCAAAATCTACCTCCATCATATGAACCTCCTGCTGATGAAGATTGGGCAACTGGAATATTTGGGTGTACAGAAGATGTTGATAGTTGTAAGTGACATTTTTAAGATTTATAACTTGAATCATTTTTTTGCGATTTTTGATGTATAATTTTTAGGTTTGGTTGGGCTATTTTGCCCTTGTGTTTTGTTTGGACGACACATGGAGACGTTGAATGATGAAATATCAAGCAGAGGAGCTTGTGTTGGTCATTTGGTGTGCATTGAAGGTGGCATTGCTCTTGCTGCACTTACTGCAGCATTTCATGGCATTGATCCTGATACTGCATGCCTTATTACTGAAGGTCTTCTCTTCTCTTGGTGGGTTTGTGGTATCTATACTGGCATGGCGAGACAAATGTTGCAACGAAAATATCATCTTAAGGTGAACTACTCAACTTCTCTTCTTTTTTTTCCATTCTATGCAAAGTAAAATTGATGTTGGCAACCATTGAGATTATCACGGATGAAGTGATGATCGATTTCAATGTGTTATGGTACATTCAGATATTTGGCATAGCAACCATGCTATAACAAACTATATACTCCCTCCACTTAAAAAAGAATGACCTCCTTTCCTTTTTTTGGTAACAACTTTTCACGTGGCATGTTGAAGGCCACAAGATTAAAGCGCAATTTTGTACATTTGACATAAATTTAATTTAGGACAACATGATCAAAAGTTTTATTTATTTTCTTGAACTCCGTGTCAAGTCAAATTAGATCATTCTTTGTGAAACAAAGGAAGTAAATATGAATGGTGATCATGATAATGAGTTGCTTAGTAAACTTTAATCGTATTTGCAATAATATATATGATGATGATGATTGATGGTGTTGTTCGATTACAGGATTCACCATGTGATCCATGTATGGTACATTGTTGTTTACATTGGTGTGCAATGTGTCAAGAACACAGAGAGATGAAGCTTCATTTATCATGTAATGATAATCCAACAACAACACTTGTAGATCCACCTCCACTTCAAGAAATGACCACTACAACTGAAAATAATGATGATCAGGTTGTAGCTGATTCTTCTGGCAAAGAAATTGTACCATATGAAGATTTGGATATAGAATCCCCCTAAATACCCATCTTGTACATTTTTAACTTTTTTTAAGCTGAGATTTATCGTAAACAACTTTCTCTACAGTCTGTGAAACACTCTACCAGCTTCGAACTTTATTTGTGAGGTCATACTGAGAATTAATGTTGTTGGGGGAACATATTTCTTTGTTTTGCATTAAAGAATTTAGTCATTTGACAATAAAATAGAATTTATTTCCTTTTCTTAGTATTATTTGTTGCACACCTTATGAGTTCTTACTTTCATTCTGAAGATTTATGAACAGCAAAGAAGAAGAAGAAAACTAGCAGAAGAAGCATAGAGAGAGGAAATAAGGAGAAGAATATTCTATTATTCCAAACTTAGCGTAATTACATTCTAGAGCTCCTCTTTATAGTAGTTGATATCTTGATCACACTTAGTTATTCTAATAGACTTACAATTAATCATAACTAACTAACTAAATTAATGGAAATTTAGTTACAATATAACAGTGATTTAGGGAACACGTACAAGGACTAGGTTCACACATTTGACTTTGGTTCATTCTTCACATTCTCAACACTCCGTCTCAAGCTAGGAAGTGAGAAGATGTTTAGAACTCCCAGCTTGGAGCTGAGATGTTGGAGTTGTACTTTTGTAAGTCCTTTAGTGAGAATGTGAGCTTGTTGATCTTGTGAAGGAATGTACTTGGTAGACACTAACCCTTGTGTGATTTTTCTCTTATAAAATGACAATCAATTTCAATGTGCTTGGTTCTCTCATGATAGACTG
Organism: Solanum lycopersicum; assembly: GCF_036512215.1. NCBI lineage: Eukaryota > Viridiplantae > Streptophyta > Magnoliopsida > Solanales > Solanaceae > Solanum > Solanum lycopersicum. The sequence goes on along the minus strand of NC_090809.1, from coordinate 11,127,284 downwards.
GATTGGCTGCAAGTTGCGTTGAAGCTTTCCTATCAATATGTATGTTCATAGGTAGTGACACTTCAATGCTGAGTTCCTGCATTAAATCTTTCAGCCATATACACTCTATCATAATGGTAGCAATACTCTTATATTCAGCTTCAGCCGAACTCCTAGAAACAGTTGTTTGCTTCTTTGACTTCCATGAAACTAGAGACCCTCCAAACTGCACAAAGTAACAATTTATTAATCTTCATGTTAGAGGGAATGTTGCCCAATCTGCATCACAATAAGCAATGATTGTATTCTTTGAGTAACTAGACAGTAGTAGGCCTTGTCCTGGTTGGTTTTTCACATCTCACATTCCTTAGTGTTGCAGTCATATGTAACTTCTTAGGTAGTTGTAGAAATTGACTAAATGTATGAACTCTATAGGAGATGTCAGGTCTTTTCATAGTTAAATATAGTAATTTGCAAACTATCCTTTGATAAGCTCCTTGATCAGTTAGTGGATCAGGTTCTGTCATCTTTGTCTCTTCATCATACTGTTTGGTTATCAATTTTGAGTTGGTGTTAATTGGAGTTCCAACTGGTTTAAATGCACTTAGACCATTTTCAGAAATTAATTCAAGTGCATACTTTCTTTGAGGCATAGAATGCCTTGCTTTGATCTAGCAAATTCAATTCACAAGAAATACCTTAACTCTCCTAGTCTTTCATCTTGAAAGCATGCTTCAAATGATCCTTTGTTTCTTCAATTAGGAGCAGATTACTTCTAAGTTATTAGCGTGTTGTAACAACCCTAAAAATGACTATGTTAAGTAATGTCTAACGTATCTAGAATGCCTAGATTGGACCGGGTTCACACAGATTGATGCACATAAAACTAGACCTCTGAACCTTTGCAACAGCCAATCCAACTAATCTGGTGAGTTAGTTGAGCTAGAAAAGGTTGGTTCCAACCATGTAGGGCTAGCGAATATGAAGATTTACCCGGATGAGTCTTTACCGGACTTAAAAAGGGGAAATAATAGGTTTGGAGGGTCTAGGGGTAAAATGGTCTTTTTTCAGGCTAAGAGTAGTATCATAATTACCCTAAATATGTAATTAATTATTCAATTACTATGGTGGATAGGCATTTTGGGTAGAAAGGATAGAAATTTGCCCATTGAGCAAAATCTTGCTCCATCCGGGTTCGAACCTAGGTGGGAGCAATGATTTAACATAATTATTTATATTGGACCATTAATTTAATTAATTAATATTTAAATGCTGATTTAAGGAAAAAGAAAATCAGATTATTATTATTTATTTATTAATTAATAGGGCGGTTTGGGTCGGGTTGACCAAAGGAACCCGTTTTCGCGATGGGGACGTCACGGGTTCGATCCTCGATGGAAGCGACGCCCAAGTGAATTAAAATGGGGTTTAAAATCTGATTTTTTTGTAAGGGCAATAAGGTCCTTTCACGTGTGATTTAAGTAAATCAGATTTTTACAATTTAACAAAACCTTATTTTGACTAAGTCTAAAAGTACAATCCTAATCCTAAGGAACCACTTACTTCTCACATTTATCCTCTCTCTTTCACGATCAACTCTCTCAGTTTTGCGTTTTATCTACTAACAAAATACAAGAACATAAAACACAACCAAAATTTCTTCATGCTTGAAGAATTTACACGTCAAAAACATAGACGAAACGCTAACCAAAACAGTCGAGTTTGTGTTGAAGTTTCGGTATTTGAACATGAATTTGAAGAGGGTTTTGGACAGCAGGTTGTGTGTTGAACAACACTAAAGTCAGGTATGGGATTATCTCTTGGACTCCTTTTTCCAAGAAAATTTTCGTTCCACGAATTCAACGCATTTTGAAATTAGGGTTTTTCCCGTTCTTGTTGAATTCCTTGTCCCTAGTATCCTTCTAATTTCAATCTGAAATATGTTAGAGATCATGTTGTTGGTATGTTTTCTGGTAGTTTAAGTATGAAAGGTGATTTTCGTGATAATGTGTTCATGATTATGTGTTTGGAATTATAAGCATTTTAATTTATGTCAATCGAAACTATGTGAAAAGTGATGTTTGTGCAAATAATTGTGTAAATCATGTTGTCCAAAAGTGGTGTAATATTGCTGGATTTAATGGTAATTCTTGGCTGAATATAACCATGAAAAAAATATACTCAAAGATCCACCAAATGATTCATGAAACGTCCTAAGATCTAATGATCAAATGATGATAACAAGGAGCTGAAAATAGTGAACAAATTTTCAACATTTGGTAGGTTGGGTTTGGACAATCAAAATGGTATAAATTCAATGAAAAATGAATGTAAAATAAGTGAAATCACTAAGGATTGAACCCAAGAAATCATTACATGAGAGCTACAAAAAAATCAACAAAAGATTAAGACAAAAATGGATTGGAGGAGACTATATTTCCAGCTTGCTGAAAATTGTAGTCTCGGCCAACTTTTAAAAAAATGAACTTCATTTAAAAAAAATTTAAATGTGAGGTCATTGGGGATTGAATCCATGACCTCACCAAATGAAAATTTCATAAAAATTTCGTGAGAAAAATGCAAGGAAAAATAGATGTGGTGAGTGGGGATTGAACCCACAACCTCTTGAATGGATGAGAGAGTTAGGAGAAAAACAAATGAGAAAATAAATGTGGAGAGTGGGGATTGAACCCACAACCTCTTGGATAGATGATAAAGTTAAGAGATAAATTAAAAGAAAAATAATGAGCTTGTGGGGAATTGAACCCACAACCTCCTTGACTTAAACGAAAAAGGAGAGGAAAACTGAAATGAAATATTATGGGATTGATGGAAATCTAACTAGGGTCCCCCAACTCTGAAAAATGTAATTATCAAGTTTGAAATAAGATCAAGTGTTGTGCAAGGGATTCGAAATCGAGTTCCCTTGTTCAATTTCGTATTGACACATAAGTCATACGTAAGTAAACATTTAATGAATGTTGCCTCTAAAGATCGAAATCAATATCTTGGCATATCTACAAGATGCATAAGTCTTGTACCACATAATCTTGGATAAACATGAATCACTTAGACAAACTATGAATGAAGCCTCATGGCTTATATGCGTGGACTCATAAGTCTAGCATATATTTGAAAGTAAGTGAGCGTAAGATGTATGTGATAAAATAATGTAACCCGAGAAGGATTAAGTAAGAGTGTGAAACACACTAAATGGCCAAATACATTGGCATATGATAAAATGAACATTCATGTGAAGGGGTGGGTAATTATGAAAAGCAAATGTTTTAAAGTTAATGAATGAGGTGACAATATGATAAGAGGCTAATGTGAAAGATGAGAGCAATCTCAAATGAGCCTAAGTAAATGTTACCAAAACGTACTAATCTATGAGAATGTAAAGTTAATGAAGAGACCAGTCTCTATGAACACTCTAATGAAAGTATTAAACTTAATGCATATTTAATACTAATGATGAGATGAGAAATCATCTAATGAGCTATGATGTCCTCACGTTAGAAACCAGCTTCCATGATGTATGAGTTGAATGTAATGGAACATTATACTGAGCACTGATAGGCTAGCTATGAGCAATGATGCCTTTCTTCGGGAAATGCAGAGGTTCACGTAACTCTCATTAGATGAGACTGTTCGGCATGCCGGGTATGGGTCTCCTTATATCTCCTAGTATTTGAACCTATATTGTCAATATAGGGATCTAGAAGGGTTTGACTCTATATACACGCTAGCATGTTTGGGTCACTTTGACTTGTGATTACACCTCTTTTCGGTGTGGGCAAGACACTAGATTTAATGATACTTACATGATCTATGTAATTTAAGGTTAAAGTTCCTAAAAAAGAATGAGGTCAGCCTCAAATGATGTACATAATGAAATGAACGATTCCAAAGGTGTTAAGATAGGATAATCAAGAGATGAGCTAGACTTATGTAATGACACTAGGTTATTCTTGATCATTGCACAGCGAACCTGATGAGAGTCTTAAACTACATCCTAGGTATGACTTGTGGCTGCACTAGTATATGAAAGAATGAAAATGAAGTACGTATGAACGAATGAAGCAAACTCTGTGTTTGTTAAAGAAGGCTCCCTTGTTGAGGTCCCATATGTTGAGCCCTCATTTTGGGAAGTTCTAATGTCAAGTCCATGATTCCAAGGTCTCATGACATATGAAAGAATGATATGAACTATGTGATATGATATGTGTAATATGTTATGTGCTGTTTTCAAAGTGATAAGTATGATGATGCATGTTACTCTAATGGCATGACTTTCCTAATCCGAAATTGGCAAATCCACTGACTTGACTTTCCATAATTCATATCGATAGGAAAGCGCTCTTCTTAATCATGCATGTCCTTGGTATGTGCTTGCATATACCCATACTTAGTACAAGTGTGTACTAATCCCATACAACTTTACATTTTAGGTGCAGGCACAGGTGGACGTTAGAGCTTACAGGTCGACACTGATGTTATCCGGACAAGGAGCATTCATCCAGATTTGGTAGGACCTCATGCTTTTGAAGACGCTTGCCCATTATATTCTAGCTTAGATATAGGTTTGAGTTAATGGAGTATGTTCCACTAGCTTTTCTTTCTCATCTTATTTCAAACATTGTGTTGGTACCATTTTTGCAAGTATACGCTTAATGTAGTATGGAACTATTTCTTTCATTTGATGATCTTAATATTAGATGGTTGATTGTGAACGTTTATGAGTTTAAGTAGAATGTCTTATATGAATGTTAAGTAACAAAAAGTTCAAATTTTTGCTAAAATTAACCTAGATGAAGTAACAATGATGTATGTAGGATTGTCTGCGACCTCTGAGAAGGTCAACAACGCCGGTCTCGTCTGGGGTCTAGACTCTGGTCTGACAAAGCTGGTATCAGAGAACTAGGTTAAATTATGAGAAAAATAAGTTCACAGCAACCAAATTGATTAGAATCTATGTCATGGTAGTAAAGTGCACCACTATCCTGAATTAGAGACTGCATAATGTATAGGAAAAATTCCCTTTTTAATCTTATCATGCCTTCTCCAATGTCTGATTTCTTGGTCTTAAGAGCATATATAACATCAACTCTTGCGATTCAGAAAGATGAATATGAGGAGAAACGCAGGCGAAGAGATTGGAGGAGCAGCTGTTGGGGTAAATTAAGTTCCTCTCCAGGCTCCAGCTGCTGGAATGGAGATGCATGTTAACCCAACTGGGTTGACATATGAAAAAGTGAGGACAGCCTTGGTACAGATGGACCAAGCCATCACATTACAATCTCAGGTTATGATAGCCCAGGTAGAGCAACAAGGTGTTCCCAAGAAGAACCCACATTCCAACACCATGGCTAGAATGTTAAGGGACTTCACGAGAGTGAATCCTCCCATTTACAATTGATCTAACATTGTTGAGGATCTAGAGAAGGAGTGTAGGGCATCTATGTTGCGTGATAGCATGGACCTTTCAGGCTTATGGTCCATGTCCAACAAGTGGAGGAAAGTAGGAAGAGGAAGCATACTAGGGCAAGGAACAGGTCAAGGAAAGCTAAGAAGAATTTTTCAAGGAAGACTAGTATTGAAATCAGGGATAAGCCCAGGTTTAAGAAGGGACTCTCCCACCAAGGGGAGTCAAGTTCATCCAAGGGTTGATATGATAAGGATTTCGAGCCTAGATTTAAGAGAAACAGCGAAGTAGATACACATCAGGAGAGGCCACCTTGTAGGAAGTGTGGCAAACTTCATGGAGGAGAGTGTAGAAGGGGCTCTAACGCTTGTTACAGTTGTAGAAAACCGGGTCACGTGATGAAGGATTGTCCGTATATGAGAGTTCGAGAAAAAGGAAAGGAGAAAGTTCAGTTCAGTTGAATGGTCCAAGTGAAGAGGTTCCAAGGAGGAAACAATTCTTCACACTCAAGTTTGGGGGTGTAGTGGAAGACACCTCTGGTGATGTCTCGGGTGCGTAGCCTAAATTTGTTTTTCATGTGTATGGTTTTATGCACTAGTATAAAGTTAACATATTGAAGTCATCATGTTAGTTAATGACTTATGTGACTTATGTGTTTATTTAATATTGTATGCTTTGATAAGACTAGTTTAGGAAGGAGTTCCTTAGTCTATTAATGCGAAGTTGCTAGTAAGTTTCAAGGATGTGCACCAACCTACTAATATGTAAATTAGATATTCGCCAATAAAAAGAATTGAATAGCTTAGGTATTGATTTTATCCATAAGTTTTATGCTACCATAGACTATCAAACCAGGGTAGTGAGGTCTCAGTTGCCAAATGAGATAGGGTATAAATGGGCAGGGCGTGGACCAACCCAACAAAGCCATATAATTTCAAATCTTATGGCCAACAAGATGTTATCTAAGGGGTTAGATATACTCCTCCTAAGGCTGGTTTTGTTTACAAAACTCTGAGTTTTTGTGCAATAGTCGACTTGGTGTTGTAAGTCCAAAATCATATGTGTAATAATTGTACTATGTGAGTTAAAATGAATCCATGTTTGCTTGTCATGTTGCTGTTTTTGTATAGCATGGACATGATTTTTCTGTTGCATGAGTTGTGACGTGCATCAAGTTAAGTGCGATTGAGAAGGAAGTTCCCCAATATCAAATATGAAGCTTTAGATAAGCTTGATTAATATACATTATCCAGAGTAAGTTTGAAACACAAATTCAGAAAGAGCAAAGTCTCAAGTATGTTAAAATATTTTCGAAAATAACCCTCTTTATTTTAAAATGATATGTAGTGTCATTCGGGGATGAATTTTTCTAAGGGAGGAATAAAGTAACAACCCTAAAAATGACTATACTAAGTAATGTCTAACGTATCTAGAATGCCTAGATAAGACAGGGTTCACACGGATTGATTCGCGAAGAACTAGACCTCTAAACCTCTGCAAAATCCAAGCCAACTAACTTGGTGAGTTAGTTCAGCTAGAAAAGTTTGGGTCCAGCCATGAAGGGCTCCCGAATATAAATATTTACCCGGATGAGTCTTTACTCGACTTGAAAATGGGAAATCTTAGGTTTGGAAGATCTAGGGGTAAAATGGTCTTTTTCAAGGCTAAGGGTAGTATCGTAATTACCCAAAATATCTAATTAATTGTTAAATTAATATGGTGGAGGGGCATTTCTGGTAGAAAGGGCCGAAATTTGCTCATTGACCAAAATCTTGCTCCACCCGGGTTCGAACCTAGGTGGGAGCAATGATTTTACTTGATTATTTATATTGGAGAATTATTCAATTAGTTAATATTTAAATGCTGATTTAAGAAAAAATAAAATTAGATTATTATTAATCAATTAGTTAATTAATGGGGCGGTTTGGGTCGACTCAACCCGAAGGGACCAGTTTTTGCGATGGAAATGTCACGGGTTCGATCCTCGACGGAAGCGACGCCCAAGTGAATTAAAATAGGGTTTAAAACCTGATTTTATTTGTAAGGGCAATAAGGTCCTTTCACGTGTGATTTAAATAAATCAAATTTTTACAATTTAACAAAACCTTATTTTGACTAAGTCTAAAACTACAATCTTAATCCTAAGGAACCACTCACTTCTCACGTTTATCCTCTCTATTTCACGATCAACTCTCTCACTTTTGCGTTCTATCTGCTAACAAAATACAAGAATAGAAAACACAACCAAAAGCTCTTCATACTTGAAGAATTTACACGTCAAAAACATAGACAAAAAGCTAATAAAAAACGTAAAGCAAAAAGAAGGGTTTTTCGTCGAGTTTTGTGTTGAAGTTTCGAGACCTGAACGTTAATTTGGAGAGGGTTTAGGACAGCAGAACGTGTGTTGAACAACACTAAAGTCATGTATGGGTTTCTCTTTTGGACTCCTTTTTCCAAGAGAATATTCGTTCCACAAATTCAACGCATTTTGAAACTAGGGTTTTTTCCATTCTTGTCAAATTCCTTGTCCCTAGTATCCTTCTGATTTCAATCTGAAATAGGTTAGAGATCATGGTGCTGGTATGTTTGCTGGTAGTTTAAGTATGAAGTGTGATTTTTATGATAATGTGTTCATGATTATGTGTTTGGAATTATAAGCATGTTAATTTATGTCAATCGAAACTATGGGAAAAGTGATGTTTGTGCAAATGTTTGTGTAAATCATGATGTGCAAAAGTGGTGTAATGTTGCTAGATTAAATGGTAATTCTTGGTTGAATATAACCATGAAAAAAATATACTTGAAGATGCACCAAATGCTTCTTGAAACGTCCTAAGATCTAATGAACAAATGATGATAACAAGGAGCTGAAAATAGTGAACAAATTTCCAGCATTTGGTAGGTTGGGTTCGGCCAATCAAAGTGGTATGAAATGCAATAAAAAATGTATGTAGAATAAGTGAAATAACTAAGGATTGAACCGAAGAAATCATTACATGAAAGCTACAAAAAAATCAACAAAAGATTAAGACAAAAATGGATTGGAGGAGACTAAATTTCCAACTTGCTGGAAATTGTAGTCTCGGCCAACTTTTAAAAAAATGAACTTCATTTAATTTTTTTTAAAAATGTTAGGTCATTGGGGATTTGACTCATGACCTCACTAAATGAAAATTTCATAAAAATTTTGTGAGAAAAATGTAAGGAAAAATAGATGTGGTGAAGGGGGATTGAACCCACAACCTTATGAATGGATGAGAGAGTTAGGAGAAAAATAAAGGAGAAAATAAATGTGAAGAGTGGGAATTGAACCCACAACCTCTTAAATAGGTGAGAAAGTTAATAGATAAATTAAAATAAAAATAATAAGATTATGGGGGATTGAACCCACAACCTCCTTGACTTAAACGAAAAGGAGAAGGGAAACAGAAAGAAAATATTATGGGGTTGATGGAAATCGAACTAGGGTCCCCCAAATCTGAAAAATGCAATTATCAAGTTTAAAATAAGATTAAGTGTTGTCCAAGGGATTAGAAATCGGGATCCCTTTCCCAATTTCGTATTGACACATAATTCATACGTAAGTAAATATTTAGTGAATGTTGCCTCTAAAGATCTAAATCAATATCTTGGCATATCTACAAGATGCATTAGTCTTGTACCACATAATCTTGGGTAAAAATGAATCACTTAGACAAACTATGAATGAAGCCTCATGGCTTGTATGAGTGGAACCATAAGTCTAGCATACGTTTAAAAGTAAGTGAGCCTAAGATGTATGTGATAAAATAATTTAACCCTAGAAGGGTTACGTAAGAGTGTGAAACAAACTAAATGGCCAAGTACATTGGCATATGGTGAAATGAACATTCACGTGAAGGAGAGGGTAATTATGAAAAGCAAATGTTTTAAAGTTAATAAATGAGGTGATAATATGATAAGAGGCTAATGTGAAAGATGAGAGCAATCTCAAATGAGTATAAGTAAATGTTACCAAAACGTTCTCACCTCTGAGACTGTAAAGTTAATGAAGAGACCAGTCTCTATGAACACTCTAATGAAAGTGTTGAAGTTAATGCATACTTAATACTAATGATGAGATGAGTAATCATCTAATGAGCTATGATGTCATCATGCTAGAAGTCACCTTCCATGATGTATGAGTTGAATGTAATTGAAGCGCCGATAGGCTAGCTATTAGCGGTGATGCCTTACTTCAAGAAGGGCGGAGGTTCACGTAACTCTCATGAGATGAGACTGTTCGGCATGTCGGGTATGGGTCCTTTTAAATCTCCTAGTCTTTGAACCTATACTGCCAATATAGGGATCTAGCAAGGTTCGACTCTATATATACGCTAGCATGTTCGGGTCACTTTGACCAGTGATTCCACCTCTTTTTGGTGTGGGACAGAACTGGATTTCATGATGCTCACATGATCTATATCGGTTAAGGTTAAAGTTTTCAAAGAGCCTCAAATAATGCACATAATGAAATGAACGATACCAAAGGTGTTAGGATAGGATAATCAAGAGATGAGTTAGCCTTATGTAATGACACTAGAATATTCTTGATCATTGAATAGCGAATCCGATGAGAGTCGTAAACTACATCCTAGGTATGACTGGTGGCTGCACTAGTATATGAAAGAATGAAAATGAAGTACGTATAAATGAATGAAGCAAACTCTGTGTTTGTTAAAGAAGGCTCCCTTGTTGAGGTCCCATATGTTGAGCCTTCATTTTAGGAAGTCCTAGTGTCAAGTCCATGATTCCAAGGTCTCATGGCATATGAAAGAATGATATGAAATACGCGATATGATATGTGTAATATGTTATGTGTTGTTTGCAACATGATAAGTATGATGATGCATGTTACTCTCATGGCATGACTTTCCTAATCCGAAATTGGCAAGTCCGCTGACTTGACTTTCCATAATTCATATCGATAGGAAAGATCTCCTTTTAATCATGCATGTCCTTGGTGTGTGCTTGCATATACCCATACTTAGTACAATTTTGTACTAATCCCATACAACTCTACATTTTTTGGTGCAGGCACAGGTGGACGTTAGAGCTTACAGGTCGACGCTGAAGTTATCCCGATATGGAGCATTCATACGGATTTGTTAGGACCTCATGCTTTTGAAGACACTTGTCCATTATATTCTAGCTTAGATATAGGTTTGATGTAATGGAGTATGTTTCACTAGCGTTTCTTTCTCATCTTATTTCAGACATTGTATTGGTGTCATTTTGGCTAGTATACACTTAATGTAGTATGGAACTATTTCTTTCACTTGATGATCTTAATATTATATGGTTGATTGTGAACGTTTATGAGTTTAAGTAGAATGTCTTATGTGAATCTTAAGTAAAAAAAAGTTCAAATTTCCGCTAAAATTAACCTTGATGAAGTAACGATGACATATGTAAGCTTGTCTGCGACCTCTGAGAGGTCAACAACACCGGTCTCGTCTGAGGTCTAGACTGCGGTCATGACACATGTCATCCACATAAATAAGAACCAGAACCATGCACATTGTTGTCTTCTTTATGAATATGGAGTGTTCATGTTCACTTTGTTTGAACTTAAATTTGAGCAATGCCTGAGATAGTTCAACATTCCACTGTCTTGGGCTTGATTTAGTCTATAGAGGGATTTAGTGAGTCTACACACTTTATTCTCCCCCTGAATAATTTATCATGAGGAAGATCCATGTAAATCTCATCAGGTAGGTCCCCTTGTAGGAAAGCATTGAATACATCCATCTGATGAATGTTACATTGCCTTTGAGTTGCAATAGTTAGTATTGTTCTCACAGTCTTGATCATCACCACTGGACTGAATGTCTCTTTATAATCAATTTCTTCCTTTTGGCTGTAACCTTTTGCTACTAGCCTTTCCTTATACCTCTCTATTTCACCTATGCTCTTATATTTGATCTTATAGTTCAATTTTCAACCTATAGGCACCTTTCCTTTTGAAAGAATCTACTTCCCATGTATAATTATTTTGCAGTGCATCAATCTCAGATTGCATGCCTCATCCCACTTAGGATTAGAGACAACTTCTTTGTAGCTAGTAGGTTATATACTTGTAGGAATCTTAGACAGATATGATTGATAGGAATGGTTTACCTGATCATATGATAGGTATTTGTCTAAAGAGTATGGGCTATGTTTACATGGAGAGATGTAAAATCTTTCATCCATAGGATTACTATTCGATTAAATACGTATTTAAAGTTTAGAATTTTTAGTCGATTTTGCTTGAAAATTATATATCTTAGTATGTTTTACTATATAAAATTATTGTAAATATTATTTAAATATTTTAATATTATTAATGAATTTCGAATGTCTTAAAATTTAAGTGATTTTAATTTTTTTTAAAAAAAATATTTTAATATATGTATTATTTTAATTAAATGGTAATTCCTACACTTTCCTCAAAATTATTTAAATTCTAGCCTATTCTATTATAATTTCTTTCAATTCTGGCCAATCCATTCAAATTTTATTATAATCATAGCCACTCTTTCATTTCAATTCTAGCCAATTTAGTTGCAATTTTAGTCATTTCATATATTTTCCCATCTAATATTAAGACTTCATCTCATTCATCCATCAAAAATAAATCCGAGATCTAATCCTAGCCCTTCATTTCAAAATAGATCAACAGTTGAGATCAAATCCTTCTTTTAAACTATCAAATAACTAAACCTAAAATTTATTCTCATTCCTCTCCCACTCTTCTCCAAAAATCAGCCGCTCCCCTCTCCTCTCCAATTTTTCCGGAGAACGCAAGAGGTGGCGACGCCCCACCCTCTCTCAAGCCGCCAACCTCCATCTCTCTTTCTCCCCATTCTTTTCGGCAAAAGCCACAATCGGCGGTGAGCTCTCCCTCTCTCTCCTCCTTCGTCTTCCTCTTCTCCCCTCTCCTGTTTTCCCCCTCTTCCTATCTCCTCTGCCCTTCCTCCCACTCTCCGCCTCCCTCTTCTCTTCTTTTTTTTTCCCTTCTCCCTCCACTCTTTCCGCCGCCTCTCTCCTCTTCTTCTCCCCTCTCCCCTCGTCCCCCTTCTCACTCTTTCTCTCCTATGCTTCCTCCCCCTTACCGTCTCTTCTCTTCCCCTTCCTCTTCCCCTTTCTCTTTTTTTTTCCAGCCACCAGTCACCTAGAGCCAGCAGCCGCTGGCAGCCGTCCCTCTCCCCTTCTCCCGTCGCTCCTCCTCCCTTCTCTCTCCCTGCCTGAACCCCCTCTCCTTCCCTCTCCGATCTTCCCTCCCTCTTCTTTTCTCTCATTGCAGGTATAACAGCAGCTCCAGCCGGCGAGAAACAGCTAGAAGGCAGGGACTCTGGCTAGCCCTGCTCCCTTTCTTTTCCTTATTTTCTGGTCAGCAGTCCTAACAAATAAATAGCGTAAAGTCTCAATATTTTGGTTGGTTTTAAGACGGATCTCAACAGATCCGTCCGGGTTAGTTTCTCTTTTAATTTTCCTTTATAATTGTCAATTTGCCTAATGTTATGCATGTTTTATCGATGAGAGAAAATAAATTATGAGTTGCTTGACCTTATGGACTATTCTTGTTGATTTTTTGAAGCTTGTCGAAGCATGTGTATATTATATGCTAGTTAGTTTTGTCTCTCAATAAGTCATAAATGAATTTTGGTGTGGAATATCGTGTGATGTTGCATCCTTATTAACTTATTAGAAATTAGCTTATTGTGTTGATTTAAAATTGGTCCATGAATTTTTAAATTTAATCTTTGCGTTCGTTTCGAATCTAGATTGCTTTAGTGGAGATTACTTGATAATGGATCGATATGATTACAAAGTATATTTTGGTATTTGATTTTATGTTAAATATATAAATGATATTGTTAGTATACTATTATTTATGGCTATCCTTGATTGACTTATGTGACATGCTTATATGTGATAAAATATGCTTAAATTAATTTGCTAAAATTATAGATTAAATCTTTGCCCATATGATTAAAAAAAGGGGTTTCTTACTTACCTATTTTTTTTCTGGAGGATATTTACACATTCTGAAAATATTGATTTTCTAATTTAGCTGTCTCTTAAAATAAAATAAAATATTAATCGATCTCGTTTTCCTTTAATGTCTGCCTAAAGTGATTCTTACATATTTATTTTGTTGTAATTATGTAAGTGTTTGACCTTAAATTATTCCCTTGTAATATTTAGTTTCTCATATATATGGCAAAATAATAATCATTTTTCAAAAAAAATCAATTTTGACTCTTCATTAGTTAAGGAAAAAATAATTGTGTTCTTCCTAATTTATTCTTATTTTTTTATATTTGGTAGCATGATAATAATTTAATTTTAGTTCTTCTTTATTTAAGAGAAAATATTATTGTATTCCTAACTTTTATTCTTACAAGTATATTTTTGGTAATGAAATATTCTTAGAATTTTCTGATTGGTTCTCCAAGGAAAATGGTACAATAATTGATTCCTTAAATTTATTTATTTCCCTTGATTAAGTGCACCCCTCTTTGCTATATAAGTACACCCTTATCTCATTCATTGATACACTACTCTTGCTACAATTTCTCTCATTCTCTCATTACTCATACACACATTCATTCTCTCAACTCATCACTCATTCTTATAATACAAGTTGATAATCTTTTCTGCAGAACTGATTTGTCCTCTTTATTGATTTTAATTTAATTTTTTACATAATTATAATATTTTTGTGTTGAGAAACGAAACAGCAAGGAAGCATCCAAGTTAGTTTCATTATCCTTTTACGTTTGATAATATAACTATGGTTATTCTTTTTCTTTTTTTTTTTGTGTGTTATTTACATATATATGAGAGTAATTTGCTATTATAAGTCTACTATATTACAATTATTTCTTCATTGTATATGTGTTACCTTACCTATTCTAGCAAGTTTTGAACTTAGAAATCAAGATGATGAAGAGTAGCCTAGAAGAAATTTCGGACAAAGCTTCATTTATTTTAATATTATGTATATTTTTATTCGTTACTTTTATTACAATGTGTATAATTATCTAACCCTACCTATATATAAAAAATAAATTTGGGGTGGATCACTTAAGGGGGGGGGGGGGGAGTTTACATGCTACTTGTTTACCGTAATTTTCAAAGTTAGAAATCATGCCTGTAAGTTTATTCTATTTTAAATCTTTTAATCACCTAAAATTCTTGTTTATAGGTGTTGTAATCTAACCAATTTTCAACATGCTTAAGGCTTTGTTTGTTAATGAGTTTTAAAATAACTAGATTCTAATAAATTTGGAATGTTATAATCAAATCCTAATAATTTTGTAGGCTCATTGGTTAGATGTTAAAAATATGTCATAATTTTTCAGCATTGTCTTATCACGTAGAAATCATGCTTAAGGATCAAAATGTTCAAATCATTTGGAGTTACAAGATCATGCCTATGTGTTGCTCCATTCTGAACACCTATAAATCATATTTATGGGTTTGTGAATAAATTTTTAGCATATCCATAATTCAAATAAAATTTGTTGTGCATATTTTTGTCATTTTAAATTAGCTAATATTATTAATTAGTAATCTTATTTGTCCTCTTGAAGATTTTCGCACTTATAATGCAATACGTTTTTTTTAAAAAAAATAATGATAATAAAAAGAAAAGTTTTGATGCATTTAACAAATTTCTTGACTTTTAAATACATTTCATGGTAAAATCTTTGCATTTAATTTATCGACTATATTAATACTCTACTAGTTCGTTTTTTTTTTTTACAAAGATTTATAACATGCTTTTCTTAGTCATTGTTCAATCCTCCTTTCAAACTATGGATTGATTATGACATTTGTTTATATATATATATATCCTAACATATAGTTAGTGGAAAAGTCAAAGGAATTACGAGGTCTAATTCCAATATTTTAAATTAAGCCGACGCGTTCCCGGGAGTACCACCTGCCCATGATTATCAAAAGGGCTCATGTGTACTTATATGTAAATATTTATGTGCTTATATACAAACTAAATCTTTTTTTTATCATCTTCAAAAGTATAAACTTTTATTATTTTTCTAAGACCGACCTCAAAACAAAATTATTTCTATGGTGGAGGGGCGTGATTAACAATCTCGTGGCATCATCCCTATAAAGAAACAAACATTTTTTAAATAAAATTCTATCCAAAATTTGCTCATTTTTTCAAAATTTTATTTTCGCGCATCTTATTCTTGTTTGGTGCGGCATAATAAATTAAATTGAATTATTTTTATATCTATTTGTGCATATTATGCCTTTTTAATAATCTCTTTATTAAGTACTTAATATTTGGTCAATATTTTAATCACATAGATCATATGCTCAAATAATAAATAATTGAAGTAATCTTAATTGTTTAGTAATTTATTTGGGATAGCTTAAAATTAAAAAAAATTATTGGCTTATCTATTTGTCTATTTTGTCTCCTCGCTTATCTTTATTTAATTGATTAGTATTTGTTGTGTTTATTATTTCTATCACCTTTTAAGCATGCTTAAATAATCAAATTAAATAATAACATGAACTATTTATTCGATTTGTTCATCACATAGTCTCGTATATGCTAAATTAAATAAAAATGAGTTTAATGATTAATTTATTTCTATCACCTAGCCTTGCATGTTAAATTAACTAAAACTAAAAAAAAATTAATTGCTTAATATTATGTCATCACTGAGCTAGCATATTAATAAATAATAATGAAGTGACCCTATTGCTACTTGTAACCCCCACATAAGTTGCATGAGATACGACCGGGACCCACACTTGTGGACCTCGAGGGATGCCTAACACCTTCCTCTCGAGATAATTTGAACTCTTACCCTGATCTCTAGCTCTTTGACCTTAGCTCGACTTAGTCAGGTTAGATAAGTATCCTAACGTGCCTTAACTCGTTAGGTGGCGACTCCTTAAACTCAAAATCCCAAAAGAGTTGTTAGGTTGTGATAAAACCCGTTTTTACAAAAAATGGGGCGCAACAGTACCACCAATGAACTTGGTTCAGGAACGTGATTCATATTAGGTACGGGATTATGGATTTTTGCGGGGACCTCCTAAGCTGAACCTATTCCTTGATCCTGACCAGTAATGATCAATTGATGTGATGATTGTCCATCATTTAAACAGTGAATCTGATCAGAGGTGTATGTTTTTTTTGTAACAACTTCGAATATTATCATTGACAATCGAAATGTTTACAACTCTAAAACAAAACACAAAAATAAGCACACTAATATGACAACCATCTTCTAGGATAGTAAAAAAAACCTACAACTAGTTATACAATTGTTGTATTAGATATTGGTTGTGTAAGACTCTCTTAGAACTACTCAACCCATCTATTCTAACCCTTATCTCTTGTTGAAACTTCCTAATAACAAGGCTGGTATTTACTTTTGGTCCTGAAAATTGTCCAGTTTTTGGCTTGCCAAGTATGATATATCATATCCCCCCACACAGCAGTAGGTAGATCCTTCTTCATTTTAATCCAACGTTGTCTTTTGACCAACCTTATGCTCTGTGATACTCCTTGTTTCTTGTACTGGAAACATGTCCAATCTAATAACCCATTTCTGGCCTCAGCTATCCAAGAACATTTAACAAACAGATGAGTCGGGGTCTCAAAGTTGATCGTTCGAACACATACCATATAAAGATTGTTTACTAGAATGTTTAGCATGATTAGTCTATCTTTGGTGAGTAGCCTATTTTGGTTAGCCAACCAGACAATAAATTCTATGTTTCGATTGCATTACTCTTGACTAAATGAGAGCAGATTCTGCCAGTCTTTTTTGTGCTCCAATCAAATCTTTATAGATCTATGTAACGGAATACATACTATATTGTGTGAGTATGTACCTACCGTTTTAGTACCAACCTTGCATTATCATCTTGAGTCCATTAGGTTTCTTCCAGTACCAACTACAATCTGCAGGTGGTTTATTTTTCCAAATGCTCCCCTGCTTTATATACAATTCATAGACCCATTTCACCCATAATATATCTTGTTTCCCTGCACTTGCCACAATTATTTTCCAACAGATGCCTCATTCCATTTCTTGCATCCTTTAATGTTAAGCCCTCAACATTTCATTGGTGTGCATTCTTTTTTCCAAGCCACTAAAGATATCTTCAAATGTTCATCATTTTTCCCCATAGATAATCTCTACACTTCCAACTTTATTCATAACACTTGGGGAAATATGAATACAACAGTCCAAAAGTTATAAATGGAAAATAAGACAACATTGATGATTTGCAGCCTTCTAGCATAAGATATTTTCCTAATATAAGCAACAGTGATCCTATATGTGATCTTTTTAACCAACTGATAGCAATCCATTTTCCCCATTTATTTGAGGATAATGGTAACCCCGGGTATCTTATAGGTAGTGAACCTATTAAGAATGATTGTATGTTATGTATCTTTGCTTGTAGACTATCCTCAATACTAGCCAAGAATATATTAGATTTTTCCTCATTTGCAAATAGCACAGTTACACTAATCGAAGTGCCTTCATAACTCTCTGAGCTCACATCACCTCTACGAAAAATCATGAGATCATCTGAAAATATCAAATAGGTGAGCTTTAGCTTCTTACACATAGGATGATAGTTAAAATCGGGTAGTTCGCTCATCATTTTAACATCTTGGTGAAATACTCCATTACCAATACGAAAATAAGGGGTGACATTAGATCACCTTTACTCAAACCCCTTTTTCCTTCAAAATATCCATGTTCATCTCCATTGACCTTAACTGAGAACTTAGTTGAGGTAATACAAACCATAACTATGTGGACAAATGACTTTGGAAAACCATATCCATACAAAGCCTCCTCTATAAATCCCAACTCACCATATCATATGCCTTATTCAAGTCAATCTTCATCAAACTTCTAGGAGTTTTCTTTCTTTTGTAGTGCTTCATCAAGTCATGACAAATAAGAACATTATGCACAAGTGATCTTCCTGCTACAAATGTCGTTTGATTTTTTGAGACCAAATCTGATAAGGCCTTCCTCATCCTCACACACAACACTTCAGATATGCACTTGTAAAGCACATTAAAACAAGATGTAGGTCTGAATTGGTTGACTATTTGTGGGACATATATCTTTGGAATCAGGCAAATTATTGTTGCATTAACTTGTTTTAGTAATTTTCCATTCCCCAAAAATTGTAAGACAACTTTAATCACATCCTCTCCTATAACCCTCCAAGATTTCTTGAAAAAATTACTTCCATACCCATCAGAACCAGGACTTTTATTACTATGAATGATAAACATAGCAGACTGCACATCTTTAGTATTAAAAGGCCGCACTAGCTCAATTTGTTTGTCAATGGTTTTAATAATGTCATTTTTAATAATGCTTCTGAGACCTTTGGTTTTCTTTACCTCCTTCTTACCTAGTAACTCTTGATAAAAGTCAACAAATATCTGGTTATATCATCAAGATCGTTCCTCATCACACACCTTATTTATCCATCAGTTTTGTTATTGCTTGTTGCATCTTCCTGTGTTTAATAACATAGTAGAAATATCTTGTGTTATGGTCCCCCGGTTTGATTTTGTAACTTTGCTCTTTTGTTGTAGAAACATTTCTACAAGATTCAATGCCCTTTTATACTTTTGATACTTCTCTCCTTCTTCTTTCTGCAAACCACTATTTTGAGGATTCCCTTGTAACATTAGTTGTGTGTTCCTTAAATCCTCTCTCTCCTCCTCCACTCACTCAATATATTTTTAAAATGCTTCTTATTGAGTCCCTTTAGCTTTCTTTTCAAGATTTTTTACTTGAAGCATAGCACATCCATGAATTCGAGAATTCCACACTTCCTTTACTATCTCCAAGAAACTTGGGTGCACTGACCAAATATTATAGTACTTAAATGGTCCTCTGCAAGTTCTCTTAGAATTGAATTGCTCTACTTTGATGGGAGAATGGTCACTAATCCCCTGTGGTAGGAAGTTTGCACACTATGTAGGAATTTGTAATAGCCATTTATTGTTGACAGAGACCCAATCTATTTGCAAAAAAAATATATTCTCTCCTTGTTTAACACTCCATGTCTATTTGCTTCCTTTTGGAGGCAGTTCTATCAATTCACATGAGTTTATAGACTTCCCTCCTAATCTGTCAACCATATTAAGGACTAAATTAAAGTCTCCCATCACTATCCAAGTCCATGTACATCCCATATTAACATTCTCCATATAACTCCATAAATTTCCTCTTTTTTCCCGTGTATTATAAGAATATACCACAGTTAATATATACCTGAAATTTGGTCTAAGATTATGTACTTCTTATGTGATTGCTTGAGCATTGCCAGTTTTGTAATGAACCTGATAATAATTAGGTCTCCAGGTAAACCAGATCCTTCCATTATAATGTTCTTCAAGATTGGTAACATAAGGCCATCCTTTAAAGATTTTTCTCGCCACCTGCTCGATTCGACTTTGTTTTATTTTTGTTTCTATCGGACTAATTAAACCAGTTCCTTCCTTGTTGCAAAGAAGTTTGACTTCCCTTTGCTTATTTGGGCCATTAAGGACCCTTGTGTTCCAGCATATTATGTTATCCATATTATTTCCAAAACAACTTAAACAGAAAAATTTGTTTTGAAAACATTTTAGGGGATTCGAGATTCTTATTAGTGTCTTAGAAAGGTGTAAGGCACCTAAGACACTCCGCTAACTACGATTTTCCGACGATTAACTCTACTTGACTATTTTTGTTTCAAACTTTGCAAATTTATAAATTTAACCTTTATTAGAAACTCTTATGCGAATTCTCCAATTTCTAGAATTTTTCATTAAAGTTAAAACTTTAACTCTAAACGATTTCCAAACTTAAACATCGATCTTTTAAAATTTCCAAAAAATTTTTACTCGAGTTTGATAAAACAAAGACGTTCGATGGGATTGAAGTTTCCTAATTCTAGACTAACGGCATTCAAGTAAAAAAGCGTAAAGTAAATAATAAAGAGAGAGAGAGATTCGGGTCCAAGTTTTCGATTTCTGTTCGCCTTGGCCGAAACTTGGACCCATCTGCTTTTGGGTTTTTGACCCATTTTTCGTTTGTGCCTGTCCTAGCCTAAACATGTAAAAAAAAAAGAAATTGAAAAATAAAAGAAACAACCAAAGGGCTTATGCCCATTACAACAATGCAACTAAATGAAAAATAAGGACAATCTTCTAATCCGCCTTGGATTTCTTTTTTACTCCTTGAACTTCAAATCATCTCGCCGATGTCTCAGCTTGACTCGAAAGGACTTAAGCCTTTATGACTTTCTCAAAACGCATGAGGAGATGAGAGTTTTTGTCAAACTCGGACAGATTTAGCATGCCACAAATAAAATGAAGAAAAGTAAATATATAATCCAAGTAACGTAATTGCAAGAATATAAACCTACTTGATGGAAAATAAGCACTTTATCCATGAAAAATGCATATTTACAAATGATTCCACTAAAGGAGATCACACAGAGGCATACTAGAAAGTGTATTTGATGAAGAAAATTGATAAAACCAATAATAACAAAGAGACAAAATAAGATATACCTATACATAACAATCACTTAAAAACAATGAATTTGCATGTCAGTTAATACCAGATATAAGAATAGGAGGACAGCGAAAAGAGTACAAATAAAAGGAAAATCTGATAGAAAAATGATCACATATACTAATATTCACTCTTGAGCCAAAACTGGAACCAGTGAAGAATTATACTCATGTATTGTTTCCTTTACAATGTCATCCATACCAACTTTAACTACATGCTATGACTAAACGGATAGCAAACTAAGACGAATACACCAGCAGACGCTAAGCAACCCCCTCCCCCATAGGAGGGTCCGGCAAAGTATCGACATGAACAACAATATACACAATATGAAAACTCACAAACATGGCAGACACAGTCACTTAGATTCAGAATATTGACATCTTAGTTCGTTCATTCAACTTGAGGTGAAAGAACGAACAATACGATGTCGAATATCAAACAATATTGAAGAACCACAATGAATGAAAATAAATCAAGATGAAGGAATGATCTAAGATTATACCGAACGCAGCTGTGAGAATCAAAATAACAGTAAACTCTCGAACCAGAAAAGCAAACTCGAAACATACATTAACTACATATACATTCTTATCTCCCATTCCATAAACAACCAACCAACAACCTTAAAACACAAAGAACCATCATCCTTCAGAAACTATCAGCACGACATAACTAACCAAACGAACAAAAGCACATTCGAATAAGCCAAAAGTAAAACAAAACCGCGAGAGGGGCGAAGTTGTATACCTTTTCCTGGGCAGCGATACTGGAACAGCTACGAGCAGCGACTTCGACAGCGACTTCCACCACGGACGAGACAGCTAATGTCGAAGGCAGAATCGATACCGGAAGCCTTTTAATCTTTGACGATTTCTCCCCTAAGTTCTCAACACATAAATGTGTGACCTGTTTTTTTACGATTTCGTATCTATTTTCGCTAGATGAGACAGACGTCGGAAGAATAACAACTCAAAAGAACTCTTCAAAATTTACTCAACCCAGAATCTCGTTTCGTTTTTCTCAAAATGTGATGGAACAAACTAAGATTTCCCTCCTCCAAAAAAATTCCCACCCCCTCCCTGACGAAGGCGGGGTTTATATAGAAGGGGAAAAAGATAGGGTTTTCAAGAGAATGGCTCCAAAAATCCTTTTTCCGCCCAAATCCCAATTTGAAAATCTCCCCTCTGTCCTTATCCAAATGAGGGGATATGCTGTTTTGATGCCCCAGATTCGCTCCATTCCAACGGGAAGAGGTCGAGGTGGACGGACAAGATAGATTCGACGTCCTTGCGAGCTACGTGGCGCAATCCCGTGCTATCAAGGACAAAGAAGGACGACCCGCGTCTCCTAGCACTGCGAAGTCGTACGAGTGAGAGAGACGTGGCGAGAGAAACGACAAGAGACAGCTGCTATCATGTGCAGCTCTGTTTTCGCTGGAGGAGTCGCGCGTCACGATGGGGAGAGGAGAAGAGAGAGAGGAGCGTGGGAGATGAGGGAGACGCGGGGTTTTTGGAATTTTCTTTTTTCTTTTTCTTTTTTCTTTCTGTTCGCGATGAGAGAGACGAGGGGAGGGAGACGCGACGCGTGAGGAGACGCGGAGGACGATTGAGCTTGGGAGAATCTGTTGGGGTCGCGTCTGGGGTTTGGGAGAGGGGAACGCGAGGATGGAGAGAGCGTGGGGAGAGACGCGGGAGTAGAGGTCGCGTAAGGCTTCTGTTTTTGACGTTTTTTTCTGGGTTTCTTACTTTTCTGCGTCTTCTGGCGTTTTCTGGATGGGTGTACTGTTTCTGGGGCGTGAGAGGGGAAGAAGGAAGAGGGGAGAGGGCCGGGTCGGGTA
Organism: Solanum lycopersicum; assembly: GCF_036512215.1. Lineage (NCBI taxonomy): Eukaryota > Viridiplantae > Streptophyta > Magnoliopsida > Solanales > Solanaceae > Solanum > Solanum lycopersicum. The sequence goes on along the minus strand of NC_090809.1, from coordinate 11,104,432 downwards.
TTAGGTGTTGGGTCGGGCAAGTGGGAAGGGTTGGGCTGGATGGGGAATTAATTTGGGTTGTGAGGGTGGGCTGCTGAAAATGTTGGGCTGTTGCTGATTTGGATTTGGGAAAATTGGGCCTGGTATAGAGGAAAGGAAGTGGGCTGAAAGAGTTTGGGTTGGTTTCGAATATACACAAGATATACCGGCTATATACACCACTATGTAAACGTTAAATCGTTATATTTTGCAAAATTATAAAACTAATTAATTTAAATTATTTGGAAAATTTAGGAAGCTCGATAATTAATTTATACCGACGTGGGTCAAAATTGGGTGTCAACAATCAGTAGCCTGGCAAAGCTTAGTCCCTCCTTCCATTCAGTATTGTATCTACCATTAGTGGTCTTCCAACCAAACTTCCTGTTTTGGTCAAACCTTTTGGGCTCAAATATTTAAACTCTAACCCAGGTAGCTTTACCCATATAGGAACAGTGAGCAATTCTTCTCGAGAGAATTCCATATCTTTGTTTGAAGCCTTTACTATGAAAGGCTTATTATCGAATAGACATATTCCCCCTTGTATTATTTCATTCTTCCCATTTTCATTTTCAAACCTCATTAACAAAATTTCATTTTTTAGCATAGATTTGATGTCGTGTTTTTCCCGCAACCCTAGAATAAATCCATTCAATACAGAAAATGGGGGTGCCCCCAAAATGTAGAAACCTACAACATTCTTCCAACAGAGGAGTGTTGTACTTATGTCCTCTATGTCAATTTCACAATTACTTAGGTCTCCATGTTTTTTAGGTGACACAAAATCAAGTTTAAATCCAACATTTGATACCTTCCTGATGTCAAAATTATCCTAGATGGATGGTTTCTTTGCTAACCTTAGATCTGATTCAACCTATTCTACCCGTGATAGTTTGCGATTCTCAGTTGCTGCCTTCGTTTTAGACCATTTCTCTTGTATTTGACTTTCTGTAGCAGCAGGTTCCTCAGAAATTATGGTTCCACCGCCTTGCAATTTTTTTACCCTGCGATCTTGTGCCTTCTTCTACCCTTTTATCATTGTTAATGAATTTGGAATTCCACCTCTAATTAGTATTGTTGGTACTTTATTATCTACTTATTAAGTTCCTGTAGCAGTAGCTTCGGGAGAACTCGTACTCCCTTCTACTTCTACAATAGACTTAGTCTTATTATCTTTCTTCTTTGCTTGTACTCCATCTTTTGTTGTCTTCATCATAGCTATAGTTGCCTTCTCCTTGGGGATATAAGATCTCTTTCCCATGGTGGTACACGTTAAACATAATTCATATTATGTTTTTATCTTGTGATTTAAAGGGAAATATATCTTCCTTGAATATTACATCATTGTATACAAAGGAAACATGAGAAGTTAGATCATATAACAAGTAACCTTTTTGATTAATGGCATAGCCAAAATGAATAGTCATTTTAGACCTACTCTTTAGTTTATCAGGTTCTTGTATATTTTTAGCAAAACATAAATAACCTAACACTCTAAGATGTGACAATGTAGGTTGATTTCTAAATAATTGTGCAAAAGGAGTCTTGTTATTAATAGCATGACTAGCAATTATGTTTATAATATATATTAACTAGCAATTATGTTTATAATATATATTGTAGCTTGAACACATAGACTCCAAAACTTAATAGGAATGTTTTCTTGAAATCTAATAGCTCTTGTAAGCTCGACAATATGCATATGTTTCCTATCACCACACCATTTTGTTGCGGAGTATAAGCACAAGAAGTTTGATGTATAATGCCTAAAGAGGTAAACATGGTTGGACACACATTATTCAAGATTATGTATTCAGTTCTTATGCTTCATAGTTTTATAAAATTGTGTTTTAACATGAACAAGAAATTATTTAATAATAGTACATACATCAGATTTCACTTTTAAGAAGAATATTCATGTATACCTAGATATGTCACCTATCACAGTAAGAAAGTATTTGTTTCCATATTGAGTAGGAGTTTTATAAAGACCCCATAGATCCATGTGAACTAAATTAAAACATACAAAACTCTTTGAGATGCTAACTGTGAAAGGTATTCTTGTTTGCTTAGCACAAGGACAAATAGTCATTTGTTAAATGTCTCGGTTATGCTACATAAATTTGATGACAACATTTAAGTCAAAACTAAACTAGATACATGCCCACATCTTCTATTCCACAAATCTATATCTACTTTAGAATCTACTCTTACTAATGGAATAACACAAGTAGTTACAATATTGACATCTCTTGAAGTTGTATTTCTTAATAGTATGTAAAGTCCACCATCTTCTTTATCAATCATCTTCACCCTCCCATGTGAGAGGTCCTGAAATATACAAAGTTAAGGAACTAAGTAGCAGAACAATATAGTTCCTTAGTGAGTTTGGATACTGATAAAAGATTAAATTGGAATTGTGGTATTTGAAAAACTCCAATGACCACATCATTGTTAGGTAGGACACTTGAGCCAATAAATTCAACTAGGAAACATCTTCATTCGGTAAATGTACTTTCTTTGGTTTATCAACCTTGCAAACAGTGAACTTGTTTAAAGATCTCAAATTAGCTTCCATGTGGTTAGTGGCACCTGTATCAATAATCCAACAAGGAGTAGAAACAATATTGATAGTAGAATTGAAACAAGTCTTTGTACCTGCTAGCATAATGAACGTGTTCTTGATCTTTGTTTAGAAACTGAAGCAATTGTTGACATTAATCCTTTGATAGAAGACACAGTTCTATTGATTGTTCCCTTCATTTGAAGTTTTCCCATAGCCATTTGCAGTGAGTTTAGAAGAATGACCTATAGTTAGATGTTTGTGATGAACCTATTCCTGAGACCCTGTACCTTTTGCATTACATGTAGTGTTAGGCTCCTTATTTTTTTAATCTAAAATCTTGAGGATACCCTATTAACTTGTAGCACTGATCTCTAGTGTGATTCTTAAGCTTGCAATAATCACAATGCTAATTCCTATTCTTCTTGAATTTTTGAGTACCACCATTTCTCGAGTACATAGCTAACTCATACGCTTAGGGGTCGTTTGATAATGGTATAAGAGATATCTTATTCATGTATAAAACAATGTATTAAGTTAAACCATGTTTGGTAGAATTTTATGTTTAGGTAGAAAAGTCAACATAACTTATATCATGTTTGGTTGCATTTTTGTAGTCCTACATAATTAATACCAACATAACTTATGAGGTAATCTATGTATAAAGTTGTGCAGGGTCAAAGGTGGAATAAGTTATGTAGGTATTAGTTATACATGTATTAAAGTGATAAATTACATATTTACCCTATCAATTTATTTTATTGTTTTAAATTGAAAATTTTATTGTTTTCCTATATATAAGTTTGTTGTTTTTGTTTGTTTTTTATATTTAGACCATTTTTATTTATTTTTTTAATTGAAAACTTTATTGTTTCCTATCAACATGTGTTGTTTTTATTTCTTATTATATATAGATTATTTTCATTTCTTTTTATATACTCACCGTTTTGATTGATTTATGCAAATATAAATATTTTTTTAATATTAGAAATTGATTGTATATTTTTAACAGTACATCTGCTAATCAAATATTAGCATTATACATTATTCAATATATTTCACATTTTATTAGCATGTATTATTATTTTGTAAATTATATATATTTATAATTTACAACAAGTTTAATATTCAATAGTTAATAATTCATGTGTTGTAATCTATAAATACTCCATAACTAATACCTACATAATTAAACTATGCATAGCTAATACCTGCATAACTAAACACTGCATAACTAATACCTGCATAACTAATACATGTATAACTAAACCTTGTATAGTTAATACCTTCATAACTCTAACCAGTAACCAAATAGCCCCTTATTGAATATGCTTGATTTACCAATGGAAGTGGGATCATTCACAAGATCTGAGACCTTGCTTGTAGGTAAGATTCAATTAAACCCATAAGGACTAAACAGTTTGAGTTTCTACAGGTGTACTACATACTTTTGATCTATCACGTTCACGTGAGAGAGTACGCACCACAACCTCAAATTCCTCCCACAACCCTTTCAATTTTGAAAAATACATAGATAAAGAACTTGTTCCTTGATTAATAGTGGCAGTCTGTTGATGGAGATTGAATGTTCTTGACCCATCTATTATGTCAAATCGTTCATACAGATCCTCTCAAATATATTTAGCACATGTTGCATACATGATACTTCCAAGAAGATCTTTCTCTACAATGTTCATAAGTAAGGACAGTACTACAACATTCACTCTTTCTCAGATACATTGTAATGCTGGAAATTAATATTTTGCACATGATCCGTCTACTAACCCCATTTTATTTCTTCGTAACAGGGCTACTTTCATCGATCTATACCACATAGAATAATTTTCAAAACTAGCTAATTGAAACAAAATAATCTGATTTCCACTTACATTAGATAAATGGAGAAACATGGGATGATTTTAATCAATGACTTAAGTTCAATTTCAACTTCGAGTTCCTGAACTTGATTCTGCATTAGGGTCAACAACTGTTGTAGCATTTGTCTCATTCGTCATTGCGTTTGTTTTCACATTTGTGAACGATCAATCTTAGCAGAATTGTTGATTGATTTATTCAACTAGGAATACCAGTTGATTGAGCTCTGATACCATGAAAAATAAATATCTGAGAAAAAATAAAAAGTTATTTACTTTATATATGTAGTAAAAAAAACTTCAAATTCATAACCAAAAGAGTTTGAGCATCTTGAAAACATCAAACTCACCCCAAAAGAGTTGGAGCATTTACAAACTAAATATCATTCATCTTGTTGGTTTTTTAATAAGAAAATTAACATAGAAAGACTTTGAGAGAAAAAATATTGTAATATTGTGAAAGTAAATTATTTCATTAATAATTCAAAGACTTACATTTGTAAATATAATTCCTAACAAAAAATAGAAAAATATTTTACTAACTAAAATAAAATCTAATAGAATTATATTCCTAATAAAATACTAATTCATAACATATATTATTTAATTAATTAAATATTAACCATATCAAAAAGACAAACTTAGTACAAATAACCAAAAAAAATTAACATCAAAATAAAAATGGGAACAACAAATACGTGGAAATAATCCAAACATTAGCAACCTTTGATTTGATCTTTGATTATTAACTTTTGATAATACATGCATTTTAGAAGTGTAACAATGACTTTTGGAATGTATAAAAGTTAATGAATTCAAGTGATTTTGTGATATATTAATGTGAGCCCATAGGAAAATTACTACCACAAATATGAGATCGATTTTCAATGTAAACCACTCTATGAGTAGTACTTTTCTAGGAGAGTGTGACAAATCAATATGACTCTCTAAACTAGAATGAACTTGATAAACCATATGTAGAATAGTAAAATTTCATTTAATACATCATTCTTCTCTTAGAGTTGTTGAAAAAAAATTAACTTCTAATGAAGATCTGACTAAATTTGGTAAACAAGTGTTAACTATGTGTAGATGTTAGGAATCAATGCACTTTGCAGAGTTAATGGAGGATTAAACCTCTCAATGGGATACACAACTTTCTACTATCAGTGGCGGATCAAGAATTTAAAGGTTGTGGGTGCTCACTTCCATTAAAAACAGGTGTAAAATTCGCTGGAAAAATTTTTAAAAAAAATGTTACTGGCGGGATTTGAACCCTCGCCAATGGCTTTGCACGCCTATTATTGCAGAGGTTTAAATGAGCTCACCCACAGCTACTTTTGTTCTATGGGTGCTCATTTAAATTATAATAACATATGTATCATATTTTCTATATATATATATACAAAAAAAATTCGAAAATCAATGGGTGCTCGAGCACCCGCGTCAGGCTTACTGGGTTCGCCCCTATCTACTACATAAGTAGCTCTAATCATGGTCAATATGTAAGAATACATGTCTTGTAAATATGAAGATAAAAAAAAGTTGAGATAAAATATGCAACATCGATTTAAGAAAAAAATAAAATAAAGCAATGGATAATTCAATTTTTGAATCCACTCATTACAATCAATATAGACATATAAGTTTCCTTATACTAGTAAGGCTAACATATCTGGATTGACCAGAGATAATGTTGACATTTGTTGGAGTTAAAAGTTCAATGATGTTTAACATATATGCTTGTCAAAAGAGATAATAGAACTGGTGAACTTATTGTCATAATTGTCATATATAACATCCAGGAATTATATTACTTAATAAGGAGATACTAACCAAATTATGAATAGCTTAGCTAAAGAGAAGTTGATTCAAAGCATTTAATTTTGATTGCAGTCCATTTTTTTTATCACATGAAATTTCACCTTATTGGTGTCAGCTTCTATTTAGACTCTAGGAATATAATCTTAATACTTCACTTCTATGAAATTAGAAGATGTCCAAAAAAATACATAAACAAATAAATTGTTTGCTGTCAATGACCATATGTTGAGCTAGGTCGTCTCAAAATACTTGTCATCATCTTCGTGAAAATTGCGCGATATTTTGTACAAACAACTTTTTATATTTAAGCCCGATATTTTGTACAAATAATTTTTTTATATTTTAGTTAAAACATAAGATGTCGAAAATAAATAAGGAAAATAACCAAATTAATTGTCATTAATAACCATATCTTAAGCTTCAGATTCACCGACATCTCCTCCATCTCTAGCTTCGGATACATCGCCATCTCCGTCATCTCTAGCTCGGACACATCGTCATATCTGTCATCTCCAGCTTCGGATACATCACCATCTCTAGCTTCAAATTCATCATTATTTACAGTTTTAAATACATTACAATTTTCGACTTCGGATACATTGGCATTATCACCAACTTCGGATATATCATCATTTCTAGCTTTGGATACCTCAAAATCTTTATGCTCTCTAACTTCCATCAAATTTCTATGTTTTTTTGTTATCAGTATTGTTAGTTGGTGTGTAGTTACTGGTGTAATGACAATATAAAAAACAAATATCACTCAATCTTTGCTCTATCACTGTCACCATCCTTCATCGTTCTTCTCACATTCTTTGTACACGGGCATCTTATACCTACAAATCGGACACGATCCATTGATCCCCAACCACTTTACTATACAGATAGAATGAAAATGATGTTTACAAGGAATCTCCTTAGCTTCCTCGCCACTTTCAAAATCTGACAAACAAATAAAGCAATAAATCCCTTCACCTAAAACCTTAACCATTGGTACTGCTTTGATGGGTGTGGGTGATGCGGGTGAGAACCTTTCCAAAATAAATTCTGCATTGATAATCTTCAAAGAATGATATTGAGTTGTTCGTTGTGTCCACCACTGTCATAATATTATGTACATCTTCTAGTGGCGGAATATAGATGGTGAATAGAAGAATATGAGTAAAAAATATTGATATGGCTTCATTAGGTTTAGCCCTTCAAGATATGGAATAAACTTTGATGTCACCTACATGTATGTAGGTATTTGAAAATATTTACCCATAGTTTACTAAATGATAACAGGAGAGATAGAGGATTTTTTTTTGTTGAAGGATGGTGTTTGATTTATAGGTTGTATTTTTAGCTTTGTGAGGAAGTTTGTAGGGCTTGGTACGGGGGCCACACTAAGGCTTGATTTGGTCGTATTTGCACCATAAATTCATTTAGGGGCAAATGCATAAAACATTAATGAGTTTCTCGTTTTGTAAAAGGTTGTATTGTCACCTGAGTGTCCAGATTGTCCCAATTCAGGATCGATTAGTTTATATTTACATTGTGATCCACTTAGGGAAAACACGTAAAAGATACAAGAGGCACGTGTTTTACAGGTTGTATTGTTAGTTGTGAATATGCAGATAGTTCTAGAGCTTGGACTTGGCCTCACATTGAGGCTTGATTAGTTGGCATTTGCATCACGTAGGTTCATTTAAGGGGCAATTGTATAAAAGTTTCACGAGGCATCATTTTGTAAGTTATATTATTACGTATGTGCGGAAATTTCTAGAACTTGAATAAAGCCCCACATTAAGGATCGATAGTTCATATTTGTATTGTGTAGTCAATGTAGGTCAATTCAATATGTAGAAGTTTTACGAGACACCTATTTTGATATTGTCATTTAAGTTGTATCCAATTTCAGAATTGTTTAATTGATACCCTCTTTTAACACATACACGCACGCACGCGCGCGCGCACACACACTCTATATATATATATATATATATATATATATATAATGTTTGATAGAGAGTATTTTTCTTTAGTTTTGTAAAGAGAATATTGATATGTTTTTTCATTCTTTTTTAATTAAAAGGTATCTTTTATATTTCAGAGAAGTGTCTAAAGTTCAATAGAAATATTTTGATAATATTATATTGGAAATTTTAAGTATTTTTCTTTAGTTTTGTAAAGAGAGTATTGATATGTTTTTTTTTTTTTTTAATTAGAAGGTATCTTTTATATTTCAGAGAAGTGTCTAAAGTTCAATAGTAATATTTTGATAATATTATATTGGAAATTTTAAGACCATGCATGGCAAGTTGTAATGATGCATGATCTATTTGAAATAGCACAATTGTGTCTTTTATTTTATTTATTTTACCAAAAAATAAAATAGTCATTAGCCAAATGATTAAGAAAATGCAACAAAGATCAATGATCTATTTTGAAAGGGTTTAGGAATAAAACTATAGTCATTTTAAAAAGTTATACTAGTTAACATGGGATACACGTATACATAAACTTTTGTGTGTGTGCGCGAGCGCGTGCATGTGTATGTGCGTGTGCGCGTGTATGTGTGTGTATGTGCCCGTGTATGTGCGCGCGTATGTCTGTGCATGTGTGTCCTTAATTGGAGTATGAATCATTAATTATATGAACTATTAAGAACCAACACAATATCATATATTAATTTTTGAACAAAAATTTCATCAAACTAAACATTTTTCTTAAATTTATACGTAGCAAAAAAAATCTAACAAACGATTCGTGCTTACTTTAGACTCTCCAATTTCATATGTTACAATCACATGATATTAATATGGTCAAAATACATAATTTTAACCCTTCTTATTAAATGATGCATTTCTATTTGAAATAGCATAATTGTGACTTTTATTTTATTGTTTTTTACCAAAAAAAGCAGTAGTCTTTAGCCAAATGGTCAAGAAAATGCAACAAAGATCACTGAACTATTTGGAAGAGTTTAGGAACAAAACTATAGTCATTTTAAAAAGTTATAATGGTTAACATGGGATACATGTATCGAGAAACTCTTGTGCATGTGTGTGTGCATGAGTGTGTGCGTATGCATATGAGCGTGTGTGTTGTGTGTGTGAGCACGTGATTGTGTGTGCGTGTCCTTACTTGAAATATGAAAAAATCAGATATGTTAATTAAAAAATAAATCATTAACTATATGAACTATTAAGAACCCACACAATATTGTATTTAATTTTTTAACAAAAATTTCATCAAACAAAACATTTTTCTTAAAATTTATACAATACAATATAACTAGCGATTCGTACTTACTTAAGACCCTCCAATTTCATATGTCGCGATCACATGACACTAATATGTAAAAATACATAATTTTAACACTTCCTTCTTAATTATTTAATTTACTAGAGAGAGTATTGCCAGTACTAAAAGAGCCAAATTCTATGATTACTATATCTACAAATTTAAATTAACCACGTACATAATAGGATATGCCAATAGTTTTATGCACAAATATACTTTAGTTCCATCTTTGGATTAATATTATGCGATTCTAGAAATTATAATATTCAAGCATACATTTACTCCTACACAAATAACAATCTTTGGGCATCTCATGATTGAGAGTATGATTGTATATCTTCAATTTAAGAAGCATTCAAACTATATGATGTAACAATCGATTTTTGTCTTTAAAGAAAAGTCAACGAGAAAAATTTTGAGCCGAAAACATGAGCATCCAAATCTATAAGAATTGTCAATTCAAAGGCCAACTGGTTATATATGATTAGTCAAATTATCTCACTATTACCAAATGTACACTAAGACAAAGGTAAGATGTTTATGATATATGAAATAGCTCAACGGTTGAGGAATAGTAAAATAATAATCAAATGTGAAATGATAGCATACTTTAACATTATAGATTTCGCCGTCTAAAGAGTGTAGTTGGCCTGCACTATATATAACCATTATCCAAATTAGGGGCGGATTTTTGTTGACTAAGGGTTTGTCAAAAAATTACACTAAATATATATATGATTAAAATTTTAATTGATGTAACTGGCCTACACTATATATAATCATTATCCAAATTAGGGGCAGATTTATGTTAAACTAAGAGTTTGTCAAAAAATTACACTAAATATATATATGATTAAAATTTTAATTTATGTGTGTATATATATACTATTGAACCCCTTGAACATACACCAAAGGTGTAGCTCAGTGGCGTTGGGGTTCAGAAATTCGCTCTACTGCCCGTGAGGTCGCGTGTTTGAATTCGGGCTAGAGATATTTTAATCAGCTCATATTTTAAGGTGTTTTATTTTTTAAAATAATAATAATAATAATGCAATCAGAAAACGATGTTTAGTTCCAAAAAATTAAAATGTTAATTGGAAATTTAGAATTTCTTAGTTTAGTTCGTAATTTTAAAGTCAAATATTAAAAAATCATTTTCTTTTTTATTCGACCGTTTAATTTGATTCGTTTATTTGAGAACATTATTTATGTGATTAATTTTTTTTAAACCTCCTTGATGAAAATTCTCCCTCTGCTACTGATCCAAATGAGTAGACACTATTATGTGTAAGCAAATATTTTTATTTCAAAAGATTGTTTTATTATATATATTTACAAAGTGAAATAATTAACTTGTTTTGAAATCATTATTTGGAGAAATGACAATTTCTTTTATTAAGGCAAGATTTTATTTCATCCTTACACCTTTACTTCCATATGTCACTTTGCACGTAAGTATTTGGACAAGTGGCAGATACAATTTCTTTCAAACACTATAAATACTACTATGTTCTTTAAGAAGATGGTGAAAAGAACAACACTCTACATGATCACGTGTTTTCACCATTTCTTTTGTTAAAAAAATTCAAAGTAGCAATGGTTTTCATACTGACAAAGAGTAGCTAACATAAACTCATTTTTTCTCTTAGATAAAGAGTAGTTCTACATAAAGAAATTAATTAAACACACAATAAGCAAAGAAAGGTAATGTGAAGCAAAATCTCAGTTGTAATATGCAATTGAGATGTAGAAAGTAAAATGTGATAAGAGCATAAAGCAATCAACAAATACAAAGTGTTAATACCTTCAACTCAAGATATCAGTAGCGTAATATGCACATTGATAAGTTGACTTCATGTCTGCTGAAAAAAAACAATTGAAGATGAAGCATGACATTTAGGAGAAACTGAATTATATTACTCTCTATAATGAACCAACAATGTTTGTAAATACATGACAAGCAAAGATACAATCAAAAAGTTGAAGTTATATTAGGTTTTTTATTTTCCATTTGATTGACCTTTTTAGATTATTTTCCCTTTTTTTAATCTGTATTTTTTTTAAAAAAAATCCTTAATAAATTTCTCTTATATAATTTCATTTGTTTTTAATTTGTTCCAACGTTATTTTTCTATTCTCCCTTTTTTACTTATCTTCCTTTTCATTTTTTTCATCTTTGCTTATTCAATTCCACCGAGAAAACATCAAAATGAACTATCATCACACCTTAAAATAATTAAGTTAGCTTATCTTTAACTTTTAATAATATATGGAAAATGTCAAAAATCAATTCTCTTAATTAATTTTTTCTTATTTTCATGATTCATGTTTTATATTAAAAGTCTAAAAATAACTTCATAATAATTTTGATGGTATTTCGTCGATAAGTGCATCCATGAACACACTTGAATTTTTTTTGACAATTATTCTTGATGCTAACTTTTATCACTGATCTTGCTCCTATAATTTCATTGAAAAGTTTCAAATTAATTTTTCTATTTTATATGGGCAAACTACATAAATTCCACTAGTTTAGGTCATAATTACTAGGATTTACAATCATTTCAAATATTATTTCTTGTACCATATTTCTTCCTTTGGATACATGTATCATTTACTCGTCAGATATATGTAATCCACAGTTTTAAAAATTGAGATACATGGTTTATTTGTTTGAATAGAATTGTTATAATTGATTTCCTAATTAAAGGAGTAATTGAAGATCTTCAGAATATATGAACAATTAATTTTGAAATTTAATTTATTGAATCTCAAAATATAAGGCGAAAATCAAGGAGTATATATATATTTAGTTGATTTCATTTTATTACCTATAAATAATAAATTTATTAATATTATTGATAAAATTCCAAAACATTTATACTTTATTATGTAATTTGATTTATTTATTTTATTATTTTTAAAATAATAAATTCATTAATTTAATGTATCTAATATCAGTATATGATGTATCTAACAAACTAAACACTTAGGTAAATGAATGTACAGTTGCACGTATACATTTATATGTATAATGAACACATACTATACAATTGCACATATACATTTATATGTATCATGGACATGTACTAGCCTCTTAGATACATTAAAAACTAATGGAATTTGATCAGATGGGCATAAATACATACAATCAGTGTATCGTGATGACATATAAATCTTCCATCTGAATAAGTATACTATGATGTATTGGCGTACAAGTACATTCATATGTATCATGGAAATATCTAATATTAATTTCATGTATTTGTTATATGTATCTAATATTAATTTTATGTATCTATTTTTATGACCTAGTATAATTTCATGTATCTATTTATATATATCTAGTATTAATTTGATTTATCAATTTCATATGTTATTTCCAAAAACATGTATTACAAATACATGGTAAGTGTGTATACATATATATATATCCAAAAACATGTATCTCGTCCTCCTTCTTCTTTTAGTCAAATTTTTTACTCATATCCAATTTGTTGGTAATAAAGAACTATCAAGTATCGAATAGCGACATTCAAGGCAAAGAGATGATCGATGATGGTTTAGTTTTTGCATCATATAAATCCCTCATAAACGACGAAAGTAGTTCCATGCTTATCCTTAGTTATGTCAATATGAATCTGCCTCATAACACCGTATTTGCCAAAAATATATAGTACATCACCTCGCTCATGATGATGAACGTATAGACCATGTTAACCTCCAGCAATAGTTGAGTATAATCCCTTTGGAGACTTAACATCGTCATAGTTTTGCCAGAATAAGAGAGATAACACTACTAAAAAAATTGGGGGAGGGGGGGGGGGGATGACTGACTGTGTCACTTGAAAAAAAGACGAATTTTGTAACATTGTCCGTCGCTTTTAGTAAAAATAATTATCTGACAAAAAGCGACGGACAGTATCTCATAATCCCTCGCTTTTTTTAGCGGATCTTTGCATCCAAAATATGTATAATGAAAAGTTATTTTTCTAATATAAATAGCAACGTCACATCGCTTTTATTAAAGTTAATTTAATATAAATTATAATGTTAATGACGATGTCCGTCACTTTTAATTTATTTTAACCTATTTTTTCTTACTATGGCGACAGAAAACATCTTTATGTGCGTTGCTTTTAGTTAAAATACGTGGTCAACTATTTTTAAAAAGTGATGGATAGTGTATTTTAATCCGTCGCTTTTTGGTCAAAATGTTGGTCAACTTTTTTTAAAAAAGTATTGGATATTGAGAAGTCTAAAATAGAATCTCAATTTTTCCCCATTTGTGAAACTCTCTCCACTCCTCACCACCACCACTGCCGCTGAACCCGCCGCTCGCTAGCAGCCGCCTGCTTTTCCTGAGCTACCACTGCCGCTCACTGTTGATGCCACCACCGCCTCTGCCTCTCCTCTCTCTTCAATATCTCCATCTCCTTTAAGGTTAGGGTTTAATAATACATCAAATTTTTTTTCAAATTGAACTATAATTTATAATTGTTAGCTATTTAATTTTAATTAGTTTATTGAATTTGTGTTTATTGATTGTTAGTTTGAATTAGGATTATTAGTTAATGAATTAATTGAAAATATTATTGTTAGGGTTAGTTTGAATTAGGGTATCTTAGCATTTGATTGATTTATGTATTTCTTGAGTTAATTAGTTTTATTTTGAAATTGTAAGATTAGTTTGAATTAGGGTATAATTTAATGTTTGACTTTCAATATTATTTGAGTTTTTTTTTTTATTTTAGTATTTTAGGACTCACTAAAATTTGAATTATTATTGATATTTTAGCCTAATAGTTTGAATTTGGGATTATGAATAACTAGCTATTTTGAATTTAGGATTTTAGCACTAGTCATGGGACGATTTTAAGACTAGTTTGAATTTGGAATTTAGGACTAGTTTCAATTATACTTGAGATTTTAGGACTACTAATAGTTCTAATTTGAAAATTTAGAACTAGTTCGATTTTTTAATTCTAGGAGTATATTTTAAATTTGTAATTTTAAGATTAGTTTAGATCGTTTAGATTGAATTCAAGGAGTATACTTTGAATTGACAGTGTTTAGATTGTTGCTATGTCGGCTCAAATAGAAAACCTACAGCGGCACTAAAAGAGTCGGAGCAGAGATGAGTAGTTGAACAACAAAGCATGAGAAATATCGTTCAGCAAATCAAAGAACAAGTGATGAATCTCGCTCGTCGACTATATACTTCGACTTCCAAGAAAATCGATGACGACAGTACTGATTATGAGGATGACTGCATTGAACCCACTCTCTAGTTTAGATCTTTGGACATTTATGAACTTTTTGAAATTTTGAAACATATTTTGAAAGACTTTATAAGTCTTTAGATTTTGATTTAGATACTCTTGAATGTTATTTAAAGTTTCTTATTTTATGTTTTGTGTAGATTGTTTATAATTGTGTGTGTTTGATTAGGTTGAATAATATAGAATTTAACTGAATTGAATTTGCAGGTGGTAACAAATGCGACGGATGACGTGGTTTTGTCTGTCACTTTTCTGTATTTTTAATTTTTTTAAAACCCAGAATTGCGACAGATAACATGGCTATGTATGCCGCTTTTCTAGATTATTCAAAAAAAATCTAGAAAAGCGACGTATAGGATCCTTTTGTTCGTCACTTTTATGGAATTTTTAAAAATAAAATCTCAACAAAAGCGACGTACTGTCTCTTTTTGAAAATTAAAAAAAATGAAAATGAAAATTGAGTCACGGAATCCGCCGTTTTTGCTAGCAAAAATTTAAAACAATAAAATCAAATTGTGACACATTCCTTCTCTTTTGGAAAAGCTTTGAGCCAGAAAGCGAAGATAGTGATTGCGTCGTGTTTCCGTCATTTTTGGCCAAAAAAGTGACAGACTGTGTTTATTTTATCCGTCTCTTTGACAGTTTCTTAGTAGTGTAAATTTGACCTCTTTTACTTGACAGTTTAGCGGGAAAATGAGCAAGAATCTATTTGATATTAAGAGCATGAAGGAAGGGAGAGAAATGGTAGAAAGGTTGGAATACTATCACGACCCGAGAGTATGCCCTTGAAGATATGACATTCCCTCGAATCATGGCACAATGTACTTGACTTCTAGGAGGTCTTGTACAAGCCCTTAGACATCATTCATTGCATACATGTATGAAAAATATTGTGGAATTAAAAATTTTCACACGAATAATATCTTAAAGTATTTTTCATATAAAATGATGATAAGTCTCAACATATGTCAATCTTAAACTCAAGAATACTTGGGACACGGCCCATACAATCGAAACATAGAAAACAAATGTCTATTACAATACTTTGAACGAAAACAATCTAAAAATATTTTTGTCCTCAAATCAAGTGAGGACAAACCCAACTTTGCTTGAATGAGTCCTAGTTTCGAAGCTTTGCTTCAAGATGCCTCTCACCTTACGCCTACCACCATTCCAATCTCACAACTTCAATCCATAGTCAATTCAACCAACTTAATACACAAATGCTTTTACCAATAGGCATAGTCACCAATTCAATTCAATAGTCACAATATACAATGAATGAAAGATAATACAATATGAATTCATAAATTTAGGACTGTCTACTTACAATTCTAGCATGATTCTTTCATAGTTCAATAGCCCTAATCGAACTACATAAGAATTTAATAACATAGAGACATTGATCAAATCATCCATGAAATAGTCAAAACTAGGGTTGCATGATTTGCAAGGTTTCATAGATTTTTTAGTCTAAAATCATCAAATTTACATCAATTCAATCATAATACAATGATTCAAAATGTTTTATGCAAGAATACATGGCTAGATTACAATTTAGAAATTCATCTTTTTTAGAAGTCTTTGAAAACCACATTTGAAGCTTGAATCCTTGTAGAAAAGAGATTCAAGGATGAAAGTCATACCTTAATTGATGCTAGACCAAGAAAATTGAGAAGATTTGATGGAGAAATCACCCTCCAAGTTCTAAGGTTCCTTTCAAGCTTCAATGGTGCTCTAGAGAGTTCTTTAGGGATTTTGAGTTTTGATTTTGAAATAATGAATTCATCGAAGTGTTTAAGACTTATAAACCCACTTGAAATATCCAAACTACCCTTAAGAAGTCGTCCAACTTATTTTAAGAATGCTAGGTGAATTACCCAAATGCTCCTAGCCTTGGCCGAGACACCTGCAGAATTTCAGCATGTGTCATCGATGGTCCACAATCGACGCCTCGTTGGTCCATCTACGGGACGTTCTAGCAATCTGTCGATAGGATAAGAGGCTCCTCACTTGGGAGATTGATATCAAAAACTAAGTATCAACCTACGCCTCAAATGACGGTGAGTTGATGTATCTCCGTTGATTGCCCCTCGTTGGTTGGGCTGGTTTTGGACAGTTTTGGCTACATGTTGGGTCCTCCTCAAGGACCATGTGGTTGGTCCTTGGGGAGTTTTGTCCGGACGTTTTCAACCCGAATATATTCGTACACATCAATTTCATCCAAAACGAACACGTAAAACTTAACAAAACACACTAAGGCACACAAGCACGTTTCAAGGCAGACCTTTCGATCGTCTTGGACGTTTGACCTCCAAACTTTATGAAACTTTACACACTGCCTATAAACATCATTATAAGTCATTTTATTACTTTAGAACCTCATGAATCAAGTGTAAGGCTCTAGTTTCACCTAAATCATTTTAGAGGTGTTACAAGTATGTGGGGGAATAGAGATACTATTGGAATAGGGGATTGACACAGGAAATGTATATCAGGGACAAAAAATTATTAATTGCAATTGGACCATTAGTTTTAGTATTTAAATATAAAGATAATTAATCAATCATAGTTAAAAGAGTTTTATCTATCTAACTGTATCTTTTAAAATATATGATATAAAATATCAAAAGTGGTAATATATGTAATTGTTTGAAATTAGATGTAATTTTAGTATAAAAGATAGGGATGTATGTCTACTTAAGTAGTTTTTCCATTTTATATATCTTACTAGTGAACTTTTGTTACTTCTCATGTCCCAATTTATTGTTGTATAGATATAATTTTGAGAGTCAATCAATTTTGTTTAAGTCTTTTAGATTTCCAAGTTGTTAGTTTTTGTAATTTATAATACTTTTTAAGTCATTATCAAATGATATATGTCATTTCCTCTAAACCATTTTATGTGTGTCACTCATAGAATTTTGAAACTTAAAAAAAAAAAATATTTACTTTGAACTATTTTAACTTATTAATATTGTAAATTAAAATACAATTAACGCAATTTTCAAATATATAACTGACTTAAGAAATGTAAGACAAAATTAACAAGAAAAAGTGAAGAATTAATGTGATGCACATGAAATTTGTATGATTTATAAATAGTATATGTTATTTCTTCTATCCAACTTTTTTGTCTTTAATAGAATTTTGAGTGTGGATAATTTTATAATACTATTTTTAAATATCATTAATGAACAATCATATAATGTAGCCTTAGTAATGAAATATTAAATTTATTAGTTAACTTTGTTCTACTTGATCTCAAACACAATAACAAAGAAAGCCTAAAATAACTAGAAATGAATAAGTGCTAAATATGTCTACCAAAAAAATATAAATATTATTGATGGAACCTGTGGGTCCGAGTAAGTGCTAACATCGCACTTTAATGCCTTTAAGGCATTAAAAAAGTCTCATATTTCAATATATTTTATAATATGTACCAATGAATTTATAGTAAAAAGGTACAAAAGAAGGGGTAAATAAAGTTTTGAAATATACTGTATTATCAACAAAAGGACACAATAAGAATTAGAGGGGAAAGAAATGATGAAGCGCACAATTTCAAAAGCAAATGGTATAAGCATTGACAACAAGTATAAAACAGATTTGCTAGTAACTTACCAAATTACCCTTGTCTAGGAAGTAAGCATGTTGACGAACACCTGCTTCCTAGACTCTTCTATATATTATATACTAGATTGTCAAAGTCCGTGCTAAGCACGGGCCCAACACTAAAATAATTGTGAAAAAAATTACGCGGTTGAACAAATTTATACTATTTAATGACTCATCATAGTTATATTTAACAATTGTTGGTTTCATTGAGAATAATGAAATATTGCATTAAAGGTAAGCTTTCACATAAAATCTGTTAATATTGTGAGTAACACAAAGAAACGAGCTCCATTGCATAGACAAATGTTAACACCTTTTGAAATAATTTATTCATTTTGTCCCCTCTTTATGAACAGTATTATCCGCAAAAGTTTTTGTTTCAGGTTCATCTTTCATAGAATTATGTAATTAGGCTTTAAAAACTTTGCGCACGCATATTTCACCATTCCCTTGAGAACTGTAATTGCTTCTATTACTGCAAGTTGTGAACAATATGAAACTTAATGTCGCCAATCAAGAGTATACTAAAAAAAAATAATCAACTATTACTCTGCAAAATAGTTATTAGATTGTCAAACAATCACAAAATTGTGAAGTACAACAGAAGAAAATTTGAAAAAAAAAAGCAAATGGATAGTATAACTAAGTACGTTTGTAAAATTCTCATGTCACTATATCAAGCTCAAAAGAACCATACTCTTTTACATATTAAAACAGAGATAAAGGAGTGTGGGTAAAATGTTTTGACTTACTTCCTTTTACCCCATCTCACAGAGAGTTTAAAATCAATTGACTACTTCACTTATAAGAGAAGATGTTTTCAACAAAGAATGTTTTAGAAAACCTTTTGTTCATTTGTTACAGATTTATCTGAGCAATTAGTCTTAAAAGGACCTTCACCCAAGTGCAACGACTACTATTCATGCGCATTTCACTTTTTTTTTCATAAAAAAACAATCCATCCTTTCTACTGTTCTATTTTTGTTACCATTCTTATAAGTTTACTTGATTTACACGCCAAAAAAGAAAGATCTTATAGCAACAATACATATTACCAATGGAGATATAGTAGCATTTACATACTTCAAATAGATGTATGATTCTAAAATCAGCATGTCCTTTTCAAGTCTTACTTTCTCTTTTTGATTGTGAAGAGGCTGAGCAACTTAAAACCTAAAAATACATTTCAACTTATTTTTCAGCTGGTTTTGTAATAAGCTCTCAAACAAGTCAAACTAATATGCCCTTCTACTCTATAAAAATTGGTAGGAAAAGAGAGTGTAAAAACATCTTGGTACATTAAAAAATGATCATTATTTTATCAAGAGTACATAAAAATAACTAATGCTCAATTTTTTGTGGTAGATTCCCATGGTTACTTTGTATGTCATTTATCAAGAATTCTTAATATCATAACATATTAGGTATTTCTGATCAAGCATTTTCACTTGTTACAACAATAGGTTCTTCTCTTACGTAATAAACACTTCTTCATTGTGAGAAAGTTACTAGTAAACACTGAGAAAATTTATTTTTTTTATAAAAAAAAAGACCTAAGTTTTTCCTTCATTATTAACGCAAGGTCCGAAAGTAAATTGAACTTTTTAAGCTCTGCCGACTATAATTTTAATGGTAGCTAGAAAACGTTTACGTCTATATCTAAGTATTCTACTTCCTGGTGGTTTAGTAAGGACTTTAGGAAAAGGTATAACTGCTAGTCGGAAGGCAGGGCTCCTATACTATATCGTAAAGATGGAAAACAAAATTAATAGAGTTTTATTACTACGTGGAAAATGCTAACCTGTATGAATTTGTGCAGGGAGTTTCAGCAATAAAAGCTTTCTATGAACTTCTCAGTCTGTCCAGTTTAAATGTTTTGCATCCTGATGAAAATTATAAACAAACATGTAGCTCCTGTTGAACTTTGTCCTCTGTTGAAGACATTGTAGACTGTTGTTGCATTGAAACATACAGGGAGGTTTCATCAGAGGCAATTCTTCAGGACGTAAGAGACAAAAATATGAATGATCTATGTGATCATATTGATATTGCACAAAGCCATGCCATCAGACCTTCATCACTTGGGCAGTAGCACAAAAACATCACATACTATTAAGTTCTTCCCATGGCAGTGATGTGAAGTTGCTATTGAAATTAGGTGTTGTTTGTTCAGTCAATTTTGTAACATGGTCTTTAGACAATATGACAATTGGACGAGCTATCTTGTAGCATGAGAATTGATGTTGTATAATCTTCTTCAATTTATGCAATCTTCCACACAGTACAATTAAATAGTAGTATAGTAATATATTTGCACTATTGATTTCATAATCTCATAAAAATAGTATAAAGTAACAAAAGCATCCACTTTCACTTATGCTTAGGGTTTACCTATGTTGCTCGGACTCTTCGAAATGCCAAGGGGTGCGTCGGATTCGTCAAAAATAGTGTAATTTTGAAGAATCCGATACGGGTGCGGCATCAAAAGTGAAGAGTCCATGAAACTAAAGGTTTTACCACTTAAAGAAGATTGTCTTTTGTCGTTTACATCTTCAGCATCACATTTATCTCTTTTTGCACACCTCAATTTTGTGATTTCTTAATTTGGTATTCATAGTTCTACATGTGTTCGGTCAACAAGTTATTTTTCTTGCACATAGTCTCCAAGTTAATTGACATTTTCTTTTTCGTCCAGAGTTGTTGGTACTTGATAGTAAAGTAACAAAAGTCTTATTAACGTAACATATTCCTAGGGAACCCTTTCAGCTCATTGTCACCAAAACATAAAGATCATCTAGAGTATCTCACAAATATCTCTATCTTTGCACATTGCTGTTTGACAGACATATACCTTGCTACTCAAAGCAAAAGCTTATGTGCGACACAAAATAGTGTTTATTTTAGGTAGATCAAGTATGTGAAAGAAATTAACAGAACAAAACATTATGTCATTATAACCAAAATATGCACTTATTTAAAGTGATAAACACAAATATCTTTAAGTTACAGACTCTAAATTCAAGAAAATTTGTGCAAAAAAAATATAGAGAAAATAAGACTTGTTGATATATTTTAGTAACCTGCAAATTAATAGTCCAAAGATTCCAAATGTTCTTGGAACTCTTGCTCCCATTGGACCATTTGTATTTATATGCATCAGGATCTCAATTAGAGAAATCAAAATAAGAGGCTCAAACCTTTTTAGCTTTACTTCCCAACAAATCCCAAAATAACATAGTAGAATGCAGGCAATCATCAATTTTTAAATTTGAAAACCCAATAGAGAAAAGTGCTAAATGAAAGACGAATTGCACGTTACATATATATTAACCTTTTCATAAATTCACAGAAAAATCTAATGGAGTTGGGCAATAAATATACTCTCAAACCCCAAATATGAGCGGAAAAGGTACACAAGACGAAAATAATTTATTAAAATGATTAGTACCAATTAAACCAAAATTCTCGGTTCAATTAAACAATATATTACTTACTAATATCGTCCAGTAGTGCTAAATTACATAGAAGTCCTGTTTTAAAAACAAAAAAAAGGGAAAAGAAAGAAATACTTCTTTAGTTACATTAGGAATATCAAACATAAAATTAATTCATAAGAAGTGTTTAAAAAATAATTAATCTCCTGTAAGTAATTAACAAAGAAGCATGACGTAAGTAAAAAAATATATATATCATCCATTAAAATTATTAACTGATAGATTTGATTGAATGAAAAATAAGAAGAACGGACCAAATATCTAAACCGATATAGTTTGAGTACTTTTAGAAACTTTCGAACAAAATATAAGCAAGAATTGATGAAACACTTACACACAGTAACTTTGAATAGCCATTTCATAATCTGAGTCTCCTGACAAATACCCAATTAAAGAAACTTCAAACTGCAAGAGGCCATGAAAAATGGAGATACATTAATAACAATGAGAGAAGTACTAATTTATCAACAAGAAAATGTTCCATTACCCTTATACGGAGCGAAGTACTCTCATCGCATCCTCCATCAACTTCAAAACATAACCAAAAAGTTGATTTATATTAATTATCCACATAAAATTAGAGAGACGGAAGAATTCATTGTCGGAGAGAAAAGATACGACCTAGTGAGGGAATAAGAGAGAAGTTGGAAGAATAGTATTTGGGGTTTAAGTGAAAATGAATGTGGAGACCAGTTGTTGCCCACAAAGGTAAAAACAAATACATGTCTATGAAAAAAGGGATAGTAAATTCAAATGCATACACGTGGTTAAGTAGAAAATAAAAAAAAAAAATAAGCTCAAATTTATGTACAACTTACGGAACGTTTGGTACAATTATTTCATGTTGCGTTCGTCCTTCTGACTGTCACTTACATATAGGGGGAGATTAGTAAAATCAAAAATTGATTTTTAAAAAATAAATATTATTGTCAGTCAAAAGAAGATAGAAGATGTTGCATCACTCTTTTTTTGGTCTAGCTTTAAACTATATGTAATATAAGAGTCTAGTAGAAAGAATTGATAATATGTGTTCTTAAATAGAGAAAATAAATGAGAAAAGACATAAAATTATCATTGAAGTTGTTTTGAATTTTTAAAAAGACACATTAACTTTGAGGATATCCTATTATCTCATTAAACAATTTCAAAATAGAATATATACCTCATTTTTCACTAAATACCACTTATTCAAAAATATTTGTATGTCACGCACTAATAATCACTTGCCACGTGTGGAAATAATTTTTAATTATTTTTATCTAATTTTTGTATTTCTTTTATTTTTCTTTTTTCCTTTTTCTCTTTCTTCTTCACCTCAAATATGTTCTTTCTTTTTCTCTTTCTTCTTCATCTCAACTGAGTTGTTCTTTTCCATTCTCTTTGTGCTGCAGCAACATCAAATCCATTGTGACTGAGAAGATCTCGCAACAGCACTGTTAATTTTCAGTTGAATTACTATCAATTAATTTATTTATGAAAATAAATATCGTTAATTAATTAAAATTTAAGTACTCAAATATTACCAAGTCAAAATCTGACATTTAAATTATCACTTTCTCTAACTCTTACTTTCTAATTGAATTTTTCATAGTTTAACTACTCCAGATTCCAATCTTGATTTGTAAGAGAGAAAAAATCACTGAACTAATTTATTTTTTTAAAAATAAAACTGAATAACATTAGTTTAAATATAAAACATCAAAAAGGATAAAATAGAAAAAGAAAAAAAATGAAGTCATAGATTCTCAAGAAATATCAGTAAGCTAATGATGGTAGGGAAGTTGAGAAAAAAGATTTAAAAAATTAAAAACTATTTTTAATAAAGTTAAATAATACATGAGTTTTAATAGTTTTTTCAATAAGGCAAATTGGAAGTGCCAAATGACAATTTTACCTTGGTAGCAAGCTGTATCAACAGTCCTTCACTCGCCCATATGTTGTGACAACACGAGTGGTATAAAAATTAGTCAAAATGTTATATTTATCATAGATTTAGATAGTTTTGTGGGGTTATAGGACACTCGCAAAGTTAAAGGGTCTTTTTGAAAATTCAAAACAACTTCAATGATAAATTTATGTCTTTCCTCAAAATAAAAAGATGGGATCTTTTGTAACTCACGAGATATATAATTAGATTAATAATTATGATAGAATTTTTTAAATTATTAATTAAATTGATTTATGAGAAGAATAAGAAAAAAAATCAAAAAAAGGAGATAAAAGATAAATAATTTTCTAGGCTATAAAAATATTGTTTTTCATCGTAATTGAAATAAGTTCATATTATATTTGGCAAAATTATTACATAACGCTTCTTTTCAAAAAATATATAATTATAACCTAGTGTAAATTTAACTCTATATTATCAAATTAATTTTTGTTTTCTCATATATAAAAAGGGCAGCAAAAGACATGGATATAATTAAAAAATATACTTTATATTTTGAAAGTCTCCATCAATTGATTTGCTTACTAAGAACAACAGGGAGTCTATAGTTCTTTTATTCAGTCAAAAAGTGCGGTCCAATTTCACTCAATTGACAACGTTTATTTTTTAAAGTATTTTTAATTGTATGTCACGCACCTTACGAGGCGCATGACTTGCGATAAATAATTTTACGGCATCAATTTTTTATCATTATCCAATAATAGATGTGATGACACTCGTCTTATCCCATAAAGACAAGTCAATCTAAAACTCAGTCATAATTAAGTGTGGACATAAAACAAAAGTTCAATAATAATTCAACTTAATTCAAACCCCAAAACTGGTTGTCTCGTGCACAAGCCTCTAATGTAAATACTATAATTGAAATAAAACACACAAGTCTAAAATGAAGTTGTCTTTCAAGTAAAAACAAAGTCATAAACAGGAGTAGAAAGGTTCGCTGAGATGACAAACAACTACCTCATAATTCTCCACAAGATGCCTCAGAAAGGAAGAGAATATAAGGTATCACAAAGATCCAGGCTCGTAACCTACAAAAATTTGTAGAAGCAAGGGGTGAGTATCAAACCACACGGTACCCAACAAGCAAACCTCTAATCACAAGATAAGAGAACAAAATACGGGTACTCCTTACACCCTATCTGAACCTCCACACTACAACCTGCATAAAACCAGCTCATCCTAACAGTTCACAAGCAACCGGCTCAATAACAACACTCCAACAAATTACAATTCTCAATAACAACTCAATATTCGTCAGTCACAAGTTTAACAGAAAATCACTTACAAGATCAACAAAACTCAATTTCAAGTTCATCAATGATCAAAATGTGCAATGCCACTAAATGCAATGTCAAATACAGTGATGCATGTCTGACCTATGATACAAATACACACATTGTCTCTTGGGACCCATGGTGGACATATTTGTCCATGCATCCATCGCGGAGTGTGATACGATCCTCGATAATACTAACCATCGCGATGACGATACGTCCTTTGAAATATAATATTCATCACGGCGCACGATATGATCCTCAAAATGATACATCCTATTATCACATAACACTTATCACAACCATGTCTCAGATCAATGCAAATGATATGCTCAAATAAAAATGAGGAGATAATCATTTTGACAACAAGACACAATTTACAACAATGCAACTGTGATACAACACCAATAAATAAGCAAAAAGCCTCCAAATCATTCTCAAACATCACACAAGGAAATACACGAATTTCATACGCTTAACAAGGGTTTAGAAATCCATTTGCCTCAAATAACCGATCAATCACACCGGGATTTGAGTCTTCCCTTTTTGTCGAGCTTCCAAACCAATGCAATTTAAGTACATATTCACAATAATGTTTCAAAACTAACAACATCCATATTACTATAAGTTTACCTAGGTCCAGAAGATCACCCAAATCTATAATCAAGTTCCTAAGTTTCAAGCTTAGGGTTATGTCCCAGTTCTTTTCCAATATTCATAATTTAAATGGTATTTATATGATACGATAGATCTAATATTTAATGATCTATCCGCGGAAAGAACACAACATTCAAACCCCAATACGCCACTGGATACTCATTCTAATTACTAATTTCCATCCACCTATGTACATAAATCATTACACATTAAAATATTCCTAAAAACTATTCACTATAATTTTTCCAGAACCCACGTTGACATTTACCAATTTCCAATGCTTTCATTTATGACAAATATTTTGTCCTTTCTCTTTTTCAATATAAGGATTACTTTTCAACACTCACTCTCAGAACAAATTCACACTCATTCATACATATTGCCATAAGCTTGCCCTTATTTTCACTGCTTTAAGTTCGCTATACAACTTTTAGGATCACGATAGGACTTTCTTAGTTTGTAACATAGGCTCAGGGTTAGGTAGGGTATATTTAGGTATACTTTAATGACTTGTTTCCCTCCTTGACATATCGGCTAAACATACCTCTTTTCAGCATTTTATTTCTCCCAATTTTTCATATTCTTTTACCTTGCTATTTTCCCTTCTTTCTTCATTTGTGTAAGTGACTCTCTTCTTTTCTTGCTTGTTTTTATTTATTTATTTATTTCACTTTTCTTTCAACTAATTCTTGAGTCACTTTACTTTTGTTCTTTCTCTCTCTTTGTTCTTTTAATTCCACTTTCCAGAGCATTCCTCATAATAGCCATTCTCAACTCATGGCTTTGCCATGAGTCAAAGTACACAATACCCAAAGTTGGGTCAGGGCCATAAAAAGGGTTGTTTACTGCATTAGTCACCCTCAACTTATGATTTTGGCATAAGTTGAGGTGCACATGTCCAAGGAGGGACCAGGACCAACACATTATTCTCAGAAAAGATCAGTTGGGCTGAAAAAGAAAGGTCTAGTTTAAGCTCAAATCATTTGGATCAAAGAAGGATTAATTTCATTTGGTTTTCTTTTATTTAGGCTAAAAATGGTCTATATTGAACAAGGGCCTATGATCCTTTCCTAATTGTCTATTACAGCTTACTTTTAGCAGGACTAACAAGGCAAGTTCTAGCTCAGTACAAATAGTGGACTAATCGAATCTTCCTCACACTCACTTGACATCTCATTACTCTACCAGATTATCAGACATCTAGTTCGAATTTTGGACTTAGGGTCATGCGGTGGTGTACCTCTATGCCATGCTTAGAGCCACACATTTATCAATTACTATGCCTAGTCATGCATCGTTTTCATTTTATCAGGATATCATTTTAGCCATCATGCTTCAGAATTAAAAAATGTACACAAGATATAGACATGCCGGTTCAACAAAAAAAATAATCAGTCTCTTGGGGAAAAAGAACACAGGCAAGAAAACTCCAAAAGAGCATAGTGAATTGGGCTACTCATACTTCACCCTAACACTCACTTTCCATTTACCCCACCCCCAACAAAAAGACATGCAGTTGTCCCTAATGCATAAAAAAAATTGAAATACAAGAGTGGTAGGTGAAGCAAACCTGGGGCGCAAAGCGCCAACGATCAGCAAGTTGGTGGTCCGGTTCCCCTGAACCCACTACCTCTGTAATCAAGTAAGGGCCAGTCAGTTTGGACTTGAGCTTGCCCGGAAGCAAACGCAACCTAGAACTGTCTAAAAGCACCAAATCCCCAACCATAAACTCTCATCTTTTACTTTTTAGTTCATTATCCTTCTCCATCTTTTCTTTGTGGGATATGGCAGATACCAATTGGAGCTCACCACTCTGCCTCATAAACCTACAAATGTTGAAGGTCGCTTCTTTCATTGTTCAACCGAAATTTCATCTGCCCCTTTTTCATATCAACTAAGGCTCTACCCTTAGCAAGGAATGGCCTCCCAAGAATAATAGGCACTTCAAAATCGACTTCACAATCAAGAATAACAAAATCTGTCGGAAATATGAACGACTCCACTTTTACTAGCACACCGTGGAGTATCCCTATAGACCTTTTCACTGTTCGATCAACCATCAGTAGCCGCATCGCAGTGGGCTTTGGGTCACCCAAACCCAACTTCTTGTAAATCGAGAGGGCATGAGATCCATGCTTTCCCCCAGATCACATAATGCTTTCGCAAAATGTAATGACCCGACTGTACAAGGAATAGTGAATGCACTCGGATCTTCTTTCTTTTGTACGAGAGATCTTGTAGCAATAGCACTATAATGCTGCTATCTATCATCTTCCTCGAAAGGACCGGTCTTTTCTTTGTAACCATATTTTTCATAAACTTGGCATAACCGGGCATTTGTTCTAGAGCTTCTACCAAAGGGACATTGATAGAAAGCTACTTCAGCATTGTTATAAAACGCCGATATTTAACATCCTCGGTCTTTTTCACTAATCTCTGAGGAAAGGGTGGTGGTATAGGCATGAGAATTACCTTTATAGGGACTTCTACATCTTTTCCAGTGCTATCTTCTGCTTCACCACTACCCTCTACCACCTTATTATTATCCTTTCTCACATTTTCCTTATTTGACGGCATAGGTGGGTCAATGGTTTGCTTACCACCTCGAGTAGTGATTGCCATATAATGTGCATCATTTTTTGATTTTTGGTCACTGTTGCTAAGAAGAGTGCCCGATTTCCGTGTGTTCACAGTCCCAGATAATTGGGCTATTTGCAACTCGATCTACTTAATCGATATTGCATGTGTATCGACTTTTTGCCCAATACCCGCTAATCACTCCTTAACTTTTTAATGTGCTTATCACTAGCATCGAACCTCCTCATCATTTTGTGCAACATATCCTCAACTCGTGCCATACTATATCCACCATCCTTAGGAGTAACATCACGATTTTGAGGAAGGACATAGGACCTATTCTTATCATTTCTGTTACCGTAGTTACCCCTGTTGAAGTTGTTGTCGCGG
This sequence comes from Solanum lycopersicum, assembly GCF_036512215.1. NCBI lineage: Eukaryota > Viridiplantae > Streptophyta > Magnoliopsida > Solanales > Solanaceae > Solanum > Solanum lycopersicum. The sequence continues at coordinate 11,075,622 of NC_090809.1, read as the reverse complement.
TTGTAGTTTCTATCTCGGACATAATGACCCTCACGGTTATAGTTACCATAGTTTCGACCTTGGTTCCCTTGACCTTGGCGCCAATTATCCTGATTTGAGCCTTGGATACTCGGTCGGAAACCCCCCCGTCTGCTCATTTACCGCATAGGAATCTTCCGCATAATAACATTCATCATTAGGTGGTGGTGGTTTAGACTAGTAGTTAACTGCATTTATCTTTTCTACCCCCCAGTGACATGTTTTAGTATCAACCCAAGCTCAGTTCTCAGTGAACCATATAGCAGCCTCTCCCGTCAGTGAGAAAGGAAACACTCTTAGCCCTATTACATCCAAGTTCAAGTCAGGCCTCCCTACACAACTTTTACACACTGCCCTAACCTTAGCTATATAGGCATGTGGATCCTCAGAAGGTAGCCTTGAAAACAAACCTCTGGCAGTGAACATTTGCATCAGGCTACTAGTTACCACAAAGGTGTGACCTTGTGGTAAAGGGGGCAAGACAAGTGGCACATCGAAGTCTGCTATATTATCATAGCCTCTGTAGTATTCTTGGGGCTGTAGAGCGGGATTTTGTCCCCTCTGTTGGTGTTCACCCGGAGCATCGGATAACAACTGACCATGAACATCAACCGGATCTGGGATGTTCTGGTTTGGATCATCATCATTAATTCCCAAGTTTCGATTCATGTTGCACAGCGTATGCTCTAATTCGTGATCATAGAGAAACAAGGGTTCTCTTCCTCTAAGTGTATTTGGCATACAATGAGGATGATTCTGCAAGAATCAAAAACAATAAAACAAGGTAAAATCAAGAAAATATTGACTAAACTATAATAATAAGTTTAAGTTAATCTAAAAGCTACTTTCCCTGGCAGCGGCGCCAAAATTTGATACGCTCAAACTTACTTCTCAAATAAGAAGTAAAGTGGTCGTGTCAAGTAAATAACCCAACTAATGAGGTTGGGATCGTTCCCACGAGGAAAATAGTTTAGACTTAACTTCAATATATTATTACTATTGTTCAGTCAATTATTTCCTTGGAAAGCAAAAATGATAAAAGGGAGGTTTTCTATTTCTAAATAGATGAAAATAACAAGCGAATTTAAAAGAGACAACTAACAGCTTCAAATGTTGGAGTTTAATCAATTAATAAAAGTAACTAGGGTTTACGTGTTCCCCACAGGTCCATAACTTGATAATTCTAACTATAACTATTTTTTTTCTAGTATCTTTGCATGCAAAGTGATAAGTTATGTATTTCTAAATTCTTGGTCCGGCATCTAGAAAATTTCACTCTGCACCTTGGTCCGGCTACGAGTGTTGCTAAACTAACCCTTACATTTACCTCATATTAAGCATCGTATTCGATATTTGACTAAGTTATTACCCCGTACCAATCAATACTAGCCTATTAGATAGTATACACTAAATCTATGTTGATAATTCTTTTCCTATTATCTACCTCCTTGGTCTGGCAAGTAGCATTAAGGCGAGTTCTAACGTTGGTCATCCGTTAAAAAGACTTCTAAGCGAAAGAATTATCAATACATGCAAGACACTATTCTAGAATTGTTATTTTAGTTAGGTTTTACCTCATTATTCACCTATGGTTCCCACAACCCTAGTTATGGAGTTTAGTTACCCATAGTCATAATCACAATATTCAAATATGTAATATAAGAATTCATGCACTTACTTCAATGAGAAAGAATAAAATCCAAAAGTTCACTTGATTAATCAGCAAAAGTCACCAACAATCAATTACAAAAGTCTAAAAATATTCAAGAGTCTCAAAATAATCAAGAAATCTCACAAAGAGTCTAAAAAATAATCAAGAGTCTCACAAAGAGTCTAAAAAATAATCAAGAGTCTAACCTCAAAAACGAGATTTTTTGAATTATTTATAAAAAATAAAAACCTAATTAAATAAGGACTCTATTTACTGGAAATCTGTCAAAACGCGGCTGGATCGACGGACCTAGCGATGGATCGTCGTGGTCATGACGGACCATCATGGACTTCGTCGTCCCATACTTGTGCAATTTCTTCTGCTGCTCTCTTCATTACCCTAGGTATGACGGATCGTTACAGGCACAACGGTCCGTCGAGGGTCTCCGTTCCAAAACACTTGAACTCTTGGAATTTGGGTACTCGGACTATTTCTCTGATTTTCATGACGAACCAGCAGGACGGACCGTCATGTCTACGATGGTCCGTCACTCACTCCGTAACCCCACACTTGGTCAGAATTCCCCATCTTCCTTCAGCAGCTGAACTACGATGCCACCTACGGACCGTCACGAGCACGACTAACCGCCACAAACTCCGTAGGTGGTACTTTTCTGTATTTCTTGCTCAAAAACCCCCCGCATTCATCTTTTAGATAGATTTCCTGCAAATAAAGAGAAACTTACATAAAAATTAGCACGAAAAGGCTTTTGGACACACTAAACTTAAGGAAAAAATATTAAAAATACCGTGAAACCATGGTATATCACAGTACCCATCAAATTATCTATGCTCAAATCAGCCAACCAATATATTAAAACTTTGATCAAACTTACCATAATAAAGAAAATAAACTAAAACTAAAATTACACGCATCAAACAACCTAATCCACTTATAGTGATATGATGTACACCCATTCTAAATTCTTAAATTGTAACTTCTAAAAAAAAGGAATCATTGGCCAATCACCACTTCACTCCCTTAATAGAAATCTAACATTGATAAAGAATTAAGGGTTGAAAAAACAAAAAGAAAAGGAATACATACTGATCCAGAAACATACGAAGCAAATCCTTCTCCTCCTACTTATTACAATATTATTTTCACACACATTCATATGCAGAAATTAACAAAAATACGTAGAGCGCTTGATGCAGTACTTGAAGCAGCTCGAAATTCGCAATGCCGAAACACTCTGCCTCTTTCTTTTTTTGATTCTTTTTCTTATTCAGTTATGACCCATTTAATTCACTTTAACCCATTGGCCAAGTCGTATAGAATATTATTAAGTGATCGCTTTAGTTTATGAATTATCGATTAATTAACTCGAGTTAAATAAATATTCAAAATTTCCAAAATTGACCTTTCATGTTATTACACTTTCCGTTTAAATATTGTCCTTTTCTAATTTGAACCTTATTTTTTATTGCCTTCTAGAAAGTTTTGTTTAATTTTTTTGCCCTTGTAACTCTGAATTCCTTTTGCTCTATCACAAACAATTATTTCTCCAATAATAATATTTAAAACTCACTCCCTTGAATTACCCTTGTCTACGAAATCATTTCAAACATTGGCATCAATAACAATCTCACTATTTCTTTTTATATTTTTTCTTCTTCTTTATTGTGTAATCAACGCATTAGTAAAAATAAAATTAAGAATTATGAAGGTTGAAAGTGGAAGTGGACACAAATACATATTAAGTTAAAAATAATTAAAAAAACACAAATTATAGTGAAAGATGAAAAATCTAATTGATTTTTTTAATAGAGAATATGAAAATAATCAATATAGTTGAGAACATGAATAGAATAAACAACTTAATTGGAGGAAAAAAATAATTTTGTACCGACTAACCAACAAATATATACATTATTTTGCTAAAATATTAAAACATTTCATTTGACATTTCTCTTAAATTTTTATATGAATATTTAAGATTTTTTTTTATATTAATATGAGAACACTACAAAAAAAATAGTAAATACCGTTCACAAATAAAAGTCGGTAATTTTCGACTTTCGAAGATTGGTATGGTTAAAAAGAATAAAAAATATTTTTTTTAGAAAATCAATCGCAAGGAGTCGGTTTTTATGAAAAAATCAAATAGCGATCTTTGAAGGTCGGATTTTTTCTCAAAAAATGAACTACAATAAAAATTGACCTCTTGATGTCGGTATTAAATAAATCAATATATAAACAATATTTTATTTTTTCTCTATTTAATGTAAAAACAAAATTGAGTAATATTTTAAATTAATTTTATTTAAATTGTCTTCCGAAGAAGATTTTGTGTAAAATAAAAAACAAAAAAATTATAATATTGACTTTCGAAAGTTGATAAAATTAAATAGTATGTAATTAAATTAATTTTTATTAAAATATTTATATGTGACTTTCAGAAAATTGATGAATTAATATTTTCAATTAACTTAAAATAAATCGTCCTCCGAATTACGATTTTATATAAGTTCAAAAATAAATTAATTTTAAATAATGACTTCCTTATGTTAGAATTATTAATTAGCATGACTATTTTTTTTTTTTTTATCTTACAATTTAATGTGACACCGACCTAATGAGATCGATATTTTTTTGCTTAATCTAATTACTTTTAATAAAAGTAACATCCGAAGGTCGTTTTTTTTTATTTGAAGACATTCAGAGGTCGACCTATTTAAAATATTCCTATTAATCATAATTTTGCTATTATGCATAATACTAAATTTATAATTTATGAAATAGACAATTGAACATCGTAAAGTACTATACAAAGCAAATTCTATCAAGATTTTTACGTTCGCTCTTGAATGAATATCAAGTGTAGTGATCATACCATAGACAATGACATGTAAAGGACAATTCATCGAAGAATGAAATATGTGAATTATATACTCGTCGAGTAGTTTAACAAATCAAGTCTTATATAATGTTTCAGATATGAAATATATTATCAATCAAAGAAATACTGATGATCAATTTAAGGATATTTATGTATTAAGTTTGATATGGATAAACTTCTGTTGATAAATAAAATTAATTTTTTTTAATATATATTGTTGACAATCAATTTTGACCGACTTATTCGATTAAATACATATTTTTAAAATATATTACGAGTTTAAAATCTTAATTGATTTAGTCTAAAATTATATATTATAGTATCACTAATTTATAAAAATTATCAATTATTATTATTAAATTATTATATATATGATCCACAGTTAAATTCGAAATAATTATTTTATTTAATTCTTCCTTAAAATTTAGGTGTATTTAATTTATATAAAAATATTTTAATTTATATAGTATTTTATTAATTGAATAGCATTTTCTTAATCTCTCCTTAAATCATTTAAATCATAACCTCTGTTGTTCAATTTGTTTAATTCATAGCCCTTTCCAATCCTATTTCATTTTCAATTTTATGTCAATTATGGCATCTGTTTATAATGTTGTTCAATTTGTTTAATTCATAGCCCTTTCCAATCCTATTTCATTTTCAATTTTATGTCAATTATGGCATCTGTTTATTTCAATTATAACCTTTCATCACTTTTTAATTATAAACTATCTGATTCAATTCAAATTCTCAGCAGCTTTCTTTTAATCTCAACCATTCGTTCAGCCAAGTCAACTACAAAATCACATCTTGATCGTCCATATCATTTAAATGAACCAACAAAATTACCAAAACCCGAAGCCATTCATTCATCTTCGTCACCTCTAGTCTCTATTCTCCTAGCAGCTCAGCCGAAGCAGCGAACGCCGCCGGCCAGCGAGCAGCCGCGAAAACCAGCCGGCAACCGAGCGCCGCCTCTTTTACGTTCTTCACGCCAGAAAGTGCAGGCCGCTCCGGCCAGAGGCAGCGCGAGGACCAGCTCCGACTGGCGAACCTCTTTATCTCTTCTCCTCCGCTCCAGTGACGACGACAACAACAAACAGCGGGGCCAGCTGCTGTGACCAGCGAGCGTCGAGCAGCCAACTCCGGCGAAGGTAAGGACCGGCGAACCCTATCGAAGACGACAACAACAACATCGAGACCCTCACATCTCCATTCCTCTCCTCTTTGGCGAAGTTCTAGTAATCCAGGTATTTTATTATTGATCACATATGCATAACAGTACTTATAATAAAGCTAAATTGAAGTTTAGTCGGACTTTTACATGGTCCAACAATTTCTGTAAATAACTCTAATATTAGAGCTGTAAAACTATTCAAATTTATTTAAGCTCTAGTTATATGAGACTAGCAAATCTAGATAATCGAACTTGGGATAGAAGGACAAACAATGTTTGTGAATGTAGATTTATTAGGAGTCTAGACTCTCTAGAGAAAAATTAACTCTTGACTCACTTCAGCCTTTTTCTCAATATGAAACTGACACTTTGAAACAATAGAGTTCATTCCAACAATCTTTGTATGGAAACAAGAAGACATACTGATTCCCAAGTAATTCATGACATTCCTCAGTCATCTTATCCAAGAGTCAGTTGTATGGAAGTTAGTGAGCGCTCTTCTGCATTTATTTGACCTAAAGTCCGTCTTTGTTTGAAACATATACAAACACACCACTGGATAAAACAAACAAGAAACCTCAGAATTAACTAGTGGAGCTTAGGTATAAATAGCCATGTCCTATTGGAGAGCCATTCAAGTCAACCAGGCAGAAGCAAGAACATTCAGTCACTCCTGCTAATGTTATGTATGCACATATGAAAATTGAAAGGCTGCATGAAGTAGAAGAATCAAGTCAAACCATTTTAGCTTTGAAGTATGGAACCCACTAACATGCGCACATTGATAAGGACTCAACTTCTGAACTCCTCGAGCGCACAACATTTCAAAAACTAATTTCAGCATATCTGTGTTTAAATTTCTAAAGTTCAAGTACAATTGTTTCATATAATGTGTTTGTGTCCATCTAGTATTAATGCTTAACTTTAATTTTGTGATAATTTGTTCCTGTCCATCGAGTGTTTGCTTAGATTTAGATTAGGTGATAATGTATTTGCTTAGCATAAGTACCAACACTAGATAAAATTGATTTTTCTTGCAAGATCAAATTGTGTCCATCTAGTGCTGATACTAAGCTTTAATATGTGTTTGCATACATTAGTAACAACACTAGCTTCCAAGATCAATTTGTGTCCATCTAATGTTGATATTAAGCTTTAATTTCGGAATCAGTGTTGTGAAAGGCTATCGCCTATCGACAATGGCGAGAGTCGAAGCAGGGCGACCCTTCATCGCCTTTGAGCTTTGTGGCGAGGTGATTTCCAAAAGGCGACACCATAGTGACAAAAGATGAGAGACCTGAGGCAATAAAGTCGGGAACACCTTTTGTATTATCTTAAAAAAATGCGACCAATCTAGGGCTTTAAAAGTAAAAGGGTAATTTTAGGGTTTTCGACTAGACTCCTTCGACGACCAACCAGACTTTTCCGGCTACTCCAAAGTCCAACCAATACATATTTCTTTAGATATCTTCTTTCTTCCTTAATTTTGTTTCCTCTACTTCAGACTTCAGAGTCACTTCACTTCTGTTTGACTTTTTTTTCGGTTTTTTCTCATCCAAATTCAATATTTGCTAATGTGTTATTGCTATTGAGAATTTGATTATTTACATATGCAATTAAATATTTGAACTTTTTGTATAAATTGGTATCACATTTCAAGAAGACGAACGCGTCACCGCTTGCCTTGCCTTGTGGCGTGGCAGACCCTTTGCCTTTTATCGCCTTTCGCCGTTCAGAACACTGTTCAGAATAATGTGTTTGTTAAACATAAGTACTCAACACTAGGTGATCCTTTGATGACAAAATTGATTTTCTTACAAGATCAATTTGTGTCCATCCACTGTTCACACCTAGCTTTAATTCAAAAATAATATATTTGTTAAGCATAAGTACCAACACTAGTTGATCCTATTGATGACAAAATTGATTTTCTTGCAAGATCGATTTGTGTCCATCTAGTGTTTATTCTAAGGTTTAATTTAGGAATACTGTGTTTGATAAGCATAAACATCAACACTTCTTGATCCTATTAGTTGGTGGATTTAGTCGTTGCAATTAATTCAAAAGTAGTTATAGATAATGTTGTTTAGTTGTTGAAATAAGTTCAAATAAAGTTTGGTCAACCCCTAGCCAGTTTGACTCATTATTTAAAATAATTTGGTTTAGTTGGTGTATTTAAGTCAAAACTAGGTAGAGTTAACTAATTGTTTCGTTGTTGCGATAAATTCAAATAGATAATGTGGTTTTGTTGGTGAATTTAGTTGTTAGTTGTTTTAATAAGTTTATATAAACAATATGGTTTAGTTGGTGAATTAGTTCAAAACTAGTAAGAATTAAAAAGTTGTTTAAATAAGTTCAAATAAATTATAATGTTGTTTAGTTGGTGGATTTAGTTGTTGGAATTAACTCAAAACTATTTAGAGTTACAGTTGTTTAGTTGTTGAAATAAGTTCAAATAAATAATATGGTTTAGTTGGTGAGATTAATTCAAACTAGTTAGAGTTAAAGTTATTTGGTTGTTTAAGTAAGTTCAAATAAATAATGTGGTTTGATTGGTAGATCTAATTGTTAGAATTAAGTCAAAACTAGTTAGAATTAAAGTTGTTTAAATAAGTTCAAATAAATAATTTGGTTTAGTTGGTGGAATTAATTCAAAACTAGTTAGAGTTAATATTATTTAGTTGTTTAAATAAGTTCAAGTAAACAATGTGGTTTAGTTGGTGGATTTAAGTGAAAACTAGTTAGAATTAAAAGTTGTTAAGTTGTTTAAATAAGTTCAAATAAATAATGTGGTATCAGTTTCCAAAAAATAAGTTGAAATAAATAATGTGATTTAGTTGGTGAAATTTAGTGAAAGCTAGTTAAAATGATGTTTGGTTGTTTAAATAAGTTAAAATAAATAATGTGACTTAGTTGGTAGATTTATTTGTTGGAATTAAGTCAAAATAATTAGTTTTGAAGTTGTTTGATCGTATTTTAGTTTATTTTGAAGTTGGATGCAGTTTATCTTGAAGAAGATCAATGTATGTTTTTAAAAATGGTGTTAGCAACTCTTTGGGCTGTTTTGGTAGAAATATGCAGGTGGATAACTGAAATTGCTGTTTGTAGCAGAAAACCGGCCTCTGGAGGTCAGCATCTCAAAAATAAATAAACAAAAAATAAAAGATACCGACCTCTTGAGGTTGGAATATATAAATAAATCAAATAAAAATAAACAATATCGACCTCAAGATGTTGGAATATTGGAGGTAAAAAAATACAAAATATAAAATACCGGCCTCCAATGGTCGAAATTTAAGAATTAAGAAAAATAAAAATAAAAATATACTGCTTTCCAGAGGTTGGAAATATTATTAATTTTTCAAAGATTAAAAATTAATTAATACTGAGTTTTCAAGGGTCACACCAGGTTTGCGTAGTGCGGGGCAGATTTTTATCCTATGCATGGCTTTCTCTCGTCACAAAAAAAGGAATTTTGTATTTCCCCCAAACCCAGTTTCAGAAACTCAAATTTACTCAAGTTATTGCCAATTTTTTATTGCAGTATGTCTAGTTCTGGGGAAGATTTTTCTCAATTTGGTATTTCTGTTGAGGAGAAAGACAAGCTTGTAGCAGAGGTGATTCGGTATGTATTATTCAAGAGTGAACAGAGTTCAAGTTGCCCTGTAAAGAGGGAGGAGCTAACCCAATTGATCACCGGCAAAAATTATCGTCAAAGAAATCTCCCTGCTTTTGTCATAAATGAGGCAAAATCCAAACTTTCCTCTATTTTTGGCTTTGAAATGAGGGAACTTCAACGCTCTCGCTCTTCCGCTCCTCAAAACCCTCGTTCATCTCAGCAAGGTTTTCTTTAAACTATCTTCTTATTTTATTGAATGTTCTTTTATTTCAAAAGTTTAGTTGGATTAGAACTCCCAATAATGTGTACTGTATGTAGCATTGGCCAATTCGTGTTATCTTTTTTGGCAGTTTATGAAGAGCTTGCTGTTTATTCACCTCATCAGTATTTAGAGAAAAGGCCTTCCTCAAGTATAGACCGCAGTAGCAACCAAAGTTGTGGCCTAGTGTTTTATGAAGTGATTGAGAGGCCTGAGGTCTTAGGTTCAAATCCTAAAAAAAAACAAAAAAACATTAGATGATTCTTTTTTTATGTCCTAGCCTTGATGAATAGAGTTATCTGGTACCACTGTTGCTATTGGGGTATCCCGTGGAATAAGTCGCTGGCCCCGACACAAGAGTCTTAAAAAAATGGATACAACCAATTTTGCTCCCAATGTTTCTTTCTATTTTTAGTTTGGAGTAGATAGAGAAGATTTGATGCATTCCTGAGCATCTATTGGATGTTATAGGAGGGAAATTCAAGAAGAAAAAAGTAGAGCCTCTTCTTGACTTGCAAAACATTAGCCAGGTAAAGGAGGATGGGTTGCACTAGGTTAATGGACAATGTAAAAATAGAAACTACTATTGGGTTACTCAAAATGCACCCATCTAGGAAGGGAATACATTGCATCCATGGGTGGTGTGAAATGAGGGTTCTAAAATATCAGAACAGATCCCGTGAATTCATATAGCTAACTTAAACTAGTTTAGCATTCTGGTTTAGTTGATTGTTGATTGTACTGAGTAACTAAAATCTTGCGTGTTGAATATTTCTTTAGGTAGTTGATTTATTTATCCAACAAAGAAAAAGAAATCTGCAGGCATACCATTCAAAACTCCTCTTGCGTTCCATTTGAATATCTTTTTGAGTAATTTTAGTTTTCATACAAATTTTCAAAGAACTCAAGACATACCAATCATCAAAAATTTAGACATGTTTCGTAGAAGTAGCAAACCTAGGTCTGCAAGGCTGATCTTGAGCTTCCTGCCTTGATTTTAGCAACACCGTTTCCGCTAAGATCTTTTGTTATCTGTAGCTCTTTAAACATTTTTATAAGCTTCCTCAAGCTTTAATCTTTCAAAGATTGTTTATTGCCATTGCCAGCGGTGCATATACTCCACGATGAGAATACTTCAAACTGACTCAACTTTTTGGTTGGATACTGGGAATCTAAGGCAGCATGAAATATCCAGCAACACATTCTTTAGGAGACAGATTATAGGATACTGATGTAAGAGTTTGATCTGTGAAGTCACTTCAGCTTCTAGTGCTCTTTCCTCTTCTTCTCTTTTCTTATATATGGTTGAGCCTGCTTGTTAAACCCCACTTGGATAACTAGCGTCTTTTCTAACTCCCCCCTTGATGAGGCCCTTGTCATGGTTGGAGAGAGTCCTTTTCACTAGACTATCCTCTTTTGTCAGCTTCTAGTGCTTAGTTATGGAAATCTATGTGAGATTGTTTGCTAATGGGCATATCAGCATTCCTTTGCATAAAACGGAATTAGAAATTTCCTCTCTGTTTAGGTATTCATGTTTTATATTGTCTGAAGCTTACGATCTGAATTTTGTCATGGCTACCCATAGGATTGAGTTAAAAATTTATTTTGATGTCACAAATAGTCTATAACATCAAAAAGTTCTTCTGCCTGTACTTAAACTTTCTGTTTACACCAAAAATACTAAATTATACAATTCATCTTGAATTCTGCAAATTGTTCTTCTTGCCCTCAAAACATCTTTGATTCCTTTCTTTCCACACTGTCCACCATATACAAGCTGGGACAATCCTCCATCTCTCCTCCTTAATTGTAGTATTGCCTATATTGGTCCAACAATTTAGGAGTTGTGCTATGCTTCTTGGTTTCACCCATCCTAAGGCTGCCGAATATTCTCCATAATTGATCTGTCCATTTGCGATGCAAAAAGAGATGGTTGACTGACTCTGCCTGTTCCCCAAACAAATAACATCTTGAGCATAGGTGGAACTTCCTCTTCTTTATATTTTCTTGTGAGAGCACTTCTTTGCTAGTAACCATGTGAAACAGTTTACCTTGTATGGGATTTTGGGTTTCCAATCATCTGCCATGGTCAGAGCTGCATCCTGTCATTTAATTTGAATGATTGAGATCTTTATAAGCTGATTTGACACTGAAAACCCCTTTGCTGCCGATCTTCCACACAACCTTGTCTTCTTCCCTAGTCAGATTGCTGAATTGTGCCATTATATCCTGGAAGGCCACTATGTTCCCATCTCCAAATCATTTAGATTCCTCCTAAGATGTAAGTTTCACCCCTGTCCTGTCCACATTTCAGCCACAGTTGCGTTTTGTTGAGAGCTTAGTGTATACAAGTCTGGCAATAATTGTTTCAGGGTTCTTAGGGCTATCCATCTATCCTCCCAAAATGACACCTTCATTCCATTACCCACCTGGAATCTTATTCTAGAACGAAACAGAGGCCAAAGATTTCTTACTGCCCACCAGATACCACATCCATATGGTGTAGTTACCTATTCCCCATTTCATATATTTCCCTGATCACCTCTCTCCATAGCATATTCTCTCTTGTCATAAACTTCCAAAGCCATTTCAACATTAGGCTTTTGTTTTGTTTCTTCATGTACCTAATCCCCAGCTTCCCCTCTTTCTTGTTTCTTCTGACCTCTTCCCACTTGACTAGATGAAACTTCTTTTTATCTTCATTTCCCTGCAAAAAAGGTCCAGTTAAGTTTACAGAAAACAACAATCACAGGGCAGCTGGCTTACCAGGTCCTCCAAATAATGTCCTGAGACAGCCTTTTTAAAACGAGTTATCCACTTCCCACCATGGCAATAAGAAGCATCCTTCACAGACAAATATAAATATAATCATGAAATTAAGTGCCCGTTTGATTGGCTTATTTTAGGTGCTTTTAAGCCAAAATAGCTTTTAAGCAGTTTTGAAGTGTTTGGGTAAAGTTAAAAAGTGCTTATAAGCACTTAATTTTAAGCCAAAATAACAAAAATAAGCCAAAAGCCACAAGTTAGAAATCCTAACTTATGGCTTATAAGTTGTAAGCCAAAAGCCAATCCAAACAGGCCCTAACTCAGGTAAGAGATATACATAGTTAAGGACTTAAACAAAATTGAAGACACAGAAATGCAATAGTTAGCATGAGCACCAAAACTATAACCTCCCATAAAGGAAGAATACCCTCCTTGAAAAGATGCAAATAAGTTGGGCTGGGCAATGCTGATGGACGAGCCAAGTGGCAGTAGCAAAACCAAAAACCTTCAACTCTGGATGATGAACACAAAATAGATCGAAAAGGCAGTCAAATTCACGTAAAGCCAAAGACCAGAAGTAAGTTGACTTACAGTACTAAAATCAACAATTTTCTTTATAGTGTCCTCGTACGATGTTTGTGTGCGAACCCCAAATTGAGTATACCAGAAAACAAACTTGTTCTGATCATGACGATGAAGCTAAGTGAGTACCAGAAGCACAATTCATAAAAGATAAAAAGTAAACATGGCTAGAAAATAATACTGTGCTTATGGAACTACAAAGTCGTGTCCCTAGCATATATTTTTTTTATATAGTGGGAAAACAGAGCATGATAATAAGCTGCAAGCATATCCTGTCATCATATGCGCATGCTCCTAGACATATCTGCAATTCTAAAACCCTCCTGGCGTGACTGGCACAAGTGAACATGCTTGTTTTGGCCTTCTCCAAAGAAGAAATGCAGAAATTGCATGCGCATCACAAATGTGACCACCGATGTGGGTGTTGATTGTTTTAAATAGTAGCCTTCGCTTTCATTCGTATGAACCAAGTTTTCCTTTTAATCCGTAACAAGTATCTGCCTTATGTTTGTCACTGCTGATGGATTTTTAAGTGGTGTCTTGCTTGAAGACTTCTTCACTAGTGTCAGGCAGCTTGTCTGAGTGATACATTCTGGCGTCTTCTTGCCAAGGCTGCAGGATTTTGCATAGTATTCAGTTCGGCAGTGAAGAATGTGTGGGGCAGCATTAGATATGAGATACACCAAGGGACAAAGAACATGAACAACACCATCCACATTACCCTCATCATGATCAATTCCTGATTGTTCTCTCCAACAACTTCTATAGTAGTGACTAGTGTCTGAAACATGAAAACACTGGTGACTTCCACCCACCTTAATCTCACACTCACTATCCTGGGATGCATCAGGTCTGAGAGAAACAAGGGCTGGAGACTATGAGCTTCACTCTCCATAGTGGCCTCAGCATAATCAACTTCAGATTCTTCAATGGGTTCTTCTTGTCCAACAACTTCTACAGTATTGACTAGTGTCTGAAACATGAAAATACTGTGACTTCCACCCACCTTAATCTCACACTCACTATCCTGGGATGCATCAGGTATGAGAGAAACAAGGGCTGGAGACTATGAGCTTCACTCTCCATAGAGGCCTCAGCATAATCAACTTCAGATTCTTCAATAAGTTCTTCTTGTCCAATGACTTCCATAGCAGCAGCTGGTGCATCCACATTAGCCTCAGTATGATCAACATCATATTCTTCCATGGGATTTTCTCAGCAACTTCCTGACCATGAGCTGCACTGTTGACACAATGCAGAATGATAAAACTGCACTGTTGACACAATGCAGAATGATAAACTTCATATTCTTCCATGGGCTCTTCTTCTCTAGTATCTTCCATGTTAGTTTTTGCAGTATCTTTCAGGCAATGCGCCTCTTCATGGAAATCTATGTTTGTTCTGGATTGTCACTCACAAGTTCTTCCATCAACTCTTGTTTTCCTGCAACGTCAGATTTACATTCTGCAGCCTCATCCACTAGACATTCAAATATCTGATTAAAATTATCTTCTTCGTCTCCATTTTCTGCCTCAAATAAGATGTATCACCACGATGGGGCTCATCCTGTTCATGCGGCTGTTTGGTCAGAACCACATTGCCATCTTAATTACTATTCATATCATCACCCAAGTTCTGGTTTTTGTTCTGAAAATCTTTTTCCTTTTTAGCCTCAGCATGATCAATTTCAGATTCTTCCATCGGTTCTTCTCTTCAGATCTGTTGTTATTGTGACCAAGTGTGGCTTCCTTTGAGCCCTCTTATGCTTTTGTATATAAAGCAACAAATACCAGGGCACTGCCAGTGTCTTGTTGAAAACCATCTTCCATGTCTACTTCATGTTGTACCAAGGTATTTGAATCTTGACCTGATACAGTATCTGATTTATTCTTCATGTTCAAACTCTCAAATGATTTCAAATCAAAACCATTTTGTCTAATTCTTCAGTCTATTGAACAGAATTCTGCTCAGAGTCCACCTCCAAACTTTCATAAGTTTCTTCAAAAAATGCATCAAACGTGATGGTTCCTGACTCTTCATTTTCTTGTGTGCTTGATTCCTGCATAGGTTTCCAGCTAACTTCGCTGATTGATGAGTGCTATAGACTTTCCTAACTGAACTTTTTGCCTTCTCTTCCTTTCTCTAGCTAGTGAGAACCGCTGCTCGTGTCTTTGGAACGTCTTTCTTTTCTTCTTCAATTTACCCCGGTCTTCTCTTTTGGTTCACACTCCTTCATTTCTGTTTCCAGCTTAGTGCAAAGTGAAGTTGTTACTTACACCCATCTTCTGGTAGTTGGTAATGCAGGTGTCTCATGCATATCATTTTGGGCTTCATCGAAGTCTCTTACCAATGATCCTCTTTGTCAAGGTCTCCAAAGTTTCCAAGTCATGTTATGTTTTATAGTTTGGGAACCAGTTCGTGGTACACTTGTTACTGCTTCTGACTTCCAGGATACTCCATGGATGGGTTTGCAATATCAGATTCACTTGTTTTCAAGGCTTCTTCAATCCCATCACCAAACTCAATAGATTGAAGACAATTGGCCATGGTGACATTGTGATGCTAGCTCTGATTTTGTTCTTTCACTTCTTGCAGAGAGCTTGCAATTCTCTCCTTATGAGGCTGTGGATATCATCTGTGTTTGAATGAAACAGGGAAATCAATCTGCGATTGTTGGGTGTGGGTGGGTGAGGGATGAGGTTTTTGTGAGCGATACTTGGATTTTCCATCTGATTATCCCTAGATACATGGTACAAAGTGTGGATATTTGCTACTTGTAATAAGTAATCTTCAAAAACAAACTAAAGTTGGAACTGTGATGTATTTGTATAAGATTAGTGTGTGTTAGTCGTATTCATAATTGAGGCTTGCAAAAATGGAATTCTTCATTCTAAGCTGCAAAGTGTTTTAGTGTTGTTAATCTATTCGGAATCATAGGCTGGTGTATTTCGTGGTTGAATTGTGTATTTTCAACATGGACTTTTTCATGATGGACAGTGGCAGCTGATGCAAAGTCATATATTCTCAGAAGTCAGCTACCTGCAGATGTATACAAGGCATTTGTGGAAGATGAAAATAGATCACACGTCAACGCTCTTACTTTTGTCGTTACTAGCATTGTTCGTCTTGCTGGAGGCAAAATTAATGAAGGTATATTTGCAATTTCATTTTTGCTTGAACATATTTTTCAATTCCTAGTTATTCCATGTCTTTTACTTCCTAATATCTAATGAGAGGAATGAAGCTTACATTTGCTGCTATCATTGTGTTGAAGAAAATCTTTGGCATCATTTGAGACGACTGGGATTGTCTGAAACTGATGAAAGTCATCCTGTTTATGGAAATCTCAAACTAGCATTGGAAGCAATTGTTCAACAAAGGTTAGAATTGTCAAACCAGAGGATTTCATGTCCATGTCATACAGTTCTTCGTTATGTTCTGATTTTTTCACATCCACAGATACTTGCACAAAGAGAGAGTTAATGGTCCAGAAGGTAATGCAACGTTTTATGAACTTGCTGAGAGGTCACTAGATGGGCCAATTAATGATGGAATGAAAGAGCATATAGCAAAGGTATTATTCAGACTTTTGTTGCATCTTATGGTTTTAGTATGCCATTATCTCCTATTTTAGTCTGCTGCAAGGATACTGCTTGTTGTATCGAGTTGCATTCACCTGGATTATGAACTGAACTGTCAATCTGAATCATTGTGTCAATAAGCTTTTGCTGCGTCCCTATGGTTCCCAGAGTAGGTTTGTATGGATATCATTATTTGTTGCAAGAAATGTATCCGCTAGATTCCCAATGTACCACAGTCCGTGCATCAATAAAATATATGCTTTTTTTCTTCCTATTTGGGAAACTGTGTGATAACTCTAGCAACCAATCCCACAAATAGAAACTGTCTAATTTACATTAATACATGATGCTTGTTGCAATTTGACAAATTTGCCATTTGGTCAACTCCGAAATTCCAAATGGCCTTTGCTAATTAACCTTGAACTATCCTTTGCAGATTGTGAATAAAGATATCACCTCGGTGGATGCTGACTAGTTTCTTTACTGCTGTCTGGGATTCGTCACAAGTGTTTTTGGCCATAGTTCCTCCTAACTGTATGATATTGGTTTTTGAAGCTGTTAAATTGGTATGATGTTTTAGATTTTCGTTCTGTCTATTTTTGTGAAATACAGCCGTTCATGTATTTACGCAGCTGAATTGATGTTATTCAATGATCGTCTTTTTTGTCTGGCATACTAATCAATATATATGTTTATAGAAGCATTGATATAGCCCCTTGTATAACCAAAATCTTTGGTTAATCGTGCGTGAACAAATAATATTTGACAATGTATCATCCACTTTCTTTATTTGGTTAATCGTGCGTGAACAAATAACTAGCAATCCAGATTTAATTAAGTTGTTTATTTTGGAGATGTGCTTCAAAATTCTAATACAACACAGGGAAACTGTTTTTGAAGTTTGCCCTGTTGTCAGCCAAGAATAAAAGAGTGCTGTCTTTTCCAAAGGCAGCGAAAATGGTTCCTTTTTGCTGTATTGGTAGCTTGAAATCAGTTTCAAATGCTGTTAGAGGAGAAATATATTCATTTACCATGTTGCTTGTTACATGTCCCAAGTTGGGAGGATTCTACTGTGTAATAGAAACTCTGTTTCAACGATGGCATGCGAGCTCTCTTGCTCATGCCTGTCGTAAGTTATGTTAACATGCACCGAGAGAGCATGTGAAATGGGAAATGTCTTGAAAGGGATTTGAAGGGTAGTTATGTCATTGATCAATTCTGATGCTTGGTATTAGTAATAAACGAGTGTTTGTCATACATGGTTAAAAAAGTGTACCAAACAAGTATTACTATACATGGCTAAAAAAGTGTACCAAACAAGTACTAATAATACACAAAGCTAATCCAAGATTAAAGATGCACATGGAGAGTTGAAAACTAAGATTAAAGATGCACATGGAGAGTTTAAAACTAAGATTAAAGATGCACATGGAGAGTTGAAAACTAATTCTGAAAGCATTACTAAAGTGTTTGTAGACTACTATAAAGACATCTTAGGTGACACAACTTCAAGTAGAGTCAAAGCTAATACTCTTACTAATGAGCACCAATGAAAGAGTTCACACATACAAGGATGTGAAGATTGCATGTTTGGGACTGGGAAGAATGAAAAAGTTGTTGATTTTTTTACAGGAATGGCGAACAACTTTATTAATCACTTTTACTAATATTGCCTTCATTCCAGAAGTTCATTGTCCAAGAAAATGCTAGTCAATACAGACAAATATCATGTTGCGGTGTAGTTGTCGTTAGGTAGTGTGTAGTAGAATAATGCTCAAGTAGACGCAAGGAAGATGATGCTCATATAGTAGCAGATAACCATGCAGACTTTATTCTAGGAAGATCTATGATTCATAATGTGCTTATATGCCATTATTTGTTCAACCATTAGAAAGACAACTCATAGATGCCTCGTGAAAGTTGATGTCAAAAAGGCCTATGATATGTTAAGTTGGAAATTTCTTGAAGAATCAGCTGATGAGGAACATTTAGTCCTGTTGTTTTTAATATCTTGTGTGAACCTCTTTGTACTAGCAATGACCTAGTTTTTAACAAACTGCTATATGGAGCAATGCAACATCTGAATCATGTAATGGAACTCGAAATCAAACTTCGAGTGATATATACTTGAAAATATGTAACGGAATATTTGATTTATACAATTAAGTCCTCATATAATATGCTTAGGTCCAGCTTTTGAAATGCATCCATTTGGCCATGGCTGCAAATATGGACAATTGAAGACGGTATGAAGTTTAGATGGTTTTGTTGGATTTCGACCCATGGTGCTTGTCTAGATCAAAATAATGATTTTTCTTGATTAAAAAAGGGGGACACTGCACCCAATCATATCAAAAAGATAAGGAGAACTATCCATGCTTGTGTTGTTTAGATAATCTAGAATGAGAAAAATAGAATAAAGACAAGGTCGCAACAATGCATACTAGGTATAGATCCTTAAGACTTTTGGCCCTTTGCTACCCTGATATTTATAGGTCTCTTTCTCTTTCGCTATTGTACATGGTCCATTACTAGCTTAGTACTTGGTTTACTAAGTGAAGAATATGCACTTGGCTTGCTAAAAAACCAACTAGTGTGGGTTGAGCTAAATTAAGCATTATGCATTTACTTCATCACGCCATTTTCGACACTAGGGAGAAACAAAATGGTAATAATGTGCAACTGCATATTCAGCCAAATAGTTAACCAGTGCAATTGATGAGACATAAAACACCTTATTACCGGATTTGGCAACCTTGAAAGGACTAGCCATATTTAGCTCAAAAAAGCTAAAACAATTAAATCAATTAGATAGTAACATCACAGTAACTACAAGAAGATAAAGTGACAATCAACTAATAGTCATAAATATAAGAAACCACAACAATTAAACTGAAAATACATAAAAAAGAAATAGGAATACAATAACAACTAATGTAGTGCAAGTAAATGGAAAACAAAACTTCAACATTTAGAACATTATAATTATCAAATACCAATTTTGATAAAACTATCTTTCACTTCTGCTACCTTGAAACAACCATGAACTTTGCTGAAATACCCTATCGTTTGATTTTATTCTTCATTATGTATCGATAAGTTTTGTAGTCCAGCTATTAATTAAGTCCATAAGCCTCCATTCCTCCCCATAACCCATCCGCGTAGACATTGTTCCCTTTGAACAAAATAAGTGATTCCCTGTAATTCTAAACATAACAAGTGAGACATCCCTCGAATACCAAGATCTCCATTATTTGGATCATAAGAAACCATATCAGTTCTCCTAGTTGAATACAAAATGTCACCGTTGTTCCTAAATCGAACAACTTCCTCCATAGTTACAACCAAATATATACAGTACAATCTACTCTAAGATTCTAAAAACTCCATACTGTTTCATCACCCATAATTCACACAAGCGCCATCTATCTTCCTCCTATAATTAACAAAAACAAGTGATTCCTCAAATAACATAATCGGTAAATTTGTTGGAGTTACACTAACTAAAGCATTCGGTAACATAATAACCCCAAACACCTCATCCACTATACTAAAAGACATAACTAAACTCAGAATTCCACAACCATTCGAAACCACATCATACACAATCTAATGTACAACTCCATTAACAAAAGCCCGAGACCACATAACCTCCATCATGCAATATTTAATCTGAACTCCTCCCACTCTCCTCCAAACTCACTATTAATTGAATAAATTGCAATATCAAGAGAATCATTATACCTGAACATAATATTCATATGATACACAAGTCTAACCAACTTATAGTCATAAATCTCAGGCAAATCAGAACCAAATCCAAGAACAAACACATGAGGTGACTTAAGTCTTAATTGAAGGAATATGTATACTTATAAACTTATGAATAAAAGGGTTCCACAAAACAAGACTCCGCAACTCACCATGCAACTCATCATACAAACACACAATTGGTGAGGTGAGCAGAGATGAAAGGAAAATTGGTGACGAGTGAATGGTACGATTTGTAAACAACTGTAAATCAAATTAAGGATTTAACAGGTAGTTTCAGTTGGATTTCTCTCAAAAGCTCGTAACCAAAGTAGGCAGAGTCAGAATTAGTCGTTTGTCAAATTTGAGAGTAAGAGGGACAAGAAGAACCCTAGTTGTGGAAGACATTTGTTGTAAAATTTGGTTGAAATATAGGGATGTCAATGGGCTAGGGAAGATATAACTTTTGAGGATCGGGGCGGGACGAGGCGGGGTAGGACAAGCTTAGATATTTTTAAAATAAAAATCATGCGGTGCAGGGTGGGTTGCAGTTTTTGAATAAATGCTAAAAATCGCTTTATTTCACTTATCTTCTTGCTTTTTTCCCCTACAAGTAAAAGAAATGGCTTAGCAATTTTAGTATTTACTCTAAACCTGCGACCCGTCCTGCACCGCATGATTTTATTAAAAAAATATCTAAACTTATCCTTCCCTGCCTCGTCCTACCCTGCCCCTCAAAAGTTATATCTGCCCCAGCCCCATAGAGATTTATTTATTTAAAGCAAATTTTATAAAAATTGTCTTCCACAGCAATGGTTCTTCCTGTCTCTCCATTTTCCTCTCAAAATCTATCAATGACTAATTCTGAATCTGCCTACTTTTATTCCGAACTTTTGAGAGAAATCCTAGCGAAACTACCTGTTAAATCCTTAATTCGGTTCACAATTGTTTGCAAATCATCGCATTCACTCATCACCATTTTTCTTTCATCTCCGCTCACCTCGCCCAAACCCCACATTCCAACACCTTTCTTGTTAGTTGTTACGTCAGAACTCGCAAAAGAGAACACCATTTGTTGTTTCAAGAATCGACCTTTTCCTTGCATCTTAAATAGGAACTGAATTTCCCTTTCAAATGCCAAGAAAGGTATTTCAAAATTTGGCTGACATTGTGTATTTGTATGATTATTTTCTTGGTGAGTTGCAGAGTCTTGTTCTATGAAACCCTTCTATTTATAAGTTTACCTGTGCCTTCAATTAAGCCTTGGTCACCTCATGTGATTGTTCTTAGATTTGGTGTTGATTTGATTGAGACTGATGACTATAAGTTGATTAGACTTGTGTATCATACGAACATTATGTTCGGGTATAATGGTCTCCTAAGATTGAATTTTTTTTTTTATTAATAGTGGGGTTTGGAGGAGAGTTGTAGGAGTTGAGATTAACCATTGCATGGTGGAGGTTATGTGGTCTCGGGACTTTGTTAATGGAGTTGTACATTGGATTGCGGATGATGTGGTTCTGAATGGATGTTGAATTTGGAGTTATTATGTCTTTTAGTATAGCGGATGAGGTGTTTAGGGAGATTATGTTGCCGGATGATTTAGCTGGTGTAACTCCAATAAATTTATTGATTATGTTGTTTGAGGAATAACTTGTTGTTGTTCATTATCAGAGGGAGATAAATGGCACATTATGTGAAGTATGAATGACTAAACAGTGTGGAGTTTTGGAATCTTGGAGTAGATTGTACCGTATAAATTTTTTTGTAGGTATGGAGAAAGTTGTTAAATTTAGGAACAACACTGAAATTTTGTTTTCAACTAGGAGGAATGATCTGATTTTGTATGATTCAAATAGTTGACAAAATACAGATCTTGGGGATCTCTCACTTGTTTTATGTTCAAAATTACAGGGAATCACTTATTTCGATCTAAGGGAATTCTGTCAATTCAGGTGGGTCTTGGGAGGAATGGAGGCTTATGGACTTAATGAGTATCTGGACTATAAAATTTATCGATACAATAATGAAGAATGTGATAAGAGGATAGGGTATTTCACCAAAGCTCATGGTTGTTTGAAGGTAGTGGAAGTGAAAGTTGTTTTTATCAAATTTGGTATTTGATAATCATAATGTTCTGAATGTCGAACTTTTGTTTTCTGTTTCCTTGCATTACATTAATTGTTCTTTATTCCTGTTGCTTTTTGATGTATTTCAATTTAATTGTAGTGATTCCTTATCTTTATAATTTATTAGTTGATTGTCATATTATCTTTGTGTAGTTACTGTGATGTTACATATCATCCATTTTATTATTTTTATGCTAAATATGGCCAATCCTTTCAGGGTTGCCAAAACCGGCAATAAGGTGTGTTGTATCTCATCAATTGCACTGGTCTAACTATTTGGCTAAGTATGTATTTATGCACATTATTACCGTTTCATTGCTTCTAGTGTGATTTGATAGTCATAATTTCCATACTTTCCTGATGTCGAAAGTGACGTGATGAAGTAAATGCATCATGCCTACTTTAGCTTAACCCAAATTAGTTGATTTTTTAGCAAGCCAAGTGCATATTCTTCACTTTGTAAACAAAGTACTAAGCTATTAATGGACCCTGTACTATAGCGAAAGAGGAAGAGAGACATGTAAATATCAGTGTTTTCAAGGGCCAAAAGTCTTAAATATCAATACTTAGTAAGCATTGTTGCAACCAGTGTTTTCAAAAACGTTTTTGGGGCGAGTCCCAGGGCGAGTTTCGGGTCGAGGCGTACCAAAAATGCTCTGGGGCGTAAATTAAAAACGTGGATCCATAAGGCGTAAGTCCTAAAATTTGAGGCGTAAGCCCTGAGCATAAAAACGTAAGTCCTGGGCGTAAAAACGTACTCCCTGGCGTTTTTTACTTCTTTTTTTAATTTTTTTCTTTAAATCATATTATTATTATTGATTAATGATATTTCTCAAATAATAATTTTAATCATTTTTTCTTCATTATTGAATATTAGTTCTTATCTCACATAAAAATCATAATTCATTATTACTTTTGCTTATTTTATTAGTAATAAAACTATAAAATTGAGTATACATGTGACTACGCCCCGTAGATCAATGAGACTTACGCCCCATGTCTCGATGCTTACGCCTCGCCCCATATTGTATAAAATGTTTCGACTCACGCCCTCGCCTTCTAATACTGGTTGCGACCTTGTCTTTTATTTTTGTCATTCCAGATTGTCTAAACAAAATAAGGGGGGATAGTTTTTCTTATCTTCTTGATACATTCGATTATGGTGTCACCCATTGATACCCTAATATATTGAAACTTTATTTTAGTAAATTGCATCCTCTCATTGAACTTGGTTGACCTCAAGAAGATTGCTTTTTTGATTTTGTTGTATCACAAATTGTGTTCCATTTTTGTATCAACATAAAATATTTTGTTCTATTTCTGTATCAAGATAAAATATTTCACCTTCTCAGCTTTTTGATAGTTGGACATTTTTGTGTAGCAACTTTGTTATACAAAAAAAAATTATGATTCCTCCTTTCCTTTTTAGTTGCCATCTTCTGCTTTTCAAGATAAAATATTTTGTTGCATATTTCAAGTATATATGTCACTCAAAGTCTGATTTTGAGTTCCAACACATTATTTCAGATGCTGCATTGATCCAATTAGCATCTTGTTTACTATCCCTAGACCGAGATCATAGATCGTCTTCTTTCTATTTTCAAAGCGACGATCGACACCTATCTAAGACAAACACTTTTCAAGCTGGCAAACCTAATTCTTTCAACTTTCTGATAGTTGAAATGGTCCTAAGGGAGTCTTTAAGTGCTTCAAATTTTCATTTTCTTAGTTTTTTTTGATTGTTGGATAATTTTATGTGGTTTCCTTATTGTACAAAAAAAAATCGTTGTTAGCAGAGATTGTAACTGGAGATGTATAATACAAAGACATTCAGTTAGCACTTCTTTACTTTGCTATGTTGGGAAAGCGCGACAACATATATCTCAATTTTGTTACAAGAACTCAATATAGTAGCTTCTTCAATATGATCAAGCAACATAGTTCGAAAATTGCTTGAGGTCATATTGATTCGACTGGTGTTGTATGAATGTTAAGTCCAATTAAGATAACGATGCTACTCTTCATTGTATATAAATCATATGTTATCAGAACGATCCAAACTCGAAAGACTTGATTCCTTTTCTGCCATTGATACCTCACATCTAGGGCTCAATGAATACGAATACATATACCAATGTATGTTGTAAACTCAATCAAGTAATCAGTATAAATTCTTGATCAATAGAAATAATCTTGGGTTTTCTTATTAGAGCTAAAAGTTGCTTCACCAGAGCCTCTGCTATGAAAGTCAACCTTATTGCCGGATTTGGGACTCTTGAAAGGACTAGCCACATTTAGCTCAAAAAACCAAAAACAATGAAATCGATGAGATAGTAACATTGCAGTAACTACAAGAATATAATATGACAATCAATTTGATAAAGATAAAAAATCACAACTATTAAACTTAATATACATAAAAAAGAAACAAGAGTACAATAACAACTAATGAAATGTAAGTTAATGAAAAACAAAAGTTCTAACATACAGAACATGATAATTATCAAAAACCAAATTTGATAAAACATCTTTCAGTTTCACTACCTTGAAACAACCACAAACTTTGGTTAAATACCCTACCTTCTGATCACATTCTTCATTATTGGTTAAATACCCTACCTTCTTGTCACATTCTTCATTATTGTATCAATAAATTATGTAATCCAGCTACTCATTAAATCCATAAAACTCCATTCCTCCAAGGAATCCACCCAAATTGACATTGTTCCCTTGGAGAAAAATAAGTGATTCCATGTTATTCTGAACATGAACAAAGTGAGAGATCCCTCAAATACAAAGATCTGCATTTCGTACACTATTTGGATCATAAGAAACCATATCATTCCTTCTAGTTGAAAACAAAACATCACCGTTGTTCCTAAATCCAAAGACTTTCTCCATACCTGTAACCAAATTTATATAGTACAATCTACTCCAAGATTCAAAATTTAATACTACTTTATCACCCATACTTCAAATGAAGCTCCATCTATCTCCCTCCCATAATTAACAACAAGTGATTCCTTAAACAACATAGTCGATCAATTTGTTGGAGTTACACTAGCTAAAGCATCCGACAACATAATATCCCCCAAACACGTCCTCCACTATACTAAAAGACATAACTAAACTCTGAATTTCAAAACCATTCGGAAACCACATCATACACAATCTAATGTACAACTCCATTAACAAAAGTCTGAGACCACATAACCTCCACCATGCAATGCTTAATATCACAACTCCTACCGCTCTCCTCTAAACCCCACTATTAATCAAATAAATTTCAATCTCAGGAAGACCATTATACCCTAACACAAGATTCATATGATGCACAAGTCTAACCAACTTATAGTTGTCAGTCTCAAGCAAATCAATAACAAATCCAAGAACAAACATATGAGGCGATTAAGGCTTAATTGAAGGCATATGTATACTTTTAAACTTTTGAAAAGAAGGGTTCCATCGAACAAGACTTTGTAACTCACCAAGAAATCATCATACAAACATACGATGCCATTGCAACTTCCAACAAGTTTGAAATACCCTTGTTTGCATTTGAAAGAAAAATTCAGTTTCAACGTAAAATTCAAGGAAAAGGGTCAATTTTTAGATTCTTGAAACAACGAATAGTGATCTCTTTTGCGAGTTGTAACGTAATTCCTAACAATAAAGTTGTTGGAATGTGGAGTTTCGGTGAGGGGAGAAGAGATGAAAGAAAAATTGGTGATGCATGAATGATATGATTTGCAGACAACTAGAATCGAATTAAGGATTTAACATGTAATTTCGGTAGGATCACTCTTAAAAATCCGAAAGCAAAGAAGGCACATTCAGAATCAATCACTGATCAATTTTGAGAGAAAGAGGGAGAAATAAGAGGAACACTAGTTGTGGAAGCCAATTTTGCATTTGAAAGAAAAATTCAGTTTCGATGTAAAATTCAAGGAAAAGGGTCAATTTTTAGATTCTTGAAACAACGAATAGTGCTCTCTTTTGCGAGTTCTAACATAATACCTAACAAGAAAGGTGTTGGAATGTGGAGTTTGTGCGAGGTGAGAAGATATGAAAGGAAAATTGGTGATGCATGAATGAAATGATTTGCAGACAACTGTGGATCGAATTAAGGATTTTACATGTAATTTCGGTAGGATTTCTCTTAAAAATCGGAAGCAAAGAAGGCACAGTCAGAATCAGTCACTGATCAATTTTGAGAGGAAGCGGGAGAAATAGGAAGAACACTAGTTTTGGAAGCCAATTTTTGTAAAATCTGCTTTAAATATTGGGATGTCAACGGGCCGGATATAACTTTTGAGGAGAGGGGGGGGGGGGGGGGGGAGGGGGT
Organism: Solanum lycopersicum; assembly: GCF_036512215.1. NCBI lineage: Eukaryota > Viridiplantae > Streptophyta > Magnoliopsida > Solanales > Solanaceae > Solanum > Solanum lycopersicum. The sequence continues at coordinate 11,048,843 of NC_090809.1, read as the reverse complement.
GGAGGCGGGGCAAGGTAAGTTTAATTTCTATTTTAGTAAAAATCATGTGGTGTAGGGTGAGTTGCAGGTTTGGAATAAATGCTCAAATCACTAAGCTATTTATTTCACTTATCTACTGTTTAGGACCTTTAGGCCAGAAAATCCAGCAATCATATACTTACCAGATTAACCTTTTATTTGTGTTTTATTAGCTTAATCCTATAACTTATTCTTAATGAATCAGTACTTATGTTTTTTTTTCCTTGTGTTATGTTAAGTCAGAATCCATTGTTTACCTATTCTTGGGGATTGCTTCAAGTCTTATATTCAAATATGGGTGAATTTATAGAGTTATTATGTTGTAAGTTAAGGTTGGATGAGGATTAATGTATGTCATTTATGATTTATGACCTAGAGCCCTCCATCATAATTTTATTACAAGTTTAATTTTAATTATGACAATTGATTGGAAAACATGGTTTCCTCCTCAAATGATAGTTGAACATCTAATATTTTCAAACTTTGATTCTTTAGTACTAATTGTTCTTTTGTAATTTGTGTTAGCCCCTAAATACTTGTAACTCAGTTTTAATAATGAAAAATAATTCTTTCCTCAAGAAGCACATATGTGAAATTCACCCAAGTACAAGACGGAAAGAAGCAATCACTTTTAACGAGGGGAAATTTGGTCGCTGAAAAATCATATTTCGGTCGTTATTAACATATAACAACAGAAAAATAATGTCGTCACCAGTCGTTAAAAGCTTTGTGGTTAAAAGTTAACCACCGGATTCCATGTTCGGGCGTTAAAAATCTTTAGCGACAAGAAAAAATCTGGTCGCTTTATGTAATTTTTGGCGACGAAAATTTCCTTTCACTAATTAACATGTCGGTCGTTAATAACATTAGATTACAGAGGTAAATATGTTCCTTATCAGTTCTTTTAGTGAAACAATATTATATTTTTGAATTGTTTGCAAGTTCCAACTCAGTCTAATTATTACATGATTATTATTGTAAATATGTATACAAAGCACATTAAAATTTTACGAGAAATATTATTTCATATAAAGATTCATAGAAAATTCCAAAGAACTAAATTATTATATCATCAAAAGTATATCTGTCAACTTTATAACATTTATTAAAAACATAAAATACAAAAATAGGTAGCAATGGAAACATATTTAGCAACTCTTGATAAAAATATACAATTGTATCGCTAGTCTTCCACTTGTTCTTCAATACTTTTAGTTGTTAGACTTGCTGATCTGCACTTTATTTGTGGATAGATTCTTAAGACTCCAAATTTTGTTATCTGTAAAAAGAAAAAGTACATGTTAGTTTAGTAACAGATGCTAGTTTTTTTCTACAAAATCAAAATGAATCAATAAAAAAATAAATACAACTTTACGAGCTATTTAATTAAATTTATTGGACAAGAGAACTTAATTTAGTTGAATGGAACTGTCCAAAGAGAGTTTGTCTCTTCTTTTTTGAATAAGAAAAATTCAATTTGAATATTGAAGTCTGGACTTATCACAACAAAAGGTATGCAATAAGAAGTAAACAATTACATAAATAGGAAGTCGCACTAGTTATACATCCCTGTCATTTGATTTTTCTTATATTGTATTCATACCTAAGGAATATAAGAGGGGTATCGGAAGTTATAATTGTACCACAAATTACAAGTGCAAGTATTTCAGATTAGAGACAATCTTCCTGTTTATATGGCTACATCATGATTATCATATACGCTAATGCCTCACTTTTTATCAACACTATACCATTTTAGGTCTATGGCAACACTAAATTTGGACAACGCTTATAAAGTGTTGCCTTAAATACTTTTGGAAACGCTTTTAAAGTCTAGCCAAAGATTTTGACTTTTTGCTACACTAATATTAGCAACACTTCTAAAGTGTACTCTTTAATGGGATAACCTACACTTTATTAGGCCAAAAAAAAATATTAAAGAAGTATAAAAAAGAATATAACATTAAAGAAATAAAAAAGGCAACATTTTCCTATAACTTCAGCTGAAGCTTCCATTTTCAATTGAAGAACACCATTTGCAAGAACTCAAGAAGAGGATTGAAGAACGGAAGAAATCGATTTTTACTACGATTTTCGTCACATTTCTGTCAAACTTCAACTGAAGAACACCATTTTCAGCTGAAAGATCGAAGAGCGCTGCGATTTCTCTGATGATGAACTGAAGAAGACGATTTTCCTCTCAGAGCTTCGTTGTTCAAGATTAGAGAGCCGAAGAAGACGATTTTCTTCAAAGATTCATGGGTAAAACTGTTGTTCCATCAGATTTCCTTTTGAAAATTGAAAGAAAATGTTTCACAAATCAACTTGTCTCATATCTTAAAGCTTTAGGGTTGTTGGAATAGAGTTGATCAGGTAAGAGATTTTATCTTCAAAAGTCTAAATTATAGCTTTAAGATTTTGATATTTTTGTGTGTCAGTCAAAAATTTAAGTTAGGATTTTTATGTTCTTGTGTTGTTGATACGAATTTTGTTAATTTTGAGATATTAGTTTGTAGTTGTATTACGTATAAATGGGCAGATTATCTTTGACAGACTAATTTTTCTCTTGAATGTAGAAGTTGAAGTTAAGTCGCCTTTATCTGAAGAACTGAGTTGTAGCTAAGTCGTCTTTCTTCGAAGAACTGAAGTATTGAAGCTGGTGATACCTACGATATTTTCTCCCTAATATAGATTTCGTCAAGTGTAAGTAGCTACTCTACATGAATTTCAAAAGGTTTTAATATCTGTTTTAATGTTACTGTTTTTTTAGTCTTCCTGAGTTCATAGTTGTGCTCGCCTTAAGCTTGGTTTGTTCCTTTGTTAACCATATTGATTCTGTCTTGTAGCTGTTTGCTGGTAAAATTTTTCTTTTTTCGACTACATGTCTTGAAGTGTCTAGAAGTCATTTTGTTGTTTCTCTAGTGCATTTTCAAGTATACATCAGAAACTTTAGTTCAATATTACTTAGTTGTTTTGGGATCACCTCGTAGTATGAATTTGCTAAACTTGCTTTGTAGTTTGAGTTGCACTATATAGAAAACGAATCATATGCCTTAGAGATAGGAGATATAGGATAAATCTTTCAAGTCTAGAAGGGGTGTAGTAACTTGTGAGAGCGTTTTGCAAGAGCTGGACATTACCGTTATGACAAATAGAAAATTTCTTCCTATAAAGGGATCTATTAGCAAAATAATAGTAATAGACTTTAACTTTTGTGAACGGACAGTAAATAACTTCTTATTTTTTACAATAACAAGTAACTGTGTATGACAAGTTTGATTGGTGACCTAAAAAATACATTTTATTACTTTCTATAACTGGTAAAACTACATTGATCGCGTAACATGCTTTAATTGTTAATGTATATAACTTAACTCCTTAGTAAAACAGTTATTTCTACGTCTTTAATTGTTTTATTTATTTTTCTACTTTCAACTTGAGGATTATACTTTCTTTCTTTTCTGCTAACTATTAATAGCAATAACAGAATAGAAGTAGAAGATTTGTTTTTGTAGTAGGGACAACCTGTTGAGTTTTAGATATTGTTGAAAGTGAGGCTTACTTCGTCTAAGGCAACACTTTTAAGCGTGATCAATAACTCTGAAAAGGCATCGCTTTTAAGTGTAGTCTAATAAAAAATAGGTGTTGCGAATGCACGTCTTCAAAGCATGTCCTTATACCTATTTGGCTACGCTTTATAAGTGTAGCCAAAGATGACAACATTTAAAAAGTGTTGCCTAATGTCAAAGGTTACGTTGTCCAAAAGTGTAGCTTTTTATCAACATTATGAGAAGTTAAAGGAAGAGATATTAGTGCTAAATTGTTTAACTAATCTCATTTATAAGTTTGAACCGTTAAAAATATAGGGCACAATTTTACATAATAACAAAGAAGAGGTCCTATATTTTAAATGTCACTACCAACTATTATCAAGAAAGTATTTTACATATGAAAAGATCAAGTTCGCACATGAGAACAAAAGATAATCTACTTAAATGTAACTAAGAGTATATAAAAGTGTCTCTGTCTAACGACTTGAGATTAGTGATCAGTAGGCCACACAAAATTAAAGAACTTGCACCTTGTCTTTATTTGTTACACCCGAGACCCACAGAAATTGGTAAGAGAAAACTTGATGGTAGTCATGCTACAAAATATTTTCTTTATATTTCATTCACCAACTAAGGATTGAGAATAATCCTAGAAGAATGAGAAGATGCCAAGCTCTGCATAGCTTTAAGTTTGAAGAAAAAATGGTAGTTCTTATGAGGATAAAAAGTTTCAATAACTAAGTTGATGAGTTAATTATAAGAACTTCGTTGTTTAGTATAACTCAACAGCCACGTAGTTCTCTGATTCCTTTGTGCAGTATCATTGATATTATGTTGTCGTAGCTCAATGTTGATCATCTCTTTACGCATTGACTACAATTCTTTTTCTCCTCTTTTTTGGTTAAATATGAAACTAAATGTTCTCATATATAATGAGTATTAACCATGTCTTAATATTTTATACATATCCCAAATAAAGAGTGTCATGTTAGTTCACGTAGTCCTCGCAGAAATAGGATTCCCGTCAAGCATAGCTCCAATGTGTCCCATAGTTCTTGACATTATTAGTGGTTATATTGAGGGCGAAGATCTCCACCAGACTTCATAAAATAAGTAGTCTTTTGGTTGGGTGTTTGCAATTTTTTAATTTCTTTCACTCCAAATGCATAGTGAGTTTGCTCTCTCCATAACATTCTCTTTCGATGCCTAAACAATCTTACTCTTTTTTTATTTATCAATTATATGTTTTTTTAAACCATGCAACATACTAAATGTGTATGTGTAGAACAAAGGTTCTTCTATTTCATAGTACTATATTAGATACACTATAACATCAGAAATAAATATTTATTTCTTATCTAGTTCATGGGTTTAAAAAGCCTCCAATTGAAATAGAATTAGTCATCTTTCTCTTTAAATTCAAAAGCATCACTGCCTGTCACTTCGGGTGCAAAAAAAATACTTAGTTCATCTCTAGAATGGTAGAAAGGATTAACCAAATCATTCAATAATCACCACCTTTATTTTCAACCAAAGATACCACCAAATATCTTCTAAGCTTAATAACACAAGCAGATTAAAATATTAATAAAAACAAGCAGACAGAAAACCATATAAAAAGAACCCCACTTGGAACATAGTGAGGAAATTTATGATCAGACAAACTATGTGTTCCCCAACTGCAATTGATGGTTAAAACTGCAGAATTATAGCTAAATGAGCAGGAAATAAGAATGCTAGTTCATTTGGGCAACTACTGATGTCGATTTGTTGTCCAAACAGTTCAAAACTAAAACAGCTTACTTTGATGTAAAATGGTCGCGAAAACTGCAATAGATGAAAAAAATAAGAATACCATACCCATATCCAACGCACTGAACTAGGTTTTAGGGTAATCTCCAACCCTTAATCTCCATAGATGTAATTAAGATGCTTGCTTACTAGGGCCTTCATCGCCGATTGAGATTGCATCGGCTCCAAATCGACAAATTGAAAGAATTTTGGCAGAAACTCCATTCCATTTAACAAAACCTAATATATTTTTGGGATAAAAAGAGAGAATTTTGATGTTATGTTTCTCGGGTTTGGAGAAAATTGGGAAAAGGTAGCGGGCCTTTGTTTTTTAATCAATTACTTTATTTTAAGGACAACTTTCACATATAGCAAACAAAAAAATCATATTTGTATAATATAGCAAACTTTGCATAATTGCGTTCCATAGCAAACATAAAAACTGTATAATTCGCTATACATATAAAAATATATAATTCGCTGGCTAAATTGTATAATTCGCTGGGCTAAATTGTATAATTCGCTGGCCTATTTTGCTGCAATTATATAATTAGCTTTGCATACAGTTGAATCGAATTAAAATGTATGTATATTGCATAATTATAAGTGTATGGCAAGAAGATATATGTTTTTCTCGCTTTATACAAAAACAGAAACACAATATATACACTTCTGTTGTATAAAGCTAGAAAAAATTGTATTTCACTGCAATTATATAATTCACAATTGTATAATTCTTGGCATTTTTCTCTGCAATATTTGAAGTAAAATGTTTGTAAATTATATAATTAAGTGTATAACACGAATATATACATTTTTGCATGTGTATATACAATTTTCTCTCGCTTTATACAAAACAGAAACAGAAATTATACACTTCTGTGTATAAAGCGAGAGAGGCGAGAATGAGAGAGTGGCGAGCGAGACTTCTGGGAGAGAGACGCCTGGCAAATTTTTGCCAACGTTTGCTATGGAGCACAATTAAATCAAACCCTAACTATTCCATTTAATTTAGGTTATTAGTTTGCTATTTTATACAATTTTCCCTTATTTTAACGAGGGAATATTATTAATTTTAAGAAACATATATTATTCATTAATTAAAATTGAACAAAATAAATCATTAACAACCAGAAATAAAATTAGTCGTTATAAATACACTTATAACGACTGGATTCATTTTCCTTCGTAAAGTATTGGTCGCTAAAGGTCAAGTCGAAGAACAATTAATACCAAAGAATTAAGGAAAGAAACACGTGTGAAATTTTTATTATTAAAACTAATTTACAAGTATTTAGGGGCTAACACTAATAACAAAAGGACAATTAATACCTAATAATTAAAGTTAGAAAATATTAGACGTTTAACGATCATTTAAGGAGGAGACGAAGTTTTCCGATCAATTCCCATAATTGAAAATTTAACTTATAATAAAATAATGATGGAGAGCTCTAGTTCATAAATCATAAATGTCATATATTAATCCTGATCCAACCTTAACTTACCACATAATTACTCTATAAATTCACCTATATTTGAAAATAGACTTTGAAGTAATCCCCAAGAATAGCTAAATAGTGAATTCTCACTTACTATAACACAAGGTCAAAAGAAACATAATAACCAATTCTTTAATAATAAGTAATAAGATTAAGCTAATAAAACACAAATAAAGTGTTAATGCGGTAAGTATAAGATTGCTGAATTTTTTGGCCTAAAGGTTCTAAATAGAAGATAAGTTAAAGTAATAGCTTAGTGATTTTAGCATTTATCCCAAACCCGCAACCCGCACCCCACCCTGCACCGCATGCATGACTTTTATTAAAAAAATATCTAAACTTTTCCTGCCCCTCCTCGTCAGCCCTGTCAATCAAAAATTTTATATGCCCCAGCCCGTCGATCGACATCCCTATATTTAAAGCAAATCTCAACGAAATTGTGTTTCTTGTCTCTCCTTCTTTCTCTCAAAATTAAATGATTGATTCTGACTTTGCCTACTTTGGTTCCAAACTTTTGAGAGCTATCCTATTGAAACTGCTTGTTAAATCCTTAATTCAATCCACATTTGTCTGCATATCATGGCATTTCACACATAATGAATTTTTTCTTTCATCTCTGCTCACCTCGCCTAAATCCCACATTCCAACACCTTTCTTGTTAGGCTTTACATCATAACTCATAAAATAGAGCACTATACGTTATTTCAAGAATCGTCCATTTTCCTTTGATTTTATATTAGAAATGAATTTCCCTTTCAAATGCCAACAAGGGTATTTCAAAATTGTTGCCAATTGCAATGGCTTCATGTGTTTGCTTGGTGAATTGCGGAGTCTTGTTCCATGGAACTCTTCTATTCATACGTTTATTAGTATACTTATGTCTTCAATTAAGCCTCAATCACCTCATATGTTTGTTATTTGATTTGATGCTAATATTTCTAAAACTGTTGACTATAAGTTAGTTAGACTTATGTATCATATGAATATTGTGCTTGGATATAATGGACCTCATGAGATTGAAATTTATTCGATTAATAGTGGGGTTTGGAGGAGAGTGGCAGTATTTGAGATTAAGCATTGCATGGTGGAGGTTATGTGGTCTCATGCTTTTGTTAGTGAAGTTGTACATTGGATTGCGTATGGTGTGGTTCCGAATGATTGTGGAATAAAGAGTTTAATTATGTCTTTTAGTATAGCGGATGAGGTGTTTAGGGAGATTATGTTGCCAAATGCTTTAATTGGTGTAACTTTAACAAATATATCTGTTGTGTTGTTTGAGAAATCACTTGTTGTTTTTTATTATGGGAGGGAGATAGAGATGACACTTTATTTGAAGTATCAGTGATGAACCAGTATGGAGTTATGGAATCTTCGAGTACATTTTATTGTATATAAATTTTGTTGCTGGTATGGAGAAAGTTGTTGGATTTAGGAACAGACGACGACGTTTTGTTTTCAACTATGAGGAATGATTTGGTTTTTTATGATCCAAACAATGGACAAACTACATATCTTGGTATTCGAGGGATCTCTCACTTGTTTTATGTTCAAAATTATAGGAAATCACTTATTTTTCTCAAAGGGAACAATGTCAATTCAGGTGGGTTCTTCAAAGAAATAGAGGTTTATGAATTTAATGAGTAGCTGGACTACATAATTTATCTATACAATAATAAAGAATGTGACAAAAGATAGGGTATTTCACCAAAGTTCGTGGTTGTTTAGTGGAAGTGAAAGTTGTTTTTATCATATTTAATATTTGATAATTATAATGCTCTGCATATTGAACTCTTGTTTTCGATTTACTTGCATTACATTAATTGTTACTGTATTCCTGTTGCTATTTGATGTATTTTTAATTTAATTGTTGTGATTCCTTATCTTTATATCAGTTGATTTTCATATTATCTTCATGTAGTTACTGTGATGTTACTATCTGATCGATTTCATTGTTTTTATTTTTTGAGCTAAATATGGCTAATCCTTTGACAGTTTCCAAATCTAGCAGAATGGTGTTTTGTGTCTCGTCAATTGTACTAGTCTAACTATTTGGATGAATATGCAGTTATGCACATTATTACCATTTCATTGCTTCTAGTGTGATTTGATAATCATAATTTCCATATTTCTCTCTGATACCGAAAATAGTGTGGTGAAGTAAATGCATAATGCCTAATTTAGCTCAACCCACACTAATTGAACTTTTAGCAAGCCAAGTACATATTATTCACTTTGTAAACCAAGTATTACTGTATTGAGCTAGTAAATATCAATGTGGCAAAGGACCAAAAGTCTTATGGATCTATACTTAGTATGCATTGTCGCGACCTTGTATTCTATTTTTATCATTGTAGATTGACTAACCAAAACAAGCGGGGATAGTTCTCCTTATCTTCTTGATAGAATCCAGTATGGTGTCACCCATTTCTATATCAAGATAAAATATTATTTTTTGCATATTTTGAAGAATAGATGTTACAAAGTCAGATTCTTCCTTCCATAACATGATCTCATAGTTGCATTAAATTTCTTGTTGTTTTTAGAGAGATGATCATCACCTATGTTAGATAAGCATTTTCCAACCACAACAAACCTAATTCTTTCAGCTTTTTGATATGTGAAATGGTCTCAAGGGAGTCTTTAAGTTCTTCAGTTTCTTCCACTTTCTTAGCTTTTTGAGAGTTGGACATTTTTGTGTTGCAACTTTGTTGTACAACAAAAAATTATGATTCCACCTTTCCATTTTCGTTTTCATGTTGTGCTTTTAAAGATAAAATATTTTGTTGTATATTTTAAAGTATATATGTGTAGCTTTCAAAGTCCGATTTGATCACATGATTTTAGATGCTGCATTGATCCATGTAGCATCTTGTTTATTATCCCTAGACTGAGATCATACACCGTCTTCCTACTATTTTTCGAAGCGATCATCAGCACCTATCTTAGAGAAATTCAACCTCAGCAGACCTAATTCTTTCAGCTTTTTTATAGTTGAAATGGTCTCAAGGGAGTCTTTAAGATCTTTAAAAAAAATTCACTTTCTCAATTTTTTTGATATTTGGATAATTTATGTGGCTTCTTTATTGCACAATAAAAATCTTTGTTGGCGGAAATCTGTAACTGAAGATCTACTATACAAAGACATTTAGTTAGAACTTCTTTACTTTCTGGAAAGCGTGATAACATATATCTCAATTTTGTTACAAGTACTCAATATAGTAGCTTCTTCAATATGATTCAAGCAACATAGTTCAAAAATTGCTTGAGGCCATACTGCTTCGACTGGTGTTGTATGAATTTTAAGTCCAATTAACATAATGATACTACTCTTCTTTGTATATAGATATGATGTTTCAAAATGATCCAAACTCGAAAGACTTGATTCCTTTTCTGCCACTGATAACTCACATCTAAGGCTCAATGAATACGAATATATTTACCAATATATGTTGTATACTCAATCAAGTAATCAATATAAATTCTTGATTACTCTTGGGTTTCTTATTAGAGATAAAAGACACTTCACCAGGGCCTCTGCTATAAAAGTCAACCTTATTGCCGAATTCGGGACCCTTGAATGGATTAGTCATATTTAGCTTTAAAAAGTAAAAAAATGAAATCGATCATATAGTAACATCACAGTAACTACAAGAAGAGAATATGACAATCAACTGATAAATATAAGGAATTACAACAATTAAAATGAAAATACATCACAAAGAAATGGGAATATAGTAGCAACTAATGTAACGCAAGTAAATGGAAAACAAAATTTCAAATACTCAGAAAATTATAATTATCAAATACTAAATTTGATTAAATCATCTTTCACTTTCCCTACCTTAAAACAACCACAAACTTTGGTGAAATACCCTACCTTCTTATCACATTCTTCATTATTGTATCAATAAATTATGTAGTCCAGCTACTCAGTAAGTACATAAACCATCATTCCTCCCAAGGATCCACCCAAGTTGACATTGTTCCCTTTGAGAAAAATAGGTGATTCCATGTAATTCTAAACATAAAACAATTGAGAGATCCTTCGATCTGTATTTCATCCTCTATTTGGATCATAAAAAAACTAGATGATTGCTCCTACTTGAATACAAAATGTCTTCGTTGTTCCTAAATCCCATAACTTTCTCCACACCTGCAACCAAATTTATATAATACAATCTACTCCAAGATTAAAAGATTTAATACTTCTTCATCAGCCATACTTCAGATGAAGCGCCATAGATCTCTCTCCCATCATTAACAACAACAAGTGATTCCTCCAACAACATAATTAATCAAATTGTTGGAGTTACACCAGCTAAAGCACCTGACAACATTATCTCCCAAACTCCTCATCCTCTTTACTTAATGACATAACTAAACACTCAATTCCAGTGCCATTTGGAACTACAGAATACACAATCCAATGTACAACTCCATTCACAAAAATCTGAGACCACATAACGTCGACCATGTAATGCTTAATATCAACTCCTACCACTCTCTTCTAAATCCCACTATTAATCAAATAAATTTCAATCTCAATAGGACTGTTATACCCGAACACAATATTGATATGATACACAAGTCTAACCAACTTATAGTCTCTAGTCTCAGTCAAATCAACACCAAATCCAAGAACACACATATGAGGCGACTTAGGCTTAATTTAAGGCATATGAATACTTATAGAATTATGAATATAAGAGTTCCATAGAACAAGACTCCGTTACTAAACAAGAAAATCATCATACAAACACACAATGCCATTGCATCTGCCAACAATTATGAAATACCCTTGTTGGCATTTGAATTCCGATGTAAAATCCAAGGAAAATGGTCAATTCTTAGATTCTTGAAACAACAAATAGTGCTTTGTTTTGTGAGTTCTAACGTAATGTCTAACAAGAAAGGTTATGGAATGTAGGATTGGGCGAGGTGAGCAGAGATGAAAGAAAAATTGGTGATGAGTGATTGCCATGATTTGTAGATAACTATGAATAGAATTAAGGATTTAACAAGTAGTTTCAAAATGTTTCTCTTAAAATTCGGAAGTAAAGTAGGTAGAGTCAGAATGAATCATTGATCAATTTTGAGAGAAAGAGGGAGAAACAGGACGGACCCTAGTTTTGGAAGACAATTTTTGTAAAAATTGCTTTAAATATAGGGATGTCAATGGGTCGGGGCGGAGAGAAATCCCCCCCTCAAAAGCTATATCCACCCCATCCCGTCGATATCGCTATATTTAAAGCAAATTTTATCGAAATTCTTTTCCACAACTACGGTTCTTCATGTGTCTCCCTCTTTCTCTCAAAATTGATCAATGACTGATCTTGACTTTGCCTGCTTTGGTTCCAAACTTTTGAGAGAAGTCCTATTGAAACTACTTAATAAATCCTCAATTCGATTCACAGTTGTTTGCAAATCATGGCATTCACTTATCACCAATTTTTATTTCATCTCCGCTCACCTCACCCAAACCCTACATTTCAACACCTTTATTGTTAGGCGTTACATCAGAACTCGTAAAATAGAGCATTATTTGTTGTTTCAAGAATCTAAGAATCGACCCTTTTCCTTGGATTTTACATCGGAACATAATTTCCTTTTCAAATGCCAACACGATATTTCAAAATTATTGGCAATTGCAATGACTTCACATGTTTGTTTGATGATTTGCTTGGTTAATTGCGAAGTCTTGTTCTATGGAACCCTTCAATTCATAAGTTATAAGTATACCTAAGTCTTCAATTAAGCCTTAGTCACCTCATATGTTTGTTCTTTGATTTGGTGTTGATTTGCCTTAGACAGATGACTATAAGTTGGTTGGACTTATGTATCATACAAATACAGTGTTCGGGTATAATGATCCTCCTGAGATTAAAATTTATTCACTTAATAGTGGGGTTTTGAGGAGGGTGATAGGAGTTGAGATTAAGCATTGCATGGTGGATGCTAAGTGGTCTCAGACTTTTGTTAATGGATTCAAAAATTGGATTGATTATGATATAGTTGTGTAATTCAGAGTTTAGTTATGTCATTTAGTATAGCGGATGAGGTGTTTGAGGAGATTATGTTGTTGGATGCTTTAGCTAGTGTAACTCCAAAAATTTATCGATTATGTTGTTTGAGAAATTACGTGTTGTTGTTAATTATTTGAGGGATATAGATGACGCTTAATGTGAAGTATGGGTGATAAAGGTGTTGGGATTTAAAGGTGTGAACATGAAGTGAAGGGTGTTAACTACCCTGAAGGATTGTAACTATGATGAAGGGTTGTGACCTTTATAAAATGATGTATTCTTTCTAAAGAATTGTACTGTTTGAAAGGTGCTTTATTGACAGTGTTGTGACCTTTCAAAAATGTTTTCTTCTTTACCAAAAGTTGTGACCTTTACGCTTTGTTGGCTATAATAGAGATGTTTATCTCATTTTTTTGCATCGAATTCTTCCTTTCTTATGCATACATTTCTTAACAAAGTCGATCGATCATATCTGTGTGTGTGATATGTTGCTGTCATTTGAGTTCGTTGAAATTATCGAAGTTTGAGATATCGCTACTTCTTTAATGGTTAATCCGTTTTATCTTGAGAGGAATTAATCTGCAACCTCGAGTACTTGAGGGGATTAAATTTTTTAAGGACACAGTGGGTTCTGTGGACTCGGATAGTTCTTTGTGTTTTCCTCTTCATCTTTTATTATTTTTGGTTTGCTAATATGAATACAAGACAAACACACTTAAGAAATTTAAATATTAATGGAATTTTCTGTGGTAAGAAAATTACTTTTATTTTCTCTTTTTTTTTGTTGGAAAAAAAAGAAGAAAAAGAGAATTATATTATCACATGATAAAAGAGATTTGGGATGAATTAGTACTACTTTAATATGTTAGGGTATATTTTCTATAGTATAGTTTTCTTGGATGGGTAAGATTTTTCTTTATTTTCTTCCAAAGTGCGTCGAAGCAATTCACCCTTCAGTTTTCTTTTCAATAAGAAAAGTTATTCTATGCATAAATGTTAAGATATTCACTTTAATTTTTTTTCTATATTCTTGATTTAATATAACTATGAGAAGTAGTAAATGAACAATTGTTGTCTCCTAACAATATTTGAACATGAGTTTAGTTTCTTGTTGAAATTAATTGTCCTTTTGAGAAAAATAGAAATATGATGGAAATTGAGAAAAGGAGAAAAAATTTAGCAAGGAAAGTGACTTGCATGAAATTATTGTTGACATACAGAATATGATTCAATGAGAGTAAAAATCTGAGTCTATATTTATTTCTCTTGATTATTTTTTCCTATCGTGTATAAGTTATGAGAATTATTTTATAAACGTTAGGATAGATGGTCATCATGTGATGACCTCATAATATATGTTTATTATTACTAATATGTATTCTGTTTAAAGGGGGGAAAAACTTTTGTAGTTTTCTACTCCATGTGAAATTTGATTGTTTCTTGACTATTGAAGAATAAAATATTTTGATTTTTTTCTCCTTCAGTTTGAAGAATATAAGAACTTCACAAAAAAATTAGGTAGTGCATTGGTTTGAAGAGTTCACCAATTTGTTAAATACTCTATTTGAATGAGTATCAGAATTTAAGAGTACAAAATCTTTGTCAGGAATATTAAGGATAAAAGATTTAATAAATATAAAATCTTCATCGTTAGATAGAAACAGTATTCTATTTGACGTTTCTGGAGATTAAAACCTTTTTGGTTTACTACTATGTCTGAATGTGAAACCTATTCGAAGAATATAAAAATTTCAATAGGTTTTCCTTTTAGGAAAAGATTTTTGATTGACTAATCCCTTTTCTAGTAGGAAAAGATTTAGGACTCTATAAATAGATACATGTTCCTTCTAACTTAATCAACATTCACAATGTAGTCTTAAAGACTTTGAGAGTTTTGGTTAGGGGGAGAATTTATGGGTTACAAGCTTGATACGTTATCACTTGTGTGAACCTTCCATATATTCCGAGTGAATTGGTTGAGATTTTTTCCCTTTGTATTTTGTACTCTCATATTTATAGTGGATTGGTCATCTTTTTTGTGGACGTAAGTCGATTGACCGAACCACGTTAAGTCTTTGTATCTTTTGGTATATTTCTCGTTGTCTTCTTACTCGTGGTCTTTTGAGATTTTCATTGCTAGCTTCCGCATTTACACATGCTTATTTTCGGTCCTAATAAGTGGTATTAGCACCAGATTCAATGATGGAGTCATCTTCAATGGTTCGATAATCGATGATTGAACCAGGTTAGAAAGAGGTGTTCATCTTGGCGGGTGTAGTTCTAGCCGCAACCTTTTTGACAGTAATAAAGATTTTTATTGGACAAATTTTTTCAGAGAGGTTCTCTGTGTTGATACATAAATTTGGCAAAGGAGATTATGAAGAGGAGAAGCAAGTTGTTGAAGATTAAGTGAAGAAGGTGGACAAATTTATTTTGTCAGAAATTCAGTCCAAGGGGGATTTGTTGGGTTTTATTTGCCCTAAATTTCTTACCATAAATAAGTTTTCCTTTTAGGAAAAAGTTTTGGATTGACTAATACTTTTCCTAGTAGGAAAAGGTTTAGAACTCTATAAATAGAGACATGCTCCTTCTAACTTAATCCGCATTCACAATGTAGTCTTAAAGGCTTTGAGAGTTTTGGTTGGGGGGAATTTTATGGGTAACAAGCTTGATACGTTATCACTTGTGTGAACCTCCCATATATTCCGAGTGAATTGGTTGAGGTTGTTTCCCTCTTTATTTTGCACTCTCATATTTAAAGTGGATTGCTCATCTCCTTTGTGGACGTAGGTCGATTGACCGAACCACGTTAAATCTTTATATATGTTGGTATATTTCTCGTTGTCTTCTTACTCGTGGTCTTTCGAGGTTTGTATTGCTAGATTCGACATTTAAACCTGCTTTTTTCGGTCCTACCACATTATGTTAACGATTAGAAGAGTATAAAAATTTCATCGTTAAACTAGAAACAAGTTGTATGAAAATTGAATATTTATTGTTAGTATTCTAAATACTAAGTGATCTGTCTAATTGTGACAAAAAAAGGAAAAATAACATCAGTGACATAAAATTAGTGATTTTTGTGCCTACAATGAGTGTTTTTATATGGATTAAACCTCTAAAAGAAGGTTTCGTGTTGCCAATGTGTATTTGGATGGTATACAATATGAAAGCATGAGAAAAATATGTGGAAATAATTTCACATACTTGAAAAATATTTTTGAAAATATATTTAAAATGTGGGGGGGTTCTTTACTTGTGATAAAGACAAAATTAGACGTACAATCTAATTTAAATTTCAAAGTACAAGATATGAAATTTGATGACATTCTTGTATTATGTTATACTTACTAAATTTTTGGAGTATATTTGATATTCTGGTCTTTGAGTCTCTCTTTACTAGTGTATATAATATTACTACTATCAAACCAGAAGATTATATTACTCGTACAAAAGAATTGTATTTTTTTTTATGAAAAAATTTCACTTAAAATATTGTGATTTTTAATGAAAAGAAATGTCTATTTAAATATTTTTTTGCTTATAGACATGAACTCTGGTGGAAAATGATTCGTTATGCTTGTGTTGTCAAATAGACATTTGGGTCGTATAGCCCTTATTGGGTTGATGAGACTAACCGAAATGACGAACCATATCAAACAAAAAAAAACGATTTGTGGTTTGGTTTGGTTGGTTTGGCGATTGAAAAAAGCCCGACCACTCTTGGTTTAGTTTGGTATTAAAAGAAAAAAAAAGTCAAATCGAAAAGTCAAATCGAACCCAATCAAACTGATATATATATATATATATATATATATATATATATATATATATATATATATATATATAGTTAGTTAGTTAGTTAGTTAGTTAGTTAGTTAGTTTATAGATTTCAATGTTTATGTATTTTATTTCAAATTTTAGCTTGTAAAACTTGTAAATATTTATTTTGTATTAAGACCCGAAGTTACAATTATATTGTTATAGTTTTTCAAATTTGAAGTTAACAATTTACTTTATAAAATATTTTATTTTGTATTCAGTTTTTCTCTAGCCTTTAATCTTATTAATTTAATTTAATGAACGTTGATACTTCAAAAAAAATATTTTGTACTCATGTGAAATTTATCATATTTTTGAAATTTTCTATTCATTCAATATTTTTTAAGTTTATTTTATCACACAGGTAAATGAAAAATATCTGGTATCTTTTTCAAAAACTGTACAGTTGTAAAAAATGAAAAATCAAAAAATCAAAAAAAAATTCGAAAGAACCGACTAAAGGTGAAAAAGAAAAAAATCAACTTTATGTGATTTGATTTGATTTTTAGATTTAATAAACCGACATATCTGGTTTACTTTTTTAAATGAAAAACAAACCAAACCAACCTATGTACAACCCTAAATATAGTCATCGATAATTCTATTACAAATTGAATGTTATGGAAAAGTCTTTCTGTAAAGGACATATGAGAAGGTGTTGATTCTAAAACAATGTCTGTATTTCAGAAATTTATAAAAAAAATTAAAGAATAAAATATTTGTGTGAAAAGGTTACCTCAAAGAATGTCTTTTCAAACTTAGTATTTCTATTTGTTCTTACTTGCTTAAATCAAATTGTTTGTGACATAAAAGCTCGGGCATGTCAATTAGAAAATCTTGCAAAAACTAATCAACTTAGATGTTTACCTAAATTCTAGTGCAATAAATCGAAATGTCAGGTATGTGTTGTTGAAAGAAATTTTAATACCTTAGAATTGATTTACACTGACATTTGTGATATGAAGTCAATACCATCTCGTGGTGAGAAAAAGTGTTTTGTAACTTTTATTGACAATTGCACTAGATATTGTTATGTTTATTTGCTGAATGTTAAAGATCAAGCAATAGAAACATATATGCAATATAAAACTGAAGTTGAAAATTAGTTAGAAAAAAAATTGTCATGATTAGATAGATGTGGAGAATATAAATTTTCTTTTGCAGAATTATATTTGGAAAATGGAATCATCCATCAAATTATTGAACATTCTCACTTCAATCTAATGAATTGTTGAATGGAAAAAACGAACTTTGAAGGAAATTTGAATATTCTATTTATAAGTTTAGGTTTACCACATAAAAAAAATTTTGTGTGTGGGGGGGGGGGGGAGGGGGGAGACAACAAAAAGTTTTTCTGTTCAGAAAGAGAGAAACAAAAAGTTTTGTTTGTTAGTAAAGGGAGTAACAAATAAAAAAATAAAAACTTTTGTTTGTTAAGAAAGGGAGCAACAAAAATTTGTGTTTGTTCAGGATTGTTGTATCCTGATAGAGAATTGATTGTCCTCCTTAAAGTATATACAAGCAATAACTCTTGAAAGATAGTGATCTAACAATTTTCAATACAGTTTATTTCATAAATGGAAAGGAGGGAACTATTCCCAAAAGGGTCAAAATAGGATCTAAGACTGTGAATTTTATGTTCATTGGATATGCTATAAATAGTAAATCATGTCAATTTATGGTTCATAAGTCCGAACTATCGAATAGCTAAGTGAACAGTCTAAACGACCTTGGAAAGAACCAAAGGAGAATGAACTTAATAAAGAGATTTAGAGGCGTAGTAAATGTCAATGGACAAATTACTTCCTCCGAGTTTGATTTTGTAACATTTCTTCTTGAAAATATGTCTCATATATTCTAAAAGTTATGTCCTTTGTGGACTCATTCTCTTTTAAAAATGGTTGCAAATAGTAAGATAGATTCAATCTTGATCAATCATATTTGAGAAATAAATTTTTGGTTTCAAAGTGGATCTACAAAAGAAAAAGAAAGTTGATGAAACTATTGACAAATATTAAGCAAGACTTGTGATCATAGGCTTTAGACAATAAGAAAACCTTGTTTGACATATAATGTTCACTAACTAGAATTACATCAATTAAGATGTTGATTGCGCTAGTTGCTGTATATTGCCTTCATATTCGTCAAAATGGATGTGAAAACAATTTTTTATATGAGAATTTAAAGGAAGAAAGTTACATTGAATAACCCGAGGGCTTTGTTGTTCTTGAAGAAAAGAAAGTTTGTAAACTTGTTAAGTCACTCTTGGACTAAGAACAAGCGCCCAAATAATGACATGTGAAGATTGCCAAAACTATTTTGGCAAATGAATTCAAGATTAATGAATATGATAAATGTTTTTACATTAAATACACTCCAAATCACAAGGTCATTGTTTGTTTTTATGTTGATTATATGTAAATCATCGAAAAAGATATTTCTGACATAAATGCTACTAAGCGTATGCTAGAAAGTAACTTCGATATGAAAGATATTGAAGTTACTAATGTGATTGAAAATTTACTTGACAAGTTCAAGAATTTGGATTTTAATATTGTCAAAGACACCAATAAATGTGAGATTTGTACTTCAAAGGAATGAAGGCAAAAGTGTCACAATTAGATTGTACTAGATTATTGAGAAGTATGATATATATCATGAAGTCATGTGCTATATATTAGTAAACTGAGTCAGTTTATGATTAATCTCAATCAAACTCATTGGATGACAATAAAAATAGTTTTGGAGTATCTAAAACATATGTAGAAAACTATTGCTTTACATTATAACTAATATTCAACAATGTTGAAAGAATATAGTGATGCAAATTGAAACACCAGGTCAAATGAAGCAAAATCCACGAGTGGATATGTATTTACTCATGTGGATGAATAGCCTCATGGAAATCTTCAAAACACAAATGTATCGCTTGCACTGCTATGAAATCTAAGTTTATCACTCTAGATAAGGCCAATGAAGAAGTTGAATGACTCCAAAAAAATTTGAAATATTTTTGGCCCAACCCTTTTAGCTCCAGTATGCATAAACTGTGAGACTTAATTTACAATAAGTAGGTTATGAAACATGATGTATAACAAAAAGACTCATCATATATGACGTAGACATAATATCATTAGAGAACTACTCTCTAGTGGAATTATTATAATTGACTATGTAAAGTCAAAAGATAATGTGTCGGATCCAATCATAAAAGGCCTAACTAGAGAGGGAGTTGATAGATTATCAAAAGGAATGGGACTATGGATAAGGACAAGTCATTGTGGCGGTAACTCTACCTAGAAGACTAGAGATCCCAAGATCTAGGTTCAAGGAGATCAAACAAAGTCATTAATGATGGTTCAACATTGTCAAAATATTTTTTATGGTCCATTCTTATGATAAGACAATGTTCAGTGACAAGGATAAAGACATTAGGACTTTTTAATGGTTTGTAAGTTTGATACAGGATATATCAAATGGTGTATCTACGGGATAACACATTTAGAAATCACCTATGTAAATGTGAAGTGTAAGCCGCTTCAAGAAGAATTCGTCAAGGACAGTTCCTTACGCACTTATAAACCAAGATGTGTTTATAGCTGAAACGAACAAAACAATGAGAACCAAAAGGGATGATTGTGTGACTTATGTTATCTAGGTATACACCAAATCTCGATGGTTCAAACATATCAAATCTACCGATTGACCGAGTATATTCGATATGTGTTCACTATGGAAAGTTCAAAGGGAAACCCACTTATCTAGATGCAATCAATCCTTACTTACGAATCACACAGTTTTTCACTCTTATGTTTAAACAATAGTCATTCCCTATTCATGTGGGGGATTGTTGGGTTTCAAAGGTGTGAACATTAAATGAAGAGTGTTGACTCTCCTGAAGGGTTATGACTATGCCGAAAGGTTGGGACCTTTATAGAATAATGTGTTCTTTCTAAAGTATTGTGACAGTTTGAAAGGTTGTGCTTTTTCGAAAGTGTTGTGACCTTTCTGAAATGTTTTCTTTTTTTCAAATAGTTGTGACCTTTACCCTTTGTTAACTATAATAGATATGTTTGTTTCATTTTCTGCATCAAAATCTTTCCTTCTTATGCATACATTTCTTAAAAACAAAATCGATTGATCGTATCTGTGTGTATGATATGTTGCTATCATTTTGAATTCGTTGAAATTATCGAAGTTTGAAGTACCACTACTTCTTTAATGGTTAATCCATTTTATCTTGGGAGAAATTAATCTGCAACCTCGAGTATTTGAGGGGATTAAATTACTTAAGGACACACAATGATTCTGTGGACTCGAATAGTTCTTTGTGTTTTTCTCTTTGTCTTTTATTATTTCTGATTTGCTAATCTGAATACATGAGACAATAGAAGGATTATGGAGTAGATACAATGTATAAATTTGGTTGCAAGTATGGAGAAAGTTGTTGGATTTAAGAACAACGATGACATTTTGTTTTCAACTAGGAGGAATGATCTGATTTCTTATGATTCAAATAGTGGATGAATACAAATCTTGCTATTAAAGGGATCTCTCAATTGTTGTATGTTCATAATTAGAGGGAATCACTTATTTCCCCAAATGGAACAATGTTAATTCAAGTGGCTTCTTTGGAGGAATGAAGGTTTATAGATATATTGAGTAGCTGGACTACATAATTTATGAATACAATAATAAAGAATGTGATCAAAAGGTAGGGTATTTCACCAAAGTTCGTGGCAGTTTCAAGGTAGTAGAAGTAAAAGATGTTCTTATCTAATTTGGTATTTGATAATTATAATGTTCTAAATGTTGAACTTTTTCCATTTACTTGTATTCCATTATAATGTTCTCTTTGATGTATTTTCAATTTAACTGTTGTTATTCCTTATTTTTATCAATTGAATTTCATATTATCTTCATGTAGTTACTGTGATGTTACAATCTGATCGGTTTCATTGTTTTTGTTTTTTTGATGTTGAGCAAGTCCAAACAGTGTTGAAACTTGATCTGTGGAACCGGCTTTGTGAACATATCAGCAGGATTATCAGCAGTTCCTACTTTCGTCACCTTGATTCTCTTCTCACTTCTCAGAAAATGATACCTCACGTCAATATGCTTGGTTCTCTCATGATGGACTTGATCCTTGGCTAGACAAATTGCGCTCAAACTGTCACAATACACCGTAGCCTGATCATGATGCAGACCAAGATCACTAACCAGCCCTTTCAGCCAAATCCCTTCTTTTGCAGCCTCTGTCAAGGCCATGTACTCCGCTTCCGTAGTAGACAAAGTCACTGTAGGTGGCAAAGTTGCCTTCCAACTGACGACAGATCCTCCAAGGGTAAACACATAGCCAGTCATCGATCTTCTTGTGTCAACATCTCCAGCATAGTCAGAATCAGAATAGCCAGTAACCAAGCACTGAGTATCACCTCCATAAATGAGACCAACGTCAGATGTACCTCTAAGGTACTGGAAAATTCTCTTCACAGCCTGCCAATGTTCTCTCCCTGGTTTTCCCATGAATCTGCTCACTACACTGACTGCATGTGCTAAATCTGGCCTTGTACAGACCATAGCATACATCAAACTTCCTACGGCACTGGCATAAGGGACTCGTGACATATACTCTTTCTCTTCTTCTGACTGTGGAGCGAACATGGCAGTGACATGGATATTGGCAGCACTGGGGGTATCAATAGGCTTAGATGAAGACATGCCAAACCTCGCCAAGACCTTCTGAGTGTAGCTTCTCTGTGACAAGAAAAGTTTCCTTCTCTCTCTGTCTCTAATGATCTACGTCCCTAGAATCTTCCGAGCGGCTCCCAGATCCTTCATCTCAAACTCAGAACTAAGTAAACCCTTCAACTTCTGAATGTCATACTTCTTCTTTGCAGCTATCAGCATATCATCTACATAAAGCACCAGATAGATGAATGAATCATCCTTGAGCCTATTGTAGTAGACACAACAATCATATGAGCTCCGAGTATAGCCCAACTTCACCATATAGTTGTCAAACCTTTTGTACCACTGCCTTGGAGACTGCTTAAGTCCATATAAGGACTTCTTCAACTTGCAGACATGATTTTCCTTCCCTGGAACTTGGAAACCATCCGGCTAAGTCATGTATATATCTTCCTCCAACTCTCCATGTAGAAACGCTGTCTTCACATCAAGTTGTTCAAGCTCCAGATTCTGATGTGTAACTATCACTAGTAACACTCGGATGGAAGTATGTCTGACCACTGGTGAGAAGATCTCATTGTAGTCCACTCCCTCTCTTTGGTTGAAACCTCTGGCAACAACCCTGGCTTTATACTTGACTCCTTCGGCTGGTGATATCCCTTCCTTCTTCTTGAAAACCCATTTGCAAGTAATAATCTTTCTCCCCGAAGGCTGTATGACCAGATCCCATGTCTGATTCTTGTGTAGGGACTCCATCTCATCTCCCATAGCAGCAAACCATTTTTTAGAATCAGGACTTAAAATGGCTTCTTTGTAAGTAGACGGCTCAGATGTATCTACCTCTTCAGCAACCTGTAGTGTATAACCCACCATGTCCTCAAAACCATACCTCGTAGGTGGCCGAACTCCAACCCACCTTGGCCGATCTTGAGCTATACTCTGATGGATATCTGATGGCATAGATTCTGGAATATCAGTTTCTGTCTGTGGCTCTTGATCCTCCTCTTTAGGGTCTTTCAAATCGCTCTCGTTCTGAATGACTTGAAACTCCACCTGTTTATCAAGACTCCCAGTTTCTGACGTAGTTGTAGGCTTCACAATGGTTCTAAGCAGAGAACTTTCATCAAAGACAACGTTCCTGCTCATAATAACCCTCTTTTCTGCTGGAGACCAGATTCTGAAAGCTTTCACTCCATCTCTGTAGCCCACAAATACTCCCTTTTTAGCTCTTGGTTCTAACTTACCTTCACTGACATGATAGTAAGTCGTACAACCAAAAGTTTTCAGATTTGAATAATCAGCAGCTTTTCCTGACCACATCTCCATAGGTGTCTTGCACTGTATGCCTGTATGTGGTCCGCGATTAATCAAGTAGCAAGCTGTACTAACCGCTTCTGCCCAAAATCTTCTATCTAGCCCAGCATTAGAGAGCATGCACCTTGCTCTCTCCAGAAGTGTTTGATTCATCCGCTCAGCTACACCGTTCTGCTGTGGTGTATTTCTGACTGTACGATGTCGAGCAATCCCTTCATCCTTATAGAATTGATCAAATTCAGACCAGCAGAATTCCAGCCCATTATCAGTTCGCAACCTCTTGATCTTCTTCCCTGTTTGATTTTCCATCAAAATTTTCCACTCCTGAACTTCTGGAAAGCTTCACTTTTATGCTTCATCATGTACACCCAAGTCATCCTTGAGTAGTCATCAATAATGGACACAAAAAATCTGCAGCCTCCCAAAGACTCAACACGGCATGGACCCCGGCAATCAGAATGGATGTAATCAAGTGTGCCTTTTGTTCTGTGAATGGCCTTTGGAAACTTGTTGTGATGTAGTTTTCCAAAGACACAATGTTCACAAAACTCTAGGCTCTTAACCTTATGACCAGCAAGAAGATCCCCCTTTGACAGAATTTGCATCCCTCTTTCACCCATATGACCAAGTCTCATGTGCCATAACTTAGTCATATCCTCCTGGTGAACTTCTGACGATGCAACATGGGCTGAACCTGTATCCATGGAACCTTGTATAAAATACAAAGTACCACGCATGACACCTTTCAGAATCAGATTTGAACCCTTCCAGACCCGCAAGACTCCATCTTTTCTTGACCAGCTGAATCCCTTGCTATCCAAAAAACTGAGAGATATCATATTTTTCGTTATCAATGGAACGTGCCTGACCTCGTTCAATGTGCAGAAGCTACCGTCATGTGCCCTTATCTTGATCGAGCATGTCCCAACCACCTTGCAGACAGAACTGTTGGCCATCGAGATGCTGCCTCCGTCTACCTGCTCATAAGTCGTGAACCACTCTCTCCTAGGACAGATGTGATAGGATGCCCCAGAATCGAGAACCCACACATCTGAATGATGAGTGTGCTCATCCGCAACTAGGGCAATGTCTTCTGTAGAATTTGTGTCTTCTTCAGCAACAGTAGCAGAAACTGATTGTTTTTTCGATTTCTTCTTCTTCTTCGGACAATCAAATTTCCAATGTCCCTTCTCCTTGCAGTAATTACAAACATCATCCGGCTTTGCACCCTTCAACATCGGCTTATTTTTCTTTCCGCCATTTTTCCTTCCCTTTTCGCTACTGGTGAACAGACCGAAAAGTTATATGTCCGTACTTGTGCCGTTAGCCTTATGTCGTAATTCCCTGCTATGAAGGGCCAATCTGACTTCTTCCAGCGACAGAGTATCTTTCCCAACAATGAACGATTGAATAAAATTCTCAAGCGACATTGGGAGAGATACTGACAGAATCAAGGCAGCATCTTCATCCTTGATCTTCACATAGATATTACGCAATTCTAATAACAAAGTATTCAATTGCTCTAAATGTTCCCTGAGTTGTGTACCTTCAGCCATTCGTAAACCGAATAAACGTTGTTTCAGAAGCAGCTTGTTGGTTAGAGATTTTGTCATGTACAAACTCTCCATCTTCAACCACAGACCAGCAGCAGTCTCTTCATCCGAGACCTCCGTGATGACGTCATCCGCGAGACACAACATGATCGTTGAGTGCGCCTTTTCCTCCAGAATCGCCATCTCAGGAGTAACGACGACGTTCTTGTCTTTCGACAACGGCGCCCAGAAGCCTTGCTGTTTCAATAAAGCCCGCATCTTGATCTGCCATAAACTGAAACTGTTCCTCTCTGTGAATTTGTCGATTTTCACGTTCAAAGCAGACATCTCGAATTCTTCAAGAACACCGATTAACCGAGAGACTCTGATACCAATTTGTTATGCGGAATTTGAGATAACATGAGAAAATATAAACGCGAAAAACAAGACAACAGATTTACGTGGTTCACCAATAAATTGGCTACGTCCACGGGGAAAAGGGGGAGCAGTTTTATTATGGAGAGGCACTAACAGAATACAGAATAGGGTTTGCCATAGCGTCTATATATAGTGCTAAGCTGCGCCCTAACAGGCTTGGGCCAAACATACAGAATTGACAGATAATTAAGGGCCCAATACAACAACATTGTATACCGTCGGGCCGGGGGCGTCTCCGCCCCCCCGGACCCCCAGGCCAGGGGGTGCATCGCCCCCCTAGACCCCCCGACTCTCTGACTGCGCAGCGAGACTCCCGTCCTTTCTGTTGTAACGGGTCCGATTCAAGGCATTCAACAAACTGAATATGCAGTTATGCACATTATTACATTTCATTGCTTCTAGTGTAATTTGAAAATTGTGTGATGAAGTAAATGCATAATGCCTAATTTAGCTCAAACCACACTAGTCAGTCTTTTTTACACAACCAAATGCATATTCTTCACTTTGTAAACCAAGTAGTAAGGTAGTATAATAGCGAAAGAGAGAGGCTTGTAAATAGCAATATTGCAAAGGACCAAAATTTTTAGGATCTATACAAAACAAGAAGGGATAGTTCTCCTTATCTTCTTGATAACATTCGATTATGGTGTCACCCATTAAGCTCCTAATAAATTGAAAAATAAAATAAAATTACATCCTCTCTCATTGAACTAGGCTGATCTCTAGAAGATTGCTTTTGATTTTGTTGTATCATAACTTGTGTTCCATTCTGTATCAAAGTAAAATATTTTGTTGCATATTTTCAAGCATATATGTTATAAAGTCAGATGTTGCGTTCCATAACATGATCTCATATATCACATTTCTTGTTATTTTTGGAGAGATGATCATCACCTATGTTAGATAAACATTGTCCAACCATAGCAGATCTAATTCTTTCAGATTTTTTTATATTTGAAATAGTTTAAAGGGAGTCCTTAAGTGCTTCAATTATACAACAAAAAATCGTTGTTACAGGAAATTCACTTAGCCACTTCTTTAATTTCACAATTTTGGGAAAGCACGATAACATGTATCTCAATTTTGTTATAAATACTCAATATAGTAGCTTCTTCGATATTATTCAAGCAACATAGTTTGAAAATTGCTTGAGGGTATTCTGATTCAACTGATGTTGAATGAATGTTAAGTTCAATAAACATAATGATGCTACTCTTCGTTGTATATCGATCGGATGTTTTCAGAACAATCCAAACTGGAAAGACTTGATTCTTTTCTGCTGCCAGGAAAGACTTGAATCTTTTCTGCTGCCACTGATACTTCACATCTAGGTCTCAATGAATGTGAATACACATATATACTAATGGTTGAATTCTTCGATGATGCCTCCTAGAAGATCCAACTTGATTACAGATACAATCCACATAGGACGAATATATAATCATAATCGAATTGGGTCGGTTATGTTCGGTTTTATGTATTATAGATTTAGGTTATCGGTTTTTAAATACACTAAATCAATAATCAAACTAGTAAGATGTTTTTATCAGTCTTAAGTCGTTAACGGTTCATTTTTTGGTTTAATCAATTAGAAAATGTTCATAAAATAAATATATGACTTCCAACATTTTATCGTGACAAAAAGATAATATTATTTTATTTAATGTTCATAAAATATACATGAAAAACATTATATAAGTGCAACAAAAATAAAAGAACTAGGACAAAACTGTGAATTGAAAGTTAAATGACAAAGGTAGTAACCAATAAGGTACTGATGTTAATATTTATGTAGGGTTAAAATAGTAAATTACTATAGTCTTAGTGGGTTATGTGCTTACCCAGTAAAATAATATTAAAAATCCAAAACTGAATCGCTAATCCGTGAATTTTTTATAAAATTATTAAAAACTCGTTAATCCAATAACTAAATAACAATAAATGAATAATATTTGGGATAAGGCACAAGTACCCCTTAGACTATGATCGGAATTCTAGAAACACGTCTTAACTAAACTAAGGTCCTATTATCTTACGTGGTACACTCCATGACTCCATGTAGTTGAGGCGCATGAAAGATATTTGAATGTTACGTAAGCCAAAACAATGTACAAGATTACAAAAAAAATGGGTTCAGGGGTAATGGAACTTTAGTTTAGTTAATTTGTGTCTCTGACATTTTAGTCATAGTCATCTAAGGGGTACTTATGTCTTATCCCATAATATTTTTTAAAATTTGATCTTTTGATCAGTTCAATTTTTGCATGCTCCTAACTACTGCAAATAGATAACATAACGACTCCGCGTTAAAATATAATGCATACCCGTGTTGAGAATTGTTGCGAATATAATTCTATGAAATATATTTTAACAATAACATAGAAAAAAACTCATGTGCAGGGAAGACTCTCAAAGGAGCAGCAATGAAGAGTTATCACCTACAATGCAAGTAAGTAAACTAAGATAAGGAAATGAAATCATCTAAAAGAAAGAAAAAAGGATTTGTTGTGACTTGTGATTTTGTGATCAATCAACAAATCACCTCTAAATCAAAAAAGGAAACATAGCATTAAGATTTGATAATCAAAACCAAGATTTGGATGGAGGATTAATACACGAAAAATAGCAAATACTCTGTATAAGGCATACATAAATTTCATATTGACGATCGAAAAGAAAACAATCACACAAACATATCTTATATGGACATGTATACTCAATCAAGAAATTAATATAAATCCTGAATCCTAAATTGAAAGAAATGCCCTTGGATTTTCTTAGTAAAGCAAAAAGCAGTTCAATAAAGCCCGTTATTAAAGTTAGCCTTACCAAATGAAATAGTTACACATTTCACATGAGCTTGTATATTGTCTCTTTGCATAGACACATGGTATTATTGTATTTCCAAATGCACAGACTTGACATCCATGTTTTAAAAAACTTTCCTTATATTGCATTTATTTTATGCCGTTTTATATTGAAATGAGTTTGGTTAAGTTTGAGTGCCAGGTAAGTTCTTCGGTTTCTTTCAAACTTATGTCTTGTTTTAGAATTCACCTCGCATACTCGTACATTTAATGTACTGACACCATTTGGTCTGCATATTTTATGATGCAGATACAGGTAACTAGGATCAGAATACTGCGCTTCGTTGATCCGGTTGAGCATTCAGAGTTTTATCGTAAGCCTCCTTGCCTTCTGGAGGATCCCTTTCGTCGCTTTCAGTATTAGTTAGTTCATTAGGATGTCGTGGGTCTTATCCCAACGTCCATCTCAATTGTTTTAGAGGCTTCAAAGACAATCAGATGTTAGTTCATTCGTCATTATCTTGTTATTGACTTATGTTCATATTTGAGTTGCCATTTTTGCTAAGTTAAATGTTTATTTCTGAATTATTATGAGTTTACTTTTGAGACTTTTGAATTATCTTGTGCTTGAATTCTCTTTCTCTTGCTTAAAAGTCTTCCGCTAAATAAGTAAGTCATGCCTAGGGTTCGCTTGGGGCCAGCAATGGTTATCGTGTGTTAGTCCCGCCCATGGTGTAAGCTCGAGGCATGACAACGTGATCCTACGCTTCATTCCTAGACCCTTTCTACAATAGGCGTCGACTACCCATGAAGTTGTTTACGAGTTGTAGATGGTGGTCATGGTTACTCTACATCAACTCGACTTTCATCTTATGGGATCTATGAGTGGACCATACGGTTCGTAAAAGTTAGTACGGATCGTAGATGCCCTCTCGTAGACGGTTCTTCCATTTTTTAAGAAGGGATATTTTAGTCTTTTCCCGCATTTAAGCCTAAGCTTCAACGATTTTATACATAATTAAGGTCCTTTTAATATAGTTCAACCCTATATCTTTCGTAATCACTCCCAAGACTTAGAGCAAGGATTCAAGAAGAAAAAACTAAGGTTTCAAGAATCTTCTTCAAGAATCATGATCTTTTCGGAATGTAAGACTGTTTATATTGTTGGACTAAGTTGAACCTTATTCCCTACATCTAAATTCAGTAAAAATAAATTTTAGGGTTTTACCTAAGTTCCATGAATCTTGAATTTGCTACAATACTGTGTATTCTGAGTTTGAATCATTGTTCATGTCTATTTTATCACAAGTAATCCTATTTTAGTTGAGGATCAATGAGGATATTTGCATAATTATTTTCGAGCATTGATTTTGCAATTAAAGTATAATTATTTTACCAAATCATTTGAGAAGAGCTTTAAGTGAACACCAATGGTTCCAAGTACATTCGTTTGTTTTGGAAGGCTTTACTAATTTAAGAAAAACATAAGAGTTTCATAAGCATTTTCAGTTCATTAAAGTAAAAGATCAGTATATGCTTAAAGATTACCTGAGTTTTATCTCAACCCAAATATTATATGAGCATAATTTCGTATTTTTGAGTAGTAATGCACACCAAATTGGTAGGAGTTAAGACAACTCAAAACCTTTAAACTATATAGTGAGCGTAGAATAGGATCGTACCGTTAGTTTGGGCGACTCCTCACTAGCCTCATTGAGGGCTTTTTAGTTGTATCATCATGGGGCTTAGAAACTCCCCAAGAAAAGTAAAGTATACTTCCCTTCGTCCACAATTGTTTGGTTGGTATACTAAAAATAGATATCCAAAATTAATTGTCAATTTAAATATTAAAAAAATAATTGGTTACTTTTTTCCAAATTTGCTCTTAATGATAGTGTAGTTCAATCGAAAAGTTATGTAGACTTTTGATATTGTTGATATAGTTGGATTATATTAGTCAAATTTCATCTTATATTAAATTTTCCTTGAGGGAGTGTGCATGACCTTAACATGACAAACAATTATGGACGGATGGAGTATTATTTTAGTATTTGCTATCATTGCATATCTTATTGTGAAGCTTTTAATGATTTTATTTCATCTTTATGCTTTACTTTAGTTACGTGATTTTCAATCTTCCATCTAGTTCAATTATTTCTTTCATTCAGCTTTATTGAATACTTTAAATTTCATATACTGAGTCATTTGACGTTGCATCATTTATATGCAGATACAAATATTCAGAATCATCAACAGACTCTTCGTTGACATCAGATCATTATTTTCCCCACATCACCTAATCGATCACCTTGAGACTTTTTTTCCCCATCAATAAGCAACATTTATTTTCTTCATGCCCTAAATATTTGTAATGAGTGTAATACAGTGGAGGATTATAAGACAATTTTATGATAATGTCCAATAGTTTAGCCCGATTCTTTCTCCAAACTATAGTTTTACACAATTTGAATGATTACCTAATATGTCTAGGATTATCTTAATCCTAGAGGTACTTGACCTGGTTTGATCTTGTGTTTGCTTTATCCACCACAATAGGCTTTCTTAACAATGTCGCAATCGATAATAAGGACCTCCTCACAAAGAGACCTATAGATAACTTTGACAATGAAATACATACACAGACATTAGGTGTTTCCTCCTTAGGATTGAATTGATGTCGTTCTAAACAAATATCATTTGCCATTAAAATTAAAATATTCATAAGAATTTGATAAAATCGGTACAAAGTCCTTATATAAATCAAACGTGACAAAAATCAAGTTGTCCGAGATATAATTTCTTCTAACATCGAATTGCTTTGGTAAAAGCTCTCACAACTCTAGTAACATTATTTTTTCATAAGCAAATTTGATAATCACTACTTGATGTAAACCTTGTTTCCTAGCAAACTACCCCCTTTTTTCATAGTAAATCTCATAGTAGTTTCTCCATGAATAAACTCAATGAATTTTAATACGAGTTTTAGTAGATATTGGATTATTTGATAAAAAGAGTGTTTGTGTATTAGGGTTTCCATTTGTCTCTCCCACAGACAGAGACAGAGACGGGAAAAGAGCGAAGTAACCATGGTTGTTATACAAGTCGCCATATATAGAGGAAAAAGAGCAGGGGAAGGGGCTAGGTAACTTATTTTTAAAACTCAAAGTTATATTTTTTGAAGTTTAAAATTTGTAAAACTATATTTTCAACCCTAATGATCTCAATCACTAATTAAAAAGAATATGGCTTGCACTAGTCTAATAAAACTTGTCGCCAATTTTAAATCCAAACAATTTTTTTCGTCATCTTAAGCATAAGCTGCGTCTCAAAATTGGTATCTGTCTGGTTATGTGGGTATTCGGCCACCGCAACTGAGATCAAGAGATGTCAGGGCGTGAATGCTGTGAGAATCCACCGGCTTTGAGCTCAAGTAGCGGAAATGGGTGTGTGTTAAAAGTTGGAAGCTTCAACGCATACGTCTCTGGTCCTTCCACTTCCAAACTCGCCATCCTCCTTGTCTCTGACGTTTATGGTATGCATTTCCCCTTTAATTTGTTGGGTTGGGGTAATATTAGTATTCTACTCATAGATTAATTTTAAGATGAGTTTTTTTGATGTTTGATTGCAAGGATAACCTATTTCTGCATTAGTTATTCGTGATTGTAGTGTTATTTTATCCCGAATCGGGGTTGTAATAATGATGCGGATAACTAATCCCGGGAGAACTTAGCCTGTTACTCTAGTTGCAACAGCTATAGCAACAGGATGTATGGTCTGGAAGGTTTCCTTCGAGTTTACAGCAGGATGTATAACAGATGTTTGTTATGAAACAGTTAATTTATTATGATACAAGGATTGACTTCTTTGATAGACAATCTCTTATGGTCTTAATTCCTTACAGGTTATGAAGCCCCAAATCTGAGGTACATGCTGCTTCTCAACTTCAGCCTGTACATGTTATATATATATATATATATATATATATATATATATACACACAAATATATATATATATATATATATATATATATTTCTGTAACTATCCACATCCATTGTGGGTCAAAGTAGATGTAGGAGATGCTTCTTGTAGAGCAGATTTTTATAGCTGACCTAGCTTGCTCGAGATTAAGGAATAGTTAATTTTTGCTTCTGTGTAACTTCTATTCTTACTTGTCAGACGTTGGAATTTTTCGTTACAACCATAACTATTCCAGAAAAAGCGTCTAACTGCTGGTGATTCTATGGTGTCTTATCTTTTTTAATCTTTTGGTTTCATCAAGAAGAAGTGGGGGACAGCGGTCTTTGTGTTTGTCTAGTAATTAAGCTGCAAGGAGTTCTTATTTTATCTTGGGCTGATCGCAAAATCCAACTGTTTTGTAGGAACATTGTTGACAAAGTTGCAGCTGCAGGATACTATGTGGTGGTTCCTGATTTTTTTTGTGGTGATCCTTATACGATTGAGAAAACTTTATCAATCTGGATACAATCACATGGAACAGTAAGTTTAGGATTTGTTGAAACTTAATCTTTGTCTCTTTGGTAATGTGTAGCTATAGATTTGCCTCTCAAGAGTCGAAGGAGGCTATGCCATACCATTTCTCAATTCATTAAGCTGCTGATCATACTCGGGAATGTTCGTGACATTTATAAAGTAGGCTTCTAACCATGTTATTCATATTTTATTTTGTTCTTGTTAGGCTAAAGGATTTGAAGATGCAAAACAGATTATTGCAGTTCTCAAAGATAAAGGTATATCTGCAATTGGAGCTGCAGGGTTTTGCTGGGGTGGTAAGTTTTTAACTCAATGGTTTTAGGGTTGTCTAACCCTTTCCCTTACTAGAATGTAAAGGGTCAATGTTCTTGCGATTGTTTGTGATCCTGACCTCCAGTTCACTTAACAGCAAAGGTGGTTACTGAGCTAGCTAAGTCTGACTACATTCAAGCTGCAGTGCTATTGCACCCGTCGTTAGTGAAAGTTGATGATTTTAAAGGTATGGCTGTTATTACTAAAATCGTCTGTGATCAAATTCAGCTATTACTGTGCTGATTTTACACTGATCTGTTGCATTATGCACCCATTTCATTTGGTGTTCTCAGTGTCACTTGAATCCAAGATTTATACGCATTTGTTGTGTATGCTATTTATATGTGGGCCATTGAGATCCAGATGATGGTTGGTTCTCTAGAACTTGATATGCGTGTTATGTATTCGTTTATGCCTCAATTCCAATCCAATATTGAAACTTGCTAATAGTTTTATGAATATCCCTTGGTGTAATCGGTATTAAGTGTTGTTTGATTCTGATGACTACCTTGAACTGCATCACCATGGAATCTTTCCTTTTTCTCTTTAATCTTCTTATTTGTACCTTATTTTTTCCTCACCAATTGATGATACATATTACATGCAGAGGTTAAGGCACCAATAGCTATTTTAGCTGCTGAGATAGATAAAATCTCCCCTCCAGAGCTTATTATCCAGTTTGAGGAGGTCTTATCATCAAAACCTGAGGTACATGAACATCACAGTTGCTTATTAGGTTTTTCTCGTCATTCTAAAATGATTGATGTTTGAAATTATAATGTCTTGTTTATTCATGGATATACAAGTAGGTGACTAATTTGATTTCTCTCAATGTGTGTTACAAGATTTTAGATTCACCCTTTGCTTTGGTTTGCTCTTGTTGGTGTTGTTT
Source organism: Solanum lycopersicum (assembly GCF_036512215.1). Lineage (NCBI taxonomy): Eukaryota > Viridiplantae > Streptophyta > Magnoliopsida > Solanales > Solanaceae > Solanum > Solanum lycopersicum. Next base: position 11,014,661 of record NC_090809.1, on the reverse strand, counting down.
AAAAGATGGAGCAGCACAGAAGGATTGAAAATGTCTCTCTATATTTAATTAAGCATAATAGGGCTTTAAATAGCCAACTTGATAACATAATCTGCAGAAATCTGCATAACAAAAATTTAAAAAGACTAAATAATCTCAACAATTAAAACAATTTAACAAATATGTAAAATTCAAATTCATCCTAAAACTAGGTAACTTATTATTTTAAAAATATAACTGTACTAACTAAAAACAAACTCAACAGCTCTCTTGCCTTCTGTTTTTATAGGTGGACAAATTTGTCAAAATTTTTCCTGGTGTTAAGCATGGATGGACAGTGAGATACAATGTTGAAAACAAAGAGGCTGTGCAGCATGCTGAAGAAGCCCACCGGGACATGTTGGATTGGCTTACCAAGTATGTCAAGTGAGTGCAAGGATACCTGGATGTCACAATTTCCCGTTAAGAAGTCTAAATATCTGCAATCAGAATAACTATGCAGCTAAATATTGATGAACTCCGTATTGTACATCTTGTTTGATGAGATGTTATCTTGCTGTGACTGTTATTATCTGAAACATGTGGATAGTCTCATACTCTTTATGCCTGAGAATTGTTTAAGTAAGGCGTGATTCTGCTTCAGCTTGTCCAATGTATCTGTTATGAGTGCTTTAAAGACTGCAATATAATTTCATATCTAAACACTGGTGTGACCACCTGATGGTGTGGAAACCAAAAATGGCTGATATAAGACCGGCTTAAATAGGCCGAGGTGATGATTAGTACTCGGCTATTAATGAAGATTTATCACAGATTCTGTATGTTTTCCTTGTATGTGCTGTTTGCATGAAAATGATAAATTTTTAGCTACACACACCTATATATGCACCTTCCCTTAGGTACAACATAATATGATAATTGAATGTGATAAAGGAGACGAGTTAGACCTAAAGTCAAGAAAGCTATTTAAAAGACTTTTAATCTCTTAGAAAACAGTAAGTACTTAGCTAATAGCTATGAACTGACTATAGTAAAAGTAAAGAATCTATGATTCCAAGGAGTTGTGAATAAAGCTTAGTTGTTCCAGTTACATTTGATTTGTTATTTGTTAGAAACCTTTAAAGAGTGTAGTATAGACTTGCTAATTTCGGACACAAGACATAGTTGTTTATGTGATTTGTAGAGAGAACTAGATGAAATCAAAATTCAATAAATTTTCTATTTGATTTGGTTAATATCTAATATAAAGGCGTTGCTTCAGGTACAGTCAAAAGGGAAGTGGACTTTGCAATGTCCGAGGTCCCCATTCCTCTATGTGACTTGACTATTCTTAGATGAAACATGCAAACAACTACAATGATTTGCACTTTTCTTCTTCAGTATTCTATACACTGTCAGCATAGCGAACAGAAATAATATAAATGAAGGTGCATAAGCGGGAAGGCCCCCCCATACACTGTCAGCATAGTGATTCTACTTTAGACTGATTTTTGGCTCCATAAACGAGACATAAGATGTCCAGTTTAATTCTGCTCAATCCATGTACCATCACCAAGTTGTAAGAAATGTACTTCCCAACTTGTTGATTGGCCTTAAAATGGTTCTTAAGCTGTGAGTATAGCCTGGACAAAACATTCAGAAACTTGTTGATAAGTCAAATAGCCAGGAACATGGGCGGAGCTACCCTTGTCCAAGTGGAGTCAATTGAAACTCCACCGGAATATTACACGGTGTAGAATATTTTCCTTTTTTAGATATACATTTTCTTGACTTCAATTGTTGTTGTTTTTTATATTTTAAATCCCCTTAGTGAAAATCGTGACTCTATTGTTGGGAAGGAACAAGTGAAGTCACCATAACTTGATGAAATCAACTAGAGCAGAAGCTTACAAGTGCAAGGATATTTCAGGTGCTTGTTCTCCGTCTGGAAAACCGAAGTACTGCATATCTTGAGAAAGCAAAAGTAGATTTTGTCAGGTAAGTAGTGCAACAGAAAATAAAGCTTTGATGGGTCCATAGTTAACTAGACAAGGATTTATTGCACCCATCTTTTAAAGAGTTTTTACAATATCAATGTAGTTTAACTTCTTGTTGTAGGTTACTGTTTGTTCCCAATGTACTAATCCAGCTTCTTATAGATGGTTAGCTATAGTTATCTTTTAGGCATCCTATTTTTCTCAGAATTCTACTGTCATCTGAAGCACCCTTGGGCATCTCCAATCCATCTGTAAAGTGCAGATAATTGTTAGGACTTTTTCTAATGTAGTTTTTAATTATTTTACACTTTCTAAGACAAGTTTAAGAAAAATAATGAAAATAACATCTAATTTTTTTCTTTATATCTTATTTTCTTAAGAGGTGTGTCGTACTCTTTAACAAACCACTTAACATGGACAAGGAGCAGTAGAATTATTTCCTCTTGCATGTGCTTGTCAGTAGTCAGTACTCAATCGATGTTTTCTTTCTTACTATCATTTAATTGGTGTGCTTGTCAGTTGATGTTTACTTTTTACAACCACTTCATTGATGTTGTTACCTGTTAATATAGGTCAGGTGTCTGTATAAATTTGATAAATTTGATGGCAATGGTAATGCACATTTCTTTTAGATAAAACATTTAGTTCAACTATTATGTTTGATAATATTACTTTCTCGTCCTTCTAATTGCATGCTAAGAGGAATCTAATAGGAAGCTTCGATCATAAATTTATTTGTGGTAAATTTATTTAGTTAGATTCTGAGATTGTCACTCACCTAATAATTATTATCTCATGAAGTCATTTTCTTGGCTAAAAATCTGGATTCAAGAAGAAATGTGCCTTTGATCTTACCAAGTTGAGAGAACCACATAAGAAATCAATCGTAAAAATATCTTACTAAACATTTTAACTTTTTGTTTATTTCATGCTACAATTTAGGAAAATATTTTCCTAGAAAATGTTTTCTTGGAAAACAAGTAGATTTTAGATTTATTTTCTCATGTTTGTTTGGTGAGTAGAAAATATTGTCCGGAAATAATTTTTAGTGTTTGATTTATGAATGAAAAATGCTTTTGAGAGACATCTTTTATTTTTACTAGAGTAAAAAATAATTTATGACATTGAAAGTATTTTTAAAATCCAAATTATTATTTTTTTGGGGTAGTGGGTGGGGGCGGGGGGAGGGGAGGGGGAGGGGAGGGGGTAGGAGTGTAAAAATAAAAATTCAAAGTTGATAGTATTTTTAAAAAATAATATTATTTTTTTTGGGGAGGGGGGGGGGTCGGGGTGGGTGGGGGCTGGTAGGGGGGCTGGCCGGGTGAGGGGGGTAAGAGTTTAAAAATAAAAATTTAAAGTTGAAAATATTTTTAAAAAGTAAAATTAATTTTTTTTTTGGAGGGGGGGGGGGGGGGTGGCCGGTGGGGGGAAGGTCAAGGATCAGGTGAATAAAAATTTTGAAATTGAAAATATTTTTTTAAAATTGATGTTTTTCCCCAAAAAAAATGTAATTTGAAATTGGAGGAGAGTTATGGAAAATGTTTTTCTTAATTTTTGAAGGGAAGTCATATTACTTAATTTTGAGGAAAATGAGTTGATTTGGAAAACATTTTCCAAAATTTTTGTCCCAACCAAAAATGGAAAAATTGAAAAACATTTTTCAGAATGTTTTCCTTCATACCAAACACATTCTTAGTGATTTTCAGTACTCAGTATTAATTCTTTACAAGAAAGAGTATGAGGGATTGTAATGATCTTTTGATGAATGGTGAATTTGCAATCATTTAAGGCTCTTTTCTTATGATTTTGTGGCATTCATGATTGTTGCACTCAAGTGGAGAAAGAGGCTAATTACCGTTTGAATTGTGTTAATTTCAGGCATTTAATACGAAAAATGATACACAAAAGTGGAAAAGGAGCTTAAACTGGTAGAAATTGAGCCCTTGCACTTGCAGAGATGAGTTCGCTTTTGCGAAGACTGAACTCGCAGTCAAAGGTCGCTTAGGCTACCATGTGGGGTTCACTTTTGTGAACTGGCCAAAATTGGAGAAATTCACTTAAGTGATGGGAGTATCGCTTTTGCGAAGCCCGCTCAATAGGTCAACGGGCAGAAATGAAATTTTTCAGAATTAGACCCAAATTCACACACAAGGGCTGGAGATAAACATTATTCATGATCCGAAAAATCTAGAGAGAGAATGTTTTATAGTGAAAAACTCATCGTTTTATGTTAGAGTAGATTTCTTGTTGCTTTTAATTTTTGGTTGAGACTGAAAGCAAATTGCCTCATAATTCATCCTTTGGTTTGAAGATAGTGTTTCTTTACATGAATTCTGGATGTAATTGTTAAGTGATGTTGGGGTTTTGTGCAGAAATAGGCAAATCCTTTGGCTCTTTGATTCCTCATCCTATTACTTTTGTATTTGATTCCATGATTAACATTTATGAATTGGATGTAAACTAATTTTCATGTGTAATTTATGTGTTGAGAGTGCACGCTCAATTCTAGCATCTAATTTGCGTGAGTTGCTCGAAAGAGAATTTGTGAAGTGGAAAATTAGGTTGATAATCACATATTAGCTTCGAATCTTGAATTTGAAACTGAAAGGAGAAAATTCAAGTTTTCATTGTTTAGTGTAGGGCTTACTTGAAAGAGAGATCATATTCAAGAAATTAGGTTGTTTTGTTGAATCACATTATTAAGACCGAAAGGGATGTCATGAGATAATCCTTTGAGATCGAAAGGAGTCTAGGATTAACCTATGATGACCTAGCCTACCTATGAGTAAATGAGCATGTGTTGAGATTGCAATGGATCGTTGAGTGAGTGTTGAAGTCCAAATTTCCTAATTCTCAATTATTCCTGGGTTGATTTGTTCTTTGCCCAAAGTATATATATTTGTGTTACCAAATCATTCTCTTAATTTAACAATTGTGTATTCTGTGTTTAGATTCTAGCTTGTAGCTATTAGTTTTGTATGTAATCAATTGTCGACAAATTATTCATTGTGGGATTCGACCTCGATATGTATTTTTATATTGATATGACAACTTATTCTTTTAATTGGTTTTGAAGAGTAGTTTGAGTGTTATCACCTTCCATGCCATTTTCTTTGTTTTTCAATTTTTTCAGTGTTTTAGAGCTTTCCTATAGTGGCTCCAAGTCATTTATAACTTGTTGGGAGTTACATTTTGATCGCCGGGTCATTCGTTTGAGATTTGTGCAAGTTTTCATATTTTGGAGCATTTTAAACTTGAATGGTAGACTTCAGTCAAAAGTTCAGAAAGATAAGTCTTGGATGCAATTCTAACATTTTCATCAACTCCGAAACGAACATTTTAGGCTAGGGCATGGTTGTTTCGGACCCCAAAGCTCCCAATGCGAGTTTAAGGCATTAAGCCTTTTAACTTTGAAGCTTAAGTCAAGGTTTGACCGTGGTCAATATTCTTGATAAACTGGCTTGATTGAGAATTTCGTCAGTGCAGGCATTTAGCGATAAAAATTTAAGCTTTTAACGACTAGAAATACCTTTTAGCGACCAAATTTCTCGATTTAAATACCGAAAATCATCATTAGCCCTCATTTTCAAACTTCGATGTATCAGGCTATGAAGCTCCATTTAGGGTGATTTAAGTTGCGTTTGATCTGTAATTGGTGTGGATACATGTTGGAATGAGTGGAAAGTGTATGGAACTCTCCTTTTTAGGTAATTTCTTCCCCGAAGGTGTTGCTCAACTCTCTTTGGTATCTTAAATGGTGTTTTTGTTGGATGTGTGTGTCTGGGCTGTTCCGCATATGGAATTCCTCATTTTAAGGAACACACTTGTAAGTTGATTAGGACCTTTTGACAATGTTAATTTTGGGATTTCCCATTCAAGTCCCACATTTCATGTTTTTATTGGATTTTGGGTCCATTTCAGATTGTTGCAATTTTAGGGTTTAAACATCTATAATGACATATAGTGATCGATAATTTGATAGTTTGACGGTGTTCGGAGGCGCTTTGGAAGCTGATAGCCCTTGTTCGGTGGATTTATAGAGCTCGTGATCAGCTTTGAGGTAGGTTTCAATCTACTTTTTATTGGGCTTCTTGGATAATACTTAGTTAGTATAGAATGCATATGACTTTGGATTGTATTTTCCAGGTATTTAGCTTCCTTTTGTTATTTCATCTTTCTAGATCTTATATTATCCTTGGGCTTATTGTGGATTCTGGTATCCTTAGTTTAGGCTTGTAACTTTTCTTGTGGAGTAGATGATCTCATTTATCCTTTGTTAGGTTTTTTACATGTTGCTTTAGTCTAGGTTTGGACCTTAGATGTCGTAGATTGTGTATTATCGCCCTTGTTGTTGTGAAATTTCTCTTAGTAGGCTTTGTTTCGGGTTTTTCTTCTTGTGTTGGTGCTTGAGACCTTGGTGGCTCATAGTACCATAGTTTAGCTCTATTTGTGCTCAATTATGGACTAGACTGGTGTTATTGGGGTAGGGCGTCGTCCCTTGAGTTCACTCTCCCTTTACTGATTTACTCGGCTCAATTCTAAATTGGTTTTAACGGGACTTACTATATAGATCACTTGGTATTTAGTTTTTGAGATTACAAGGCTTCAGGAATGTGTTGTTTTCCTACTTGAGATATTAAAGGCATATGGAGTTGCTTAGTTTGCCGTCGATGCCATACCACCATATCTAGACAAGATATCTTCAATGTTGTAACTAGATCCTCTAACCTAGCCATCGCCGCCGCACTTTCTTCGACGAGCACCACTGCTATCAACGTCTCCCTTTTGAGGCGAATACACGGAGTCAAGAAGATTTCAATGTCAAGATCTGATGTCAAGAGTATAGAAAGATAAACAAAGAATTGGACATGGAGATGGTTGTTGTTGAAGGTGGAATATGGTGAAGAAGATGTGATCTTCTTAATTATTTTTTAATTTTTGTATTATTTTATATTTTTGTTAACATTTTTAAAATTGAAATATAGTACTCACTCGCCTTAAAGAGTGTGAAATCACACACTTTTGCCAACTCATCCATCTTAAAGCCACCACATAAGTGTGGTGAATGGTCAGAAGGATCCAATAATTTGTGTTTTATTGAGTCTAAGGATCAAGATGACAAATAGATAAGTCGAAGGGTTCAAAATACAAACCGATAGAAGTACAAAGGTCCACCAGACCATTTCACCAATTCCAAAATCAAACTATCAAAGGAAAGAGATGGTTTGAGTTTCTTACACGTGGATATAAAAGGATTATGGCAAATAAAATTAGGCTAGATTGAGAAAAAAATTACAGCATTCACGGTACACTTTAGACTGCTTTTTGTACTATTATATGATGCCATGTTCGTTCTCTCTTACTCGCTTATATATAAGGGTTATATAAAAAATTATGATTTTAAGGATCATCCATTATAAAATCATTTTTCTCTATGAGGATATATGAAAGTATGCTATTATGATCAAAGAAATATGTAGTTTTTTAATTCATTGAGATTAGTGGCGGAGTTAGATTTTTTGATTAGGGGATTAAAAATCTAAAATTATGGCCTATTAGAATCACCCTTCTGCTTCGCAAACTTATTCCAAGACTTCTCTTTATTGTTCCTATACTCTTCTCTATCTCGTAGCTTCTCCACTTACCTTGCTACACATAGACCATCAACCTTGATATGTCCATGTCGCATATCACCACTACATCTCTGCCTTCTTTAATTGAAGCACGACCCAAGACAGCGACAAACAAGCTAATTCTCCTTCTCATGTCCTCAACTATTTCAGAAGCACAGTGGGACAGCTGGGTGAACTTCACCCCATATTTATGTATAGTGAAGTAGTACTATTTCAATGTAAGGAATTCCCGTACCTTATCTTCTTTCTGCTCTTGGGGATTGAACCACTCTAAGAGAGATTCTTCAAAGCAAGCCCAACTCGGGCGTGGTGCATCCTCATCTCTTCCCTTCTTCAACTAATCAAACCAAGTCCTAGCCACATTTTTCAGTTGATATACATCTAACTTGACTCTTTCAACCTCAATGACATGCGTCATATCAAAAACCTTCTTCAACTTTTCCATAATGTTTTTTGGATCCCCTATAGTGCTTAAACCAGTGAAGCTGGGAGGATTCATTCTCAAGAACTCACGAATTCTTAAGGTGTCAGCCTCTTGTTGTCGAGCCCCTCTCTGTTGCCCAACATCTTTAGTCACCTTTTGGCTTAAAATCTTGATAGATTCAAGGAAATTAACATTAGTGACTTCTCCTTGAGGTGCACGTTTGGTGCATTAGGTACCTCTGGTTCCTCAACATTCCTTTTGGCAAGACGACCTCTTGTAACTCTTTGTGGAGGCATGATGATCTGAAATGTGCGCAAGAACGAATTAGAGAGAAACTTTTTGAGATAAACTCTAATGCATGAAAAGGGATATGATACAAGTGAGAAATTCCTAAATGTTGTACCCTCCTAATCATAGATGTGACGCGCTTCACACCGAGTACTAGGACTCTACAGACACACCTTCATAGACTCCCTAGGACTCTTCAACTTTTTTCTCTAATACCAAGTTTATCACGACCCGAGCCTACACCCTGGATGTAGTCGACACCTAATATACATTGTTGTTCTTGAGTATACCCTTTTCCTGACTTACTTAACTCAGCGAAAGACTTAACTCAATGTAAAGCGAGAAACATTCTCATATAATAACTTAAATAAATGTCTCGGCCAAAATGATACTTAAGTCTCAAAATAGAATATCTGAAATTCTAGATAATAAGAGACTTAAAATTGAGTTATCTGACTGGCTATCTGTCTATTAAGAATATATAATACTAGAATGAATATTCGGAGAATCCCCAAAACAGTTTATAAACAAAAAAACTAAAAATCAATAAAAAAATGCTACGTAATGCAAGGAGGCTCACCACTAACTCTGAATCCTCAAGCTTAATCAATGAGGAATTGGATGCTGATCGTGGTTACTTGCATCTGCATTATAAGACGCGGCACTCCAACAGGCATCAGTACATTGAATATACGAGTATGCGAGCTGGAATGCTAAACAATAGATAAAGCTCAACCATAAGAAGAAGAAGTACTTACCTTGACTCTGCTAAACTTCTAAAATATTGAACTTAATATAAAGAAAAAAGATGCTTGTAATGTGTGTATGTGTGTGTGTGTGTGTGTATATATATATATATATATATATATAATTCTTGTATATTCGTACAAATAACTCAGTTTATTAAAAAAATGCAATAACAAACTCAACTTTATTTGTATATTAAAGTAATATAATTTCTATATGAGACTAAGTAGTGATACAACATCTCGCCTATTCTGCAGAAGTGTTCTATACTTTGCCGTCGCATATAAATCCTCAACTTAGTGGATCCACTATCTTAACTTACCTCATCATCCAAAAATTATGACCTGTTAATACTCATGATGGCTACACGATTACATGGAGACTTGAGTTAATATGAACTCTCATCCCATCATAGGTGCTCAATACTACACCCAAAATACACTTTCGCACATGATTTTAAAGTAACTTCCTTTCTTTGGGTTGAGATAATTTGCTCAACACTTTAGCTTTAAAAATTTCTCATTTTCTTTGGGTTGGGATCAATGTCCCCTTTTCTTGTTTGAAACTCTCTTGGAGATCTAGGTTTTCTCTTTAACATAAATGTGAAAACATTTGTAGACTTTTTGGGAGTACTTAGTCTCCTTATAACTTTTGAAATGAACTCAACTCTCTATTCTTTGCTTAACTTGAAAACTTGAGTCTTAAACAATTCTTTGGGAATATTTAGTTCCCTTATATATCTGTGAATAAAAAAAAACTTTTACTTTTCACTTTAACTTGAAATTTGTGTCTTAAAATGAATTTAAAACATTTAATAAGAACTCTTGAAAGCCTTAAAGAACTTTTCTTTGAGTTACTTCTTAACTTTAGACTTGACTCTTAAATTTTTAGACTTTGATCTTTACTTTGCTTGAATTGGATTATGGACTTAAGATTATGATTTGTGTTTTTTGATGACTTATAGGTTCTTAGAAATCATTTGAAGTAATTAGAATCATTGACGGTGTTAATATACCTTAGAAGGATTAAAAGGGATAAAGTATGAAAATTTGGCTAAAATCGCCAATCTAGGTGCGTTTAGGGAGACTCGTGCCCCCCTCTAATTACTGAGGAAAATTTGTAGCGCACTGTGACATGCCACACTAGACCTCAGTGTCAGAGGTCGAGTTTGGGTGCACTGTAGGCGTGACACGCCTTGCCTTGCCCAGGTGCATCTAGTAGATTTTTCAACTCATTTTCATCTCTAGACCTTTTTAGTTCTTTCCAACATATGGGACTATTGGTAACCTCAATACAAACTTGATCAACATTTGAAAAGACCCAGAGAAACAAGAATAAACCAACAATAGGAAGCCAACAATTCAATCAATGTCAATTTGACACTTTTCTTCTCGAACTTGCACTTTTAACATGTAAACAACTCATATATTTCTGAATTGAAATAAATTGGTCTATGGGTGGACTAACTCAACATGAAAAGGCCTCACAAGACCTAAGCGTGAAATGATTTTCAAAACTAAATTAAGAATTATTTTTATCCCAATTAAACCCTTAAAACGAATTAGAAAATAATTGGGTGAAAAGACTAGTTTCCCTTACTTAAATCCGGAATTTGACTTTCCTAACTTTGACAACCCAACTTCTGATAGACATATCTCCCTCATATGATATAAAAAATGCAGGATCTCTGAGGAGTTGGAAATATAACTTCAATGGATTTCCAACCATATCAACAACCACCTCTAACTCTTCCTTAGCAACAAGTTATGGCCGTTTGAAAATGACCAAAACTCACTTCTTAAACATAGTTCTTAAACTTACTTCCCCTTTCTTTCGAAAAGTGACTATTTTTACTTTCTTAGATTATTCTTATTTATGTAGAGTTACAAGATATTACATGTTCATGCATATCATGTATTAATAAAGACACAATTAGGTAGGATTTAGTTTTCAAAATATTTGTAAGTAGTATAAATTTCTACTAAATATAATTTCTTCCATAATTGGATAAATATTAATGTAATTCTATAAGAATCATATTTATAATAAGTTTATGACCATGAATTGTGGATACTACTTATTAAAAGTTAAATAATATTAATTCTTATCCTTATAGTAAAGGATTAACTCAAAATATTTGGCTATTATTAGACCAGATCCAAAACCAACATAAAATTCAAGATAATATACTATCATTTAACTTCATTCCAAAATAATTATTGTTTATATTAAAAAATTATATAATTCAAAATACTCAACATTAAAGATTTCAAAATTTTCTTATAAAATTACAAGAACAATAACAAAGGCATTCTTGAACAAACACATAACTCCTCATATACCTCTTCTTTAGCCATGCCTAGAAACAAAATTAATATTTGCTTTGATTGAAAATGAAGCTGAAAGAAAAGTCTCATACAAGAAATATAAAAATAGGGTTGTTGAAAAAGGCAGAAGAACTTGAAATGACTCTTATCATATATAGTCCTTATAGTGATGAACCTATGGTGTTGCGGAATGTTGCTGCAGCAATCAACACCTTTCAAAAGATTAAAGCATTGGAAATATTGGAGAGATAAAAAAATATGGTTATAAAGGAAGAATTCACCAAGAAAAGAATCAAAAAGTTGTAGAAAAAACTACTAAGGGTAAGAAAGTATAATAGGATCAAGGAAGATACGAGTGAGATGCATCAAGTGTTGAATGGAAAAAGTATTTCTGTTGAGATGAATCTTTTGTATCTCAAAGATCTAAATGACGTTCTTTAATAAGAACCTTCAATTAGTACGTGAAACAATGAAAAAGAATGATGGTGACGAGCAGTCTACATCTAATATCCCTCAATCCTCTCCTTCAATAACAATGACATCTATGATGCCTTCCCCAATTATATATACTCTATTTATTCCCATGACACCACAAATGCTTCCTTCAGATGATATCCCTTCAATAGGTCCATCAATTCAAATGAATAATTGTCAGAACTACTCTTTTGACATTCCACAAAGTCCATCACTCATTGAATTACTAAACTTGAATGTTGATGTCGTGAATTTTTTGGATGACATTTAACTAAACAATATTAATAACCAATATTTAAATCCCTCCAATAATAAATAAAGTCTTTGGATTAGTATATGTCTCTTCTTTTTAGTATTGTTTTATGTGCTCATGCTGTCCCCCAGAAAATTTGTCTTTTAGGTTTTGCATGTTTAAGTGTGTCATAGGATTCTCCACGACAGTTTTATTTTGTCCTTATATTGAGTGTCGTATGTATGTCATGTTCAATGAATTATTTTTTAGAATTTGTTATTTCACTCACTTATTAAATATATAAAAATTTACATGTTTACTAGCTTTTGATTTAATTATTCATTTGTGTTTTTATTGTTGTGCTTAATAAAATGTATTTGTTTTCACGGTTTTCCAAGAGAACTTCTTACACATTAAAAGTTAAAAGAAATTTATTCATATATTTATTAAATTTCACTCGCACCTTTTTACGTTCAAAAACCTATACATCTTATATTGAATATGAATTTTAACATTAAAGAAAATTATCAAGAAGACCTATAAAACCTACATTTTGAAATAAGAAGGTGAAGTAAAATAATAATCATTTTTTTGGATTTATTAAGTTAAAAAATTTCATGTCTTCTAGTTTAATTTAATTATTTATAGTTTTTGTAATCCAACAATTATTAATTGTATCAGGACGTATGTTCATTGGTTAAATTTTTCTCATTTTGTTGTTCTCTCTTTGTTATTTCAAGAAATTTGTTACACACGTAACTCTGTTGGAAATAATTATCATATTAAAAAATATATTTTCCTGTTTAATTAAAATTCAAAAGATATTAATTTTCAAAAAAGACTATGGGTCTAGTAACAGGTTGGTGCATATCAAATTCGAGTTTTTGGGGATGTGCATTTCACATTTGGCCCCAATAATTTAGAAAATTTCTACAAGGATAACTGTAAAGACCTAGCGGTACCCCGTAGATGTAACATGACACATAGAACCGAAAGAATTCCATACAAAACATTTAGCTCTCATTACATGAGAAATCGAACATAAGAGTTAAACAAGATTTCAAAGTCCAAACATTTTATTAATGAAAAACGCAAGCCTAGAAATCTTGTCTCATCACAACCATCTAATCAAATACACTAAAATTGGGCCATACATGAGGTCCCAAAAAAAATTTCATGAAATAACCTTAATATAATAAAACTTTGTGCTGGAAGCATTAGAACTCAGAAAAGCTTAGAAATCTTAAAAAGTCAATAGTTAGCTACGAAACTGATGACCATGATGGTCGGGAGATTCGGGGAATATGAAAGAAAAAGTATCATTAGTACTAAACAATGTTACCAACTATGATATTCGTGCATAAAAACATTTAAAAATGCTAAAAGGGACATTTCATGTAATGACATGCAATGGAGAAAACTAAAACATAATATAAGAGTGTTCGTTTATACGTTTCATTAAACATGGCCACTAAAATGTCACATCATCTTTAAAATCATTAAACACGTGTGTGATACATCTTGAAGTAACATTAGTTCATCATTAAAGTGGGAAATTAGCCTTAACCGACACTGCAATGATCGATTTTGTCATTTTGAGTATTAGAGCATTGTATATCATAAAATACTTTCTCATAGATTCTAATGGATATTGTGAATGATTGTATACTGGATCATATTACTCTATGTATAGACCAGACACAAAAATTATCAAACACAAAGCTATACTCAAGTTGATAATCCTGGGTTTGCCAATGATACCTACTCATTACATGTTGCTCCATACTGAGCCCTACTTGTATTTTCCTTTGTTTTTCTTTTATGGAGTGCTGTAGGTGTACCAGCAACTTCGACTCGCCTTCAGTTCTAGCTAGTCTCGAGTATATCATATTCAAATTGAGCTACTTATTCAAGCTCGTGTAGGATTATCTCGTTCATGACATGATATCATTTGTTTTCGAACATACACTATTTTATTTAATTATTTTGGTGTGTTTAATACTCTTAGACTTAGTATTTGACAATTAGATGTCATTATTGTGATGACTTTCATGTTTTAGGAATGACATATAATATATTATAATTGATTTGTATTTCTTGCACTAATGAGATTTATGTTTCCTCATTATGATTAGTAATTTGTAAGGTGAATGATTAATACATGTTGGGGATGAATTCTTTTGTTCACCGACCTAGGAGGTACAGCGTTGGTGCCACTCACGACTCGATTTGGATCTTGATAAACTTGATATCAGAGCATTAGGTTTGGTGATCTCATCACATAAGGACAAGTCTAGTAGAGTCTTGTGAAATGGTATAGGGAAACCTTTACTTTTCTTGGAGAGGCTATTGGACTTCATGAAAAATTTACTCCTTGTTTCTTTCGTGCTACTACTTGAATCAAATTGTTATCTAGGTGATACAAATTGGTATCTAAACATCTGCAGTTTATTTCACATATGGTTAATAATAGAATATTAGATGTTGAAATAGCATTACCAAAAAGAAAAAAAATATATGTCCATAGAAATAGGTATATATTCCGATTGACTACAAGGCATATAATGACTTGTCATGGACGTGATCTTTATATTTAGTTCATAAAGCGGAAACTCTTGTTCTTCATGGGTACTGATTATGACGATGTTTATGCTTTCGCGGTTTCTTGTTTTGAGTTGCTTCATAAAATGCAACAAGTTTCGTAAGGAACAACTAGAAAATGAACATAATTACGTTAGAAAAGACAATTTGTTAGAATTTTTATCACATGTATGGTTTATTTAGCTATTACGAAATTAGGTTGTGCCAATTAGAGTTAGAATCTTTACTACGATTCCATGGACCGATTGTATATGAAATAATATCATGATACTACCACTATAATAGTACCAATACTTACTTCGTTAGATTTATGAAATGTATTACTTTTGTTATCTACCCGATCTAAGAAAGAATGCAAATTTGCTTGGGCTAAAGACAACAAATTTGGTAATGTTTTACAGTTATTCAAAAGGTAGAAATGTGTGGGCTATTTCTGTATAATCTTATCGATAGGTATAATGTGTTCCAGGGACGGATTTAACAAACTTTCATGGTTTGGTACTAGTGTTATGTGGAAATGAATACGCAGAATGTCAATTCTGAATACTGACTACTTAAGGAGTGGTCAGTTATATAACATGTTCAGTTAATGGGATTTAGTGTTGCATTCAAATTTGAGAAATCAACTAGTTTTGTACGACGGATGCTTGTATTAAGCATTATGTTTAAGAATGATTTTAGTTTTCGATATTTAGTAGGATCGTAGCGCATATAGGTTGAAAATTGTTTCTTGAGATTTTAAATGAGGTCTGATGATTTTATCTTAAGCTTCAAAGGAGTGGATTGTTACCGGAAGGACAAGCTTATGAATAAAGAAAGTCCCATTAAGTATACTTGGGTGAAGGAAATTGAAGATTTCACTAAAAAAGTGCGTATAAAATTGGGTTTGTACCATGAATTTGTTTGGGATACCTGAGTTAAAGGTGTCATGTCGACGAAAAGATACACTTCGTGGTGATGATAAGGGATTGTTGAGCATGATGGTATACGAGTTAGTGATGGATTATTATTGAGATGTAACAATATAATACAAATTGTTGGATAAAAAAATTTTGTATGATAAGAATGACTTGTAAGTACCTAAGGTTGTGATTTCCTATTATTCAGTGAGTAACGTGGTTGTATGAAAAGTTTTGAGAGATGTTGGGGTACCTCTCGAATAGAATTTAAAGGAGATAGAGTCATAATTAAAAGAAGATAAAATTTGTAGCTTTCAAAAATAAGTAAGAGCAGGAATTTTTATTTGATTGCAAAGACTTCAAAAATATCTTAGAAGAGGTTGCGAATTGGGTTTAGGGACGCGTGGTTTTATCTATTTTGTTTTTGGTACGGTTATATTGTCATAGGATCATTAGATTGCTTAAAAGCTTTTGGATAAAACTTAAGAAAAGAGTATACATACGTTCAACTTGAGCGGGATGATAAGTTCCATTGTAGTATTGAATTTAGTAATGAGTATGGTTTGATTTTCGGTGAAGGATATGTAAGGTTTATGGAGAGGTGATCAATGATAAGCTAAGGTACAAAAATTCATAAAAATTTTCAAGGTATAAGAAAATGTTGACAGATAAGGGTGTTGGATCACATAGTTTGATTATTAATTCAAAATTTTCATTATAAGCATGCATTCCTAATGATATGTTTTGTCAAGGTATGAATTTGTTCGGTAATAAATGATTGATTGCATCAGGTATCGATCATTTGGAAGGACTTTCACATGATTGGACTCGTAAATTTTGTTACATTTTATTGTTAAAGAATATAAGGAAGGGCTTCCCACAGAAATTTGATTGAGAGTGTGCAGTAAAACGTTATGGATTGTAGGTAAAAATGTTAAGATAGGTAAGCGTGCTTGAGAAACAAGAGTCTAATATATTTAAGGGTCCCAAATAATTAGAATTTTGCATCATGGGAAAAATCTGAGAAAACTGAACGAATAAAACCTTTTGTATAAACCCTTGGGGTGTAGTCGAAGGTTTACTAATTTTTTCCTATTATTTTAGATATGTCTATAAGATGTGAACCAGTCCGGATTAGAATTACAAAGAGTTTATCATCAACTTTTATAAAGTTTGTGCTTTGGTTTAAGTAACAAATAATGAGGTATGTGATGGTTTAGAATGGTAGCTAAAGCATGGTATGTGGAAGTAGTGTGAAGTTGACTTTGGGTGTGATTTAATACTTTAATCTCAATGGAAAGGTACTATAAAATTTTAAATATTATTATTAGTCATGTTTGGGACTCGTAATTGTCATGAAATGATTAAATAGAAAGGGAGATAGCCATAGTTTGTACATATATTTTCTAAGAATATTAATACTAATAATGGTTTGAGTGCAAGGTAGATGATTAATGTGGTTATGATGTTTTATAAGTATTAAGATTGTTTACTTTAGTGGATATGGGGTTTGATAAATCAAGTATGTGTGCAATTATAATAGGGACTAAATTGGTGATTGTGGATAGCTAGAAAATCTAAGAGATAGAGTCAGATTTATGAAAATGTTTGGTATAGGAACTAAGGAAAGAGTATCTAGAGTTATTAGACCTTGGTTATGTACATTTATATGTGATCAACTACTTAATTTTGGGCATGATTTAGAGTATGATTCACTTTCTCCGTCTGTGTTTTTTTTTCTAATTCTATGTATGAGCCCCTATTAGAGGATAGAGTGTACCAGTTCTGTGATTGTCCTCCTAGTGGGGTCACATCCTTGGTTAGACTTGTTCATTTCAGTTATGGAAGATCTAGTGTTGTTTGGGATAGTTGAAGCATACTAGTGATTCTACACCAAGTACTTTGCTTATGAGAATTTATAGGAGAGCTACTCTGAATATTTACAGTTGTACGATAGAATTAAGATTTATCTCATCATAGGTATCATGTTTTGGCTATATATGATTGAAGTTTAGAACAATTCTGTCTTTTTTTCATTCTTAAGATTTGTCTATAAAATCTACTAATCGATCATATTGACAATGTTGTTAGAGGTTTTGTATGCTGGGGTGTATCACTTGATGGTGGGTACTTGATCATTTTCTCCTTTGTATCGGAGGAATTCAGTTTTATCTGATGATTAATTGATGTCTAGATATCACATTTTTATAGATTAAGATCGATGAGATATTATGTTGTGAAGATACAATTTCGAACATATCTAAGATAGTTTGTTCAAGTTCACTCCTGATTGTAACCAATATTTATTCGGGATTTTAGCATGGTTAGGTTAAAAAACATTTTTCCTTATGGTTGTGTCAAGGTCTAGTGGTAGAATTGGTTAGTTGAAGAGTTCACTTGAGAATAGTTTTGTTGTTAGTTGAGCTTGCATAGAACAATAGTTCTCATCAGTGTATTGAGATGTCCCTATTTTAGGAATTTTATAGCAGGAGGTATAGATCTCCAGTTGGTTAGTTTGATAAGTTTGAGATGAGACAATGAGTACAATTATTTTAATGGAATCAGTGAGACATGAGGCACCCTCTTTGACCCTCACCATCTTTTGATCGTTCGAGAACGAACGATGGGTAAATTGGTAACTAATGTAACGACCCATTTTTTTTTCATTTTTAGTATAAGATTTTTGTATTTCATAAAATACATTCCGATTGATTCTAAATAAACAGTTTTTAGTATAAGATCTTTGTATTTCATAAAATACTTTTCGGTGACAATACGAGGATTACCCAATTTGCATTGGGTAAAAACGTTTAACCTCTCTTGAACATTGTTACTCATGGGTATATAAGGTTATATTATTGTCATAAGTCTGCCTGAATCGTGATAACAAAGGGATACATATATTAATATTATCTTATACTAAAATTGAATTTTAAGTATCTTCATGAGGAAGGTGATCATCCTCCTGATCCAAGTATATTTCGACAATTAGTTGGGAGTTTAAATTACCTTACTATAACTCGACTTGATATTTCTTTTGCAGTTCAACAAGTTATTCATTTTATGGAAGCTCCCCTGACCACTTGGTAGTTGTTCATCACATTATTCAGTGCATTCTAGGACCATTTACTCGTGGATTGTTCTTTAGAAGTGGTTCTCCTATTCGTCTTAATATTTTTACTGATTCTGATTGTGCGAGATATCCTGATACTCGTTATTCAGTGTCAGGTTGGTTCATGTTTCTTGGAAAGTCATTGATATCTTGAAAGAGTAAAAAG
This sequence comes from Solanum lycopersicum, assembly GCF_036512215.1. Lineage (NCBI taxonomy): Eukaryota > Viridiplantae > Streptophyta > Magnoliopsida > Solanales > Solanaceae > Solanum > Solanum lycopersicum. The sequence goes on along the minus strand of NC_090809.1, from coordinate 10,995,803 downwards.
AAAGATCTTGTGTCAAAATCTTCAACAGAGATCGAATATTTATTTATGTCTATTCCTTGCTCCCAGGTTGTAGGGTTCGTGGATTACTTAATGAGATTGGGTTTCGTCGATCTGAATGACAATACAAGTGTTATTCAGATTGCTATGAATATAGCTTTTTATGAGAGGACCGAACACATCAAAGTGGATTGTCATTATAAACAAGAAACTGTAGATGAAGGAATCATCATTCTTCCACAGTTGACCAGTGATCTTCAAGTAGCTGATTCGTTTACAAAATCCATGGAACGACAACACCATTAGTTTCTAGTAGGCAAATTTATGCTTCTTGATCCACCAATGTTAATTCATGAGGGATGTTAGCATGATTGACAACTAAATGATTACATATTAAAGTAATTATTTAATGATATATATTAGCATGATCATATATATTTGTTGTAGAATCAAAGGAATAAATATTGTGATAGAATATTTTATTTGGATGGATAGCACGACATATTTAGAGGAATTCAATAGAAAATTTGTAGAGACAGAATAGTTGATCATTAGGGATAGTACTGGTGTATCATTAGGTATGTGTAATCTTTATTTTCTCCAAAATATTAAAGTTTGTTTGTTGTGAATAAGAGCTTTTGTTGTGTCTACGATAGCTAGATTTGAGTTTCTCCATATGACTAATGCAAACAGAAAATTTCACGGGGATGCAGGGCTTAAATCTAGAGAAATGTATTAGTCTTAAAATGGTTTATTCTTTCTTGGATATTGCAAAAAAAAAAACTCATTAAGTTAATTTTGTATCGTTGAGAGTTTTCCATGTGTTAATGTGAAGTCTCTTGAACATCTGAATCTTGAGGGTTCCCAAAGTTTGGAGAAATTCCCACAAAACCTTTGAAGAATGAAGTCGGAGTTAAAGATAAAGTTGAAAGGAATTGTCAACAGGGAAATACCGTCATCTATTATTCAAAACCTAGCTCATCTTACAGAGCTAGATTTTTTAGTCATGAAAAAATATGTAGCTCTTCCAAATTTTGGGTATGTAGAAAGAGTTAAAGGGAAATGGAGTGAAGATGAAAAGAGAGGAACTTTAAATATTGGGAACTTGAAGAGTTTGGAACTTGAAAAATTCTCTTATGATTTAGTGAAAGACATTTGTCCCTCCTCGTGGTGGAAAAAAGAATAGGAGAGTTTAAATATTGAAACACTCATATTAATTGTTAAAAGGGTTTGAAAGAGGGACCCCCCTCGCGCCATTGTCGTCGTCGCTCGTTCAACTCGGCTTTGGCTTTGTCTTTAGAAAATGATCGAGAGATTTTAAGTATGCATAAGAAGTAGATAGATTTTAAGTATGCATAAGAAGTGTAAGAATATCTTCTTGTAAATAGTTGGTCAGTGCAATAAAAAATATTAAATTCAAAAAGAAGTTAAAAAGAACAACATCAGAGGTTCCAAAAGAGACAAAAAATGTGGAACAATAAGAATCCCTAGTAAACTGGAACACCACGTCCATATAAGAGTATAAATAACTAAATTCAAATGGACGACATTGGACTCCATTCTTATGAGCCTCCATCAGTCTCTTTTTTATTATTGTATGCCATATTTTGTTTTAAACAATTTATGAGTCATAGATAGATTTTAAGTATAAAAAAGAAGAATATGAAAATTTTCGTGAAAATAGTTAATTAGATGTAATGAATTTTTTTAAATATCAAGAAGTTATAAAGAACAAGATTAGACGTTATTAAAGAAAGTGACTAGAAAACGTCGAACAAAAAAACTCCTAAGTAAAGTAGAACATCACGTCCATACAAGATCATAATTAACTAAATTAAAATGGGCGACCTTGGACTCATTTCTTATGAACCTCCATCAATCTATTTTTTATTATTGTATGACATATTAAGTATTTGCTAAAAATAACCCTAAAATTGTTATTATCATAAATGTTTTTTGGTCATTGCTTACAAAATAGTCATTACTAATTTTAAGGTTTCATATCACTGGCCCCAACTTTATTTGGATTGAACCATAGTTATGATTATGATTATAATATGGAGTTGCAAAAAATTAATGCAATTATCAACCAAGCAATAGGTGACATCTGAATGTTCACAATGGGATGTACTAAACACAATTTTTGACATATAACATATAAAATCTCACAACATAATTTTGTGAGCTCTTGAACTCACAAATATTAAAAAATAATAATAAAGACGACCTTACTTTCCTAACAATCAAGACGAAAAATACATGTTACTTAATATATTTTTCAAAAAAGATAGTCTTTCATGTTGTTTTCAAATTTATGGTTCACAAATTTAATTGAAAGAAGCAAAAAGAAAGAGTTGTTACTTCTTTATAAAAAGAATTTAAAAATTTATCAAAGGGGAATGAGTTATCACTACAAAGAAGTGATGTTTAATTATAATTAATAGCTTAATTATCGATAAAAATATATTTTTTGAGGCAATTGGTACTCTGTATAAATGTCCCTGAAGTCTATAGAAACATTGAATAAAATGACAGTTTATTAATGTCGGTAAAGGCTATAGTACTCTCGGTGGTCGTGCATATTTATTGACGATAAAAAACATTTATATAGTGTATTTTGGATATTTGTTAGTTTCACAAAAACTTGATCTCTTCTATGCCCAAGAAGAAGAGACCAAGAAATATGACAAATTAGTTAACTTGCAATAAAAAATGTGGACTAATTGTCTCTATACAAATATTCTAGGAATAGTAAAATGGCATACAAAATGTTTGTACCTAATAAAAAATAATTAGAATAATATACTAACTGTGGCAAGCAAGAGAGAAATCATCTTAGTTCTTTTAACAAACTACAACATTGGTTCCGCATTAGTTATCAAATATTTGTTGTTTTGTGCTATAAAATATAGCACAACCCACAAGAAATTTTCTCGAAAATTATAAAGTTTCAGTCATCCTCACTGGTCTTATAAACATAATTTAAAAAAAGTTACCAAAATTGCAAAAAGAAATTGAAATAGGTACATCAATCACAATGATTTATAGTAAAAAAAATTAAGCTTAATGAAATAGGAGGAAGAAAACTTTGAGAAAGAAACATACTTTATATGAAGCTTAATTAATGTATATGAATTAAAAAAAACATACAAACAATGATGGAAGAAATAAAGATTTTTTACTAAAGAATCAAATGTAATGAATTCAACCATAAATCATTTCAGCAGCGTATCACATTATAATTGAAATCAATTTTCTTTGCTTATATGAAGAAACCTTTACAAAAGGACAAAAGAGAAGATCAATTTTCAATCATCCTTGCTGAAACTTAATATAGTTTTAAAAATGTTACGAAAATAAGGGGAAAATTTTCACAGTTGCATTAATCACTTGACTTATAGTTAAGATTATGCTCAATGAAAACTTTCAAGAATGAAGGTAGGTAATTTCAGAAAAATTTAATTAATTTATTTGAATTTGACTACCCTATAGCAAGAAAAAACCCTACAAATTATAGTTGTACAAAATTTCTCTATTTATACACAACATAAGATAGAATGAATAAATGTGTATTTTGCCTTATGAAAAAGGTTACAACTCTTTGGAAAAGTTAGAATCCTTCATAAACGTCAGAACATATCATAAAAGTCACAGTTTTTCATAAAAGTCTTAACTCTTTATAAAAGTCACACCTTTTGATATAAGTCACAATTTTTCTAAAATGTCATTTTCATAAAAGTTGAAACTTATCATGAAAATGGAGGGCTAGTTTTGGAAATAAATAAATTTAAAAGGGAATGTTGGTTTATGGTTGTGTCACTAACGTCTTTTATATCAATATATGATTGTTTAATTTTTTAAAAAAGGATAAAAACTTGTTGCGGGTTTCTTGTCTGCATATAATTAAGGTACAATGATTAATTAATGATAGTCAGTATGCATTAGTTCGAAAACTATACTCCGTATTATGTTTTATTATTTTTATCATCAAAACTTAATCTAAGTTTAAAAAAATTGAGATAGTTAATTAAATATTAAGTGTAGTATATTATTAAGAGAAATAAAGACTTAACCTTAGGCTTGAATATAAGAAAAAAGAGACTTGACATGTTCCTGGACCTCAAGATTAGGAACTTGAGTATAGATTTGTGTTTGATGATTTTTTGGTCTAGTCTATACATACAGTAATTTGAGTATTTATAGACTCTTTAAATTACAAATTACACAAATTGCATAAATTGGAAGTGTTCGAAGGCGAGAAAGGGAAAATTATTGAAGAAGTAACTTGCTTGTCTTCGATTCTTCGGTGGCGGTAGGCTATGTTTATTTCTATTTGATAGATAGACTCTCAATAGCGATTGATATGTACTGAATGATATTATAAGTTTCCTATGTACTTTATTGTGTGGTTTTATAGCTTTGTTGTGTGGTTTGGGGTTGGTCTAAAATTCTGAGACCGTTGAATTTATGATCTTGAACCCTCTCTGTCGAAGTTATGCCGTGAATAACGAAGGTTTGATGAAATATTGTTAATGAATTGAAAGTGGTGATAATAATGAATAAATTAATGATATTATTTTATCAGAGTAACACGTTCCGACATTGTATAACTAGAGCGGAGTGTCACGTTCCGACAGAGTAATATTGTAGAAAAAACTTATTAAATTAACTTAACATACTCAATCTCAAAGAACCCACTTCCCAAATGAACGTGGTGTGGAGGCATGAGTCCCCATATGTGTCCAGGATATTGTGAGTGATTATGTACTAGCTTCTGTTGCCACTTGTTCATGTTTTTTGTTGATAGTTACTGGTTAAGTGTCATAGTTGATTTGATACTATTATTCATTGTATATAGTTTCTTTTTTGGGTTGGCCGATGATACCTACTCATTACATGTTGCCCCATACTAAGTCCTACTTGTTTTTTCTTTATTTTCTTTTTATGGAATACGATGAGTGTATCGGCGACCTCAACCTTCATCTATAGCCAGTCTCAAGTATATCAGGTTCAAGGTTGAGCTACTCATTCAAGCTCGTGTTGGATTCTCTCTGTCATGACATAATGCCATTAGTTTTCGGACATAAACCATTTTATTTTATTATTTTGGTGTCTTTTATACTCTTAGACTTAGTATTGAAAATTAGATTTTATTAATGTGATGACTTTCATGTTTTGGGAATGACATAGTAGATTATAATGGATTTGTGTTTCTTACACTAATGAGATTTAAGTATCTACGTTATGATTAATACTTTGTAAGGTGAATGATTAATATATGTTGGGGTTGAATCTTTGGTTTTCCCATTTAGGAGGTTAAGTGTGGGTGTCACTCACGACTGGATTTGAGTCGTGACTGACATAAAGACAATTAGAGCTATAACATGATACTATGGTGTATCCTATACCCAAAAGAGTTGTCCTACTTGCCCAAGAAGAATCATGGACTTCTAGCTTAAGTGGATTTAGCAGATAATAGATATATGGGGGCACATAACTAAGGGATAAGGATATTTATAATAGAAACATGTCGTCTACTCGAAAGATCTTTCATCTCAAGAGATTACTTTGAGAAACCCAGACTTTATTTCATGGGAGCTTCCATTGTCAATATCCATTCGATACTTATTATAAAAACCCACAAAATATTTATTAAGTCTTGACTTACCTTATTATGGATTAGATCCTTATACCATGCATGAGAAAACCTTCACCATCAATGATGTATTGATAATAGTTTTGAGCCTCGAATTCAATTAGGTGAGAATAACTTTCAACCTAAGAACCCTTATTATGTGAGGAACCTTTGATATCATTCTAGTTTGTGTTTATGAGAATATACTTTGAATAACACAATAACACCATCATCATTGGTACTTTACTCTTAGAGACCCTTAAAACGATGGCATAGACATCATAAGAACATGCAATAGTCCATAATTTACCGGCCTCTGGAGATCAAATCTAGTTTCAATTATAATTACATAGAAAGCATATTTTAGGTGTGAATTTCATCATAACATCATGTAGATCTAGACATATATGCTTAATTTAATAGAACTCTCCTTTTACATTAAAAATCTAACATCACATGATACATAACTCGAAAATATGGGTGTTTAAATTGTTTTATGGGGACATAATCATAAAATCAGAGTAATTAATTAATGTAATACTTAAATTTAACATAATCAATCATTTAAATAAATTTTGCAGAGCATCCATGATAATTGAAGAAAACCCTAACAAATTGGGAATTTCGATCTGTTGAGATTGGAGAATTTGAGAACTCCATGGATGAAAACTATCATAGCTTACTAGCAAAGCCCAAATAAATTAAAGTATGGAAACTTCTTTTTTGAACCTTATATTGAATCTTCATCTTCTTCTTCTCCATCTTCAGTATTCCAGAGAGAGAATTATTTTGAGAGTATGAACTTTTGGGGATTTGTTTTGGGTTTACCAAGGTCTAGTAGCCAATGTGATTCTATTTGGGTGATTCTTGATAGAATGACAAAATTAACTCACTTTTTGATGTTTTTGTCACCATTATTTCAGACAAAGATTAGAAATTTACTACACAATTTTGGAAATCATTCCAAAAAGGTTTCGGTTCAAAAGTTAACTTAAGTACTTCCTTTCATCCTCATACAAATGGTCAAGAAGCACGCACTATTAAGACCTTATAGGATATGTTGATGTCTTGTGTGATATATTTCAAAGGTAATTGGGATGATCACCTACATCATATTGAATTTCTTACAATAATAGTTACCACTCTAGCATACAAATGAATCCTTATGAAACTCTTTATGGGAGAAGATATAGATCTCATATTAGATGTTTTGAAGTTGGAAGCAGGGTTGATAGGGTAACATTTAGATCATCAAGATATGTATATGGTTAAAGTGATTCAAGAGAGGTTGAAAATTGCACAGAGTCGTAGAATTTTAAGCAAATGATTGGGTATACTTGATAGTTTTGCCCATGAAAGGTGTTGTTAGATTTTTTAAGGAGAAGCTTAGTCCACGGTATATCTTCCCTTACATAATATAAAAAATTGTAGGTAATATATCTTATGATTTGGAGCTACCACAAGAGTAAGCCGCAGTTCATACGGTATTTCACATCTCCATGTTGAAGAAGTTCATTGGCGATCGTTCATTAATCAAACCAACAAAAGATATTGGGATCAATGATAATTTATCTTATGAGGAGATTCTTGTCCAGATTCTAGATCGAAGCTTTCAAGTTGAGGACTAAGGAAGTAGCATCAGTTAAAGTTCTTTGAAAAAATGAGTTTGTTCAGGAAGCCAGTTAGGAAGTAGAGGAAGATATAAAGAAGAGATATCCATATCTCTTTGAAACCAGAGAAGTTCCAATTTAAGGTATTAATTTTTTTTAGTGCTCTATAGTTTATATACTTGATGTGTTAGATTTTCTTGTTGGGTTTTTGAACTGAATTATTTATGTTATACACTTACCCTAATAAGAGTAATCTCATTCGGGGATGAATAATCTAAAGGGGTAGTACTGTAACATCTTGTAAATTGAAATAACTAGGAAGCAGTTATGAAATACAAATAGCCATTTTTGCAAAGTATATAGAAATCTGAAAAATTTGTAAAGTATGTTAAATTGAGTTTTTGGTTAACTTCAAACAACAATAATTCCTAGCTCAGGATTATTTGGATGAGTTTCTAAATATCGTAGGAAAGATCATGAAATAATTTTTCCAACACCATCGAGTTTGTGCAATTTCTAGTTTGTATATGTGAGATATGCCTATTTGATGTTTGGCTATTCAAATAATTAACGTCTAATCGGGATTTTTAAAGGGTATTTAAGTATACTCCTTACCCAATTATTTTAATTCATTTTTATGAATTTAATTGGTGTCAAATAAGATTTTAGACGATTTAGAAAAGTTTAAGTTCATGCTAGGGCTTGGAGAAAAGACTAAATAGGAGAAACAAGAAGAAAAAACTTAAGGCAAGAACATTCGAGTTTGTATAGTGGATTCCCTAAGGACTCAATTCTAAGAGGTATGTGAGATCATATAGCATTGGTTTGGTTCACTCGTGCGCCAATCATGATTCAATTCAGTTAAGTATAACATTAGAAATTAAATTTTTTGAGTTGTTGATTAAATTCTTTTGAATTATTGTGGGTTGTATTCTTGATTTTTTCTTGATATTTGATTCATGTTTTGCATGAAATTTTAAGTTTAATCTAGTATATATTGAGGGTATAACTCAATCCAAGCTTTTGGGGAAGGAATCATGTGAAATTAGAGAGTTTCGAGTTGAAAAAAAGCAAAGCAAAGCTGGGGAGAACCAAGGGTGTCATCTCTCTTAGATACCTAAAAAGGAGTCTCTGAATTATGTGCTCTGGGGATACGCACAAGCCATATTACCTCAATCATGTCTTTGAATTTTAAGGTTTTGCGTCTTGCACCTCTCAAAGTGCCAGGGACGACAATTCTTACTTTTCTCGTTCCATCTTTTATACTAGTTCCATAGTGTCATGCCTATGTTTTCTAGTTGATTCCAATTTTCTAAGGTACAAGTTTACATGTTTAAATCATCCATAAACATGATATCATGAACCTTGAATCCATAATTCGATTCAAGTAATGTTAAGAGTCATGTCTACAAGTTAAGAAGTAAGTCAAGTGAAGTTCATAATTTTTTCAAAAGATATTCCCTGAAGTTAGAAATGTTTTCACATTTGAGCAAGAAAGGAAACAACGATTCCAAGATAGATTTTAAGTTATGTTCTAAGTAATAATGTCATACCAAAGAAAGAATATTATTTTAAAAACATATAAGCTAAGTACACTTTAGGTGTAGTATTGAGCAAGGATATGGGGACGCGAGTTGATAATGGATCAAGACTCCATAAACCATGTAACCATCATGGGTAGTAAATGATCATATTATTTGGATGATTCCTTTTTACTTTTTAACATAAACTAGTGGATCTACTTAATTAAGGCGTCCAATATGAAACAAATGTATACGGCAATTTTGAAAGTGTGGGCAAGACGTTGTATCACCACTTAGACTCATAGTGGTTGTTATCGGTTGGAGAAACTCCCATAGAAACTATATCACTTTATTACATGAGTTAAGTTGTGTATGTTATTGAATTTGTTAATAAACTGAGTGTCTTTCTACTTTTATTTAAGCTTTCTATACATTGCATATGTTTTATTTCTTCTTATTGAGTTATGTTTTTCACAAGTAGAGTAAAGTCAAGGCAAGTGTTTCTTTCAGATTCCATTCAAGTTCATGTTATTTATAGAAGTCCCTCACATAATCGTACATTAAATGAACTGATGTCATGTGGTCTGCATCGTTTATTGATGCAGACACAGATAATCAGGATCAACATCCATGGTCGCGTTGATCCAGTTAAGCACTCTGAGTTCTTGAGGAATTCTTTTATCATTTCTTTTAGTATTTCATTTGTTAGGACGATTGGAGGTCTTGTCACGACAATCCTTTTGTTTATAGGCTTGATAGACCATTAGTTATAGTTCCTTAGTCTTTTAATTTTCATTATCGTATGTGGAGACTTGAGTTTGGTTATTTGGCTAGTTGAATTTTTTCTTTATCACATTCTAAGTTCTATATGAACTATCTTTGATAAATTAAGTCTTCCTCTGAGAAAGTAAGTTAGGACAAGGGTTCCCTTGGGGTCAATAATGGTTCTCGAGTGACAATCCCGCCTAGGGTGTATGCTCAGGGCATCACAACTCTAAAATTATTTGGTTGTAGAGGTTGCTATTAGAACTCTGCATCGAAATGAAAGGATCAACCACATTGTATGGCGACAACACTAGTGCAACCAGAAGCAACAAACCCCGTCCATCATGAAAGCACCATGAATATAGATGTTATATTAGAGAACTTGTTGAAGATTGGAGTATAAGCCTAAATTATATATCCTCTAAAGATCAACTGGCTGATTTATTCACAAATGCCATGTGCAGAAGTAGACATAATTATTTGTTGGCCAAACTCTTGTTTCTTGAGAGACAACATTAGTTTGACGGAGGCTGTTGAATATAACCTTATTTACCAAAACTAAATTAGGAATTTCCCGATATGGATAACGGTCATTATCTTGAAAGCAATAGATAATTAGGATTCCAATAACTTGTATAAATACTTTGTAAATACTACTATTTTATAATTAATTAAAGAGATCACAATTCTTTTATCCCTAATTGTTTTGGGTCTCTATCGTTATTTAACTTTGTAGAGATTTCTTATCTAAATATAGAAATGGAAAAGGATGTTTACTACTTGACAATATATGAACAACTCATCTTAGTAAAAGACGTATCAAGGGATTTGGTAAAATGTTGAAAGTGGTCTATTGATGATTAACTATACCACAATAACCTTGATTCCAAAGGTTAAAAATCCATTTTATGTCGAGGAATATAGACTTATTGGTTCCTGAAAAACCTTGTAAAAACTATTTATAAATTAATAATGACTAGATTCAAGAAAGTGGTTGAAAAATTGGTTGGAGAATCTCATGCATGCTTCATTTCTGGTAGGAGTATACTCGACAATGTCATAGTAGCACATGAATTTGTTAAAGGTTATTATGTAGAAGGATTCTCCCCTAGATGCCTTATTAAGATTGATATCTAGGAATCCTATGAATCACTCAAGTGGAATTTATTTAAAATTTCATTGCTCGAGTTTGGTTTCCCGATCAAATTAGTTAATTTCTAAATGGAGTGTGTTACCACTATAAACTACTCTTTATTGATGAATGGAAGTCTAACTCAAAAATTACAAGGAACTAATGGTCAGGTGACATCAAGTCCCCGTACTTATTTTTATCAGCAGTGGGTTATACGTTAACAGATTCCTGAAACAACTCCAATTGAACCCAAACTTTAATTTCCATCCTAACTTCATCAAAGTAAATTATGTAAATATTTATTTTTCTGAATATCTTTTACTATTCAATAGAGTTGAGAAAAACCTCTTTCCAACTACTACTACTACAAGCTTTCTATCAATTTTTGGAGGTTTTGGGGTTGAGGACAATTTGTTCAAATGCTAAATATATATCACTTACGTAATCTAAGAATTGAAAAATGAACTATTATATGAAATGCACTTTAGACTTGGAGAAATTTCTTTAAAATAGCTTGAGTTCCTGTAACATCCGGGAATAGCCCCTAGACGTAACAAGTGTCATCGTTATCTTTGAGGAATAAGACTAGCCTCTTACATCATTACATTAATAGGTCAAATTTAGCGAAACTTTAAAAACTTTTTCATTACATCTACTCGTAGGTCTACATAGACCTCGACATACACATAGTATATATATATCGAGTTTACATAGACCCTTCGTATAGGAAGATTACTTAGACTTTTAATTTTATCGCACGCAGATATTTATACATAAAAGATAATATAGTCATAATAGTCATATAATCTCATAACTATCTAGTGTAATAATTTGGGCATAACCTATACATCGAAGTAAGAATGACTCACATGGGATATATAACATTTGGAAGGTCTTTTCACATGCCTCCGACCAATCAAACTTCTAACTCTTTTTGGTCAAAGTATTCAGGGAGATGCAATGGATGTAAAACCATCGACAAACCTTCAGTATTAACCCGCTAGATCCAAGAAATACTTAATGTCGGTTGGATTCAATGGTCTAGGACAATTCTTGACCTCAACAAAAACTAACATTTGCTATACTTGGAAAATAATTGGTTCTTCTTAAGCACTTGTAACATCATTTTCAAATGGTTCATATGATCACTCTCATTTTTTGAATATACCCGAAATCGTCAATGAAGACAATGACAAATGAATCTAGGTAACTTCGAAACACTCTATTCATGAGATCTATAAATGTCGTCGAGGCATTTGTGAGACCAAAGGACATTACTAAGAACTCATAGTGACCATATCTAGTCCGAAATGTTTTCTTTGGTATGTCCTCACATCTCACCATAAGTTTGTGATACTACGATCTAAAGCCAATCTTAGAAAAGTAGCTTGACCCTTGGAGTGGATCAAACAATTCGTTAATTCTAGGGAGAGGATACTTATTCTTTATAGTGACTTTATTGAGTTGGCAATAATCAATGGACATTCGAAGGGACCCATCCTTCTTCATCACAACAAAAACCAGAGCACCGCATGAAGAAATAATAGGTCTTATAAAGCCCTTGTCTAGTAAATACTTTAGTTGAACGTTCTACTAATTCAATTAGGACGGAGCCATCCGATACGAAGGAATTGAAATGGGATTCGTATCCGGTAACAAGTCGATACCAAAATAAATTTCTCATTCAGGAGGAATACCGGGAAGATCATTAGGAAAGACCTCTGATTTGACTTGGGAGAAACTTGATTTGACACCCTCTTTTTTATCTAGACATGTCAGCTTAAGCTTACTTTTTGAATAAACACCATCAAAGGATCTTGCCCTCTTGCGATCTCTACTCCTCCTTTTAGACCTTATCTCTTCCACTTATTGAGCATGAACCATGAGACGATAAATAGTCATATTTTCATGTATCATAGCCGAATGACACTCTTTTTGCAAGTCATCCGACACTCCCATCATAAACTGGTTTATTTCATCTCTAGGGTCAGAAACCAAAGAAGGAGCATATTTTAATGATTTAACTAATTTAAAAGAGTATTCAAGAACACTTATACCTCCTTAGCGAATGTTGATGAACTCCACCACCTTATCTTCTCTCTTATCACTAGGAAAGAACCTATCAATAAATGTCTTCTTGAACACTTTCCAAGTTACCGTCCACCCTTCAACGACCTATTGTCCCTCCATTTGACGCACCAAGTTTGGGCCACATCTTTGAGTTGGTAAGTGGATAAATCGGCCTTTTCACTAGTAGACAACCACATAGAATAGAGAATATTTTAGATTTCATCACTAAACTCATAGGGGTCTTATTCTACCTTGGACCCATAGAAAGTAGGAGGATTCATCCAAGTGAAGTCCCTTAGATGAGAGACCATAGTAGAAACTTGTTCATTTTCCTTTGGTACAACCTCTGGATTAGATTGGGACATCACGGCTTGAGCCATTTGGAGAAGAGCATCCCTTATGTTTTCATTTGTCGAAGGAGGAGGGTTCGCCGAAGCTTGGTCATCATTCACATCTTTCTCAAGAGGAGGAGCTTGATCCCCACGGGGAGGAACTCCAACATTGGCAATCTCTTCTTCGACTCTTTGTGTCGCATTCCTTCAAGTATTCATTTCACTATAATGACAATAATAGGATTAAATTCAAAAGCACATAGAGCTAATCACTCCAAAGGCACGATAATGGACTTCCAAGAAAGTGAGAGTTTCCTAAGCATCATGTAGGTTCCTATCCATAAGTGCGGCACGCTTCATAATTATGAATACGAACTTAAATATATGTGGTTGAGGGAGACATAGACTAAAAGATAACTCAACTGTATGCTCTGATACCAAGTTTGTCAAATTCGAAATGCCCCCTATACGTAACAGGCGTCGTTGTCCTCTTTGAGGACTAAAAATAGACTCTTAGCTTACATCATTACATTCATAAGTCAAATTTAGCGGATATTTATTTATTTTTTCATTTCATATACTTCGAGGTTTATATAGAACTCTACATACACATAGTATATATATACCTTCGTATAGGAAGTTTACTTAGTCCTCTACTTTTATTGCACATAGATATTTATATATAAAAGATAATATAGTCAAAATAGTCATCTCATCTCATAACCATCTAATAAGAGTGTAAGAACTTAGGAATAACCCATACATCAAAGTAAGAATGCCTCACATGGACTATACAATGTTTCATACTAAATTAAAAGGAAAGAACATAATTGTCTTTAATACTAGAACAATATCATAATTCGATAGTGGCATCGCCCTCGGAATGTGAGGACCTGACATACTTAGATGAATAAGAGATCCAAAGCCTTCTCCACTTTATTCTTCAAAGCACTTCAACTACAGAAACCTAAAATGTTGAGGAAAAAAGAGAAATGGGGTTAGTACACAATTTGTACTAAGTATGACACCATATGCACATATACTATTATAACATATTAAGAAAAGGGACATTTCATAAAGTATGCACTTTTCATTTAAAACATTTATGCACATTCGACAAAACCATACCAACCAATATTACATGTTCATTTAGTCATAGGCATGTACATTACAAAACCAACAACATCCAGTCTAGTCAAGTCAACATGCATATCATATAGTTGGATACCTATTCAAGTAACTCAATCATCAAGTCATATTAGCAATAAGCATGTATAGGAGTACATTTCCACATAACCAAAGCAACAAAATTACATATGAACCCCTATTAAGGCAACAAGTGAAATGACCAAGCAAAGCCTTATAACCTTACTCAATCAAGTAAATCATGACTAAGTTCTTACTTCTCATGGAATTACATTTAGGACTACTTATCCTCATACTTTAACAATGTAGACCAACACATATTCCTAAGTGACAACAATCACATAGAGCATCAACAGTGTTCAAGTTCATCATATACATATCACGTATCAATGTAAGCATATTTGTACATATTAAAAACCTCCTTAAGTTCCCTTCAAAGAAAACTAGTGCAAGGCATAGGCACAGTCCCACACCTATACCTAGGCTAAGTCAAACTCTCAAGTCACCTTAGCTTGTTTATACTTCATTACCAGCCAAAGCAGAACCAAACATAAACGTAGCTTTCTTGGTGGATCCACTAGCTAGTCTTCCTATGGGGAAAACATAGTTCAAGAACTAAGACATAGGTATAATCCCGCAACATAAAATTTTGCAATCAGGGCCTTCTTTCATGGGAATACAAATGGATGAGTATCCCTCATAGGGGAATCAACACCACATGTAGAAATATAGGGTGAATCTTCCTATATGGGATGTCAACACCTCCCAATGTCAAGTTTACTTGGTGCTAAACTAAGTCCCTTTTCAAAATGTCTTTAATGTCCTTTATTAATCATCATAGCTTATTGTAGGTCATAGGGTCAAACTCTTCTATAAAAATCATAATCATTATCATATCTCAATAAGAATTGCATGTGTATAATCCTTTCATTACAATTCACATAGGTGAGGTTAGCACATTAACATTCTCTTATCATAATAAGGCACATTGGTAAATCTTTCACCATCCTTATAACATTTACATCTTAATCTAACACCTCAAAAACCATAGTCACGACATTTAAATTAAACA
This sequence comes from Solanum lycopersicum, assembly GCF_036512215.1. Taxonomy (NCBI): domain Eukaryota; kingdom Viridiplantae; phylum Streptophyta; class Magnoliopsida; order Solanales; family Solanaceae; genus Solanum; species Solanum lycopersicum. The sequence continues at coordinate 10,980,521 of NC_090809.1, read as the reverse complement.
TCATACCATCCTATCAATCCTAATACAAGGAATAATCTAATACAACATCATGACTTAATCATAATTAACCATAATTTGAAGTAAAAGATAGGAATCGTAAAACTTATCAAGTATCATTCATAATTCATCATCAAAGTCTTACCATAACCATCAATTCAACCCAATTTGGGTATACATCATCGTAAGTCAATAACCAACATTATTAAAAGGCTAGAAGAATTACTACATCACTAATCAATAGTAGATGAATGCTTAAGACAAGATACTTAGGTCAATTAGCAACATACTTCACAACCTAGATCATCTTCTCAAGAACTAGCATAAAAGGCTACAAATCACCCTAATTCATCCATAATTAGAGTAAAAAAAAATCATATAGTAGTAATTCAACCAATAACCAAGTCAATTGATCAATACAACCTAATTCATATCAAGATCAAAAACCTAGGGTTAAGGGTTAAGGTTCATCTTCTACAAACTGTATCAAACCATCAAGATGTATCATAATTAGGTTAGAATAATTCTTAATATATTCACATTATCCAAAATAAAACATAAAACAATCCACTCATAACATTAATTTCGAGATTCGAAAAGACCCACATGAAAGCTCAACTTTTGAAAATACTTTGAAGGAACCCTTTGAGGAAAGAGTTCTTAAAGGTGAACTAGATACCATAACTTAATGTTTTATGAAGAATTTATGGTTTAAACTTCTATTTACATCCCCTAAACCCTCCCCTATCTTGGTCTTTAATGGTGTCTTCCTATAGAGAGAGAAAGAAAAGAGAAGGAAGAGAATTTGTTTTGTGAGTTGTGAGAGTTTTGTGTTAGTCTTTATTAGGTTAGGGCTTTATATAGGTTGTTAATCAAGATAATTAAACTTAACTAACCCCTTATTAAACTACTAACCAATCCAACTAATTAAATAACCAAATTAAAAACGTACAACAATTTACAGTGTCATAGACGACACCACGATCGATGGATCGTGGGTCAATCGACGGATTTGCCCACTTCCGTGTTGCACATCCTTATTCTTGTTCAGAGACTGTGCGCACAAGAACCCAGAACTACTTGTCTAAGTGTTGGTCGACGAATGGCATCGACGCCCTGTCGATCCACACATGCCTAGTCGATGCCCTCTCGTGGGTGCACGCTACTCAGGTAGTGTTTGACTCCACTTGTAAGGGTCCTCCTCAAGGTCCCTTGGTTGGTCTTGAGGAGTCGTACCCTACAATTTTCGACCATGAATCAACTTAAACATATGTTATACACCCTTCCAACAATTTTCATCTATTCAGACTCCTAAAATATAGTCAAATAAGCTAAGGCACGCTAGTACCTCCTTGAACTAGTTTTCGCACGTCATGAACGTTCTTGGACGTTTTGGTTTCTAGACTTCCTAAATGACTTATATTCATAGAAGTAGACCTTAAAAAAGTGTCTATACCTTATGAAACATATGGCTGTAGAGCACGTCTTGGATATTTGAAGTTTTAAAGTTCCCTTGTCCTCAAGGAATATCACTATATTGCAATAGCATGCCGCTAGTGGAGAGAAGACCACAACGATTCAATTTTGGATAAAAAAGTTTTATATTATGGTGGTCGAATTCAACTGATGAAAAGTTTGATATTTGAGATGTAGACGTATTAGGCTAAAATGTTCCCTCTACCGAAGATAGTGGTCTAATTGGTGACTAGGATTTTTCATACTTTCTTATGGACAGGGATCACTAAAAGAGATTTGATGGATTAGTAAACCATATGTAGGCCAAAATCTTTTGTAGTCCTGGGTTTGTTACACTACAACCTATGAAACAAAGAAGCTATATGTAAACTCTTGTGGGTCGTGGATGTAAAGAAAGAAAACTTATTGGTTCATCGGATTAACAACTTTTACATTAGGGACAGATCTTTGTATAAGGCACCAATTTCTAAACAAGAATGATGGCTTGTTAGAAATATCCTTGAGTCTTAAAAATGGTTAACGAATATGAATATGGTTGATGATCTACAAAAGTATTCACAGCAAGGGGTGCTACGTATCAAGTAAATGTACAAGTTGTTTCAACCACGATTACCAAAACTTCCATAGAAGTTCCTCAAACTTTCAAAAGGTATGTTTCTAAGACATCAACTTATATTATGGCTCAACGTCTATCAAAGATTTTCAACAGTTCAAAGATTAAGAAAATGGAGTATCATTGTTTCACTAGTTATGTACTGTGTAACACATTCTCAACAAAATTATGCAGTCATTTTCTTTTCGAGTGGGGATGTTCTACAAGGGTATGGGTTTCACTCTCGGCATGGATGAAAATTCATAGAGAAATAGGAAGCAAGAAAGATGAACTACAATGGATATGCACATAGAAGTGGACATGTCGCAAAATTATTGTGTTTGGTTATATTCAACAAATGTCTATGACATTTGCAGTTAAAGGTATTTAAGGCGATTCTTACAACAATGAACCTTCTGCCAAGAGATTGAATAAAATTTTATTCCAATTCCATATTAGAGGACATTTCCTACCGAAGTGGCAGCCAATTCTTGATCAGTTAAATGCTTATCTGTGTCTAGACTAATTTATAATTATTTAGTATAGGTATATAGGTAATCTCTTGAGTAATAGTTCTTGAGTCCAAAACAAACTAATAGTGTACATTTTCTATTTGGTTGAATAAAAGTTTCTACTGTTTGGCATAAAAAAATTAAACACTTTCATCATATCTAGTATTTTCCTTGGGTTCAATAATCTTTTCATGTGTAATAAATATGATTCACTTAAAATATTTATTGACTACCTTGAGTTTGGAATTATATTCTTTATTAAAAATCTTTTTACTAGTGACTTCTAGGTCTTGTATATTAAATTTCTATAATACCCTTATATAGATTGTGACTTTTTTAACAAGTTGTCACTCTTTCTGAAGGGTTACGATTTTTCGATGAGTTGTGACTTCTTTGACGAGTTACGACTTTCCCAATAAGTTGTAACTTTTTGAAAAGGTCATGAATTTTTAGATAAAACACAAAAAAAGACTATTCATACCCTTTGTTGAGTATATATAGAGGGGTTTCCTTTCATTTTTCAAACACAATTTTTTTGATCTTTTACCCTTCTTCTTCTTGCATAATAATATTTTTGTGTGACTTATTATCATCGAGTGATTCCAAAATTTCGCGGAATATGAGATACCACTATTGTGATGAAGTAAGTCGTTTTATCCAAAAGAGTCTATATTCCAAAACCTAGAGTACTTGAATAAAATAATTTTAATGATATAATAACAATTTTTTTGCTTAATATATAAAATTGTGTGTAATGTTCCAATATGTGAAGTTAACATAATGTAGCATAAATTCATTTTTTTGTTAAAAATTTCTCTTTTGATGTAGATATATGTTTCTAAATATCTTTTCTAAAATTTAAAGAAGTGTCACGTTTTTTTTTGCTCGAGACAAAATAATGACTTTATTTATAAAAGCTACTTATGTGATCTAGACTCTCATTAAGTTTTGTTCAATATAGTTATTACTAGATAAACATTGTCCTTTTGGTTTTTTTTTTACGACTTCTCATATTTCATTTTAAGACTAAGAAAAGTTCATATGACTACTTATAACGCCAGTTTAAGTTTCTATTAGTTTAATTTTTATTATTTATTTCATAGTTAATTTCACAACATAAAAATTTTCATTAATGAATTTATATTTGGGTGGATATTTGTATTTAAATAAAATATATCAAAAATGTATTATCAAGTTAGCAAGATAATCTAACTACAAAATATATTATTTCAAAATTTTCAGAGTTTTTTTTTCAAAACATCTGGTTAAATGACAAGAAAAATACAAAATAAATATTGTGTGTATAGTATATTAGTGAAATACGACTTATTACATTATTGAACTTCATCAAATTGAAATAAGTTTATACATTATTGAATTTAACTAATAAAATTTTGCATTGACCATCCTCATAGGCGATGCACCTACTTTACATTCCAATTATTTCTTCTGGGGTTTAAAGGTTGGGCCTTGGATGTACATTTTCCCCTTGTTTAGGCCAGATATAGGTGGTGTACTTTACCCAATAACATGGTCAAATGAGTCTTAGTAGGGGATTCACCTACTTGTTCCTTTGGGTGGTCGATCAATAAGGAAAAGTAGGTGATGCACCTACTTGTCACCTACTAGCTTAGTGAATTCAAGCAAGTACCTCAATATTTCATTGCATTTATAGACCATGATAATTTTAACTTAACTCAAAACTTATAGACATTATGTAAATTTCAAATCTAGATTAAAATATCACCTTATGATTTCAAGTTTAAATACTTCAATCGACATCAACTTAATCGTCTCACATCAAATTGTATGGGAAGTTCAGTTTAAACATATTATATTGTCATTAGTCGCATAGGAAACCGAGTTTATAACCATACTACAAGGAAATATATAACCGTCGTATAAATAGAACAAGTATATGTAGAATACACCCTGTTACATCCTCTCCCTTATGATCATTCGTCCTCGACTGATGGTTGAAGCTGATAGTTTGGTTCACCTTGGAATTTCATTTCGAGATTTGCGAGGGTTCCCATTATAAATAGGAATGTCTGAAATCCATCGACTGACCTAAAGCCTGTATAGACGAGTCTAGCATGAAGTCTCAATACATATGGTTCATAAAATAATAATATGACAAATTAAACCCCTTTATTGACAGTGTAATTCACAGAATATGCACAATTATAACTCATTTAAATAAGGACTCTAATACACCTAAACACAAGACATGAAGATGAAATATCAGATGAAAAAATTCTAGTAGGATATATGATCATATAAGGGGACCACATGATCTCAGATCCTTATGCTGATGTTTAGGATGAGGAGGGATATTTAGGATCTCTAACATCTTCTATTCCAAGTATCTTATGATGCATAATATGCGGAACCCATTCCTGTCCCCTTTAAGTAGATACCAATTTTTATTTACACTTCAACTAAGCTTTATTCATTTCATACACCTTATGTCATATCCCGCTATGTCAATTTTACACTTTTTGCTGACATGTCATAGAGAGTGTAATAAACTTATCCCGGATGCGAGAAAACATTTGTTAAATCGTTTTTATTTTATTTTTTCACCTTCCAACTCCTTTTCTGGAGAAATAAATTTGATAATGCTTCAAATAAAAAAATGAATTTGATTACATTTGACTCATAATATAATGATATAATAAAAATAAAAATAAGAAATGTGAAAAACCCTGCTACATTAAAGAAGAAGAAAAATGGAAAGTCACAAATTCATGAATAATCTAAAAATAGATTTGAGTAGGGATATGTGCTGGTTTGTTATTCTAATTGAGAAGATGATGTAGGGTTTAGAGTGTGTAAAGGCAGAGAAGATGTTGGGTGAGTGGGCGGAGCATGGAGAAAACACAAGGGTTGGGGTTGGTGGGGTGGAGAAGATGATTTGAGTGAGGTTGTGTTATTTCATTTTTAAATTTTTGTGGGCGAAAATTCCACATTTTATTCACTCATTGGTCACTTAGTTTTTGTACTAAAAAAATCATTATTTGATAATTATTTTCTTACATATATTCCACGTGTCTTCATTTAATTCGTCATCTTGACACATCATCAACGAGTGTATTACAAACAATGTATATATTTTATTGATAATTCAAAAAGTGTCAAAATGACACAATGGACCATGACATGGGGTGTCTAAAGTGAACAAACCCCACTTAAGGTGGTGTATAAGTGAAATTTGGTGCAAACTTTAAGGGGCTACCTATGGATTCCACCTACATTGTATTCCTTCCACAATACTTAAATGGAGGTTACACATTTTTAACTTAGCTTCCGGGCCTTAACAATCAAGAATAACCATAGTATATCCCAAAATCATTTTATATGGAATGGACAATAAAAATCATAAGCCTAACTAATTGGGGCACTACTTTCCCTTCTCTTTTATCTAGTGATGCTTTTCAGAGGCAAGTCTATAAACTCTTAAGTGTTATGTTGCACCTTCTAATAAGGCATTATGCTAAGTTATTTATCTACTATTGTGATAAAATTTACATATATGCCCAACCTTTTCTGGTCAAAGGCATCACTACATCATGATACGAGGAAACATTTTTCCAAAATTTTAAAATCTCAAGTCAATAAGCACATTAGGGCATAAAAAAGGTAAATAAGTCACATTGAGTATGACACACTAGCAGACTAGCAAAAAGGGAGCACATAATACACTGACATTATGTTATTGAAATATGTGGTGTACACACGATGCATGTAATGCATGAGCACTAAAGCTACGAAATACATTATGTAAGCAAGTAGACTATAAGACATGTGTCTACATAAAAGAAAATGAACTACAAAACGCAAATCACATTGAGCAAGTGTGTTATATTGCATGGATTGGTGGACTAATAGGCAATGAGTACACATATGATATATGAGCAAGTGAGAGCATTACACATGGGAAGAAAATCTATAAGGCATGTAATTCTCAAGCAAGTAGGCTATGAGGCATTTAAAACATATAGAGGTGGTTGTATGATCAATTATCTTGCAGTACCAACACAATATGAAAAACTGACATGCGGAAAGTAGCTAGTGCAATAAATAACATGTAGCTAAAAGGTCCTATGAAAACATATAACATTAAACAAGGGTACTCTAAAGTGTAAAACACTTACATGGAAGTATTCTATGACATTAGGTAACCTGTAAGAAGGTAATACACAAAGGTAAAACGTCATACAATTAAATTATAGAAAATGCGTAATGTATAAGTCTATAACAAACCATTGTTATAAACTAGGAGGTATTCTATAGAACTACGCTACCTTAATAAGCGTAAACACTCTCTCTTAATAGTTAAGGCATGGGTGGGATACTTTTGCTCATATTCCTTACTCACCTCAAAACACATACAATTGATTTCCCCATATTCTCTATTCAATATCCTAAGAATCCTTATGGGTGTTCTTCTATTGGGAGTTTGCTTCCATCAAGGTTATTATAAATACTATAGTTAAGATAGAATATAATTCTCAATAGTTCATCCTTTGGATTAGGAGTCCGAGGTCAACTTTTCCTTCATTTCAATCTTTTGTCATATCACACTCAATGTCTAGTGTCTTTTGAAGGTCATAATAGAAAATAGTGAAGCTTTAACGTACCATGAAACATGAAATCTAGTAACATTTAAATGTCACGTACCTATAGAGTTATATCATAATTCATAAAATCTTAGAGTTAGCACCTTTAGTCTTAACTAGATAGGTTTAGCGAATATATTTTTTGTAAAATAAGTGAGGGTGGTCTCACTCTTTTCCCATGCAAGATAGAAAGTATAATAATAAATAAAATATGATCAATTTTTTCATCTCCTTCAACAGGACTATGACTGATGAATTACTACTAGAAAATATTAGATGAATCCCGTAAGAGCTCTATACATGTGAATAATGCTCTACTTTTCTTTTGTACTAATGATATAGATGAACTAGGTCCATGTATCTTCTATCTAAGTAACCTTTTTATTCCCCTATTTTTCTTGTTGTTATCAAGACCAAATATCAAGACTTGAATCAATACTAAAATGACTTCTCTGTCAAACAAAGGTTCAAAAAGTTGTTCGAGAGTGCGCCATTATAATTAGTTAGGATTCAAGAGTTGATACCTTTTTATTGTCTCATCACTTAGAAACCTCTCTTTCATAATCGCCTATCTCACTCCTCTATAGCATCCTTACATGCCCCTACTCCTATGTTTAAGGAATTTGACAGATCACATCTCTAATGAGAATCTCTACGTTACATATTCGGCCTAGTAATTCAAGCTTCATTGTCACATGCTTCCTATCTAAAAAGTACCTTTTAATCAAAACTAGTAGTTTTATGTACCAGATCCCGCCCAGGGTGCAGACACCTCTTGTATCATGATTATTCTAGCGATGGTTGAATCAGTCTCAATCACCACATTTTTGAAGCCTTTATGCACACAAATTTCAGCAGCTAACTGTAGCCATTATCTCTGAATACATATTAGTTTGAACGGGTATGTACAACCTAACTAAACACAATTTAGGTCTAACCAACCCATTTTTTTTCTTTATTTAACCTTACCCTTTAGAAACATACTAATCCTCCTAACCAAAACATAGGTCATAATATGAACTACCAAACATATCATTTACATAAATTAGCATACTTGTCTCTAAGTTTTAAACCATGAAAAGAATACAAATGTTATTAATGCTTATTCGGGGTTGTTGGCACATAACATATAAAAGCCAAATATTAACATATTTGGGATGGTGTATGGTAAGAATTTTGTACTTGTCGTCTAATTAGGGGTATGTCTAACACTTTTGCAATGATAAATCAACTTATCAGATTGTTCCACTGACTTCTTCCGAATAAAAAAAGTGGTTCAACAACATTAATTTCGAGAATATGTGTAATGCTTAAAATTCTATGTATATTACATGCTAAGAGCAATTCTCTTCAATAAAAATAGATCCTATAGATATGGAGGAAATATAGAACTCAAGAGTTGGATACATCCTCCTAAAAATATATGCTTAAAAATGCTACAACTCATATATGTAACTAGGTAGACCATCAATTTTAAGCATACGGATTACCATATTATATGTTTCACAATTGAACAAACATGATACAAATGGTAAAAATGCAACTTAAAATGCATATAACATATTACCTTTAGCTACCTTGTGGAGTGGGACGGTCTAATAAAAAGATCTCAATGTAGTCTAAATTTTGATAACTTCAGATCCTTTTCTGTAGGTTGCATGTTGACATTTTAGCTACTATTAACGTTCAACATCGTAAGCATCATATCAAAAGCATGATCAGGTGCAAGTGAAAATTTATTTCTTAACTTCGCTCTATTGCACAATTTTTTTTAATGAAGGAATGTAACATTTTTAAATGTACAAGTAGCCCCCTAATTATAAATGTGGCGTGCAACATATTCATAACTTAGGCTGTAATAGACACGACTTTGTAGGCTCTTTAGGACGAACTGCTCTAATACAAATCTACAAATTCTCTATTGGGATTCTTGATTGTACCACTATGAAATACACATAATAAAGACTCGGCAAAGCCTAGAATCAACCTAGATCTCACCAATAACCATAGAGTATAAGGTGGTTCTATTGGGTAGATCTACTAGTTGAATACATGTACCTGGAGCATGAAATGCAACTTCAACCATATGTAAAATGAGAGCTAAGTTAAACCAAATACCAATATATAAAAGCTAGAGACCACCATTGCTTGAAATTGTGGAGTCGTGCATGTCACATTATTTTCTTTACTTTTTGTACTTTATAACCGTATAAGACATATAATACAAATGACTAGCTGATCAGCAGCAAAAGAGGATGACCCATGATAAGAATTATTGATGTCCTCATATTTACTCAAATTGGGATCCACCCATGATAGGCTTTCTCCCCTGAGCAGCCACTTATAATTATACAGATTGTTTCACTTAGATTTTTAATATTTGAGATTGTTTTTTTGATGTTCATAACTCTTTAGAGATTTTTCTTTTGATGTTCATAACTCGTTTGTGATTGTTCTTTTGATCTTCATAACTAGTTTGTGATTGATGTTTTTTGGTTATAATCCTTGTTTAGATTTGGAACTATGTACTAGTAGTAAAAGACATATGAATATGTACTTACGACAATAACAATGACATGGGAACCAAATGTGACATGAACATGTAATACTTAGTAACTTATATGACTCAGTAAGCATTTTGACATCTCATATTGAAGCACATATCAAGCGAAGACATTTAGCAATTATCCAAGAGTTTTGAACTCTATATGGTAATGAAATACTCACTAAATAATATGAAATACAAGGTAAACATTAAAAGTGAACCAATGAAGAACGTGGACATATTCGACTTAAGGACGGATACAAATTGCAAGTACATATAAATGTACAATAGAGCAAGTAGTAATCATGTGAGGTAACATTATAGTCTTACACAATGGGATTAATAACCAAGAAAAGAAATATATGAAGATGTGACAAGATGACATATCTATAAACAATTAAAGAAAGTTGGCATTATATTAGCAGATTGTATGACGTGTAATATACGATCATTTTAATTTATATAAGGGAAATCCGTGTATGGGGTACTTTGACGATGAAAAAATATGAAACGCATGCTTGGTAAAGTAAGCATGTACATGTAGTAACAAACTCATATTAGAGTACTCACTTCTATGCTCTACGGAGTAGGAACTGCAAGTATGGATCAATCACTACAAAGGACAGTTAGAAAGCATATTTTTTGTAATGCAAGTATTGGGTTGATGCCAAAGAAAAAAAAATTGAATAGTCTTACATGCCTCAATTTCCAATTTGTATAGCTTACAAAATGTCAACCTGTCATTTAACGTCATTGTCTTCATCTACAACAACCAATCATTAAGGCTAATAATATCAACTTACCAACCAACTCGAGACATTTTATCTCATCAAAACAGTAGCCATCCCTTAATCTTTTTAATTGATTGTTTCCTTGCACAAATTGAAACAACCCTAAAAATTAATAAGATCAAGACTTAGGGTGTCAATAAGGCTTGCGATTAAACCAAGGTACACACAGATTGATACGCGTACGATCAAGTCAACTAACTTTTGTAGTTAGTTGGGCTTGTAAAGGTTGGAAGCAACAAAGTAAGGCTAGCAAAAATGAAGATTTAATCGAAGGAATCTTTAGCGGACTTAAAAGAAGAAATTTTATGTTTTGACGGTCCAGGGGTAAAATGGTCATTTCCAAGCCAAGGGTAATATTGTAATTACCCTGAGGAATTAATAAATTAATAATTTAATTTAATTAAAGCTTTTCAAATTTGGGGAGACTCAGAGTGACCCATTTCGCAAATGGGTTTCCACTCGGGTTCGAACCCCACTCGGAGAAAGGAATTGATGATTTAATCATCAATTAAAATCCATTCATTAAGGGTAAAATGGTTCTTTCACGTATTAATTAAAGTAAATCAGAGTTTTGTTAAGTTAATTAAATCCTATTTTGACTAAGTCTTGAATTTAGTCTCCTAATCCTAATAACTCTCCCCCCCTCACGTTTCTCAAATCTCTCACGTTCTCAATCTGTCTCTCATGTTATTCTGCCAAACACAACAAAAACTAGAAAATACATCAAGAGTTATTCACACTTGAAGAACTCAAAAGGATTTTTAAGTAAAAGACAAAATAATCAGAACGTCAAGGCTAAGAGAGGTTTGTCGAGTGGGGTGTATGTTGAACTGAATTGGGCGTGGTTTGGAGGAGCTTCTGGGCGGCAAATTCAAACTTGAACAACATCAAAAGGTATGAGTATCTGTCCTGGAATTGTTTCTCTAAGAGTATCCTTCGAACGTTTCTCAAGCTCTTGAAAACTAAGGTTGTTCCCATTTGTATGTCCTTTTCCTTAGCTCCCAAACGAATTTGTAGGATGGGTATGTTGTACTGCTAGACTTAGGCATGATTGACGTATTTATATTAAGTTTAAACATGTTTTATGTGAGGGAAATTACGAAAATGATATTCGAAGTGTAACAAAAAATTGGTGTTGTGTGTGCATCGTGGGCAGTGGCTTTAGCCACTGTTTTGGGTGGAATGTTCACGTGTTTTTGGTGTATTTTATGTGTGTAATGTGTGTGCAATGTGGTGTTCATTATAATTAATAATGTTGGGTTGAATAACACTCTTTTAGCTAAGTAAACTCATGAAAGAGGTGACTAAAAATGAGTGAAGAATGAAAAGAAAAAAATTTAAAGATTGCATACTCTCCCATAAGGTTAAATTTTGGGTTTTTAAAAAGCGAAATAAATAAGTGAGGTCAATGGGAATTGAACCTAAGACCTCACATGTTGAGAAGGCTGAAAAATAAGAGAAAACATGAAGGAGCTAAGGGGAATCGAACCCCTTAGCTACTGGTTTCGTGAGGCAAAGAAAAAGGAAAATGGGGGCTGGTGGTAATTCGATCCTAGCTCCTGTTTTCGCAAAAAAATAAGGGCAATGCGGTTGGGGGAAATCTAACTCGCAACCTATGGGGAGAAGGAGAAAAAATAAGTCAACAAGTAAATGGGAGGCGTGGGATTCAAACCCATGACCTCCCTGTATGCGCGAAGGGAGATGAACTAATGAAAAAATAAAATGCGAGGCGTGGGGATCAAACCCACGACCTTCCAAAAATCATATTGTTAGGAAAGAGTTGTTCTTTACCATGCATGTCCTTGGTGTGTGCTTGCATGTACCCATACTTAGTACAAGTGTGTGCTAACCCTATAAATCTATACTATTTTAGGTGCAGACACAGGTGGTCGATAGAGTTGCAGGATCTTTGTTGCAGCTATCTGGACGTCAGTATTCATCCGGAGTTTAGTAGGTCCTCATGCTTTCGAGGAAGCTACTGTTTAGTATTCTAGCGTAGTTTTAGATTTGAGTTAGTGGAGCATGTTCCACAAGAGTTTCTTTCCTGTTTTGATTCAGACTTTCTATTGGGCCATTTTAGCAATTATACAATTAAGACTCAATGAACTATTTCTTTTAGTTGTTTATTTCTTTAATATTAGATGATTGATGATGAACGATTATAAAATGTTAAGAATGTTTAGAAAGCATGTTTAAATAACAAAAAGTTTCAAATTTTCCATTAAAATTAACATATGTAAAGCAGGTATGACGTAAGTAGGCTTGTTTGCGACCTCTAAGAGGTCAACGACACCGGTCTCGTCTAGGGTTTAGATTCCAGTCGTGACACAAATTCTGTCTTTTATAGTTAATTCGGAACAACCTTTCCATGAAATGTCCAGTTATTTTACCAAAACATTAATTTAATGGTGCATCACCATAGCTTATAAATCTGACCTTAAAACTTTCCGCAATCATTCTCTAAGTACCTCTATGACCTCCCATAAAAAAATCAATACAATAACAGTCTTCAACACTAAAAAATAATCAAAGACATGAATTTGTGGTTTCAAATTACCATCCCTTGAGTTGTAATAAAAAAGTAAGTCACAAATTCTTAAGTAAACAAATAATTAAATGTTTTGGCAAAGGCGTTACCTTGGCTATCTATATATTTTATTCTCCTTCAACTACTATTTTTATAACCTTCTCTTATTCTTTGAAAGAGAGTGACAGAACCCTGGCTTCCAACACATATATCTACCTCTAGTTCACTCCCTTTGAAGAACTATCTAATATACTTGAAACAATAGAGGAGAGAAGGTGATCTAGTGAGTGCTTTGGAAGAAACTAGGTGAAAATAGTTAGAACCCTTAATGGGAAAATTGGGTGGTTGCTTCATCTTAAGAGAAAGTAAGAAACATATGAATTTGAGAGCTTAAAATTTTGATAAGAGAAAAATGAGATATTTATGTAACATTTTTGAAGTTAATAGGTTTATCTTTTGCCACCTTTCTTATACTTCATCTGCAACAACACATTTAATTAGGTGATGCACCTACTTATCCACTAAAATTATTTCTTGTGGACTTGAAAAGAATGGGCCTTGGCTGTCTATTTTTCCATTATATTTTTAAACAACTCGGGTCAAATATAGGTAGTGTACTTGGCCCAATAACATGGTCAAATGAGTCTTAGTAGGTGATAAACCTACTTGGTCCTTTAGCATGTCAATAAGTCAATGTAGGTGATTCACCTACTTGTCACCTACTAGCTTAGTGAAGTCAAGAAAGCACTTCAACATTTTATTGCATTTATAGGCAAGAATACCTTTAACTTAACTTAAAACTTATATACACTATGTCAATTTTAACTCTAGACTCAACTACCACCTTATTATTTCATGTTTAAATACTTCCATTGACGTCAACTTAATTGTCTCCCATAAAAATATATGGGCTGTTCACTTAAAACCTATTCTATTGTCACTACTCGCATAGGAAACCGAGTTCATAATTATACCGCAAGGAAATTTATAAGTGTATCATAAATAGAACAAGTACACTTAATGGGTTGTTACACTTAAAATAATTATTTGTCATTCCATAGTATTGTTAGCTTCACTACTAGTGTATTATTATAATTTGGGCATCATAATTTGATAACTCGGGTCATGACAAATCATTTATTTAAAATAATAAAATTTATCTTTTAATTTTCAATTATAAGCAAATACATTATTTTGATTAGTATTAGTACAAAAATGGAATATTGATTTACTTTCAAACTAATTTAGGAAAATATTTTACTTATCTTCAAGTAATAGGTTGTTGTATATCATATATTAATAAAGACAAAATTAGGTAGGATTTAGTTTTTGATATATTTGAAAGTAGATTAAAGTTTTTACTAAATATAATTTCTTCCAAAATTGGTTAAAATAGTAATGAAATTTTATAAGAAACCTATTTTCTATAAACTTATGACCATGTATTATGGATACTACTTATTCAAACTTCAACAACACTTATTCTTTTCCTTATATGAAAAGATCGACTCAAATATTTGGCTAGTATTAGACCACATCAAAAAACAACATCAAGTTCAAGATAATATACTCTCATTTAAATTTATTCCAAAACAATTAATGTTTATATTAAGAAATTCTATAATTCAAACTACCCAAACATTATAGAATTCAAATTTTTTATTTATATATACAAGGGTCAATGTTAGGCAAAGACAACTACAAATACAAGAACAACAACAAAGACATTATATAACAAACACATATATTCTCATATTCCTCTTCTTTAGCATGCCTAGAAAAAAAGTAATATTAGCTTTGATTTAAAAGTCTCATACAAGAAAAGACTCATAGGGTTGTTGAAAAAGGCAGAACAACTCAGCACTCTTTGTGACATTGAAATGGCTCTCATCGTATATAGTCCTTATAGTGTTGAACCTAAGGTGTTTCCCAATCTTGTTGCAGCAATCAATACTTTTCAAAAGTTTAAAGAATTGGAATTATTGGGGAGATCAAAAAATATGGTCACAAAGGAAGAATTCACTAGGAAAAGAATCAAGAAGTTGCAAAAAAACTACTAAAGATAAGAAAGGAAAATAGGATCAAAGAAATTACAAATGAGATGCATGAAGTGTTGAATGGAAGAAGAACCTTATTAAGAAGAACATTCTATTAATACGTAAAATAATGAAAAAGAATGATGGTGACGAGGGGTCTACATCAAATGCCCCTCAGTCAAATCCTTCAATAACAATGACATCTATGGTGTCTTCCCCAATTATAGATCCTCCATTTACTGCTATGACACCACAAATGGATCCTTTAGCTGAGATCCCCTCAATGAGTGCATCAATTCAAATGAATAACTACCAAAACTCTACTGACATTCCACAAAGTCCATCATTTATTGATTTCATCAACTTGAATGATGATGATTTTGTCACTTTGTTGGATTACCTTTCTCTAAACAATGCTAATGATCAAGATTCAAACCCCTCCAATAACAAGTAAAGTCTTTGGGCTAGTATATCTCTTCTTTTTAGTATTGTTTTATGTGTTCATGTTGTCCCCTACAAAATTTGTATCTTTTAGGTTTTGTATGTTTAAGTGTGTCATAGGATTCTCTATGTCAGTTTTATTTTTAATTATAATAAGAGTCATATGTATGTCGTGTTCGATGAATTATTTTTTAAAATTTTTTATTTCAGTCACTTATTAAATTTCTGAAAATTTACATATTTACTAGATTGTGATTTATTTAATTATTCATTTTTTTTATTGATGTTGTTACAAAAATGTTTTTTTTTGCATGATTTTCCAAGAAAACCTTTTGCACTTTAAAATTTAAATAAATTGATTTATGTATTGAATAAATTTTCACTCTCAGCTTTTCAAGATGAATAAACCATACATCTAAAATTGAGTATGAATTAATTATCAAGAAGTCCTACAAAATAAATATTTTGAAATAATAAGGTGAAATAAAAGATACATTATTATTATTTTACTTAGTAAGTTAAAAAATTCCATATCTTTTGGGTTAATTTGATTGTTTATAATTAATTTTTCTATTCCAACAATTTTAAATAGTATCACCACATATGTTCATTGGTTAAATTTTTCTCATTTTTTTCTACTTTTGTTATGTCAAGAAGTTTTTTTCCACACGTAACTCGATTGGAAATTATTAACGTAGTCTGAAATAAATATTCTTCTTTACTTAACATTTGAAACATATAGATATTCAAAAAGGACTAAGGGTCTTGTAACACGTTGGTGCATATCAAATACTAGTTTTTGGGTATTTTCGTTTCACATTTTACCCTAATAATTCACAAAATTTCTACATGCATAATTGTCAAGACTTAGGGGTACATCCTAGATTTAACATGACGCATAGAACCCCAAAGAATTCCATACAAGACATTTAACTCTCATTACATGAGAAATAGAACAATAAAAGTGAAACAAGATTTCAAAGTCCAAACATTTTATTAATGAAAAACAGAATTCTAGAAACCTTGTCACATCGTAACCATCTAATTCAATACAATAAAATTCAGCCTAGCCTATACGTCATGTCCCAAAAAAAATAAAAATACACGAAACAAACTTGATACAATGAAACTTTTTTCTCGGAGGATTAGAACTCAGGAAAGCTTAGAAATCCAAAAAATTAAACAATTAGCTATGAAACTGATGACAATGACTTAAAACAAGAAAAGATCAATTAACCCTTAACTTATAGTACACTACCACATGACCATATGAGGTTGCAAGAATCGTACCACGAGGCAGGGTTCTCCCTTTGGTTCTTGGACGAGTGGCTACGGTTCAAACCCTTTCTCGCCTTACAACTATCTTAGGATCATGACCCTTCCAATAGTTGTTGTAGACTTCACGAGTCATCTTTAGGAAGGGTCCTTGTTCGGTGCTGAGTATCCTAGATACTGCGTATCCCTCCACAAACCTCTCCATGAATCATGGTCCTCACCACGAATCTTTATGGTGGTCATGTGAGGTGAGGTAGTTCTTGGTGATGTCTTCCCAATCTTCCTCCCTTTTTGGATGTTGCCCTCTCAATTAGCCCTAGTTTTGCCTTCTAGATTCTGAGGTGTTTCATTATCTCCCTCTGGGGAAAACGTGTCCTCGGGTAAGATTCTAGACATTTCTAATGGAAAAACCTCAAGACTAGCAACCCTTCATGCATGAAACATATAAAAATTTCCACAACTGAGGATGAAACATTAACTCCAAGCTAAACATACTCAATGTACTATAATGAAAGTACGTGAAACACCTGACAAACCAAAATTTAAGAAATTTTAAAATTCCTCATCTTTAACAAACCAAAATGTAAGAAATTTTAAAATTCCTCATCTTCAAAGAGGCGCTTCCTTCTCCAAGCAAAAAGTATGCAAAACACAATTATATCATCTCCTGAAGTCTATAGGGAACTCACACTCAAAATCATAGCTAAAACATGTTCATCATATCATCTTCTGGAGTCTATAGGGAATTCACACTCATTGCACAACATGATGAGGATAATCAATCATGTAAACTTATTTTCTTCAAAACACAAATTTTTCATGAAAATGCATAACATAAGGAAATCATGGGAACACATAAAACACATGAATCTGAAACATAGCACAAGTCAAGAGGAACTCATCACCTCAAGCTAGATTAAAAGTAGAAGGAAAAAGTATGGATATTGGGACATCATATCAGCCTTGACCTCAAAGTAGCACCCAGCACGATATGATTTCCTTCATAGCGCTTTGGCACACGCTACTTCTTGTTTCTCAATTCCTAAACTTTTCTCTCAAAAATCTTAACCAGGACTTCCTCACGTGAATGGTTTTTCTTCATCTTCAACTCATATCTTTGAGCTGGATGTCGTAGTATTTGCTTTGAAGATATGACGTCGTTATTTGTATAGTGTTCATGTAGATGTATTCATTGATTATAAGTCTTCGGTATGTATTTTCTCTAAAAGATCTCAATCTTAGACAAATGAGGTGGTTATAATTACTTAAGGATTTTGACATGAGTATTCTTTACAACCCAGTTAAGGCTAATATTGTTTCTGATGCCTTGAGCAGGTTGTCTATGGCTAGTACTGCCTACTTTGAGATAGATAAGAATGAACTTGCAAAGGTTGGGCATAGACTTGAACGCTTGGGAGTTCATTTATTGGATTCCACAGATAGAAGAGGAGTGGTGATTAATGGGGCTAGATCTTCGTTAGTGTCAAAAGTTAAAAAAAAATGTAGGATCAAGAACCAATATTTTAGGAATTAAAGACAAATGTTTATAAGAAAAAAGTAATGGATTTTTAACAAGGGAGAGATGACATATTAAGGTATCAAGTTAGATTATGTGTAGCAAGAGTGCTGAACTAAAATAATGCATCATAAAGGAAGTTCATAGCTCTAGATATTTCATTCATCCGGGTTCCACAAAGATGTATCACGATTTAATAGAAGTATTGGATGAGTAGTATGAAGGGCATTTTATGATTTATGTCTAAGTGTTCGAATTTCCAACAACTTAAAGTAGAGGACCAATGGCCTTGTAGTATGGCCTAGAATATAGAACTTCCAGAATGGAAGTGAGAGATCATTGATCCTGATTTTATCCTAGCTTTACCAAGATCTTGCACGCAACATGATTCAGTTTGGGAGATTCTTGATAGAATGACAAAATTAACCCACTTTTTTCCAGTAAAGACTACCATTCACCAGAGGACTATGCCAAGCTGTATCTTCAAGAAGTGGTTAGACTTCATGCAGTTTTTCTCACTATTATTCAGACAGAGATGAGAAATTTACTACACAATTTTGTATGTTATTCAAACAAGGCTCGAGTTCAAAGGTTAACTTATGTACTCGCCTTCATTCTTAGATAAATGGTCAAGTAGAGCACACTATTCATACCTTAGAGGATATGTCAATGGCTTATGTGATTTATTTCAAAGGTAATTGTAATGATCACCTACCTCTTATTGAATTTGTTTACAATAATAGTTAGCACTATACAAATGGCTTATTATGAAGCTCTTTATGAAAGAAGATACAAATCTCATATTAGATGGTTTTGAATTTAGTCAAGCAGGGTTGATAGGACCTCATTTAGATAATGAAGCTATGGAGATGCTGAAAGTGATTCAAGAGAGGTTCAAAATGACATAGAGTCCAATCCTACACCTATGTAAGAAGAATGGATTTAGACTTTGAAGCAGATGATTGGGTATATTTGAAAGTTTCACCCATTAAAGGTGCTATGGTATTTTGTAAGAAGGAGAAGCTTGGTCCTCAATATATCGACCCTTATAAAAATAGGTAATGTATTTTATGAGTGACCTACCAATAGAGTTATCCATAGTTCATGCAGCAGTTCACATCTCCATGTTGAAGAAGTTCATGGGCGATCCTTCATTAATCATAAAAATTGAAGATATTGGGATCAATTATATCTTACCTTATGAGGTGATTCTTGTCCAGATTCTACATCGCCATGTTTGCAGGTCGAGGACTAAGACAGTAGAATCACTCAAATTTCTTGTTATGATTATAATATGGATTTGCAAAAAGTTAATTCAATTATCAACCAAGCAGTAGGTGACATCTGAATGTGTACAACAGGATGTACTAAACAAAATTTTTGACATATAACTTATTAAAATCTCACAACATAATTGTGTGAGCTCTTGAACTCACAAATATGAAAAAATGTAATAAAGACGATCTTTCTTTCTAAGCAATAAAGAAGAAAAAGACATGTTACTGCATATATTTTCAAAAAAGATAGTCTTTCAGGTTGTTTTTAAATTTAAGGTTCACAAAATTTGTTGAAAGAAGCTAAACTAAAGAGTTGTTACTTATTTATGAAAAAAACACTAAAAACATAATCAAAGGGGAATGAGTTATCACTACAAAAAATGATCTTTAACGATAATTAATAGCTTAATTATCGATAAATATGTATTCTAAGAGGAAATTGATACTCCGTGTAAATGTCCATGAAGTCTATAGCAACACTGAATCAAATGACAATTTATTAATGTCGGTAAAGGCTATAGTACTCTTTGTGGAGGTGCATACTTATTACCGAAAACTAATATTTTCTATAGTGTATTTTGAAATTTGTTAGTTTCAAAAACAATTTGATCTCTTCTATGCCTAAAAAGAAGAAAACAAGAAATATAAAAAATTAGTTAACTTGCAATAAAAAATATGGACTAATTGTCTCTATATAAATATTCTAGGAATAGTGCAATGATATACAAATGTTTGTACCCAAGAAAAAACAGTGAGAATAATATACTAATTGTGGATAGAAAGAGAGAAATCATTTTACTTCTTTTAACAAACCTCATCATTTGTTCTGCATTAGTTATCAAATATATGTTGTTAGGTGCTATCAAATATAGCACAACCCTATAAATTTTCGTCATCCTCACTGGTCTGTTAAACATAACTAAAAAATGTCATCAAAATTGCAAAAATAAGTTGAAATAGATACATCAATCACTATGTTTTATAGTAAAAAAATTAAGCTTAATGAAATAGGAGAAAGAAAACTTTGAGAAATGAAACACACTTCATAATAATCTTAATTAATGTATATGAATTCAACAAATAAAAACATACAAAGATTCATGGTAGAAATAAACTATTAAATGTAATAAATTGAACCATCAACTATTTCAGCAGCGTATTAAATTGTGAAATAAATTTTCTTTGTTTATATGAAGAAACCTTTAGAAAGGGACAAAAGAGAGGATCAATTTTCAGTCATCCTTGCTGAAACTTCACATAGTTAAAAAAAGTCATCAAAATAAGGGGAAAATTGTCAAAATTCCATCAATCACTTGACTTATAGTTAAGATTATGCTGCATGAAAACTTTCAAGACTAAGAATCTTTGGTCTTTCCTTACACTGGAATGTCACAATAGAGTAGTCTTTATCTTACCAATTAAGGACACTCACATTAGGCCTCTTTTTTTCATTCAATCCTTCACCAAAAGCACATTAATAATCTTGGTATGCAAACGTTAGTTAGTGATTGTCTTCTCTCGGTATATGAGAGACCCTTGAAATTTCTTAATTTATCGCTACATCTAAGTACAATATACAATAGTTGCTTCATCATAGACAACTCTTTCGGATCATTAATTTATCTCCCATTTCCTCACCTAGCTGTTGTTAGGCTTTATGAGTACACACATTAACATTAACCACATTGCATTTGAAATTTGTGAGGACAGTGCTCACCTGAGATAATAGTCCCACTCTACCATTCGGGCTATTCACTCAAGCACGATCATTAGTTGTTTTAGAGATTTTCCTGGAATGATATAAAAAGGAGAAAGACAATTCAAAATAAGATAACTCAGACACATCAGGCACCTCAAATGTATACTCAGAAAATTTAATTTTGTACATCATCCAGTAGAAGAACATAAATGGTTTCTAGTGATCTCGAGAACATGTTGAGTTTTACCTTCAGCTTGTCCAGGCTTGTGCTTTCTTTAAGTTGACATAACTACACCCCTGCTTTACATTTAACTATTATAGCTTCTTAGTGCAGCGATTATTGAAATGTGCACGATACATTATATCATATTTGTAAACATTTCTAAATATGCAAAATGTAATTCCAGGGAACTGAAGATCATGATAACTGTGAATTTTTTCATATAGTCTTTTTATTTTTTATTTGGAACTTGCTAGATCATCCTTTACTCTATTGTTTCACTAAAATGAAACTGTAGAAACTTAGTATTGAAGAAACTAACAACTGTTAATTTTAGCTAAAGCCTAATAAAATAGAATAACATGTGTTCTGCAGTAAAAATAAATATATATATGCTCACTTGTTTTAGTTCTCATAGGCAAATGAACTTTTTAAAAACTCAGAAAGGTCTATTGGTATGAGAAATTTGACATCACTAAAATCAGAGTGGCGCATGGCTTTCTCAAGATCTCATCACATCCCCAATTACTAAACACAAAAAATCTGTGTGTGAAAGTGAGAGAGAAACAATAGCTGAGATCTCATGAAAATGATATTATAATTCACACCTAAAGGAAAATAGAAAATCACTTATAAACTGACAAACCTATGTAATCATAACAACACTAAATAGAGTCCTCGTAGCCTCTCATATTTCTCGACAATAATTCAAAAAGACGAAATATCAAATTCGAATACAATCAACTGATATCAAGAGGTTAAAGCTAAAGTTGTTTCAAGTTATCTAACAGAAAACACATATAAAATTAGCTATTTTTCAGGAACGTTGAGGAAACAACAAAATATGAATAACCACATACTATCTTTGCCAGTTAATTCCATTTATCCTATTGATTGTTCTCACTACCGAGTGACTGTTTCTTGAACTCTTCAAAAATTACAACGCGTATGAACTGCATTCTCCAAAAGTAATGTATTTTTGAAGAATTCGACACGGATGTGTTAACGTAAATGAAAAGTCCGAACAACTTTGCCAAGTGAGACTATATCATTATCTGAGAATCCAAACTTATTTGTCTTTTTCAGTACTAAAATTTTCAAATGAGGAAGATATATTTTTCTACTGGAAAACATAAGCACATTGAAGGAAATGAGGAAATAGTAAAATCTATGTCACATTAAATTTCAATCAATATAAATTCAAAAGTCAGGGGACAGAACCAAATCTTAACTGTAGGAAGTTAAGAAGACACACTTTTTGTTGTTTTTGATGGTATGAATGGTTTGAGTTTCAGACCTGCGCTAAGATTGGAACCCAACAACTTTTGCTTTCATTTCTTCCATGAGTAATAACTTGTCGAGTTCCTCTAGCAAATCTTGTCTATCCCTCACCAGCATCATCATGTTCCGACATTGCATCATTTAATTTCTTGAATCTTAACCATCCTATAAAATTCTTTTCAAATATCTTCACTTTTTCATCTCTATCATATAGTACCTACAAATATTTGGAGTTTCCTATTTGAATATGTATAATGTATTCTGCATATTTATTTGATTATAACATAAAATTTTATTGTCAATCAATGCTTCGAGAAGAACATGTATAGGTCCATTTTTATCCAGTTCCTCCCATCCTTAAAAAAGATCATTTTAAGTGACATATCAAGAATCACATTAATTAAGAAAAGCTAAAAAAATTAGCGGTGTGTCATAAAGAAGAAGGGTGAAACAAATAAAATCAAAAGCTAAACATGCATGAGTAAATAAAACCCAGCTAGAAACATAAAATTACAAAATTCTACCATAAACTATTTAAAAAGCAGAAAATGCACAATAAAAGAAGCACAAAACAAAATACCCAACATATTGTGACTATCAAAAATGTAAACTTGCCAAGGAAAAAATATAGAAGTGAGAATAATAATAAGGGGAACGAACACCAATTTTCAAGCATCTCTGAATATGAATCACACAAAACTAGAAACATCATTAACAAAATCATAGCAAAATCGAAAAAATGTAATAAATACCGCTGAAGAACTGAAAACCAATATTCATTTGAGATTGATTGATAAAAGTAGGTATATTTATGATCATCACAAACAATAAACATAAACAATTGAAGAGGAAAAACAGATGCCAGAAAAAAATGCTAAAAAGACATAAAAATTTCAAGGCTCGGAAGAGAAAGTAATAAAAGATTGTATGGAGGAATGGTCTGGTGGAACGTTATACTTGTATAAATTTGTATTCTTGACCATTCTACTTAAATATTTATCAATTGAGCCCTTAGACTCAACGAATGTCAAAATTTTAATCCCCCTTCGCGTTGTCTGAGCTTCAAACGCTCAACAAAAGTGACATGTCGTCATCCACATCAGATTTCGAATGACACATCATTAATTATTTATTTTTAAGAAAATATTTTGTCTCTTCTTTCCTCTTTCATTCTTCTTTAACCATGTCTCCATTTTTTACATTAGATGTCACTATCACAATCATCATCTTCACCGTTAGCACCACTTTCTTATATCACAAAAATCACCATTAATTTTTATGTTTTCATCATTCACAAATTTAAGTTATAATAATTATTCAAACTTTATTCATCACTTGAAACTTCATAAACATCTTTTATCCATTAATGCAAATTTTGTCGCCATTAAAATATCTCAATATATCCAAATATTGATTTAACAATTATTTTTACCCCATCAAAAATTTCAAATTTATTACGTCACAAATTTGTAGAAATGAGGATTAAAAACTAAGTGAAGGACACCATATTATAAACCAAAGAAAAAAAATATATTTTGAAGGTGCCGCAGCCACACCACCCGATCTGGCTGTCGCTTCGACACAATCACGAAACTACCAACGTCGACGCCATACCACTATATCTGGACAAGATCTCTTCAATGTTGTAAATAGATCCTCAAACCTAGCCATCGCCTCCGAACTTTCTCCGACGAGCACCACTACTATCGTCCTCTCCCTTTAGAGGCGAAAAAACGGAGTCAAGAAGGTTTCAATGTCAAGATCTGATGACAAGAGTATAGAAGATAAACAAAGAATTGGGCACAGAGATGGTTGTTGTTGAAGTGGAATATGGTAAATAAGATGTGATCTTCTTAATTATTTTTTAATTTTTGTATTATTTTATATTTTTATTAACATTTTTAAAAATGAAATATAGTACTCACTCGCCTTAAGGAGTGTGTAATCACACACTTTTGCCAACTCATCCATCTTAAAGCCACATAAGTGTGGTCAATGGTCAGAAGGGTTCGATAAATTATGTTTTATTGAGTCTAAGGATCAAGATGACAAATAGATAAGTCGAAGGGGTTCAAAATACAAACCGATAGAAGTACAAAGGTCTACTGACCATTTCACTAATTCCAAAATCAAACTATCAAAGGAAACAGATGGTTTGAGTTTCTTACACGTGGATATAAAAGGATTATGGAAATGATGATTAGGCTAGTTGGAGCAAAAAATTAAAGCATTCACGGTACACTTTAGACTGCTTTTTGTACTATTATATGATGCCATGTTCGTCCTCTCTTACTCTCTTATATATAAAGGTAATATCAACAAATTATGATTTTAAGGATCATCCATTATAAAAGCATCTTACTCTATGAGGATATGTGAAAGTATGCTTTTATGATCAAACAAATATGTAGTTTTTTAATTCATTGAGATTAGTTGCGGAGATAGATTTTTTTGATTAGGGGGTTCAAAATCTGAGAAGTTGAACCGTGTATTAGTACAAGGGGGTCAAACATCTATTATACATATTTAAAAAATAATTTAATCATGTATAAATAATAATATTTTCCGTCGAAGAGGATTCGAATGAACCCTAAGTATGCTACTTCCGTCCTTAAAAGAACCTTATCTTATGCCACCTCCTTTGTTCTCATCTTGGAAACTTAGTCATCTAAAATATGAACTGGAATTTCCTCAAATCTATCCTTATTTCCATCATTTTCATTTGGTAGAATCAATGAGGATCAGCCATGCACTTCTTCAACATGGAGACATAAAATATAGGACGAACCAGTACTAAACTTGTGGTAGCTCTAATTCATAAGCTACATCGCCAACTCTCTTTGATATTCATAAGACCACTGTACTGGGGACTAACTTTCTCCTTCTTACCAGACCTCATAATAACTTTCACGGGTGAAACATTCAGATAAACCCAATCCTCCATTTCAAACTCCTACGATCTTCTTCTAGCATCTTTGTAGAACTTTTTGGAGAATCTATGCCGCTTTCAATCTCTCTTGAATCACCTTTACCTTCTTCATGGCTTCGTGAAATAGATTTTGTCCTATCACCCTGGTTTACCAACTTAGAACAACCTAATAAGAGATCTGCATCTTCTCCTACAAAGATCTTCAAATAAAGCCATTTTGATGCTCGAATGGAAGCTGTTATTATTAGCGAACTCATTGAGAGATAAGTGATCATCCCAATTCCCCTTGAAAAATCACACAATCCCTAAAAATATCTTCTAAGGTATGGATATTACGCTCTTCTTTCCGATATGTATGATAATGGAAAGAAGTTCTTAAGTTTACCTTTGAACCCATACCTTTTTGAAAGACTTCCAAAACTTATATGTAAATTGTGCACCTCTATATAATATTATCGACACTAGGACTCCATGAATTCTCCCAACAGCCTGAATGTATAATTTCACATAATCCTCTGCCAAATGAGTGATTTTTACGGGCAAGAAGTGGGTGGATTTTTGTCATTCTATCTAGAATCATCCAAATTGAATCATTCTGACTGCGAAACCTTGGCAAGCCTGTGATGAAGTCCATAGTATTCATATCCCACTTCCATTCTAGAATTTCCATATCCTGAGCCAACACTACATGCCTTGGTTTTTTACTTTCACTTGTTTGCAATTCAGGCACTTGACAACAAACTCAACAATGTCTTTCTTCATACCTTCACACTAATAAACCTATATCAAATCTCGGTATATCGTGGTGGAACCTGGATGAATGGATTATCTGCAGTTATGAGACTCCTCCTTGATCCTCTCTTGGAGTCCATCCACCCTAGCTACAAACAATCTACCCTAATACTTTTACACACCATCTTCTCCTTGTTAAAAAACTAATACTCTTTGCTTATGAACATTAGGTCTTTGTCTTTCTTCTCTTTCATTTCTGACACTAATGATGACTCAACCCCATTGGTCACCACTATCCGTCCTTCTGTAGAATCCATAAGTGTGACTTACGGCATGCAAGTATGTGTACCTCTTTGGCTGACTCCTTCTTTTTTCCTCAACATGGGCGGTACTTCCTATTTATAACTTACTTGAAACATCAGGAACCACATTAGCTTTACATGGGTGGTACTTTCCATATCTAACTTTCTTAAAACATCAACAACCACATTAGCCTTAATTAGGTGGTAAAGAATACTCATGTCATAATCCGTGAGTAACTCTAACTACCTCCTATGTTTGAGATTTAGCTCCTTCTAGGTAAACACATATCATAGGATCTTATCGTTAGTGAATATGTAAACAATGGAGACATTATCTATATGGGGTCAAGTGTGAAATTTATACAGATCATTATAGTTTACAATATGTCTTTACTCAGAAAGATTTGAATTTGAGGCAGAGGAGGTGGATGGAACTATTGAAGACTATGATATTACTATTTTGTATCACCTTGGAAAAGCTAATGTTGTGACAGATGCTTTAAGTAGAAAAGCAGGGAGCATGGGTAGTTTATCCCACTTACAAGTTTCTAGACGCCCATTGCCTAGAGAGGTTCAGACTCTGGCTAATGCCTTTATGAGGCTGGAAGTACTGGAGGAAGGAGGATTTTTGGCTTGTGTGGAGGCAAAATCTTCTTTTCTTGACAAGATTAAGGGAAATCAGCTTTGCTTCAATCTCCAAGAGCAGATTTGCCGCTTTGTGAAAGGATTGAGGTGAGATTTGCAGATTCCAGCCTTACAGGTAGCTGCTACAGCAAAATCGTTTCAGGAAGTGGTTGATTTTGTGATAGAGGTAGAGGGGGTGAAGCCAGAAGACTTCACCACAACATCGACATTTAAAAAGTTTCGTAAGGGAGGTAAGTTTAGTGGTTCTTAATCAAGAGGGCATAGTTCAGGAGGTTATCCAGCCCGTGCTATTCAGTCTTCATTGCAGGCTTCAACTGGGGGTCCATCGCAGACCAGTCAGCCTTTTTTTGAGTTTGGAGGCTATCTCCAGACTTCGTCATTTTCACAGAGACCTATACTTGACTCCAGGACTTGTCAAAAATAGAGTTACATATCCCCAGTAGTTAGAGGTAGAGGTGTTCATGGTAGAGGCCACCATTCTGGAGGACGTGGTGGTCAAGGTAATGGTGATCGCCAGTTCAGTCGGGGTGGCGGGCAAGTTGGAACTACTGCAACATAGCTTGGTAGGGTCAGTGGACAAACAGGTGATAGGGCCTGTTATGCTTTCCCCGGGAGGTATGAAGCAAAGACATCTGATGCTTTTATCACAGGTACTCTCTTGGTTTGTGATTGCATGGCTTCTATATTGTTTGATCCTCGATCCACATTTTCATACGTATCTTCCTCATTTGGAATTGGTCTTGATTTATATTATGATTTGCTTGACAAACTTGGTATCAGAGCATTAGGTTCTTTAGTCTCATCACACAAGGACAAGTCTAGTAGAGTCTTAAGGAACGGTATGGAAGCCTTTACTTTTCTTCGAGAGGCTATAGAACTTTATGAAAACTCCTTTCTTTCCTTCTTTCCTGCTATTACTTGGATCCAATTGGTATCTAGGTGATACAAATTGGTATCTGACATTCTCACTCTATTTCGCAGATGGTTAGAACTAGAGAAACAACTATGCCAACACCAACACCGTCAAGACAGGGTGCGTATGAGCCAACCATTAGAGCTGTAACTCGAGGACGAGTAGTGGCAAGAGGCCGTGGTAGAGGTCGCAGGAGGACGCCCACTAGAGGTAGAGGACAAACACCTGGTCCAGCTAGGTATAGAGCAGTGACTCCTCCACCGATTGATGAGGTTGTGAGAGAGGGTGAAGAAGGGGAAAATAAGTAGGTTCAGGATAAGGAAGTACCACCCCAGTCTACCCCAGAGATGATTAATCAGGTTCTTACTTATCTTAGCGGGTTATCTGATCAGGGCAAGACACCTCCCGTGTTTTCTGCACCACCACCTCAGGTTCAAGGAGTACAACATGCAACTGTTGTGGCTCCCCGCATGGATACATCATTGGAAGTAGGCACGTTTCCTCGATTGACTACAGGGTCTATAATGACAGGTGATTAGCATGAACTTTTCATTAAGTTCTTAAATTTGAAACCTCCTGTCTTCAATGGTGCTGAATTTGAAGATGCCTATGATTTTCTGGTTGATTGTCATGATCTACTACATAAGATGGACATAGTAGAACGATTTGGTGTTAAAATTTTGACCTACCAGTTTCAGGGGATGCCAAAATGTGGTGGTGGTCGTATCTTGAGTGTCAACATGCAAGGGCACCACCTATGACTTGGGAATCATTTTGTAGCTTATTTATGGAGAAGTATGTACCCCGGAATTTGAGGGATAGGAGGAGAGATGAGTTCCTGAGCCTAGATCAAGGAAGGATGTTTGTTGCTGCTTATGAGGCTAAATTTCCTGACATCCAGTTATGCCACTCAGCTCTAGCCAGTCTCCAGCACATCAGAGTTCAGGGTGAGCTATTAATTCTAGCTCGTGTTGGATTCTCTCATTTACGTCTTGATGTCTTTGATTTTTGGACATGGACCATATTTTTGTTTCTTAAACACTCTCAGACTTTGTAATTTGAGGTTGGATGTCCTTGATTTTATGACTTTCAGATTTTGGCAATAATAAGTGCTAAACATTAGAAGCTTATTTAATTGGTTACATTAATAAGTTTTGGATCTTCCGCATTAATTTTGTTATTCATAGTTGATCTATTGGTAAATGTTGGGGTTTAGATTTGTTGGTTGCTCACCTAGGAGGTTAAGTGTGGGTGCCACTCGCGACTCATTTTGGGTTGTGACAAACTTGTCATGGGTTGGATTAGTCCTCTCATTAACATTATATCCTTGTCATTCTGCATTAACACACAACCCAAACCAACTCTATATATATCGCAGTGCACTACAAAATCTTCAGTACCTTCTTGTAAGGTCAACACTGGGGTAGTAGCCAACCTATTTTTCAACTCCTGAAATATCTTCTCACAAGCTTCAAACCATTGAAACTTAACTGTCTTCTGAGTCAACTTGTTCAAAGGAGAAAAAATAGACAAACCCCCCCCCCCCAACAAACCTTCTATATTAGCCAGCCAAACACAAGAAACTCCTTATATTAGTTGGAGACATGGATCTAGATAACTCTAAACTTCTTGTATCATTTAGGTGTAAACTTTAATCCCATCAACGAAAACTTGTGGACCAAATACTTAATCAAAAACTCACACTTGGAAACATGGCATACAACTCTTTATCAATCAATCTCTTAAGGACTATCCTGAGATGACTAGCTTGATCTTCTTCATTCTTTAAGTATATTAGTATGTCATCATTGAAGATTATAACAAATATATCTAAATAAGGCTTGAATATTGTGTTAATAAGATCAATGAAAGTAGCTGGTGCATTGGTTAAACCAAAAGACATATCGAAAACTAATAATGCATTTATCTGGTTCTAAAGGATTTATGCAATGTCACATTCCCTAACCCTTAACTGATGTTAGCAGATGTGAGATCAATTTTTGAGAAACAGGTGGCACCCTAAAGCTAATAAAACCTTTATCTAACAGATCTTTCATCTACTATTTCAACTCTTTTAACTCTGCTGGTGCAATTCTATATGGTTAAATAGAGATAGGACGAGTATCTGGAATGATTTCTTTGCCTAAGTCATTTATCTCTCAAGAGGGACTCCAGGTAGATTATCAGGAAATACTTCTCGCAACTCCTTTACTATAGAAACTGACTTAACGGAAGGTACCTCAACACTTGAGTAATTAACTCGGACAAAGTTATAGATACACCCCTTTGATACTAACTATCTCACCTTGAGCTACGAAATTAAACGATCCTTAGGCTTTACTAAACTAATTCTCCACTCTATGACTGGATTGTTAAGCATCTAAAAATTGACAACTCAAGTTCTACAATCCATTGGTGTGTAATAGGAACGAAGCCAATCCTAACTAGTATGACATAAAATCTACCATGTCAAACTCTATTAGGTAATCCATGGTGTTTCTATGAATAATAGAAATAGGACAATCATAATAGAACCTTTTCGCTAGAATAGAGTCTCCAATAGGGGTAGAAACACAGAAAGGTTCACAAAGTTTCGTAGAAAGAATCTTAAATTATTTGCAACAGAAGGAGTTACAGAAGATAAACTTGTTCAATGGTATAACAAAGAATAAACACCAAATGTAATGACTTTTATCATACTCGTGACAAAATATGGAGAGTTATATTGCTCTTGGCGGCTAGTGATTGCATATAGGCAGTTTGCCCCTCCGCTATTACCAGAAGTGGCTTCTCTAGGTGCAGCCTTGTCAGGTGTAGCAATTGATGAAGATTGGGATTTGTTGTCCATGTTTCCACTACCTTACCTATTCTTTGGGCACTCTCTCATAAAGTGATCCTCTTGACCACACTTGAAGCAACCTTTCTATCCCTTACGACATTTACATTGGTAGTTTATACCACAATTAGCACATACACTTGAAGCAACCTTTCTATCACTCACAACATTTACCTGGGTAGTTTATACCACAATTAGAGCAAACACTATCCCAACTACCTCCTTTTGCCACACTAACTAGAGACTGTGTTGGTCCAGCTATGAAATTCTGTGAGTTCTGGCCATGATGCTCACCTTTGTTTCTTTGTTCATGAGCACTAGCAGATGATGATGCTTGCCACTTTTTCTTTTGAAATTGTGGCCTATTGGAACCACCCTTCTGTTTCCCAAACTTATTCCAAGACTTATCTTTATTGTTCCTATACTCTTCTCTATCTCGTAGCTTCTCCACTTACCTTGGTTCACATAGACCATCAACTTTGATATGTCCATGTCTCAAACCACCACTTCACCTCTGCCCTCTTTTATTGAAGCACCACCAAAGACAGCGACAAACAAGCTAATATTCCTTCTCATGTCGTCAACTATTTCAGAAGCATAGTGGGACAACAGGGTGAACTTCACCCCATATTTATGTACAATGAAGTAGTCCTATTTGAATGTAAGGAATTCCCGTACCTTCTCTTCTTTCAGTTCTTGGGGATATAACCACTCTAAGAGAGATTCTTCAAAGCAAGCCCAACTCGGGCATGGTGCATCCTCATCTCTGCCCTTCTTCAACTAATCAAACCAAGTCCTAGCCACAATTTTTAGTTGGTATACATCTAACTCGACTCTTTCAACATGAATGACATTCATCATATCAAAAAATTTCCTTAACTCTTCCACAATGTTTTTTGGATCCCCTTAGTGCTTAAACTAGTGAAGCTAGGAGGATTCATTCTCAAGAACTCACGAATCCTTAAGGTGTCAGCCTCTTCTGGTCGAGCCACTCTCTGTTTCCCAACATATTTAGTCACCTACAGGCTTAACATCTTGATAGCTTCAAGGAAATTAACATTAGTGACTTCTTCTTGAGGTGCACGTTTGGTGTATTAGGTACCTATTGTACCTCAAAATTCCTTTTGGTAAGACGACCTCTTGCTACTCTTCGTGGAGGCATGATGATCTAAAATACGCGCAGGAACGCA
The DNA here is from genome assembly GCF_036512215.1 of Solanum lycopersicum. Classification (NCBI taxonomy): domain Eukaryota; kingdom Viridiplantae; phylum Streptophyta; class Magnoliopsida; order Solanales; family Solanaceae; genus Solanum; species Solanum lycopersicum. The sequence continues at coordinate 10,948,167 of NC_090809.1, read as the reverse complement.
TTAGAGAGAAACTTTTTGAGATAAACTCTAATGCATGAAAAAGGATATGATACAAGTGAGAAATTCCTAAATGTTGTACCCTCCTAATCATAGATGTGACGCACTTCACACCGATTACTAAGACTCTATAGACACACCTTCATAGACTCCCTAGGACTCTTCAACTTTTTGTTTTGATACCATGTTTATCATGACCCGAGCCTACGTCCTAGATGTAGCCGACATCTAATATACATTGTTGTTCTTGAGCATACCCTTTTCCTGACTTACTTAACTCAGCGGAAGACTTAACTCAATGTAAAGCGAGAAACAATCTCATAAAATAACTTAAATAAATGTCTCGGCCAAAATTACAATTTAGTCTCAAAATAGAATATCTGAAATTCTAGATAATGAGAGACTTAAAATTGAGTTATCTGACTGACTATCTGTCTATTAAGAATATATAATACTAGATTGAATATTGGGACAACTAACTCTGAATCCTAAAACTTAATCAATGAGGCGCTGGATGCTGATCTTGGTTACTTGTATCTGCATCAAAAACAAACTCAACTCTATTTATATATTAAAGTAATATAATTTTTGTATAAGACTAAGTAGTGATACAACATCTCGCCTATTCTGCAGAAGTTTTCTATACTTTGCCGTCGCATATAAATCCTCAACTTAGTGGATCCACTTTCTTAACTTACCTCATCATCCAAAAATTATGACCCGTTAATACTCATGATGGCTACATGATTACATGGAGATTTGAGTTAATATGAACTCTCATCTCATCATAGGTGCTCTATACTACACCCAAAATACACTTTCGCACATGATTTTAAAATAAATTCCTTTCTTTGGGTTGAGATAATTTGCTCAACACTTTAGCTTTAAAAATATCTCTTGGGATCAATGTCCCCTTTTCTTTTTCAAAACTCATGGAAATCTAGGTTTCCTCTTTAACATAAATGTGAAACCATTTGTAGACTTTTTGGGAGTACTTTGTCCCCTTATAACTTTTGAGAAATGAACTCAACTCTCTATTCTTTTCTTAACTTGAAAACTTGAGTCTTAATAAATTCTTAGGGAATACTTAGTTCCTTTATATATCTGTGAAGAAGATACTTCAACTTTTACTTTTCACTTTAACTTGAAACTTGTGTCTTAAAATGAATTTCAAACATTTAATAAAAAGTCTTGAAAGCCTTTACAAACTTTTCTTTGAGTTACTTCTTAAATTTAGACTTGACTCTTAAATTTTTAGACTTTGATCTTTACTTTCCTTGAATTGGATTATGGATTCATGGTTATGATTTGTGTTCTTTGATGACTTATAGGTTCTTATAAATGATTAGAAGTAATTAGAATCATTGAAGGTGTTAATATACCTTAGAAGGATTAAAATGAATAAAGTACGAAAATTTGGCAAAAATCGCCAATCCAGGTGCATTTGGGGCGATTCGTGCCCCCCTCTAAAGAATGAGGAAAATTTGTAGCGCACTATGACATGCCACACTAGGCCTCAATGTCAGAGGTCGAGTTTGGGTTCACTATAGGCGTGACGCGCCTTGCCTTGCACAGGTGCATCTAGTGGATTTTTCAACTCATTTTCATCTCCAGACCTCCTTATTTCTGTCAAACATATGGGACTATTGGTAACCTCAATAAGAACTTGATTAACCTTTGAAAATACCTGGATAAACAAGAATAAGCAAACAATAGGAAGCCAACAATTCAATCAATGGCAATTTGACTCTTTTCTTCTCGAACTTGAACTTTGAACATGTAAACAACTCATAAATTGCTGAATTGAAATAAATTGGTGTATGGGTGGACTAACCCAACATCAAAAGGCCTCACATACCTTAATATGGATCATCCCGATGAATTCCACTTGAAATATTTTGGCGTTCTTGACGAAACCTTAATCTTCATCCCTTCTCCTTCTTCTCTTCTCTTTTCTCACAAGCCCTAAGCGTGGATTGATTTTCAAAACTGAATTAAGACATATTTTTATCCCATTAAAACCCTTAAAACGAATTAGAAAATAATTGGGTGAAAAGACTAGTTTCCCTTACTTAAATCTGGAATTTGACTTTCCTAACTTTGACAACCCAACTTCTGATAGACATATCTTCCTCATACGATATCAAAAATGCAGAAACTTTAAGGAGTTGGAAATATATCTTCAATGGATTTCCAACCATATCAACAACCACCTCTAACTCTTCTTGAGCTACAAGTTATGGCCGTTTGAAAATAACAAAAACTCACTTCTTAAACATAGTTCTTAAACTTACTTCCTCGTTTTTTTGAAAAGTGATTGTTTTTAATTTTTTAGATTATTCTTACTTATGTAGAGTTACAAGATATTACATGTTGATGCATATCATGTATTAATAAAAACACAATTAGGTAACATTTAGTTTTAAAATATTTGTAAGTAGTACAAATTTCTACTAAATATAATTTATTCCATAATTGGAAAAAATATTGATGTTATTTTTATAAGAACCATATTTATAATAAGTTTATGACCATGTATTGTGGATACTACTTATTCAAAGTTAAATAATATTATTCTTTTCCTTATAGTAAAGGATTAACTCAAAATATTTTGATAGTATTAGACTAGATCCGAAACCAACATAAAATTCAAGATAATATACTATCATTTAACTTCATTCCAAAATAATTATTGTTTATATTAAAAAAATTCTATAATTCAAAATACTAACACATTAAAGACTTCAAAATTTTCATATAAAACTACAAGAACAATAACAAAGGCATTTTTGAACAAACACATAACTCCTCATATACCTCTTGTTTAGCCATGCCTATAAAAAAATTCATATTTGCTTTGATTGAAAATGAAGCTGAAAGAAATGTCACATACAAAAAAAACATAGGGTTGTTGAAAAAGGCAGAAGAACTTGAAATGACTCTCATCTTATATAGTCCTTATAGTGATGAACCTACGGTGTTTTGGAATCTTGCTGCAGCAATCAACGCCTTTTAGAATATTAAAGCATTGGAAATACTAGAGAGATAAAAAATATGGTTATAAAGGAAGAATTCACGAAGAAAAGAATCAAGAAGTTTTAGAAAAAACTACTAAAGCTTAAGAAAGTAAAATAGGATCAAGGTAGTTATGAATGAGATGCATGAAGTGTTGAATGGAAAAAGTATTTCTATTGAGATGAATCTTTTCTATCTCAAAGATCTAAGTGACATTATATAATAAGAACCTTCAATTAGTACGTGAAATATGAAAAAGAATGATGTTGACGAGCAGTCTATATCTAATATCTCTCAATCCGCTCCTTCAAGAACAATGACATACATGATGCTTTCCCTAATTTACACCTGTGACACCACAAATGCATCCTTCAGATGATATCCCCTCAATAGGTCCATCAATTCAATTTAATAACTGTCAGAACTACTATTTTGACATTCCACAATGTCCATCACTAATTGAATTACTAAACTTGAATGTTGATGATTTCGTGAATTTTTTGGATGACGTTTTTCTAAACAATGTTAATGATCAATATTTAAATCCCTCCAATAATAAATAATGTCTTTGGATTAGTATATGTCTCTTCTTATTAGTATTATTTTATGTGCACATGTTGTCCCCCGGAAAATTTGTCTTTTAGGTTTTGCATGTTTAAGTGTGTCATAGGATTCTCCACAACAATTTTATTTTGCCTTATATTGAGTGTCGTATGTATGTCATGTTCAATGAATTATTTTTCAAATTTTTTTATTTCACTCACTTATTAAATATATGAAAATTTACATGTTTAGTAGCTTTTGATTTATTTAATTATTCATTTGTGTTTTTATTGTTGTTGTTAATAAAATGTATTTGTTTGCACGGTTTTCCAAGAAGACCTCTTTCACTTTAAAAGTTAAAATAAATTTATTCATATATTTATTAAATTTCACTCACAGCTTTTTAGGGTGAAAAACCTATACATCTTAAATTGAATATGAATTTTAACATTAAAGAAAATTTATTAAGAAGACCTATAAAATATACATTTTGAAATAAGAAGGTGAAGTAAAATATTAATCATTTTTTTGGATTTATTAAGCTAAAAAATTACATGTCTTCTAGTTAAATTTAATTATTTATAATTTTTGCAATCCAACAAATATTAATTGTATCAGGACGTATGTTTATTGGTTAAATTTTTCTCATTTTGTTGTACTCCCTTTGTTATTTCCAGAAATTTGTTCCACACATAACTGTTGGAAATAATTATCATATTGAAAAATATATTTTCTTGTTTAATTAAAGTTCAAAAGATATAAATTTTCAAAAAAGACTATGGGTCTAGTAACAGGTTGGTGCATATAAAATTCGAGTTTTTTGGGATGTGCATTTCACATTTGGCCCCAATAATTTAGAAAATTTCGACAAGCATAATTGTGAAAACCTAGAGGTACCCCGTAGATGTAACATGACACATAGAACCCAAAGAATTCCATACAAAACATATAGCTCTCATTACATGAAAAATCGAACATAAGAGTTAAACAAGATTTCAAAGTCCAAACATTTTATTAATGAAAAATAAAAGCCTAGAAATCTTGTCTCATCAAAACAATCTAATCAAATAGACTAAAATTGGGCCAAACCCATACATCAGTTCCCAAATAAAAATTCATGAAATAAACTTGATATAATAAAACTTTGTGCTCGAAGCATTAGAACTCAGAAAAGCTTAGATATCTTAAAAATTCAACAATTAGCTACGAAACTGATGACCATGATGGTCGGGGAGATTCGGGGAATATGGAGGAAAATGTATGCATTAGTACTAAACAATGTTACCAACTATGATATTCGTGCATAAAAACATTTAAAAATGCTAAAAGGGACATTTCATGTAAAGACATGCAATCGAGCAAACTAAAACATAATATAAGAGTGTACGAATACACGCTTCATTAAACATGGCCACTGAAATGTCACATCATCTTTAAAATCATTAAACACACGTGTGATACATCTTGAAGTAATATTAGTTCATCATTAATGTGGGGAATTAGCCTTACCCGACACTGCAACGATTTATTTTGTCATTTTGAGTATTAGAGCTTTGTATCTCATAAAATACTTTCTCATAGATTCTAAATGGATATTGTGAATGATTGTGTACTGGCTCATATTACTCTATGTATAGACTAGACACAAAAATAATCAAACACAAAGCTATACTCAAGTTGCTAATCTTGAGGTCTATAGACATGTCAAGTCTTGTTTCTTATATTCAAGCCTAGGGTTAAGTCATTATTTCTCTTAATAACATGCTATACTTCATATAAAGCTGCCTACGTCAATTTTTTTAACCTTAGATTAAGTTGTGATGTTCAAAAGAATAAAACTTAAAACAGAGAATAGGCTTCGAACTAATGCATACCAAAATTTCAATTCGATGGCCAAACATACACTATTCTAGAACATCATAATTCTCTACTCATCATTACACTATCATTAATTAATAATTGTACCTTAATTATCTCAAGACAAGCAACCTGCAACCAATTTTTATCCCTTTTTAAAATTAACAACATAATATAAGATTAATATATATATCCTTTTGTTTTCATGATTCAGGAAACCTTATGATAATAATATAACCTTATATATCCATGATTATCAATGTTAAAGCAAGGTTAAGGTTTGAACCTGATGCAAATTGGGTTGTCCTCGTATTATCACAGAATAATTTAAGGTCAAGAGACTACTATTTATATTCTTTCTCCTATAGTTTATTGGTACCCTAATTGTTATATATGAGTAGTTATAAAAGTTTGAAAGTAACCCACTATAAATTAAAATGGGTCCCAATATGTGTCCTGGATATTAAGAATTATTTTGTACTGGCTTCCGTTGTCACTTGTTCATGTTGTTCATTGCTAGCTACCAGTTAAGTGTCATAGTTGATTTTGTACTATTATTTATTGTATGTTAGTTTCTATTTTGGGTTTGCCAATGATACCTACTCATTAGATGTTGCCCCGTACTGAGCCCTACTTGTATTTTACTTTGTTTTTCTTTTATGGAGTGCAGTAAGTGTACCAGCAACTTCGACTCGCCTTCAGTTCTAGCTGGTCTCAAGTATATCATCTTTCAAGTTGAGCTACTCATCAAGCTCGTGTAGGATTATCTCGTTCATGACATGATATCATTTGTTTTCGAACATACACTATTTTATTTAATTATTTTGGTGTCTTTAATACTCTTAGATTTAGTGTTTGACAATTAGATGTCATTATTGTGATGACTTTCATGTTTTAGCAATGACATATAGCAGATTATAATTGATTTGTGTTTCTTGCACTACTGAGATTTATGTTTCTTCATTATGATTAGTAATTTGTAAGGTGAATGATTAATACATGTTGGGATTGAATTCTTTTACTTCACCCATCTGGGAGGTCAAGTGTTGGTGCCACTCACGACTCAATTTGGATCTTGACAAACTTGGTATTAGAGCATTAGGCTTGGTGATCTCATCACATAAGGATAAGTCTAGTAGACTCATGTGAAATGGTATGGGGACACCTTTACTTTTCTTGCAGAGGCTATTGGATTTCATGAAAACTTTACTCCTTCTTTCTTTCGTGCTACTATTTGAATCAAATTGGTATCTAAACTTCTTCAGTTTATTTCACATATGGTTAATCATAGAGTATTAGATGTTGAAATAGCATCACCAAAAAGAAAAAAAATATATGTCCTTAGAAATAGGTATATATTTCGATTGACTACAAGGCATATAATGACTTGTTATGGACGTGATCTTTATATTTAGTTCATAAAGCGGAAACCCTTGTTCTTCATGAGTACTGATTATGACGATGTTTATGCTTTCACTGTTTCTTGTTTTGAGTTGCTTTATAAAATGAATATAGTCAAGAGAATTAATATTGAGTTTATGATATACTAGTTTCAGCGAGATGGAAAATATGGTAATAGTATCACGTTGAGTGTTGATTATTAAAGGCACTACATACGACTTAAGGCACATTTTCTATATTTCCCATCCTATTATACATCTCAAAATTTGAGCGATAGGGTGAGAGATGATTTCCTAAATATAGAGAAAAGGAAGGTATGTGTTGCAGCCTATGAGGTCAAAATTTATACTTTGCATAGATATCCGACAACATCCAACAAGTTTCGTAAGGAACAACTAGAAAATGAACATAATTACGTTATACAATTGGTTAGAATTTTTATCATATGTATGGTTTGTTTAGCTATGATGAAATTAGGTTGCGCCAATTAGAGTTAGAATCTTTACTACGATTCCATGGACCGATTGTATATGAAATAACATCATGATATGACTACTATAATAGTACCAATACTTACTTCGTTAGGTTTACGAAATGTGTTACTTTTTTTATCGACCCGATCTAAGAAAGAATGCAAATCTACTTGGGCTAAAGACAACATATTTGTTAATGTTTTATAGTTATTAAAAAGGTAGAAATGTGTGGGCTATTTCTGTATAATCTTATCTATAGGTATAATGTGTTCTAGTGACGGATATAACAAGCTTTCATGGTTTGGTACTAGTGTTATATGGAAATGAATACGTAGATTGTCAATTCTGAATACTGACTACTTAAGGAGTGGTCAATTATATCACATGTGCAGTTAATGGGATTTAGTGTTGCATTCTAATTTGACAAATCAACTAGTTTTTTACTACAGATACTTGGATTAAGCATTATGTTTAAGAATGATTTTAGTTGTCGATATTTGGTAGGATCGTAGCGCATATAGGTTGGTTGTTTCTTGAGAATTTTAAATGAGGCCTTATGATTTTATCTTAAGCTTTAAAGGAGAGGATTTTTACTGGAAGGACAAGCTTATAAATAAATAAAGTCTCATTAAGTATAGTTGGGTGAAGGAAATTGAAGATTTCACTAAGAAAGTGCGTATAAAATTGGGTTTGTACCTTGAATTTGTTTGGTATACTTGAGTTTAAGGTGTCATATCGACAAAAAAATTCATTTCGTGGTGATGATAAGGGCTTGTTGAGCATGATGGTATACGAGTTAGTGATGGATTGTTATGGAGATGTAACTACATAATACAAATTGTTGGCTAAACAAATTTTGTACGATAAGAATGACTTGTATGTACCTAAGGTTGTGATTTCCTATTATTCAGTGAGTAACGTGGTTGTATGAAAAGTTTTTTGAGATGTTGGGGTACCTCTCGAATAGAATTTAAAGGAGATAGAGTCATAATTAAAAGAAGATAAAATTTGTGTAATGTGTAGCTTTCAGAAATAACTTTGAGCAGGAATATTTTATTTGATTGCAAGGACTTCAAAAATATCTTAGAAGGGGTTGAGAATTGGGTTTAGGGACGCGTGGTTTTATCTATTTTGTTTTTGGTACGGTTATATTGTCATAGGATCATTAGATTGGTTAAAATGTATTGGATAAAACATAAGAAATCAGTATACATACGTTCATCTTGAGTGGGATGATAAGTTTCGTTGTAGTTTTTGTTTATCCGAAATCGGATAATTATTGTTTTTGAAGTATTCTCACTTTTTAAAAGAGTCGCCACTTAATTTTTTTTTAAAGAAAATTAAGAAAACAGTCATTTTCAAACAATTAACAGAGGAAATCATTTGAAATCCATTAAAGGGTTCGGGGATTCTGTTTAACATCTTAGGAAGGTGTTAGGCACCTAAGACGTTCCGATTAAAACGGTTAAATGACAACTAATCTATATTTGGCTAAAATTTGCTTAATTCAAATTTTGAAATAAAATTTATGAAAGTTGTTGTGGAAACATCGACTTTTATTATTCAATTGAGACTTGCCAAGTTCAATTTTAAGTTTTTATTATTTTCTTTTAAGTTATTTAATATGCGATAGAAAATGGCGTTGGCGAGGATTTTTGAGATTCTAACCTTTAAACTAGTGACAATCAATCAAAATAGGTAAGCGATAAGTAAAGAGAGAGGTAGAGAGATTTTTGGTCCAATCCCGAGTTCTATCCGCCTTGACCGAATTTTGAACCCACCTACTTTTTTGTGTTCTTAGCCCCATTTGACTTTTCGTGTTTTCAACCCATTTTCTTTCGCACCTGTCCTAGACTAAACAATAAATACAAAATGAATACAATAAAATAAAAGCGACAAAGGCTTATGCCCATATACAACGCCAAAAGAAACAAAAATAGGACTCTTTGGCCCATATTCTAACTCCAGCTCTGCTTCAAATTTTGGTCTCGAGATCTATCCATCATAAAAAAAAGGGACGGTTCGATGCGGCAACTCGAAACTTTAAGGACCTCCGAAATACGGACGAGAAGGAGAGACGAAATCCAAATGGACTCAAAAGGAGTTTCACATGCAACAAAAAAAGAAATAAGAAGGATTATCATCCGATAAAGTCATCTCCAAAATAATCGCTTCAACAACAATGAAGGAAATTAATTTAATATGCTAGATCTAACAAAGAAATCATTACTGATGGGTCTAAGATGAAAAAGGAAAACACTTTATCAAAATTTTGCATACTCACAAGCCCGGTAAACCTCTTTTATACATTACCTAAAACTAACTAATTGGCCATGGAGAATCACTCTTTCGCTTTTGTAAGCTAATCTATGGTAGAGGCAATAACAAATGACCAAAAATAATTAAGCATGGTAGCCCTTTCTCAAACTAGTATGCTGGGCATAACATAAATAGGCATGAATAAATGCATGAAAAGAGAATAATATTGTTGAGCAGTAACAACAAGTAAGAGACTAAACTAAACCATGACTCATATCCATGATAAATATTGCGGACCATCGGAACCAAAATTAAAGCTAAGAGAAATGCTTTTGATTAAATTAATCATTTAGACCCCAATTAATGATGAATGCACGTCTTGGCATATTTAATAATGCTGCAAAGAAGCATAAATGAACTACCATATGACCATGAATTTTGGATAGAAAATTAGAACAGTCAAACTACAAGAATTCATTGAATAGCTATCGATCAAGACTCACCAAAGCTAATGCAAAAACGCACATATATTTATTCAAATCAATGAAGAAATAAGCCATCTGGTTTTAACCAAATCGAACACTAAAACTTGGGGGTTCAAGGCCTTTTGCAACAATAAATGATAGTGGCCGAAATACCTTATAACGGCTTGCATTGAGAAATACACAGTGACACATACTTAGTTGGGCCAAACTAAGAACAATATTCACACGAGGATATTGCAAGAATTGAAGTTTATAAAGGAAAACTCTATTCATAGGCAACCGAATGTACAGCGGCCTGATGCAGTTCGACACTTTTAAAACACATAACAAGAGCATGACTGCGACCTCATCAGAATGACGACACAACGGTGTTGATGCGACAAAAGATAAACCTAAGTTTAAACAAGCATAATAAGCCGCGAAAATCAAGAGAACCCATAGCGATAAAAAGCTAAACATGTGGGAAATCACCTTAAGAAGCGAAAATACAAATACCAGTTTACAAAAGATTACGATGATAAAAACATACAGTCAAAACGCATCGTGTGAGATCAGCTCAACAACAACAACAACTATTTCATGATTTTACGAAGTAACTAAGTAAACAGTAACATATGAAACACAAAATTTGAATCAAAAACTAATTAAAATAAATCCAACCTCACATAGCAAACAACTTTATACAATAACATTAGGCTATAGCAACACCAAATATATACTCCTATCCTCCAACAATGACTAAAGGGCAATAAGGAGATGGTGCGCTGCCTTAAAGAGATTTAAAGGTTAACGACGAGCCTAACAATGAATAAACAAAAAATCGAACTAAAAAAAACTCATTTTAGCAGTCAGCAGAGCAAACAGAGAACAACCATAAATGAGGTATAACGATACGCTATGAACTCAATAAACAAGGATAGGAATACAGAGGGAGAAAAGGGAGCATCACTTGGGAACTATGACTAACGAATGAGTAGAGAGAATCTTACCTTTTTTAATGCAGCAAATGAAGATAACGAGCCGAGGATAGCCATCCTTCCACCACGAAACAAGAAACTCTTGAGGATATCCGATGTGCAAAGCGGTCGTGAAATCAACCGAATGAGTGAAATAAAATCCGTAGTTTCCTGTCACATTACTCTAAAGTGTTTCCCCTCTTTTGAAGACTCTCTAAACATGTCTCTCTCAATGCACTTCTCGCTCTCCTTCTTTTCATTCAAATCGTAATGATGAGAAGAGAAAAAGAAACTTTGATTTTACTAGGATTGGTGCGAGCAATCCAAGGAAAATGAAATTGACTAATCTGATTTTGACCGACCACAAATTCATCTTTTCGACAATATTTAATATGGATTTCGGAAATTATGGTCGAACCCTAGATACAGGTTTCCTACATATCTTAAGCTATATGAGAATTCAGGCCACTTGTAGTTCGATTAGACTTTATTTAACGCACGATTTTTGAAAGAAATCAAAAGCCACTTTGATACCGAATTATGAAGGTACCGAAATGCTCGAGAATAAGATTCAAGAGAGAAACAAAAGAAGCTCAAAGGGAAACCCACATGCCTTCTGATAGGGGGTGTGGTTTGATTGTGGTGAAAGCCACTCTTCTGCTCGCGTCCTAAGAGTTTGACATTTCTCTTTGGACTGTGTCGCAGTTCGCTGCTAAGAAAAGTTCCATGTTGTGCTGCGTCCTTTTTGACGTCTTCCGCAGCTATGGTTTTTGGAGAATTCATCCTTTTGGATGCTCTCTACAAAGACTGAGATAAAAACTCGTTAGCTTAAAAATGCGATTAGGATGGGAGACAATGTATTTTTACCATGTCGACACTCCATCATTCTCTTCAATATTCGACGTCAACTCAATTGGTATGACGTAAAGCAAATAAAGATTATGCCTGGTGTTCGCACTGTATTCTCCAATGCGATCTTTACTTGATGTCGAAATAAATAAATAAATGCTGATGCGATGCCGATATTTCTTTTGACGTTATCCTCGATGCTCTTCTTGATGTTAACTTTTATCAAAACAAAAGAATTCATGTGATGCCGATGGATAAATATTTCTCTTGGCGATGCACGATATCCTTTCTTCAACTATGCATGGCTTTTTGCGGCGCATGAATATCTTCCCGTGATACGTAAATTTCTGCGAGGTATGAAATCTTCTCGCAATGCATAACTTCGGCGAGAAGTGAAATGTTCTCGTGATGCCTAAATTTAAACGAGGCACAAATTCTTCTCATGATGCATAAATTTCAGCGAGGTATGAAATCTTCTCGCGATGTATAAATTTTGACGAGGTATGGTATCTTCTCGTGATGCATAAATTTCCGCAAGGTATGAGATCTTCTCGCAATGCTTAAGTTTCGACGAGGCATGAAATCTTCTCGTGATGCACAATTTCTTGCTAGGTATAAATATCTTCCGGCGATGTTTAGATATTAACTCGCAATGCATGATTCTCCGCGATGCATCAATTTTTGACAAGTGATGCATGATTTTATGCGATGCATCGATATTGACTCGCAATGCATGACTTTCTGTGATGCATGGATATTGACTAGCGATGCATGATTTTCTGCGATGCATGGAGTTTTAACTCACAATGCATGAATATTCATATCGTCTCTGTTGATGATAACGGCAAGATGACCTCCAGATAATACATTGCCTTGATCGACAATAAAATAAATGTCCCCTCTAGTGTAATGCATAGTCTTCATTGACAATAACTATCTTGTTTGATAATGCGATGCAAATAGCGTCCTTTACGGAAACCGTAAACTCTCCCTTGAGATTCCTATTTGATTCACCTTTGAATCTGGCTAGACGTTCTTTGTACATATAATGTTGTTGGAATTTGATTGAAATAAACAATTCATATTCCCAAGTCTTCGACAAAAGTGATGTAAAATGCCTTTTTCTTCTGGGAAAGCCATTGATTTTGGGATAGTTTTCTTCTCTTTGGAGTTCTCCGTATTCATTCATCAGAAGAATTTTCCAATTTCAAAGCAAAGCTATAAACCCGCGTCCACAGAAAAATTGTTAGTTTTAAAAACGTACTGATCTGTGTCGATTTCTTCAGTTGTTTTCTCATTCTCTTGATATCTCCGGTTGATTTCCCGATATCCCGACTCTCGATAGATAATACAAAATATTTTATGCCAAAACAAATGAAACTCAAAGGAAAAATTTAAGAGAAATTAATTATTAAGAAATAGTATCTTGAAAAGGTCACTACCAAGTCATGTCATATCAGACATAACAAACTTTTTTGAGTCTAACACTTAGAGGTCTATCTGATCATTCCCTGATGAGTTTTCAGAGTCACTCCGGACTTGTAGATGAAACCCATAAAGAATTTTTGAGGCCATCCTCAAAATTTCTGTTCGAGTTAACTGTCTTGCTTATCCTTCTAGTGTAACTGAAGAGACCGCGCAATTTTGGAGATCTTCTCAAAAATTCTGTCCTAGTTGCAAATCTCGAAATATCTTTGGTTTGACTTGCTGAGGAGGAAACTTCTTCTGGAGAATTTTTAAGTCCCTCTCAAAAATTCTGTCCCATTTCTACTGTAAAGAAGAATAAAAATCTTCCGGGAGATATGACCGAACCCTTGTGGTGCCTACATATTCCGTTGAGGCAGGAATGAGGTCAAACGTAGTTCCCCTTAAATGTTAACAAAAGAGAAATTTACAAAGAAATCGACCGAAGTCATCATAGGCCGCCTACATATCTCATTCTTAAGAATTCAGGTCGAACATAGTTCAAATACAAAGAAATATTTAAAGGGGATAAGTGGGGTGACCGAAGCCGACATACGCTGCCTACGTATCTCATTCTTGAGAATTCCGGTCAGACATAATTCATTACAAAGGGATAATATTTTAAGAAAAACAAATAAAAGCAAACCAAACGATTACAAGTAAATAATAGGAATGCAAACTGAGGCTTCACACGTAGTATATATTGACAGCATCTGAGTTGATAGGTTTGGGTCATACAGTTCCATCCATCTCTGATAGGCCAAAGCACCTCCAGATAATACTTTGCGAACCATGTAAGGACCTTGCTTGTTTGGTGCAAACTTTCCTTTGTACTCGTCTTGATGAGGAAAAATGCGCTTAAGAACCAACTGACCAACCTCAAAATTTCTGGCTCTTACTCTCTTGTGAAAGGCACGAACCATCCTCTGCCTATACAATTGACAATGCTAGATGGCAACCATTATTTTCTAATCAATCAAAGTTAGTTGATCAATCCGTTTGCTTACCCATTCAGCGTTACACAATTCAACTTCTTGGATGATTCTCAAAGACTATATCTCGACCTCAGCAGGTATAACTGCTTCCGTTCCGTATACTAGCAAATATGGAGTGGCTCTAATTGATGTTCTGACGGTCGTGCAGTATCCCAATAAAGCATATGGTAACATCTCATGCCAACCTCGATGCTTGTCAATAATTTTCCTCAAAATATTTTTGATATTCTTATTGGCGGCCTCTACAGCTCCATTCATTTGGGGACGATAAGCAGTTGAATTTCGATGAGTAATCTTAAATTTCTCCTATATATCTCTCATAAAGTGACTATTGAGATTTGCCCCATTATCAGTAATAATGGATTCTAGCCCTCCAAATCTACATATCAGATTGTTATGAACAAAACTTTCCTGGTTACCGACTTGTAAGAAGCTGCTTCCACCCACTTGGTGATATAATCAATGGGGCAACCAAAATGAATCAGTGTCCATTAGAAGCGGCTGGCTCTATCGGACCTATGACATCCATTCCCCAAGCTACAAATGGCCAAGGTGAACTCATATCATTAAGCTCGTGAGGTGGCACTCGTATCAAATCACCGTGCACCTGACATTTATGACATTTCTACACAAACTTGCAACAATCATTCTCCATAGTCATCCAGAAATATCCAGCTCGTAGGATCTTTCTTAACAAAGTGAGTCCATTCATATGTGTGCCACAAACTCCGGCATGTATCTGTTCAATAAGCTTTTACAGCTTCAACGGCATCCACATATCTCTGAAGACCTAAGTCTTGAGTCCTCCTATACTAGACTTCTCCACTTAGAAAGAAATTGAGAGCCATACAGCGTATCGACTTCTTCTGATTGGACGTAGCATCTTCGGGATAAGTTCAAGAATATAAATACTTCTTTATATCAAAATACCAAGGCAAACCATCTGGTTCTGCTTCAACATGGGAACAACGAACTGGATGTTCTTTCAACTATATATCCAGAGAATCAATGTAATCTGTATCCGGATGTTTAATCATCAAAGTGATGGTGGCCAGAGCATCAACTAATTCATTTTGTATTCTTGGAGTATGTCTAAACTCAATCTTACGAAATCTTTTGCACAACTTCTGCACATGTTGTACGTAAGGTATAATCTTTGGGTTCTTCACAGCCCATTTTCCTTGAACTTGATGAATCAAAAGATCTGAGTCTCAAATAACCAGTGACTCATAGACATTCATGTCGATGGCCATTTTCAAACCAAGAATACAAGCTTCGTATTCGGCCATATTATTGGTGCAATTAAACCAAAGTTTAGCGCCATGGGATAGGACTGACAAGATTTTGACACTAAGACTGCTCCAATACCTTTACCTTGATGATTTGCCGCTCCGTCAAAGAATAATCTCCAACCTTGATATGCTTCAATAATATCCTCGCCCACAAACGACACTTCTTCATCGTTAAAATAAGTCTTAAGTGGTTTATATTCCTCATCAACGGGTTTTTCTGCAAGATAATCACCCAAATGCTTTGCCTTTATTGACTTCTGAGTCACATACACGATATCAAACTTCCTCAACAGCATTTTCCATTTAGCTAACTTTACGGTAAGCATCGAACACTTCTTTTTTGCCAGGTTTCATTCGATTTGTTGTGGATTGGATGATGGAAAAACCAGCAAGCTACGGCTTCAAAGCTTACCTTATTTAGAAAAGGAGAAAGGGCTTTTTTATAGATGTTGAGGTTGAGTAAGGTGGCGGAGATTGAAGAGGAAGCGAGTCGCGCTAGCCAAGCAACGTTTTTCAGCAGCAAGCTACGGTCTAACGACCCCCTAACCTAGGTTGGGGCGAAAACTCCAAAATCCAAAACGTTGGTTTTTCTTCCTCTCCTTTCAGTCGAGTGACTTCGTAGGCCACTTCAAATAGGTTCATTGCTCTGGCCCAGAATACGATTAATCCAGCATGGGCTACATGAGCCCCTAGTAGTTTACCGGATAAATTGAGTTGTCGGGCATTCCCGGCCCACCAAGCGAAACCAGTGCTTTCTTGGTCACGACCAGCTAAGGCTAAAGTTCCATTAAAGATGTAGTGTCGTAAATAGTGTACAATCTGAGTTTCCTGCTGTTCGCCTATCTACTCTGGTTGAGCATCTTGATTCCCTCATTAGAACGCATGCTTCTTTGATGAAAGATCGCAGGTGTGGCTCCTTCCTATGGTCTCTACTGCCAACTCGTTTCACTCCAGTTTACCGTAGCAACTACAGCAAGCTGACTAGCTCCCTGTCAAGAAGCACCTTCTTTTCTTTCTCATCTCAAAGTCAACTTTCTCCCCTTTTACTAGTAGTTGAGTGCTCATTGTTGTTCGGATCTTGACCGGATCCGAGCTTCCCAAGCTCTATGCTGTTGGGGAACTCTGCAAGGGTCTTACCACCTTCTTGATTTACTATATTTGAGTCTTTGGAGTACTTTAGGATTATATTCCGCGCCGAGGATTTCAATGATGGATTTGTCTTCAAGAAAACCCCGACCTCGGTAGAAAACGAATGGCGGCGTGAAGTTGATGAGCAGGGAAGATGTCTTTTTTCTAGTTGGCCAAAAACAAGGAAGATTTCCAATATTTTGCGCAACATTTTTCTATTACAGAATTGGACATTGATACAAAAAGCGAAGCGGAAATCGCTTCACTTTCTGACTATTTGGGTCCATTTCGTAAAATAGAAACACTATTTCATATGTATTTTGACAAATACTTCGAGTCAGACTAGAGACTGAAGTAGAAGAGTAGAAGATGGCCTGAGACTGAAAGAAGGTGGCCTCTCTCGGGCTCGGGAAAGACAATTTGGCCGAGAGTGTTGTGTTATTGTTATGAGTGTTGTGTTATTGTTATGTAAGACCAAGGAGGATCCTATCCTAAAGGAGAGTCAATGTAAGTGATTTCATACTCCACAAATATCAACTAGAATAGTTGGCAAAGGCAATCTTTCGTTGAAAGTCATTTCAGTACTATGTCGTCCAGCTTTCTTGGTGCTGTGGGTCTCAGTCTTCTAATGACAGCTCTCTGGCAGGGCGGCCGTCCTACAGCCGCCCAAAAAGGAACTGCAGTGATCTTGAATAGGGATCCTATGACCCGGCCTCCCCTGGCTCTTCCACTGTCCGGGCTCCCTTTCCTCCCTATGGTATGCTCCCCCGGTGCAGGCCTACCACGCTTCGCGCATGCGGCGTTTTCGCTAGACGGTCTTTGCCAGTAGTGCCATCCTCCCCGCTGGCTGTATGGGCGGGTTGTCCCTCGCTACTGCGTTCTTTTATGAAAGCATTTTTTCTGCATGTCATCTCGAGGCTTTCAAACGCATCCAAGCAATTGGTATCCTATTGAAAGATAGAAAGCATAGATTCGCATCGCTCCAATCAATCGTAGGCGGGTGAGAAAATGGATTTGCCTCTTTCATTTAGTGTTCATTGTCGAATCGGACGCTTAACCCCCACCCCCAACTACGGGGGAAGTCACACATTAACTTCCTGCCTTGACCTAGGCCTCACATCTTACCAGTCTGCCTCCTTTCTCTTGATGGAATATATCAATACCCGAGATCCAACCTTGCTTGCGTTCTTCACCGGCGCTTGCCAGATGTATCACTCATCCCGCTCCCCACGGAGCGGTAAGGGGTCTTCTTGTGTGTTATAATCTTTACGGGAATGAATCGCATATGTTGGTTGAGAATTGCTCGGGAATTCATTGATAATGACTTTGCCAGGTTCTAGGGAGGCTACTCTTTTTTTTGTCGATCGAGCCACTTTCCCTCATTCCACTCGTCCAGCCCTCTTCACGAACTCCTACATTGGTTTTTTCATTCTTTTATGAATGTTATAACTCCTAATTCTTTGGTAGCGGACCTCTTTGATAGTTTGACCGTTATCCCTCGTCTAACTCAACTATTCGACTGTATGGCTATTGTGATTGTGAGTCGAAAGGAATGGAATAAGAAAAAACCAATCAGAATGAATCTTTGGAAAGGGATGTGGTGGATACTCAGTAAGCTTGCCATGAAACTAGGAATAGCTGATTCTAGATCAATATAAAAAAAAGCAGGTTCTAGGGCAAGTGAATTTGAAAGCAGTCTCTTTTAAAGAGAGTTAGAAAAGCCAATCCAGTTGTTTCCTTGCAGCCAGTGGATGAGAGTGCCCTTACATATAGTTCCAGGCCAGTTCCTGTTTAAGTTTGAGGCCTGCAATCGTGACTTTAGTTCCGGTGGTTCGCTTTGCTGCCAGGGTGCAACATTTGTGAGACTTCGAATGGAGTGGTCCGTACGCCCCTCCCCCTCCCCAAGCTTAGAGCCCTTTTCGCTAGGTCCAAAAGCTTCCCAAAAGATCTGATCCAACAGAAATCCCGCATTGAGCGTAGCTGATATGCGGCTATGAGCTATGAAAAAGAGGTTTCTGGAACAGGTAGTGGGTACCGGCTCGCCGAAGACTCATTCTTTCCTCGGGGATGACTGTCCAGGGAGCTGTTGACTAATGACCTAAAAAATGCGTGACATTTGGGAAGCATGAGCAACCCTTCGCGCACGAGATAGCAATGACAGGAGATTGACCGGTCAGGGTCGAGTGATCTCAGGGGTTTAGGGGTGCTTCTCCTGCTGCGACTACCCCCCCTTCTCTGGTAACACGCCGCCGCATATGTAGAAAAAGAAGGAGCGGAGAAGGAAGAACAACCGTTTTACTTTGGCACATGAGGTGGCAAAAGACAACCCCTTCCGATACTATGTTTGACAACCTTATTTCCCCCTTGGCTAGATGAGGCAATGGGGGGTTTTGCAAAAGCTCTCCTGAAAAGAATAAATGAACTTCAATTATTTCATTACAATAAAGGGGATCACATTCCCTTTTAATTCCCTAAATGGATCCTATCAAATATTTCACATTTTCTATGATTATCTCTATTTCAGGTATTCGGGGAATCCTCCTTAATAGACGAAATATTCCTATTATGTCAATGCCAATTGAATCAATGTTATTAGCTGTGAATTCGAACTTTTTGGTATTTTCTGTTTCTTCGGATGATATGATGGGTCAATCATTTGCGATCTTCTGCAACGGAAGCTAACGTGGATGTTCCACCGGCACCGGGGTTTGAAGGTCACGATCATCGGAGTAATCAACGGAGTCTTTCCTCCGCCACTTCTTCTTACTGGATGCCTGGTGCCCACAAAAGCACAGACTCTACTCACCCACTACTGGACTAGTCTACGGGCTGGTGAGACTATTCCATCAAGGGCGATTAGGTGTGACTTGCTTGATAAGGGAAAGAGAAGACGTCCCTCAAAGCCCCATTAACGCAAAACAAGTCGATTCCTGCGTTTTTCAATTCCCTTCACACATTCAGTCTGATCTTATCTGCGCTATTGCCCGATCATAGCTGTACTGTATTAGATTAGTTATCCGTCTCCCTTGCCCTGTTAGAATAGTCTGGTCTGTAACAACACAACCTGAAAGGAAGCCATTCCTAATAGGAAGTTTCCCTGGCTTGAAATTCACTCGCTTAGCTGGAATGTAGACTGTACTTCTATGCGTACTGAGCTGAGGTCCTCCCCGCAGGGATAAACTATCTTTGCCATACTTCCTTGATAGGTGAGACTTCCACGAAAGAAAGCACGGATAAGAATAATCTTAGTATGCAAGGAGGCAGGGCTCGGTCTCAAGGTTGAATTTAAAGTCACTAGTTAGTCCAACTGCACGAGTGAAGGGCGAAAGTCAAGACTACGTGCAACCAGGTGTAACGTGTCAAAGGTCACCGAGTCGTCGTAAAGGGGAATAGGTTGTTTTGCGCATCCAACAACTAAAAGAGCGGCTCACCAACTTGATCTTCCGCGGGAACCGTATGTCCGAACAGGCCTAGAAAAAAAGGTAAGGTCTCACTTTCCTTTGCCACTCAGGCATTCGGGATGCAGGAGATTGATCCGCTCTTTCCATCTCTCTTGCCAGCTTAGCCGATCTACTTGAACTCGAGTCATTCGCTTCCTTAAGCCATGTCCAGAATATTGGATTGGGAGATTTAAACCTCTCAATCTTTTTTTTAAGTGAAAGTGACTGTTCATCAGAACTGTTATAGTCCGAATACTCATAAGGTAGGGTCGACGCCCGGTCCTACTCAAGTCATCGAGTGACATATAAAACAAGGAGACATCTTTATGCATGCGCAAAAGGCGATTAATCGAGATAACATCTACCAGCGACCGGTTTACGGAACAAGGAGTTAAGCAAGGGCCAGGAGATTGATAAAAGAACCTGGCGCTCCTGCCACCTCTTGGCAAAGTAGGCTGATGGGAAAGCCCCCTCCTGTCGCAATGGTGTGGGGCGTCAGAGGCTGTTACCCCGTGGCCAACTCGGAATTCCTTATGATATGCAACTGAAACAAGTTCTTGCTAATGGTAAAAAAGGGGGGTTGAACGTGGGGGCTTGTTCTTATTTTACCGGAGGGGGTTGAATTAGCTCCTCCCGATCGTATCTCTCCCGAGACCGGCTGAGACTTCCCGCAGTAGGAGCGGACTGAGTCGGTATTCGTCTACGAGAGGCGCACTCGTATGCCTTTCAAGGCTTCCCCCTTGTAAATATTCTCAGGTAAGAAAGCAGAACCTCACCTCTTTCTGTTGCTGAACATAAACCTACTTTAGATCCACTAGAGCATGTAGATCTACTAGACTACAAAGAAAGAAGTTGGTAGCAACAGAACTCTTTCTAAAGGCTTCCCTCGGTACAGCGAGGGAGGAACCAAGCCTTCGCTCGATCACCGAACCGCCAGTCTTAACTCCTTGAATCAGTCAGCAAATTAGTAAGTCCATCAATCTGTAGTGGAATAGTCTTACCAGCCCGTAGACTAGTCCAGTAGTGGGTGAGTAGAGTCTGTGCTTTGGTGGGCACCGGGCATCCAGTTGGTAGGGGGCCTGAGATCTTGAGAATGAATCAAGGAAATCCTGATGCTCTGCCAGCCATTCCTCATGCTGAACAGGCTATGGGGGATCTGGATCTAGCCTTGCAATTGGGGCCGCCGAGCCCAACAAAAGAGGCTCTTGAAAGAGAGCTTTCGACCTTTCTTTCTTCCTTTGGAAATAAGGAAGTTAGAATGGATGTCTTGGAAGGGAAAATAAGGAAACTCGACTTGAACAGCGCGTCCCCAGAAAAGTTTTTTTCTGTTAGATTTCCTGTATCGGAGAGAGAAGCTGAGTCGGGATGAGGGAATTGTTTCTATGCTTTTCTCAGATAATGCTTTGCGCGTCCGACGTAGTTGAACTAGTAGAAGAAGCGAAGGAAGAAGTGGAACTTTGCATAAAGTGAAGATCGCTCAGTCGTCGTAAGTAACAATAGCGCAAAAGTAGGCGGCGGAGATCCGCAAAGGTAACCGGATGCTTGGGGCAGCTTTCTGGAAAATGTACTTTAATGGATTCATTCTGGAAATGAGATATGTAGTATACGAAGACAAATAGTGTCTCAACTTCTAGGCAAGTCACGTCAAAGCACAACATGTTCTCTCCAACAAGGTTTAACGAGACTCGTATGGAGTAAACTTCTTTCTTATATAATAGATATCCCTTTCCTTCTTTCTTGTTTCGTCATGTTGACCGAGTACGCATCCGAATGCACTATTTGCGACAGAAAATTATAGCAACAAAGGACTCTCTTCTCGTGGAGGAACCAATAACGGTGGATTGGAAAAATAGTTCTTGGTAGCATCAAAAGCAATCTGAAACTCCTCAGTCCACTTTGTCGGGGCGTCTTTCTTCGGCAGCTTGAAAATAGGCTCACACACCACGGTTGATTGGGCTATGCATCAACTAATATAGTTTAAACTCCCTAAGAAACTCATCACCTCTTGTCTCGTCTTCGATGGAGATAACTCTTGAATTGCTTTAATTTTAGAAGGGTCGAGCTCGATATTCCTTCTGCTGACTATAAATCCCAACAACTTCCCAGCTGGAATTCCAAAAGCACATTTGGCGGGATTTAACTTCAAGTTGTAATGACGCAAACATTCAAAGAATTTTCTTAGATGTGTCAAGTTATCCGAACTCTCCCAGGATTTGATTATGACATCGTCCACGTATACTTCATTTTCTTTATGAATCATGTCGTGGAAAATGGTCGTCATAGCTCTCATGTAGGTGGAAACCGCATTCTTAAGAACGAACGACATCATCCTATAGTGATATACACCCCAAGGTGTAATGAAATCCGTCTTTTCTATGTCTTCTTCATCCATCAAAATTTGGTGATAGCCTCCGTAACAGTCCACAAATAACTGCATCTCATGCTTGGCACAGTTGTCAATCAAAATATGAATATTCGGCAACGAAAAATTATCTTTCGGGCTAGCTTTGTTGAGATCTCTATAGTCAACAAAAATCCTGATTTTCCCGTCCTTCTTGGCAATCAGAACAATGTTGGCCAGCCAGGTTGAATATTGTGTTACTTCCATCAACCGGAACTCTATTTTCTTGGTGATCTCCTCCTAAATCTTCAAACTCAGTTCAGGCTTGAATTTTTGAGTTTTTTGCTTCACCAGATAGAACCCTGGGTTTATCGGTAGCTTGTGAGATACAACATCGGTACTCAACCCTTGCATGTCATCGACTTTTTAAACAAACACATCGTTATATTCGACAAGCAAATAAACCAGGCCCTCCTTCTGAGCCTCATTTAAGTGGGTGTTGATCTTAACCTCTTTAACACATTCTGAATCTCCCAAATTCAACATTTTTGTTTCCTCTAGATTTGACTTATGCTGATTCTCAAACTGCCGGAATTCCTCGGCGACATAGTCTAGTTCCCCACTTTCTTCATCATAATCGTCAACCTTGTCCTCACCTACCTCACTTTGTTCATTTAGCTCGTGACACGACATGACATTGGCAGGTCTGTAACTTATATTACTAATATCATAAATAGATAAAACTAGGAAATTAAGGCATAACAAACAACTAATTAAATAAAGTTAAAATAAAGAGGCTTTCATAAATAAAACAATGCAAACTTTGGCCATAGCATGGGGCCATGTTGCCTTTTGAACATCACAACGAAAATTTGAAAATTTGAACAGATAGGAAAAATGCAAAAATGGTAGGTCTCGGGCCTCCTCTGGACAACCACTGACATTAATGCATGAAATAACGCCTTTCTATCGAAGAGTTCGGAGTATTAGGATCGGCGTGGAGGTCCAGTTCCGCATCACCTCCCCTACTTCAGCATCACGAATACCAGCTAGCTAGACCTCCTCCTCGACAACAACATTGATCTCCTCGAAGAGGTCACAGATTCCTTCCCTAAAGTATTCAGGCTCGGCATACTCCCGGATTGGAAAGGACTTATATAATTGTGGGATCGGCTTAGTCAAAGCTTCATCATTTTTCATCTTCATCTTCATGTCGACATCTGTGGGATATACCCCAAACAATATCTGGATCCCTTAACGAGTACCGAAACAAGCTCAATAATTTCTTGGGAATCTCTTCCCAATCTAAACCCTGGATCAAAACTGTTTTGGAGCATCACAACGGCTATCATCTTGGATACGGCTGGCATGGGGGTCTGCGGGGCCAAATATTAATCAGTGGCATTCACCAGTTCCACCGTGTAAAAGGTTGTACCTTGTGGTATCTCATCAATAATCGGCACCTTCCTGCCCGAGTGACTCCCCTCGCCGTGAATAACAAACTCTTCATTCTTCCACACAAGCTTCATCATTTGATAAAGAGTAGAGGGGACGACTTCAGCCATATGGATGAATGAACTTTCTAAAAGAAGGTTGTAACTGGTATCTATATCCAATACATGAAATTACGCGCTGCACTCTTTGGGGCCCATTTGAAGGGTCAAATTCACTGCCCCCAATGTGTCTCTTTGAACCCCATCAAAAGCTCTCACGTTGACCTGGTTCTGCTCATGTTTCCTAAGGTCAAACCTCAGCTGCCTCAATGTCGACAATGGGCAGATATTCAAACCGGATCCCTCATCCACTAAGATGCGGTTGACAACCTTTTCATTGCATATCACGGTAATGTGCAGCGCTTTTTTTGTGTGATCTTCCTTCGACAGGCAGATCATTGTAACAAAAGTTGATCTGGTGCCCTCGAACAACCTGATGAATCATGGCAGCCACATTATCACTACTTGTATCTGAGGGTACATATGTATCATCGAGAGCTTTTATTTAATCCTGGCAGTGGACTGAGAGGTCATCAGTAGGGCCCATATAGAAATTTGAGCCGGAGTCTTCTCTAAATGTTTGACGATGGAATAATCCTTCGGTTGCATTCTTCTCCATAATTCTTCCATTTCTCCTTCGTTTATCGGACACTTAGCCTGGTCCTTCTGTCTTCTGAGAGAAAGCTCGTCAGGAGTGTAGCACCTTCCGGACATGGTCATTCCTTGAGCCGCAGCAGTTCCAGTAACAAATTTGGGCTTGACGAGAGTTTCTGACGACACCAAGGCAACAACATTTGTAGGTGTAAAAATAAAAAACTCTCCTTTCTTTGATGCTTAAAGAAGCGACAGCCCTTTCCAAGTCCTCATGCATGATGGAAGTAATCCTCTTTTTTCCACACTAGTCTTCATCTGTTTCGATCACATTAATGTTGCCACATCCATGATTCGGCAACGTGTTTGTGTTGACATTTGGCGTCGCCGGTTTGAGAGAAACTACCTCCTAATCGATCAGATCCTGAATTTTGTGCTTAAAGTTGATACAATATTCCGTATCATGTCCAACACTGTTGGAATTATAAGCACATCTCTGATCAGGCTTGTAGAACTTTGAATTGACATCCACGGGCTTGGGCCCCACATGATGGATGTATCCAGCCGCAGCCAGTCTCTCATACAGTTTGGTTCGGTATTCAATAAGTACAATAAAGTTCCTTGAAGGCCTTTTTTAAAATCTTGGTCGGGAAGGATCATAACCGTTTTGCTGAGGGGGAGACACCTACTGATAATTTCGGGCATTCAGACGAGGAGCTTGGCTTCTAGGATATGGGTTTGTTTTATAATTTGGAGATGGAGCTTGGTAATTCGGGAGGGGTTTTGATATATTGGAGCTTGGACTTGATAAATGGGCGGGGGTGCTCGATAGCTCGACTGTACATTGGCACAGTTTGGTGCAATATTCTGATAAGGGGATTGAATTTGGTAAGGTTGAGGGTAATTTGGGTACATGGGGGAAAGACTTTGGAGATTAAGGGGTGAACTCTGGTACAACGGAACTTGAGCGTTTGGATTTGTGGGGGTAGTATTATGGTTATTGTGATGACTGGATTGCGGGTAGTAAGCTTGGTGGGCCTTTGGGGAAGGCCTGGAACGACCTTGGGAATACGACGAGTTTCAGGGTTTTTTTCTTCCCCCATACGAGACAGTGGCAACTTCTTCTCTCTTCTTCCTCATCAATCCTGAAGATCCATGTGTCACGGATACATGGTCTATCTTCCCCGATTTCAAACCGTCTTTGATAGTCTCACCAATTTTGACTATCTCAACTGGTCACAACATGCTCTCAGATGAGCCATGGGGTTTCAAACTCCTCCGAAGTTGTCAAACTTTATAATTTTGAACCCTTCTAGAAGGTTCAAATCTGGGTGGATGCACAAATCTTCGTAACTAAGTCCGGCGATGTCTGGGATGCACTGTAGCTCTTTCATGGACCTTTTGATTTCCTTCTTTATATCGATCTTCGAATCCTCCTTTGCCTTCCATTCTCTTTCCTGTTCTTCATAGTGATCCAACTCAGAACTGTGCACATCGTTCTTGCCAAGAACAAGAACTTAGAAGGTGACTGTCTTTTGCAAGGGTGGAGCTATAGAGGGACTTGGAATGTTTTGAGCGGTCTGGTAGTTCTATGGGTAAGCCTGAGGATTGGTGTTTTGATTTAAATGGTGATGAGGTGTTTGAGGGTTTAAAGATGTTTGATTTTGGTTTTGGTTTTTATTTTGTGGCGGTGGAGCGGTTTGTTGGTCAGTATTCTGAGGATGAGATGGCATTTGAAGGTGGTTATTTTGGAGAGGTGATGGATTTTGGTAAGATACATAAGTGTATTGGGGATTTTGGGTCATTAGATTCATAACCGACGGATTATGCATAGGTGTAGAAGGCTATTCTGAGTTGGATCTGTGTTTGATGAAGGGAAGTAGATCGGAGGTCTTCCATCAGCAATATTAGGAGAAAATCCAGGTGGAGGCGTATCCAGTCTACGTTGCATTTCCACTCTCATTTCTGCAACCTGTTGCATCAGCTGCATGATCAGTTCATTTTGTTCTGCTACGGTGGGCTGAGCAACTACAATGTCAGTAAGACTCACTTCGTCGTTGTTATCTCCCATAACTGCCTTTCCTTTGTCGGAACTTTCTGTAGGGAAGGAATCTACAGGACCTTTCGATCTTGTAAAGTAAGGATGATCAGCAAGCTTTTGATCAACACAGATCAGTTTCAAAGTACCTGAGAAGGGAAAAAACTCAAAGGTAGATTTGTCAATGCGGATTCATAGTACAAGATGCATAATATCACACAGAGAGCAGATAAACACACAAGTTACTTTGTTTGAGGATATCTTTGATCCACCAGTAAGAACGGGAATGCTTTTTTTAACAAGCAGGAATTTGCTCATTTTAGCTTTGATGCTATCTTAGAAAGGCTAACTCACGTTGAGCTACGGTCTTCTTGCAGCTGTTTCTTGATGTCTTGTTGATCTGATCTTTGTATTTTTCATAACATGAAGGGGAATGAATTTTTTTTATAGATAGGGGCTGGGCCTAGGAAGGTTCCTACGTATATCACAAGGAGAATCCAGGCCCAACGTAGTTCGAGTACAATGAAATAATTTTCATTCATTCATTCAATACGATTACAAGGAAATTCAAAGGCAACAGTAAAGTCTTCTTTTAAAAGATGAAATTATGATGACACGTTAGTCATTTCCCTTCTTCTTGCAGCATTAATCTCCTCCTTTCAGACAACCTAGGAATGGAGGCTTTTAGACGATTTCCTCGCCGTCATCCTCCTCAGTCACTTCAGGGTGAGTGTTGTCGGGACCACTATTGGTTGTTCCTTGCTCATAGGAGGGGCTTTTTCCGCCCTTGAGGTTGTGGTGGACTGCCAATTTCTTGTAAAGTAACACACTTTTAGCTAACAGAGCAGTGGTCTCCGAATCTATCATCGCCTCTCTATCTTCTATTTCTTGCATTTTCAACCGAAGTGTGTCCAACTTCTCTGTCAAACTCTTTGTCTCCGTCTCAACATCTTTTTTTCATTTCATCTATGATGCCAGATCCTCATCCAACATCACAGTTGCAGCATTGTAAATTGCGGTGGCCATGTCGACTCGGAGCCCCTCCTCCCTGGCTTCATGAATTTCCCGACTGATCTCTTCAATCTTTCTTTGTTGTTCTTCTTCAGTGAGCTCCATCTTGATGTTCTTAACTTTGTCCATAGTAGTGATTTTGCCTTTCCTGAGACGGTAGAGTAATGTTTTAGGATTTGTGGTATAGGAGGTAGTCTTTTGAGTTAGAAACTTGAGACTTGGGAATTTTGGTCGGACATTTTGTAATACTGGCTTTTGTATATTCTTTGGAAGTTTCTGGCTAGGAGTGGGTTTACGGTATCCTAATTCATAGCAACATAGAACATAAGCAGTTAAACACACGTATATCGCTTCCTAAAACATACAGGTTGACCCTTTTGTGTCAAGGGTAGGCCTAGCGTATTTGAATGATGTACGAGTGAATTTAAACCAAATAAACAATTCCCCAAAAAATAAATTTTACAAGTGAATAATAATGTTCACAAAGGGGAAATAAATATTAAAGACAAACTCACGCATGGGACATTTGAAAGTGCAATAGAGGCAAGCCCACGTAGGGGCTAAAAACAATGTAAATACATATAAAACCCATGCAGGTGAGGTCCACTATGTCTCTCCCGATTATCCTGCTCCATCGCCGTCCCTCTGAGCCTTGTGTTGCTGAAACATATATCTTAGCATCAACAAGAAACCTTCACCCAGGCGTCTTTTGTCCTCTAGACTATCGTTATCGCATTCTCTCGATTTTCTCCTTGATGCAGTTATCAAAATCATCATAACAACGCCTTAGTCTTGCAACCTCTTGAGTCACCCTATCAAAAGTATCTTGGTTCTCGACAAACTTAGCGTACACCTCTTTGGCCTCTTCCTTTATCCCTTGTAGCTCGGTCACTACTTTGGCTTTTCTATCCGTTAAACTGTGAAAGCCACACGGAGTTTGAAAGGAGACGTTTTGTATGTCCTTCTTCAGCCATTCTTTGTAACCCTTGTCATATCTTGCATTGAATCGGTCAGGGGCGATGGTGTTTTTATCCTTACTCTTGGTGCCTTTCCATTTTTTGAACATTTCATACGCGTCGTGCACTCTATCATCTCCAATATCGTACACATAAGCGCCATAGTATGCTTCCCTGGGTACAGTTTATGTCCTTCTGAACTGTCGCAAGACTCGAAATGGTGCATAAGGGCGAATTCCCCGAATACCTTGTAAAGGAAGCACAACCTGTCTGCGGCTCTCCACGACGACTTCTTTGGAGATGAAAAATTCGAGCATCCATTAGAGGTCTTCTTCTCTCAATTCGGAGAAAATTTGAGCCCATCTCCCCCTTGTTCTCCGATTGTTCATATTTGCCCAGTACAACAGGTAGTTTAAATACTTAAGGGTATTATTGTTGTCGAGAGTATGCAACTCCTGAGTCCCTGCACCCTTTGCTAAATGGCTGAGGATCCCCCACAGAAGGAGTAGGTTACATCCTTGAAAGTATAGATGACCTTATTTACACTTTCCCAAGACTCGATACATGTCGGATAGGATGACCGGATCTACAGGGTAGTATTTTTTTGTCCCTTGGTTCTCAAACCCTTTGAACAAGGTGTGGACGAGTGTTATAACTCGGGTATTGATACTCAAACCAGGACCATGAGGGAAGATCATTGTTCCTAATAACGCCAACAACAAATTCAGGAGGACGAATCTCGTTCCATTATGTGTAGGAGATTTTTAACTCTCGTTTGTAAGTGGCGTAGAAGCTCGCATGCCCAAATCGGATATAAAGGTCCCTAAATGCTACGAGGGATTCTTGGCACTAGTAGGCAAAGTACTTTCTCAATCCGAACAAGTCCGCAATATCATTTACGCAAGGCTTATTGGGGATGAAGAAGTCTTCTTGTTTTCTTGCTCTTCTTTCTATCCCGGTGCCTACATTGTCTATACAGTCTCTTATTTCCTCCAAAGTTGGGGTAATTTCGGCGGTTCCAAATTGAAACACCATTCTCTGGCTATCCTAATACCCCGTAAGTACCTCAACCAGCTCCGACCAACCATTCATGTTGATTAGTTCTGTTAATGCACCCACGTATTTTTTGAGGATTCTTTTATGATACCATACGAATTATTGTACCACATCGTGAGTTGAGGTGGCGCTGAGACGACCATGTCGAACTTTGGGAAACGGTTAATATATGCAAAATAGAAAGTAGTGAGACTTTTCCCCACCCCCAAATAGGTCTTCACACGTACATCATTCAAATGCCAAATAATATGATGTGTCGTGAGGTCAAAGCCTTAGAAACGATTTTGGCAGTTTTCTACTAAATGAACTTAATACACCTTAGGTGTTAAGTGGTCTTAGGATAATGCTTAATTTGGTTTGGGTTTTGCTCTATCTTAGCTTTACTAGAACAGTTTTAAAGTTGACAGTTACCCGAGCTGAACAAACATCAGGGTGAATCTACCAAACAACGTCGGATGACCGCATTCCAACTATTTGTTTGATACTTCCAAATGAATTCTTGTGCATTTCTGAAGAAAGTCATGGAAAGCCACATAACTTTCGTTTTCCTAATGCATACTACTTGCCTTTTGGCATGAATATGCCATGAAATGCAACAGATTCAAAACTTAAGTAACTACCAAATCAACAATTTATCACAAATAGCCAAATAACGTCATTTTTAATGTTAGAATACTCCTACCTCCCCAGCGGAGTCGCCATTTCTATTTATCCAAAATTAAAAAATTATTGTTTTTAAAGAATTCTCGCTTTTTGAAAAAGTCGCAACTTAATTTTTTAAAGAAAAATAAGAAAACAGTCATTTTCAAACAATTAACAGAGGAAATCATTTGAAATCCATTAAAGGGTTCGGGGATTCTATTTAACTTCTTAGGAAGGTGTTAGGCACCTAAGACGTTCCGCTTAAAACGCTTAAACGACAACTAATCTATATTTGTCTAAAATTTGTTTAATTCAAATTTTGAAATAAACTTTATGAAAGTTTTTGTGGAAACATCGACTTTTATTATTCAATTGAGACTTGTCAAGTTCAATTTTAAGTTTTTATTATTTTCTTTTGAGTGATTTAATATGCGATAGAAAATGGCGTTGGCGAGGATTTTTGAGTTTCTAACCTTAAAACTAGAGACAATCAATCAAAATAGGTAAGCAATATGTAAAGAGAGAGGGAGAGAGATTTTTGGTCCAATCTCGGGTTCTATCCGCTTTGACCGAATTTTGAACCCACCAACTTTTGCGTTCTTAGCCCCATATGACTTTTCGTGTTTTCAACCCATTTTCTTTTGCACCTGTCCTAGACTAAACAATAAATACAAAATGAATACAATAAAATAAAAGCGACAAAGGCTTATGCCCATATACAATGCCAAAAGAAACAAAAATAGGACTCTTTGGCCCATTTTCTAACTCCAGCTCTGCTTCAGATTTTGGTCTCGAGATCTATTCATCATAAAAAAAGGGACGGTTCGATGCGGCAACTCAAAACTTTAAGGACCTCCGAAATACGGACGAGAAGGAGAGACGAAATCCAAATGGACTCGAAAGGAGTTTCACATGCAAAAATAAAAGAAATAAGAAGGATTATCATCTGATAAAGTCATCTCCAAAATAATCGCTTCAACAACAATGACGGAAATTAACTTAATATGATTGATCTAACAAAGAAATCATTACTGATGGGTCTAAGATGAAAAAGGAAAAAACTTGATCAAAATTTTGCATACTTACAAGCCCTATAAACCTCCTTTATACATTACCTAAAACTAACTAATTAGCCATGGAGAATCACTTTTTCACTTTTGTAAGCTAATCTATGGTAGAGGCAATAACAAATGACCAAAAATAATTAAACATGGTAGCCCTTTATCGAACTAGTATGCTGGGATAACATAAATAGGCATGAATAAATGCATGCAAAGAGAATAATATTGTTGAGCAGTAACAACAAATAAGAACCTAAACTAAACAATGACTCATACCCATGATAAATATTGTGGACCATCGGAACCAAAATTAAACCTAAGAGAAATGATTTTGATTAAATTAATCATTTAGACCCCAATTAATGATGAATGCACGTCTTGGCATATTTAATAATGTTGAAAAAAAGCATAAATGAACTACCATACAACCATGTATTTTGGCTAGAAAATGAGAAAATTAGAACAGTCAAACTACAAGAATTCATTGAATAACTATCGATCAAGACTCACCAATGCTATAGCAAAAACACACACATATATATACAAATCGATCAAGAACTAAGCAAGTTGGTTTTAACCAAATCGAACATTAAAACTTTGGGGTTCAAGGCCTTATGCAACAATCAATGATAGTGGCCGAAAAACCTTATAACGACTGGCATTGAGAAATACACAGTGAGATATACTATGTTCGGCCAAACTAAGAACAATATTCACACGAGGATATTCCAAGAATTGAAGTTTATAAAGGAAAACTCTATTCATATGCAACCGAATGTACAACGGCCTGATGCACTTTGAAACTTTTAAAACACATAACAAAGGCATGACTGCGACCTCATCACAATGACGACACAATGGAATTGATGCGACAAAAGATAAACTGAAGTGGAAACAAGAATAATCAGCCACGAAAATTCAAGAGAACCCATAGAGATGAAAAGCTAAACATGTGGGAAATCACCATAAGAAGCGAAAATACAAATACCAATTTCCAAAAGATTACGATGATAAAAACATAGAGTCAAAACGCATCGTGTGAGATCAGCTCAACAACAACAACAACTATTTCATGATTTAACGGAGTAACTAAGTAAACAGTAACATAAGAAACATAACATATGAAACATAAAATTTGAATCAAAGCTAATTCAAATATATCCAACCTAACATAGGGAACAACTTTATACAATCACATTAGGTTATAGCAATACCAAATATATAGTCCTATCCTCCAATAATGACTGAAGGGAAATAAAGATATGGTGAGCTGCCTTAAAGAGAACCAACTATTAACGACGAGCCTAACAACAAATAAACAAAAAATCGAACTAAAAAAAACTCATTTTTGCAGTCTGCAGAGAAAACAGAGCACAACCATAAACGAGGTATAACGATACGCTATGAACTCAATAAAAAAGGATAGGAATACTGAGGGAGAAAAGGGAGCATCACTTGGGAACTGCGACTAAGGAATGATTAGAGAGGCTGTTACCTTTTTTAATGCAGCGAATAAAGACAACGAGCCGACGATAGCAATCCTTCCACCAAGAAACAAGAAAAATCTCGAGGATATCCGATGTGCAAAGTGGTCATGAAATCAACCGAAGGAGTGAAATAAAATCCGTAGTTTCGAGTCACCTTACTCTCAAGTGTTTCCCCTCTTTTTTAGACTCTCTAAACATGTGTCTCTCAATGCACTGCCCGCTCTCCTTCTTTTCGTTCAAATCGTAAAGATGAGAAGAGAAAAATAAACTTTGAGCTCAAAAAAATCTCCTTACGAAGAGAAAAAGTAACTTTGAGCTCAAAAAAAATCTGTTCTCTGCCTAGAGATATCAAAATCAGAGAAAATTTCCCTCACCAATTTTTTTATTCAAAATAAAGAAACATGATATTTATAAGGAAAACTTGGGTTTACGAAATGGGGAAAGAGGGCTGGAGAAAGATGGATTTCCAGTCCCATCAAGAAAAATCATTCAAAAACTTCCATCCTTACCCCTAAAGGATATTCCTAAGCGATTACCCCAAATTGAATAAATGAAAATCGAGCGGAGGACTAGATTTGATCAGGCGTCCTTGTTGAGCTATGTGGCTTCATCTCCAAGCGCGCAAGGACGATTGTTGCACGTTATCCTGCCCTGTTGTACGAACAAGAGTAGAAAAGAGAGACGTTAGAGAAGGATGCCTTTGCGTAGGAGGAAGAAGACGTGCACAAAGGCTGCTGTCGCTTCCTTTTTGACGCTTCACGCACTGCTGGTGTCGCGCGTTCTTCGGCTTGTTCCCTTCAGCGCTCCCTCGCGTCGCCCACGCGATTGACTCTGTTGACGCGCTGACTTCCAAACGAAGAAGAGAAGTGAAAAAGGCCAGGTCAAAAATAGATATGGGATGATATAGGGGCTTTGTTTGAGTTGGGAAAGGAAAAATATAGAGTTGGGCTGGAAGCAAGAAATAAATAAAGGTGGGCTGGATTTCTTTTTAGGAAAAATTAGTAAGCTAGTCAAAATAAATAACATATTTAGTAAAAATATTCATATTTTATAAATATTAGCAATAATGTCAAAAATGTCATTATTTTAAAAAATTTATGTGTCCCAACTATCTTCCTATTTTATATCTTTTTCAATTAATTATATATATCTTTTTTTTAAAAAAAAATCATTGTCTCTCATATTTATCTTTTCAAATTGTTAATTCTCTCTCCCATTTAATTTTTTTTCTCTCTCATGGTTATCTTTTTTGATTTTCTTCCAACATTTAAGTTGCAAATATTTTTCTGCCATATATTTTGGTTGTTTTTTAATCCAAAATTGAATCAATAAGAATCCCTTTGATTAAGGTATCTCTAATCTTTATCCTATTTTCAGATTTCTTTTCTAATTTTATTTTTGTTTAAATCTTAAAAAAATATTGTTTGTATTTTTCAATTTCCGTCATGATTTACTCTACAATGGCTGAATCCAAGAGGCTTACTAGAGGTATTCATCTTAATCAACCAATCTCTGGTGATTTTTCATCCTTTAATTTATTTATTACTTAACAAATAATATATAATGTATGATCCGCTGCTAAAATGAGGGAAGAAAGAGGGTAAGAACATTTACAAGACTCATTGCTGTGCAAAACCTTCCTCAAATTCAGAACGCAAATATAGAATCCTTGTCTACTCGTGAGGATCTTGAAAAAGACGATGAAGATCGGATAGTTGTCGAACAATTTTCTATCAGTTTGTTTTGTATTTATAGTTCTTTTTTAGAATTTGGTATGCTTTCTTAATTTGTATTCAAATCACTATGTATACTATCAATATTTGTATTTATTAAAAATTTCATGTTGCATGGTTTATTAATCTTGTATTTGTTCCTAATTTGTATTCATCCAAATGTATGTCAACTAATTATGTATTT
This sequence comes from Solanum lycopersicum, assembly GCF_036512215.1. NCBI lineage: Eukaryota > Viridiplantae > Streptophyta > Magnoliopsida > Solanales > Solanaceae > Solanum > Solanum lycopersicum. The sequence continues at coordinate 10,913,420 of NC_090809.1, read as the reverse complement.
TATTTATAAGAAGAACAACTTTCTATTAGTTTCTTGTATTCGAATACAAATACAAATAATAGACATATTGAAATGAATACGACTTAGAAAAGGAACAAGATTTTGAAAAGAAAAATAAATACACAGTGAAAAATATATACGAATACAAATGTATTTCTTAAATAGCTACATTTTATTTGACATACGTATTGGAATGAATACAAACTAATAAAGAAATACAAGCTTCATTATACAAAATACAACATGAAAACTATAATGGATACTAATATAAATGGTATACATATTGGAATAAATACAATTTAAGCAAGGATACAAAATTTTTAAAAATAAAACAAATACACTATGAGAAAAGTATAGCAATTACAAATAAAACTATAGGTGTTCAAGTTTCTAAATTAAAAAATAAATAAATTTAATAGATAAAACTATAATGTATTACATAAAGTTTCATAATAATATTTAGTGAGAATGAGATATTATATTTTTTGATTATGATTTTCATAACAATAATTAGTGAAAATTTGATATTGAAATTTTATAGATGTGGTACTTCTTTAATTTTGTGACTTTTATACAATAATTAGTGAAAACTGGATATTTATTTTGGTTAATAAAAGTGTTTAGAAAAAAAAAGATTACCAGAATTAGATATTGAATTTTTTTAGAACAATGGAGAAAAAAAGAATTTTTTATAACATGATGAAAAAAGAAGAAATAGATGAAAGTTGGTGTATTTTAATAAATTGTAACTGATGAAACTTTTAACATTTGTTCCTTTTTAAAAATAATAATCTCCCCTAAATTTCTCTCAATCTGTTATATAAAAATTATATTTTTTAAAAATAAAACAAATAATAAGAACATAAATAAGATACATAACAAACTTAAATTTTGACATTTTTACTAAATATTGAAAGTATTGTTAATGAACCCTATTAAATGTTAAAATATTGACATTTTAAAAAATTTCCCTTTTTTTTAACATAGCGGGCTGGCTGAAAATAGTATAGGCTGGGATTTGTTTGTCCAAGTGAATATGAATACTTGCTAACTAGAGGAAATTAATATAAATTAATCAAACAAGCTTCTTGATTTTAAAGACACAAAATAATCGATGTAATTAAAATAATTAGTTCCAAAATAGAGAATAAACTATTGCGTAACTAGTTAGTAAAACATTCAAATAAAAAAAATTTAAGACGATTTTCACACATTCTTTAAATATGCTTACATATATATATATTTTGAAAGGTATATTTGACTTTCACAAAATAACCATTATTTTGAATTGCTTCTAATCTTAAGAAGCTCGTGAATTAATTTATCGTAGAGAGACAAAATTGGTTGTCAACAGTATTGAATTTAGTAATGATTACTGTTGGATTTTTGATGAATGATATGGTAAGTTTTATGGAGAGGTGATCAATGATAAGCTAACGTACAAAAATTCATAAAAATCTTCAAGGTACAAGAAAATGTAGATAGAAAAGGGTGTTGGGTCACACAGTTTGATTTATAATTAAAAATTTTCTTTATAAGCCTCCATTTCTAATGATATGTTTTGTCAAGTTATGAGTTTGTAAGGTAATAAATGATTGATTGCATCAGGTATCGATCATTTGGAAGGACTTGCACATGATTGTACTCGTAAATTTTGTTACTTTTTATTGTTAAAGAATATAAGGAAGGGCTTTCCTCAGAGATTTGATTTAGAGTGTGCAGTAAAACGTCATGGATTGTAGGTACAAATGTTAAGATAGGTAAGCGTTCTTGAGAAACAAGAGTCTAATATATTGAAGTGTCCCAATAATTAGAATTTTGCATCATAAGAAGAATTTGAGAAAACTGAAGGAATAAAACCTTTTGTATAACCCTAGCGGTGTAGTCGAAGGTTGTACTGATTTTTTTCCTATCATTTTAGATATGTCTATAAGATGTGAACCAGTCCGTAACAGAATTACAAAGAGTTTATCATCAAATTTTATAAAGATCGAGTTTTGGTTTAAGTAACAAATAATGAGGTATGTGATTGTTTAGAATGGTAGGTAAAGCATGGTATGTGGAAGTAGTGTGAAGTTTACTTTGGGTGTGATTTAATAGTTTCATCTCGATGGAAAGGTACTATAAAATTTTAATTATTATTGTTAGTCATATTTGAGACTCGTAATTGTCATGAAATGATTAAATAGAAAGGGAGATAGTCATAGTTTGTACGTACATTTGCGAAGAGTATTGCTTCTAATAATGGTTTGAGTGCAAGGTAGATGATCAATGTGGTTATGATGTTTTATAAGTATTAAGATTGTTGACTGTAGTGGATATGGGGTTTGATAAATCAAGTATGTGTGCAGTTATAATAGGGACTAAATTGGTGATTGTGGATAGCTATATAGAGTCAGATTTATGAAAATGTTTGATATAGGAACTATGGAAGGAGTATCTATAGTTATTAGACCTTGGTTATGCACATTTATATGTGACCAACTACTTCATTTTGGGCATGATTTAGAGTATGATTCACTTTCTCCGTCTATGTGTGTTTTTGATTCTATGGATGAGCCCCTATTAGAGGATAGAGTGTACCAATTGTGTGATTGTCGTCCTAGTGGGATCACATCCTTGGTTAGATTTGTTCATTTCAGTTATGGAAGATTTAGTGCTATTTGGAATAGTTGAAGCAGACTAGTGATTCTACACACAATACTTTGCTTATGAGAATTTATAGGAGAGCTACTCTAAATATTTACAGTTGTACGATAGACTTAAGATTTATCTCATCATCGGTATCATGTTTTTTCTATATGTGATTGAATTTTAGAACAATTGTCTCTTGTCTTTTCATTCTTAAGATTTGTCTATAAAATCTACTAATTGAACATATCGACAATGTTGTTAGAGGTTCTGTATGCTTGGGTGTATCACTTGATGGTGGGTACTTGATTATTTTCTCCTTTGTATCGGATGAATTCGATTTAATTTGATGATTAATTGATCTGTAAATATTATATTTTTATAGCTTAAGATCGATGAGATATTATGTTGTGAAGTTGTAATTTCGAACATATCTCAGATGGTTTGTTAAGGTTCACTCGTTATTGTAACCAATATTAATTTGTGATTTTAGCATGGTTAGGTTAGAAAACATTTGTCCTTATGGTTGTGTCAAGGTCTAGTGGTAGAATTGGTTAGTTGAAGAGTTCACTTGAGAATATCTTTGTTTTTAGTTGAGCTTGCATAGAACAATAGTTCTCATCAGAGTATTGAGATGTCCCTATTTTAGGCATTTTATAGGAGGAGGTATAGATCTCCAGTTGGTTAGTTTGATAAGTTTGAGATGAGACAATGAGTACAATTATTTTAAAGGAATCACTGGGACATGAGGCATCCTTTCTGACTCTCACCTTCTTTTGATCGTTCGAGGATGAACAATAGGTAAATTGGTATCTAATGTAATGACCCATTTTTTATAGAACAATAGTTCTCATCAGAGTATTGAGATGTCCCTATATTAGGCATTTTATAGGAGGAGGTATAGATCTCCAATTGGTTAGTTTGATAAGTTTGAGATGAGACACTGAGTACAATTATTTTAAAGGAATCACTGGGACATGTGGCACCCTTTCTGACCCTCACCTTCTTTTGATCGTTCGAGGATGAACAATGGGTAAATCGGTATCTAATATAACGACCTATTTTTTGTTTTTAGTATAAGATCTTTGTATTTCATAAAATACTTTTCGATAGATTCGAAATAAATAGTTTTTTAGTATAAGATCTTTGTATTTCATAAAATACTTTTCGGTGACAATACGAGAATTACCCAATTGCATTAGGTAAAAACGTTTAACCTCTCTTGAACATTGTTACTCATGGATAAATAAGGTTATATTATTGTCATAAGTCTGCCTGAATCGTGATAACAAAGGTATACATAAATAAATATTATCTTATACTAAAATTGAATTTTAAGTATTTTCACGAGGAAAGTGATCATCCTCCTGATCCAACTATATTTCGACAATTAGTTGGGAGTTTAAATTACATTACTATTACTCGACTTGATATTTCTTTTGCAGTTCAACAAGTTAGTCATTTTATGGAATCTCCCTTGACCACTTGGTAGTTGTTCATCACATTATTCAGTGCATTCTAGGAACATTTACTCGTGGATTGTTATTTCGAAGTGGTTCTCCTATTTATCCTAATATTTTTGTGATTTTGATTGTGCGTGATATCCTGATACTCGTTATTCAGTCTCAGGTTGTTTCATTTTTCTTGGAAAGTCATTGATATCTTGAAAGAGTAAAAAGAAAGATCGTGTGTTAATCTTCAATTGAGATCGAATATTTATTCGTGTTTATTCCTTGCTCCCAGGTTGTAGGTTTCGTGGATTACTTAATGATATTGGATTTCCTCGATCTGATTCTAGTTCTCTCACCATGACAATACAAGTGTTGTTCAGATTACTATGAATATAGCTTTTTATGAGAGGACCGAACATATCAAAGTGGATTGTCATTATAAACAAGGAATTGTAGATAAAGGAGTCATTATTCTTCCACAGTTGACCAGTGTTCTTCAAGTAGCTGATTCGTTTACAAAATCCATGGAACGGGAACACCATTAATTTGTAGTAGGCAAATTTATGCTTCTTGATCCACCAACGTTAATTTATGAGGGACGTTAGCATGATTGACAACTAAATGATTGTATATTAATGTAATTATATAATGATATATATATATTAGCATGATCATATAGATTTGTTGTAGAATCAAAGGAATAAATATTGTGATAGAATAATTTATTTGGAGGGACAGCACGACATATTTAGAGGAATTCAATAGAAGACTTGTAGAGACAGAATTGTTGATCATTTGGTATAGTACTGGTGTATCTTTTGTATGTGTAATCTTGGTTTTCTCCAAAATATTACAGTTTGTTTGTTATGAATAGGTGCTTTTGTTGTGTCTACGATGGCTATATTTGAGTTTCTCCATATGAATGATGCAAACACAAAATTTCACGGGGATGCAGGTCTTAAATCTAGAGAAATGTATTAGTCTTAAAATTGTTTATTCTTCCTTGGTAGATTGCAAAAAAAAACACATTCAGTTAATTTTGTATCGTGGAGAGTTTTTCATGTGTTAATGTAAAGTCTCTTGAACATCTGAATCTATAGGGTTCCCAAAGTTTGGAGAAATTCCCACAAAACCTTGGAAGAATGAAGTCGGAGTTAGAGATAAAGTTGCAAGGCATTGTCAAAAGGGAAATACCGTCATCTATTATTCAAAACCTAGCTCATCTTATAGAGCTAGATTTTTCAGTCATGAAAAAACATGTAGCTCTTACAAATGTTGGGTATGCAGAATGAGTTAAAGGGAAATGGAGTAAAGATGAAAAGAGAGGAACTTAAAATATTGGGAACTTGAAGAGTTTGGAACTTGAAAAATTCTCTTATGATTTAGTGAAAGACATTTGTCCCTCATCATGGTGGAAAGAAGAATAGGAGAGTTTAAATATTGAAACACTCATATTAATTGTTAAAACGGTTTGAAAGAGGGATCCCCTCACGCCATTGTCGTCGCTCGCTCGACTCGGCTTTGGCTTCGTCTTTAGAAAATGATACAGAGATTTTAAGTATGCATAAGAAGTAGATACATTTTAAGTATGCATAAGAAGTTGAAGAATATGTCCTTGTTAATAGTTCATCAGTGCAATAAAAAAAAATTAAATTCAAAAACAAGTTATAAAGAACAAAATCAGAGGATCCTAAAGAGACAAAAAACGTGGAACAATAAGAATCCTAGTGGAACAACAAGTCCATATAAGATCATAAATAACTAAATTCAAATGGACAACGTTGGACTCCATTCTTATGAGCCTCCATCAATATCTTTTTTATTATTGTATGCCATATTTTGTTTTAAACAAGTTATGAGTAACAGATAGATTTTAAGTATAAAAAAGAAGAGTAAGAAAATTTCCGTGATAATAGTTGGTTAGATGTAATGAATTTTTTTAAATATCAAGAAGTTATAAAGAACAACATCAGACGTTATTAAAAAAAGTGACTAGAAAAAGTCTAACCACAAAACTCCTAAGTAAAGTAGAACATCACGTCCATACAAGATCATAATTAATTAAATTAAAATGGACGACCTTGGACTCATTTCTTAAGAACCTCCATCAATCTATTTTTTATTATTGTATGACATATCATGTATATGCTAAAAATAACCCTAAAATTGTTATTATCATAAATGTTTTTTGGTCATTGCCTATAAAATAGTCATTACTAATTTTAAGGTTTCATATCACTGGCCCCAACCTTATTTGTATTGAGCCATAGTTATGATTATGATTATAATATGGAGTTACAAAAAATTAATGCAATTATCAACCAAGCAATAGGTGACATCAGATTGTTCACAATGGGATGTAGTAAACACAATTTTTGACATATAACATATAAAATCTCACAACATAATTTTGTGAGCTCTTGAACTAACAAATATTAAAAAATAATAATAAAGACGACCTTACTTTCCTAACAATCAAGACGAAAAATACATGTTACTTAATATATTTTTCAGAAAGATAGTCTTTCATGTTGTTTTAAAATTTATGGTTCACAAATTTAATTGAAAGAAGCAAAAAGAAAGAGTTGTTACTTCTTTATAAAAAAAATTAAAAACTTTATCAAAGGGTAATGCGTTATAACTACAAAAAAGTGATCTTTAATGATAATTAATAGCTTAATTATTGATAAAAATGTATTTTCTGAGGCAATTAGTAGTCTGTATAAATGTCCCTGAAGTCCATAGAAACATTGAAAAAATGACTGTTTATTAATGTCGGTAAAGGCTATAGTACTCTCGGTGGACGTGCATACTTATTGACGATAAAAGTTTTAATAGTGTATTTTGGACAATTGTTAGTTTCACAAAAACTTGATCTCTTCTATGCCCAAGAAGAAGAGAACAAGAAATATGACAAATTAGTTAACTTGCAATAAAAGATGTGGACTAATTGTCTCTATACAAATATTTTAGGGATAGTGCAATGGCATACAAAATGTTTTGTACCTTATAAAAAAAGAATAGAATAATATATTAACTGTGGCAAGGAAGAGAGAAACCATTTTAGTTCTTTAAACAAACTACAATATTGGTTCCACACCGGTTATCAAATATTTGTTGTTTTGTGCAATCAAATATACCACAACCTACAAAAAATATTCTCAAAAATTATAAATTTTCAATCATCCTCACTGGTCTTTTAAACATAATTAAAAATAAGTTACCAAAATTGCAAAAATAAATTGAAATAGGTACATCAATCACAATGATATATAGTAAAAAAATTAAGCTTAATGAAATAGGAGGAAGAAAACTTTGACAAAGAAACATTCTTAATAAGAAGCTTAATTAATGTATATGAATTCAAAAAAAACATACAAACAATAATGGAAGAAATAAAGATTTTTTACAAAAGATCAAATGTAATGAATTCAACTATAAACCATTTCAGCAGCGTATCACATTAAAATTGAAATCAATTTTCTTTGCTTATATGTAGAAACCTTTAGAAATGGATAAAAGAGATGATCAGTTTTAAATCATCCTTGATGAAACTTAATAGAGTTTTAAAAATGTCACGAAAATAAGAGAAAAATTTGTCATAGTTGCATGAATCACTTGACTTATAGTTAAGATTATGCTCCATGAAAACTTTCAAGAATGAAGGTAGGTAACTTAAGAAAATTGAATTAATGTATTTGAATTTGACTACCCTATAGCAAGAAAAAACCCTACAAATTATATTTTTACAAAATTTCTCTATTTATACACAACATAAGATAGTGTGAACAAATGTTTATTTTGCCCTATCAAAAAGGTTACAATTCTTTGGAAAAGTTAGAATCCTTCATAAACGTCAGAACATATTATAAAAGTCAGTTTTTCATAAAAGTCGCAACTCTTTATAAAAGTCACACCTTTTTATATTAGTCACAACTTTTCTAAAATGTCATTTTCATGAAAGTTGAAACTTATCGTGAAAAGGGAGGTCTAGTTTTGGAAATAAATAAATTTAAAAGGGATTGTTGGTTTATGGTTGTGTCACTAATGTCTTTTATATCAATATATGATTGTTTAATTTTTTAAAAAAGGATAAAAATCTGTTGTGGGTTTCTTGTCTGGATATAATTAAGGTACAATGTTTAATTAATGATAGTGTAATGATGAGTAGAGAATTGTGATGTGCTAGAATAGTTAATGGTTGGCCAATAAATTGATATTTCAGTATGCATTAGCTCAAAAACAATACTCTGTATTATATTTTATTCTTTTTATCATCAAAACTTAATCTAAGGTTAAAAAAATTTATATAGTTAATTAAATATTAAGTGTAGTATATTATTAAGAGAAATAAAGACTTAACCTTAGGCAGAATATAAGAAACAAGAGACTTGACATGTTCCTGGACCTCAAGACTAGGAACTTGAGTATAGATTTGTTTTTGATGATTTTTTGGTCTAGTCTATGCATTTAGTAATTTGAGTTTTTGTAGACTCTTTGAATTACAAATTACACATATTCCATAAATTGGAAGTGTTCGAAGGCATTGATAAAGGGAAAATTATTGAAGAAGTAACTTTCTTGACTTCGGTTCTTCGGTAGAGGTAGGTTATGTTTCTTTCTATTTGATAGATAGACTCTCAATAGCGATTGATATGTATTGAATGATATTGTAAGTTTCCTATGTACTTGATTGTGTGGTTGTATAGCTTGGTTGTGTGGTTTGGGGTTGGTCTTAAATTCAGAGATCGTTGAATTTATGATCTTGAACCCTCTCTATCGAAGTTATGTCGTGAATAAAGAACGTTTGATGAAATATTGTTAATGAATTGAAAGTGGTTATAATAATGAATAAATTAATGATATTATTGGATCAGAGTAACATATTCCGACATTGTAGTATTAGATAGGAGTGTCACGTTCCGACACGGTATTATTGGATCAGAGTTTCACGTTCTGACACGGTATCATGGATCGGAGTGTCACGTTACGACATAGTATAACTAGAGCGGAGTGTCACGTTCCGACATAGTAACATTATAGAAAAAACTTATTGAATTAACTTAACATACTCAATCTCAAAGAATCCACTTCCCAAATGAACGTTGTGTGGAGGCATGAGTCCCCATATGTGTCCAGGATATTGTGAGTGATTATATACTGGCTTTTGTTGCCAATTGTTCATGTTTTTTTTGCTAGTTACTTGTTAGTGTCATAGTTGATTTGCTACTATTATTCATTGTATACATTTTCTTTTTTGGGTTGACCGATAATACCTGCTCATTACATGTTGCCCCATAATAAGACCTACTTGTTTTTTCCTTTATTTTCTTTTATGGAGTACAATGAGTGTACCGGCGACCTCGACTCGCCTTCATCTCTAGCATGTCTCAAGTATATCAGATTCCCGGTTGAGCTACTCATTAAATCTCGTTTTGGATTCTCTCTGTCATGACATAATGTCATTAGTTTTCGGACATAAACCATTTTATTTAATTATTTTTGTGTCTTTTATACTCTTATACTTAGTATTAAAAATTATATTTTCTTTATGTGATGACTTTCATGTTTTGGGAATGACATATAGTAGATTATAATGGATTTGTGTTTCTTACACTAATGAGATTTAAGCATCTACGTTATGATTAGTACTTTGTTGGTGAATGATTAATATATGTTGGGGTTGAATCTTTGGTTTGACCAACTAGGAGGTTAAGTGTGGGTGTCACTCAAGACTGGATTTGAGTCGTGACTAACATAAAGACAATTAGAGCTATAACATGATACTATGGTGTATCCCATACCCAAAAGGGTTGTCCTACTTTCCCAAGTAGAATCATGGACTTCTAGCTTAAGTGGATGTAGCAGATAATAGATATATGGGGGAACATAACTAAGGGATAAGATATTTCTAATAGAAACATGTCCTCTACACGAAAGATCTTTCATCTCAAGAGATTACTTTGAGAAACCCAAACATTATTTCATGGGAGCTTCCATCTTACATCAATATCCAATCGATACTAATTATAAAACCCACATAGTATTTAGTAAGACTCGACTTACCTTGTTATGGCGTAGATCCTTAAACCATGCATGAGAAAACCTTCACCATCCATGATGTATTCATAATAGTTTTTAGCCTCGAATTAAATTTGGTGAGAATAACTTTCAACCTAAGAACCCTTATAATGTGAGGAAACCTTTGACATCATGCTAGTTTGTGTTTATGATAATACCCTTTGAATAAGACAATAACAACATCATCATTGGTATTTTACTCTTAGAGCCCCTTAAAAAATGGCAGAGACATCATAAGAACATGCAATAGTCCATAATTTACCGGCCTCTAGATATCAAAGCCAGTTTCAATCATAATTACTTACAAAGCATAGTTTAGGTATGAGTTTCATCATAATATCATGTAAATGTAGCAATATATGCTTAATTTAGTAGAACTGTCCTTTTACATTAAAAATCTAACACCATATGATTCATAACTCGAAAATACATAATCATAAAATCAGAATAATTCATTAATTCATACTTAAATTTATTATAATGAATCGTTTAAATAAATTTTGCAGAGCACCCATGATAATTGAAGAAAACCCTAACAAATTGGGAATTTCGACTGGTTTAAGATTGGAGAATTTGTGAAATCCATGGATCAAAACTATAATAACTTACTAGCAAAGCCCAAATAAATTGAAGTATGGAAACTTCTTTTTTGAACCCTATATTGAACCTTCATCTTCTTCTTCTGCATCTTCAATATTCTAGAGAGAGAATTATTTTGGGAGTATGAACTTTTGGGGATTTGTTATGGGCTTACCAAGGTCTAGTAGGCAATGTGATTCTATCTGGGTGATTCTTGATAGAATGACAAAATTAACTCACTTTTTGAAGTTTTTGTCACCATTATTTCAGACAAAGATTAGAAATTTACTACAGAATTTTGGAAATCATTCCAAAAAGGTTTCGGTTCATCCTCATACAAATGGTAAAGAAGCGCACACTATTAATAACTTATAGGATATGTTTATGGCTTGTGTTATTTATTTCAAAGGTAATTGGGATGATCACCTACATCATATTGAATTTTCTTACAACAATAGTTACCACTCCAGCATACAAATAATCTTTATGAAACTATTTATGGGAGAAGATATAGATCTCATATTTGATGTTTTGAAGTTGGAAGCAGGGTTGATAGGGTAATATTTAGATCATCAAGATATGGATATGGTTAAAGTGATTTAAGAGAGGTTGAAAATTGCATACAGTCGTAAAAAAATCCTACAACTATGTTAGAAAAATGGAGTTAGAATTTTAAGCAAATGATTGGGTATACTTGATAGTTTAGCCCATGAAAGGTGTTGTAAGATTTTCTAAGGAGAAGCTTAGTCCACGGTATATCGTCCCTTACATAATATAATTTTTTTTAGGTAATATATCTTATGAGTTGGAGCTACCACAAGAGTTAGCCGCAGTTCATACGGTATTTCACATATCCATGTTGAAGATGTTCACTGGAGATCGTTCATTAATCAAACCAACTAAATATATTGGGATCAGGGATAATTTATCTTATGAGGAGATTCTTGTCAAGATTCTAGATCAAGGTTTTCATGTTGAGGACTAAGGAAGTGGCATCAGTCAAAGTTCTTTGGAGAAACGAGTTTGCTGAGTTTTTGGTTAACTTTAAACGAAAATAATTCCTAGCCCATGATTATTTAGATAAATTTACAAATATCGTAGGAAATATCATGAAATAATTTTTCCAACACCACCGAGTTTGTGCAATTTCTAGTTTGTATGAGTGAGATATGTCTATTTGAAGTTTGGCTATTCAAATAATTAAAGACTAATCAGGATTTTTAAAGGGTATTTAAGTATATTCCTTACCCAATTATTTTAATTCATTTTTATGAATTTAATTTGGGTCAAATAAGATTTTAGACAATTTAGAAAAGTTTATGTTCATGCTAGGGCTTGGAGAAAATACTTAATAGGAGAAACAAGAAGAAAAAACTTAAGACAAGAACGTTCGAGTTTGTATAGTGGATTCTCTAAGGACTCAATTCTAAGAGGTACGTGAGATCATATAGAATTGGTTTGGTTCACCGGTGCGCCAATCATGATTCAATTTAGTGAAGTATAAGATTTGAAATTAAATGTTTTGAGTTCTTGATTAAATTCTTTTGAATTATTATGGGTTGTGTTCTTGATTTTTTCTTAATATTTGATTCATGTTTTTGGTGAAATTTTGAGTTGAATCTAGTATATATTGAGGGTATAAGTAAATCCAATCTTTTGGGGAAGGAATCATATGAAATTAGAGAGTTTCGAGTTGAAAAATAGCAAAGCAATGTTTGGGAGCACCAAGGGAATCATCTCTCTTAGATCCCTAAAAAGGGGTCTCTGAATTATGGGCTCTGGGGATACGCATATGCCATAGCACCCCTAATCCTGTCTTTGAATTTCAAGGTTTTGCCTCTTGCACCTCTCAAAGTGCCAGGGACGACAATTCTTACTTTTCTTGTTCCATCTTTTTATACTAGTTCCATAGTATCATTCCTATGTTTTCTAGGTAATTCCACCTTTCTAAGGTACATGTTTACATGTTTAAATCATCCATAAAAATGATATCACGAACCTTGAATCCATAATTCAATTCAAGTAATGTTAAATCATGTCTACAAGTAAAAAAGTAAGTCAAGTGAACTTCATAATTTTTTCAAAAGATATTCCCAAAAGTTAGAAATGTTTTCACATTTGAGCAAGAATGGAATCAACGATTACAAGAGATATTTTAAGCTATGTTTTCAGTAATAATGTCATACAAAATAAAGAAGATTATTTTAAAAACATATGAGCTAAGTAAACTTTAGGTGTAGTATTGAGCAAGGATATGGGGACGCGAGTTGATAATGAATCAAGACTCCATAAACCATGTAACAGTCATGGGTAGTAAATGATCAGATTATTTAGATGATTCCTTTGTATTTTTTATCATAAACTAGTGGATCTACTTAGTTAAGGCGTCCAATATGAAACAAATGTATACGACAATTTTGAAAGTGTTGGCAAGACGTTGTATCATCACATAGGCTCATAGTGGTTGTTATCGGTTGGAGAAACTCCCATAGAAACTATATTACTTAATTACATGAGTTAATTTGTGTATGTTATTAAATTTGTAAATAAACTGAGTGTCTTTCTACTATTATTATAGCTTTCTATACATTGCATATGTTCTATTGCTTTTTATTGAGTTATGTTTTTCACAACTAGAGTAAAGTCAAGGTAACTGTTTCTTTCAGTTTCCATTCAAGTTTATGTTAATTTTAGAAGTCCCCTCACATAATCGCACATTAAATGAACTGATATCATTTGGTCGGCATCGTTTAGTAATGCAGACACATATAATCAGGATCAACGTCCATTGTCGCGTTGATCCAGTTAAGCACTCTGGGTCGGTTGATTCCTTGCTTTCTTGAGGGATCCTCTTATAATTTCTTTTAGTATTTTATTTGTTAAAACAATTGGAGGTCTTGTCACGACAATCCTTATGCTTATAGGCTTGATAGACCATTAGTTATAGTTCTTTAGTCTTTTAATTTTCATTATCGTATGTGGAGACTTTAGATTGGTTAATTGGCTAGTTGATTTTTTTCTTTATCACATTCTAAGTTCTATATGAACTATCCTTGATAAGTGAAGTCTTCCTCTGAGAAAGTAAGTTAGGACAAGGGTTCCCTTGGGGTCAATAATGGTTCTCGAGTGATGATCCCGCCAACGGTGTATGATCAAGGCATCACAACTCTAAATTTATTTGGTTGTAGAGGTTGCTATTAGAACTCTGCATCGAAATGAAAGGATCAACCACATTGTATGGCGACAACACTAGTGCAATCAGAATAGCAACAAACCCCGTCCATCATGAAAGCACCATGAACATAGATGTTATATTAGAGAACTTGTTGAAGATTGGAGTACTAGTCTAAATTATATATCCTCTAAATATCAACTGACTGATTTATTCACAAATGCCATGTGCAGAAGTAGACATAATTATTTTTTGGACAAACTCATGTTTCTTGAGAGACAACGGTAGTTTGATGGAGGCTATTGAATATAAACTTATTTATCAAAACCAAATTAGGAATTTCCCGATATGGATAACGGTCATTATCTGGAAAGTTCTACATAATTAGGATTCCAATAACTTGTATAAATACCTTGTAAATCCTACTACTTCATAATTAATTAAAGAGATCACAATTCTTTTATCCCTAATTGTTTTGGGTCTCTATCGTTATTCAACTTTGTAGAGATTTCTTATCTAAACATAGAAGTGGCAAAGGATGTTTACTACTTGACAACATATCAACAACTCACCTTAGTAAAAGAGGTATCAAGGGATTTGGTAAAATGTTGAAAGTGGTGTATTGATGATTAACTATACCACAATGACCTTGATTCCAAAGGTTAAAAATCCAATTTATGTCGAGGAATATAGACCTATTGGTTCCTCAACAACCTTGTAAAAACTATTGATAAATTAATAATGACTAGATTCAAGAAAGTGGTTGAAAAGTTTGTTGGAGAATCTCATGCATGCTTGATTCCTGGTAGGAGTATACTCGACAATCTCATAGTAGCATATGAATTTTTTTAAGGTTATTAATAAGAAGGATTCTCCACTAGATGCTTTATTAAGATTGATATCTAGGAATCCTATGAATCACTCAAGTGGAATTTATTTAAAATTTCATTGCTCGAGTTTGGTTTCCCGATCAAATAAATTAATTTCTAAATGGAGTATATTACCACTATAAACTACTCTTTATTAATGAATGGATGTCTAAAGCAAAAGTTACAAGGAACTAATGGTGAAAGTCAAGCTGACTTCAAGTCCCCGTACTTATTTTTATCAGCAGTGGGTTAAACGTTAACATATTCCTGAAACAACTCCAATTGAACCCAAACATTAATTTCCATCCTTACTGCATCAAAGTCAATTATGTAAATATTTGTTTTTATGATTATCTTATAATATTCAATAAAGCTGATAAAACCTCTTCCCAACTACTACTACTACTATAAGCTTTCTATCAATTTTTGGAGGTTTTGGGGTTGAGGACAATCTGTACAAATGCTCAATATATATCACTTATGTATTCGAAGAATTGAAAAATAAACTCTTATATGAAATGTACTTTATACTTGGAGATATTTCGTTAAAATAGCTTGAGTTCCTGTAACATCCGGGAATAGCCCCTAGACGTAACAAGTGTCACTTAGCATATATCATTACATTAATAGGTAAAATTTAGCGGAAATTCAAAAAAAATTTCATTACACCTACTCGAAGATTTACATAGACCTCTACATACACATAGTATATATATATCGAGTTTACATAGACTCTTCGTGTAGGAAGATTACTTAGTCTTCTAAATTTATTGCACGTAGATATTTTTACATAAAATATAATATAGTCATATTAGTCGTCGCATCTCATAACTATCTAGTGTAATAATTTTGTCATAACGTATACATTGAAGTAAAAATGACTCACATGGGCTATATAACATTTGTAAGGTCTTTTCAAATGCCTCCGACAAATCAAACTTCTTTCTCTTTTGGGTCAAAGTATTCAGGAAGATGCAATGGACATAAAACCATAGACAAACCTCTGGTAATAACCAGCTAGACCCAAGAAACTTTTAATGTTGGTTGGATTCAAAGGTCTATGCCAATACTTGTCTTCCTCAGTTTTTGTTGGAATAACCTTAAATCCCTCACTAGAGATGATATGACCAAGAAATACCACCGACCTCAACAAAAACTCATATTTGCTATACTTGGAAAATAATTGGTTCTCCTTAAGCACCTGTAACATCATTCTCAAATGGTTCATATGATAACTCTTATTTTTTTAATATACCCACACATCGTCAATGCAGACAATGACAAATAAATCTAGGTAACTTCGAAATACTCTATTCATGATATCCATAAACGTCATCGAGGCACTTGTGAGACCAAAGGACATTACTAAGAACTCATAGTGACCATATCTAGTCCGAAATATTGTCTTTGGTATATCCTCACCTCTCACCATAAGTTTTTGATACTACAATGTAAAGTCAATCTTAGAAAAGTAGCTTGCCCCTTGGAGTGGGTCAAACAGTTTGTTAATTCTAGAGAGAGGATACTTATTCTTTACAGTGACTTTATTGAGTTGACGATAATCAATGCACATTCTAAGGGACCCATCCTTATTCTTCACAACAAAAACCAGAGCACCCTATGAAGAAATAATAGGTCTTATAAAGCCCTTGTCTACTTGAGTTGATCCTTCTACTAGTTCAATTCTGACAGAGCCATCCGATACGGAGGAATTGAAGTGGGATTTGTATCCTGTAACAAGTCGATACCAAAATCAATTTCTCATTTGGGAGGAATACCAGGAAGATCACTAGGAAAGACCTCTAATTTGACTTGGGAGGAACTTGATAAGACACCCTCTTTTTGAACCTAGACATGTCATCTTAAGCCTACTTTTTGAAGAAACACCAAAGGATCTTGCCCTCTTGGGATCTCTACTGCTCCTTTAAGACCTTATCTCTTCCACTTGTTGAGCATGAACCATGAGACGATAAATAGTCATATTTTCATGTATCATAGCAGAATGACACTCTTCTTGAAAGTCAACCGATACTCCCATCATAAAATGGTTTATTTCATCTCTAGGGTCAAAAACCAAAGAAGGAGCATATTTTAACTATTTAACTAATGTAAAAGAGTATTCAAGAACACTTATACCTCATTAGAGAAGGTGGATGAACTCCACCACCTTGTCTTCCTCTTCTTACTAGGAAAGAACCTATCAATAAATGTCTTCTTGAACAATTTCCAAGTCACCGTCCACCCCTTAACGACCTATTGTCCTTCCATTGGACGCACCAAGTTTGGTCAACACTTTGAGTTGGTAAGTGGATAACTCGACCTTTTCACTAGTAGACAAACACATAGAATAAGGAATCTTTTAGATATCATCACTAAACTCATAGGGGTACCTTGGACCCATAGAAAGTAGGAGGATTCATCCAATTAAAGTCCCTTAGACGGGAGGCCATAGTAGAAAATTGTTCATTTTCCTTTGGTACAACCTACGGATTAGATTGGCATATCATGGCTTGATCTATTTATTGAAGAGAATCCCTTATATTCTCATTCGTCAAAGGAGGAGGGTTCGCCGAAGCTTGGTCATCATTCATATCTTTATCAAGAGGAGGAACTTGATCACCACGGGGAGGAACTCCAGCATTGTCAATCTCTTCTTCAACTCTCTATGTCGCATGCCTTCAAGTATTCATTTCATTATAATGACAATAATATGATTAAATTCAAAAGCACATAGAGCTAATCACTCCAAAGGCATGATAATGGACTTCCAAGAAAGTGAGAGTTTCCTAAGCATCATGTAGATTCCTATCCATAAGTGTGGCACACTTCACTATTATGAATACAAACTTACATAGATGTGGTTGAGGGAGACATACACAAAAACATTATTCAACCGTATGCTCTGATTAGTCAATTTTGAAATGCCCCCTATACGTAACCGGTGTCGTCGTCCTCTTAAGGACTAAAACTAGACTCTTACCTTACATCAATACATTCATAAGTCAAATTTAGAGAAAATTTAAATTTTTTTTCATTTCATCTATTTGGAAGTTTACATAGAACTTTACATACACATAGTATATATATACCTTTGTATAGGAAGATTACTTAGTCTTCTACTTTTATTGCACATAGATATTTACATATAAAAGATAATATAGTCATAATAGTCATCTCATCTCATAACAATCTAATAAGAGTGTAAGAACTTAGGCATATAACCAATACATCAAAGTAAGAATGCCTCACATGTACTATACAATGTTTAATACTAAATGAAAAGGAAAGAACATGATAGTCTTTAATACTAGAACAATATCATAGTTCGATAGTGGCATCACCCTCAGAAAGTGAGGACCTAACATACTTAGATGAATAAGAGATCCAAAGCCTTCTCCAATTTCGTCTTCAAAGCACTTCAACTACAGAAACCTAACATGTTGGGGAAAAAGGAGAAATGGGGTTAGTACGCCATTTGTACTAAGTATGAGACCATATACACACATACTATTATAACATGTTAAGAAAAGGTACATTTCATAAAGTATGCACTTTTCATTTAAAACATTTATGCACATTCAACAAAACCATACCAACAAATATGACATGTTCAGTAAGTCATAGTCATTTACATTACAAAGCCAACAACATCAAGTCTAGTCAAGTCAGCATATCATATAGTTGGATACCTATTCAAGTAATTCTATCTTTATCTCATATTAGCAATTAGCATGTATACGAGTATAGTTCAGCATATTTAAAGCAACAAAATTACCCATGAACTCCTATCAAGTCAACAACTGAAATGACCAAGCAAAGCTCCATAACCTTACTCAATCAAGTAACCCAACAAGAATCATGCCTAACTTCTTACTTCTCATGGAATAACATTTAGGAGTACTTATCCTCATACTTTAACAATGTAGACCAACACATATTCCTAAGTGACAACAATCACATATAGCATCAACAATGTGCAAGTTCATCATATACATATCACGTATCAATGTAAGCATATTCGTACATAGTAAAAACCTCCTAAAGTTCCCTTTAAAGCAAACTAGTGCAAGGCATAGGCACAGTCGCACACCTATACCTAGGCTATGTCAAACTCTCATGTCACCTTAGCTAGTTTATACTTCATTACTTCATTTTATTTTAGGGAACACTTGCCTTAACCGACATAGACCACAAGAGCTAAGTGTGGAATCTGAGCTTGTAAAACCTTACACCGAAGGAAGGTGTTTTACCAGCCAAAGTAGAACCAAACAAAAACGTAGCTTTCTAGGTGGATTCACTAGATAGTCTTCCTATGAGGAAAACATAGTTCAAGAACTAAGAGATAGGTATAATCTCTCAACATAAAATTTGGCAATTGGGGCCTCCTCTCATGGGAATACAAATGGATGAGTATCCCTCATAGGTGAGTCAACACCACACGTAGACCTATAAGGTGAATCTTTCACTATGAAAAGTCAACACCTCCCAATGTCAAGTTAAGTTGGTGCTAAACTAAGTCCCTTTTCAAAATGTCTTTAATGTCCTTTATTAATCGTAATAGCTTATTGTAAGTCATCGGGTCGAACCCTTGTAAAAATATCATAATCATCATCATAGCTCAATAAGAATTGCATGAGTATAATCCTTTTATTACAATTCACATAGGTTAGGTTAGCACATTAACATTTTCTTATCATAATAAGGCACATTGGTAAATCTATCATCATCCTTATAACATTTACATCCTAAGCTAACACCTCCAAAACCATTGTCAAGACATTTAAATTAAACATCATACCATCATATCAATACTAATACAAGGATTAATCTAATACAACATCATGACTTAATCACAATTAACCATAATTTGAAGTAAAAGATATCGATCATAAGACTTATAAAGTATAATTAATAATTCATCATCAAAGTCTTACCATAACAATCAATTAAAAACAATTCGGGTATACATCATTGTAAGTCAATAACAATCATTATAAAAAGGTTACAAGAATCACTACATCACTATTCAACAATAGATGAATGCTTAAGACAAGATACTTAGGTCAATTAGCAACATCCTTCACAACCAAGATCATCTTCTTAAGAACTAGCATAGAGGGTACAAATCACCCTAATTCATCAATTATTAGAGTAAAAAAATTATATAGTAGTAATTCAACCAATAACCAAGTCAATTGATCAATACAACCTAATTCATATAAAGATCAATAACCTTGGGTTAAGGGTTAAGGGTCATCTTCTACAAACTATACCAAACCATCAAGATATATCATAATTAGGTTAGAATAATTCTTAATATATTCACATTATCCAAAATAAAACATAAAACAATCCACTCATAACATTAATTTCGAGATTAGGAAAGACCTACATGAAAGCTCAACTTTTGAAAATACTTTGAAGGAACCTTTTGAGGAAAGAGGTCTCAAAGGTGAACTAGATACCATAACTTAATGTTTTATGAAGAATTGATGGTTTAAAATTCGATTTACATCCCCGAAAACCCTCCCCTATCTTGGTCTTCAATGGTGTCTTCCTATAGAGAGAGAAAGAAAAGAGAAGGAAGAGAATTTGTTTTGTCAGTTGTGAGAGTTTTGTGTTAGTATTAATTAATTTAGGGCTTTATATAGGTTGTTAATTAAGATAATTAAACTTACATAAACCCTTATTAAACTACTAACCAATACAACTAATTAAATAACCAAAGTAAAAACGTACAACAATTTACAGTGTCATAGACGACACCACGATCGATGGATCGTGGGTTAATCGACGGAGTTGCCGCACTTCCGTGTTGCACATTCTTATTCTTGGTCAGAGATTGTGCGCACAAGATCCCAGAACTACTTGTCTAAGTTTTGGTCTACGGATGGAATCGACGCCCCGTTGATCCACACACGCCTAGTCGATGCCCTCTCATGGGTGCACACTGCTCAGGTAGTGTTTGACTCTATTTGTATGGGTCCTCCTCAAGGTCCCTTAGTTGGTCCTGAGGAGTTGTACCCTTGAAATTTCGACCATGAATCAACTTAAACATATGTTATACGCCCTTCCAACAATTTCCATCTATTTCTGACTCCTAAAATATAGTTAAATAAGCTAAGGCACGCTAGTACCTCCTTGAACTAGTTTCCGGACGGCATGAACGTTCTTTGACATTTTGGTTTCTAGACTTTTTAAATGATTTATATTCATAAAAATATACCTTAAAAAATGTCTATACCTTATGAAACTTATGTTTGGCTCTAGAGCACGTCTTGGA
This sequence comes from Solanum lycopersicum, assembly GCF_036512215.1. NCBI lineage: Eukaryota > Viridiplantae > Streptophyta > Magnoliopsida > Solanales > Solanaceae > Solanum > Solanum lycopersicum. The sequence goes on along the minus strand of NC_090809.1, from coordinate 10,892,354 downwards.
TTTTTTAAGTTTTATAGTTCCCTTGTCCTCAAGGAATATCACTACATAGCAATGCATGCCACTAGTGGAGAGAAGACCACAACGATTCAATTTTGGACAAAAAATTTTTATATTATGGTGGTCAAATTCAACTGATGTAAAGTTTTATATTTGAGATGTAGACTTATTAGGATAAAATGTTCCTTCTACAGAAGATAGTGGTCTAATTGGTGACTAGGATTTGTCATACTTTCTTATGGTCAGGGATCACTAAAAGAGATTTGATGGATTAGTAACCTATATGTAGGCCAAAATATTTTGGAGTCCTGGGTTTATTAAACTACAACCTATGAAACAAGGAAGCTATATGTAAACTCTTGTGGGTCGTGGATGTAAAGAAAGAAAACCTGTTGGTTCATCAGATTAACAACTTCTACATCAGGGATAGATCTTTGTATAAGTCACCAATTTATAAACAAGAATGATGGCTTTTTAGAAATATCCTTGAGTCTTAAAAATGGTTAACGAATATGAATATGATTGATGATCTACAAAAGTATTCACAGTAAGGGGCGCTACGTATCAAGTAAATGTACAAGTTGTTTCAACCACGATTCCTAAAAGTTCCATAGAAGTTCCTCACACTTTCAAAAGGTATGTTGCCAAGACATCAACTTATATTATGGCTCAACGTCTTTAAAAGACTTTCAACAGTTCAAAGATTAAGAAAATGGAGTATAATTGTTTAACTAGTTATGTACTGTGTAACACATTCTCAACAAAATTACGAAGTCATTTTCTTTTCTAGAGGGGATGTTCTACAAGGGTATGGGTTTCACTTTCAACATGAATGAAAATTCATAGAGAAATAGGAAGCAGCGAAGATGACCTACAATGGATATGCGCATAGAAGTGGACAAGTCGCAAAATTATTGTGTTTGGTTATATTCAACAAATGTCTATGACATTTGCAGTTAAAGGTATTTAAGGAGATTCTCACAACAATGAATGTTCTTCCAAGATATTGAATAAAATTTTCCTCCAACTCCGAATTAGAGGACATTTCCTATCAAAGTGGCATCCAATTCTTGATCAATCAAATTCTTATATGTGTGTAGACTAATTTATAATTATTTAGTATAGGTATATTGGTAATCTCTTGAATAATAGTTTTGGAGTCCAAAACAAACTAATAGTGTACATTTACTATTTGGTTGAATAAAATTTTCTACAGTTTGGCATAAAAAAATTAAACACTTTCAAAATAATAGATTCATCATATCTAGAATTTTCCCTGGGTTCCATAATTCTCATGTGTAATAAATATGATTCACTTAAAATATGTATTGACTACCCTCAGTTGAACATCATCACAATTAAGAATAACTATATCATCCCATAATTGACAACATATTGAACTAGCTTCAAGGTGCCACTAGCTTCTTTATGACTGATCTTATATATAAGTATCATCAGTTGATGTCATTTCAAAGCCAGCTTTAAAAATTTGTATGGTCTAATGTGACTTTATTGTGGCACAAAACATTGTATATTGGGTTAACTTTTGGGAATCGTACTCTTTGTTAAAAATCATTGTACTAGTGACTTCTAGGTATTGGATATTAAATTTCTATACTATCCCTAATATAGATTGTGACTTTTTCAACAAGTTGTCACTCTTTCTGAAGGGTTTTGATTATTCGATGAGTTGTGACTTTTTTAAAGAGTTGTGACTTCTTCGACGAGTTACGACTTTCCCAATAAGTTGCAACTTTTTGAAAAGGTCATGAATCTTTAGATAAAACAGAAAAAAAGACTGTTCATACCCTTTGTTGAGTATATATTGAGGGGTTTCCTCTCATTTTTCAAACACAATTTTTTTGATCTTGTACTCTTCTTCTTCTTGCATTATAATATTTTTGTGTGACTTATTATCATCGAGTGAGACTGAAATTTTGCGGAATATGAGATACCACTATTGTGATGAAGTAAGTCGTTTTATCCAAGAGAGTCTATATTCCAAAACCTCTAGTACTTGAGTAAAATAATTTTAATGATATAATAACAATTTTTTTTGCTTAATATATAAAATTGTGTGTAATGTTCCAATATGTGAAGTTAACATAATGTAGCCTAAATTCATTTTTTGCTAAAAATTTCCCTTGTGATGTAGATATATGTTTCTAAATATCTTTTCTAAAATTTAAAGAAGTGCCACGTCTTTTTTGCTCGCGACAAAAGAATGACTTTATTTATCAATGCTACTTATGTGATCTAGACTCTCATTAAGTTTTGTTCAATATAGTTATTACTAGATAAATATTTCCCTTTTGTTTTTTTTTATTTACGATTTATCATATTTCATTTTAGAGTGAGAAAGGTTCATATGACTACGTATAACACCAATTTAAGTTTCTATTAGTTTAATTTTTATTATTTATTTCATAGTTAATTTTACAACATAAAAATTTTCATTAATGAATTTATATTTTTGTATATATTCGTATTTAAATAAAATATGTCAAAAATGTATTATCAAGTTAGCAAGATCATCTAACTTCAAAACATATTATTTCTAAATTTTCAGATTTTTTTTCAAAACATCTGGTTAAATGAGAAGAAAAATACAAAATAAATATTGTGTGTACACTATATTAGTGAAATACGAATTATTACATTATTGAACTTCCTCAAATTGAAATAAATTTAAAAATTATTTAATTTAACTAATAAAATTTTGCATTGATCATCCTCATAGGCGATGCACCTACTTTGTATTCAAATTATTTCTTCAGGGCTTTAAAAGGTTGGGCCTTGGATGTTCATTTTGCCCTTATTTTTTTTCAACTTAGGACAAATATAGGTGGTGTACTTTAACCAATAACATGGTCAAATGAGTCTTAGTAGGGGATGCACCTACTTGTTCCTTTGGGTGGTCGATCAATAAGGCAAAATAGGTGATGCACCTACTTGTCACCTACTACCTTAGTGAATTCAAGCAAGCACCTCAATATTTTATTGCATTTATAGACCATAATAATTTTAACTTAACTCAAAACTTATAGACTTTATGTAAATTTCAAATCTAGATTAAAATATGACCTTATGATTTAAAGTTTATTTACTTCAATCGACATCAACTTAATTGTCTCACATCAAAATATATGGGCAGTTCACTTTAAACATATTATATTGTCATTAGTCGCATAGGAAACCGAGTTCATAACCATACTACAAGGAAATATATAACCGTCCTAAAAATAGAACAGGTATACGTAAAATACACCCTATTACATCCTCCCCATTATGATCATTCGTCCAACACTGATGGTTGAAGCTGATCGTTTTGTTAACCTTGGAATTTCGTTTCGAGATTTGCAAGGGTTCTCATTATAAATAGGACAGTCTAAAATCCATCGACTAACATAAAGCATGTATAGACGAGTCTAGCATGAAGTCTCAATACATATGGTTCATAAAATAATAATATAACAAATTAAACCCCTTTATTGATAGTGTAATTCACATAATATGCACAATTATAACTCATATAAATAAGGACTCTAATATACCTAAACACAATCCATGAAAATGAAATATCAAATGAAAAAATTCTAGTAGGATATATGGTCATATAAGGTGATCACATGATATCATATCCTAATGTTGATGTTTAGGATGATGAGGGATATTTAGGATCTCTAAAATCTTCTATTGCATGTATCTTATGTTACATAATAGGCGGAACCCATCCCTGGCCCCTTTAAGTAGATACCAATTTTTATTTACACTTCAACTAAGCTTTATTCATTGCAGACATCTTATGTCATATCCCGCTATGTCATTTTGACACTTTTTGCTGACATGTCATAAAGAGTGTAATAAATTCATCCCGGACGCGTGAAAACATTTGTTAAATCGTTTTTATTTTATTTTTTCACCTTCTTCCTTGTTATTCAGTGATCAGCACCGAAAACTTAAACTCCTTTGTGGAGAAATAAATTTGATAATGCTTCAGACAAAAAAATTAATTTGAACACATTTGACTCATAATATAATGATACAATAAAAATTAAAAGAAGAAAAGTGAAAACCCTTGCTACATGGAAGAAGAAGAAAAATGGAAAGTCACAAATTCATGAATAATCACAAAATAGATTTGAGTAGGGATATGTGCTGGTTTGTTATTCTAATTGAGAAGATGATGTAGGGTTTAGGGTTTGTAAAGGCAGAGAAGATATTTGGTGAGTGGGCGGGGAGTGGAGAAAACACAAGGGTTGGGTTGGTGGTGTGGAGAAGATGATTTGAGTGGGGTTGGGTTATTTCATTTTTAAATTTTTGTGGTCGAAAATTCCACATTTTATTCACTCACTGGTCACTTCTTTTTGGTACTAAAAAAACATTATTTGATAATTATTTTCTTACATATATTCCACGTGTCTTCCTTTAGTTTGTCATTTTGACACATCATCAACGAGTGTATTACAAACACTGCATATATTTTATTGATAATTCAAAAAGATACAAAATGACACAATGGACCATGATATGGGGTGTCTAAAGTGAACAAAACCCACTTAAGGTGGTGTATAAGTGAAAATTTGTGCAAACTTTAATGGGTTACCTATGGATTCCACCTACATTGTATTCCTCCCACAATACTTCAACGGAGGTTACACATTTTTTACTTATCTTCCGGGCCTTAGCAATCAATAATAACCATAGTATATCCCAAAATTATTTTATTCGGATTGGAAAAAAAAATCATAATCCTAATTAATCGGGTCACTACTCTCCCTTCTCTTTTATCTTCTGATGCTTTTCAGAGGCAAGTCTTATAAGAACGCATAATTGTTAATATAAACTCTAAAGTGTTATGTTGCACCTTCTAATAAGGTATTATGCTATGTTATTTATCTATGATTGTGATAAAATTTACATATATTCCCAACCTTTTCTGATCAAAGGTATCACTACATGATGATACGAGGAAACATTTTTCCAAAGTTTAAAAAACTCAAGTCAATAAGAACATTAGGGCATAGAAAAAGAATAAATAAGTCACATGGAGTATGACACACTAGCAGACTTGCAAAAAGGGAGCACATAATACACTGACATTAAGTTATTGAAATATGTGTACACACGATGCATGTGATGCATGAGAACTAAAGCTACGAAATACAATATGTAATCAAGTTTACTATAAGACATGTGTCTACATAAAACAAAAGGAACTACAAAACACAAATCACATTGAGAAAGTGTGTTATATTGCATGGATAGGTGGACTAATATTCAATGAGTACACATATGAAATATGACCAAGTGAGCCATTACACATGGGAAGAAAAGCTATAAGGCATGTAATGCTCAAGCAAGTAGGCTATGAGGCATTTAAAACATATAGAGGTGGTTGTATGATCAATTATCTTTCAGTACCAACACAATATGAAAAGCTGAAAGGCACAATGTAGCTTGTGCAATAAATAACATGTAGCGAAAAGGTCCTATGAAAACATATAACATTAAACAAGGGTACTCTAAAGTGTAAAAGACTTACATGGAAGTATTCGATGACATTAGGTAACCTGTAAGAAGTTAATACACAAAAGTAAAATGTCATACAATTAAATTATAGAAAATGAATAATATATAATTCTATAACAAACTAGCGTTAGAATCTAGGACATATTCTATAGAACTACACTACCATAATAAGTGTAAACACACTATCTTAAGAGTTGAGGCATGGGTGGGATACTTTTGCTCATATTCCTTACTCACCTTTAAACACATACAATTGATTTCCCCATATTCTCTAATCAATATACTAAGAATCCTTATGGGTGTTCTGCTATTGGGACTTTGCTTCCATCTAGGTTATTACATATACTATAGTTAAGATAGAATATAATCCTCTATAGTTCATCCTTTGTATTAGGAGGCCGAGGTCAACTTTGCCTTCATTTCAATCTTTTGTCATATCACACTCAACGTCTAGTGTCTTTTGAAGGTCATAATAGAAAATAGTGAACCTTTAACGTACCATGAAACATGAAATCTAGTAACCTTTAAGTATCAGGCACCTATAAAGTTATATCATAATTCATAAAATATTAGAGTTAGCACCTTTAGTCCTAACTAGATAGGTTTAGCTAACATATTTTTTGTAAAACAAGTGAGGGTGGTCTCACTCTGTTCCCATGCAAGATAACAAGTATAATAATAAGTAACATATGATCAATTTTTTCATATTCCTTAACAGAATTATGACTGATGAATTACTAATAGAAAATATTAGATGAATCTCGTAAGAGCTCTATACATGTGAATAATGATCTACTTTTCTTTTGTACTAATGATATAGATGAACAAGGTCCATGTATCTTCTATCTAAGTAACCTTTTTATTCCCCTATTTTTCTTGTTATTATCAAAACCAAATATCAAGACTTGAATCAATACTAAAATGACTTCTCTGTGAAACAAAGGTTCACAAAGTTGTTCCAGGGTGCGCCATTATAATTAGTTAGGATTCAAGAGTTGATACCTTTTTATTGTCTCATCACTTAGCAACCTCTCTTTCATAATCGCCTATTTCACTCCTTTATATCGTCCTCACATGCCCCTACTACTATGTTTAAGGAATTTGACAGATCCCATCTCTAATGAGAAGCACCACGTTACATATTCGGCCTTGTAATTCAAGCTTCAATGTCACATGCTTCCTATCTAACAAGTACCTTTTAATCAAAACTAGTAGTTTCATGTACCAGATCCCGCCATGGGTGAACACACCTCTATTATCATGATTAGTCTAGAAATGGTTGAATAAGACTCAATCACCACATCTTTGAAGCCTTTATGCACACAGATTTCGGCAGCTAACTGAATAGCCATTATCTCTGAATACATATTAGTTTGAACGGTTAAGTACAACCTAACTAATCACAATTTAGGTCTAACCAACCCATTTTTTTTTGTTTTTTTAACCTTACCCATTAGAAATATACTAATCCTCCTAACCAAAACATAGGTCATAATATGAACTCACAAGCATATCATATACATAAATGGGCATATTTGTCTCTAAGTGTTTAACCATAAAAAGAATACAAATGTTTTTAATGCTTATTCGGGGTTGTTGGAAAATACCATATAAAATCCAAATATTAACATATTTGGGATGGTATATGGTGAGAATTTGGCACTTATCATCTAATTAGGGGTATGTCTAACACTTTTATAATGATACATCAACCTATCAAATTGTTCTACTTACTTCTTCTGGGTAAAAAAAAGTGGTTCAATAACATTAATTTCGAGAACATGTGTAATGCTTAAAATTCAATGTATATCACAGACTAAGAGCAATTCTCTTCTATAAAAATAGATCCTATTGATATCAAGGAAACATAGAACTCAAGAGTTGGATACATGCTCCTAAGAATATGTGCTTAAAAATGCTACAACTCATATATGTAACTAGGTAGACCATCAATTTTAAGCATAAGGATTACCATATTATATCTTTTGAAATTGAAAAAAACATGATACAATTGGTAAAAATGCAACTTAAAATTCATATAACATATTACCCTAGGTACCTTGTGGAGTGGGACGGTCTAATAAAAAGAGCTCAATGTAGTCTAAATTTTGACAACTTCAGATCCTTTTCTGTAGGTTGCATGTTGACATTTTAGATACTATTAACGTTAAGCATCGCAAGCATAATATCAATAGCATGATCAGGTGCAAGTGAAAATTTATTTCTTAACTTCGCTCTATTGCACAATTTTTTTTAATGAAGGAATGTAACATTTTTAAATGTACAAGTAGCCCCCTAATTATAAATGTGGCACGCAACATATTCATAAGTAAGGCTGTAATAGACACGACTTTGTAGACGACCAATGGCCTGGTAGTATGGCCTAGAATATAGAACTTCTAAAATGGAAGTGAGAGATGATTAATCCTGATTTTATCCTAGCTTTACCAAGATCTCGCAAGAAACATGATTTAGTTTGGGAGATTCTTGATAGGATGAAAAAATTAACCCACTTTTTTCCGGTAAAGACTATACATTCACCAGAGGACTATGCCAAGTTGTATCTTCAAGAAGTTGTTAGACTTCATGCAGTTTTTCTCACCATTATTCAGACAGAGATGAGCAATTTACTGCATAATTTTGTATGTTATTCAAAAAGGCACGGGTTCAAAGGTTAACATATGTATTGCCTTTCATTTTATGATAAATGGTAAACTAGAGCACATTATTCATACCTTAGAGGATATGTCAATGGGTATGTGATTTATTTCAAAGGTAATTGTGATGATCACCTACCTCTTATTGAATTTGCTTACCATAATAGTTAGCACTTTACAAATGGCTTATTATGAAGCTCTTTATGGGAGAAGATACAATTCTCATATTAGATGGTTTGAATTTAGTCAAGCAGGGTGGATAGGACCTCATTTAGATAATCAAGGTATGGAGAAGATTAAAGTGATTCAAGAGAGGTTGAAAATGACACAAAGTCCAATCCTACACCTACGTAAGAAGAATTGATTTAACTTTGAAGCATATGATTGGGTATATTTGAAAGTTTCACCCATTAAAGGTGCTATGCTATTTTGTAGGAAGGAGAAGCTTGGTCCTCGATATATCGACCCTTACAAAACTAGGTAATGTATCTTATGAGTTGGACCTACCAATAGAGTTATCACTAGTTCATGCATCAGTTCATATCTCTATGTTGAAGAAGTTCATGGGCGATCCTTCATTAATCATAAAAATTGAAGATATTGGGATCAATGATAACTTACCTGATGAGGTGATTCTTGTCCAGATTATAGATCGCCATGTGTGTAGGTCGAGGAATAAGACAGTAGAATAACTCAAATTTCTAGTTATGATTATAATATGTATTTGCAAAAAGGTAATGCAATTATCAACCAAGTAGTAGGTGACATCTGAATGTGTACAACGGGATGTACTAAACAAAATTTTTGACATATAACATATTAAAATCTCAAAACATAAATTTGTGATCTCTTGAACTCAAAAATATAAAAAAAGATATAATCAAGACGATCTTACTTTCCTAGCAATCAAGAAGAAAAAGACATGTTACTGAATATATTTTTCAAAAAAGATAGTCTTTCATGTTGTTTTTAAATTTAAGGTTTACAAAATTAGTTGAAAGTAGCAAAACTAAAGAGTTGTTACTTATTTATAAAAAAAAACTAAATACTTTATCAAAGGGGAATGAGTTATCACTAAAAAAACTATCTTTAACGATAATTAATAGCTTAATTATCGATATATATGTATTCTAAGAGGAAATTGGTAATCGGTGTAAATGTCCATAAAGTCTATAGCAACATTGAATCAAATTACAGTTTCTTAATGTCGGTAAAGGCTATAGTACTCTCTGTGGACGTGCATACTTATTACCGAGAACTAATATATTCTATTGTGTATTTTGAAAATTTTTAGTTTCAAAAACAACTTGATCTCTTTTATGCCTAAAAAGAAGAGAACAAGAAATATGAAAAATTAGTTAACTTGTAATAAAATATTTGTCTATATATAAATGTTTTAGGAATAGTGCAATGACATAAAAAATGTTTGTACCCAACAAAAAACATTGAGAATAATATACTAATTCTGGCAAGAAAGAGAGTAATAATTTTGCTTCTTTTAACAAACTTCACCATTTGTTCCGCATTAGTTATCAAATATTTGTTTTTAGGTGCTATCAAATATAGCACAACCCTATAAATTTTCAATCATCCTCACTGGTCTTTTAAACATAATTAAAAGATGTCAACAAAATTGCAAAAGGAAGTTTAAATAGATACATCAATCAGTATGTTTTATAGTAAAAAATTAAGCTGCATGAAATGGGAGGAAGAAAACTTTGAGAAATAAAACACACTTTATAAGAATCTTAATTAATGTATATGAATTAAACAAATAAAAACATACAAACATTAATGGAAGAAATAAACTTTTTTCTTACTAAAGAATTAAATGTAATAAATTCAACCATCAACCATTTCAACAGCGTATTGAATTGTGAAATCGATTTTCTTTGTTTATATGAAGAAACCTTTAGAAAGGGACAAAAGAGAGGATTAATTTTCAGTCATCCTTGCTGAAACTTAACAGAGTTAAAAAAAAAGTCACCAAAATAAGGGGAAAATTTCCAAAATTCCATCAATCACTTGACTTATAGTTAAGATTATGCTCCATTCAAACTTTCAAGACTGAGAAGCTTTGGTCTATCCTTATACTGGATTGTCACAATAGAATAGTCTTTATCTTACCAATTAAGGAGACTCACATTAGGCCTCTTTTTTTCATTCAATCCTTCACCAGAAGCACATTAATAATCTTTGTATGCAAACATTAGTTGGTGATTGTCTTCTTTCGGTATATGAGAGACCCTTGGAATTTCTTAATTTATTGGTACATCTAAGTACAATTTATGATAGTTGCTTCCTCATAGAAAACTCTTTCGGATCATTAACTTACCTCCCGTTTCCTCACTTAGTTTTTAGGCGTTATTAGTCCACACAACATTAACCACATAGCATTTGAGATTCGTGAGGACAGTGCTCACCTTGGACAGTAGTCCCAGTCTACTATTCGGGCAATTGACTCAAGCATGATCATTAGTTGTTTTAGAGATTTTCCTGGTATGATATAAAAAGGATAAAGACTATTCAAAATAAGATAACTCAGACACATCAGACAACTTAAATGTATACTCAGACAATTTAATTTTGTACATCATCCAGCAGAAGCACACAAAAGGATTCTAGTGATCTCGATAACAAGTTGTGTTTTACCATCAGCTTGTGCTTTCTTTAAGTTGACGTAATTACACCCCTGATTTACGTTTAACTATTATAGCTTCTTATTGCCGCGATTATAGAAATGTGCATGATAAATTATATCATATTTTTAAACATTTCTAAATATGCAAAATGTAATTCCAGGGAACTGAAGATCATGATAAGTGTGCATTTTTTCATATATATTTTTTTATTTTTTTTCAACTTGCGAGATCATCCTTTACTCTATTTTTCACTAAAATGAAACTGTAGAAACTTCGTATTGAAGAAACAAACAACTGTTAATTTTAGCTGAAGCCTAATATAATAGAATAACATATGTTCTGCAGTAAAAATAAATATATATATGCTCACTTGTTTTAGTTCTCACATGCAAATGAACTTTTTTAACAACTCAGAAAGGTGTATTTGTATGAGAAATTTGACATCACTAATATCAGAGTGGTGCATGGCTTTCTCGAGATCTCATCACATCCTTAATTACTAAAGACCAAAAACCTATGTGTGAGAGTGAGACAGACACAATAGGTGAGATCTCATGAAAATGATATTATAATTCACACATAAAGGAAAATAGAAAATCACTTATAAACTAACAAACCTCTCTAATCAAAACAACACAAAATGGAGTCCTCGTAGCCTCTCATATTTCTCGACAATAGTACAAAAAGATGAAATATAAAATTCGAATATAATCAACTAATATCAAGAGGTTAAAGCTAAAGTTGATTCAAGTTAACTAGTAGAAAACCCATATAAATTAAGCTATTTGTCAGGAACGTTGAGGAAACAACAAAATTTGAATAACCACATATCATCTTTGCCAGTTCATTCCAATTATCCTATTGATGGTTCTCAATATCGAGTGACTGTTTCTTGAAATCTTAAAAAATGTCAACGGGTATGTACTGAATTCTTCAAAAGTAATGTATTTTTGAAGAATTCGACATGGATGTGTTAACCTAAGTGAAGACTCCGCACAACTTAGCCATGTGAGACTATATAATTTTCTGAGAATCCAAACTTATTCGTCTTTTTTCAGTACTAAAACTTTCAAAAGAGGAAGATATATTTTTCTACTCGACAACATAAGACAATTGAAGACAATGAGAAAACAGGCAAATCTAAGTCACATTATATTTCAATCAGTATTAATTCAAAAGTCAGGGAACAGAACCAAATCTTAAATGTAGGTAGTTAAGAAGACTCACTTTTTGTTGTTTTTGATGGTATGAATGGTTTGAGTTTCAGACCTGCGCTAAGATTGGAACACAACAACTTTTGCTTTTATTTCTTCAATGAGTAACAACTTGTCGAGTTCCTCTAGCAAATCTTGTCTATCCCTCACCAGCATCAACATGTTCCGACATTGAATCATTTGATTTCTTGAATCTTAACCATCATACAAAATTATTTTCATATATCTTCACTTTGTCATGTCTATCATGTAGTACCTACAAATATTTGGAGTTTTCCATTTGAATGTGTATAATGTATTCTGCATATTTATTTGATTATAACATATAAATTTATTCTCAATCAATCCTTCAAAAAGAACATGTATAGGTCCTTTTTTATCCAGTTCTTCCCATCCTTAAAAAAGATTATTTTAAGTAACATATCAAGATTCACATTAATTAAGAAAAGCTAAAAAAACTAGTGGTGTGTGTCATAAAGAAGAGAGGGAAAAACAAATAAAATCTAAAGTTAAACATGCATGAGTAAATAAAACCAAGTTAGAAACATAAAATTAAAAAAATTCTACAATAAGCTATTTAAAAGCAGAAAAAGCACAATAAAAGAAGCAGAAAACAAAATACCCAACTTATTGGGACTATAAACAATGTAAACTTTCCAAGGAAAAAAATATAGAAGTGAGAAGAATAATAAGTGGAACGAACACCAATTTTCAAACATCTCTTAGTATAAATCAAACCAAATTAGAAATATCATGTACAAAATCATAGCAAAATAGGGAAACTGTAATAAATCCCATTGAAGAACTGAAAACAAATATTCATTTGAGATTGATTGATAAAAGCAGGTATATTTATGATCATCACAAACAATAAACATAAACCATTGAAGAGGAAAAAAATATGCAAGAAAAAATGTTAAAAAGACTTAAAAATTTCAAGGCTCGGAAGAAATGTAATAGAAGATTCCATGGCTGAATGGTCTGGTGGACCCTTATACTTGTATAAATTTGTATTCTTAACCATTCCACTTAACTATTTATCAATTGAGACCTTAGACTCAATGAATGTCAACATTTTAAACCCCCATTGGCGTTGTCTGAGCTTCAAACACTCAACAAAACTGACACGTCATCATCCACATCAGATTTCAAATTACACATCACTAATTATTTATTTTTAAGAAATCTTTTTTCTCTTCTTTCCTCTTTCAATCTTCTTTAACCATGTCTCCATTTTTACATTAGATGTCATCGTCACAATCATCATCTTCACCATAAGCTCCACTTTCTTATATCACAAGAATCACCATTAATTTTTATGTTTTCATCATTAATAAATTTCAGTTATAATAATTATTAAAACTTTGTTCATCACTTGAAACTTCATAAACCTCTTTTCTCCATTAATGCAAACTTTGTCCCCATTAAAATATCTCAATATATCCAAATATTGATTTAACAATTATTTTTACCCATCAAATTTTCAAATTTATTATCTCACAAATTTGTAGAAATGAGAATAAAAAACTAAGCGAAGGACACTATATTAGAAACTAAAGAAAAAATATTATGTTGAAGGTGCCGCCGCCACACCACCCGATCTGGCTGTGGCCTCCACACAATCACAAAACTAATGTCGTTGACGCAATACCACTATATCTGGACAAGATCTCTTCACTGTTGTAATTAGATCCTCCAACCTAGTCATCACCACCACACTCTCTTCGACGAGCACCACTACTATCAACCCCTCATTTTAGAGACGAATCAACGGAGTCAAGAAGGTTTCAATGTCAAGATATGTTGACAAGAGTATAGAACGATAAACAAAGAATTGGGCACGACTATATTTGTTGTTGAATGTGGAATATGGTGAAGAAGATGTGGTCTTCTTAATTATTTTTTTATTACTTTATATTTTATTAACATTTTTAAAATTGAAATATAGTACTCACTCGCCTAAAGGACTGTAAAATCACACACTTTTGCCAACTCATCAATCTTAAAGCCTCATAAGTGTGCTCAATGGTCAGAACGGTCCGATTAATTATTTTTTATTGAGTCTAATGATCCAGATGACAAATACATAAGTAGAAGGGTTCAAAATATAAACCAATACAAGTACAAAGGTCCACCAGACCATTTCACCAATTCAAAATAAAACTATCAAAGGAAAGAGATGGTTTATGTTTCTTACATGTGGATATAAAAGGATTATGGCAAATAAAATTAGGCTACTTGGAAAAAAAATTAAAGCATTCACGGTACACTTTAGGCTGCTTTTTGTACTATTATATGATTCCATGTTCGTCCTCTTTTACTCTCTTATATACAACGGTAATATCAATAAATTGTGATTTTAAGGATCATCCATTATAAAAGCATTTTCCTCTATGAGGATATGTGAAAGTATGATATTATGATCAAAGAAATATGTAGTTTTTATATTCATTGAGATTAGTGGTGGAGTTAGATTATTTGATTAGGGGGTTCAATATCTGAGAAGCTGAACCAAGAATTAGTCCAAGGGGGTCCAACATCTATTATACATATTTAAAAAATAATGTATCATGTATAAATAATAATATTTTCCATCGAAGAGGGTTCAGATGAACCCTAAGTATGCTACTTCCGTCCTTAAAAGGACATTATCTGATGCCACCTCCTTTATTCTTTTATAGCAAACTTGGTCATCTAAAATATGAACTGGAATTTCCTCATAGGATAACCTATCCTTATTTCCATAATTTTCAGTTGGTACAATCAATAAAGGGTCACCCGTGCACTTCTTCAACATGGAGACATAAAATAATTGATGAACCAGTGCAAAAACTTATGGTAGCTCTATTTCGTACGCTACATCGCCAACACTGATATTTATAAGACCACTGTACCAGGACTAACTTTCCCCTTCTTACCAAACGTCATAATGCCCTTCATGGGTGAAACATTCAGATATACCCAATCATCCACTTCAAACTACTACTGTCTTCTCCTAGCATCTTTGTAGAACTTTTGGCGACTCCATGCCGCTTTCAATATCTCTTGAATCACCTTTACCTTCTCCATGGATTGGTGAACTATAATTGGTCCTATAACCCTGGTTTACCAACTTCGAATAACCTAATAAGAGATCTGAATCTTCTCCCATAAAGATCTTCTAATAAAGCCATTTGGATGCTCGAATGGTAGTTGTTATTATCAGCGAACTCAATGAGAGATAAGTGATCATCTCAATTCTCCTTTAAAATCACACAATTCCTAAAAATATCTTCTAAGGTATGGGTAGTACGCTCTTCTTTCCCATATGTCTGAAGATGGAAATCAGTTCTTAAGTTTACCTTTGAACCCATATCTTTTTTAAAGTCTTCCAAAACTTATACATAATTGTGAACCTCTATCTAAAATTATCGACACTAGGACTCCATGAATTCTCATAACCTCCTGAATGTATAATTTCACATAATCCTCTGCCAAATGAGTGATTTTTACGGGCAAGAAGTGGGTGGATTTTTTTCATTCTATTGAGAATCATCCAAATTGAATTATTCTGACTGCGAAACCTTGGAAAGCCTATGAGTTTAGTCCATAGTATTTATATACCACTTCCATTCTAGAATTTCCATATCCTGAGCCAACACTTAATGCCTTGGTGTTTTTTTTCACTTCTTTGCAATTCAGGCACTTGGCAACAAAGTCAACAATCTCTATCTTCATATCTTCACAACAATAAACCTCTATCAAATCTCGGTATATCTTAGTGGAACCCGGATGAATGGATTATCTGCAGTTATGAGCCTCCTACATCATCCTCTATAGGAGTCCATCAACCCTAGGTACAAACAATCTACCCTGATACTTTTACACACCATCTTCCTGTTGTTAAAAAACCAATACTCTTTGCTTATGAACATTGGGTCTTTGTCTTTCTTCTCTTTCACTTCTGACACTAATGATGACTCAACCCCATTGGTCACCACTACCCCTCCTTCTGTGGAATCCATAAGTGTGACTCACGCCATGCAAGTATGTGTACCTCTTTGGCTGACTCCCTCTTTTCTTCCTCAACATGGGCGGTACTTCCTATTCATAACCTTCTTGCAACATCAGGAACCACATTAGCTTTACATGGGTGGTACATCGCATATCGAACTTGCATAAAACATCAACAACCACATTATCCTAACTAGGTGGTAAAGAATACTCATGTCATAATTCTTGAGTAACTCTAAGTACCTCCTATGTTTGAGATATAGCTCTTTCTAGGTAAACACATATAATAGGATCTTATGATAAGTGAATATGTCGACATTAACACCATACAAATAGTGACACCATATATTCAAGGAGAAAACTACAACAACCAACTCTAAGTAATGGGTTTGATAAGTCTTCTCATGAACCTTATATCCTTGTCATTTTGCATTAACACGCAATCCAAACCGACTCTATATAAATCACAGTGCACTACAAAATCTTCAGTACCTTCTGGTATGGTCAACACCGGGGTAGTAGCCAACCTCTTCTTCAACTCCTGAAATATATTCTCAAAAAGCTTCAAACCATTGAAACTTAACTGTCTTCTGAGTCAACTTTGTCAAATGAGAAAAAATAGACGAAAAACCCTCAACAAACCTTGTATATTAGCCATCCAAACACAAGAAACTCCTTATATTAGTTGGAGACATGGATCTAGGTAACTGTTTACTGCTTGTATCATTAAGGTGTAAACTCTAATCCCATCACCGGAAACTATGTGGACAAAAGACTTAATCCAAAACTCACACTTGAAAACATGGCATACAAATGTTTATCATTCAATCTATGAAGGACTATCTTGAGATGACTAGCTTGATCTTTTTTATCCTATAAATAGAAAAGTATGTCATCATTGAAGATTATAACAAATATATATAACTAAGGCTTGAAGACTGTGTTAATAAGATCTATGAAAGCTGCTGGTGCATTGGTCAAACCAAAAGACATAATCGAAAACTAATAATTCATTTATCTGGTTTTAAAGGATTTATTTGTAATGTCACATTCCTTTACCCTTAAATGATGTTAGTAGATGTGAGATCAATTTTCGAGAAACAGGTTGCACCTTAAAGCTAATAGAAAAAATCATCTATCCTTGGGAGAGGATACTTATTCCTGATTGTAGCCTTATTCAATTGGAGATAGTATATACACATCATAAGGGAACCATCTTTGTTTCTTACAAACAAGACTGTAGCACCCCATGTTGAGACACTTGATCTAATAAAACCTATATCTAACAGATCTTTCATCTATTCTTTCAACTCTGCTGGTGCAATTCCATATGGTTAAATAGAGATAGGATGAGTATCTGGAATGATCTCTTTACTGAAGTCATTTCTCTTTCAAGAGGGACTCCAGGTAGATCATCAGCAAATACTTCTCGAAACTCCTTTACTATAGAAAGTGACTTAACGGTAGGTACCTCAACACTTGAGTAATTAACTCAGACAAAGTGATAGATACACCCCTTTGATACTAACTATATCACCTTGATCTACGAAATGAAACAATCCTTAGGCTTTACTATACCACTACTCCACTCTATGATTGGATTGTTAAGAATCTACAAGTTGACAACGCATGTTCTACAGTCTATTGGTGTATAATAGGAACGAAGCCAGTCCCAACTAGAATGATATAAAATCTACCATGTCAAACTCTTTTATGAAATCCATGGTGTTGCTATGAAAAATAGAAATAGGACAATTACAATAGAATTTTTCGCTAGAATAGAGTCTCCAACAGGTGTAGAAACACAAAAAAGTTCATAAAGTTTCGTAGAAAGAATCTTAAACATATTTGCAACTTAAGAGGTACAGAAGATAAACTTGTTCATTGGTATAGCAAAGAATAAACACCAAATTTAATGACATTGATCATACTCGTGACAAAATCTGGAGAGTTATCTTGCTCTTGGAGGATAGTTATTGCATATAGGAAGTTTGCCCCTCCGCTAGTACAAGAAGTGGCTTCTCTAGGTGCAGCAATTGATGAAGATTGGGATTTGTTGTCCAGGTTTCCACTACCTTCCCTATTCTTTGGGCATTCTCTCATAAAACGACCCTCTTGACCACACTTGAAGCAACCTGTCTATCGCTCAAGACATTTACCTGAGTAGTTTCTACCACACTTACCGCATACACTAACCCAACTACCTCCTTGTGCAACACTACCTTGAGACTATGCTGGTCCAGCTATGAAATTCTGCGAGTTTTGTCCATGACGCTCACCTTTGTTTCTTGGTTCATGATTTCTAACAGATGATGATGCATGCCACTTTTTCTTCTAAAATTGTGGCCTATTAGAACCACCCTACAGCTTCGCAATCTTATTCCAAGACTTCTCTTTATTGTTCCTATGCTCTTCTCTATCTCGTAGCTTCTCCACTTACCTTGCTACACATACACCATCAACCTTGATATGTCCATGTCGCATATCACCACTGCAACTCTTCCCTCTTTGATTGAAGCATAACCCAAGACATGGACAAACAAGCTAATTCTCCTCCTCATGTCCTCAACTATTTCAGTAGCATTGTGGGACAATTGGGTGAACTTCACCCTATATTTATGTACAGTGAAGTAGTCCTATTTCAATGTAAGGAATTCCCGTACCTTATCTTCTTTCAGTTCATGGGGATAGAACCACTCTAAGAGAGATTCTTCAAAGCAAGCCCAACTCAGGCATGGTGCATCCTCATCTCTAACTCCACTCTTTTAACATCAATGACACGCATCATATAAAAAACCTTCTTCAACTCTTCCACAATGTCTTTTGGATCCCCTGTAGTGCTTAAACCAGTGAAGCTGGGAAGATTCATTCTCAAGAACTCACAAATATTTAAGGTATCAACCTCTTCTTGTCGAACCCCTCTCTGTTGCCTTATATCTTTAGTCACCTCTTGGTTTAACATCTTTATGGCTTCAAGGAAATTAAAATTAGTGACTTCTACTTTTGGTGCATTAGGTACCTATGGTTCCTCAACATTCCTTTTTGAAAGACGACATCTTGGTACTCTTCGTGGAGGCATGGTGACCTGAAATACGCGCAAGAACGAGTTAGAGAGAAACTTTTTTGAGATAAACTGTAATGCACGAAAAGGGATATGATACAAGTGAGAAATTCCTAAATTTTGTACCTCATAATCATAGATGTGACGTGCTTCACACTGATTACTAGGACTCTACAGACACACCTTCATAGACTCCCTATGACTCTTCAACTTTTTGCTCTGCTACCATGTTTATCACGACCCGAGCATACACCCTGGATGTAGCCGGTTCCGAATATACATTGTTGTTCTTGATCATACCCTTTTCCTGACTTGCTTAACTCAGCGGAATATTTAACTCAATGTAAAGCGAGAAACATTCTCATAAAATAAATTAAATAAATGTCTCGGGCAAAATGACACTTAAGTCTCAAAATAGAATATCTGAATTTCTAGATAATGACAGACTTTAAACTTAGTTATCTGACAGACTATCTGTCGATTAAGAATATATAATACTAGAATGAATATTGCGACATACCCCACAACATTCTATAAACAAAAAAAATAAAAATCAATAAAATAATGTTACGTTATGCAAGGAGGCTCACTACTAACTCTGAATCCTCAAACTTAATCAATAAGTCACTGGATGATAATTGTGGTTACTTGCATCTGCATCATAAGACCAGGCAGGCCAACATGCATCAGTACATTGAATATACAAGTATGTGAGTTGGAATGCTAAACAATAGATAAAACTCAACAATAATAAGAAGAAACACTTACCTTGACTCTCTAAACTTATGAACTATTGAACTTAATATATATATATATATATATATATATATTTCTTGTATTTTCGTATAAATAACTCACTTCCTTAAAAAAATGCAATAGCAAACTCAACTGTATTTATATATTCATTTAATATAATTTCTGTATGAGACTATGTAGTGATACAACATCTCGCCTATTCTGTAGAAGTGTTCTATACTTTGCCGTCGCATATAAATCCTCAACTTAGTGGATCCACTATCTTAACTTACCTCATCATCCAAAAATTATGATCCGTTAATACTCATGATTGCTACACGATTACATGGAGACTTGAGTTAATATTAACTCTCATCCCATCATAGGTGCTCAATACTATACCCAAAACACACTTTCACACATGATTTTAAAATAACTTCCTTTCTTTGGGTTGAGACAATTTGCTCAACACTTTAGCTTAAAAAATATCTCTTGGAATCAATGTCCCATTTTCTTGTTCAAAACTCTTTTGGAAATCTAGATTTCCTCTTTATTATAAATGTGAAAAACATTTGTAGACTTTTTGAGAGTACTTAGTCCCCTTATAACTTTTGAGATATGAACTCAATTGTCTATTCTTTGCTTAACTTGAAAACTTGAGTCTTAATCAATTCTTATGGAATACTTAGTTCCCTTATATATCTTTGATGAAAATACTTCAACTTTTACTTTTCAATTTAACTTTAACCTAGTGTTATAAAATGAATTTTTAAAAACTTTAATAAAAACTCGTGAAAGCCTTTAAGAACTTTTCTTTGAGTTACTTCTTAACTTTAGACTTGACTCGTAAATTTTTAGACTTTGATCTTTACTTTCCTTAAATTAGGTTATGGATTAGAGGTTATGATTTGTGTTCTTTGATGTATTATAGGTTCTTAGAAATCATTTGAAGTAATTAGAATCATTGAAGGTGTTAATGTACCTTAGAAGGATTCAAAGGGATAATGTATGAAAATTTGGCAAAAATCGCAAATCTAGGTGCGTTTAGGGCGACTCGTGCCCCACTTTAATGACTGAGGCAAATTTGTAACGCACTTTGACATGCCACACTAGTTCTCAATGTCTGAGGTCGAGTTTGGGTGCACTGTAGGCGTGACACGCCTTGCCTTGCCCAGGTGCATCTAGTGGATTTTTCAACTCATTTTCATCTCCAGACCTCCTTAGTGCTTTCTAACATATGGGACTATTGTTAACCTCAATAAAAACTTGATTAACCTTTGAAAAAACAAGGATAAACAAGAATAAACGAACAATAGGAGGCCAACAATTCAATCAATGACAATTTGACACTTTTCTTATCGAACTTGATCTTTTAACATGTAAACAACTCATAAATTGCTGAATTGAATTAAAATGGTATATGGGTGGACTAAACCAACATGAAAAGGCCTCACATACCTTAATATGGATCACCCCGACGAATTCCACTTGAAATATTTTGGCGTTCTTGACGAAACCTTGATCTTCATCCGTTCTCCTTCTTCTCTTTTCTTTTCTCACAAGCTCAAAGCGTGAATTGATTTTCAAAACTGAATTAAGACTTATTTTTATCCCAATTAAACCCTTAAAACGAATTAGAAAATAAATGTTTGAAAAGACTAGTTTCCCTTACTTAAATCTAGAATTTGACTTTCCTAACATTGACAACTCAACTTCAGATAGACATATCTCTCTCATATGATATCAAAAATGCAGAATCTCTAAGGAGTTGGAAATATAACTTCAATGGATTTCAAACCATATCAACAACCACCTCTAACTCTTCCTGAGCAACAAGTTATGGACTTTTGAAAATGACCAAAACTTAGTTCTTAAACACAGTTCTTAAACTTACTTCCCCTTTCTTTCGAAAAGTGATTGTTTTTAGTTTCTTAGATTATTCTTACTTATGTAGAGTTACAAGATATTACATGTTTATGCATATCATGTAATAATAGAAAGACAATTAGGTAGGATTTAGTTTTTATAATATTTGTAAGTAGTTTAAATTTCTACTAAATATAATTTCTTACATAATTGGAAAAATAATTAATGTAATTCTGTAAGAATCATATTTATAATAAGTTTATGACCATGTATTGTGGATACTACATATTCAATGTTAAATAATATTAATTCTTTTCCTTATCGTAAAGGATTAACTGAATATATTTTGCTAATATTAGACCAGATCCAAAACCAACATAAAATTCAAGATAATATACTATCATTTAACTTTATTCCAAAATAGTTATTGTTTATATTAAAAAAATATATAATTCAAAATACTCACTCATTAAAGATTTCAAAATTTTCATATAAAACTACAAGAACAATAATAAAGGCATTCTTGAACAAACACATAACTCCTCACATACCCCTTCTTTAGCCATGCCTATAACAAAATTAATATTTGCTTTGATTGAAAATGAAGCTGAAAAAAAAATCTCACACAATAAAAGAAACATAGGGTTGTTTGAAAAAGGCAGAAGAACTTGAAATGACTCTCGTCATATAGTCCCTATAGTGATGAACCTACGGTGTTTCGGAATCTTGCTGCAGCAATCAACGCCTTTCAAAAGATTAAAGCATTGGAAATATTAGATACATAAAAAAATATGGTTATAAAGGAAGAATTCACCAAGAAAAGAATCAAGAAGTTGTAGAAAAAACTACTAAGGGTAAGAAAGTAAAATAGGATTAAGGAATTTACGAATGAGATGCATGAAGTGTTGTTGAGATGAATCTTTTCTCTCTCAAGATCTAAGTGACGTTATTTAATAAGAACCTTCAACTAGTACGTGAAACAATGAAAAAGAATGATGGTGACGAGCAGTCTATATCTAATATCCCTCAATTCGCTCCTTCAATAACAATGACATCTATGATGCCTTCCCCCATTATATATCGTCTAGTTACTCCTATGACACCAAAAATGCATCCTTCAGATGATATCCCCTCAATATGTCCATCAATTCAAATGAATAACTGTTAGAACTACTCTTTTGACTTTCCATAAAGTCCATCAGTGATTGAATTACTAAACTTGAATGTTAATGATTTCGTGAATATTTTTTATGACGTTTCACTAAACAATATTAATGATCAATATTTAAATCCCTCCAATAATAAATAAAGACTTTGGATTAGTATATGTCTCTTCTTATTTGTATTGTATTATGTGCTCATGTTGTCCCCCAGAAAATTTGTCTTTTAGGTTTTGCATGTTTATGTGTTCATAGGATTCTCCACAACATTTTTATTTTGTACTTATATAGAGTGTCGTATGTATGTCATGTTCAATGAATTATTTTTCAAAATTTGTTATTTCACTTACTTAATAAATATATGAAAATTTACATGTTTACTAGCTTTTGATTTATTTAATTATTCATTTGTATTTTTTTAATGTTGTTTTTAATTAAATGTATTTGTTTCCACGGTTCTCCAAGAAAAGCTCTTGCACTTTAAAAGTTAAAATAAATTTATTCATATATTTATTAAATTTCACTCGCAACTTTTTATGGTGAAAAACCAATACATCTTAAGTTTAATATGAATTTTAACATTAAAGAAAATTATCAAGAAGACCTATAAAATATACATTTTGAAATAAGAAGGTGAAGTAAATTATTAATCATTTTTTGGATTTAATAAGTTAAAAATTTCATGTCTTCTTGTTTAACTTAATTATTTATAATTTTTGTAATCTAACAATTATTAATTGTATCAGTACGTATATTCATTGGTTAAGTTTTTCTCATTTTGTTGTTCTCCCTTTGTTATTTCAAGAAATTTGTTCCACTCGTAACTCTGTTGGAAATAATTGTCATATTGAAATATATTTTCTTGTTTAATTATGATTCAAAAGATATAAATTTTGAAAAAAGACTATGGGTCTAGTAACAGGTTGGTGCATATGAAATTCCAGTTTTTGGGAATGTGCATTTATCATTTGGCCCCAATAATTTAAAAAATTTCTACAAGCATAATTGAAAAGACTTAGAGGTACCCCGTAGATGTAACATGACACATAGAACCCAAAGAATTCCATACAAAATATTTAGCTCTCATTACACGAGAAATAGAACATATGAGTTAAACAAGATTTAAAAGTCCAAACATTTTATTAATGAAAAACGCAAGCCTAGAAATCTTGTCTCATCACAACCATCTAATCAAATAGAATAAAATTGGGCCTATCCCATACATTAGGTCCCAAAGAAAATTTCATGAAATAAACGTAATATAATAAAACTTTGTGCTCGAAGCATTAGAACTCAAAAAAGCTTAGAAATCTAAAAAAATCAACAATTAGTCAAGAAACTTATGACCATGATGGTCGGGGAGATTCGGGAATCTGAAGGAAAAAGTATGTGTTAGTACTAACAATGTTACCAACTATGATATTTGTGCATAAAAACATTTGAAAATTCTAAGAGGGACATTTCATGTAATGACATGCAACTAAGAAAACTAAAACATAATATAAAAGTATTCGAATACACGTTATATTAAACATGGCCACTAAAATGTCACATCATCTTTAAAATCAATAAACACATGTGTGATACATCTTGAAGTAACATTAGTTCATCATTAATGTGGGGAATTATCCTTACCCGACACTACAACAATCCATTTTGTCATTATGAGTATTAGAGCTTTGTATCTCATAAAATACTTTTCATAGATTCTAAATGTACATTGTGAATGATTGTGTACTTGATCATATTACTCTATGTATAGACTAGACACAAAATTATCAAACACAAAGCTACACTCAAGTTGCTAATCTTAAGGTCTATAAACATGTCAAGTCTTTTGTTTCTTATATTCAACCTAGGGTTAAGTCTTTATTTCTCTTAATAACATGCTATGATTAATATTAAACTACCTATGTCAATTTGTCTAACCTTAGATTAAATTGTGATTTTCGAAAGAATAAAACTTAAAACAGAGAATAAGTTTTTAACTAATGCATACCGAAATATCAATTTGATGGCCAAACATACACTATTCTAGAAAATCATAATTCTCTACTCATCATTACACTATAATTAATTAATAATTGCACCTTAATTATCTCAAGACAAGCAACCTGCAACCAATTTTTATGCTCTTTTGAAATTAACAATATAATATAATATTAATATATATATCCGTTTGTTTTCATGATTAAGGAAGCCTTATGATAATAATATAATCTTATATATCCATGAGTATCAATGTTCAAGCAAGGTTAAGGTTTTAACCTGATGCATATTGGGTTGTCCTCGTATAATCACAGAATATTTTAAGGTCATCAGGCTACAATTTATCTTGTTTCTACTACAGTTTATTGCTACCCAAATTGTTATATATGAGTAGTTATAAAAGTGTGAAAGTGACCAACTATAAATTAAAATGGGTCCCCATATATGTACTGCATATTGTGAATTATTGTGTACTGGCTTCCGTTGTCACTTGTTCATGTTGTTTGTTGCTAGCTACCTGTTAAGTGTCATAGTTGATTTTCTATTATTATTTATTGTATGTTAGTTTCTATTTTGGGTTTGCCAATTATACCTACTCATTTCATGTTGCCCCGTACTGAGCCCTACTTGTATTTTCCTTTGTTATTCTTTTATGGAGTGCAGTAGTGTACCAGCAACTTCGACTCGCCTTCACTTCTAGCTAGTCTCATGTATATCATGTTCCAAGTTGAGCTACTCATTCAAGCTTGTGTAGGATTATCTCCTTCATGACATGATATCATTTGTTTTCAAACATACACTATTTTGTTTAATTTTTTTGGTGTCTTTCATACTCTTAGACTTAGTAGTTGACAATTAGATGTCATTGTTGTGATGACTTTCATGTTTTAGGAATGACATATAGTAGATTATAATTGATTTGTGTTTCTAACAGTAATGAGATTTATGTTTCCTCATTATGATTAGTAATTTGTAAGGTGAATGATTAAACATGTTTGGTATGAATTGTTTTTGTTCACCCACCTAGGAGGTCAAGTGTTGGTGCCACTCACGACTCGATTTGGATCGTTAAAAACTTGGTATCAGAGCATTAGGTTTGGTGATCTCATCACATAAGGACAAGCCTAGTAGAGTCTTGTGAAACGATATAGGGACACTTTTACTTTTCTTGGAGAGGCTATTGGACTTCATGAAAACATCACTCCTTCTTTCTTTCGTGCTACTACTTGAATCAAATTTTTATCTAGGTGATACAAATTGGTATCTAAACTTCTTCAGTCTATATCACGTATGGTTAATCATAGAGTACTAGATGTTGAAATAGCATCACCAAAAAGAAAAAAAATATATGTCCTTAGAAATAGGTATATATTGCGATTGACTACAAGTCATATAATGACTTGTGATGGATGTGATCTTTATATTTAGTTCATAAAGCGGAAACCCTTGTTCTTCATGGGTACTAATTATGACGATGTTTAAGCTTTCACTGTTTCTTATTGTGAGTTTCTTCATAAAATGAATATAGTCAAGAGACTTAGTATTGAGTTTATGATATACTAGTTTCAGCATGACGCAAAATATGGTGATAGTCTCTTGTTGAGTGTCGATTATTAAAGGCACAACATACGACTTAAGGCACATTTTCTAACTTCTGCATCCTATTATACATCCCAAACTTTTAGCGATAGGGTGAGAGATGGTTTCCTGAATATAGAGAAAAGGAAGGTATGTGTTGCAGCCTATTAGGTCAAAATTTATACTTTACATAGAGATATCTGACGACATGCAACAAGTTTCATAAGAAACAACTAGGAAATGAACATAATTACGTTAGAAATTACAAGTGGTTAAAATTTTTATCACATGTATGGTTTGTTTAGCTATGATGAAATTAGGTTGCGCCAATTAAAGTTAGAATCTTCACTACGATTCCATGGACCGATTGTATATGAAATAACATCATGATACGACTACTATAATAGTACCAATACTTACTTCTTTAGATTTATGAAATGTGTTACTTTTTTTATCAACCCGATCTAAGAAAGAATACTAATTTGCTTGGGCTAAAGACAACAGATTTCGTAATGTTTTGGAGTTATTGAAAAGGTAGAAATGTGTGGGATATTTCTGTATAATCTTATCGATCGGTATAATGTGTTCTAGGGATGGATATATCAAACTTTCATGGTTTGATACTAGTGTTATGTGGAAATGAATACATAGATTGTCAATTCTTAATATTGACTACTTAAGGAGTGGTCAGTTATATCACATGTTCAGTTAATGGGATTTAATGTTGCATTTAAATTTGAGAAATCAACTAGTTTTTTACTACGGATGCTTGGATTAAGCATTATGTTTAAGAATGATTTTAGTTGTCGATATTTGGTAGGATCGTAGCACATATAGATAGGAAATTGTTTCTTGAGGATTTTAAATGAGGCCTGATTATTTTATCTTAAGCATTAAAAGTGTGGATTGTTACTGGAAGGACAAGCTTATGAAAAAAGAAAGTCCCATTAAGTATACTTTGGGTGAAGGAAATTTAAGATTTCACTAAGAAAGTCCGTATAAAATTGGGTTTGTACCTTGAATTTGTTTTGGTATAATTGAGTTTAAGGTGTCATGTCGACGAAAAGATTCACTTCGTGTTGATGATAAGGGCTTGTTGGGAATGATGGTTTACAAGTTAGTGATGAATTGTTATTGAGATGTAACTATATAATATAATTTGTTAGTTAATCAAATTTTGTATGATAAGAATGACCTGTAAGTACCTAAGGTTTGTGATTTCCTATTATTCAGTGAGTAACATGGTTGTATGAAAAGTTTTGAGAGATGTTGGGGTAACTCTCAAATAGAATTCAAAGGAGATAGAGTCATAATTAAAAGAAGATAAAATTTGTGGAATGTGTAGCTTTCTGAAATAAATGAGAGCAGGAATATTTTATTTGATTTCAAGGACTTCAAAAATATCTTAGAAGGGGTTGAGAATTGGATTTAGGGACGCCTGGTTTTATCTATTTTATTTTTGGAACGGTTATATTTTCATAGGATTATTAGATTGGTTAAAATCTATTGGATGAAACTTAAGAAATGAGTATACATACATTCAGCTTGAGCGAGATGATAAGTTCCGTTGTAGTATTGAATTTTGTAATGAGTATGGTTGGATTTTTGGTGAAGGATATGATAAGGTTTATTGAGAGGTGATCAATAATAAGCTAAGGCACAAAAATTCATAAAAATCTTTAAAATATAAGAAAATGTAGATAGATAAGGGTGTTGGGTCACAGAGTTTGATTTATAAGTCAAAATTTGCATTATAAGCCTGCATTCTTGGTGATATGTTTTGTTAAGGTATGAATTTGTAAGGTTATAAATGATTGATTGCCTCAGGCATCGATCATTTGGAAGGATTTGCACATGATTGGATTCGTAAATTTTATTAATTTTTATTATTAAAGAATTTAAGGAAGGGCTTCCTTCAGAGATTTGATTTAGAGTATGCAGTAAAACGTCATAGATTGTAGGTACAAATGTTAAGATAGGTAAGCGTGCTTGAGAAACAAGAGTCTAATATATTGAAGGGTCCCAAATAATTAGAATTTTGCATAATGGGAAGAATTTGAGAAAACTAAAGGAATAAAACATATTGTATAAACCCTTGGGGTGTAGTCGAAGGTTGTACTGATGTTTCCCTATTATTTTCGATATGTATATAAGATGTGAACCAATGCGGAACAGAATTACCATAAGTTTTTCATCAACTTTTATAAAGATTTAATTTTGGTTTAGGTAACAAATAATGAGGTAAGTGATGGTTTGGAATGGTATCTAAAACATGGTATCTGGTAGTGTGAAGTTGACTTTGGGTGTGATTTAATAATTTCATCTCGATGGAAAGGTACTATAAAATTTTAAAAATTATTATTAGTCATGTTTGGGACTCGTAATTGTCATGAAATGATTAAATGGAAAGGGCGATAGCCATAGGTTGTACATATATTTGCTAAAAATATTGATACAAATAATGGTTTGAGTGCAAGGTAGATGATCTATGAGGTTATGATGTTTTATAAATTTTAAGATTGCTAACTTTAGTGGATATGGGTTTTGATAAATCAAGTATGTGTGCAATTATAATAGGGACTAAATTGATGATTGTGGATAGCTAGAAAATCTAAGAGATAGAGTCAGATTTGTGAAAATGTTTGATATAGGAACTATGGAAGGAGTATCTAGAGTTATTAGACCTTGGTTATGTACATTTATATGTTACCAAATACTTGATTTTGGGCAAGATTTAGAGTATGATTCACTTTCTCCATCCATTTGTGTTTTTGATTCTATAGATGAGCCCCTATTAGAGGATCGAGTGTACCAATTATGTTATTGTCCTCCAAGTGGGGTCACATCCTTGGTTAGACTTGTTCATTTCAGTTATAAAAGATTTAGTGTTGTTTTGGATAGTTGAAGCATACTAGTGATTCTACACACAATACTTTGCTTATGAGAAATTATTGGAGAGCTACTCTGAATATTTACAGTTGGACGATAGACTTAAGATTTATCTGATCATCGGTATCATGTCTTGTCTATATGTGATTGAATTTTAGAACAATTGTGTCTAGTTTTTTCATTCTTAACATTCGTCTATAAATTCTACTATTCGAACATATCGACAATGTTGTTAGAGGTTCTGTATGCTTGGGTGTATCAATCGATGGTGGGTACTTGATCATTTTCTCCTTTGTATCAGATGAATTTGTTTTTATCTGATGATTAATTGATGTCTAAATATCATAATTTTATAGCTTAAGATCGATGAGGTATTATATTGTGAATATGTATTTCCAAAATATCTCAGATGGTTTGTTCAAGTTCACTCCTGATTGTAACCAATATTTATTCAGGATTTTAGCATGGTTAGGTTAGAAAACATTTGTCCTTATGGTTGTGGAAAGGTCTAGTGGTAGAATTGGTTAGTTGAAGAGTTCACTTGAGAATAGTTTTGTTGTTAGTTGAGCTTGATAGAACAATAGTTCTCATTAGAGTATTGAGATATCCCTATTTTAGACATTTTATAGGAGGAGGTATAGATCTCCAGTTGGTTGATTTCATAAGTTTGAGATGAGACATTGAGTACAATTATTTTTAAGGAATCACTGCGACATGAGGCACCCTTTCTGACCCTCACATTCTTTTGATCGTTTGAGGACGAACGACGGATAAATTGGTATTTAATGTAACGACCCCTTTTTTGCAATTTTAGTATAAGATCTTTGTATTTCATAATATACATTTCGATAGATTCCAATTTGCATTGGGTAAAAACCTTTAACTTCTCTTGAACATTGTTACTCATGGATATATAAGGTTATATTATTGTCATAAGTCTGCCTGAATCATGATACCAAAGGGATACATATGTTAATATTATCTTATACTAGAATAGAATTTTAAGTATCTTCATGAGGAACGTGATCATCCTTCTGATCCAACTATATTTCGACAATTAGTTGGGAGTTTAAATTACCTTACTATTACTCGACTTGATATCTTTTTTGCAGTTCAACAAGTTAGTCAATTTATGGAGACTCCCCTGCCCACTAGGTAGTTGTTTATTACATTATTCAGTGCATTCTAGGAACATTTACTCATGGATTGTTCTTTCGAAGTTGTTCTCCTATTCCTCTCAATATTTTTAGTGATTTTGATTGTGAGAGATATCCTGATACACGTTATTCAGTCTCAGGTTGGTTCATGTTTCTTAGAAAGTCATTGATATCTTGAATAAGTAAAAAGAAAGATCGTGTGTCAAAATCTTCAACAGAGATCAAATATTTATCCATGTCTATTCCTTACTCCCAGGTTGTAGGTTTCATGGGTTACTTAATGAAATTAGATTTCCTCGATCTGATTCTAGTCCTCTTCACCTTGACAATACAAGTGTTGTTCAGATTGCTATGAATATAGCTTTTTATGAGAGGACCGAACACATCAAAGTAGATTGTCATTATAAACAAGAAATTGTAGATAAAGGAGTCATTATTCTTCCATAGTTGACCAGTGATCTTCAAGTAGCTGATACGTTTACAAAATCCATGGAACGACAACACCATTAGTTTCTAGTAATCAAATTTATGCTTCTTGATCCACCAATGTTAATTTATGAGGGATGTTAGTATGATTGACTACTAAATGATTGTATATATTAAAGTTATTATATAATGATATATATTAGCATGATCATTTATATTTGTTGAAGAATCAAAGGAATAAACATTGTGATGGAATAATTTATTTGGAGGGATAGCACGACATATTTAGAGGAATTCAATAGAAGATTTGTAGAGACAGAATAGTTGATCATTAGGGATAGTACTGGTGTATCGTTAGGTATGTGTAATCTTTATTTTCTTGAAAAGATTAAAGTTTGTTTGTTCTGAATAGGAGCTTTTGTTGTGTCTACGATGGCTAGATTGAGTTTCTCCATATGACTGATGCAAACACAAAAGTTCACGGGGATGCAGGGCTTAAATCTAGAGAAATGTATTAGTCTTAAAATGGTTTATTATTCCTTGGGAAATTGCCAAAAAAAAACTCATTAAATTAATTTTGTATCGTTGAGAGTTTTCCATGTGTTAATGTGAAGTCTTTTGAACATCTGAATCTTGAGGGTTCCCAAAGTTTGGAAAAATTCCCACAAAATCTTGGAGGAATGAAGTCGGAGTAAGAGATAAAGTGGAAAGGCATTGTCAAAAGGGAAATACCGTCATCTATTATTCAAAACCTAGCTCATCTTACAGAGCAAGATTTTTTAGTCATGAAAAAAAAGTAGCTCTTCCAAATTTTGGGTATGTTGAAAGAGTTAAAGGGAAATCGAGTAAAGATGAAAAGAGAGGAACTTGAAATATTGGGAACTTGAAGAGTTTTGGAACTTGAAAAATTCTCTTATGATTTAGTGAAAGACATTTGTCCCTCATCGTGTTGGAAAGAAGAATATGAGAGTTTAAATATTGAAACACTAATATTATTTGTCAAAGGGGTTTGAAA
Source organism: Solanum lycopersicum (assembly GCF_036512215.1). Classification (NCBI taxonomy): domain Eukaryota; kingdom Viridiplantae; phylum Streptophyta; class Magnoliopsida; order Solanales; family Solanaceae; genus Solanum; species Solanum lycopersicum. The sequence goes on along the minus strand of NC_090809.1, from coordinate 10,860,443 downwards.
GAGGGACACCCCTCGCGCCATTGTCGTCGTCGCTCGCTCGACTCGGCTTTAGCTTTGTCTTTAGAAAATAATCGAGATATTTTAAGTATGAATAAGAAGTAGATATATTTTAAGTATGCATAAAAAGTGTAAGAATGTCTCCTTGTAAATAGTTGGTCAGATGCAATAAAAAAATTAAATTAAAAAAGAAGTTATAAAGAACAACATCAGAGGTTCCTAAAGAGACAAAAAACGTGGAAAATAAGAATCTCAACTAAAGTGGAACAACATGTCCATATAAGATCATATATAACTAAATTCAAATGGACGACGTTGGAATACATTCTTATGAGCCTCCATCAATCTCTTTTTTATAATTGTATGCTATATTTTGTTTTAAACAACTTATGAGTCACAAATAGATTTTAAGTATAAAAAGGAAGAGTAAGAAAATTTCCTTTAAAATAGTTGGTTAGATGTAATGAACTTTTTAAAAGATCAAGAGGTTATAAAGAACAACATCTGACGTTGTTAAAAAAAGTGACTAGAAAACGTCGAACAACAAAACTCCTAAGTAAAGTATAACATCACATCTATACAAGATCATAATTAACAAAATTAAAATGGACGACCCTGGGACTCATTCCTCATGAACCTCCATCAATCTAGTTTTTATTATTGTATGGCATATTAAGTATATGCTAAAAATAACCCTAAAATTGTTATTATTATAAATGTTTTATGGTCATTGCCTACAAAATAGTCATTACAAATTTTAAGGTTTCATATCACTAGCCCCAACTATATTTGGATTGAACCATAGTTATGATTTTGATTATAATATGGAGTTAAAAAAAATTAATGCAATTATCAACCAAGAAATAGGTGACATCTGAATGTTCACAATGGGATGCACTAAACACGATTTTTGACACATAACATATAAAATCTCACAACATAATTTTGTGAGCTCTTTAACTCACAAATATTAAAAATAATAATAAAGACGACCTTACTTTCCTTAAAATCAAGACAAAAAATACATGTTACTCAATATATTTTTCAAAAAAGATAGTCTTTCATGTTATTTTCAAATTTATAGTTCACAAATTTAATTGAAAGAAGCAAAAAGAAAGAGTTGTTACTTCTTTATAAAAAACATTAAAAACTTTATCAAAGGGGAATGAGATAGCACTACAAAAAAGTAATCTTTAAAGATACTTAATATCTTTATTATATGTAAAAATGTATTTTCTTAGGCAATTAGTAGTATGTATAAATGTCCCTGAAGTCTATAACAACATTGAATAAAATGACAATTTAATAATGTCGGTAAAGACTGTAGTACTCTTGGTGGACGTGTATATTTATTGACGATAAAAAACATTTTTATAGTGTATTTTGGACATTTGTTAGTTTCAAAAAAACTTGATCTCTTCTATGCCCAAGAAGAAGAGAACAAGAAATATGACAAATTAGTTAACTTGCAATTAAAGATGTGGACTAATTGTCTCTATACAAATATTCTATGGATAGTGCAATGGCATACAAAATGTTTGTACCTAATAAAACATAATTAGAATAATATACTAACTCAGGCAAGCAAGAGAAAAATCATTTTAGTTCTTTTAGCAAACTACAACATTGGTTCCGTATTAGTTATCAAATATTTGTTGTTTTGTGCTATCAAATATAGCACAACCCACAATAAGTTTTTTCGAAAATTAAAAATTTTCAATCATCCTCACTGGTCTTTTGAACATAATTTAATAAAATTTACCAAAATTGCAAAAACAAATTGAAATAGGTACATCAATCACATTGATTTATAGTAAAAAAATTAAGCTTAATGAAATAGGAGGAAGAAAACTTTGAGAAATAAACATACTTTATAAGAAGGTTAATTAATGTATATGAATTCAAAAAAAACATACAAACAATAATGGAAGAAATAAAGATTTTTTACTAAAGAATCAAATGTAATGAATTCAACTACAAACCATTTCAGCAGCGTATCACATTACAATTCAAATCAATATTCTTTGCTTATATGAAGAAACCTTTAGAAAGCGACAAGAGAGGATCAATTTTCAATCATCCATGCTGAAACTTAATAGAGTTTTAAAAATGTCACGAAAATAAGGGGAAAATCTGCCACAGTTCGATGAATCACTTGACTAATAGTTAAGATTATGCTCCATGAAAACATTCAACAATGAAGGTAGGGAACTTCACAAAAACTTAACTAATGTATTTGAATTGCACTACCCTATATCAAGAAAAAACCCTACAAATTATACTTGTACAAAATTTCTATATTTAAACACAACATAAGATAGTGTGAACAAATGTTTATTTTTCCTTATGAAAAAGGTTACAACTCTTTGGAAAAGTTAGAATTCTTCATAAACGTCAGAACAGATCATAAAAGTCACAGTTTTTCTTAAAATTCGCAACTCTTTATAAAGTAACACCTTTTTATATAAGTGACAACTTTTCTAAAATGACATTTTCATAAAAGTTGAATGATTGTGTCACTAATGTCTTTTATATCAAAATATGATTGTTTAATTTTAAAAAAGGATAAAATTTTGTTGCGAGTTTCTTGTCTGCATATAATTAAGGTACAATGATTAATTAATGAAAGTGTAATGATGAGTACATAATTGTGATGTGCTAGAATAGTTAATGGTTTGCCAACAAATTGATATTTCATTATGCATTAGTTCGAAAAATATACTATGTATTATATTTTATTCTTTTTATCATCAAAACATAATCTAAGGTTAAAAAAATTGAGATAGTTAATTAAACAATAAGTGTAGTATATTATTAAGTGAAATAAAGACTTAACCTTAGGCTTGAATATAAGAAACAAGAGACTTGACATATTCCTTGACCTCAAGATTAGGAACTTGAGTATAGATTTGTGTTTGATGATTTTTTGGTCTAGTCTATACAAATAGTTATTTGAGTACTTATATACTCTTTGAATTACAAATAACACAAATAGCATAAATTGGAAGTGTTCGAAGGCATTGAGAAAAGGAAAATTATTGAAGAAGTAACTTGCTTGACTTCGGTTCTTTGGTGGAAGTAGGTTATATTTATTTCTATTTGATAGATAGTCTCTCAACAGCGATTGATATGTATTGAGTGAGAATGTTTCCTATGTACTTGATTGTGTGGTTGTATAGCTTGGTTGTGTTGTTTGGGGTTGGTCTAAAATTCTTAGACCGTTGAATTTATGATCTTGAACCCTCTATCGAAGTTATGCCGTGAATAGAGAAGGTTTGATGAAATAATGTTAATGAATTGAAAGTGCTGATAATAATGAATAAATTAATGATATTATTGGATCAGAGTAACACGTTCCGACATTGTAGTATTGGATAGAAGTTTCACGTTCCGACATGGTATTATAGGATCGGAGCGTCATGTTTTGATATGGTATTCTTAGATCAGAATGTCACGTTCTAACATTGTATAACTAGAGATGAGTGTCACATTCTGACACAGTAACATTATAGAAAAAACATATTAAATCAACTTAACATACTCAATCTCAAAGATAGCACTTCCCAAATGAACGTGGTGTGGAGGCATGAGTACCCATATGTGTCCAGGAAATTTTGTGTGATTATGTACTGGCTTCTGTTGCCACTTGTTCATTTATTTTGTTGCTAGTTACTGGTTAAGTGTCATAGTTGATTTGATATTATTATTTATTGTATATAGTTTCTTTTTTGGGTTGGCCGATGGTACCTACTCATTACATATTGCCCCATACTAAGTCCTACTTGTTTTTTCCTTTATTTTATTTTTTATGGAATACAATGAGTGTACCGGCGACCTCGACTCGCCCTCATCTATAGCCATTATCAAGTATATCAGGTTCCATGCTGAGCTACTCATTCAAGCTTGTGTTGGATTCTCTCTGGCATGACATAATGTCATTAGTTTTCGGATGTAAACCATTTTATTTAATTATTTTGGTGTCTTTTATACTCTTAGATTTAGTATTGCAAAATTAGATTTTCTTAATGTGATGACTTTCATGTTTTTAGGAATGACATATTGTAGATTATAATGGATATGTGTTTCTTATACTAATGAGATTTAAGCATCTACGTTATGATTAGTACTTTGTAAGGTGAATGATTAATATATGTTGGGGTTGAATCTTTGGTTTGCCCACCTAGGAGGTTAAGTGTGGGTGTCACTCACGACTGGATTCGAGTCGTGACTGACATAAATACAATTAGAGCTATAACGTGATACTATGGTGTATCCCATACCCAAAAGGGTTGTCCTACTTGCCCAAGTAGAATCATGGACTTCTAGCTTAAGTGGATTTAGCAGATAATAGATATATGGGGGCACATAACTATGGGATAAGGATATTTCTAATAGAAACATGTCCTCTACTCGAAAGATCTTTCATCTCAAGAGATTCCTTTGAGAAACCCAACCTTTATTTCATGGGAGTTTCCATCTTACATCAATATCCACTCGATACTAATTATAAAACCCACAGAATATTTATTAAGTCTAGACTTACCTTATTATGGAGTAGATCCTTATACCATACATGAAAAACCTTCACCATTCGTGATGTATTGATAATAGTTTTTATCCTCAAATTCAATTAGATAAGAATACCTTTCAACCTAAGAACCCTTATTATGTGAGGAAACCTTTGAAATCATACTAGTTTGTTTTTAAGAGAATATCCTTTGAATAACACAATAAAAACATCATCATTTGTACTTTACTCTTAGAGCCCCTTAAAACAATGGCATAAATATCATAAGAACATGCAATAGTCCATAATTTACCGGCCTCTGGAGATCAAAGCAAGTTTCAATCATAATTACTTAGAAAGCATAGTATAGGTATGATTTTCATCATAATAACATGTAGATCTAGTAATATATTCTTAATTTAATAGAACTCTCCTTTTACATTAAAAATCTAACATCACATGATTCATAACTCGAAAATATGGGTGTTTAAATTGTTTTATGTGGACATAATCATAAAATCAAAGTAATTCATTAATTCATACTTAAATTTAACATAATTGCAGAGCACCCATGATAATTTAAGGAAACCTTTTAATTGGGAATTTCGACCTGTTGAGATTAGAGAATTTTAGAACTCTATGGATGAAATCTATCATAGCTTACTAGAAAAGCCCAAATAAATTAAACTTCTTTTTTGAACCCTATATTGAATCTTCATCTTATTCTTCTCAATCTTCAATATCCCATAGAGAGAATTATTTTGAGAGTATGAACTTTTTGTGATTGGTTTTGGGTTTACCAAGGTCTAGTTGGCAATGTGATTATATTTGGGTGATTCTTGATAGAATGACAAAGTTAACTCACTTTTTGAAGAGTTTGTCACCATTATTTCAGACAAAGATTAGAAATTTACTACACAATTTTGGAAATCATCACAAAAAGGTTTCGGTTCAAAAGTTAACATAAGTACTTCCTTTCATCCTTATAAAAATGGTCATGAAGCGCGCACTATTAAGACCTTATCGAATATTTTATGGCTTGTGTTATTAATTTCAAAGGTAATTGGGATGATCACCGACATTATATTGAATTTTCTTAAAACAATAGTAATCACTCTATCATACAAATGAATCCTTATGAAACTACTTATGGGAGAAGATATAGATCTCATATTAGATGTTTTGAAGTTGGAAGCAGGGTTAATAGGGTAACATTTAGATCATCAAGATATGGATATGGTTAAAGTGATTCAAGAGAGGTTGAAAATTGCACAGAGTCGTAAGAAATCCTACAACTATGTTAGAAAAATAGAGTTAGAATTTTAAGCAAATGATTGGGTATACTTAATAGTTTCGCCCATGAAAGGTGTTGTAAGATTTTTTAAGGAGAAGCTTAGTCCACGGTATATCGTCCCTTACATAATATACAAAATTGTAGGCAATATATATTATGAGTTGGAGCTACCACAAGATTTAGCCGCAGTTCATACAGTATTTCACTTCTCCATGTTGAAGAAGTTCATTGGTGATCGTTCATTATTCAAACCAACTGAAGATATTGGGATCAATGATAATTTATCTTATGAGGAGATTCTTGTCCAGATTCTAGATCGGGGTTTTCAAGTTGTTGCCTATGGAAGCATCAGTCAATGTTCTTTGGAGAAACGAGTTTGTTGAGGAAGCAAGTTAGGAAACACAGGCAGATATAAAGAAGATATATCCATATCTTTTTGAAACCAGAGAAGTTCTAGTTCAAGGTATTAATTCTTTTTTTAGTACTCTATAGTTTATATACTTGATGTGTTAGATTTTCTTGTTGGGTGTTTGAACTGAATTATTTATGTTTATTCTTAGCCTAATAAGAGTAATCTCATTCGGGGATGAATAGTCTAAAGGGTTAGTACTGTAACATCTTAAAAATTGAAATAACTAGGATGAAGTTATGAAATACAAATAGCCATTTTTGCAAAGTATATAGAAATCTGAAAAAGTTGTAAAGTATGTTAAATTGATTTTTTGGTTAACTTCAAACGACAATAATTCCTAGCTCAGGATTAATTAGATGATTTTCCAAATATCGTAGGAAAGATCATGAAATAAGTTTTCCAACACCACCGAGTTTATGCAATTTCTAATTTGTATGATTTAGATATGCCTATTTGAAGTTTTGCTATTCAAATAATTAAAGTCTAATAAGGATTTTTAAAGGGTATTTAAGTATTTTCCTTACCCAAATATTTTTATTCATTTTTATGAATTTAATTGGAATCAAATAAGATTTTAGATGGTTTAGAAAAGTCTATGCTCATGCTAGGGCTTGGAGAAAAGACTAAATAGGAGAAACAGGAAGAAAAAACTTAAGACAAGAACATTTGAGTTTGTATAGTGGATTCTCTAAGGACTCAATTCTAAGAGGTATGTGAGATCATATAGCATTGGTTTGGTTCACCCGTGCGCCAATCATGATTCAATTCATTGAAGTATAAGATTTGAAATTAATTTTTTTGAGTTGTTGATTATATTCTTTTGAATTTCTGTGGGTTGTATTCTTGATTTTTACTTGATATTTGATTCATGTTTTGGGTGAAAGTTTTAGTTGAATCTAGTATATATTGAGGGTATAACTCAATAAAATATTTTTGGGAAGGAATCATGTGAAATTAGGGAGTTTCGAGTTGAAAAATAGCAAAGCAAAGTTGGGGAGCACCAAGGGAGTCATCTCTCTTAGATCCCTAAAAACGGGTTTGTGAATTATGGGCTCTGGGGATACGCACAAGCCATAGCACCCTAATCCTGTCTTTGAATTTCAAGGTTTTACCTCTTGCACCTCTCAAAGTGTCAGGGACGACAATTCTTACTTTTCTTGTTCCATCTTTTTTGTTTATACGCTTCATAGACCATTAGTTATAGTTCTTTAGTCTTATGATTTTCATTATCGTATGTGGAGACTTGAGTTTGGTTAATTGGCTAGTTTAATTTTTTCTTTATCACATTATAAGTTCTATATGAAGTATCTTTAATAAGTTAAGTCTTCCTCTGAGAAAGTAAGTTAGGAAAAGGGATCCCTTGGGGTCAATAATGGTTCTGGAGTGACAATCCCACCAAGGTGTATGCTCAGGGCATCACAACACTAAAATTATTTGGTTGTAGAGGTTTCTATTAGAACTCTGCATCGAAATAAAAGGATTAACCACACTGTATGTCGACAACACAAGGGCAATCAGAATAGCAACAAACCCCGTCCATCATGAAAGCACCATAAACATAGATGTTATATTAGAGAACTTATTGAAGATTGGAGTATAAGCCTAAATTATATATCCTCTAAAGATCAACTTGCTTATTTATTCACAAATGCCATGTGCAGAAGTAGACATAATTATTTATTGACCAAACTCATGTTTCTTGAGAGACAACGTTAGTTTGATAGAGGCTATTGAATATAACCTTATTTATTAAAACCAAATTATGAATTTCCCGATATGGATAACGGACTTTATGTTAAAAGCAATATATAATTAGGATTCCAATAACTTGTATAAATACCTTGTCCATCCTACTATTTTATAACTAATTAGAGATATCACAATTCTTTTATCCCTAATTGTTTTGGGTGTCTATCGTTATTCAACTTTGTCTAAATTTCTTATCTAAATATAGAAGTGGCAAAGGATGATTACTATTTGACAATATATCAACAACTCACCTTCGTATATATATATCGAGTTTACAAAGACTCTTCGTATAGGAAGATTACTTAGTCTTCTAATTTTATTGCACGTAGATATTTATACATACAAGATAACATAGTCATAATATTCGTCTCATCTCATAACTATCTAGTGTCATAATTTGGGCATAACCCATACATCGAATTAAGAATGCCTCACATGGGCTATAAAACATTTGGAAGGTCTATTCACATGACTCAGACCAATCAAACTTCGTACTCTTTTAGGTCAAAGTATTCTGGGAGATGCCATGGACGTAAAACCATCGACAAACCTTCGGTAATAACCCGCTAGACCCAAGAAACTCTTAATGTCTGTTGGATTCAATGGTCTAGGCCAATTCTTGAACGCCTCAGTTTTTGTTGGAATAAACTCAAATCCCTCACTAAAGATGATATGACCAAGAAATACCACCGACCTCAACAAAAACTCACATTTGCTATACATCGAAAATAATTGGTTCTCCTTAAGCACTTGTAAAATCATTCTCAAATGATTCATATGATCACTCTCATTTTTTGAATATACCCAGGCATCGTCAATGAAGACAATTACAAATGAATCTAGGTAACTTTGGAACACTCTATTCAAGAGATCAATAAATGTCGTCGAGGCATTTGTGAGACCAAAGGACATTATTAAGAACTCATAATGACCATATCTAGTCCGAAAAGTTGTCTTTGGTGCATCCTCGCCTCTCACCATAAGTGTGTGATACTACGATCTAAAGACACTCTTAGAAAAGTGGCTTGCCCCTTGGAGTGGATCAACCAATTCGTTAATTCTACGGAGAGGATACTTATTCTTTATAGTGACTTTATTGAGTTGGCGATAATAAATGCACATTCGAAGGGACCCATCCTTCTTCACAACAAAAACCAGAAAACCCATGAAGAAATAATAGGTCTTATAAAGCCCTTGTCTAGTAAGTACTTGAGTTGAGTCTTCTACAAGTTCAATTTGGACGGAGCTATCTGATACGAAGGAATTGAAATGGGATTCGTATCAGGTAACAAGTCGATACCAAAATCAATTTCTCGTTCACAAGGAATACCAGGAAGATCATTAGGAAAGACATATGATTTTACTAGGGATGAACTTGATTTGACACCCTCTTTTTTAACCTAGACATGTCATCTTAAGCCTACTTTTTGAAGAAACACCATCAAAGGATCTTGCCCTCTTGGGATCTCTACTCCTCCTTTTAGACCTTATCTCTTCCACCTGTTGAACATGAACCATGAGATGATAAATAGTCATATTTTCATGTATCATAGCCGAATGACACTCTTCTTGCAAGTCATCCGACTCTCCCATCATAAAATGGTTTATTTAATCTCTAGATTCAGAAACCAAAGAAGGAGCATATTTTAATATTAACTAATTTAAAAGAGTATTCAAGAACACTTATACCTCCTTAGCGAAGGTTGATGAACTCCACCACCTTGTATTCGTTCTTCTCACTAGAAAAGAACCTAACAATAAATGTCTTCTTGAACACTTTCCAAGTCATCGTCCACCCCTTAATGACCTATTTTCCCTCCATTAGATGCACCAAGTTTGGGCGATATCTTTGAGTTGGTAAGTAAATAACTCGGCCTTTTCACTAGTAGGCAACCTCATAGAATAGAGAATCTTTTAGATCTCATCACAAAACTCATAGAGGTATTATTCTACCTCGGACACATAGAAAGTATGAGGATTCATCCTAGTGAAGTCCCTTAGAAGAAAGGCCATAGTAGCAACTTGTTCATTTTCCTTTTGTACAACCTCTGGATTAGATTAGGACATCATGGCTTGACCGATTTGTAGAAGAGCATCCCTTATGTTCTCATTAGTCAAAGGAGGAGGATTCGCCGGAGCTTGGTCATCACTCACATCTTTCTCAAGAGGAGGAACTTGATCACCAGGGGGAGGAACTCCTGCATTGCCAATCTCTTCTTTAACTCTTCGTGTTGTATTCCTTCAAGTATTCATTTCACTATAATGACAATACTAGGATTAAATTCAAAAGCACATAAATCTAATCACTCCAAAGGCATGATAATGGACATCCAAGAAAGTGAGAGTTTCCTAAGCATCATGTAGGTTCCTATCCATGACTGTCGCACTCTTTACAAATATAAATACGAACTTAAATAGATGTGGTTGAGGGAGACATAGATTAAAAGATAATTCAATTGTATGCTCTGATACCAAGTTTGTCGAATTCGGAATGCCCCCTATAGTAACCGGCGTCGACGTCCTCTTTGAGGACTAAAACTAGACTCTTAGCTTACATCATTACATTCATAAGTCGAATTTAGCAGATTTTTTTTCATTTCATCTACTTGGAGGTTTGCATAGAACTCTACATCCACATAGTATATAGATACCTTCATATAGGAAGATTACTTAGTCTTCTACCTTTAATGCACATAAATATTTATATATAAAAGATAATATACTCATAATAGTAATCTCATCTCATAACTATCTAATAAAGAGTGTAAGAACTAAGGCATAACCCATACATCAAAGTAAGAATGCCTCACATGGACTATCAAATATTTCATGCTAAATGAAAAGAAAAGAACATAATAGTCTTTAATTCTAGAACAATATCATAGTTCGATAGTGGCATCGCCCTCGGAAAGTGAGGACCTAACATACTTATATGAATAAGAGAGCCAAAGCTTTCTCCAATTTTGTCTTCAAAGCACTTCAACTATCGAAACCTAAAATGTTGGGGAAAAAGGAGAAATGGGGTTAGTACACCATTTGTACTAAGTATGAGATCATATGCACACATACTATTATAACATGTTAAGAAAAGGGACATTCGTAAAGTATGCACTTTTCATTTAAAACATTTAAGCACATTCGACAAAACCATACCACCCAATATTACATGTTCATTAGGTCATAGGCATGTACATTATAAAACAAACAACATCATGTCTAGTCAAGTCAACATGAATATGATATAGTTGGATACCTATTCAAGTAACTCTATCATCAAGTCATATTTGCAATAAGCATGTATACGAGTTTTCAACATAACCAAAGCAACAAAATTACCCATAAACCCCTATCAAGTCAACAAGTGAAATGACCAAGCAAAGCCCCATAACCTTATTCAATCAAGTAACCCAACAAGAATCATGACTAACTTCTTACTTCTCATGGAATAACATTTAGGAGTACTTATCCTCATACATTAACAACGTAGACCACCACATATTCCAAAGTGACAACAATCACATATAGCATCAACAATGTGCAAGTTCATCATATACATATAACGTATCAATGTAAGCATATTCATACATAGTAAAAACCTCCTAAAGTTCCCTTCAATGCAAACTATTACAAGGTATAGGCACAATACCACACCTATACCTAGGCTAAGTCAAACTCTCAAGTCACCTTAGCTAGTTTATACTTCATTACTTCATTTTATTTTAGGGAACACTTGCCTTAACTGACATCGACAGCAAGAGCTAAGTGTGGAATCTGGTGTTGTAAAATCTTACACCGAAGAATGTTGTTTTACCAGCCAAAGTAGAACCAAACATAAATGTAGCTTTCTAGATTGATCCACTAGGTAGTCTTCCTATAGGGAAAACATAGTTTAAGAACTAAGAGATAGGTGTAATCCCGCAACATAAAATTTGGGAATTGGAGCCTTCTCTCATGGGAATACAAATGGATGAATATCCCTCAACACCATACGTACAACTATAGGGTAAATATTCCTCTATGGGAAGTCAACACCTCCCTATGTCAAGTTCACTTGGTGCTAAACTAAGTCCCTTTTCAAAATGTCTTTAATGTCCTTTATTAATCATCATAGCTTATTGTAGGTCATAGGATCAAACCCTTTTATAAACATCATATTCATCATCATAGCTCAATAAGAATTGCATGAGCATAATACTTTCATTACAATTCACATAGGTGAGGTTAGCATATTAACATTCTCTTATAATGATAAGGCACATTGGTAAATCTTTCACCATCCTTATAACATTTACATCTTAAGCTAACACCTCAAAAACCATAGTAAAGACATTTCAATCAAACATCATACATTCCTATCAATCCTAATACAAGGAATAATCTAATACAACATCATGACTTAATCACAATTAACTGTAATTTGAAGTAAGAGATAAGGATCATAAGACTTATAAATTCTCATTCATAATTCATCATTAAAGTCTTACCATAACAATGAATTCAACCCAATTTGGGTATACATCATTGTAAGTCAATAACCAACATAATAAAAATGCTGGAAGGACCACTACATCACTATTCAATAATAGATTAATGCTTAAGAAAAGTACGTAGGTCAATTAGCAACGTACTTCACAACCTAGATCATCTTCTCAAGAACTAGCATAAAAGTCTGCAAATCACCCTAATTCATCCATTATTATAGTAACAAAATCATATAGTTGTAATTCAGCTAATAACCAAGTCAATTGAACCAATACAACCTAATTCATATCAAGATAAAAAACCTAGGGTTAAGGGTTAAAGGTCATCTTCTACAAACTATACCAAACCATCAAGATATATGATAATAAGGTTTGATAAGTTCTTAATATATTCACATTATACAAAAGAAAACATAAAATAATCCACTCAAAACATTAATTTCGAGATTGGGAAAGACTCACATGAAAGCTCAACTTCTGAAAATACTTTGAAGGAACTCTTTGAGCAAAGAGGTCTCAAAGGTGAACTAGATTCCATAACTTAATGTTTGATGAAGAATTGATGGTTTAAGCTTTGATGTACATCCCCTAAAACCCTAACCTATCTTTATCTTCAATGGTGTCTTCCTATACAGAGAGAAGGAAAAGAGAAGGAAGAGAATTTGTTTTGTGAGTTCTGAGAGTTCTGTGTTAGTGTTAATTAGGTTAGGACTTTATATAAATTGTTATTCAAGATAGTTAAACTTACCTAACCCCTAATTAAACTACTAACCAATATATCTAATTAAATAACAAAAGTAAAAACGTGCAACAATTTACAGTATCATAGACGACATCACGATCGATGGATCGTGGGTCAATCGACGTACTTGCCCCCCTTCCGTGTAGCACATCCTTATTCTTTGTCAAAGACTGTGCACAAAAGACCTCAAAAATACTTGTCTATGTTTTGGTTAACGGATGGCATCGATGCCCCGTCAATCCACACACACCTAGTCGATGCCCTCTCGTGGGTGCACATTGCTCGGTAGTGTTTGACTCCACTTGTAAGGGTCCTCGTCAAGGTCCCTTGGTTGCCTGAGGAGTAATACCGTTGAATTTTCGACCATTAATCAACTTAAACATATGTTATTACCCCTTTCCAACAATTTTCATCTATTTCTGACTGCTAAAATATAGTAACATAAGCAAAGGCACGGTAAAACCTCCTTGAACTAGTTTGCGGACGTCATGAACTTTCTTGGACGTTTTGTTTCTAGACTACCTAAATGACTTATATTCATAAAAATAGACCTTAAAATAGTGTCTATACCTTATGAAATTTATGTTAGGCTCTAGAGCACGCCTTGGATTTTTAAAGTTTTACAAATCCTTTGTCCTTAATAAATATCACTATGTTGCAATGCATGCCACTAGTGGAGAGAAGACCACAACGATTCAATTGATGAAAAGGTCGATATTCGAGATATAGATGAATTAGGGTAAAATGTTCCTCCTACCGAAGATAGTGGTCTAATTGGTGACTAGGATTTGTCATACTTTCTTATGGACAGGGATCACTAAAAGAGCTTTGATGGATTAGTAAACCATATGTAGGCCAAAAGCTTTTAGAGTCTTGGGTTTGTTAAACTACAACCTATGAAACAATGAAACTATATGTAAACTCTTGTGGGTCGTGGATGTAAAGAAAGAAAACTTGTTGGTTCATCGGATTAAAAACATCTAATTCCAAGAAAGATCTCTGGCTAAGGCACAAATTTCTAAACAACAATGTTGGCTTTTTAGAAATATCCTTGAGTATTAAAAATGGTTAACGAATATGAATATGGTTGATGATCGACAAAAGTATTCACAGCAAGGGGTGCGTATCAAGTAAATGTACAAGTTGTTTCAACCACGATTCCCAAAAGTTCCATAGAAGTTCCTCACACATTCAAAAGGTAAGTTGCCATGACATCAACTTATATTATGGCTCAACGTCTATCAAAGACTTTCAATACTTCAAAGATTAAGAAAATGGAGTTTAATAGTTGCACAGGTTATGTAATGTGTAACACATTCTCAACAAAATTATGCAGTCATTTTATTTAATGGTGTGGATGTTCTACAAGGGTATGGGTTTCACTCTCGACATGGATGAAAATTCATAGGGAAATAGGAAGCAGGTAAGATGAACTACAATGGATATGCAATATGCAGTCAAAGGTATCTAAGGCAATTCTCACAACAATGAACCTTCTTCCAAGAGATTGAATAAAATTCACCTCCAATTCCATATTAGAGGACATTTCCTGCTTAAGTGGCAGCCAATTCTTGATCAATTCAATGATTATCTGTGTCTAGACTAATTTATAATTATTTAGTATAGGTATATAGGTAATCTCTTGAGTAATAGTTCTTGTGTCCAAAAAAAACTAATGGTGTACATTTGCTATTTGGTTGAATAAAAGTTTCTACAGTTTGGCATAAAAAATGAAACACTTTCAAAACAACAGATTCATCATATGTAGTATTTTCCATGGGTTCCATAATCCTTTCATGTGTAATATATAGATTCAATTAAAATATGTATTGACTAATTTCAGTTGAACAACACCACAAGTAAGAATAAATATATCATTCCATAATTAAATTTCTATAATATCCCAGATCTAAAGACTTTTTCAAAAAGTTGTGACTCTTTCTGAAGGGTTTTGATTTTTCGATGAGTTGTGACTTTTTCAAACAGTTGTGACTTCTTCGACGAATTACGACTTTCCTAATAAGTTGCAACTTGTTGAAAAGGTCATGGTTTTTAGATAAAACACAAAAAAAAACTATTCATACCCTTTGTTGAGTATATATCGAGGGGTTTCCTCTCATTTTTCAAACACAATTTTTTTTTTATCTTTTACTCTTCTTCTTCTTGCATTATAATATTTTTGTGTGACTTATTATCATCGAGTGAGTCTGAAATTTTGCAGAATATGAGATACCACTATTGTGATGAAGTAAGTCATTTTATCCAAAAGAATCTATATTCAAAAACCTCAAGTACTTGAGTAAAATAATTTTAATGATATAATAACAATTTTTTTTTCTTAATATATAAAATTGTGTGTAATGTTCCAATAAGTGAAGTTAACATAATGTAGCCTAAATTAATTTTTTTGTTAAAAATTTCTCTTATGATGTAGCTATATGTTTCCAAATATCATTTCTAAAATTTAAAGAAGTGTCATGTTTTTTTTTCTCGAGACAAAAGAATGACTTTATTTATCAATGCTACTTATGTGATCTAGACTCTCATTAAGTTTTGTTCAATATAGTTATTACTATATAAACATTGCCCTTTTGGTTTTCTTATTTACGATTTCTTATATTTTGTTTTAAGACAAAGAAAGGTTCATATGACTACTTATAACGCCAATTTAAGTTTCTATTTGATTTTTATTATTTATTTCATATTTAATTTTACAATATAAAAATCTATGGGCAGTTCACTTTAAACATATTATATTGTCTTAAGTCGCATAGGAAACCGAGTTCAGAACCACACAACAAGGAAATATATAACCGTCGTATAAATAGAAAAGGTATACGTAGAATACACTCTGTTACATCCTCCCTCTTATGATCATTCGTGCTCGACTGATGGTTGAAGCTGATAGTTTGGTTCACCTTGGAATTTCGTTTCGCAATTCGCGAGGGTTCCCTGTATAAATAGGATTGTCTAATATCCATCGACTAACCTAAAGCATGTATAGACGAGTCTAGCATGAAGTCTCAATATATATGGTTCATAAAATAATAATATGAAAAATGAAACACCTTTTTTGACAGTATAATTCACAAAATATGCACAATTATAACTCATATAAATAAGGACTCTAATATACCTACACACAAGACATGAAGATGAAATATCAAATGAAAAAATTCTAGTAGGATATATGATCATATGAGGGGACCACATGATCTCAGATCCTTATGTTGATGTTTAGGATGAGGAGGGATATTTAGGATTTCTAACATCTTCTATTCCAAGTATCTTATGTTACATAATAGGCAAAATCAGTCCCTGGCCCCTTTAAGTAGATACCGATATTTATTCACACTTCAACTAAGCTCTATTCATTTTAGACACCTTATGTCATATCCCGCTATGTCATTCTGGCACTTTTTGCTGACATGTCATATAGAGTGTAATGAACTCATCCCGGATGTGTGAAAACATTTTTTAAATCGTTTTTTCACCTTCTTCCTCATTTTTCAGTGATCATCACCTAAAACTTAAACTCCTTTTGTGCAGAAACAAATTTGATAATGCTTCAGATAAAAAAATGAATTTGAACACATTTGACTCATAATATAATGATATAACAAAAATTAAAAGAAGAAATGTGAAAGCCCCTTCTGCTTTAAAGAAGAAGAAAATTGGAAAGTCACAAATTCATGAACAATCTCAAAATAGATTTGAGTAGGGATATGTGCTGGTTTGTTATTCTAATTGAGAAGATGATGTAGGGTTTAGGGTGTGTAAATGCAAAGAAGATGTTGGGTGAGTGGGCGGAGAGTGGAGAAAACACAAGCATTGGGGTTGGTGGGGTGGAGAAGATGATTTGAGTGGGGTTGGGTTATTTCATTTTAAAATTTTTGTGGGCGAAAACTCCACATTTTATTCACTCACTGGTCACTTCTTTTTTGTACTAAAAAATCATTATTTGATAATTATTTTCTTACATACATTCCACGTGTCTTCATTTACTTAGTCATTTTGACACATCATCAACGAGTGTATTACAAACACTGTATATATATATCGTAATTCAAAAAGTGTCAAAATGACAAAATGGACCATGACATGGGGTGTCTAAAGTGAACAAACCCCACTTAAGATGGTGTATAAGTGAAAATTTGTGCAAACATTTAGGGTCTACCTATGGATTCCACCTACATTGTGTTCCTCACATAATACTTTAATGGAGGTTACACATTTTTTTCTTTGCTTCTGGGCCTTAACAATCAACAATAACCATAGTATATCCCAAAATCATTTTATATGGAATGGACAAAAGAATCATAAGCCTAACTAATCGGGGCACTACTTTCCCTTCTCTTGTATCTCCTGATGGTTGAGGCAGGTCTTATAAGAACACATAGTTGTTAATATAAACTCTTAAGTGTTATGTTGCACCTTCTAATAAGTCATTATGCTAAGTTATTTATCTATGATTGTGATAAAATTTTCATATATGCCCAACCTTTTATGGTAAAAGGCATCACTACATCATGATACGAGGAAACATTTTCAAAAACTTTAAAAGCTCAAGTCAATAAAATCATTAGGTCATAGAAAAAGTATAAATAAGTCACATTAAGTATGACACACTAGCAGACTAGCAAAAAGGGAGCACATAATTCACTGAAATTAAGTTATAGGAATATGTGGTGCACACACGATACATGCGATGCATGAGTACTAAAGCTACGAAATACAATATGTAAGCAGGTAGACTATAAGACATGTGTCTACATAAAAGAAAATGAACTACAAAACACAAATCACATTGAGCAACTGTGTTATATTGCATGGAAAGGTGGCTTAATATGCAATGAGTACACATATGAAATATGAGCAGGTGAGCATATTACATGGAAAGTAGCTAGTAAAATAAATAACATGTAACGAAAAGGTCCTATGAAAACATATAACATTAAACAAGGGTACTCTAAAGTGTAAAACACTTATATGGAAGTATTCTATGACATTAGGTAACCTGTAAGAAGGTAATACATGATATACCGTGGTTTTACAGTATTATTAATACTTTTTCCTTAAGTTTAGTATGTCCAAAAGCCTTTTTGTGCTAATTTTTATATAAGTTTCTTTTTATTTTGCAGGAAATCTGTCCAAAGCTGAATGCGGAGATTTTTAGCGAAGAAATACAAAAGAGACCACCTACGGAGCTTATGACGGTCCATCGTGCTTGTGACGGTCCGTAGGTGGCAGCGTAGTATAGCTGCTGAAGGAAGATGGGGAAGTTTGACCAAGTGTGGGGTTACGAAGCTTGTGACGGTCTGTCGTATCTACGACGGTCCGTCTTGCAGGCTCGTCATAAAATTCAGAGAAGTAATCCAGTACCCATATTCCAAGAGTTGAAGTGTTTTGGAACGAAGACCCTCGACGGACAGTTGTGCCTATGACGGTCCATCATACTTGCCGTCGAGGATAATGAAGAAGTGAAGCAGAAGTATTTGCAGAAGTATGGGACGACGGAGTCCATGACGGTCCGTCGTGACCATGATGATCCATCACGAGGTCGGTCGACCTAGCGGCGTTTTGGTAGATTTCCAGCAAATAGAGTCCTTGTTTAATTAGGTTTTTATTTTTTATAAATAGTTCGAAAAACCTCATTTTTGAGGTTAGACTCTGGATTATTGTTAGACTCTGTATTAGAAAACATTGTATTGCAGAGTTTTGATTATCATTGATTGTTGGTGATTTTTGGTGATTAATCAAGCAAACTTTCAGATTTTAATCTTTCTCATTGAATTAATTACATGAATTCTTATTTAATATATTTGAATATTGTGATTATGACTATGGTTTACTAAACTCCATAACTAGGGTTGTGGGAACCATAGGCAAATAATGAGATAAAACCTAACTAAAATAACAATTCTAGAATGGTGTCTTGCGTGTATTAATAATTCTTTCGCTTAAAAGTCTTTTAAACGGATGGCCAACCCTTAATGCTACTTGCCGGACCAAGGAGGTAGATAATAGGAAAAGAATTATCAACATAGATTTAGTATATACTATCTAATAGGCTAGTATTGATTGGTACGAGGTAATAACATAGTCAAATATCGAATACGATCCTTAATATGAGGTAAAGATAAGGGTTAGGAAAGCAATACACGTAGCCGGACAAAGTTGCGAAGTGATATTTTCTACATGCCGGACCAAGGATTTAGAAATACATAACTTATCACTTTGCATGCAAGATACTAGGAAAGAATTGTTATTGTTAGAATTACCAATTTATGAACCTGTGGAGAACACGTAAACCCTAGTTAATTTGATTAATTGATTAAAATCCAACATTCAAAGCTATTAAGTGTCTCTTTCAATTGCGTTAGTTATTTTCATCCATTTAGAATTAGAAACCCCCCTTTTATTTTTTTTTACTTTCCAAGGAACTTATTGACAAAACAATAGTAATAACAGGTTGAAGTTAAGTCTAGACTATTTTCCTCGTGGGAACTATCCCAACCTCACTAGTTGGCTTATTTTCTTGACACGACCGCTTTACTTCTTATTTGAGAAGTAGGTTTGAGCGTATCAAATTTTAGCGCCGCTTCCGGGGATTATAGCTTTTAGATTAACTTGAACTTATTACTATAGTTTAGTTGATTTTATCTTGATTTTACTTTGTTTTATTGTTTTTGATTTTTTTTAGAACTATCCTCCTTGTATGACAAATACACGGAGAGGAAGAGAACCCTTGTTTCCCTACGATCACGAATTTGAGTGTACACTGCGCAATATGAATCGAAACATGGGAATAAATGATGATGATCCGAACCAGAAAATCCCAGCTCCGGTTTATGTTCATGGTCAGATGTTACCCGATGCTTCGGGTGAACACCAACAGAGGGGACAAAATCCCGCTCCACGGCCCCAAGCATACTACAGAGCCTATGAACATAGCAGACTCCGATGGGCCACTGGTTTTTCCTCCTCTACCCACAGGCCGCACCTTTGTGGTAACTAGTAGCCTGATGCAAATGCTCACTGCAAGAAGTTTGTTTTCAGGGCTACCTTATGAGGATCCATATGCCCATATAGCTAAGGTAATGGCAGTGTGTAAAAGTTGTGTAGGGAGACCTGATTCTGATTTAGATGTAATAGGTCTCGGAGTGTTTCCTCTTTCACTGACCGGAGAGGCTGCTATGTGGTTCACTGAGTTCCCATACAACTCAATCTTCACTTGGAACCAACTAAGGTATGTCTTCTTAGCACGCTACTATCCGGTCTCCAA
This sequence comes from Solanum lycopersicum, assembly GCF_036512215.1. NCBI lineage: Eukaryota > Viridiplantae > Streptophyta > Magnoliopsida > Solanales > Solanaceae > Solanum > Solanum lycopersicum. Next base: position 10,839,976 of record NC_090809.1, on the reverse strand, counting down.
GTAACTAAACCACAAAGACAGAGTGAATAACTTTGTGGCACTACCAGGAGAGTCATTTAGTAGTTCTTGGGATAGATTCACCTCATTCTTGAGAAGTGTTCCAAATCACCGTATAGATGCTGAGTCACTGAAGGAATACTTCTATCGTGGACATGATGACACCAATATAACGGTGTTGGACACTATAGCAGGTGGATCTTATGGGGAGTGTCCTTATGCTGAGATCGTTAAAAAATTAGAGAAAATCTCCCGGAACAATAAAGCTTGGAGTACTAGGAAGTCTGATACTGGGAGAAACACCTTCGCAGTGCAGTCCACTCACAACCCAACCACAGATGATATTCGTGAAGAAATGTCTCAGACGAGAACTGAGCTTGGGTTAGTACTCAAACATGTCACTGGGGTGCAGAAAAGATAAATGTAGTCAACCAATTGGCTAAACCACAACATCCTAATGATGAATGATATTATGCGGAGGACACTTATGCAATAAATGAGCTGACGGGTTGTTTCCGACCAAGCGCCCAAGGCTCAAATCAGGATAACTGGCGTCAAGGTTAAGGGAACCAACGTCAGAACTATGGTAACTACAACCGTGAGGGTCATTATGTCCGAGATGGAAACTACAACCGCGACAACAACTTTAACAGGGGTAACTATGCTAATAGAAACGACAGGAATGGGCCCTATGTCCCTCCTCAAAATCGTGGCGTTACTCCTAAGGATGGTGGAGATAGTATGGCGCGAGTTGAGGATATGTTGCACAAAATGATAAGGAGGTTAGATGCTAGTGATGAGCACATTAAAGAGTTGAGGTGTGATTTAACTAGTATTGGGCAAAAACTTGATACACATGCAATTTAGATTAAGCAGATCGAGTTGCAAATGGCCCAATTATCTGCGACAGTGAATACACGGCAACCGGGCACTTTTCCTAGCAACACTGTCCAAAATCCAAAGAATGATGTGCACTATATGGCAATCACTACTTGGGGTGGTAAGCAAACCATTAACCCACCTATGCCATCTACTTAGGAAAATGTGAGAAAAGATAATGAAAATGTGGTAAAGGTTAGTGGTGAAGTAGAGGAAAGTAATGGAAAAGATGTAGAAGTACCTATGAAGATAATTCCCATGCATACGCCACCACCACCTTTCCCTCAGAGATTAGTGAAACAGACCGAGGATGGTTAATACCGGCGTTTCATAACAATGTTGAAGCAGCTTTCTATCAATGTCCCTTTTGTAGAAGCTCTAGAACAGATGTCCAGTTATGCCAAATTTATGAAAGATCTGGTCACTAAGAAAAGATCGGTCACTTTTGAGGATGATGATAGACTGCAGCATTGTAGTGTTATTGCTACAAGATCCCTCATACAAAAGAAAGAAGATCCGGGTGCGTTCACTATTCTTTATACAGTTGGGTCATAACATTTTCCGAAAGCATTATGTGATCTGGGGCAAGCATAAATCTTATGCCCCTCTCAATTTACAAAAAGTTGGGTTTGGGGGATCCAAAACCAACTACGATGCGGCTACTGATGGCTGATCAGACAATGAAACAGCCTATAGGAATACTCCATGATGTGCTAGTAAAAGTGGAGTCATTCATCTTTTCGGCTGTTTTTTTATTCTTAATTGTGAGGTCGATTTTGAAGTGCCTATTATTCTTGGAAGGACATTCCTTGATACAGGTAGAGCCTTAGTTGATATGGAGAAGGGACAGATGACATTTTGGTTGAATAATGAAGAAGCGACCTTCAACATTTGTAGGACTATGAGGCAGAGTGGTGAGGTACAATAGGTATCAGCCATATCCCACAAACAAAAGATGAAAAAGGAGAATGAACAAAATATTGCAAAACAAGGGTTTATGGTTGGGGACTTGGTGCTTTTAGTCAGTTCTGGGTCACCATGTCTTCCGGGCAAGCTCAAGTCCAAATGGACTGTTCCTTACTTGATTACCCAAGTATTCCCTCATGGAACAGTTGAGTTAAAAGCCAAGGAGGAAGTGCGCTTTTAGGTCAGTAGAGAACGAATAAAACTCTATTTTGGGCATAAAGCATCGGGGAATAAAGTAATAGAGGCAAACCGTCTTGATGAAGGCTGAGTAATGAAGTGTTCCCAGTCGTGCCGCAACATTAAATTAGGCGCTCGTTGGGAGGCAACCCAATACTCATAGTCTTTTTAGTAATGGTAGCATTTTTCTACTAATGGGTTTTTAAATTTGCAAGCACATCACCAGGAAATTCTGCAGAAAATTACTCTACAGCATTCACTGACGGACAGATCGATGGACCATTGAGCCTGCGACGGACCGTTAGGCCTGCGACGGACCGTCATATGCATCCCTCGTACCAGGTACATTTCTCTGTTATTTTCAAACTAGGTCACACACAACGGAACCAACGACGTGTCGTTACAACTACGACGGACCGTCTTTGGGGAATCATCGCGTGATTATAAGGCATACCAGACCCGACCCGATTGGAGTTTATTATAAACTTTCACCATTTAAACTCCCCAACCCCTCATTTCACCCCCATTCCTTCATTATTCCCCCCATTTTTCTCTCTTTTCAACATCCACATTCTCTCCCTTGATCATTGCTTCCCCCACAATTGTCCAAAGCCCTAAAAGTGTTAATCTACTAGTCGGAGCTACTGCTGTGGGTGTCTCCCTGACCACCGAGTACTTGTCCATTTGTTTTCCTCCAATTCTATGGTATGTGTCTCTAATTTCTACTCATTTATCTTGCATTTTTGTTTATTAGTTAGTATTAGCTTAGTTTTTAGTTATATGTTATTTCTTTTATACGATTCTATCTAACCTAGGCTAAAAATGTTTGAAATTGCAATGTTTACAACCCTATACATAGGTGCTTTTGAATTGCTAGTTTCCTAGGTAGTTGGGTTAGACAAATGTACGTCCAAAACACTAAAAGTTTGATGTGGTTTAATCGGGGATGCATGGGGTACCCCCAGTTCTGTCACTGATATATAGAATGAGACCCCGATGACGGACCGTCGTACCCACGACGGACTGTCGTAAGGTCCATTCCAAAAGCCCTAGAACCATGTTCAAGCAGACACATGTGACAGACCATCGTCTTCATAATGGTTCGTCCTGCACAACCGTTCTGGTTGTCAGAGACCCTGTTTCTAAGGGTCTCTCACTTTTTCTAAGTGTCTTTCAACGGACACATCTGATAGACTGTCATACACACGACGGTCCATTTTGCATGACCGTCATGCCGGTCAGAGACCCCTCTCCTAAGGATCTCCCTTTTTTCCCAAGTATCATCTGACGGACTCTACGATGGACCGTCGTGCCTGTGACGGTCCGTCCTGCACATATCTTCACACTTTCCAGAGACTCTCCTTCAGGGTTCTCCATATTCAAAGACCTAGTAAGACACAACGCACCTGATGACAGTCCATCATAGTCACGATGAACCGTCACCAGGCCCGTCGTGTGTCACGATTTCAATAGCAATGACATACTATTTTCAATATTTTTGTTTAGTATGGTTTTACTTATTTTATTTGCCACTACTCGTACTAATATTGATCATTTACAGGTACTATTTACTATGGCACCCAAGCAAGACCGAATCTATGCACGCGGGTGATCGAAGTCTGTCGCCCCGTCTGCCCGCATGGTCATTGGTTCTGATGATGAGCGTGACCCTAAGTATGTGCCCCCAGGAATTTCCACCCCCTCCAGTGCTGCACGTGCTCCCAGAGCCACACCCAAAAAGGTGGTGTCCGGCGTAGTCACTGCCTCCCAGTCTGATGAGGAGCGCAAACTGAGCGGCACACCCTCTAGGTCAGCAAAAAATGGAGAAGGAGCATATGGCTCACTAGGAGTATCATGGTCCGAGGAGGCCTACGGCTCTGCTGAGATTCCCGCAATCGCAACCGCTGCAGCGTCGGCCTCGTTTGAAGAGGCTGACAGTTCAGAATCTATATCAGGCTCACCAGCTCAGGTCCCCACCCCAGCCACTGACCAACCCAACCGGTGGTGTGTCGATGGGCAATTTAAAGTATACTCCGACGCCATGTTCCTAACTTATAAAGGAGTGATGACTCGAACAATCATCTTGGAGCAGCGGGTCCTTACAGGGAGCATCCCGACGATGCCTAAGATCCACAATATCTTCACCAGGCATCGCTTGGAGTGGACAACACGTCCGTTGGGATGTTACAGTGAAGAAATGGTCTGAGAGTTCTACGCAGCCTACATAGCTACTCTCAGATCGTAGATAGATAGGCGGGCTACCCTAGCTAAACAGTCCCCACTAAAGTAGGTCCGAGTACGGTGTGTATAGGTTGACATTTCCCATCCTTCCATCCGTCGGTTTCTATATGGAGAGGGTGTTGATGCTACTTGGACCCTTTTTACTATCGAGTTTGACTAACGCTGGCAGATAGTAAAAGATGACCAGTTCCTGCGCGAGCCATCACTGAGAGAGACCACCAAGAGGTGGATGGCCCTGCACCTGTCAGTTGATGGAGAGGATGACGACTGGGTAACTGAGCCAAAGGAGGCCATCAAGAAGGCCAACCTCAATTTCACGACAAAGTTCTTGTGGCTACTTATCCGTCATTGCCTTTGCCCCCACAGCTGATGATAATATCGTGACATGGGATCGATCAATGTTGATGGCGGCGATGATAGCCAGGTTCGAGGTGGACTTCGCATAGATTCTAAAGGCAGCCATTCACGAGAGGGCTTTCAAGGTCACTACTACTTAGCTTTTCCCATGCATGATATTTGCTCTCTGCAGATCCGTAGGTGTGCCTTTATGGCACGTAGATCAGCTCAAGACCCCATAGGGCACTGCTGACGTCGACCTCATCAGAGATGAGGCCAATGAGTTGCCTCCATGTAGAGGGCCCCGTCCAGAGCTACCTCAACTTGCTGATGATTGTGCTGATACGGTAGCCAAGGCCCGCACAGCTACACAGGCGGCGTCCACTGACACTATCCCCGTCGAGTGTATCTCGGGTAGTAGCACTGCCCCGAGCTCTTCTCGCACAGCCCCTCTACCGGCACTGGTCCCGCTTGCTAGGGTCAAAAAATTTGAGGCACAAATTGCTTCACTTCAGCATCATATCCAACCGTGGATGCAGAAGTTGATTACTGAGTCAGAAGAGCGCCTAGAGCTGAAAATGGTCCTGTATACAGAGCGGAAGATCGCTGAGGTTCACCAGCGCTTGGACGCCTTTGTTTTTAGGGTGTTAGCCCGACCAGCCCCTCAGGTGGATGTGTCGACTCTTCAGGCTGCAGTTGACAGTCTTCGAGCAGATATCGACACGATCTTAGAGGCTAGGGTGATGGAGTCTGAGGCCCCTTCTGTCGAGCCTGCTGAAGACACAGTATTGGCGGCCTTATTTGCCACTTCAGATATTCCACCACCTCCCCCTCGAGAGAATGCCAAGAGGCGTAGGGGTCGAGCAGAGGACGAGGCGAGAGCACGAAAGATAAAGAGCTGAGAGATGGAGGCTGCGAGAAGAGCCTCACCTGCAGAGGACGTGGGTTCCAGGGAACCGGACCCACCAGCTTGCTGATCGACGGCACTTTGCACCACAGGTTTGCCTCACCTACCACTCTAGTATTTAAAATTTTATGCATTGGGGACAATTGCATGATTTTTTGTTGGGGGTGGGGTAGAAGGAAAGTGAGTGTTAGGGTGAAGTCTGAGTAGCCCAATTCACTATCCTCTTTTGGGGTTTTCTTGCCTATGTTCTTTTTCCTTAAAAGACTGATTAGTTTTTTCTGTTGAACCGGCACGTCTATATCTTTTGTACATAGTTTAATTCTGGAGAATGATGGCTAAAATGAATATCCATATAAACTTGAAAATGATGCATGCCTAGGCTTAGTAACTGATGATTGTGTGGCCCTAAGTATATCATAGAGGTACACCATTGCATTACCCCAAGTCTAAAACTCGAACTAGGTGTCTGATAATCTGGTATAGTTATTATATGTCAAGTGAGTGTGAGGAAAATTTGAATAGTCCACTATTGGTACTGATCTAGAACTTGCCTGGTTAGTCCAGCTAAAAGTGAGCTGTAATAGACAATTAGGAAAGGATCATAGGACCTTATTCAATATAGCCCATTTCTAGCCTAAATAAAAGAAACCAAATGATATTTATCCTTCTTTGATCCAAATGACTTTATCTTAAATTAGACCTTTCTTTTTCACCCCAACAGATATTTTCTGGGAACAATGTGTTGGCCCTGGTCCCTCCTTGCACATGTGCACCTCAGCTTATTCCAAAAGCATAAGTTGAAGGTGGCTAATGCAGCAAACAACCTTCGTTATGGACCTGACCCAACTTTGGGTATTGTGTACTTTGACTTATGGCGAAGCCATGAGTTGAGGGTGGCTATTATGAGGAATGCTCTGGAAAGTGGGGTTGAAAGAACAAATAGAGAGAAAGAACAAAAGTAAAGTGACTCAAGAATTAGTTGAAAGAAAAGTAAATAAAAAAAGAAAAATATACAAGAAATACTAGCAAGAATAGAAGAGACTCACTTACACAAATGAAGAAAGAATATAAAATAGCAAGGTGAAAGAATATAAGAAACTGGCGAGATAAAATGATAGAAAGTGAAATGTTTAGTTGATATATCAAGGTGGGAAAAAAGTCACTAAAGTATACCTAAATATACTCTACCTAACCTTGAGCCTCTGTTACTAGCTAAAAAAGTCCTAGCGTGATCCTACGGGTTGTATAGCGAACTTAAGGCAGTGAAAATAAGAGCAAGCTTATGGCATTATGTATGAATGAGTGTGATTTTGTTCTGAGAGCGAGTGTTGAAAAGTAATCCTTATACTCAAACCGAAATTATTGTGTGAAAAATGAGGATTTTGTTTTAAAGTAAGGACACTAGTTGCAATACCGGAATTGTTAGCACCTCGATGAAAAATTGAAAAGGATAGGTGTTAGTGCATGGTGAGTCTGTGTCATGTTCCGATCCCACATAATTCACGCCTAATAGTGATAGCATAGCATAGATTTGATGAGATTAATCAGGATTGATAGCCAAATGATTGCAAAGGATAAAACATGGATACTATTGTACAAAGATTTTGTATTGAGTCATAGTGCATCGCTTGAGGACAAACAACGAATTTAAGTTGAGGGTGTTGATATACGGTGGTTTCACGGTATTATTAATACTTTTTCCTTAAGTTTAGTGTGTCCAAAAGCCTTTTTGTGCTAATTTTTATATAAGTTTCTTTTTATTTTGCAGGAAATATGTCCAAAGTTGAATGCGGAGATTTTGAGCGAAGAAATGCAGAAGAGACCACCTACTGAGCTTATGACGGTCCGTTGTGCTTGTGACGGTCCGTAGGTGGCAGTGTACTGTAGCTGCTGAAGGAAGATGGGGAAGTCTGACCAACTGCGGGGTTACGAAGCTTGTGATGGTCCGTCGTTTCTATGATTGTCCATCCTGCAGGTTCGTCATCAAGCTCAGAGAAGTAATCCCAATACCCATGTTCCAAGAGTACAAGTGTTTTGGAACGAAGACCCTCGATGGACTGTTGTGCCTATGACAGTCCGTCATACTTGCCGTCGAGGGTAATGAAGAAGAGCAGCAGAAGAAATTGTAGAAGTATGGAACGACGGAGTCCATGACGGTCCGTTGTGACCATGACGATCCATTGCGAGGTCCATCGACCCAGCCGCGTTTTGGTAGATTTCCAGCAAATATAGTCCTTATTAAATTAGGTTTTTATCTTTTATAAATAGTTTGAAAAACCTCATTTTCGAGGATAGACTCTGGATCATTGTTAGACTCAGTATTAGAAAACATTGTATTGTTAGACTTTTGATTATCATTGATTGTTGGTGATTTTTTGTGATTAATCAAGCAAACTTTCGGATTTTACTCTTTCTCATTGAAGTAAGTACATGAATTCTTATTTAATATATTTGAATATTGTGATTATGACTATGGGTAACTAAACTCCATAACTAGGGTTGTGGGGACCATAGGCAAATAATGAGATAAAACCTAACTAAAATAACAATTCTAGAATGGTGTCTTGCTTGTATTAATAATTCTTTCTCTTAAAAGTCTTTGTAACGAATGGCCAACGTTAGAACTCGCCTTAATTCTACTTGCCGGACCAAGGAGGTAGATAATAGGAAAAGAATTATCAACATAGATTTAGTATATACTATCTGATAGGCTAGTATTGATAGGTACGCGGTAATAACTTAGTCAAATATCTAATAAGATGCTTAATATGAGGTAAAGATAAGGGTAAAGAAAGCAACACACGTAGCCGGACCAAGTTGAGGAGTGAGATTTTCTAGATGACGGACCAAGGATTTAGAAATACATAACTTATCACTTTGCATGCAAGATACAAGGAAAGAATTGTTATTGTTAGAATTATCAAGTTATGAACCTGTGGGGAACACATAAACCTTAGTTACTTTGATAATTGATTAGAATCCAACATTCAAAGCTGTTAAGTGTCTCTTTCAATTGCGTCAGTTATTTTCATTCATTTAGAATTAGAAATTCCCCTTTTATTGTTTTTTACTTTCCAAGGATGTTATTGACAAAACATTAGTAATAACAGGTTGAAGTTAAGTCTAGACTATTTTCCTCTTGGGAACGATCCCAACCTCACTAGTTGGGTTATTTACTTAACACGGCCGCTTTACTTCTTATTTGAGAAGTAAGTTTGAGCGTATCAATACACAAAGGTAAAACGTTGTACAATTAAATTTTAGAAAATGCATAATGTATAAGTCTATAACAATCAATCATTAGAAACTAGGAGATATTCAATAGAATTACTCTACCATAATAAGCGTAAACACACTGTCTTAACAGTTAAGGCATGAGTGGGATACTTTAGCCCATATTCCTTACTCACTTTAAAAAACATTGAATTGATTTTGCCATATTCTCTATTAAATATCATAAGAATCCTTATTATATATATAAAGTTAAGATAGAATATAATCCTCAATAGTTCATCCTTTGGATTAGGACGCCGAGGTCAACTTTTCCTTCATTACAATCTTTTGTCATATCACACTCAATGTCTAGTGTCTTTTGAAGGTCACGATAGAAAATAGAGAAGCTTTAACGTACCATGAAACATGAAATATAGTAACATTTAAATATCAGGTACCTGTAAAGTTATATCATAATTCATAAAATCATAGATTTAGAACCTTTAGTCTTAACTAGATAGGTTTAGCTAACATATTTGTTGTAAAAAAAGTGCGGGTGGTCTCAATTTGTTCCCATGCAAGATAGCAAGTATAATAATAAATAACATATGATCAATTTATTCATCTTCCTTACCTGGTCTATGACTGATTAATTACTACTAGAAAATATTAGATGAATCCCATAAGAGCTCTATACATGTGAATAATGCTATACTTTTCTTTTGTACTAATGATATAGATGAACTAGGTCCATGTATCTTCCATCTAAGTAACCTTTTTATTCCCCTATTTTTCTTGTATTTATCAAGACCAAATATCAAGACTTGAATCAATACTAAAATGACTTCTCTGTCAAACAAAGGTTCACAAAGTTGTTCCAGGGTGCTCCATTATAATTCATTAGGATTCAAGAGTTGATACCTTTTTATTGTCTCATCACTTAGAAACCTCTCTTTCATAATTGCATATCTCACTCCTTTATAGCATCCTCGCATGCCCCTACTCCTATGTTTATGGAATTTGACAGATCCCATCTCTAATGAGAAGCTCTACGTTACATATTCGGCCTTGTAATTTAAGCTTCATTGTCACATGCTTCCTATCTAACAAATACTTTTTAATCAAAACTAGTAGTTTCATGTACCAGTTCCCGCCCAGGGTGCAGACACCTCTTGTATCAGGATCACTCTAACAATGGTTGAATCAGTCTCAATCACGACATTTTTGAAGCCTTTATGCACAAAGAGTTTAGCAGCTAACTGAATAGCCATTATCACTGAATACATATTAGTTTGAACGGGTATGTAGAACTTAACTAATCACAATTTAGGCCTAACCAACCCATATTTTTTCTTCTTTTAGCCTTACCCTTTAGAAATATACTAATCCTCCTAATCAAAACATAGGTCATAATATGAACTACCAAACATATCATTTACATATATTGGCATACTTGTCTCTATGTTTTTAACCATGAAAAGAATACAAATGTTATTAAGGCTTATTCGGGGTTGTTGGCACATACCATATAAAAGCCAAATATTAACATATTTTGGATGGTATATGGTGAGAATTTTGTACTTATCATCTAATTAGGGGTATGTCTAACACTTTTTCAATCATATATCAACCTATCAGATTGTTCCACTAACTTCTTCCGCTTAAAAAAAGAGGTTCAACAACATCAATTTCGAGAACATGTGTAATGCTTAAAATTCTATGTATATCACAAACTAAGAGCAATTCTCTTATATAAAAATAGATCCTATAGATATGGTGGAAATATAGAACTCAAGAGTTGGATACATCCTCCTAAAAATATGTGCTTAAAAATGCTACAACTCATATATGTAACAAGGTAGACCATCCATTTTAAGCATAAGGATTACCATATTATATCTTTCAAAATTGAACAAACATGATACAAATGGTAAAAATGCATCTTAAAATTCATATTACATATTATCTTTAGCTACCTTGTGGAATAGGACGGTCTAATAAAAAGAGCTCAATGTAGTCTAAATTATGATAACATCAGATCCTTTTCTGTAGGTTGCATGTTGACATTTTAGATACTATTAACGTTAAACATCGTAAGCATAATATAAATAGCATGATCAGGTGTAAGTGAAAATTTATTTCTTAACTTTTCTCTATTGCACAATTTTTTTAATGAAGGAATGTTACATTTTTAAATGTACAAGTATCCCCCTAATTATAAATGTGGCACGCAACATATTCATAAGTAAGGCTGTAATAGACACGACTTTGTAGTCTCTTTAGGACAAACTGCTCTAATACAACTTTTGTCACCCTCAACCCTAGGTGAGACAAACAAGTTTTATATGAATACATTCTTACGAGTGTCCTATTATGAGTTGGTAAATTACTACTATGTAGATGTATTTACTAATGAGAAACAGCATATACAACACATGTTGACTAGCTGAACGGATACATGTAACAAGTGAAACTATGAACACCAATGATTTCTTTACAATGTCAACAAAGACTCTATTGGGATTGTTTATTGTACAAATATGAAATACATATAATAAAGACTGGACAAAGCCTAGAATCAACCCGGAGCTCACCAATAACCATCTCTATAAGGTGGTCCTATTGGGGAGATCTACTAGTTTAATACATGTACCTGGAACATGAAATGCAACTTCAACCATATGTAAAATGAGAGCTAAGTTAAACCAAATACCAATATATAAGAGCTAGAGACCACCTTTGCTTGTACTTTTGGAATTGTGCATGTTACATTCTTTTCTTTACATTTTTGTACTTTATAACCATATAAGACATTTAATACAAATGACTAGCTGATCAGCAGCGAAAGAGGATGACCCAAGCTAGGAATTCTTGATGTCCTCATATTTCCTCAAATTGGGATCCGCCCATGATAGGCCTTCTCCCCTGAGCAACCACCTATCATTATGCAGATTGTTTCACTTAGATTTTTAATATTTGAGATTGTTTTTTTGATGTTCGTAACTCTTTAAAGATTGTTCTTTTGATGTTCATAACTCGTTTGTGATTTATTTTTTGATCTTCATAACTAGTTTGTGATTGATGTTTTTTGTCATATTCCCTATTTAGATTTAGAACGATGTACTAGACGTAAAAGACATGAATATGGACTTACGATAATAACAAAGACATGGGAACCCAATGTGATATAAACATGTAATACTTAGTAGCTTATATGACTCAGTAAGCATTTTTGCATCTCATATTGAAGCACATATCAAGACATCTAACACTTATCCAAGTGTTTTGAACTCTATATGGTAATGAAATACTCACTAACTAATATGAAATTCAAGGTAAACATTAAAGTTGAACCAATGAAGAACGTGAACATATTCGTCTTAAGGACGGATACATTTCCAAGTATAGATAAATGTACAATAAAGCAAGTATTAATCATGTGAGGTAACATTATACTCTAACACAAAGGGAGTAATAACCAAGAAAAAGAATATATGAACATGTGACAAGATGACATATGTATAAACAATTAAAGCAAGTTGGCATTATATTGGCAGATTGTATGACGTGTAATATAGGATCATTTTCATTTATATAAGGGAAACTCGTGTATGCGGTACTTTGATGATGAAGAAAGATGAAACACATGCTTGGTAAAGTAAGAATGTACATGTAGTAACAAACTCATATTAGAGTACTCACTTCAAGTATGGATCAATCATAACAAAGGACACTTAGAAAGCTTACTTTTTGTAATGCAAGTGTTGGGTTAAAGCCAAAGCAAAAGGAAATTGAATAGTCTTACATGCTTCAATTTCAAATTTGTATAGCTTACAAAGTCTCAACCTTTCATTTAATGTCATTGTTTTCATCCACAACAACCAATCATTAAGGCTAATAATATCAACTTACCCACCAACTCGGGATATTTTATCTCATCAAAACAGTAGCCATCCCTTAATCTTTATAAGTGATTGTTTCCTTGAAAAAATTGTAACAACCCTAAAAAATGAATAAGATCAAGACTTAGGGTGTCAATAATGCTTGTGATTAAACAAAGGTACACACGGATTGATACGCGTAGAACCATACCTTAGAACCCTTACTACGATCAAGAAAAATCACTTGGGGAGCTAGTGGGGCTTGTAAAGATTTGAAACAACAAAGTAAGGCTCGCAAAAACGAAGATTTAATCGAAGGAGTCTTTAATGGACTTAAAAGAATAAATTTTATGTTTTGACGATCCAGGGGTAAAATGGTCATTTTCAGGAAAAGGGTAATTCTCTAATTACCCCGAGGATGAATAAATTAATTTAATTAAAAGACCTTTTCAAATTTGGGGTGACTCAGAGTGACCCATTTTGCAAATGGGTTGACACTCGGGTTCGAGCCCACTAGGAGCAAGGAATTGATGATTTAATCATCAATTAAAATCTATTCATTAATGGTAAAATGGTTCTTTCACGAGTTAATTAAAACAAATCAGATTTTTGTTGAGTTAATTTAATCCTATTTTGACTAAGTCTTGAATTTAGTCTCCTAATACTAAAAACTCTCTCTCCCTTACGTTTCTCAACTATCTCTCACGTTGTCAATCTCTCTCTCACATTATTCTGCCAAACACAACAAAAACTAGAAAATACATCAAGAGTTCTTCACACTTGAAAAACTCAAAAGAACTTTTAAGTAAAAGACAAAGTAATCAAAACGTCAAGGCTAAGAGAGGTTTGTCGAGTGGGGTGTATGTTGAAGTGAATTGGGCATGGTTTGTCCAGGAAGCAGATTCACACTTGAAAAACATCAAAAGGTATGAGTTTCTCCTCTGGAATTCTTTCACCAAGAGTATCCTTCGAACGTTTCTCAAGCTCTTGAAAACTAAGGTTGTTCCCATTTGTATGTCCTTGTCCTTAGCTCCCAAACAAGTTTGTAGGATGGGTATGTTATACTACTAGACATAGGCATGATTGACATATTTATATTAAGTGTGAACATGATTTAAGTGAGGGAGATTCCAAAAATGATATTCGAACTGTAAAAAAAAATTGGTGTTGTGTATGCATCATGGGTAGTGGCTTTAGCCACTTTTTTGGGTGCAATATTCATGTGTTTTTGGTATATTTTACGTGTGTAATGTGTGTACAATGTCGTGTTGATTATAATGAATAATGTTTGGTTGAATAACACTCTTTTAGCTAAGTAAACTCATGAAAGAGGTGACTAAAAATGAGTGAAGAATTATAAGAAAAAAATTTCCAGATTGCATACTATCCCATAAGGTGAAATTCTGGGTTTTAAAAAAGGGAAATAAATAAGTGAGGTAAACAGGAATTGAACCCAAGACCTCACAAGTCGAGAAGGATGAAAAATAAGAAAAAAAGATGAAGGATCTAAGGGAATCGAACCCCTTAGCTACTGGTTTCGTGAGGCAAGGAAAAAGGAAAATGGGGGCAGGGGGAATTCAATTGTAGTTCCTGTTTTCAAAAAAAAATAAGGGAAATGCGGCTGGGGGGAATCAAACTCGCAACCTATGGGGAGAAGGAGAAAAATTAAGCAAACAAGTAAATGGGAGGCGTGGGATTCGAACACATGATCTCCCAGTATGCACGAGGGGAGATGAAATAATGAAAAAAATAAAATGCGAGGCATGGGAATCGAACCCATGACCTTAGCGCTGATGGGAGAGGTGGAATAAAAATGAAATAAAGTGAGGGTGTGGGGACACGATCCCACAACCTCACTACCACCCACCCATTTAAATAAGATAATGATAGAGGGGCTTTGGGGGTTCGAACCCACCACCTCACAGCCTCCTTAGCGAAATTTTTTAAAAAATAAGGGGGGGCTGTGGGGGTTTGAACCCACAACCTCCCTATTGTAGAAAATTTAACTCTAAATATCAACGAGTTTGTGGGGGGTCAAAATCCTAACCATTCGGTTATCCAAGAGTTAAATTAAAATAAAAAATTAATCCTTCACTTGAAATGTTGATATTTAATTTGAAGTCTAATATTATGAATATTATAAATAAAACTAACGAAAAATATAAATGATATCCAAGTGATCCAACATTTGGGTTCCCTTGCCCAAATTTCCGTATTGATGCATATGTCATATGTGAGTAAAATATCAAAGAATAATTCCATCTACTTAGATAAAAAATTAATATGTTGGCAATATATACAAGAGATATTAGTCCCGTACAACATAATCTTAGGAAAGTAATAATCACTCAGCAAACTATGAATGACGCCCCATGGCTTTGATATATAGACACATTAGTCCAACATACGTTCAAAAATAAGTGCACCTAAGATGTATGTAATGAAATAATGAACCCTAGGAGGGTTATGTATGAATGTAAGATACACTAAGTGGCCAAGTGCATTGGCATAAGATGAGATAAACTATGAAATGATGAAATAAGCATTCACGTAATAAGAGGTGAGTAACTATGAAAAAGAAAAATGTGTTAATAATGAAGAATGTGGTGACAACATGACATGAGGCTAATGAATATGATGAGAGCAATCTCAAGTGAGCCTAACTAAATATTAGCAGTACATACTCACCTAGGAGAGTGTAAGATAACGAACAGGCCAGTCTCTATGAATACTCTAATGAAGGTATTGAGCTTAACACACTTAATTCTAATGATGAGATGAGATATAATCTAATGAGCTATACTGAACGTACTGGAAATTTATAGTGAGCACCGATTGTCTAGATATGAGCGGTAATGCCTTATTTTTGGAAGGGCAAAGGTTCACGTAGATGAGACTATCCGGCTTTCCAAGTATGGGTCTCCATACATCTCCTAGTCTTTCAATCTATACTGCCAATAGAGTCATCTGGCGGGATTATATTTCCCATGTACGCTAGCATGTTTATTGAGTCACTTTGGCCGGTGATTCCACCTCTTTTCGGTGTGAGGGAGACACTGGATTTCATGATGCTCATATGATCTATGTCGATTAAAGTTAAAGTTCCCAATGAATGAATAAGGCCAGCCTCAAATGAAGCACATAATGAAATGAATAATACTAAAGGTGTTAGCATAGGATAATCAAGATGTGAGCTACACTCGGGTAATGACATTAGGTTATTCCTGATCATTGCACAGCAAACCCGACGAAAGTCATAAACTACATCCTACGTATAGCTGGTGTTCACACTTGCCTATGAATGAAATGAAATGAAGTACGTACGAATGAATGAAGCAGACTCTGTGTTTGCTAGTGAAGACTCCGTAGTTGACGTCCCATATGTTGGGCCCTCATTTTGGAATGTCTTAATGTCAAGTCTATGATTCCCAAGTCTCATGGCATATGAATGAATGATATGAAAGAAAGAAGGTGCTATATGTTATTTGCTATGATATGTGTTATATGAAGATGTTGTATGTTGTGTGCAATACGACATTTATAATGATGCACGTTAATCTCATAGAATGACCTTCCTAACCCAATTTAGAAAGTTCACTAACTTTCCTAACCTCACTTGGGCAAGTCTACTAACTTGACTTCCAAACATAATGTCGTTAGTATAGAGCTGTTCTTTCTCATGCATGTCCTTGGTGTGTTCTTGCATATATGCATATTTAGTACAAGTGTGTACTAACCCTATAAATCTATACTATTTTATGTGCAGACACAGGTGGTCGATAGTTGCAGGATCTTTATTGCAGCTATCCGGACGTCAGCATTCATTCGGAGTTTGGTAGGTCCTCATGCATTCGAGGATGCTACTATTTTATATTCTAGCGTAGTTTTAAAGTTTAGCTACTGGAGCATGTTCCACAAGCATTTCTTTCCTGTTTTGATTAAGACATTGTATTGGGTCATTTTGGCAATTATACAATTAAGATTTAATGAACAATTTCTTTCAGTTGTTTATTACTTTAATATTAGATGGTTGATGATGAACGATTATAAAATGTTAAGAGTATTTTGCAACCATGTTTAAAGAACAAAAAGTATCAAATTTTCTGCTAAAATTAACCTATGTAAAGCAGGTATGACGTTAGTAGGCTTTTTTGCGACCTTTGAGAGGTCAATGACGCCGGTCTCGTCTGGGGTCTAGATTCCAATCATGACATAATTTCTGTCTGTTATAGTTATTTAGGAACAACCTTTCCATGAAATGTGCAGTTACTTTACCAAAATATTAATTTAATGGTCCATCACCATAGCTTATAAATCTTACCTTAAAACTTTCTGCAATAATATTCTAAGTACCTCTATGGCCTCCCATAAAAAAATCAATACAATAACAGTCATCAACACTAAAAAATAATCAAAAGACATGAATTTGTGGTTTCAAATTACAATCCCTTGAGTTGTAATAAAAAAGTAAGTCACGACTTTTTAAGTAAACAAATAACTAATGATTTTGGCAACGGCGTTACCTTGGCTATCTGGATATGTTATTCTTCTTCAAGTACTATTTTTTTAACCTTCTCTTATTCTTTGGAAGAGAGTGACAAAACCTTGGCTTCAAACACATAAAGCTACCTCTAGTTAACTCCCCTTGAAGAACTGTCTAATATACTTGAAACAATAGAGGAGAGAAGGTGATCTAGTGGCTGCTTTTGAAGAAACTAGGTAAAAATAGTTAAAACCCTTAATGGGAAAATTGGGTGGTTGCTTCATGTTAAGAGTGAGAGAAATATATAAATTTAAGAGCTTCAAAATTTGGATAAGAGAAAAATGAGATATTTATGTAATATTTTGACCTTAATAGGTTTATCTTTTGCCACCTCTTTTATACTTCATCTGCAACCGACACATTTATTAGGTGAGGCATCTACTTGTCCATTAAAATTATTTCTTGTGGACTTGAAAAGATTGGGCCTTGGCTGTATATTTTTCCATTATATTTTTATTCAATTTGGGTCAAATATAGGTAGTGTACTTGGCCCAATAACATGTTCAAATGAGTATTAGTAGGTGATGAACCTACTTGGTCCTTTAGCATGTCAATAAGTCAATGTAGGTGATGCACCTACTTGTCACCTACTAGCTTAGTGAAGTCAAGAAAAAACCTCAATATTTTATTGCATTTATAGGAAAGAATACCTTTAACTTAAGTTAAAACTTATGACTCTAAAGCATAGGACAAGTCAAGAGGAACTCATTACCTCAAGCTAGATTCAAAGTAGAAGGAAAAAGTATGGATATTGGGACATCATATCGGCCTTGACCTCAAAGTAGCACCCTGCACGATATGATTTCCTTCATAGCACTTTGGCACACACAACTTCTTGTTTCTCAACTCCTAAACTTTTCTCTCAAAAATCTCAACCAGGACTTCCTCAGGTGAAAGGTTTTTCTTCATCTTCAACTAATATCTTAGAGCAAGATATCGTAATATTTTCTTTGAAGATATGACGTCATTATTTGTATCGTGTTCATGTAGATGTATTCATTGATCATAAGTGTTCGGTATGCATTTGCTCTGAAAGATCTCAATCTCAGACAAATGAGGTGGTCATAGTTACTCAAGGATTATTACACGAGTATTCTATACCAGCCAAGTAAGGCTAATATTGTTTCTGATGCCTTGAGAAGGTTGTCTATTGCTAGTACTGCCTACTTTGAGATAGATAATAAAGAACTAGCAAAGGTTGGGCACAAACTTGAACGCTTGGGAGTTAATTTATTGGATTCAACAGATAGAAGAGGACTGGTGATTAATGGGGTCTATATCTTCATTAGTGTCAAAAGTAAAAGAGAATTAGGATCAAGAACTAACTTTTTTAGGAATTGAAGACAAATGTTCATAAGAAAAAAGTAATGGCTGTTTAACAAGGGAGAGATGGAGTATTAAGGTATCAAGTTAGATTATGTGTAGCAAGAGTGTTGAACTAAAAGAATGCATCATAAAAGAAGTTCATAGATCTAGATATTTCATTCATCCGGGTTCAACAAAGATGTATCATGATTTAATAGAAGTATTGGTTGAGTAGTATGAAGGGAATTTTATAATTTGTGTCTAAGTGTTTGAATTTCCAACAAGTTAAAGTAGAGGACCAATGGCGTGGTAGTATGGCCTAGAATATAGAACTTCCAAAATAGATGTGAGAGATGATTAATCCTGATTTTATCCTAGCTTTACAAAGATCTCGCACGCAATATGATTTAGTTTGGAAGATTCTTGATAGAATAACAAAATTAACCCACTTTTTTCTGGTAAAGACTACCCTTTCACCAGAGGACTATGCCCAGTTGTATCTTCAAGAAGTGGTTAGACTTCATCTAGTTTTTCTCACCATTATTTAGACAGAGATGAGAAATTTACTACACAAATTTTTATGTTATTCAAAAAAGGCTCGGGTTCAAAGGTTAACTTTTGTACTGCCTTTCATTCTGAGATAAATGGTCAGGTAGAGAATATTATTCATACCTTAGAGGATATGTCGATGGCTTATGTGATTTATTTCATAGGTAATTGTGATGATCACCTACCTCTTATTGAATTTGCTTACAGCAATAGTTAGCACTGTACAAATGGCTTATTATGAAGCTCTTTATGGGAGAAGATACAAATCTCATATTAGATGGTTTGAATTTAGTCAAGCAGGGTTTATAGGACCTCATTTAGATAAGAAAGCTATGGAGATGCTGAAAGTGATTCAAGAGAGGTTGAAAATGACACCGAGTCTTATCCTACACCTATGTAAGAAGAATGCATTTAGACTTTAAAGTCGATGATTGGGTATATTTGAAAGTTTCACCCATTAAAGGTGCTACGGTATTTTGTAAGAAGGAAAAGCTTGGTCCTCGATATATCGGCCCTTACAAAACTAGGTAATGTATCTTATGAGTTGGACCTACCAATAGAGTTATGCATAGTTCATGCAGCAGTTCACATCTCCATGTTGAAGAAGTTCATGGGCAATCCTTCATTAATCATAAAAATTGAAGGTATTGGGATCAATGATAACTTACCTTATGAGGTGATTCTTGTCCAAATTCTAAATTGCCATGTTTGCAGGTCGAGGACTAAGGCCGCAGAATCACTCAAATTTCTTGTTATGATTATAATATGGATTTTAAAAAATTTAATGCAATTATCAATCAAACTGTAGGTAACATCTGAATATGTACAACGGATGCACTAAACATTAATTTTTACATATAACATATGAAAATCTAACAACATAATTTGTGAGCTCTTGAATTCACAAATATCAAAAAATATAATAAAGACGTTCTTACTTTCCTTGTAATCAAGAAGAAAAAGACATGTTACTGAATATATTTTTCAAAAAAAAGATAGTCTTTCAGGTTGTTTTTAAATTTAAGGTTCACAAAATTAGTTGAAAGAAGTTAAACTAAAGATTTGTTACTTATTTATAAAAAAAAAAACTTTATCAAAGGGGAATGAGTTATCACTACAAACAATGAAATTTAACTATAATTAATAGCTAAATTATCGATAAATATGTATTCTAAGAGGAAATTGGTACTCTGTGTAAATTTCTATGAAGTCTATAGCAACATTGAATCAAATGACAGTTTATTAATGTCGGTAAATGCTATAGTACTCTCTGTGGACGTGCATACTTGTTATCGAAAACAAATATTTTTTATAGTGTATTTTGAAATTTGTTAGTTTCAAAACCAACTTGATCTCTTCTATGCCTACAGAGAACAAGAAATATGAAAAATTAATTAACTTGCAATAAAAGATATGGACTAATTGTCTCTATATAAACATTCTACGAATAGTACAATGACATACAAAATGTTTTTACCCAAGAAAAAACAGTGAGAATAATATACAGATTGTGGGAAGAAAGAGAGAAATTATTTTGCTTCTTTTAACAAAATTCATCATTTGTTCCGCATTAGTTATCAAATATTTGTTGTTAGGTGCTATCAAATATAGCACAACCCTATAAATTTTCAATCATCCTCTCTGGTCTTTTAAACATAATTAGAAAATGTAACCAAAATTGCAAAAAGAAGTGGAAATAGATACATCAATCACTATGTTTTATAGTAAAAAATTAAGCTTAATGAAATAGGAAGAAGAAAACTTTGAGAAATGAAACACACTTTATAAGAATCTTAATTAATGTAAATGAATTCAGCAAATAAAAACATACAAACAATAATGGACGAAATAAACTATTTGCTTACTAAAAAATTAAATGCAATAAATTCAACCATCAGTTATTTCAGCAGTGTATTGAATTGTGAAATCAACTTTCTTTGTTTATATTAAGAAACCTTTAGAAAGGGACAAAAAAGAGGATCAATTTTCAGTCATTCTTGCTGAAACTTCATAGAGTTAAAAAAAAGACACTAAAATAGGGGGGAAATTTCCAAATTTCCATCAATCACTTCACTTATAGTTAAGATTATGCTCCATGAAAACTTTCAAGACTGAGAAGCTTTGGTTTATCCTTACGCTGGATTGTAACAATAGAGTAGTCTTTATCTTACCAATTAAGGACACTCACATTAGGCCTCTTTTTTTAATTCAATCCTTTACCAGAAGCACGTTATTAATCTTGGAATGCAAACATTAGTTGGTGGTTGTCTTCTTTTGGTATATGAGAGACCCTTGGAATTTCTTAATTTATCGCTACATCTAAGTACAATTTAGAGTAGTTGCTTCATCATAGACAATTCTTTCGAATCATAACTTACCTCTCGTTTCCTCACCTTGCTGTTGTTAGGCTTTATGAGTCAACACATTAACAGTAACCACATTGGATTTGAGATTCATGAGGACAGTGCTCACCTGAGACAATAGTCACAGTCTACCATTCAGGCAATTGACTCATGCAAAATCATTAGTAGTTTTAGAGATTTTCCAGGTATGATATAAAAAGGAGAAAGACTATTCCAAAAAGATATTTAGAGACCTGAAATGTTTTTTCAGACAATTTAATTTTGTACATGATCCAGCAGAAGCACACAAAATGTTTCTAGTGATCTCGAGAACATGTTGAGTTTTACCTTCAGCTTGTCCGCACATGTGCTTTCTTTAAGTTTACATAATCACACCCCTTCTTTATGTTTAACTATTATAGCCTCTTAGTGCCGCGATTATAGAAATGTGCACGATAAATTATATCATATTTGTAAACATTTCTAAATATGCAAAATGTAATTCAAGGGAACTGAAGATCATGATAAGTGTGCATTTTTTCATATAATTTTTTTTTATTTGCAACATGCTAGATCATCCTTTACTCTATTATTTCACTAAAATGAAACTGTAGAAACTTCGTATTGAAGACACTAACAACTGTTAATTTTCGTTGAAGCCTAATAAAATAGAATAACATGGGTTCCTGCAGTAAAAATAAATAAATAAATATATATATATATATATATATATATATATATATATATATATATGCTCACTTGTTTTAGTTCTTACATGCAAATGAAATTTTTTAACATCTCAAAAAGGTGTATTGGTATGAGAAATTTTACATCACTAATATCAGAGTGGCCTATGGCTTTCTCGAGATCTCATAACATCCCCAATTACTAAACACAAAAAATATGTGTGTGAAAGTGAGAGAGAAACAATAGCTTAGATCTCATGAAAATGATATTATAATTCACACATAAAGGGAAAAAATCACTTATAAACTGACAAACCTCTCGAATCATAAAAACACTAAATAGAGTCCTCGTAGCATCTCATATTTCTCGACAATAACACAAAAAGATGAAATATCAAATTCGAATATAATCAACTGATATCAAGATGTTAAAGCTACAGTTGCTTCAAGTTATCTAACAAAAAAACATATAAATTTATCTATTTATCATGAACGTTGAGGAAAGAACAAAATTTGAATAACCACATACCATATTTGCCAGTTCATTCAATTTATCCTATTGATGGTTCTCATTACCGAGTGACTTTTTCTTGAACTCTTCAAAAATGTCAACGGGTAAGTACTTAATTCTTCAAAATTAATGTATTTTTGAAGAATTCGACACGGATGTGTTAACGTAAGTGAAGAGTCCGCACAACTTAGCCAAGTGAGACTATATCATTATCTGAGAATCCAAACTTATTTGTCTTTTTTAGTACTAAAATTTTCAAATGAGGAAGATATATTTTTCTACTGGACAACATAATCACATTGAATACACTAAGGAAACAGGCAAATCTAAGTCACATTATATTTCAATCAATATTAATTCAAAAGTCAGGGGATAGAACCAAATCTTAACTTTAGGTAGTTAAAAAGACTCACTTTTTGTTGTTTTTAATGGTATGAATGGTTGGAGTTTCAAACCTGTGATAAGATTGGAACTCAAAAACTTTTGCTTTCATTTCTTCCATGAGTAACAGCTTGTCGAGTTCCTCTAGAAAATCTTGTGTATCCCTCACCAGCATAAACATGTGACGACATTGCATCATTTGATTTCTTGAATCTTAACCATCCTATAAAATTCTTTTCGTATATCTTCACTTTGTCATCTCTATCATATAGTACCTACAAATATTTGGAGTTTTCTATTTGAATGTGTATATTGTATTCTACATATTTATTTGATTATAACATAAAGTTTTATTGTCAATCAATTCTTCGAGAAGAACATGTATAGGTCCTTTTTTATCCAGTTTCTCCCATCCTTAAAAAAGATCATTTTATGTAACATATCAAGATTCACATTCATTCAGAAAAGCTAAAAAAATTAGTGGCGTGTGTCATAAAGAAGAGAAGGTAAAACAAATAAAATCTAAAGTTAAACATGCATGAGTAAATAAAACCCAGTTAGAAACATAAAATTACAAAGTTCTACAATAAACTATTTAAAAAAGCAAAAATTGCATAATAAAAGAAGCAGAAAACAAAATACCCAACATATTATGACTATAAAAAATGTAAACTTGCCAAGAAAAAAAAATATAGAAGTGAGAAGAATAATAAGGGGAACGAACACCAATTTTCAAGCATCTCTGAGTATGAATCAAACCAAATTAGAAACATCATGAACAAAATCATACCAAAATCAGAAAAATGAAATAAATACCACTGACGAACTGAAAACAAAAATTCATTTGAGATTGATTGATAAAATTAGGTATATTTATGATCATAACAAACAATAAACATAAATCATTAAAGAGGAAAAACAGATGCAAGAAAAAATGTTAAGAAGACTTAAAAATTTCAGGGCTCGGAAGAGAAAGTAATAGAAGATTCCATGGCGTAATGGTCTGGTGGAACCTTTTACTTGTATAAATTTGTATTCTTAACCATTCTATTAACTATTTATCAATTGAGCCCTTAGACTCAACGAATGTCAACATTTTAAACCCCCTTGGTGTTGTCTGAGCTTCAAACGGTCAAAAAATGTGACATGTCGTCATCCACATCAGATTTGAAATCACACATCATTAATTATTTATTTTTAAGTAATATTTTTCCCTTCTTTCCTCTTTCATTCTTTTATAACCATGTCTCATTTCTTACATTAGATGTCACCATCACAATCATCATCTTCACCATTAGCACCACTTTCTTATATCACAAAAATCACCATTACTTTTTATGTTTTCATCATTCATAAATTTCAGTTGTAATAATTATTAAAACATTGTTCATCACTTGAAATTTCATAAACCTCTTTTCTCCATTAATGCAAACTTTGTCACCATGAAAATATAGCAACAATCCATATATTTATTTAACAATTATTTTTACCCATCAAAATTTTCAAATTCTTTACCTCACAAATTGTAGAAATGATAATGAAAAACAAACCAAAGGACACCATATTAGAAACTAAAGAAAAAAATATTTTGAAGGTGCCGCTGCCACACCACCCGATCTGGCTGTCGCCTCCACACAATCACGAAACTACCGCCGTCGACGCCACACAACTATATAAGGACAAGATCTCTTCAATGTTGTAACTAGATCCTCCAACCTAGCAATCACCGTCGCACTTTCTCAGACGAGCACCACTACTATCGACCTCTCCCTTTAGAGGTGAATTAACGGAGTTAAGAAGGTTTTAATGTCAAGATCTGATGAGAAGAGTATAGAAAGATAAACAAAGAATTGGGCACGGAGATGATTGTTGTTGAAGGTGGAATATTGTGAAGAATATGTGGTCTTCTTAATTATTTTTTAATTTTTGTATTATTTTATATTTTTATTAACATTTTTAAAATTGAAATAAAGTACTCACTCGCCTTAAGGAGTGTAAAATCACGCACTTTTGCCAACTCATCCATCTTAAATCCACATAAGTGTGGTTAATGGTCAGAAGGGTCCGATAAATTGTGTTTTATTGAGTCTAAGGATCCAGATGAAAAATAGATAAGTAGAAGGGTTAAAAATACAAACCGATACAAGTACAAAGGTCTACCAGACCATTACAGCAATTCCAAAATCAAATTATCAAAGGAAAGAAATGGTTTGAGTTTCTTACACGTGGATATAAAAGGATTATGGCAAATAAAATTAGGCTACTTGGAGCAAAAAATTAAAGCATTCACGGTACACTTTAGATTGCTTTTTGTACTATTATATGATGCAATATTCGTCCTCTCTGACTCGCTAATATATAAAAGTAATATCAACAAATTATGATTTTAAGGATCATCCATTATAAAAGAATTTTCCTCTATGAGGATATGTGGAAGTATGCTATTATGATCAAAGAAATATGTAGTTTTTTGATTCAGTGAGATTAGAGGCGAAGTTAGATTTTATGATTAGGGGGTTCAAAATTTGAGAAGCTGAACCATGAATTAGTACAAGGGGGTCCAACATCTATTATACACATTTAACAATTAATTTAATCATACATAAATAATAATATTTTCCGCCGAAAAGGGTTCGAATGTACCTTAAGTATGCTACTTCCGTCCTTAAAAGAACTTTATCTGATGCCACCTCCTTTGTTCTAATCTTGCAAACTTGGTCATCTAAAATATTAACTGGAATTTCCTCATAGGATAATCTATCCTTATTCCAATCATTTTTAGTTTGTACAATCAATGAAGGATCACCCATTCACTTCTTCAACATTGAGACATAAAATACTGGACAAACCATTTCTAAAACTTGTGGTAGCTCTAATTTGTAAGCTACATCGCCAACTCTCTTTGATATTTATAAGACCACAGTACCTGGGACTAACTTCCCCTTCTTACCAAACCTCATAATACCCTTCATGGGTGAAACATTCAGATATACCCAATCGTCCACTTCAAACTCCTACGGTCTTCTCCTATCATCTTTGAAGAAATTTTGGCGACTCTGTGCCGCTTTCAATCTCTCTTTAATCACCTTTACCTTATACATTGCTTGGTGAATTATATTTGGTCCTTTGACCCTGGTTTACCAACTTCAAACATCCTAATAAGAGATCTGCATCTTCTCCCATAAAGATCTTCAAATAAAGCCATTTGGATGCTCGAATGGTAGCTGTTATTATAAGCGAACTCAATGAGAGATCAGTGATCATCCCAATTCCCCTTGAAAAATCACACAATCCCTAAAAATATCTTCTAAGGTATGGATTGTACGCTCTTCTTGCCATATGTCTGAGGATGGAAAGCAGTTCTTAAGTTTACCTTTGAACCCATACCTTTTTGAAAGACTTCGAAAACATATATGTAAATTGTTCACCTCTATCTAAAATTATCGACACTAGGACTCCTTGAATTCTCACAACCTCCTAAACGTATAATTTCACATAATCCTCTACCAAATGAGTGATTTTTACAGGCAAGAAGTGGGTGGATTTTTGTCATTCTATCGAGAATCATCCAAATTGAATCATTTTGACTGCGAAACCTTGGCAAGCATGCGATAAAGTCAATAGTATTCATATCCCACTTCCATTCTAGAATGTCAATATCCTGAGCCAACACTACGTGCCTTGGTGTTTTACTTTCACTTGTTTGCAATTCAGGCACTTGGGAACAAACTCAACAATGTCTTTCTTCATACCTTCACACAAATAAACCTCTATCTAATCTTGGTATATTTTTGTGGAACCCGGATGAAATTATTATGTGCAGTTATGATCCTCCTCCAATGATCCTCTCTTGGAGTCCATCCACCCTAGGTATAAACAATCAACCCTGATACTTTTACACACCATCTTCCCCTTGTTAAAAAACCAATACTCTTTGCTTATGAACATTCGGTCTTTATCTTTATTCTCTTTAACTTCTGACACTAATGATGATTCAACCCCACTGGTCACCACTATCCCTCCTTCTGTGGAATCCATAAGTCTGACTCACGGCATGCAAGTATGTTTGCCTCTTTCGCTGGCTCGCTCTTTTCTTCCTCAACATGGGCACTTCCTATTTATAACCTGCTTGAAACATCAGGATCAACATTAGCTTTACATGGGTGGTACTTCTGATATCTAACTTGCTTAAAACATCAACAACCACATTAGCCTTACTTAGGTGGTAAAGAATACTCATGTGATAATCCTTGAGTAACTCTAACTACCTCCTATGTATGAGATTTAGCTCCTTCTAGGTAAACACATTCATTGGATCTGATGAAAAGTGAATATGTCAACATGAACACCACACAAATAGTGATGCCATATATTCAAGGAGAAAACTACAACAACAAACTCTAAGTCATGGGTTGAATTATTCTTCTCATGAACCTTATATCCTTGTCATTCTGTATTAATACGCAATCCATACCGACTCTATATCACAGTGTACTTCAAAATCTTTAGTACCTTCTGGTAAGGTCAACACTGGGGTAGTAGCCAACCTCTTTTTCTACTCCTGAAATATTTACTCAAAATCATCAAACCATTGAAACTTAACTGTCTTCAGAGTCAACTTGGTCAAAGGAGAAAAAATAGACGAAAAGCCCTCAACAGACCTTCTATATTAGACAGCAAAACACAAGAAACTCCTTAGATTAGTTGGAGACATGGATTTAGATAACTCTGAATTGCTTGTATCATTTAGGTGTAAAATCTAATCCCATCATTGGAAAGTATGTGGACTGGAAAAAAGGCATAAAACTCTTTATCATTCAACCTTTGAAGGACTATCCTGAGATGACTAGCTTGATCTTCTTCATTCATTAAATATATTAGTATGTAATTATTGAAGATTATAAAAAATATATCTAAATAAGGCTTGAAGACAGTGTTAATAAGATCAATGAAAGTTGTTGGTGCATTTGTCAAACCAAAAGACATAATCGAAAACTAATAATGCATTTATCTGGTTCTAAAGGATTTATTTGTAATGTCACGTTCCTTAACCCTTAACTGATGTTAGCAGATGTGAGATCAATTTTCGAGAAACAGGTGGCACCCTAAAGCTAATAGAAAAAATCATCTATCCTTGGGAGAGTATACTTATTCTTGATTGTAACCTTATTCAATTGGCGATTGTCAATTCACATCCTAAGGGAACCATATTTCTTTCTTACAAACAAGACTGGAGCACCCCATTTTGAGACACTTGATCTAATAAAACCTTTATCTAACAGATCTTTCATCTATTCTTTCAACTCCTTTAACTCTGCTGGTGCAATTCCATATGGTTAAATAGAGATAGGACGAGTATCTAGAAAGATTTCTTTGCCGAAGTCATTTCTCTCTCAAGAGGGACTCCAGGTAGATCATCAGGAAATACTTCTCAAAACTCCTTTACTATAGAAACTGACTTAATGGAAGGTACCTCAACACTTGGGTAGTTAACTCGGACAAAGTGATAGATACATCCCTTTGATACTAACTATCTCACCTTGAGGTACAAAATAAAACGATCCTTAGGCATTACTAAACTGTTATTCCACTCTATGACTGGATTGTTAAGCATCTAAAAATTGAAAACTCAAGTTCTACAATCTATTGGTGTACAATAGGAACAAAGCCAGTCCTAATTAGAATGACATAAAAATCTACCATGTCAAACTCTCTTAGGTAATCCATGGATTTGCTATGAAAAATATAAATAGGACAATCACAATAGAATATTTTCGCTATAATAGAGTCTCCAACAGCGGTAGAAACACAGAAAGGTTCATGATGCTCACCTTTGTTTCTTCGTTCATGAGCACTAGCAGATGAGGGTGCATGCCACTTTTTCTTCTGAAATTGTGGCCTATTAGAACCACCCTTCTGCTTCCCAACTTATTTCACGACTTCTCTTTATTGTTCCTATACTCTTCTCTATCTCGTAGCTTTTCCACTTACCTTGCTACACATAGACCATCAACCATGATATGTCCATGTCGCATTTCAGCACTGCACCTCTGCCCTCTTTGATTGAAGCACAACCCAAGACAGCGACAAACAAGCTAATCCTCCTTCTCATGTCCTCAAGTATTTCAGAAGCATAGTGGGATAGATGGGTGAGCTTCACCTCATATTTATGTACAGTGAAGTAGTCCTATTTCAATGTAAGGAATTCCCATACCTTATTTTCTTTATGTTCTTTGGGATAGAACCACACTAAGAGAGATTCTTCAAAGCAAGACCAACTTGGGCGTGGTGCTTCCTCGTCTGTGCCCTTCTTTAACTTATCAAACCAAGTCCTAGCCACATTTTTCAGTTGGTATACATCTTACTCGACTATTTCACCATCAATGACATTCACCATAGGAAAAAAACTTCAACTCTTCCAAAATGTTTTTTGCATCCCGTGTAGTGCTTAGACTAGTGAATCTAGGAGGATTCATTCTCATGAACTCACGAATCCTTAAGGTGTCAGCCTCTTCTTGTCCAGCCCCACTCTGTTTCCCAACATCTTTAGTCACCTCTTGGCTTATAATCTTGATATCTTCAAGGAAATTAACATTAGTGACTTCTCCTTGTGGTGCACGTTGGTGCATTAGGTACCGATGGTACCTCAACATTCCTTTTGGCAAGACGACCTCTAGCTACTCTTTGTGGAGGCATGATGATCTGAAATACGCTCAAGAATGAATTAGAGAGAATTTTTTTGAGATAAACTCTAATGCATTAAAAGGGATATGATATAAGTGAGAAATTCTTAATGTGTACCCGCCTAATCATAGATGTAACGCGCTTCACACCGATTACTTGGACTCTACAGGCACACCTTCATAGACTTCGTAGGACTCTTAAACTTTTTGCTCTGATACCAAGTTTATCATGACCTGAGCCTACACCCTGGATGTAGCCGACACCTAATACACATTGTTGTTCTTGAGCATACCCTTTTCCTGACTTACTTAACTCTACGGAAGACTTAACTCAATGTAAAGCAAGAAACATTCTTATAAAATAACATAAATAAATGTCTCAGCCAAAATTACACTTAAGTCTCGAAATAAAATACCTGAAATTCTAGATAATGGGAAAGTTAAAACTGAGTTATTTGACTTACTATCTGTCTATTAAGAATATATAATACTAGAATGAATATTTGGAAAAACACCACAACATTCTATAAACAAAAAAGAACTAAAAATCTATAAAATAATGTTACGTAATGCAAGGAGGCCCACCACTAACTATGAATCATCAAACTTAATCAATGAGGCACTGGATGCTGATCGTGGTTACTAGCATCTGCATCATGAGACTAGGCAGGCCAACGGGTATTAGTACATTGAATATACGAGTATGTGAGTTGGAATGCTAAACAATAGATAAAGATCAACAATAATAAGAAGAAACGCTTACCTTGGACTTAATAAAAAGAAAAAAAGACGTATGTAATGTGTGTGTGTGTATATATATATATATATATATATATATATATATATATATATAATTTCTGTATATTCGTACAAATAACTCAGTTCATTAAAAAAATGCAATAAGAAACTCAACTTTATTCATATATTAAAGTAATATAATTTCTGTATGAGACTAAGTAGTGATACAACATCTCGCCTATTCTGCAGATGCTTTCTATATTTTTCGTTGCATATAAATCCTCAACTTAGTGGATCCACTATCTTATCTTACCTCATCATCCAAAAACTATGACCCGTTAATACTCATGATGGCTACACGATTACATGGAGACTTGAATTAATATGAACTCTCATCCCATCATACGTGCTCAATACTACACCCAAAATACACTTCCGCACATGATTTTAAATTAACTTCCTTTCTTTGGGTGGAGACAATTTGCTCAACACTTTAGCTTTAAAAATATCTCTTGGGATCAATGTCCCCTTTTCTTGTTCAAAGCTCTTTTAGAAATCTAGGTTACCTCTTTAACATAAATGTGAAAAATTTGTACACTTTTTGGGAGTACTTAGTCCCCTTATAAATTTTGAGAAATCAATTCAACCATGTGTTCTTTGCTTAACTAGAAAACTTGAGTCTTTATCAATTCTTAGGGAATACTTAGTTCCCTTATATATATGTGAAGAAAATACTTCAACTTTTACTTTTCACTTTAACTTGAACCTTGTGTCTTAAAATGAATTTAAAACATTTAATAAAAACACTTGAAAGCCTTCAAGAACTTTTCTTTGAGTTACTTCTTAACTTTAGACTTGACTTTTAAATTTTTAGACTTTGATCTTTACTTTCCTTGAATAGGATTATGGATTCAATGTTGTGATTTGTGTTCTTTGATGACTTATAGGTTCTTATAAATCATTTAAAGTAATTAGAATCATTGAAGGTGTTAATATACCTTAGAAGGATTAAAGGGATAAAGTACAAAAATTTGGCCTAAATTACCAATCCAGGTGCGTTTAGGGCGAATCCTCCCCCCCTCTAATAAGTTAGGAAAATTTGTAGTGCACTGTGAAATGCCACACTAGGCCTCAGTGTCAGAGGTCGATTTTGGGTGCACTGTAGGCGTGACGCGCGTTGCCTTGCTCAGGTGCATCTAGTGGATTTGTCAAGTCATTTTCATCACCAGACCTCATTAGTTCTTTCAAACATATGGGACTACTGGTAACCTTAATACAAACTTGAATAACCTTTGAAAAAACCCGGAGAAACAAGAATAAACCAACAATAAGAAGCCAACAATTCAATCAATGACAATTTTACACTTTCCTTCTCGAACTTGAACTTTTAACATGTAAACAACTCATAAATTTATGAATTAAAATATATTAATGTATGGTTAGAATAAGCCATCATGAAAAGGCCATACATACCTTAATATGTATCGCGCCCAACGAATTCCACTTGAATTATATTGGCGTTCTTTACGAAACATTGATCTTCATCCATACTCCTTCTTCTCTTCTCTTTTCTCACAATCCCTAAGCAAGAATTGATTTTCAAAATTGAATTAACACTTATTTTTATCCCATTTAAACCCTTAAAACAAATTAGAAAATAATTGGGTGAAAAGACTAGTTTCCCTTACTTATAAATTGAATATAAATTTTAACATTAAAGAAAATTATCAAGAAGACCTATAAAATCTACATTTTGAAATAAGAAGGTGAAGTATAATATTAATCATTTTTTTTTGCATTTATTAAGTTAAAAAGTTTCACGTCTTCTACTTTAATTTAATTATTCATAATTTTTTTAATCCAACAATTATTAATTGTATCAGGACGTATGTTCATTGGTTAAATTTTTCTCATTTTGTTGGTCTCCCTTTGTTATTTCAAGAAATTTGTTCCACATGTAACTCTGTTGGAAATAATTATCATATTGAAAAATATATTTTCTTGTTTAATTAAAGTTCTAAAGATATAAATTTTCAAAAAAGACTATGGGTCTAGTAACAGGTTGGTGCATATGAAATTCGAGTTTTTAGGGGATGTGCATTTCACATTTGGCCCCAATAATTTAGAAAATTTCTACAAGCATAATAATAAAGACCTAGCGCTACCCAGTAGATGAAACATGACACATAGAACCCAAAGAATTCCATACAAAACATTTAGCTATCATTACATGAGAAATCAAACATAAGAGTTAAACAAGATATCAATGTCCAAACATTTTATTAATGAAAAATGCAAGCCTAGAAATCCTGTCTCAGCACAACCATCTAATCAAATAGACTAAAATTTTGCCTAACCCATACATCAGGTCCCAAATAAAAATTCCTGAAATAAACTTAATATAATAAAACTTTGTGCCCAAACCATTAGTACTCAGAAAAGCTTAGAAATCTTAAAAATTCAACAATTAGCTACGAAATTGATGACCATGATCGTCAGGAAGATTCGAGGAATATGAAGGAAAAAGTATGCGTTAGTACTAAATAAAGTTATCAACTATGATGTTCGTGTGTAAACACATTTAAAATGATAAATGGGACATTTCATTTAATGACATGCAATTGAGCAAACTAAAGCATAATATAAGAGTGTTCGAATACACGCTTCATTAAACATGGCCACTAAAATGTCACATCTTCTTTAAAATCATTAAACACATGTGTGATACATCTTTAAATAACATTATTTCATCATTAATGTGGGGAATTATCCTTAACCGACACTGCAACAATCCATTTTGTCGTTTTGAGTATTAGAGCTTTGTATCTTATAAAATACTTTCTCATAGATTCTAAATGATATTGTGAATGATTGTGTTCTTGATCATATTACTCTATGTATAGACTAGACACAAAAATTATGAAAAACAAAAAGCTATACTCAAGTTGCTAATCTTGAAGTCTATAGACATGCTAAGTCTTTTGTTTCTTATATTCAAGCCTAGGGTTAAATCTTTATTTCTCATTATAACATGCTATACTTAATATTAAACTACCTACATCAATTTGTTTAACCTAAGATTAAGTTGTGATGTCTAAAAGAATAAAACTTAAAACAGGGAATAAGTTTCGAACTAATGCATACCGAAATATCAATTCAATGGCCAAACATACACTATTCTACAACATAATAATTCTTTACTCATCATTACACTATCATTAATTAATAATTGTACCTTAATTATCTCAAGATAAGCAACCTGCAACCAATTTTTATCCTTTTTTCAAATTAATAATATTATATAATATTAATATATATATCCTTTTGTTTTCATGATTCAGGAAGCCTTCTAATAATAATATAACCTTATATATCCATGAGTATCAATGTTCAAGCAAGGTTAAGGTTTTAACCGGATGCATATTGTGTTGTCCTCGTATTATCACAAAATAATTTAAGGTCAAGAGGCTACAATTTATCCTCTTTCTTCTACAGTTTATTGTTACCCTAATTGTTATATATGAGTAGTTATAAAAGTGTGAATGTGACCAACTATAAATTAAAATGGGTCCCCATATGTGTATTGGATATTGTGAATGATTGTGTACTAACTTCCGTTGTCTCTTGTTCATGTTTTTCGTTGCTAGCTAACGGTGAAGTTACATAGTTGATTCTGTACTATTATTTATTGTATGTTAGTTTCTATTTTTGGTTGGCCAATTATACCTACTCATTACATGTTGCCCCGTACTGAGCCCTACTTGTATTTTCCTTTGTTTTTCTTTTATGGAGTGCAATAAGTGTACCAGCAACTTCGAATTGCCTTCACTTCTAGCTAGTCTCAAGTATATCATGTTCCAAGTTGAGCTACTCGTTCAAGCTCGTGTAGGATTATCTCGTTCAGGACATGATATCATTCGTTTTCGAAAATACACTATTTTAATTAATTATTTTGGTGTCTCTAATAATGTTAGACTTAGTATCTGACAATTAGATGTCATTATTGTGATGACTTTCATGTTTTAGGAATGACATATAGTAGATTATAATTGATTTGTGTTTCTTGCACTAATTAGAATTTTGTTTCCTCATTGTGATTAGCAATTTGCAAGGTGAATGATTAATACATGTTGGGGATGAATTCTTTTGTTCACCCACCTAGGAGGTCAAGTGTTGGTGTCACTCACGACTCGATTTGGATCGTGACAAACTTGGAATCAGAGAATTAGGTGTGGTGATCTCATCACATAAGGACAAGTCTAGTAGAGTCTTGTGAAATGTTATAGGACACCTTTACTTTTCTTGGAGAGGCTATTGGACTTCATGAAAACATTACTCCTTCTTTATTTCGTGCTACTACTTGAATCAAATTGCTATCTAGGTGATACAAATTGGAATCTAAACTTCTTCAGTTTATTTCACATATGGTTAATCATAGAGTATTAGATGTTGAAATAGCGTCACCAAAAAGAAAAAAATATATGTCCTTAGAAATAGGTATATACTCTGATTGACTACAAGGCATATAATGACTTGTGATGGATGTGATCTGTATATTTAGTTCATAAAGCGGAAACCCTTATTCTTTATGGGTACTAATTATGACGATGTTTATGCTTTCACTGTTTCTTTTTTTGAGTTTCTTCATAAAATGAATATAGTCAAAAGACTTATTATTGAGTTTATGATATACTAGTTTCAGCGAGACGAAAAATATGATGATAGTCTCATGTTGAGTGTCGATTATTAAAGGCACTACATACGACTTAAGGCACATTTTCTATCTTCCGCATCCTATTATACATCCCAAAATTTGAGCGATAGGGTGAGAGAGGGTTTCCCGAATATAGAGAAAAGGAAGGTATGTGTTGCAGCCTATGAGGTCAAAATTTATACTTTACATAGATATCGGACAACATGCAACATATTTCATAAGGAACAACTAGAAAATAAACATAATTACGTTAGAAAATACAATTGGTTAGAGTTTTTATCAAATGTATGGTTTGTTTAGCTATGATAAAATTAGGTTGCGCCAATTAGGGTTAGAATCTTTACTACGATTCCATGGACCAATTGTATATGAAATAACATCATAATAGGACTACTAAATAGTACCATTACTTACATCTTTAGATTTATAAAATGTGTTAGTTTTGTTATCGACCCGATCTAAGAAAGAATGCAAATCTGCTTGGGCTAAAAAAAACAGATTTGGTAATGTTTTGCAGTTATTCAAAAGTTAGAAATGTGTGGTCTATTTTGTATAATCTTATCGATAGGTATAATTTGTTTTAGGGACGGATATAAAAAACATTCACGGTTTGGTACTAGTATTATGTGGAAATGAATACCTAGATTGTCAATTCTGAATACTGACTACTTAATGAGTGGTCAGTTATATCACATGTTCAGTTAATGGGATTTAGTGTTGCATTCTGATTTGAGAAATAAACTAGTTTTTACAACGGATGCTTGGATTAAGTTTTATGTTTAAAAATGATTTTACTTATCGATATTTGGTAGGATCGTAGCGCATATAGGTTGGAAATTGTTTCTTGAGAATTTTAAATGAGGCCTGATGATTTTATATTAAGCTTTAAAGGAGTGGATTGTTACTAGAAGGACAAGCTTATGAATAAAAAAAGTCCCATTTAGTATACTTGAATTTGTTTGGTATACTTGAGTTTAAGGTGTCATGTCGACAAAAAGATTCACTTCGTGGTGATGATAAGGTCTTGTTGAACATGATCGTATACGAGTTAGTAATGGATTGTTATTGATATGTAACTACATAATACAAATTGTTGGCTAAACAAATTTTGTTTGATAAGAAGGACTTGTAAGTACTTAAAGTTGTGATTTCCTATTATTCAGTTAAACGTGGTTGTATAAAAAATTTTGAGAGATGTTGGGGTACCTCTCTAATAGAATTTAAACGAAATAGAGTCATAATTAAAACAAGATAATATTTGTGGAACGTGTAGCTTTTAGAAATATGTGAGAGCACGAATATTTTTTTGAATGCAAGGACTTCAAAAATATTTTTTAAGGGGTTGAGAATTGGGTTTAGGGACGTGTGGTTTTATCTATTTTGTTTTTGGTATTGTTATATTGTCATAGGATCATTAGATTGGTTAAAAGCTATTTGATAAAACTTAAGAAATGAGTATACATGTGTTCAACTTGAGCGGGATCATAAGTTCCGTTGTAGTATTGAATTTAGTAATAAGTATGGTTAGATTTTTGGTGAAGGATATGGTAAGGCTTATGGAGAGGTTATCAATGATAAGCTAAGGTACAAAAATTCATAAAAATTTTAAAGGTATAAGAAAATGTAGATAGATAAGGGTGTTGTGTCACACAGTTTGAATTATAATTCAAAATTTTCATTATAAGCCTGCATTCCTAGTGATATGTTTTGTCAAGGTATGAATTTGTAAGGTAATAAACGATTGATTGCATTAGGTATCGATCTTTTGGAAGGACTTGCACATGATTGGACTCGTAAATTTTGTTACTTTTTATTGTTAAAGAATATAAGGAAGGGCTTCCCTCAGATATTTGATTTAGAGTTTGCAGTAAAACGTCATGGATTGTAGGTAGAAATGATAAGATAGGTAAGTGTGCCTGAGAAACAATAGTCTAATATATTGAAGGGTCCCAAATAATTAGAATTTTGCATCATGGGAAGAATTTGAGAAAATTGAAGGAATAAAACCTTTTGTATATACCCTTGGCGTGTAGTCGAAGGTTGTACTGATTTTTTCCTATTATTTTAGATATGTCTATAAGATGTGAACCAGTCCGGAAAAGAATTACAAAGAGTTTATCATCAAATTTTATAAATATTGACTTTTGGTTTAACTAACAAATAGTGAGGTATGTGACAATTTAGAATGGTAGCTAAAGCACGGTATGTGGAAGTAGTGTATAGTAGACTTTGGGCGTGATTTAATAGTTTCATCTCGATGGAAAGGTAATATAAAAATTTTAATATTATTATTAGTCATGTTTGGGACTCGTAATCGTCATGAAATGATTAAATAGAAAGGGAGATAGCCATAGTTTGTATATATATTTGCTAACAATATTGATACTAATAATTGTTTGAGTGCAAGGTAGATGATCAATGTGGTTATGATGTCTTATAAGTATTAAGATTGTTGACTTTAGTGGATATGGGGATTGATAAATCAAGTACGTGCACAATAATAATAGGGACTAAATTGGTGATTGTGGATAGCTAGAAAATCT
Source organism: Solanum lycopersicum (assembly GCF_036512215.1). Lineage (NCBI taxonomy): Eukaryota > Viridiplantae > Streptophyta > Magnoliopsida > Solanales > Solanaceae > Solanum > Solanum lycopersicum. The sequence continues at coordinate 10,802,384 of NC_090809.1, read as the reverse complement.
AAGAGATAGAGTTAGATTTATGAAAATGTTTGATATAGGAATCATGGAAGGAGTATCTAGAGTTATTAGACCTTGGTTATGTACATTTATATGTTACCAACTACTTCATTTTGGGGATGATTTATGCTATGATTCACTTTCTCCTTGCGTTTTTTTTATTCTATGGATGAGCCCCTATTAGAGGATTGAATTTACCAATTTTGTGACTATCCTCCTAGTGGGGTCACATCCTTGGTTAGACTTGTTCGTTTTAGTTATGGAAGATTTAGTGTTGTTTGGGATAGTTGAAGCATACTATTGATTCTACACACAACACTTTGCTTATGAGAATTTATAGGAGAGCTACTCTGAATATTTACAGTTGTACAATAGACTTAAGATTTATCTCATCATCGGTATCATGTTTTTGCTATATGTGATTGAATTTTAGAAAAATTGTGTCTAGTTTTTACAGTCTTAAGATTCTTCTATGAAATGTACTAATCGAACATATCGACAATGTTGTTATAGGTTCTGTATGCCTGGGTGTATCACTTGATGGTGGGTACTTGATCATTTTCTCCTTTGTATCGGATGAATTCTGTTTTATATGATGATTAATTGATCTTTAGACATCATATTTTTATATATTAAGATCGATGAGATATTATGTTGTGAAGATGTAATTTCGAACATATCTCAGATGGTTTGTTCAGGTTCACTCCTGATTGTAACCAATATTTATTCGGGATTTTAGAATGGTTAGATTAGAAAACATTTGTTCTTATGGTTGTGACAAGGTATAGTGGTAGAATTGGTTAGTTGAAGAGTTTACTTGAGAATATATTTGTTTTTAGTTGAGCTTTCATAGAACAATAGTTCTCATCAGAGTATTGGGATGTCCCTATTTTAGGCATTTTATAAAAGGAGGTATAGATTTCCATTTGGTTAGTTTGGTATGTTTTAGATGAGACATTTAGTACAATTATTTTAAAGGAATAACTGAGACATGAGGCTCCCTTTATGACCCTCACCTTTTTTTGATTGTTCGAGGACGAACGATGGGTAAATTGGTATCTAAGGTAATGACCCGATTTTCGTTTTCAGTATAAGATATTTGTATATCATAAAATACTTTCCGATAGATTCTAAATAAATAGTTTTTAGTATAACATCATTGTATTTCATAAAATACTTTTCGGGGACAATATGAGTATTACCTAATTTGCATTGGGTAAAAACCTTTAACCTTTGTTGAACATTTTTACTCATGGATATATAAGGTTATATTATTGTTATAAGTCTGCCTGAATCGTGATAACAAAGGGATACATATATTAATATTATCTTACACTAGACTTTTATTTTACGTGTCTTCATGAGGAAGGTGATCATCGTCCTGATCCAACAATATTCGAAAATCAGTTGGGAGTTTAAATTACCTTACTATTACTCGAATTGATATGTCTTTTGCAGTTCAACAAGTTAGTCATTTTATGGAAGCTCCCCTGACCACTTGGTAGTTGTTCATCACATTATTCAGTGCATTCTAGGAATATTTACTCGTGGATTGTTCTTTCGAAGTGGTTCTCTTATTCATCTTAATATTTTTAGTGATTCTGATTGTGCGAGATATCCTGATACTCGCTATTGAGTCTTGGATTTGTTCATGTTTCTTGGAATGTGATTGATATCTTGAAAGACTAAAAAGAAAGATCGTGTGTAAAAATCTTCAACAGAGATCGAATATTTATCCCTGTCTATTCCTTTCTCCCAGTTTGTAGGTTTCGTGGATTACTTAATGACATTGGATTTCCTCGATTTGATTCTAATCCTCTCACCATGAAAATACAAGTATTGTTCTGATTGCTTTGAATATAGCTTTTTATGAGAGGACCGAACACATCAATTGGATTGTCATCATAAACAAGAAACTGCAGATAAAGGAGTCATTATTCTTCCACAGTTGACCAGTGATCTTCAAGTTGCTGAATCGTTTACAAAATCCATGGAACCGCAACACCATTAGTTTCTAGTAGGCAAATTTATGCTTCTTGATCCACCAACATTAATTTATGAGTGATGTTAGCATGATTGACAACTAAATGATTGTATATTAAAGTAATTATATATTAATATATAGTAGATTGATCATATATATTTGTTGTAGAATCAAAGGAATAAATATTGTGATAGAATAATTTATTTGGAGGGATAGAAAAACATATTTAGAGGAATTCAATGGAAGATTTGTAGTGACAGAATAGTTGATCATTACGGATAGTACTGGTGTATCTTTAGGTATGTCCAATCTTTATTTTCTCCAAAATATTAAAGTTTTTTTTGTGAATAGGAGCTTTTGTTGTGTCTATGATGGCTAGATTAGAGTTTCTCCATACGACTGATGCAAACACAAAATTTTACGGGGATGCACGGCTTAAATCTAGAGAAATGTATTAGCCTTAAAATGGTTTATTCTTCCATGGGAGATTGCAAAAAAGAAATCATTAAGTTAATTTTGTATCATTGAGAGTTTTTCATGTGTTAATGTGAAGTCTCTTGAATATCTCAATCGCGGGGGTTCCCAAAGTTTTAAGAAATTCCCACAAAACCTTGGAAGACTGAATTCGGAGTTAAAGATAAAGTTGAAAGGCATTGTCAAAAGGAAAATACAGTCATCTATATTCAAAACCTAGCTCATCTTACAGAGCAAGATTTTTCAGTCATGAAAAAACATGTAGCTCTTCCAAATGTTTGGTATGTAGAAAGAGTTAAAGGGAAATGGAGTAAAGATGAAAAGAGAGGAACTTGAAATATTAGGAACTTGAAGAGTTTGGAACTTGAAAAATTCTCTTATTATTTAGTGAAACAAATTTGTCCCTCGTCGTGGTGGAAAGAACAATAGGAGAGTTTAAATATTGAAACACTCATATTAATTGTTAAAAGGATTTAAAAGAGGGACCCCCCTCGCGCCATTGTCGGCGTCGCTCGCTCGACTCGGCTTTGGCTTTGTCATTAGAAAAATGATCGAGAGATTTTAAGTATGCATAAGAAGTAGATAGATTTTAAGTATGCATAAGAAGTGTAAGAATATCTCCTTGTAAATAGTTCGTCAGTGCAATAAAAAAATTTAAATTCAAAAAGAATTTATAAAGAACAACATCAGAGATTCCTAAAGAGATAAAAAAACGTGGAACAATAAGAGTTCCAAGTAAAGTACAAAACCATGTCCATATAAGATCATATATAACTAAATTCAAATGGACGACGTTGGACTCCATTCTTATGAGCCTCCATCAATCTGTTTTTTATTATTGTATGCCATATTTTGTTTTAAACAATTTATGAGTCACAGATAGATATTAAGTATAAAAAAGAAGAGCAAGAAAATTTCCGTGAAAATTGTTGGTTAGATGTAATGAATTTTTTAGATATCAAGAAGTTATAAAGAACAAAAACAAACTTTATTAAAAAAAGTTACTAGAAAACGTCCAACAACAAAACTCCTAAGTAAAGTAGAACATCATGTCCATACAAGATCATAATTAACTAAACTAAAATGGACGACCTTGGACTCATTTTTTATGAACCTCCATCAATCTATTTTTTATTATTGTATGACATATTAAGTTAATGGAAAAATAACCCCAAAATTGTTATTATCATAAATGTTTTTGATCATTGCCTACAAAATAGTCATTACTAATTTTAAGGTTTCATATCACTGGCCCCAACATTATTTGGATTGAATTATAGTTATGATTATGATTATAATATGCAGTTACAAAAAATTAATGCAATTATCAATTAAGTAATAGGTGACATCTGAATGTTCACAATGGGATGTAATAGACACAATTTTTGACATATAAAATATAAAATCTCACAACATAATTTTATGAGCTCTTGAACTCACAAATATTAAAAAATAATAATAAAGATGACCTTACTGTCCTAACAATCAAGACGAAAAATACACGTTACATAATATATTTTTCAAAAATATAGTCTTTCGTGTTGTTTTCAAATTTATGGTTCACAAATTTAATTGAAAGAAGCAAAAAGAAAGAGTTGTTACTTCTTTGTAAAAAAAATTAAAAACATTATAAATGGGAATGAGTTATCACTAAAAAAATGTGATCTTTAATGATAAGTAATAGTTTAACTATCGATAAAAATGTATTTTCTGAGGCAATTGGTACTCTGTATAAATGTCCTTGAAGTCTATAGCAACATTGAATAAAATGACAGTTTATTAATGTCGGTAAAGGCTATAGTACTCTCGGTGGACGTGCATATTTATTGACAATAAAAAACATTTTTATAGTGTATTTCGGACATTTGTTAGTTTCACAAAAACTTGATCTCTTCTATACCCATGAACAAGAGAACAAGAAATATGACAAATTAGTTAAGATAGAGATCTCATATTAGATGTTTTGAAGTTGGAAGAAGGGTTGATAGGGTAGCATTTAGATCATTAAGATATGGATATGGTTAAAATTATTCAAGAGAGGTTGAAAAATGCACAGAGTCGTAAGAAATCCTACAACTATGTTAGAAAAATGGAGTTAGAATTTTCAGCAAATGATTGGGTATACTTGATAGTTTAGTCCATGAAAGGTGTTGTAAGATTTTGTAAGGGGAAGCTTTGTCCACGGTATATCGTCCCTTACATAATATAAAAAATTTTAGGTGATATATCGTATGAGTTGGAGCTACCACAAGGTTTAGCCGCAGTTCATAGAGTATTTCACATCTCCATGTTGAAGAAGTTCATTGGCGATCGTTTATTAATCAAACAAACTAAAGATATTGGGATCAGTGATGATTTATCTTATGAGGAGATTCTTTTCCATATTCTAGATCGATGTTTTCAGGTTGAGGACTAAGGAAGTATCATCAGTCAAAGTTCTTTGGAGAAAGGAGTTTGTTGAGGAAGCCAGTTAGGAAGCAGAGGAAGATATAAAGAAGAGATATCAATATCTCTTTGAAACCAGAGAAGCTCCAGTTCAAGGTATTAATTCTTTTTTTTTGTACTCTACAGTTTATATACATGATGTTTTAGATTTTCTTGTTGGGTGTTTGAACTGAATTATTTATGTTATACACTTAGCCGAATGAGAGTAATCTCATTCGGGGATAAATAATCTATGGGGTAGTACTGTAACATCTTGCAAATTGAAATAACTAGGAAGAAATTATGAAATACAAATAGCCATTTTTGCAAAGTATATAGAAATCTAATAAATTTGTAAAGTACGTAAATTGAGTTTTTGGTTAACTTAAAACGACAATTATTCTTACCTCAGAATTATTCAGATGAGTTTCTAAATATAGTAGGAAAGATCATGAAATAAGTTTTCCAACACCACCGAGTTTGTGCAATTTCTAGTTTGTATGAGTGAGATATTACTATTTGAAGTTTGGCTATTCAAATAATTAAAGTCTAATCGGGATTTTTAAAGGTTAATTATGTATATTCCTTACCCAGTTATTTTAATTCATTTTAATGAATTTAATTGGGGTCAAATAAGATTTTAGACTGTTTAGAAAAGTTTATGTTCATGCTAGGGCTTGGAGAATATACTAAATAGGAGAAACAAGAAGAAAAAAAGTAAGACAAGAATGTTCAAGTTTGTATAGTGGATTCTCTAAGGACTGAATTATAGAAGGTATGTAAGATCATATAGCATAGTTTTGGTTCACCTGTGCGCCAATCATTATTCAATTCAGTGAAGTATAAGATTTGAAATTAAATTTTTTGAGTTGTTGATTAAATTCTTTTGAATTATTGTGGGTTGTATTCTTGATTTTTTCTTGATATTTGATTCATGTTTTGGGTGAAATTTTGAGTTGAATCTAGTATATATTGAGTGTATAACTCAATCCAAGCTTTTGGGGAAGGAATAATGTTAAATTAGAGAGTTTCGAGTTGAAAAATAGCAAAGCAAAAGTGGGGAGCACCAAGGAAGTCATCTCTCTTAGATCCTTAAAAAGGGGTATCTGAATTATGGGCTCTGGGGATACGCACAAGCCATAGCACCCTAATCCTGTCTTCGAATTTCAAGGTTTTTCTTCTTGCACCTCTCAAAGTTCCAGGGACGACAACTCTTACTTTTCTTGTTCCATCTTTTTATACTAGTTCCATAGTATCATGCATATGTTTTCTAGTTGATTCCAACTTTCTAAGGTACATGTTTACATGTTTAAGTCATCCATCAACATGATATCATGAACCTTGAATCCATAATTCAATTGAAGTAAAGTTAAGAGTCATGTCTATAAGTTAAGAAGTAACTCAAGTGAAGTTCATAATTTTTTCAAAAGATATTCCCAAAAGATAAAAAAAATTTCACATTTGAGCAAGAAAGGAAACAATGATTCCAAGAGAGATTTGAAGCTATGTTTTAAGTAATAATTTCATACCAAAGAAAGAAGATTATTTTAATAACATATGAGCTAACTACACTTTAGGTGTAGTATTGAGCAAGGATATGGGGACGCGAGTTGATAATGAATCAAAACCCCATAAACCATGTAACCATCATGTATTGTAAATGATCATATTATTTAAATGATTCCTTTTTGTAATTTTTAACATAAACAAGGTGATATACTTAGTTAAGGCGTCCAATATGAAACAAATGTATACGACAATTTTGAAAGTATGTGCAAGACGTTGTATCGGCACTTAGGCTCATAATAGTTGTCATCGATGGAGAAACTCCCATAGAAGCTATATAAGTATATTGCATGAGTTATGTTGTGTATGTTTTTGAATTTTTTAATAAACTGAGTGTCTTTCTACTTTTATTAAAGCTTTCTATAATTTCATATGTTTTATTGCTTCTTATGTAGTTATGTTTTTCACAAGTAGAGTAAAGTCAAGGTAAGTGTTTCTTTCAAATTCCATTCAAGTTTATGTTATTTTTAGAATTCCCCTCACATAATCGTACATTAAATGAACTGATGTCATTTGGTCTGCATCGTTTATTGATGCAGACACAGATAATCCGTATCAACATCCATGGTCGCGTTGATCCAGTTAAGCAGTTTGAGTCGGTTGGTTCCTTGCTTTCTTGAGGGATCCTATTATCATTTCTTTTAGTATTTTATTTGTTAAAACTATTGGAGGTCTTGTCACGACAAATGTTTGGTTTATAGGATTGATAGACCATTAGTTATAGTTCTTCATTATCGTATGTGGAGACTTGAGTACGTTTAATTGGCTAGTTGAATTTTTTCTTTATCACATTCTAAGTTCTATATGAACTATCTTTGATAAGTTAAGTTTTTCTTTAAGAAAGTAAGTTAGGACAAGGGTTCCCTTGGGATCAACTATGGTTCTCGAGTGACAATCCCGCCCATTGTGTATGGTAAGGGCATCACAACTCTAAAATTATTTGGTTGTAGAGGTTGCTATTAGAACTCTACATCGAAATAAAAGGATCAGCCACATTGTATGGCGACAACATTAGTGCAATAGGAATAGCAACAAACCTCGTCCATCATGAAAGCACCATGTACATAGATGTTATATTAGAGAATTCGTTCAAGATTGGAGTATTAGCCTAAATTATATATCCTCTATAGATCAACTGGCTGATTTATTCCCAAATGCAATGTGCAGAAGTAGACATAATTATTTTTTGGCCAAACTCATGTTTCTTGAGAGACAACGTTACTTTGATGGAGGCTGTTGACTATAACCTTATTTATCAAAATCAAATTAGGAATTTCCCGATATGGATAACGGTCATTATATTGAAAGCAATACATAATTAGGATTCCAATAACTTGTATAAATACCTTGTAAATGCTACTACTTTATGATTAATTAAAGAGATCACAATTCTTTTGTCCCTAATTGTTTTGGATCTCTATCGTTATTGAACTTTGTAGTGATTTCTTACCTAAATACAGAAGTGGAAAATGATGCTTACTATTTGACAACATATGAACAACTCACCTTATTAAAAAGGGTATAAAGGGATTTGGTAAAATGTTGAAAGTGGTCTATTGATGATTAACTATACAACAATAACCTTGATTCCAAAGACTAAAAATCCAATTTATGTCGAGGAATATAGACCTATTGCTTCCTGAACAACCTTGTAAAATTTATATATAAATTAATAAAGACTAGATTCAAGAAAGTGGTTGAAAAATTTGTTGGAGAATCTCATGCATGCTTCATTTCTGGTAGGAGTATACTCGATAATGTCATAGTAGCACATGAATTTGTTTTTAAGGTTATTTGGAAGAAGGATTTTCCCCGAGATGCCTTATTAAGATTGATATCTAGGAATACTATGAATCACTCATGTGGAATTTATTTAAAATTTCATTGCTCGAGTTTGGATTCCCGATCAAATTAGTTAATTTCTAAATGGATTGTGTTCCCACTATAAACTATTTTTTATTTATGAATGGAAGTCTAACACAAAAATTACAAGAAACTAATGGTCAAAGGCAAGGTGACTTCGAGTCGCCGTACTTATTTTTATCAGTAGTAGGTTATACGTTAACAGATTCTTGAAACAACTATAATTGAACCCAAACATTAATTTCCATCCTAACTGCATCAAAGTCAATTATGTAAATATTTGTTTTTCTGATTATCTTATAATATACAATAGAGCTGATAAAACCTCTTTCCAACTACTACTACTACAAGCTTTCTATAAATTTTTGGAGGTTTTGGGGTCGAGGACAATCTATACAAATGCTTAATATATATCACTCAAGTATTCGAAGAATTCAAAAATCAACTATTATATGAAATGCACTTTAGAGTTGGAGAAATTTATTTGAAATAGCTTGACTTCCTGTAACATCCGTGAATAGCCCCTAGATGTAACCAGTGTTATCGTCCTCTTTGAGGAATAAGACTAGCCTCTTAGCATACATCATTACATTAAAAAGTCAAAGTTAGCGGAAATTTAAAAACTTTTCATTACATCTACTCGGAGGTTTACATAGACCTATACATACACAAAGTATATATATATATATCGAGTTTACATAGACCCTTCATATAGGAAGATTACTTAGTCTTGTAATTTTATTGCATGTAGATATTTATACATAAAAGATGATATAGTCATAATATTCGTCTCATCTCATAACTATCTAATGTAATAATTTGGGCATAACCCATATATCGAAGTAAGAATGCCTCACATGGGCTATACAACATTTTGAAGGTCTTTCCACATGCCTCCGTCAAATCAAACTTCTTACTCTTTTGGGTCAAAGTATTCAGGGAGATGCAATTGACGTAAAACCAATGACAAACCTCCGGTAATAACCCGCTCGACCCAAGAAACTCTTGATGTCGGTTGGATTCAATGGTCTAGGCCAATTCTTGACCGCCTCAGTTTTTGTTGGAATAATCTCAAATCCCTCAGTAGAGATGATATGACCAAAAAATACCACCGACCTCAACAAAAACTCACATTTGCTATACTTGGAAAATAATTGGTTTTCCTTAAGCACTTGTGACATCATTCTCAAATGATTCATATGATCACTCTCATTTTTTGAATATACCCATACATCGTCAATGAAGACAATGACAAATGAATCTAGGTAACTTCAAAACACTCTATTAATGAGACCCATAAACGTCGTCGAGGCATTTGTGAGACCAAAGGACATTACTAAGAACTCATAGTTACCATATCTAGTCTGAAATGTTATCTTTGGTATAACCTCACCTATCACCATAAGTTTGTGATACTACGATCTAAAGCCTATCTTATAAAAGTAGCTTGCCCCTTAGAGTGGATCAAACAATTCGTTAATTCTAGGGCGATGATACTTATTCTTTATAGTGACTTTATTGAGTTAGCGATAATCAATGAACATTTAAAGGAACCAATTTTTCTTCTTCACAACAAAAACCAGAGCACCCCATGAAGAAATAATAGGTCTTATAAAGCCCTTGTCTATTAAATACTTGATTTGAGCCTTCTGCTAGTTCAATTCGTACAGAGCCATCCGATACGGAGGAAGTGAAATGGGATTCGTATCCGGTAACAAGTGGATACCAAAATCAATTTCTCGTTCGAGAGGAATACCTGGAAAATCATTTGGAAAGACCTCTTATTTAACATTGGAGGAACTTGATTTGACACCCTTTTTTTGAACCTAGACATGTCATCTTAAGCCTACTTTTTAATGAAACACCATCATAGGATTTTGCCCTCTTGCGATCTGTACTCCTCCTTTTAGACCATATCTCTTCCACTTGTTGAGCGTGAACCATGAGACGACAAATAGTCATATTGTCATGTATCATTGCCGAATGACACTCTTCTTACAAGTCAATCAATAATCCCATCTTTAAATGGTTTATTTCATCTCTAAGGTCAGAAACCAAAGAAGGAGCATATTTTAACTATTTAACTAATTTAAAAGAGTATTCAAGAACACATGTACCTCCTTAGCGAAGGTTGATGAACTCCACCACCTTGTCTTACCTCTTCTCACTAGGAAAGAACCTATCAATAAATGTCTTCTTGAACACTTTCCAAGTCACCGTCCACCCCTTAACGACCTATTGTCCCATTGGACGCACCAAGTTTGGGCCACATCTTTGAGTTGGTAAGTGGATAACTCGACCTTTTCCCTAGTAGACAACCACATATGATAGAGAATCTTTTAGATTTCATCACTAAACTCATAGGGGTCTTATTCTACATTGGACACATAGAAAGTAGGAGGATTCATCCAAGTGAAGTCCCTTAGACGAGAGGCCATAGTAGCAACTTGTTCATTTTTCGTTGGTATAACCTCCGGAATAAATTGGGACATTATGGCTTGAGCCATTTGGAAAAGAGCATCCCTTATGTTCTCATTTGTCAAAGGAGTAGGATTCGGCCGGAGTTTGGTCATCATCACATTTTTCTTAAGAGAAGGAACATGATCACCACGGGGAGGAACTCAAGCATCGGAAATCTCTTCTTCAACTCTTCGTGTCACATTCCTTCAAGTATTCATTCCACTATTATGACAATAATTTGATTAAATGCTAAAGCAAATAGAGCTGATCACTCCAAAGGCATGATAATGGACTTCCAAGAAAGTGAGAGTTTCCTAAGCATCATGTAGGTTCCTATCCATAAGTGTGGCACGCTTCAGAATTATGAATACGAACTTACATAGATGTGGTTGAGAGAGACATTGACTAAAAGATTTAAATTCAACCGTATGCTCTGATACCAAGTTTGTCAAATTCGGAATGCCCCCTATATGTAACCGTCGTCGTCGTCCTCTTTGAAGACTAAAACTACACTCTTAGCTTACATCATTACATTCATAAGTCAAATTTAGCGGAAATTCAAATTTTCTTTTCATTTCATCTAGTTGGAGGTTTACATAGAACTTTACATACACATAGTATATATAAAACTTGGTAGGTTTACATTGAACTCTACATACACATAGTATATATATACCTTGCACATAAATATTTATATATAAAAGATAATATAGTCATAATAGTCATTTCATCTCATAATCATCTAATAATAGTGTAAGAACTTAGGCATAACCCATACATCAAATTAAGAATGCCTCACATCGACTATAAAATGTTTCATACTAAATGAAAAGGAAAGAACATAATAGTCTTTAATACTAGGACAATATCATAGTTCGATAGTGGCATCACCCTCGGAAAGTGAGGACCTAACATACTTAAATGAATAAGAGATCCAAATACTTCTCCAATTTCGTGTTCAAAGCACTTCAACTATAGAAACCTAAAATGTTGGGCAAAAGGAGAAATGGGGTTAGTACACGATTTTATAAAGTATGCACTTTTCATTTAAAACATTTACGCACATTCGACAAAACCATAACAACCAATATTACATGTTCATTAAGTCATAGGCATGTACATTACAAAACCAACAACATCAAGTCTAGTCAAGTCAACATGCATATCATATAGTTGGATACCTATTTAAGTAACTCTATCATCAAGTCATATTAGCAATAAGCATGTATACGAGAACATTTAAATATATTCAAAGAAAAAAAATTACCCATGAACCCCTATCAAGTCAATAAGTGAAATGAACAAGCAAAGCCCCATAACCTTACTCAATCAAGTAACCACACAAGAATCATGACTAACTTCTTACTTCTCATAAAATAACATTTAGGAGTACATATCCTCATACTTTAACAATGTAGACCAACACATATTCCTAAATGACAACAATCACATATAGCATCAACAATGTGCAAGTTCATCATATACATATCACGTATCAGTGTAAGCATATTCGTAAATAGTAAAAACCTCCTTAAGCTCCCTTCAAAGCAAACTAGTGCAAGGCATAGGCATAGTCCCACACCTATACCTAGGCTAAGTCAAACTCTCAAGTCACCTTAGCTTGTTTATACTTCATTACTTCATTTTATTTTAGGAAACTCTTGCCTTAACCGACATAGACCACAAGAGCTAAGTGTGGAATCTAGTGTTGTAAAACCTTACACTGAAGGAAGGTGATTTACTAGCCAAAGCAGAACCAATCATAATCATAGCTTTCTAGGTGGATCTACTAGCAAGTCTTCCTATGGGTAAAACATATTTAAAAAACTAAGAGATAGGTATAATCACTCAAAATAAAAATTGGCAATTGAGGCCTTCTCTTAAAGGAATGCAAATGGATGAGTATCCCTCATAGGCGAGTCAACACCACATGTAGAACTATAGGGTGAATCTTCCTCTATGGGAAATCAGCACCTCCCAATGTCAAGTTCATTTGGTGCTAAACTAAGTCCCTTTTCAAAAAAATTTTAATGTCCTTTATTAATCATCATAGCATATTGTAGGTCATAGGGTCGAACCCTTGTATAAACATCATAATCATCATCATACCTCAATAATAATTGCATGAGTATAATCCTTTCATTATAATTCGCATAAGTGAGGTTAGCACATTAACAATCTTTTATCATAATAAGGCACATTGGTAAATCTTTCACCATCCTTATAACATTTACATCTTAAGCTAACACCTCAAAAACCATAGTCAAGACATTTCAATTAAACATAATACCATCCTATCAATCCTAATACAAGGAATAATATAATACAACATCATGACTTAATAACAATTAACCATAATTTGAAGTAAAAGATAGGGATCATAAGACTTATCAAGTCTGATTCATAATTCATCATCAAAGTCTTACCATAACAATCAATTCAACCCAATTTAGGTATGCATCATCGTTAGTCAATAACCAACATAATAAAAAGTCTAGAAGAACCACTACATCACTATTCAATAGTAGATGAATGGTTAAGACAAGATACTTAGGCACATTAGCAACATACTTCACCACCTAGATCATCCTCTCAAGACCTAGCATAAAAGGCTAAAAACCTAATTCATCCATTATTAGAGTAAAAAAATCATATAGTAGTAATTCAACCAATAACCAAGTCAATTGATCAATATAACCTAATTCATATCAAGATCAATAACCTAGGGTTAAGGGTTAAGGGCCATCTTATACAAACTATACCAAACCATCAAGATGTATAATAATTAGGTAAGAATAATTATTCATATATTCACATTATCCAAAACAAAATATAAAATAATCTAGTCATAACATTAATTTAGAGATTCGGAAAGACCCACATGAAAGCTCAACTTTTGAAAATACTTTGAAGGAACCCTTTGAGGAAGGAGGTATCAAAGGTACACTAGATACCATAACTTAATGTTTGATTAAGAATTTATGGATTAAACTTTGATTAACTTCCCCGAAAAACCTCCCCTATCTTGGTCTTCAATGGTGTCTTCCTATAGAGAGTGAAAGAAAAGAGAAGGAAGAGAATTTATTTTGTGAGTTGTGAGTTTTTTGTGTTAGTCTTAATTAGGTTAGGGCTTTATATAGGTTGTTAATCAAGATAATTAAATTTCCATGACCCCTTATTAAAATACTAACCAATCCAACTAATTAAATAACAAGAGTAAAAACGTGCAACAATTTACAGTGTGATAGACGACACCACAATCGATGGATCGTGGGTCAATCGACGGACTTGCCCCCCTTCTGTGTTGCACATCCTTATTCTTGGTCAGAGACTGTGCGCACAAGACCCCAGAACTACATGTCTAACTGTTGGTCGACGAAATTCGTCGACGCCCCGTTGATCCACGCACGCCTAGTCGATGCCCTCTCATGGGTGCACATTTCTCTGGTAGTGTTTGACTCCATTTGTAAGGGTCCTCCTCAAGGTCCCTTGGTTGGTCCTGAGGAGTCGTACACTGGAATTTTTGGCCATGAATCAACTTAAACATATGTTTTACGCCCTTCTAACAATTTTCATCTATTTTTGACTCCTAAAATATAGTCAAATAAGCTAAGGCACGCTCGTATCTACTTTAACTAGTTTTCAGACGTCATGAACGTTGTTGGACATTTTGATTTCTGCACTTCCTAAATGACTTATATTCTTAAAAATAGACCTATAAACGGTGTCTATACCATATGAAACTTATGTTAGGCTCTAGAGCGCGTCTTGAATTTTTGAAGTTTTACTGTTCCATTGTCCTCAAGAAACATCAGTATATTGCAATGCATGCCACTAGTTGAGAGAAGACCACAACGATTCAATTTTGAACAAAAAAAATTCTGTTACGGTTGTCAAATTCATATGATGAAAAGTTAGATATTTGATATGTAGACGTATTAGGCTAAAATGTTCCTTCTACCGAAGAGAGTGGTCTAATTGGTGACTAGGATTTGTAATACTTTCTTATGGATAGGGATCACTAAAAGATCTTTGATGGATTAGTAAGCCATATGTAGGTAAAAATCTTTTGAAATCCTGGGTTTGTTAAACCACAACCTATGAAACAAGGAAGCTATATGTAAACTATTGTGGGTCGTGGATGTAAAGAAATAAAACTTATTGGTTCATCGGATTTACAACTTCTACATCAAGGACAGATCTCTGTATAAGGCACCAATTTCTAAACAAGAATGTTGGCTTGTTAGAATATCCTTGAGTCATAAAAATTGTTAACGAATATGAATATGGTTGATGATTTATAAAATTATTCACAACAAGGGTCGCTATGTATCAAGTAAATGTAAAAGTTGTTTCAACCACGATTCCTTAAAGTTCCATAAAAGTTCCTCAGACTTTCAAAAGGTATGTTTCCAAGACATCAACTTTTATTATGGCTCAACATCTATCAATGACTTTCAACAGTTCAAAGATTAAGAAAATGGAGTATAATTGTTTCACTAGTTATGTACTGTGTATCACATTCTCAACAAAATTACGCAGTCATTTTCTTTTCAAGTGGGGATGTTCTACAAGGGTATGGGTTTCACTCTCGACATGGATAAAAATTCATAGAGAAATAGGAAGCAGGGAAGATGAACTACAATAGATATGCGCATAGAAGTGGACAAGTCGCAAAATTATTGTGTTTGGTTATATTCAACAAATGTCTATGACATTTGGAGTTAAAGGTATTTAAGGCGATTCTCAAAAAAATGAACCTTCTTCCAAGAGATTGAATAAAATATTCCTTCCATTCCATATTAGAGGACATTTCCTACCAAAGTGGCAGCCAATTCTTGATCAATTAAATGCTTATCTGTGTCTAGAATAATTTATAAATATTTTAGTATAGGCAGATAGGTAACCTCTTTAGTAATAGTTCTGGAGTCCAAAACAAACTAATTGTGTACATTTGATATTTGGTTGAATAAAAGTTTACACAGTTTGGCATAAAAAAATGAAACACTTTCAAAATAATAGATTCATCATATCTAGTATTTTCCCTGGGTTCCATAATCCTTTCATGTGTAATAAATATAATTCACTTAAAATATGTATTGACTACCTTCAGTTGAACAACATCGCAATTAAGAATAAGTATATCATTCCATAATAGACAACATGTTGTACTAGCATCAAGGTGCCACTAGCTTCTTTATAATTGATCTTATATATAAGTATCATGAGTTTATGTCATTTCAAAGCCAGCTTTCAAAAATCTGTATGGTCTAATGTGACTTGATTGTGACACAAGACATTGTATATTGGGTCAACTTTTGGGAATTGTACTCTTTGTTAAAAATCTTTGTACTAGTGACTTCTAGGTCTTGGATATTAAATTTCTAATATTCCTTAAATAGATTGTTACTTTCTCAACAAGTTGTCACTCTTTCTGAAGGGTTTTGATTTTTCGATCTGTTGTGACTTTTTCAAAGAGTTGTGACTTCTTCGACGAGTTTCAACTTTCCCAATAAGTTGCAACTTTTTGAAAAGGTCATGAATTTTTAGATAAAACACAAAAAAAAGGTTGTTCATACCCTTTGTTGAGTATATATAGAGGGGTTTCCTCTCATTTTTCAACCACAATTTTTTTTATCTTGTACTCTACTTCTTGTTGCATTATAATATTTTTGTGTGACTTATTATCATTAAGTGAGTCCAAAATTTTGCGGAATATGAGATACCACTATTGTGATGAAGTAAGTCATTTTATCCAAAAGAGTCTATATTTCAAAACCTCCAGTACTTGAGTAAAAATTTATAATGATATAATAACAATTTTTTTCCTTTATATATAAAATTTTGTGTAATGTTCCAATATGTGAAATTAACATAATGTAGCCTAAATTCATTTTTTGTTAAAAATTTCTCTTGTGATGTAGATATATGTTTCTAAATGTCTTTTCTAAAATTTAAAGAAGTGTCACGTTTTTTTTCCTCGAGACAAAAGAATGAGTTTATTTATCAATGCTACTTATGTGATCTAGACTCTCTTTAAGTTTTGTTCAATATAGTTATTAGTAGATAAACATTGCCATTTTGGTTATTTTATTTACGATTTCTCATATTTCATTTTAAAATAAAGAAAGGTTCATATGACTACTTATAACGCAAATTTAAATTTCTATTACTTTAATTTTTATTATTTATTTCATAGTTAATTTTACAACATAAAAATTTTCATTAATGAATTTATATTTCTGTAGATATTTGTATTTAAATAAAATATGTCAAAAATGTATTATCAAGTTATCAATATCATCTAACTTCAAAATATATTATTTCAAAATTTTCAGAGTTTTTTTTTTCAAAACATCTAGATAAATGACAAGAAAAATACAAAATAAATTTATACATTATTGAATTTAAGTAATAAAATTCAGCATTGACAATCCTCATAGGTGATGCACCTACTTTGCATTCAAATTATTTCTTCTGGGCTTTAAAAGGTTGGGCCTTGGATGTTCATTTATCCCTTATTTTTATTCAACTTAGGCCTTATAAAGGTGGTGTAGTTTACCGAATAACATGGTCAAATGAGTCTTAGTAGGGGATGCACCTACTTGTTCCTTTGGGTGGTCGATCAATAAGGCAAAGTAGGTGATGCACCTACTTGTCACCTACTAGCTTAGTGAATTCAAGCAAGCACCTCAATATTATATTGCATTTATAGACCATAATAATTTTAATCTAACTCAAAATTTATAGACATTATGTAAATTTCAAATCTAGATTAAAATAACCTTATGATTTAAAGTTTAAATACTTCAATCGACATCAACTTAATCTTCTCACATCAAAATCTATGGGCAGTTCACTTTAAACATATTATATTGTCATTAGTCGCAAAGGAAACTGAGTTCATAACCATACTACAAGGAAATATATAACTGTCGTATAAATAGAACAGGTATACGTAGAATACACCCTATTACATCCTCCCCCTTATGATCATTCATCCTCGACTGATGGTTGAAGCTGATAGTCTGGTTCACCTTGGAATTTCGTTTTGAGATTTGTGAGGGTTCCCATTATAAATAGGACTGTCTAAAATCCACAGACTAACCTAAAGCATGTATAGACGAGTCTAGCATGAAGTCTCAATACATATGGTTCATAAAATAATAATATGACAAATTAAACGTCGTTATTGACAGTGTAATTCATAGAATATGTACAATTATAACTCATATAAATAAGGACTCTAATATACCTAAACACAAGACATGAAGATGAAATATCAAATAAAAATATTATAGTAGGATATATGATCATATAAGGGGACCACATTATCTCCGATCCTTTTGTTGATGTTTTGGATGAGTAGGGATATTTAGGATCTCAAAAAACTTCTATTCCAAGAATCTTATGTTACATAATAGGCGGAACCCATCCCTGGCCGCTTTAAGTAGATACCAATTTTTATTTACACTTCAATTAAGATTTATTCATTTGAGACACCTTATGTCATATCCCGCTATGTCATTTTCACACTTTTTGCTGACATTTCATAGAGAGTGTAATAAACTCATCTCGGACATGTGAAAACATTTGTTAAATCGTTTTTATTTTATTTTTTCACCTTCTTCCTCATTTTTCAGTGATCATCACCCAAAACATAAACTCCTTTTGTGGAGAAGTAAATTTGATATTGCTTCAGATAAAAAAAGGAATTTGAACACATTTGACTCATAATATAATGATATAATAAAAATTAAAAGAAGAAATGTGAAAACTCCTGCTACATTTTGACACATCATCAATGAGTGTATTACAAACACTGTATATATTTTATTGATAATTAAAAAAGTGTCAAAATTACACAATGGACCATGACACGGGGTTCCTAAAGTGAACAAACCCCACTTAAGGTGTTGTATAAGTGAAATTTGGTGCAAACTTTAAGAGGCTACCTATGGATTTCACCTACATTGTATTCCTCACACAATACTTCAATGGAGGTTACACATTTTTAACTTAGCTTACAGGCCTTGACAATCAAAAATAACCATAGTATATCCCAAAATATTTTTATATGGAATGGACAAAAAAAAATCATAAGCCTAACTAATCGGGGCACTACTTTCCCTTCTCTTTTATCTCCTGATGCTTTTCAGAGGCTAGTCTTATAAGAATGCATAGTTGTTTATATAAACTCTAAAGTGTTATGTTGCACCATATAATAAGGCATTATGCTATGTTATGTATATATGATTTTGATAAAGTTTACATATATACCTAACCTTTTCTGGTCAAAGGCATCACTACATCATGATACGAGGAAACATTTTTCCAAAATTTTAAAAACTTAAGTCAATAAGCACATTAGGGCATAGAAAAAGAATAAATAAGTCACATCGAGTATGACACACTAACAGAATTGCAAAAAGGTAGCACATACTACACTGACATTAAGTTATAGAAATATGTGGTGAAAACGCGATGCATGTGATGGATGAGTACTAAAGCTACGAAATACAATATGTAAGCAAGTAGATTATAAGACATGTGTCTACATAAAAGAAAATGAACTACAAAACACAAATCACATTGAGCAAGTGTGTTATATTGCATTGATAGGTGGACTAATATGCAATGAGTGCACATATGAAATATGAGCAAGTGAGCACATTACACATGGGAATAAAATCTATAAGGTATGTAATGCTCAAGCAAGTATCTA
Source organism: Solanum lycopersicum (assembly GCF_036512215.1). Lineage (NCBI taxonomy): Eukaryota > Viridiplantae > Streptophyta > Magnoliopsida > Solanales > Solanaceae > Solanum > Solanum lycopersicum. Next base: position 10,782,891 of record NC_090809.1, on the reverse strand, counting down.
TGAGGATTTAAAACATATAGAGGTGGTTGTATGATCAATTATCTTGCAGTACCAACACAATATGAAATACTGACATGCAGAAAGTAGCTAGTGCAATAAATAAGATGTAGCGAAAAGGTCTTATGAAAACATATAACATTAAGCAAGGTTACTCTAAAGTGTTAAACATTTACATGGAAGTATTCTATGAAACTAGGTAACCTGTAAAAACATAATACTTAAAGGTAAAACGTCATACAATTAAATTATAGAAAATGCATAATATATAAGTCTATAACAAACCATCTTTAGAAACTAGGAGATATTCTATAGAACTACGCTACCATAATAAGCGTAAACACACTCTATTAAGAGTTAAGTCATGGGTGGGATACTTTGGCTCATATTCCTTACTCACCTCAAAACACATACAATTGATTTCCCCATATTCTCTTTTCAATATCCTAAGAATCCTTATGTGTGTTCTTCTATTGAGACTTTGCTTCTATCAAGGTTATTATAAATACTATAGTGAAGAAATAATATAATCCTCAATAGTTCATCCTTTGGATTAGGAGGCCGAGGTCAACTTTGCCTTCATTATAATCTTTTGTCATATCAAACTCAATGTATAGTGTCTTTTGAAGGTCATAATAGAAAATAGTGAACCTTTAACGTACTATGAAACATGAAATCAAGTAACATTTAAATGTCAGGTACCTATAAGATTATATCATAATTAATAAAATCTTAGAGTTAGCACCTTTAATCTTAACTAGATAGGTTTAGCTAACATATTCTTTAAAGAACAGGTGAGGGTGGTCTCACTCTGTTCCGATGCAAGATAGCAAGTATAATAATAAATAACATATGATCAATTTTTTGATCTCCCTTAACATGACTATGATTGATGAATTACTACTAGAAAATATTAAATGAATCCCGTAACAGCTCTATACATGTGAATAATGCTCTACTTTTCTTTTATACTAACGATATAGATGAACTAGGTCCATGTATCTTCTATCTAAGACCCCTTTTTATTACCCTATTTTTCTTGTTGTTATCAAGACCAAATTTGAATCAATACTAAAATGACATCTCTATCTAACAAAGGTTCACAAAGTTGTTCCACGGTGCGCCATTTAATTTCTATTGGATTCAATAGTTGATACCTTTTTATTGTCTCATCACTTAGCAACCTCTCTTTCATAATCGCCTATCTCACTCCTCAATAGAATCCTCACATGCCCCTACTCCTATGTTTATGGAATTTGACAGATCCCATCTTTAATGAGAAGCTCTACGTACATATTCGTCCTTGTAATTCAAGCTTCATTGTCACATGCTTCCTATCTAACAAGTACCTTTTAATCAATACTAGTAGTTTCATGTACCAGATCCCGCCCAGGGTGCATACACCTCTTGTATCATGATCAGTCTAGCAATGGTTTAATCAGTCTCAATCATCACATTTGTGAAGCCTTTATGCACACAGATTTCAGTAGCTAATTGAATAGACATTATCTCTGAATACATATTAGTTTGAACAGGTATGTACAACCTAACTAATCACAATTTTAGGTGTAACCAACCCATTTTTTTAAAATTTTTTTAACATTACCCTTTAAAAACATACAAATCCTCCTATCCAAGACATAGGTCATAATTTTAACTACCAAATATATCATTTACAGAAATTGGCATACTTGTCTCTATGTTTTTAACCATGAAGAGAATACAAAATGTTATTAATGCTTATTCGCGGTTGTTGGCACATACCATATAAAAGCCAAATATTAACATATTTGGGATGGTATATAGTGAGAATTTTGTACTTGTCATCAAATTAGAGGTATGTCTAACAATTTTTCAATGATACATCAACCTATCATATTGTTCCACTAACTTGTTCCGACTAAAAAAATGTGGTTCAACAACATCAATTTTCAGAACATGTGTAATGCTTAAAATTCTATGTATATCACAGACAAAGAGCAATTCTCTTCTATAAAAACAGATCCTATAGATATGGAGGAAATATAGAACTCAAGAGTTGGATACATGCTCCTAGGAATATGTGCTTAAAAATGCTACAACTCATATATGTAACTAGGTAGACAATCAATTTTAATCATAAGGATTACCATATTAAATCTTTCGTAATTGAAAAAACATGATACTAATGGTAAAAATGCAACTTAAAATTTATATAACATAGTACCTTTAGCTACCTTTTGGTGTGGGAGGGTCTAATAAAAAGAGCTCAATGTAGTCTAAATTTTTATAACTTCAGACCCTTTTCTGTAGGTTGCATGTTGACATTTTAGGTACTATTAACGTTAAGCATTTTAAGCATAATATAACTAGCATGATCAGCTGCAAGTGAAAATTTATTTCTTAACTTCGCTCTATCGCACAATTTTTTTTAATAAAGGAATGTAACATTTTTAAATGTACAAGTAGACCCCTAATTATAAATGTGTCGCGCAACATATTCATAAGTAAGGCTGTAATAGACATGACTTTGTAGGCTCTTTAGGATGAACTGCTGTAATACAACTTTTGTCACCTCCAACCCTAGGTGAGACAGACAAGTACTATATGAATACATTCTTACGAGTGACTTATGATGAGGAGGTAAACTACTACTATGTAGATGTATTTACTAATGAAAAACATCATATACAACACATTTTACTAGCTGAACGGATACACGTGATAAATGAAACTATGAACACCAATGATTTCTCTACAATGTCTACAAAGCCTCTATTGGGATTCTTGATTGTACCACTATGAAATACACAAAATAAAGACTCGGCAAAGCCTAGAATAAACCCGAAGCTCACCAATAACCATCACGTATAAGGTGGTTCTTTTGGGGAGATATACTAGTTAAATACATGTACCGGGAGCATGAAATGCAACTTCAACCATATGTAAAATGAGAGCTAAGTTAAACCAAATGCCAATATATAAGAGCTAGAGACCACCTTTCCTTGTACTTGTAGAATCGTGCGTGTTACATTTTTTTCTTTACTTTTTTGTACTTTATAACCGTATAAGACTTATAATACAAATGACTAGCTGATCAGCAGCAAAAGAGGATGACCCATGCTAGGAATTCTTGATGTCCTCATATTTCCTCAAATTGGGATCTTCCCATGCTAGGCTTTCTCCCCTGAGCAACAACTTATAATTATACAGATTGTTTCACTTAATTTTTTATATTTGAGATTGTTTTTTTGATGTTCATAACTGTTTAGAGAATGTTCTTTTGATGTTCATAACTAGTTTGTGATTGTTCTTTTGATCTTCATAACTAGTTTGTGATTGATGTTTTTAATCATAATCCTTGTTTAGATTTGGAACTATGTACTAGTGGTAAAATACATATGGACTTACGACAATAACAATGACATGGGAACCAAATGTGCCATGAACATGTAATACTTAGTAGCTTATATGACTCAGTATGCATTTTGACATCTCATATTGAAACACATATCAAGTGAAGACATTTACCGTTTATCCAAGAGTTTTGAACTCTATATGGTAACAAAATACTCACAAACTAATATGAAATATAAGCTAAACATTCAAGTTGAACCAATGAAGAACGTGGACATAATCTACTTAAGGACGGATACATATTCCTAGTACAGATAATTGTACAATAGAGCAAGTAGTAATCATGTGAGATAGTCTAACACAATGGGAGTAAAAACCAAGAAAAGAAATATATAAACATGAGACAGGATGACATATCTATAAGCAATTAAAGCAAGTTGGCATTATATTGGTAGATTGTTTGACGTGTAATATAGGATCATTTTCATTTATATAAGGGAAATCCGTGTATGGGGTACTTTGACGATGAAAAAATACGACACACATCCTTGGTAAAGTAAGCATGTACATGTTGTAACAAACTCATATTAGAGTACTCACTTCTATGCTCTACCGAGTAGGAACTGCAAGTATAGATCAATCACTACAAAGGACACTTAGTAAGCTTACTTTTTGTATGCAAGTGTTGGGTTAATTCCAAAGAAAAAGGATATTGAATAGTCTTACATCCCTCAATTTCAAATTCGTATAGCTTTCAAAGTGTCAACCTGTCATTTAACGTCATTTTCTTCATCTACAACTACCAATCATTAAGGATAATAATATCAACTTACCAACCAACTCGGGATATTTTATCTCATCAAAACAGTAGCCTTTTCTTAAACTTTCTAATTGATTGTTTCCTTGAACAAATTGTAACCACCCTAAAAATAAATAGGATCAAGACTTATAGTCTCAAGAATGCTTGTGATTAAACCAAGGTTCACGCGGATTGATATGCGTAGAACAAGACCTTAAAACCTTTACTACGATCAAGTCAACTAACTTGGGGAGTTAGTTGGGCTTGCAAAAGGTTGGAACCAACCAAGTAAGGCTCTCAAAAATGAAGATTTAATCGAAAGAATCTTTACCGACTTACAAGAAGAAATTTAATGTTTTGAGGGTCCAGGGGTAAAATGGTCATTTCCAGGCAAAGGGTAATATTGTAATTACCCTAAGGATTTAATAAATTAATTAATTAATTTAATTAAAAGATCTTTTCAAATTTGGGGCGACTCAGAGTGACCCATTTCGCAAATGGGTTCCAACTCGTGTTCGAGCCCCACTAGGAGCAAGGAAGTGATGATTTAATTATCAATTAAAATCTATTCATTAAGGGTAAAATGGTCCTTTCACGTATTAATTAAAATAAATCAGATTTTTAATAAGTTAATTAAATCCTATTTTGACTAAGTCTTGAATTTAGTCTCCTCATCCTAATGACTCTCTCTCCCTCACATTTCTCAACTCTCTCTCACTTTCTCAATCTCTCTCTAACGTTATTCTGCCAAACATAACAAAAGCTAGAAAATACAAAGTTCTTCACACTTGAAGAACTCAAAAGAGTTTTTAAGTAACATTCAAAGTAATCAAAACGTCAAGGCTAAGAGAGGTTTGTCGAGTGGGGTGTATGTTGAAGTGTATTGGGCATGGTATGGTGGAGTTTTCGGGCAGCAGCTTTACACTTGAACAACATCAAAAGGTATGGGTTTCTCTCCTGGAATTCATTCTCCAAGAGTATCCTTCGAACGTTTCTCAATCTCTTGAAAACAAAGGTTGTTCCTATTTGTATGTCCTTGTCATTAGCTCCCAAACGAATTTGTAGGATGGGTATGTTCTACTGCTACACTTAGGCATAATTGACGTAATTATATTATGTGTGAACATGTTTTATGTGAGGGAAATTACGAAAACGATATTCGAAGTGTAACAAAAAATTGGTGTTATGTGTGCATCGTGGGCAGTGGCTTTAGCCACTGTTTTGGGTCGAATATTCATGTGTTTTTTGTGTATTTTATGTGTGTTATGTGTTTGCAATGTGGTGTTCATTATAATGAAGAATGTTGGGTTGAATAACACTCTTTTAGCTAAGTAAACTCATGAAAGAGGTGACTAAAAATGAGTGAAGAATGATAAGAAAAAAAATTTCCAGATTGCATACTTCTCCATAAGGTTAAATTCTGGGTTTTGAAAAAGGGAAATAAATAAGTAAGGTAAATGTGAATTGAACCCAAGACCCCAAAAGTTGAGCAGGCTGAAAAATAAGAGAAAAACGTGAAGGAGCTAAGGGGAATTGAACCCCCTAGCTACTAGTTTTGTGAGGCAAAGAAAAAGGATAATAGGGGCTGGGGTGGATTTGATCCTAGCTCTTGTTTTCGCGAAAAAATAAGGGAAATGCAGCTGGGGGGGAATTGAATTCGCGACCTATGGGGAGAAGAAGGAAAAAAATTAAATAAACAAGTAAATGGGAGGCGTGGGATTCGAACCCAAGACCTCCAAGTACACGCGAAGGGAGAGAAAATAATGAAAAAATAAAATTCAAGGTTTGGGGATAGAACCCACGACCTCAGCGCTGAAGGGAGAGTCGAAATAACAAGGAAACAAAGTGAGGCTGTTGGGATTCGATCCCACAACCTCACTGCCACTTTCCAATTAATATAAAATAAAGATAGAGGGGATGTGGGGGCTCGAACCCACCACCTCACAGCCTCCTAAGCAAAATATTAAAAAAAACTAAAGGGGGGGATTTGGGGGTTCGAACCCACAATTTCTCTATTGTACCAAAATTTAACTCTTAAAATCAAAGGGGTTGTGGGGGCTCGAACCCCAACCATTCGATTATCTAATAGTGAAATTAAAATAGAAAATTAATCCTTCACTGTAAATGTTGAGATTTAATTTAGAGTCTAATGTTATGAATATTAGAAATAAAATTAATGAAAAATATAAATGATATCCAAGTGATCCAAGATTTGGTTTCCCTTGCCCAAATCTCCCCATTGATGAATAAGTCATACGTGACTAAAATATCCAAGAATGATTCCATTTACTTGGATGAAAAATTAAAATCATGGCATATATATACAAGACGCATAAGTCTTGTACTACATAGTCTTAGAAAAGTAATAATCACTTAGCAAACTATGAACGAAGCACCATTGCTTGTATGTATAGACACATAAGTCTAACATACATTCAAAAATAAATAGACCTAAGATTTATGGAATGAAACGATGAACCCTATGCGGGTTAATTATGATTGTAAGATATACTAAGTGGCAAAGTGCATTGGCATAAGATAACATAAACTATGAAATGATGAAATAAGCAGTCACGTAATAAAAGGTGAGTAACTATGAAAAGAAAAGGTGCTAATACTGAAGAATGTGGTGACAGCATGACAAGAGGATAAGGAATATGATTAGAGAAATCTCAAGTGAGCCTAAATAAATGTTACCAATACATACTCACCAAAGAGAGTGTAAAATAATGAAGAGACCAGTCTCTATAAATACTCTAATGAAGGTATTGATCTTGACACACGTAATACTAATGATGAGATGAGATATCATCTAATGAGCTATACTGTCCTCATATTAGGAGTCAACTTCCAAGACGTATGAGTTGAACACAATAGAACTTTCTACTAAGCACCGATAGGCTAGCTATGAGAGGTGATGCCTTCTTTTAGGAAGGGCAAAGGTTTTCGTAACTCTCATGAGATGAGATTGTCCGGATTGCCGGGTATGGGTCTCCAGACATCTCCTAGTCTTTGAACCTATACTTCAAATATAGGGATCTAACGGGGTTAAATTTCCCATGTAAACTAGCATTTTTATTGGGTCACTTTGGCTTGTGATTCCACCTCTTTTCGATGTGGGGGAGGCACTGGATTTCATGATGCTCACATGATCTATGTCGGTTAAAGTTAAAGTTCCCATTGAATGAATTAGGCTAACCTTAAATGAAGCCCATAATGAAATGAATGATACCAAAGTTGTTAGCATAGGATATTCAAGAGGTGAGCTAGACTCTGGTAATGACATTAGGTTATTCTTTATCATTGCACAACAAACACAATGAATGTCTTAAACAACATCCTAGGTATAGCTGGTTTTCACACTTGACTATGAATAAAATGAAATGAAGTATGTATGAATGAATGAAGAAGACTCTGTGTTTGCTAATGAAGACTCCCTAGTTGATGTCCCATTTGTTGGGCACTCATTTTTGAAAGTCTTAATGTCAAGTCCATCATTCCCAAAGATCATGGCATTTGAATGAATGATATGAAAAAAGCAATGTGTTATATTTTATGTGCTATGATATGTGTTATATGAAGATGTTATATGTTGTGTGCAATAAGATATTTATAATGATGCATGTTAATATCATAGAATGACCTTCCTAACCCAATTTGGAAATTTCACTAACTTTCCTAATCTCAATTTGGCAAGCCTACTACCTTGACTTCCAAAAATCATGCCGTTAGGAAAGAGTTGTTCTCTCTCATGCATGTCCTTGGTATGTGCTTGCATATACGCATACTTACTACAAGTGTGTACTAACCCTATAAATCTATACTATTTTAGGTGCAGACACAGGTGGTTGATGGAGTTGCAGGATCTTTGTTGCAGCTATCCGAACGTCAACATTCATCCGAAGTTTGGTAGGTACTCATGCTTTCGATGATGTTACTGTTTTAAATTCTAGCATAGTTTTAGAGTTGAGCTAGTGGAGCATGTTCCACTAGCGTTTCTTTCCTATATTGATTCAGACTTTGTATTGGGCCATTTTGGAAATTATACAATTCAGACTTAATGAACCATTTATTTCAGTTGTTTATTTCTTTAATATTATATGATTGATGATGAATGATTATAAAATGTTAAGAATGTTTAGCAAGACTGTTTAAATAACAAAAATATTCAAATTTTCCACTAAAATTAACCTATGTAAAGAAGGTATGACGTAACTAGGCTTGTTTGTGACCTCTGAGAGGTCAACGACGTCGATCTCGTCTGGGGTCTAGATTCAAGACGTGACACAAATTATGTCTGTTATAGTAATTTAGGAACAAACTTTCCATGAAATGTGCATTTACTTTACAAAAACATTAATTAAATGGTTCATCACCATAGCTTATAAATCTGACCTTTAAACTTTCCGCAATCATTCTTTAAGTACCTTTATGACCTCACATAAAATATTAATACAATAACAGTCTTCAACACTAAAAAAATATTCAACATACATGAATTTGTGGTTTTAAATTACAATACCTTCAAATGTAATAAAAAAGTAAGTCACGAATTCTTAAGTAAACAAATAATTAAATGTTTTGGCAACGATGTTACCTTTCCTATCTATATATGTTATTCTCCTTCAATAACTATTTTGTAATCTTCTCTTATTCTTTGGAAGAGAGTGACAAAACATTGGCTTCCAAAACATATAGCTACCTCTAGTTCACTCCCTTTGAAGAATTGTCTAATATACTTTAAACAATAGAGAAGAGAAGGTGATCTAGTTGCTGCATTGGACGAAACTAGGTGAAAATAGTTAGAACCCTTAGTGGGAAAATTAGGTGGTTGCTTCATCTTAAGAGAAAGAGAGAAATATATGAATTTGGGAGCTTAAAATTTTGATAAGAGAAAAATGAGATATTTATGTAATATTTTTTACCTTAATAGGTGTATCTTTTGCCACCTTTGTTATACTTCATCTGCAACTAACACATTTAATTAGGTGATGCACCTACTTTTCCATTCAAAGTATTTCTTGTGGACTTGAAAAGATTGGGACTTGGATGTCTTGTTTTCCATTATATTTTTATTCAACTTGGGTCAAATATAGGAAGTGTACTTGGCCCAATAACATGGTCAAATGAGTCTTAGTAGGTGATGAACCTCCTTGGTCCTTTAGCATGTCAATAAGTCAATGTAGGTGATGCACCTACTTGTCACCTTCTAGCTTAGTGAAGTCAAGAAAGCACCTCAATATTTTATTGCATTTATAGGCAAGAATACCCTTTGACTTAACTGAAAACTTATATACACTATGTCAATTTTAACTATAGACTAAACTGCCACCTTATGATTTCAAGTTTAAATACTTCCATTGACGTCAACTTAATTGTGTCCCATAAAAATATATGGGCTATTCACTTTAAACCTGTTCTATTGACACTGGTCACATAGGAAACCGAGTTCATAATTATACCGCAAGAAAATTTATAAGTGTCTCAGAAATAGAACAACTACACTTAACGGGTTGTTACCCTTAAAATCTTTATTTATCATTCCATAGTATTGTTATCTTCACTACTAGTGGATTATTATAATTTGGGCATCATGATTTGATAACTCGGATAATGACAAATCATTTCTTTAAAATAATAAAATTTACCTTTTTATTTTCAATTATAAGCAAATACATTATTTTTATTAGTATTAGTACAATAATGGAATATTGATTTACCTTCAAACTAATTTACGAAAATATTTCACTTATCTTCAAGTAATAGGTTGTTGAATATCATATATTCATAAAAACAAAATTAGGTGGGATTTAGTTTTTGATATTTTTGAAAGTAGTTTAAAATTTATACTAAATATATTTTCTTCCAAAATTGGATAAAATAGTAATGGAATTCTATAAGAAACCTATTTTCTATAAACTTATTACCATGTATTATGGATACTACTTATTCAAACTTCAACAACACTAATTCTTTTCCTTATATGAAAAGATCGACTCAAAATATTTGGCTCGTATTAGAACAGATCAAAAAACAACATCAAGTTCAAGATAATATACTCTCATTCAAATTTATTCCAAAACAATTAGTGTTTGTATTAAGAAATTCTATAATTCAAACTACCCAAACATTATAGAATTCAAAATTTTTATTTATATATGCAAGGGTCAATCTTAGGCAAAGACAACTACAAATACAAGAACAACAACAAAGACATTATTTAACAAACACATATATCCTAATATACCTCTTCTTTAGCCATGCCTAGAAAAAAAGTAATATTATCTTTTATTGAAAATGAAACGGAAAGAAAAGTCTTATACAAGAAAAGACTCATAGGGTTGTTTAAAAAGGTATAAGAACATAGTACTCTTTGTGAGATTGAAATGGCTCTCATTGTATATAGTCTTTATAGTGATGAACCTAAGGTGTTTCCCAATCTTCTTGCAGCAATCAATACTTTTCAAAAGTTTAAAGAATTTGAAGCATTGGAGAGATCAAAAAATATGGTCACAAAGGAAGAATTCGCCAAAAAATGAATCAAGAAATTTAAATTTTTTTTACTAAAGATAAGAAAGGAAAATACGATCAAGGAAATTACAAATGACATCCATGAAGTGTTGAATGGAAAAATTATTTTCATTGACAAGAATCTTTTTTCTCAACGATCTAAGTTACGTTATTAAGAAGAACCTTCTATTATTCGTAAAATAATGAAAAAGAATGATGGTGACGAGGGGTCTATGTCAAATGTCTCTCAATCAACTCCTTCATCAACAATGACATCTATGATGTCTTCCCCAACTATAGATCCTCCATTTACTGCTATGAAACCACAAATGGATCCTTTAGATGAGATCCCCTCAATGGGTGCATCAATTCAAATGAATAACAACCAGAACTGTACTGACATTCCACAAAGTCCATCATTTATTGATTTACTCAACTTGAATGATGATTATTTTGTCACTTTGCTGGATGACCTTTCACTAAACAATGCTAATGATCAAGATTCAAACCCATCCAATAACAAGTAAAGCCTTTGGACTAGTGTATCTCTTCTTTTTAGTATTGTTTTATGTGTTCATGTTGTCCCCTAAAAATTTTATGTCTTTTAGGATTTGTATGTTTAAGTGTGTCATAGGATTCTCTAAATCAGTTTTATTTTGTAATTATAATAAGATTAGTATGTATGTCGTGTTCGATGAATTATTTTTCAAATTTTTTTATTTTAGTCAATTATTAAATTTCTGAAAATTTACATATTTACTAGATTGTGATTTATTTAATTATTAATTTTTTTTTCTTGTTACAAAAAATGTTTTTTGTTTGCATGATTTTCCAAGAAAACCTTTTCCACTTTAAAATTTAAATAAATTGATTTATGTGATGAATAAATTTTCACTCTCAGCTTTTTAAGATAAATATACCATACATCTAAAATTGAGTATGAATTTTAAAATTAAAGAAAATTATGAAGAAGTCCTACAAAATAAATATTTAGAAATAATAAGGTGAAGTAAAAGATACATTATTATTATTTTATTTAGCAAGTTAAAAATTTCCATATCTTTTGGGTTAATTTGATTATTTATAATTAATTTGTGTATTCCAACAATTTTAAATAGTATCACCACATATGCTCATTGGTTAAATTTTTCTAATTATGTTGTTCTACCTTTGTTATGTCAAGAAGTTTTTTCCACACGTAACTCGATTGGAAATTATTAACGTATTCAGAAATAAATATTCTTGTTTACTAAACATTTGAAACATATAAATATTCAAAAAGGACTAAGGGTCTTGTAACATGTTGGTGCATATCAAATACTAGTTTTTGAGGATGTTCGTTTCACATTTTACCCTAATAATTCACAAAATTTATGCATGCATATTTGTGAAGACCTAGGGGTACACCCTAGATGTAACATGACGCATAGAACCACAAAGAATTCCATACAAGACATTTATCTCTCATTACATGAGAAATATAACAATAAGAGTGAAACAAGATTTCAAAGTCCAAACATTTTATTAATGAAAAATAAAATTCTAGAGATCTTGTCACATCGTAACCATCTAATCTAATACAATGAAATTGAGCCTAGCCCATACGTCATGTCCCCCCAAAAAAATACATGAAACAAACTTGATACAATGATACTTTGTCCTCGGAGGATTAGAACTCAGAAAAGCTTAGAAATCAAAAAAATCAAACAATTAGCTATGAAACTTATTACATTGACTTATAAATAGAAAAGATCAATTAACTCATAACTTATATTACACTACCACATGACCATGTGAGGTTGCAAAAATCATAGTCCCTACCACGATCTGGGGTTCTCTCTTTGGTTCTTGGACGAGTGGCTACGGTTTACACCCTTTATCGCCTTAGGACTAGACTAGAATCATGACCCTTTCCATGGTTGTTGTAGCCTTCACGAGCCGTCTTTAGGAAGGGTCCTTGTTTGGTGCAGAGTATCCTAGATACTGCCTAGCCCTCCACGAACCTCTCCATGAATCATGGTCCTCACCACAAATCTTTATGGTGGTCATGTGAGGTGAGGTAGTGCTTGGTGATGTCTTCCCAATCTTCCTCCCTTTTTTTGATGTTGCCCTCTCAATTAGCCCTAGTGTAGCCTTCTAGTTTCTGAGGTGTTTCATCATCTCCCTCTTAGGAAAACGTGTCCTCTGGTAAGATTCTAGACATTTCTAACGGAAAAACCTCAAGACTAGCAACCTTTCATGCAGGCAACATATAAAAATTTCCACAACTGAGGAGGAACCATTAACTCCAAGCTAAACATACTCAATGTACTATAATGAAAGTAGGTGAAACAACTAACAAACCTAAATGTAAAAAATTTAAAAATGTCTCATCTTTAGCAAACCAAAATGTAAGAAATTTTAAAATTCCTCATCTTCAAGTAGGAGCTTCCTTCTCCAAGATAAAAGTATGCTAAACACAATTATATCATCTCCTGGAGTCTATAGGGAACTCACACTCAAAATCATAGCTAAAGCATGTTCATCATATGATCTCCTTGAGTCTATAGGGAATTCACACTCAATGCACAACATGATGAGGATAATCAATCATGTAAACTCATTTTCTACAAAACACAAATTTTTCATGTACATGCATAACATAAGGAAATCATGGAAACACATAAAACACATGACTCTAAAACATAGGAGAAGTCAAGAGGAACTCATTACCTCAAGCTAGATTCAAAGTAGAAGAAAAAAGTATGCATATTGGGAAATCATATCGGCCTTTACCTTAAAGTACCACCCTGCACGATATGATTTCCTCATAGCGCTTTTGCACACACAACTTCTTCTTTCTCAACTCCTAAACTTTTCTCTCAAAAATCTCAACCAGGACTTCCTCAAGTGAATGGATTTAAATCATGTTCAACTCAAATCTTAGAGATGAATGTCGTAGTATTTGCTTTGATGATATGACGTATTTATTTGTATAGTGTTCATGTAGCTGTATTCATTGATCATAAGTCTTCGGTATGTATTTTCTCTGTAAGATCTCAATCTCCGACAAATGAGGTGGTTATAATTACTCAACGATTATGACATGAGTATTCTATGCTACCCAGGTAATGCTAATATTGTATCTGATGCCTTGAGAAGGTTGTCTATGGCTAGTACTGCCTACTTTGAGATAGATAATAAAGAACTAGCAAAGGTTGGGCAGAAAGTTGAACGCTTGGGAGTTCATTTATTGGATTCCACATATAGAAGAGGAGTGGTGATTAATGGGACTAGATCTTCATTAGTGTCAATAGTAAAAGAGAAGTAGGATCAAGAACCATTTTTTTGGAATTAAAGACAAATGTTCATAAAAAATGACTTTTTAACAAGGGAGAGATGGCGTATTAAGGTAACTAGTTAGATTATGTGTAGCAAGAGTGTTGAACTAAAAGAATGCATCATAAAGGAAGTTCATAGCTCTAGATATTTCATTCATCCGGGTTCCACAAAGATGTATCACGATTTAATAGAAGTATTGACTGAGTAGTATGAAGGGCATTTTATAATTTTTGTCTAAGTGTTCGAATTTTCTACAAGTTAAAGTAGAGGACCAATGGCCTGGTAGTATGGCCTAGAATATAGAACTTATAGATTGAAAGCGAGAGATCATTAATCCCTATTTTATCCTAGCTTTACCAAGATCTCGCAGGCAACATGAATCAGTTTTGGAGATTCTTGATAGAATGACAAAATTAACCCACTTTTTTTCGGTAAAGACTACCCATTAACCAGAGGACTATGCCAAGTTGTATCTTCAAAAAGTGGTTAGACTTCATGCTGTTTTTGTCACCATTATTCAGACAGAGATGAGCAATTTACTACACAATTTTGTATGTTATTCAAAAAAGACTCGGGTTCAAAGGTTTACTTATGTACTGCCTTTCATTCTTCGATAAATTGTCAATTAGAGAGCACAATTCATACCTTAGAGGATATGTCGATGGCTTATGTGATTTATTTCAAAATTAATTGTGATGATCACCTACCTCTTATTGAATTTGCTTACAACAATAGTTAGGACTATACAAATGGCTTATTATGAAGCTCTTTATGGGAGAAGATACAAATCTCATATTATATGGTTTGAATTTTGTCAAGCACGGATGATAGGACCTCATTTAGATAATAAAACTATGGAGATGATGAAAGTGATTCAAGAGAGGTTGAAAATGACAAAGAGTTCAATCCTACACCTATGTAAGAAGAATGGATTTAGACTTTGAAGCAGATGATTGGGTATAATTTGAAAGTTTCACCCATTAAAGGTGCTATGGTATTTTGTAAGAAGGAGAAGCTTGGTCCTCGATATATCGACCCTTACAACACTAGGTAATGTATCTTATGAGTTGGACCTACCAATAGAGTTATCCATAATTCATGCAGCAGTTCACAACTCCATGTTGAACAAGTTAATGGGCGATCCTTCATTAATCATAAAAATTGAAGATATTGGGATCAATGATAACTTACCTAATGAGGGGATTCTTGTCCAGATTCTAGATCGCCATGTTTGCAGGTCGAGGACTAAGATAGTAGAATCACTCAAATTTCTTGTTATGATTATAATATGGATTTGGAAAAAGTTAATGCAATTATCAACCAAGCAGTAGGTGACATCTGAATGTATACAACGGGATGTACTAAACAAAATTTTTGACATATAACATATCAAAATCTCACAACATAATTTTGTGATCTCTTCAACTCACAAATATCAAAAAATATAATAAAGATGATCTTACTTTCCCTAGCAATCAAGAAAAAAAAGACATGTTACTGAATATACTTTTAAAAAAGGATAGTCTTTCAGGTTGTTTTTAAATTTAAGGTTCATAGAATTAGTTGAATGAAGCTAAACTAAAGAGTTGTTACTTATTTATCAAAAAAAAACTAAAAACTTTATCAAAAGGGAATGAGTTATCACTACAAAAAAATATCTTTAACGATAATTAATAGCTTAATTATTGATAATATCTATTCTAAGAGGAAATTGGTACTCTGTGTAAATGTCCATGAAGTCTATAGCAACATTGAATCAAATCACAGTTTATTAATGTCGGCAAAGTCTATAGTACTCTCCGTGGACGTGCATACTTATTACCGAAAACTAATATTTTGTATCGTGTATTTTGAAATTTGTTAGTTTCAAAAACAACTTGATCTCTTCTATGACTTAAAAGAAGAGAACAAGAAATATGAAAAATTAGTTAACTTGCAATAAAAGATATGAACTAATTGTTTCTATATAAATATTCCAGGAATAGTGAAATGACATACATAATGTTTGTACCCAAGAAAAAACAGTGAGAATAATATACTAATTGTGGCAAGAAAGAGCGAAATCATTTTGCTTCTTTTAACAAACTTCATCATTTGTTCGGCATTAGTTATCAAATATTTGTTGTTAGGTGCTATTAAATATAGCACAACCCTATAAATTTTCAATCATCCTCACTTGTCTTTTAAACATAATTAAAAAATGTCACCAAAATTGCAAAAGGAATATGAAATAGATACATCAATCACTATGTATATAGTAAAAAAAAATTATGCTTAATGAAATAGCAGGAAGAAAACTTTGAGAAATAAAACACACTTTATTAGAATTTTAATTAAAGTATATGAATTCAACAAATAAAAACATACAAAAATTAATGGAAGAAATAAACTATTTGCTTACTAAAGAATTAAATGTAAAAAATTCAACCATCAACCATTTCAGCAGCTTATTGAATTGTTAAATCAATTTTCTTTGTTTATATGAAGAAACCTTTAGAAAGGGACAAAAGAGAGGATTAATTTTCAGTCATCCTTGCTGAAACATAACAGAGTAAAAAAAAGTCACCAAATAAGGGGAAAATTGCAAAAATTCCATCAATCACTTGACTATAGTTAAGATTATGATCCATGAACACTTTCAAGAATGAGAAACTTTGGTCTGTCCTTACACTTGATTGTCACAATAGAGTAGTCTTTATCTTACAAATTAAGGAAACTCACATTAGGCCTCTTTTTTTCATTCTATCAGTCACCAGAAGCACGTTAATAATCTTGGTATGCAAACATTAGTTGGTGATTCTCTTCTTTTGGTATATGAGAGACCCTTGGAATTGCTTAATTTATCGCTACATCTAAGTACAATTTACAATAGTTGCTTCATCAGAGACAACTCTTTCTAATATTTAACTTACCTCTCGTTTCCTCACCTAGACGTTGTTAGGCGTAAGGAGTCCACACATTAACATTAACCTCATTGAATTGAGATTCGTGAGGTCATTGCTCACCTTAGACAATAGCCCCAGTTTACCATTCGGGCAATTGACTCAGACACGATCATTAGTTGTTTTAGAGATTTTTGTGGTATGATATAAAAAGGAGAAAGACTATTCTAAATAAGATAACCAGACGCATCAGACACCTCAAATGTATACTCAGATAATTTAATTTTATACGTCATCCAGCAGAAGCACACAAAATGTTTCTAGTGATCTCGAGAACATGTTGAGTTTTACCTTCAGCTAGTCCACACTTGTTCTTTCTTTAAGTTGACATAATTACACCCCTGCTTTACGTTTAACTATTATAGCTGCTTTGAGCCGCAATTATAGAAATGTGCAGGATAAATTATATCATATTTGTTAACATTTCTAAATATGCAAAATGTAATTCCAGGGAACCGAAGATCATGACAAGTGTGCATTTTTTCATATAGTTTTTTTTATTTTTTATTTGAAACTTTCTAGATCATAGTTTACTCTACTGTTTCAGTAAAATGAAACTATAGAAACTTCGTACTGAAGAAACTAACAACTGTTAATTTTAGCTGAAGCCTAATAAAATAGAATAACATGTGTTCTGGAGTAAAAACAAATATATATATATATATATATCTATATATGCTCACTTGTTTTAGTTCTCACATGCAAATGAAATTATTTAACAAATCAAAAAGGGGTATTGGTATGAGAAATTTGACATCACTAATATCAGAGTGGACTATGGCTTTCTCGAGTTCTCATCACATCCCCATTTACTAAACACAAAAAATATGTGTGTGAAAGTGAGAGAGAAACAATAGCTGATATCTCATGAAAATGATATTATAATTCACACATAAAAGGAAAATAGAAAATCACTTATAAACCGACAAACCTCTCTAATCATAACAACACTAAATAGAGTCCTCGTAGCCTCTCATATTCTCGACAATAATACAAAAAGATGAAATATTGAATTCGAATATAATCAACTGATATTTAGAGATTAAAGCTAAAGTTGTTTCAAGTTATCTAACAGAAAAAACATAAAAAATTTAGCTATTTATCAGGAACGTTGAGGAAACATTAAACTTTGAATAACCACATACCATCTTTGCCAGTTCATTCAATTTATCCTATTGATGGTTCTCACTACCGAGTGACTGTTTCTTGAACTCTTCAAAAATGTCAAGGGGTATGTACTTAATTCTTCAAAAGTAATGTATTTTTAAAGAATTCGACACAGATGTGTTAACGTAACTGAAGAGTCCGCACAAATAAGCCAAGTGAGACTAAATCATTATCAGAGAATTGAAACTTATTTTTCTTTTTGATAACTAAAATTTTTAAATGAGGAAGATATATTTTTCTATTGGACAACATAAGCATATTGAAGACAATGAGGAAACAGGAAAATGTAAATCACATTATATTTCAACCAATATTAATTCAAAAGTCAGGGGACAGAACCAAATCTTAACTGTAGGTAGTTAAGAAGACTCACTTTTTGTTGTTTTTGATGGTATGAATGGTTCGAGTTTCTGACATGCGATAAGATTGGAACACAACAACTTTTACTTTCATTTTTTCCATCAGTCACAGCTTGTCGACTTCCTCTAGCGAATCTTGTCTATCCCTCACCAGCATCAACATGTTTTGACATTGCACCATTTGATTTCTTGAATCTTAACCATCCTATAAAATTCTTTTCATATATCTTCACTTTGTCATCTCTATCATATAGTACCTACAAATATTTGGAGTTTTCTATTTGAATGTGTATAATGTACTCTGCATATTTATTTGATTATAACATATAGTTTTATTGTCAATCAATGCTTCGAGAAGAACATGTATAGGTCCTTTTATATCCAACTCCTCCATCCTTAAAAAAGATCATTTTAAGTAACATATCAAGATTCATATTAATTAAGAAAAGCTAAAAAATAAGTGGTGTGTGTCATAAATAAGAGAGGTAAAAACAAATAAAATCTAAAGTTAATCATGCATGAGTAAATAAAACCCAGTTAGAGACATAAAATTACAAAGTTCTATAATAAACTATTTAAAAAGCACAAAATGCACAGTAAAAGAAGCAGAAAACAAAATAACCAATATATTGTGACTATAAAAAATTTAAACTTGCCAAGGAAAAAAAATATAGAAGTGAGAAGAACAATAAGGGGGAACGGACACCAATTTTCAAACATCTTTGAGTATCAATCAAACCAAATTAGAAACATCATGAACAATATCATAGAAAAATCGGGAAAATGTAATAAATACCACTGAAGAACTGAAAACAAATATTGAATTGAGATTGATTGATAAAAGTAGGTATATTTATAATCATAAAAAAACAATAAACATAAACCATTGAAGAGGAAAAACAGATGCAAGAAAAAAAGTTAAAAAGACTTAAAAATTTCAGGGCTCGGAAGAGAATGTAATAGAAGATTTTATGGCGGAATGGTCTGGTGGACCCTTATAATTGAATAAATTTGTATTCTTAACCATTCTACTTAACTATTTATCAACTTAGCCCTTAGACTCAACGAATGTCAACATTTTAAACCCCCATGGCGTTGTTTGAGCTTCAAACGCTAAACAAAAGTGACACGTCGTCATCCACATCAGATTTCAAATCACACATCATTAATTATTTATTTTTAAGAAATTGTTTTTCTCTTATTTCCTCTTTCATTCTTCTTTAACCATGTCTCCATTTCTTACATTAGATGTCACCATCATAATCATCATCTTAGCACCACTTTCTTATATCACAAAAATGACCATTAATTTTTATGTTTTCAACATTCATAAATTTCAGTTTTAATAATTATTAAAACTTTGTTCATCACTTGAAACTTTATAAGACTTTTTTCTCCATTAATGCAAACTTTTTCACCATGAAAATATATCAATATATCCAAATATTGATTTAAGAATTATTTTTACCCATCAAAATTTTCAAATTCTTTACCTCATAAATTTGTAGAAATGAGAATAAAAGAGAAGGACACCATATTAGAAACTAAAAAAAATTATTTTGAAGGTGCCGCCGCCACACCAGCCGATATAGACATCGCCGCTACACTTTCTCCGACGAGCACCACTACTATCGACCTCTCCCTTTAGAGGCAAATCAATGGAATCAAGAAGGTTTTAATGTCAAGATCTGATGACAAGAGTATAGAAAGATAAACAAAGAATTGGGCACGGAGATGGCTGTTGGTGAAGGTGGAATATGGTGAAGAAGATGTGGCCTTCTTAATTATTTTCTTATTTTTGTATTATTTTATATTTTAATTAACATTTTTAATATTGAAATATAGAACTCACTCACCTTAAGGAGTGTGAAATCACACACTTTTGCCAACTCATGCATCTTAAAGCCACATAAGTGTGGTCAATGGTCAGAAGGGTCCGATAAATTGTGTTATATTGAGTCTAAGAATCCAGATGACAAATAGATAAGTAGAAGGGTTCAAAATACAAAATGATACAAGTACAAAGGTCCACCTGACCAATTTACCAATTCCAAAATCAAACTATCAAAGGAAAGAGATGGTTTGAGTTTCTTACACGTTGATATAAAAGTATTATGGCCAATAAAATTAGGTTGGTTGAAGAAAAAAATTGAAGCATTCACGGTACACTTTAGACTGCTTTTTGTACTATTATATAATGCCATGTTCGTCCTCTTTTACTCGCTTATATATAAGGTAATATCAACAAATTTTGATTTTAAGAATCATCCATTATAAAAGCATTTTCTTTTATGAGGATATGTTAAAATATGCTATTATGATCAAAGAATTATGTAGTTTTTTAATTCATTCAGATTAGTGGCGGAGTTAGATTTTTTGTTTAGGGGGTACAAAATCTAAGAAACTGAACCGCGAATTAGTACAAGGGGGTCCAATATATATTATTCATATTTAAAAAATAATTTAATCATGTATAAATAATAGTATTTTCCATCGAAGAGGGTTCATATGAACCCTAAGTATGCTACTTCCGTCCTTAAAAGGACCTTATTTGATGCCACCTCCTTTGTTCTCATCTTGCAAACTTGGTCATCTAAAATATGAACTTGAATTTCCTTATAGGATAATCTATCCTTATTCCCATAATTTTTAGGTTGTATAATCAATGAAGGATCACCCATGCACTTCTTCAACATGGAGACATAAAATACTGGACGAACCAGTGCTAAAACTTGTGGTAGCTCTAATTTGTAAGCTACATCGCCTACTCTGATAATCATAAGATAATTGTACAGGGGAATAAATTTCCCCTTCTTACAAAACCTCATAATACCCTCATGGGCACTTCAAACTCATACGGTCTTCTCCTAGCATCTTTGTAGAACTTTTGGCGACCCTGTGCCGCTTCCAATCTCTCTTGAATCACCTTTACCTTCTCCATGGCTTGGTGAACTAGATTTGGTCCTATCACCCTGGTTTACAAACTTCAAACAACCTTATAAGAGATCTGCATCGTCTCCCATAAAGATCTTCAAATAAAGCCATTTGGATGCTCGAATGGTAGCTGTTATTATCAGCAACTTAATGAGAGATAAGTTATCATCCGAATTCCCCTTAAAAAATCACACAATCCCTAGAAATATATTCTAATGTATGGATAGTACGCTCTTCTTTCCCATATGTCTGAGGATGGAAAGCAGTTCTTAAGTTTGTCTTTGAACCCATACCTTTTTGAAAGACTTCCAAAACTTATATGTAAATTGTGCACCTCTATCTAAAATTATCGACACTAGGACTCCATGAATTCTCACAACCTCCTGAATGTATAATTTCACATAATCCTCTGCCAAATGAGTTATTTTTACGGGCAAAAAGAGGGTGGTTTTTTGTCATTCTATCGAGAATAATCCAAATTAAATCATTCTGACGGCGAAACCTTGGCAAGCCAATGATGAAGTCCATAGTATTCATATCCCACTTCCATTCTAGAATTTCATTATCTTGAGCCAACACTACATGCCTTGGTGTTTTACTTTCAGTTGTTTGCAATTCAGACACTTGGCAACTAACTCAGCTATCTCTTTCTTCATACCTTCACACCAATAAACCCCTATCAAATCTCGGTATATCTTGGTGGAACCCGGATAATGGATTATCTACAGTTATGAGCCTCCTCCATGATCTTCTCTTGGAGTCCATCCACCCTAGGTACAAACAATCTACCCTGATGCTTTTATGCACCATCTTTCCCTTGTTAAAAAACCAATACTCTTTTCTTATAAACATAGGGTCTTTGTCTTTGTTTTACTTAACTTCTGACACTAATGATGACTCAACCCCATTTGTCACCAATATCCCTCCTTCTGTGGAATCCATAAGTCCGACTCATGCCATGCAAGTATGTGTACCACTTTGGATGACTCCCTCTTTTGTTCCTCAACATGCGCGGTACTTCTTATTTATAACCTGCTTGAAACATCAGCAACCACGTTAGCTTTACATGGGTGGTAATTCTAATGCCTAACTTGCCTAAAACATCAACAACCACATTAGCCTTAGCTAGGTGGTAAAGAATAGTCATGTCATAATCCTTGAGTATCTCTAACTTCCTCCTATGTTTGAGATTTATCTCTTTCTAGGTAACACATATCATATGATCTTATGATAAGTGAATATATCAACATGAACACCATACAAATAGTAGCACCATATATTTAAGGAGAAAACTACAACAACCATCTCTAAGTCATGGGTTGGATTAGTCTTCTCATGAGCCTTATATCCTTTTCATTCTGCATTAACACGAAATCCAAACCGACATTATATAAATCACAGTGCTCTACAAAATCTTCAATAACTTCTTGTAAGGTCAACTCTGGGGTAGTAGCCAGCCTCTTTTTCAACACCTGAAATATTTTATCACAAGCTTCAAACCATTTAAACTTAACTGTCTTCTGAGTCAACTTGGTCAAAGGAGAAGAAATAGATGAAGAACCCTCAACAAACCTTCTATATTAGCCAGCCAAACACAAGAAATTCCTTATATTAGTTGGAGACATGGATCTAGATAACTCTGAACTGCTTGTATCATTTAGGTGTAAACTCTAATCCCATCACCAGAAACTATGTGGACCAAAGACTTAATCCAAAACTCACACTTGGAAACATGGCAGACAACTCTTTATCATTCAATCTCTGAAAGACTATCTTGAGATGACTAGCTTGATCTTCTTCATTCTTTAAATAGATTAGTATGTCATCATTGAATATTATAACAAACATATCTAAATAAGGCTCGAAGACTGTGTTTATAATATCTATGAAAGTTGCTAGGGTATTGGTCAAACCAAAAGACATAATCGAAAACTAATAATGCATTTATCTAGTTCTAAAGGATTTATTTTTAATCACATTCCCTAACCCTTAACTTATGTTAGCAGATGTGAGAGCAATTTTCGAGAAACAGCTGGCACCCTAAAGCTAATAGAAAAAATCATTTATCCTTGGGAGAGGATACTTATTCCTGATTGTAACCTTATTCAATTGGCTATAGTCTATACATATCCTAAGGGAACCATCTTTCTTTCTTATAAACAGGGCTGGAGCACCCCATATCGAGACACTTGATCTAATAAAACCTTTATCTAACAAATCTTTCATCTATTGTTTTAACTCTTTTACCTATGCTGGTGCAATTCCATATGGTTAAATAGAGATAGGATGAGTATCTGGAATGATTTCTTTGCCGAAGTCATTTCTCTCTCAAGAGGGACTCCATGTAGATAATCAGGAAATACTTCTCGAAATTCCTTTACTATAGAAACTGACTTAATGGAAGGTACCTCAACACTTGAGTAATTAACTCGAACAAAGTGATAGATACACTCCTTTGATATCCTTAGGCTTTACTAAACTACTACTCCACTCTATGTCTGGTTTTTTAAGAATCTAAAAATTGAAAACTCAAGTTCTACAATCTAGTGGTGTATAATAGGAATGAAGCCAGTCCTAACTAGAATGACATAAAAATCTACCATGTCAAACTCTATTATGTAATCCATGGTGTTGCAATGAACAATAGAAATAGGACAATCACAATAGAATCTTTTCGCTCGAATACAGTCTCCAACAGGGGTAGAAATACAGAAAAATTCACAAAGTTTAATAGAAAGAATCTTTAACTTATTTGCAACATAAGGAGTTAAAGATGATAAACTTGTTTATTGGTATAGCAAAGAATAAACACCAAATGTAATTACTTTGATCATACTCGTTACAAACCTGGAGAGTTAACTGTTGGGTTTTAGCAAGTGTGAATGGGAAAACAAAAGAGAGAATATGACAAGTGAGGGAACTACTTTGGAGGGAAAATGAAAAGTCATTTGCAAAGTGCAAATGAAAAGTCATTTCTTATAAATTTGCAGGTAACGGTAACATTCCGAAAAGTTGTTACTCTTTCCGAAAAGTCGTTACTTTTTGAAAAGTCGTTACTTTCCAAAAAGTTGTTATTTTGCTAACAGACACAATTTTTCAAAAAGTTGTTATTTTTTCCAAAAGACACAACTTTCTGGATAAAATGGGTCTGAACAGATTTCACTGAACAGACATGTTCCTTGCTGAAAATGGCTATAAGAGGAAGTCAATTTTTGATTTTTTAATCACTGAAAATTTTTCTTTCTCTGCATTTATTTTTCTCTCAAATAAAATCAAAGTGCCGATCGACTAAGTCTGTTTGACTTGTTGCTGTTCTTAAGTTCGTTGAAGTTAAAAAAGTTTGAGGTACCGCTATTTCTTTAACAGATTTAATACGTTTTATCTTGGGAGAAATTAATCCATAACCTTGGGTACAGTGAGGGGATTAATTTTCTTAAGGACACACAGTAGTTTCTGTAGACTCGGGTTTATTCTTGTATTCTATATTATTTTCTGCTTCATCTTATTTCTGTTTCTGTTTCTGTTTATTAACTTTATAAATACAACTTATTGTAAGAATAACATTAACTTTCTCTTGGAGACTATTGATTGCATATAGGCAGTTTGCCCCTCGCTAGTACCAGAAGTGGCTTCTCTAGGTGCAACGATTGATGACGATTGGGATTTCCTGTCCAGGTTTCCACTACCTTCCCTATTCTTTGGGCACTCTCTCATAGGAAACCGAGTTCATAACCATACTACAAGGAAATATATAATCGTCGTATAAATAGAATAGGTATACGTAGAATACACCCTGTTAAATCCTCCCATTATGATCATTCGTCCTCGACGGATGGTTGAAGCTGATATTTTGGTTCACCTTTGAAAATCCATCGACTAACCTAATGCATGTGTAGACGAGTCTAGCATGAAGTCTCAATACATATGGTTCATAAAATAATAATATGACAAACTAAATCCCTTTATTGACAGTGTAATTTACAGAATGTGCACAATTATAACTCATATAAATAAGGACTCTAATATACCTAAACACAAGACATGAAGATGAAATATCAAATGAAAAAATTCTAGTGGGATATATGATCATATAAGGGGACCACATGATCTCGGACCGTTATATTGATGTTTAGGATGAGGGATATTTAGGATCTCTAACATCTTCTATTCCAAGTATCTTATGTTACATAATAGGCAGAACCCATCCCTGGCCCCTTTGAGTAGGTACACATTTTTATTTACACTTCAACTAAGCTTTATTCATTTCAGACACCTTATGTCAAATCCCGATATGTCATTTTGATACTTTTTGCTGATATGTCATAGAGAGTTTAATAAACTCATCCCGGTTGCGTGAAAAGATTTGTTATATCATTTTTATTTTATTTTTTTCACCTTCTTTATCATTTATCAGTGATCATCACCCAAAACTTAAACTCCTTTTATGGAGAAATAAATTTGATAATGCTTCAGATAAAAATGAATTTGAACATATTTGACTCATAACATAATGATATAATAAAAATTAAAAGAAGAAATGTGAAAACCCCTGCTACATTGAAGAAGAATAAAAATGGAAAGTCACAAATTTATGAATAATCTAAAAATATATTTGAGTAGTCATATGTGCTGGTTTACTACTCTAATTGAAAAGATGATGTAGGGTTTAGGGTGTGTAAAGGCAGAGAAGATGTTGGGCTAGTGGGCTGAGAGTGGAGAAAACACAAGGGTTGGGGTTGGTGGGGTGGAGAAGATGATTTTAGTGGGGTTGGGTTATTTCATTTTTAAATTTTTGTGGGCAAAAATTCAAAATTTTATTCACTCATTGGTCACCTTTTTTGTACTAAAAAATCATTATGTGATAATTATTTTCTTACATATATTCCACGTGTCTTCATTTAATTCGTCATTTTGACACATCATCAACGAGTGTATTGTAAACACTGTATATAGTTTATTGATAATTCAAAAAGTGTCAAAATGACACAATGGACCATGACATGGGGTGTCTAAAGTGAACAAACCCCACTTAAGGTGGTGTCTAAGTGAAATTTGGTGAAAACTTTAAGGGGCTACCTATGGATTCCACCTACATTGTATTCCTCCCACAATACTTCAATGGAGGTTACACATTTTTAACTTAGCTTCCGCGCCTTCAAAATCAAGAATAACCATAGTATCTCCCAAAATAATTTTATATAAAATGGACAAAAAAATCATAAGCCTAACTAATCCGGGCACTACTTTCCCTTCTCTTTTATCTCCTGATGCTTTTGAGAGGCAAGTCTTATAAGAACGCATAGTTTGTTAATATAAACTCTAAAGTGTTATGTTTCACCTTCTAAGAAGGCATTATGCTAAGTTCTTTATGTATGATTTTTATAAAATTTACATATGTGTCCAACCATTTCTTGTCAAAGGCATCACTACATCATGATACGAGGAAACATTTTTCCAAAATTTTAAAAACTCAAGTCAATAAGCACATTAGGGAATATAATAAGGATAAATAAGTCAGATTGAGTATGACACACTACCAGACTAACAAAAAGGGAGAAGATAATACACTGAGATTAAGTTATAAAAATATGTGGTGTACACACGATGCATGTAATGCATGAGTACTAAAGCTATGAAATACAATATTTAAGCAAGTAGATTATTAGTCATGTATCTATATAAAAGAAAATGAACTACAAAGCACAAATCACATTGAGCAAGTGTGTTATATTGCATGGATAGGTGAACTAATATGCAATGAGTACACATATGAAATATGAGCAAGTGAGCACATTACACATGGGAATAAAAGCTATAAGGCATTTAATACTCAATTAAGTAGGCTATGAGGCATTTAAAATATATAGAGATGGTTGTATCATCAATTATCTTGCAGTATGAACACAATATGAAAAACTGACATGTGGAAAGCAACTAGTGCAATAAATAACATGTAGCGAAAAGGTCCTATGAAAACATATAACATTAATCAAGGGTACTCTAAAGTCTAATACACTTACATGGAAGTATTCTATGACATTAGGTAACCTGTAAGAAGGTAATACACAAAGGTAAAATGTCATACAATTAAATTATAGAAAATGCATAACGTATAAGTCTATAACAAACCATCTTTAGAAACTCGGACATATTCTATAGAACTACGCTACCATAATAAGCTTACACACACTCTCTTAAGAGTCACGTCATGGGTAGGATACTTTTGCTCATATTCCTTACTCACCTCAGAACACATACAATTGATTTCCCCATATTCTCTATTCAATATCCTAAGAATCCTTATGGGTGTTCTGCTATTGGGACTTTGCTTCCATCTAGGTTATTATAAATACTATAGTTAAGAAAGAATATAATCCTCAATAGTTCATCCTTTTGATAAGGAGGCTGAAGTCAACTTTGCCTTCATTACAATTTTTTGTCATATCACACTCAATGTCTAGTGTCTTTTAAAGGTCATAATAGAAAATAGTGAAGCTTTAACGTACCATGAAACATTAAATCTAGTAACATTTAAATGTCAAGTACCTATAAAGTTATATCATAATTCATAAAATCTTAGAGTTAGCACCTTTAGTCTTAACTAGATAGTTTTAGCTAACATATTTTTTAAATAACAGGTGAGGGTGGTCTCACTCTATTCCCATGCAAGATAGCAAGTATAATAATAAATAACATATAATCAATTTTTTCATCTCCCGTAACAGGATTATGACTGATGAATTACTACTTGAAAATATTATATTAATCCCGTAAGAGCTCTATACATGTGAATAATGATATACTTTTATTTTGTACTAATGATATAAATGAACTAGGTCCATGTATCTTCTAGCTAAGTAACCTTTTTATTCCCCTATTTTTCTTGTTGTTATCAAGACCAAATATGAAGACTTGAATCAATACTAAAATTACTTCTCTGTCAAACAAAGGTTCACAAAGTTCTTCCAGGGTGCGCCATTATAATTCGTTAGGATTCAATAGTTGATACCTTTTTATTTTCTCATCACTTAGTAACCTCTCTTTCATAATCGCCTATCTCACTCATTTATAGAATCCTCACATGCCCCTACTCCTATGTTTAAGGAATTTGATAGATCCCATTTCTAATGAGAAGCTCTACGTACATATTCGGTCTTGTAATTCAAGCTTCATTGTCACATGCTTCCTATCTAACAAGTACCTTTTATTCAAAACTAGTAGTTTCACGTACCAGATCCCGCCCAGGGTGCAGACAACTCTTGTATCATCAATAGTCTAGCAATGGTTGAATCAGTCTCAATCACCACATTTGTGAAGCCTTTATGCACACAAATTTTAGCAGCTAACTGAACAGCCATTATCTCTGAATACATAAAAGTATGAACGGGTATGTACAACCTACATAATCACAATTTAGTTCTAACCAACCCATTTTTTATTCTTTTTTTAATCTTACCCTTTAGAAACATACTAATCATCCTAACCAAATCATAGGTCATAATATGAACTACCAAAAATATAATTTACATAATTTGGTATACTTGTCTCTAAGTTTTTAACCATGAAAAGAATACAAATGTTATTATGCTTATTATTGGTTGTTGGCACATACCATATAAAATCCCAATATTTACATATTAGGGGTACGTCTAACACTTTTGCAATGATACATCAACCTATCTAATTATTCCACTGACTTCTTCCGACTAAAAAAAAGTCGTTCAACAACATCATTTTCGAGAACATGTGTAATGCTTAAAATTCTATGTATATCACATACTGAGAGCAATTCTTTTCTATAAAAAATAGATCCTATAGATATGGAGGAAATATAGAACTCAAGAGTTGGATACATCCTCCTAAAAATATGTGCTTAAAACTGCTACAACTCATATAGGTAACTAGGTAGACCATCAATTTGAAGCATAAGAATTACCATATTATATCTTTAACAATTGAACAAACATGATACAAATGGTAAAAATGCAACTTAAAATCCATATAACATATTACCTTTAGCTACGTTGTGGAGTGGGATGGTCTAATAAAAAGATCTCAATGTAGTCTAAATTTTGATAACTTTAGATCCTTTTTTGTAGGTTTCATGTTGAAATTTTAGCTACTATTAACGTTAAGCATCGCAAGCATAATTTCAATAGCATGATCAGGTGAAGGTGAAATTTTTTTTCTTAACTTCGCTTTATTGCACAATTTTTTTTAATGAAGGAATGTAATATTTTTAAATGTACAAGTAGTCCCCTAATTATAAATGTGGCGCGCAACATATTCATTAGTAAGGTTGTAATAGACACGACTTTGTAGGCTCTTTAGGACGAACATCTCTAATAGAACTTTTGTCACCCCCAACCCTAGGTGAGACAGACAAGTACTATATGAACACATTCTTACGAGTGACCTATGATGAGGAGGTAAACTACTACTATGTAGATGTATTTACTGATGAAAAACTTCATATACAACACATGTTGACTAGCTGAACGGATACATGTGACAAGTGAAACTATGAACACCAATGATTTCTCTACAATGTCTACAAAGCCTCTATTGGTATTATTGATTGTACCACAATGAAATACACATAATAAAGACGCGACAAAAGATAGAATCAACCCACAGCTCACCAATAACCATTGTGTATAAGGTTGTTCTATTGGGGATATCTAGTAGTTGAATTCATGTTCCTGGAGCATGAAATGCAACTTCAACCATATGTAAATGAGAGCTAAGTTAAAAAAAATACCAATATATAAGGACTAAAGACCACCTTTGCTTGTATTGACTGTCCAGGGGTAAAATGGTCATTTCCAGGACAAGGGTAATATTGTAATTACCCTAAGTAATTAATAAATTAATTTAATTAAATGATCATATACAATTTGGGGCGACTCAGAGTGACCCATTTCGCAAATGGGTTTCCACTCTGGTTCGAGCCCAACTAGGAGCAAGGAATTGATGATTTAATCATCAATTAAAATCTATATGGGTAAAAAATTCCTTTCACGTATTTATTAAAATAAATCATATTTTTATTAAGTTAATTAAAAAAGATTTAACTAATTCTTGAATTTAGTCTCCTAATTCTAATACCTCTCTCTCCCTCACGTTTGTCAACTCTCTCTCTTATTCTCAAGCTCTCTCTTACGTTATTCTGCCAAACACAACAAAAACTAGAAAATACATCAAGAGTTCTTCACACTTGAAGAACACAAAAGATTTTTTAAGTAAAAGACAAAGAAATCAAAACGTGAAGGCTAAGAGAGGTTTGTCCAGTGGGGTGTATGTTAAAGTAAAATAGGGCGTGGTGTGGAGGAGTTTCCGGGCAGCAGCTTTACACTTGAACAACATAAAAAGGTATGGGTTTCTCTCCTGGAATTCTTTCTCCAAGAGTATCCTTCGAACGTTTCTCATGCTCTTGAAAACTAAGGTTATTCCAATTTGTATGTCATTGTCCTTACCTCCCAAATGAATTTGTAGGATGGGTACATTGTACTGCTAGACTTAGGACTGATTGACATATTTATATTAAGTGTGAACATGTTTTATGTGAGGGAAATTACGAAAACGATATTCGAAGTGTCTCCAAATATTGGTGTTGTGTGTGCATCGTGGGCAGTGGCTTTAGCCACTGTTTTGGGTCGAATATTCATGTGTTTTTTTGTGTATTTTATGTGTTATGTGTTTGCAATGTGGTGTTCACTATAATAAAGAATATTGTGTTGAATAACACCCTTTTAGCTAAGTAAACCCATGAAATAGGTGACTAAAAATGAGTGAAGAATGATAAGAAAAAAAATTTCATATTGCATACTCTCCCATAAGGTTAAACTCTGGGTTTTGAAAAAGGGAAATAAATAAGTGAGGTCAATGGGAATTGAACCCAAGACCTCAAATGTTGAGCAGGCTGAAAAATAAGAGAAAAACATGAGGAGCTAAGGGAAATCGAACCCCTTAGCTACTGGTTTTGTGAGGCAAAGAAAAAGAAAAATGGGGCCTGGGGGGGGATTCGATCCTAGGTCGTGCTTTCGCGAAAAAATAAGGGAAATGCAGCGGGTGGGAATTGAACTCGCGACCTAAGGGGAGGAGAAGGAGAAAAATTAATTAAACAAGTAAATGGGAGCCGTGGGATTCGAACCCATGACCTCCAAGTACACGCGAAGGGAGAGGAAATAATGAAAAAAAGAAAATGCAAGGTGTGGGGATAGAACCCACGACCTCAGTGTTGAGGGGAGAGTTGAAATAACAAGGAAACAAAGTGATGCTGTTGGGAATCGATCCCACAACCTCACTGCCACTTGCCAATATAAATAAAATGATGATAGAGGGGACGTGGGGGTTCGAACCCACCACCTCACAGCCTCCTCAGCGAAATTTTAAAAAAAAAGGGGGGGGGGGGGCTGTGGGAGTTCGAACGCACAACCTCTCTATTGTACCGAATTTAACTCTTAAAATCAAAGGGGTTGTGGGGGCTCGAATCCCCAACCATTCGGTTATCTAAGAGTTAAATTAAAATAGAAAATTAATCCTTCACTTTAAATGTTGAGATTTAACTTAGAGTCTAATGTTATGAATATTAGAAATAAAATAAATGAAAAATATAAATATATCCAAGTGATCCAAGATTTAGGTTCCCTTGCCCAAATATCTTCATTGATGCATAAGTCAAACATGAGTAAAATATCCAAGAATAATGCCATTTACTTAGATGAACAATTAAGATCTTGGTATATATATACAAGATGCATAAGTCTTGTACGACATAATCTTAGGAAAGTAATAATCACTTAGAAAACTACGAATTAAGCTCCATTGATTGTATGTAGAGACACATAAGTCTAACATACGTTCAAAAATAAGTGGACCTAAGATGTTTGTACTGAAACGATGAACCCTATGAGGGTTAATTATGATTGTAAGATACACTAAGTGGTCAAGTGCATTGGTATAAGATGACATAAATTATGAAATGATGAAATAAACATTCACGTAATAAAAGGTGTGTAACTATGAAAAGCAAAGGTGCTAATAATGAAGAATGCGGTGACAACATGACATGAGGATAATGAATATGATTAGAGCAATCTCAAGTGAGTCTAAATAAATGTTACCAATAGATACTCACCAAGGAGAGTGTAAGATAATGAAGAGACCAGCCTCTATGAATACTCTAATGAAGGTATTGATCTTAACACAATTGATAATAATGATGAGATGATATATCTTCTAATGATCTATATTGTCCTCATATTAAAATCAACTTCCAAGATGTATGAATTGAATGTAATGGAATTTTATACTAAGCACCGATAGGCTAGCTTTGAGCGGTGATGCCTTCTTTTAGGAAGGGTGAAGGTTCACGTAACTCTCAGGATATGAGACTTTCCGACTTGCCGGGTATGGGTCTCCATACATCTCCCAGTCTTTGAATCTATAATGCCAATATAGGGATCAGGCGGGGTTAAATTTCCCATGTAAACTAGCATGTTTATTGGGTCACTTTGGCCGGTGATTCAACCTCTTTTCGTTGAGGGGGAGACACTGGATTTCATGATGCTCACATGATCTATGTCGGTTAAAGTTAAAGTTCCCATTGAATTAATGAGGCCGGCCTCAAACGAAGCACATAATGAAATAAATGATACCAAACGAGTTAGATAGGATAATCAAGAGGTGAGATAGACTCGGGTAATGACATTAGGTTATTCCTGATCATTGCACAGCAAACCCGATGAAAGTCTTAAACTACATCCTAGGTGTAGCTGGTGTTCACACTTTCCTATGAATGAAATGAAATGAAGTAGGTATGAATGAATGAAGCAGGCTCTTTGCTTGCTAATAAAGAATCCCTAGTTGAGGTCCCATATGTTGGGCCCTCATTTTTTAAAGTCTTAATGTCAAGTCCATGATTCCCAAAGATCATGGCATATGCATGAATGATATGAAAGAAGCAAGGTGCTATATGTTATGTGTTATGATATGTGTTATATGAAAATGTTATATGCTATGTGCAATACGATATATTTAATGATGCATGTTAATCTCATGGCATGACTTTCCTAACCCAACTTGGCTTCCAAAAATCATGTCGTTAGGAAAGAGTTGTTCTTTCTCATGCATGTCCTTGGTGTGTGCTTTCATATACGCATACTTAGTACAAGTGTGTACTAACCCTATAAATCTATACTATTTTAGGTGCAGCCACAAGTGGTCGATAGAGTTGTAGGATCTTTGTTGCAGCTATCCGGACGTCAACATTCATCCAGAGTTTGGTAGGTCCTCATGCTTTCGATGATGCTACTATTTTATATTCTAGCGTAGTTTTATAGTTGAGCTAGTGGAGCATGTTCCACTAGCGTTTCTTTCCTGTTTTGATTTAGACTTTGTATTGGGTCATTTTGGCAATTATACAATTAAGACTTAATGAACCATTTCTTTCAGTTGTTTATTTCTTTAATATTAGATGGTTGATGATGAACGATTATAAAATGTTAAGAATGTTTACCAAGAATGTTTAATTAACAAAAAGATTCAAATTTTCCGCTACAATTAACCTATGTAAAGCAGGTATGACGTCAGTAGGCTTGTTTGCGACCTCTGAGAGGTCAACGATGTCGGTCTCGTCTGGGGTCTAGATTGCAGTCGTGACACAAATTTTGTCTGTTATAATTATTTAGGAACAAACATTCCATTAAATGTGCATTTACTTTACCAAAACATTAATTAAATGGTTCATCACCATAGCTTGTAAATCTGACCTTAAAACTTTCCGCAATCATTCTCTAAGTACCTCTTTGACCTCGCATAAAAAAATCAATACAATAACAGTATTCAAAACTAAAAAATTAATCAAAAGACATGAATTTGTTGTTTTAAATTACTATCCGTTGAGTTGTAATAAAAAAGTAAGTCACGAATTCTTAAGTAAACAAATAATTAATGGTTTTGGCAACGGCGTTACCTTGTCTATGTATATATGTTATTCTCCTTTAATAACTATTTTTGTAACATTGTCTTATTCTTTTGAAGAGAGTGATAAAACCTTGGCTTCCAACACATATAGCTACCTCCAGTTCACTCTCTTTGAAGAACTGTCTAATATACTTGAAACAATAGAGGAGAGAAGGTGATCTAGCTGCTGCTTTGGAAGAAACTAGGTGAAAATAGTTAGAACCCTTAATGGAAAAATTCGATGGTTGCTTCATCTTAAGAGAAAGAGAGAAATATATGAATTTGAGAGCTTAAAATTTGGATAAGAGAAATATGAGATATTTATGTAATATTTTTTACCTTAATAGGTTTACCTTTTTCCACCTCTGTTATACTTCATCTGCAGCCAACACATTTAATTAGGTGATGCACCTACTTGTCCATTCAAATTATTTCTTGTGGAGTTGAAAAGATTGGATCTTGGCTGTCTATTTTTCCATTATATTTTTATTCAACTTGGGTAAAATATAGGTAGTGTACTTGGACTAATAACATGGTCAAATGAGTCTTAGTAAGTGATGAACCTACTTGGTCCTTTAGCATGTTAGTAAGTCAATGTAGGTGATGCACCTAGTTGTCACCTACTAGCTTAGTGAAGTCAAGAAAGCACCTCAATATTTTATTGCATTTATAGGCAAGAATACCTTTAACTTAACTCAAAACTTATATACACTATGTCAATTTTAACTATAGACTCCACTGCCACCTTATGATTTCAAGTTTAAATATTTTCATTGACGTCAACTTAATTGTGTCCCATAAAAATATATGGGCTATTCACTTTAAACCTGTTCTATTGACACTGGTCACATAGGAAATCGAGTTCATAATTATAACGCAAGAAAATTGATAAGTGTCTCAGAAGTAGAACAAGTACACTTAACGGGTTGTTACCCTTAAAATCATTATTTATCATTCCATAGTATTGTTAGCTTCACTACTAGTGGATTATTATAATTTGGGCATCATGATTTGATAACTCGGATAATGACAAATCATTTCTTTAAAATAATAAAATAATCTTTTTATTTTCAGTTATAAGCAAATACATTATTTTGATTAGTATTAGTACAATAATGGAATGTTGATTTACCTTCAAACTAATTTAGGAAAATATTTCACTTAGCTTCAAGTAATATGTTGTTGTATATCATATATTAATAAAAAAAATTAGGTAGGATTTAGTTTTTGATATATTTGGAAGTACTTTAAAATTTATACTAAATATAATTTCTTCCAAAATTTAAAAAATAGTAATGGAATTCTATAAGAAACCTATTTTCTATAAACTTATGACCATGTATTATGGATATTACTTATTCAAACATCAACAAAACTAAATCTTTTCCTTATATGAAAAGATCGACTCAAAATATTTTGCTAGTATTAGACCAGTTCAAAAAACAACA
Organism: Solanum lycopersicum; assembly: GCF_036512215.1. Lineage (NCBI taxonomy): Eukaryota > Viridiplantae > Streptophyta > Magnoliopsida > Solanales > Solanaceae > Solanum > Solanum lycopersicum. The sequence continues at coordinate 10,747,112 of NC_090809.1, read as the reverse complement.
TCAAGTTCAAGATAATATACTCTCATTTAAGTTTATTCCAAAACAATTATTGTTTATATTAAGAAATTCTATAATTCAAACTACCCAAACATTATAGAATTCCAATTTTTTATTTATATATACAAGGGTCAAATCTTAGGCAAAGACAACTACAAATACAAGAACAACAACAAAGACATTATTTAACAAACACATATATACTCATATACCTCTTCTTTAGCCATGCCTAGAAAAAAGCAATATTCGCTTTGATTGAAAATTACACGGAAAGAAAAGTCTCATACAATAAAAGACTCATAGGGTTGTTTAAAAAGGCAACAGAACTCAGCACTCTTTGTGAAATTGAAATGGCTGTCACTGTATATAGTCCTTATAGTGATGAACCTAAGGTGTTTCCCAATCTTGTTGAAGCAATCAATACTTTTCAAAAGTTTAAAGAATTGGAAACATTGGAGATATCAAAAAGTATGGTCACAAAGGAAGAATTCGCCAAGAAAAGAATCAAGAAGTTGCAAAAAAAATTACTAAAGATAAGAAAGGAAAATAGGATCAAGGAAATTACAAATGAGATGCATGAAGTGTTGAATGGAAAAATTATTTCCATTGACATGAATATTTTCTATATAAACGATCTAAGTTACGTTATTAAGAAGAACCTTCTATTAATACGTAAAATAATGAAAAAGAATGATGGTGACGAGGGGTCTACATCAAATGTCCCTCAATCAACTCCTTCAATAACAAGGACATCTATGATGTCTTCCCCAATTATAGATCCTCCATTTACTGCTATGACACCACAAATGGATCCTTTAGATGAGATCCCCTCAATCGGTGCATCAATTCAAATGAATAACAACCAGAACTCTACTGACATTCCACAAAGTCCATCAATTATTGATTTACTCAACATGAATGATGATGATTTTGTCACTTTGTTGGATGACCTTTCACTAAACAATGCTAATGATCAAGATTCAAACCCCTCCAATAACAAGTAAAGCCTTTGGACTAGTATATCTCTTCTTTTTAGTACTGTTTTATGTGTTCATATTGTCCCCTACAAATTTTATGTCTTTTAGGTTTTGTATGGTTAAGTGTGTCATAGGATTCTCTACATCAGTTTTATTTTGTAATTATAATAAGAGTCGTATGTATGTCGTGTTTGATGAATTTTTTTAAAATTTTTTTTTATTTCAGTCACTTATTAAATTTCTGAAAATTTACATATATACTAGATTGTGATTTATTTAATTATTCATTTTTTTATTGTTGTTTTTACAAAAATGTTTTTTATTTGGACGATTTTCCAAGAAAACCTTCTGCACTTTAAAATTTAAATAAATTCATTTATGTATTGAATAAATTCTCACTCTCACCTTTTTAAGATGAATAAATCATACATCTAAAATTGAGTATGAATTTTAAAATTAATGAAAATTATCAAGAAGTCCTAAAAATAAATATTATGAAAAAATAAGGTGAAGTAAAAGAAACATTATTATTATTTTATTAAGTAAGTTAAAAAATTCCATATCTTTTGGTTTAATTTGAATGTTTATAATTAATTTTTGCATTCCAACAATTTTAAATAGTATCATCACATATGTTCATTGGTTAAATTTTTCTCATTTTGTTTTTCTACCTTTGATATGTTAAGAAGTTTTTTCCACACGTAACTCGATTGGAAATTTTTAACGTATTCAAAAATAAATATGCTTGTTTACTAAACATTTGAAACATATAAATATTCAAAAAGGACAAAGGGTCTTGTATCATGTTGGTTCATATCAAATACTAATTTGTGGGGATGTTCGTTTCACATTTTACCCTAATAATTCACAAATATTCTGCATGCATAATTGTCAAGACCTAGGGGTACACCCTAGATGTATCAAGACGCATAGAACCCCAAAGAATTCTATACAAGGTATTTACCTCTCATTACATGAGAAATAGAACAATAAGAGTGAAACAAGATTTCAAAGTGCAAACATTTTATTAATGAAAAACAGAAATCTACAGATCTTATCACATCATAACCATCTAATCTAACACAATAAAATTGAGCCTGGCCCATACGTCATATCCCCCCCCCCCCAAAAAAATAATACATGAAACAAACTTGATACAATGAAACTTTGTCCTTGGAGGATTAGAACTCAACAAAGCTTCGAAATCCAAAAAGTTAAACAATTAGCTATGAAACTGATGACAATGACTTAAAACAAGAAAAGATCAGTTAAACCTTAACTTATAGTATACTACCACATGACCATGTGAGGTTGCAAAAATGGTAGTCCCTACCACGAGTCAGGGTTCTCCCTTTTGTTCTTGGATGAGTGGCTACGGTTCAAATCCTTTCTTGCCTTAGGACTAGCTTAAGATCATGACCCTTCCCATGGTTATTGTAGCCTTCAGTAGCCGTCTATAGGAAGGGTCCTTGTTCGGTGTAGAGTATCCTAGATACTGCCTATCCCTCCACGAACCTCTCCATGAATCATGGTCCTCACCACGAATTTTATGGTTGTCATGTGAGGTGAGGTAGTGCTTGGTGATGTCTTCCAAAACTTCCTCCCTTTTTGGATGTTTCCCTCTCAATTATCCCTAGTTTAGCCTTCTAGATTCTGAGGTGTTTCATTATCTCCCTCTTGGGAAAACTTGTCCTCGGTTTAGATTCTGAACATTTCTAATGGAAAAACCTCAAGACTAGCAAGCGTTCATGCATGAAACGTATAAAAAATTCAACAAATGAGGAGGAAACATTAACTCCAAGATAAACATACTCAATGTACTATAACTAACGTAGGTAAAACACCTAACAAACAAAAATGTTAAAAATTTTAAAATTCCTCATCTTTAACAAACTAAAATGTCAGAAATTTTAAAATTTCTCATCTTCAAGGAGGAGCTTCCTTCTCTAAGCTAAATGTATGCTAAACACAATTATATCATCTCTTGGAATCTATAGGGAACTTAAACTAAAATCATAGCTAAAGCATGTTCATTATATCATCTCCTGGAGTCTATAGGGAATTCACACTCAATGCACAACATGATGAGGATAATCAATCATGTAAACTCATTTTCTTTAAAACATATATTTTAAATGAACATGCATAACATAAGGAAATCATGGGAACACATAAAACACATGACTCTAAAACATAGGACAAGTCAAGAGGAACTCATTACCTCAAGCTAGAGTCAAAGTAGAAGGAAAAAGTATGGATATTGAGACATCATATCGGCCTTGACCTCAAAGTAGCACCCTGCACGATATTATTTCCTTCATAGCGCTTTGTCACACGCAACTTCTTGTTTCTTAACTCCTAAACTTTTCTCTCATAAATCTCAACCAGGACTTCCTCACATGAAAGGTTTTTTTTCATGTTCAACTCATATATTAGAGATGGATGTCGTAGTAGTTGCTTTGAAGATATGACGTCATTATTTGTATAGTGTTCATGTAGATGTATTCATTGATCATAAGTCTTATGTGTGTATTTTCTCTGAAAGATCTTAATCTCAGAAAAATGAGGTGGTTATAATTACTCAAGGATTATGACATGAGTATTCTATACAACCCAAGTAAGGCTAATATTGTTTTTGATGCCTTGAGCAGGTTGTCTATGGCTAGTACTGCCTACTTTGAGATAGATATGAAAGAACTAGCAAAGGTTGGGCACAGACTTGAACGATTGGGAGTTCATTTATTGGATTCCACAGATAGAAGAGGAGTGGTGATTAATAGGGCTAGATCTTCATTAGTGTCAAAATTAAAAGAGACGTAGGATCAAGAACCAATTTTTTAGAAATTAAAGACAAATGTAATGGCTTTTTTAACAAGGGAGCGATGGAGTATTAAGGTATCAACTTTAGGTTATGTGTAGCAAGACTTTTGAACTAAAAGAATGCATCATAAAGAAAGTTTATAACTCTAGATATTTCATTCATCCGGGTTCAACAAAGATGTATCACGATTTAATACAAGTATTGCCTGAGTAATATGAAGGGCATTCTATAATTTTTGTCTAAGTGATCGAATTTCCAACAAGTTAAAGTAGAGGACCAATGGCCTGGTAGTATGTCCTAGAATATAAAACTTCCAGAATAGAGGTGAGAGATTATTAATCCTGATTTTATCCTAGCTTTAACAAGATCTCGCAGGAATCATGATTCAGTTTGGGAGATTCTTGATAGAATGACAAAATTAACCCATTTTTTTCCTGTAAAGATTACCCCTTCACCAGAGGACTATGCCAAGTTGTATCTTCAAGAAGTGGTTAGACTTTATGCAGTTTTTCACACTATTATTCAGACAGAGATGAGCAATTTACTACACAATTTTGTATGTTATTCAAAAAAGGCTCGGGTTCAAAGGTTAATTTATGTACTGCCTTTCATTCTTATATAAATGGTCAAGTAGAGCACACTATTCATACCTTAGAGGATATGTTGATGGATTATGTGATTTATTTAAAAGGTAATTATGATGATCACCTACCTCTTATTGAAATTTGGTTACAACAAATGTTAGCACTATACAAATGGCTTATTATGAAGCTTTTTATGGGAGAAGATACAAATCTCATATTAGATGGTTTGAATTTAGTCAAGAAGGGTTGACAGGACCTCATTTAGATAATAAAGCTATGTAGATGATGAAAGTGATTCAAGAGAGGTTGAAATAACACAGAGTCCAATCCTACACCTATGTAAGAAAATACATTTAGACTTTGAAGCATATGATTGGGTATATTTGAAAGTTTCACCCATTAAAGGTTCTATGGTATTTTGTCAGTAAGAGAAGCTTGGTCCTCGATATTTTGACCCTTACAAAACTAGATAATGTATCTTATGAGATGGACCTACCAATAGAGTTATCCATAGTTCATGCAGCAATTCACATCTCCATGTTGAAGAAGTTCTTGGGCGATCCTTCATTAATCATAAAAATTGAAGATATTGGGATCAATGATAACTTACCTTATGAGTTGATTCTTGTCCAGATACAAGATCACCATGTTTGCAGGTCGAGGACTAATACAGTAGAATCACTCAAATTTCTTGTTACAATTACAATATGGATTTGCAAAAAGTTAATGCAATTATAAACCAAGCAGTAGGTGACATCTGAATGTGTACAACGGGATGTACTAAACAAAATTTTTGACATATAACATATTAAAATCTCACAACATAATTTTGTGAGCTCTTGAACTCACAAATATCAAAATATATAATAAAGACGATATTACTTTCCTAGCAATCAAGAAGAAAAAGACATGTTACTGAATATATTTTTATAAAAAGATAGTCTATCAAGTTGTTTTTAAATTTAAGCTTCACAAAATTAGTTGAAAGAAGCTAAATTAAAGAGTTGTTACTTATTTATCAAAAAAAAAACGTTATTAGAGGGGAATGAGTTATCACTACAAAAAATGATCTTTAACGATTATTAATAGCTAAATCATAGATAAATATTTATTCTAAGAGGAAATAGGTACTCTGTGTAAATGTCCATGAATTCTATACCAACACTGAATCAAATGACAGTTTATTAATGTCGGTAAAGGCTATAGTACTCTATGTGGACGTGCATACTTATTACCGAAAACTAATTTTTTCTATAGTGTATTTTCAAATTTGTTAGTTTCAAAAACAACTTGATCTCTTATATGCCTAAAAAGAAGAGAACAAGAAATAGAAAAATTAGTTAATTTGCAATAAAAGATGTGGACTAATTGTCTCTATATAAATATTCTAGGAATAGTGCAATGCAAACAAAATGTTTGTACCCAAGAAAAAACAGTGAGAATAATATACTAATTGTGGCAAGAAAGAGAGAAATTATTTTGCTTCTTTTAACAAACTTCATCATTTGTTCCGCATTAGTTATCAAAAATATTTGTTGTTAGGTGCTATCAAATATAGCACAACCCTATAAATTTTCAATCATCCTCACTATTCTTTTAAACATAATTAAAAAATGTCACAAAATATGCAAAAAGAAGTTGGAATAGATACAAAAAATGATCTTTAACGATTATTAATAGCTAAATCATAGATAAATATTTATTCTAAGAGGAAATAGGTACTCTGTGTAAATGTCCATGAAGTCTATAGCAACATTGAATCAAATCACAGTTTATTAATGTCGGCAAAGTCTATAGTACTCTCCGTGGACGTGCATACTTATTACCGAAAACTAATATTTTGTATCGTGTATTTTGAAATTTGTTAGTTTCAAAAACAACTTGATCTCTTCTATGACTTAAAAGAAGAGAACAAGAAATATGAAAAATTAGTTAACTTGCAATAAAAGATATGAACTAATTGTTTCTATATAAATATTCCAGGAATAGTGAAATGACATACAAAATGTTTGTACCCAAGAAAAAACAGTGAGAATAATATACTAATTGTGGCAAGAAAGAGCGAAATCATTTTGCTTCTTTTAACAAACTTCATCATTTGTTCGGCATTAGTTATCAAATATTTGTTGTTAGGTGCTAATAAATATAGCACAACCCTATAAATTTTCAATCATCCTCACTATTCTTTTAAACATAATTTAAAAATGTCATAAAATATGCAAAAAGAAGTTGGAATAGATACATCAATTACTATGTTTTATAGTAAAAAATTAAGCTTAATGAAAACTTTGAGAAAGGAAACACACTTTATAAGAATCTTAATTAATGTATATGAATTCAATAAATAAAAACTTACAAACAATAATGGAAGAAATAAAATATTTGCTTACTAAAGAATTAAATGTAATAAATTCAACCATCAACCATTTATGCAGCGTATTGAATTGTGAAATCAATTTTCTTTGTTTATATGAAGAAACCTTTAGAAAGGGACAAAAAAAAGATCAATTTTCAGTCATCCTTGCTGAAACTTAACAGAGTTAAAAAAAGTCACCAAAATAGGGGGAAAATTGCCAATATTCCATCAATCACTTGACTTATAGTTAAGATTATGCTCCATGTAAACTTTCAAGAATGAGAAATTTTGGTATATCCTTACACTGGATTGTAACAATAGAGTAGTCTTTATCTTACCAATTAAGGACACTCACATTAGGCCTCTCTTTTTAATTCAATTCTTCACCAGAAGCACGTTCATAATCTTGGTGTGCAAACATTAGTTGGTGATTGTCTTCTCTCGGTATATGAGGGACCCTTGGAATTTCTTAATTTATCGCTACATCTAAGTACAATTTACAATAGTTGCTTCATCATAGATAACTCTTTCACATTGGATTTGATATTCGTGAGGACAGTGCTCACCTGAGACAATAGTCCTTGTCTACCATTCGGGCTATTGACTCAGGCACGATCATTAGTTGTTTTAGAGAATTTCCTGGTATAATATAAAAAGGAGAAATACTATTCAAAATAATATAACTAGGACACATCAGACACCTCAAATGTATTCTTAGACAATTTAATTTTGTAAATCATCCAGCAGAAGCACACAAAATGTTTCTAGTGATCTCGAGAACATGTTGAGTTTTACCTTCAGCTTGTCCACGCTTGTGCTTTCTTTAAGTTGACATAATTACACCCCTGCTTTACATTTAACTATTATAGCTTCTTAGTGCCGCGATAGTATTAATATGCACGATACATTATATCATATTTCTAAACATTTCTAAATATGCAAAATGTAATTCCAGGGAACTGAAGATCATGATAAGTATGCATTTTTTCATATAGTTTTTTTTTTGCAACTTGCTAGATCATACTTTACTCTGTTGTTTCACCAAAATGAAACTGTAGAAACTTCGTATTGAAGAAACTAACAACTGTTAATTTTAGCAGAAGCCTAATAAAATAGAATAACATGTTTTCTGCAGTACAAATAAGTATACATATGCTCACTTGTTTTAGTTCTCACATGCAAATGAACTTTTTTAACAACTCAAAAGGGTGTATTGGTATGAGAAATTTGACATCACTAATATCAGAGTGGCGCATGGCTTTCTCGAGATCTCATCACATCCCCAATTAATAAACACAAAAAATCTATGCGTGAAAGTGAGAGAGAAACAATAGCTGAGATCTCATGAAAATGATATTATAGTTCACACATAAAGGAAAATAGAAAATCACTTATAAACTGACAAACCTCTTTAATCATAACAACTATAAATAGAGTCCTCGCAGCCTCTCATATTTCTCGACAATAATACAAAAAGATGAAATATCAAATTAGAATATAATCAACTGATATTAAGAGGTTAAAGCTAAAGTTGTTTAAAGTTATATAACAAAAAACACATATAAATTTAGATTTTTATCAAAAAAGTTGAGGAAACAACAAAATTTGAATAACCACATAATATCTTTGCCAGTTCATTCAATTTATTCGATTGATGGTTCTCACTACCGAGTGACTGTTTCTTGAACTCTTCAAAAATTTCAAAAGGTATGTATTGAATTCTCCAAAAGTAATGTATTTTTGAATAATTCGACATGGATGAGTTAACGTAAGTGAAGAGTCCGCATAACTAAGCCAAGTTAGACAATATCATTATCTGAGAATCCAAACTTATTTGTCTTTTTCAGTACTAAAATTTTCAAATAAGGAAGATATATTTTTCTACTGGAAAACATAAGGACATTGAAGACAGTGAGGAAACAGGAAAATCCAAGTCACATTATATTTCAATCAATATTAATTCAAAAGTCAGAGGACAGAACCAAATCTTAACTGTAGGTAGTTAAGAAGACTCACTTTTTGTTGTTTTTGATGGTATGAATGGTTCGAGTTTCAGACTTGCGCTAATATTGGAACACAACAACTTTTTCTTTCATTTCTTCCATGAGTAACAGCTTGTTGAGTTCCTCTAGCAAATCTTGTCTATACCTCACAAGCATCAACATGTTCCGACATTGCATCATTTGATTCCTTGAATCTTAACCATCCTATAAAATTCTTTTCATATATCTTCACTTTGTAATCTCTATCATATAGTACCTACAAATATTTGGAGTTTTCTATTTCAATGTGTATAATGTATTCTGCATATTTATTTGATTATAACATACAGTTTTATCGTCAATGAATGCTTCGAGAAGAACATATATAGGTCCTTTTTTATCCAGTTACTCCCATCCGTAAAAAAGATCATTTTAAGTAACATATCAAGATTCACATTAATTAAGAAAAGCTAAAAAAAATTAGTGGTGTGTGTCATAAAGAAGAGAGGGAAAAACAAATAAAATCTAAAGTTAAACATGCATGAGTAAATAAAACCCAGTTAGAAACATAAAATTACAAAATTCTACGATAAACTATATATAAAGCAGAAAATGCACAATAAAAGAAGCAGAAAACAAAATACCCAACATATTGTGACTATCAAAATGTAAACTTGCCAAGGAAAAAGAATATAGAAGTGAGAAAACTAATAAGGGGAACGAACACAAATTTTCAAGCATCTCTGAGTATGAAACAAGCCAAATTAGAAACATCATGAACAAATCATAGCAAAACCGGAAAAATGTAATAAATACCACTGAAGAACTGAAAATAAATATTCATTTGAGAATGATTGATAAAAGTAGGTATATTCATGATCATCACAAACAATAAACATAAACCATAGAAGAGAAAAAACAGATGCAAGAAATTTTTTTAAAAAGACTTAAAAATTTCAGGGCTCGGAAGAGAAAGAAATAGAAGATTCCATGGAGGAATGGTCTGGTGGACCTTTATACTTGTATAAATTGGTGTTCTTAACCATTCTACTTAACTATTTATCAACTGAGCCCTTATACTCAATGGACGTCAACATTTTAAACCCCCTTGGCCTTGTCGGAGCTTCAAACGCTCAACAAAAGTGACACGTCGTCATTCACAACAGATTTCAAATGACACATCATTAATCATTTATTTTTAAGAATAAAATATTTCTCTTCTTTCCTCTTTCATTCTTCTTTAACCATGTCTCAATTTTTTACATTAGATGTCACCATCACAATCATCGTCTTCACCATTAGAACCATTTTCTTATATCACAAAAATCACAATTAATTTTTATGTTCTCATCGTTCATAAAGCCACAAAAATTAATTATTTTTTAATTTTTGTATTACTTATATTTTTATTAACAGTTTTAAAATTTAAATATAGTACTCACTCGCCTTAACGAGTGTCAAATCACACACTTTTGCCAACTCATCCATATTTTAGTCACATAAGTGTGGTCAACGGTCAGAAGGGTCCGCTAAATTGTGTTGTGTTGAGTCTAAGGATCCATATGATAAATATATAAGTAAAAGGGTTCAAAATACAAACTGATACAAGTGCAATGGTCCCCAGACCATTTCACCAATTCCAAAATCAAACTATCAAAGGAAAGAGATGGTTTGAGTTTCTTACACGTGGATATAAAAGGATTATGGCAAATAAAATTAGGCTAGTTGGAGCAAAAAATAAAAGCATTCACGGTACACTTTAGACTGCTTTTTGTACTATTATAGGATGCCATGTTCGTCCTCTCTTACTCGCTTATATATAAGGTTAATATCAACAAATTAAGATTTTAAGGATTGTCCATTATAAAAGCAATTTTCCTCTATGAGGATAGGTGAATGTATATTGATCAAAGAAATATGTAGTTTTTTAATTCATTGAGATTAGTGACGGGGTTAGATTTTATTATTACTGGGTTTAAAATCGGAGAAGCAGAACTACGAATTAGTAAAAGGGGGTCCAACATCTATTATACATATTTAAAAAATAATTTAATCATGTATAAATAATAATATTTCCGTCTAAGAGGGTTCGGATGAACCCTAAGTATGTTACTTCCGTCCTTAAAAGGACCTTATCTCACACCACCTCATTTGTTCTCATGTTGCAAACATGGTCATCTAAAATATGAACTAGAATTTCCTCATAGCATAATCTATCCTTATTCCCATCATTTTCAGTTGGTACAATATATGAAGGATCACCCATACACTTCTTCAACATGGAGACATAAAATACTGGACGAACTAGTGCTAAAACTTGTGGTAGCTCTAATTCGGAAGCTACATCGCCAATTCTCTTTGATATTTATAAGACCACTGTACTGGGGACTAACTTTACCCTTCTTACCAAACCTCATAACACCCTTCATGAGTGAAACATTCAGATATACCCAATCATCCACTTCAAACTCCTTTTTTCAAACTAACAATATAATGTAATATTAATATATGTCTCCCTTTGTTCATATGATTCAGGAAGACTTATGATAATTATATAACCTTATATATCCATGAGTATCAATGTTCAACCAAGGTTAAGGGTTTTAGCCTGATGCAAATTGGGTTGTCCTCGTGTTGTCACAGAATAATTTAAGGTCAAGAGGCTACTATTTATCTTCTTTCTTCTACAGATTATTGTTGCCCTAATTGTTAAATATGAGCAGTTATAAATGTGTAAAAATGACTCACTATAAACTATAATGGCTCCCCATATGTGTACTGGATATTCTGAATGATTGTGTACTGGCTTCCGTTGTCACTTGTTCATGTTGTTCGTTGCTAGCTACCGGTTAAGTGTCATAGTTGATTTTGTACTATTATTTATTGTATGTTAGTTTTATTTTGAGTTTGTCAATGATAACTACTCATTACATGTTGCCCCGTACTGAGCCCTACTTGTATTTTCCTTTGTTTTTTTATGGAGTGCAATAAGTGTACCAACAGCTTCGACTGGCCTTCAATTCTAGTCAGTCTCAAGTATATCAGGTTTAAGGTTGAGCTACTCATTTAATCTCGTGTTGGATTATCTCGTTCATAAAATTATATCATTTGTTTTTGGACATACACTATTTTATTTAATTATTTTGGTGTCTTTAATACTCTTAGACTTAGTATTTGACAATTAGATGTCCTTTTTGTGATGACTTTCATGTTTTAGAAATGGCATATAGTAGATTATAATTGATTTGTGTTTCTTTTATTAATGAGATTTATGTTTCCTCATTATTATTAGTAATTAATGTAAGGTGAATGATTAATACATGTTGGGGATGAATTCTTTTGTTCACCCACCTAGGAGGTCAAGTATTGGTACCACTCACGACTAGATTTGGATCGTGACAAACTTCTTATCAGAGCATTAGGTATGGTGATCTCATTACATAAGGACAAGTATAGTAGAGTCTTGTTAAACGGTATGGGGACACCTTAACTTTTCTTGGAGAGGCTATTGGACTTCAGGAAAATTTTAATCCTTCTTTCTTTCGTGCTAATACTTGAATCCAATTGGTATCTTGGTGATACAAATTTGTATCTAAACTTCTTCACTTTATTTCATTTATGGTTAATCATAGAGTATTAGATGTTGGAATAGCATCACCAAAAAGAAAAAAATATGTCCTTAAAAATAGGTAAATTTTCCGATTGACTACAAGGCATACAATGACTTCTAATGGACTTGATATTTACATTTAGTTCATAAAGAGGAAACCCTTTTTCTTCATGGGTACTGATTATGACAACGTTTATGCTTTCACTGTTTCTTGTTTTGAGTTGCTTTATAAGATGAATAAAGTCAACAAACTTAGTATTGAGGTTATGATATACTAGTTTCAGCGAGACACAAAATATGGTTATAGTCTCATGTTGATTGTTGATTATTAAAGTCACTACATACGACTTAAGGCACATTTTCTATCTTTCGCATCCTATTAGATATCCCAAATGTTGAGTGATAAGGTGATAGATGGTTTTCTGAATATCGAGAACGAAGGTATGTGTTGCAGCCTATGAGGTCAAAATTTGTACTTTACATATATATCTGACAACATGAAACAATTTTCGTAAGGAACAACTACAAAATGAACTTCATTATGTTTGAAAAATACATTTGGATAGAATTTTTATCACATGTATGGTTTGTTTAGTTATGATAAAATTAGGTTGCGCCAATTAGAATTAGAATCTTTACTACGATTCCATGGACCGATTGTATATGAAAGAACATCATGATACGACTACTATAATTGTACGAATACTTACTTCGTTAGATGTATGAAATGTGTTACTTTTTTTATCGACATGATCTAAAAAAGAACGCAAATTTGCTTGGGCTAAAGACAACCGATTTTGTAATGTTTTGTAGTTATTCAAATGTAGAAATGTGTGGGCTATTTCTATATAATCTTATAGATACGTATGATGTATCCTAGTGACGTATATAAAAAACAGTCATGGTTTGGTACTTGTGTTATGTGGAAATGAATATGTAGATTGTCAATTCTGAATACTAACTAATTAAGGAGTGGTCAGTTATATAACATGTTCAATTAATGGGATTTATTGTTGCATTTGAATTTGAGAAATGAACTATTTTTTTACCACGGATGCTTGGGTTGAGCATTTAAGAATGATTTTAGTGGTCAATATTTTGTAGGATCATAGAGCATATAGGTTGGAAATTTTTTCTTGAGGATTTTAAATGAGGCCTGATGATTTTATCTTAAGCTTCAAAAGAGTGGATTGTTAGTGGAAGGACAAGCTTATGAATAAAGAAAGTCCCATTTTAAGCATACATGGGTGAAGCAAATTGAAGATTTCACTAAGAATGTGCGTATAAAATTGGGTTTGTCCCTTGAATTTTTTTGGTATAATTGAGTTTAAGGTTTCATGTAGAGGAAAAGATTCACTTCGTGGTAATGATAAGGGCTTGTTGAGCATGATTGTATACGAGTTAGTGATGGATTATTATTGAGATGTAACTACATTATACAAATTGTTGGCTAATTAAATTTTGTATGATAAGAATGACTTGTATTCAGTGAGTAACATGGTTGTATGAAAAGTTTTGAGAGATGTTTGGGTACCGCTCGAATATAATTTTGTACTGAGCTAGAACTTGCCTGGCTAGTCCTGCTAAAAGTAAGTTGTAATAGACAATTATGAAAGTATCATAGGCCTTTGTTCAATGTAGCCCATTTTTAGCCTAAATAAAAGAAAACCAAATGAAACTAATCCTTGTTTGATCCTAATGATTTGAGCTTAAACTAGATCTTTTTTTTCCAACCTAACTGATCTTTTTAGAGAATAATGTGTTGGCCCTGGTCCCTCCTTGGACATGTCCACCTCAACTTATGCAAAAAACATAAGTTGAGGGTGGCTAAATAAGTAAACAACCTTTTTTATGGCCCAGACCCAACTTTGGGTATTGTGTACTTTGACTCATGGCAAATCCATGAGTTGAGAGTGGATCTCTGGAAAGTGGGTTTGAAAAAACAAAGAGGGAGAAAGAGAAAAAGTAAAGTGACTCTAGAATCAGTTGAAAGAAAAGAGAAAAAAAATACAAGCAAAAAAAGAAGAGAATCACTTACACAAATGAAGAATGAAGGGAAAATAGCAAGGTGAAATAATATGAAAAACTGGGCGAAATAAAATGATAAAAACTGGTATGTTTAGCCGATGTGTCAAGGAGGGAAAAAATTCACTAATGTATACCTAAATATACCCTACCTGACCCTGAGCCTATGTTACACGCTAAGATATCCCTATCGTGATCCTAAGAGTTGTATAGCGAACTTAAAGTAGTGAAAATAAGGGCAAGCTTATGACAATATGTGTGAATGAGTGTGAATTTGTTTTGAGAGTGAGAGTTGAAAAGTAATCCTTATACTGAAACTGAAATCATTGTGTGAAAAATGAAGATTTTGTTTTGAAGTGAGGACACTAGTTGCAATACCGGAAATAGTAGCATGTCAGGTCTGATTCCACATAAATCAAGCCTAATAGTGATAGCATGCATAAATATGATGATACTGATCGGGATTGATAGCCAAATGATTGCGAAAGATAAAACATGGATACTATTGTACAAAGATTTTGTATTGAGTCATACTACGTCGCTTGAGGACAAACAACAAATTTAAGTTGAGGGTGTTGATATACCATGGTGTCACGGTATTTTTAATACTTTTTTTATAAGTTTAGTGTGTCCAACAGCCTTTTTGCAACTAATTTTTATTTAAGTTTCTCTTTATTTGCAGGAAATCTGTCTAAAAGATGAATGCGGAGGTTTTTTGAGCTAGAAACGCAGAAAAGTACCACCTACGGAGCTTTTGACGGTCCATCGTGCCCGTGACGGTCTGTAGGTGGCATCGTAGTGCAGCTGCTGAAGGAAGATGGGAAAGTCTAATGAAGTGTGGGGTTACGGAGTGCATGACGGACCGTCGTAGCCATGACGGTCCATCCTGCTGGTTCGTCATAAAGATCAGAGAAGTAGTCCCAGTATCCAATTTTCAAGAGTTATGTGTTATAGAACGGAGACCCCCGACGGACCGTTTTGCCTGTGATGATCTGTCATACCTGCCGTCGAGGGTAATGAAGAAAGCAGCAGACGAAATTGCAAAAGTATGGGACGACGGAGTCCATGATGGCCCGTCGTGACCACCATGATCCGTCCCGAGATCCGTCGACCCTGCCGCGTGTTGACACATTTCCAGCTTATAGATTCCTTATTTAATTAGGTTTTTATTTTTTATAAATAGTTCAAAAAACCTCGTTTTTGGGGTTAGACTCTTGGTTATTTGAGCTTCTTTTGTGGATTAGACTTCGTGATTATTATTACACTTTTTGAAAATCTTTAGTCTTCAATTAATTGCAGTAATTGATTGTTGGTGATTTTTGTTGATTAATCAAGTGACCTTTTGGATTTTATTCTTTCTCATTGAAGTAAGTACATGAATTCTTATATTGCATATTTGAATATTGTGATTATGACTATGGGTAACTAAACTCCATAACTAGGGTTGTGGGAACCATAGACGAATAATGAGGTAAAACCTAACTAAAATAACAATTCTAGAATAGTGTCTTACATGTATTGATAATTCTTTCACTTAGAAGTCTTTTTAATGGATGGCCAACGTTAGAACTCTCCTTAATGCTACTTGCCGGACCAAGGATATAGATAATATGAAAAGAATTATCAACATATATTTAGTGTATGCTATCCAATAGACTAGTATTGACTGTTACGAGGTAATAACTTAGTCAAATATAAAATACAATGCTTAATATAAGGTAAAGGTAAGGGTTAGTATAGCAACACACGTAGCCGGACCAAGCTGTGGAGTGAAATTTTCTAGATGCCGGACCAAGGATTTAGAAATACATAACTTATCACTTTGCATGCCAGATACTAGGAATGAATTGTTATTGTTAGAATTATCAAGTTATGAACCTGTGGGAAACACGTAAACCCTAGTTACTTTTATTAATTGATTAAACTCCAACATTTGAAGCTGTTAGTGTCTCCTTTAATTTAGCTAGTTATTTTCATTCATTTAGAAGTTAAAAAACCCCTTTTAATTGTCTTTGCTTTCCAAGGAAATAATTAACTAAATAGTAGTAATAATAGATTGAAGTTAAGTCTGAACTATTTTTCTCATGGGAACGATCCCAACCTTATTAATTGGGTTCTTTAATTGATACGACCGCTATAGTTCTTATTTGAGAAGTAAGTTTGAGCGTATCCACCTGAGGGGCTGGCCTTCATATCGATTGGATTGAAACCCAAACCGAATGTATCTTGATTATCCATTCGACTGATAGGATTCACAATTCCTTACAACGACAAGCCTAACCCCTTTTTGAGTTCATATCCGTTTTGTACCATTTGAGCCCCGACCATGACTGAAGTAGAGGACAGACGAGGTTGGAGGATAGGCTTTCCTTCTAAGAACTTATTAACCGTTATTATCTCCAAAGCCTGACAGTTGTGAGATTCACAACCTCTTTTAGCCTCAATGCATGGTATTGAAGGATCTCGGGTTATTGGGAGATTATCTTCATCATGGACAATAATTTCTTGTTTGTCATGTTCAAACTTGACCACTTGGTGTAGAGTAGACGACACAGCTCTAGCCATGGATCATGACCACTTGGTGTAGAGTAGACGACACAACTCTAGTCATATGGATCCATGGCCTACCCAAAAGTAGATTGCAAGACGTGTCCATGTCTATAACTTGAAAAGTGATTCCAAACTCCGCTGGTCCAATTGTAACAATTAAGTATATTTCACCAAGAGTATCTCATTTTGCACCATCAAATGCCCGTACACAAACATTATTAGTACAAAATAATTTTGAGCTTTCATCTTTTTCAGAAACTCTTCAGCATCTTCCTCAGTGAATGGTTTTTCATCAGCAACTGGTTTTCTTTGATTTTTTTTGTCCCTCTTTCATTCTTACGGAGCATAACATCTTCCGGAAAGAGTTAAGCCTCTTGTTTCATTTGTTTCTTCGACAATCTTCTTTCCCTTGTGAGTAACGACGAGTTTGTTGTAGTTCCACGGAACGGCCTTGGTGTTTGTGATCGGAAATTGTGTTGCAATTTGTATCACAACTGGCTCTTTCATACTTTCTTGATTTTGATCAAACGTTGAAAATTTACGAAGAATGTAGCCTTATGGACCATTCAAAGGTACGTCTCCTCTTTTTATAGATTCAGGGACATACAACACTAGCTTCCTCGATTTTCTAAAATTCAAACGTGCATCTTTAACAATTATCAGTGCCCTTTGTATGGGTTCTAAAACATACTAGACTCTTCTTTTGAAATCTTTATTTCCACTTTTGTTCTACACTTTTGTTCATAATCTTCAAAAATGTCAACCATCCCCACAACACGCTCATTATTATAAGCAGGGAGTGCGTTATTCGTGACATTTGGTGCTTCCTCATTGCGTACCTCGATTACCTTATCCTTGATTGACTTCTCAATGACTCTTTTTAGGGTCCAACAATTCTCTTTGCTATGACCTGGAGCGTTGGAGTGATACTTGCATATAACAGTTGGATCAAAACTTCTTGCATTTTGATTGACAACGTACGGATTGTCATGTTCAACCAGTGTCAATTGTATTAATTTCTGTAACAAACTCGTATACGATTCCCCAATTAGGGTAAGATTTTCTTTTTGACCTTGTTCTCTCGTATATTTTTTTCGGGGACGTAGATTGTATGGCGCCTGGAAATTTTGTTGTTGGGGTCGAGAAACTTGTGGGGCAGGCCCCCACTATTGTTGGCGTGAACATATGCCTTAATATTGAAAGCTATATATTGGGACGGGTAATAATGCTGAGGAGAATTATATTGTTCTTGTTGGACTTGACCATAAGGATTGTTCATGCACATTTGAACCCCTCTTGATCCAAATGCCGTCATGGACACTTCCTCCTTCTTTTTTCGATTGGTAAAATACCGGATCCACTTTGTCTTGCTTGTATGGTATCTCAAATGGCTGCTTGACTCTTAATCTTAACCGACTTTATGCCATTCTCTACAATTTCTCCGATCTTAATCGTTTCGGAAAAAGGCTTGCCCATTTCAGCGAGAAGATGATGAAGTAGTCAAGTTCTTGAGACTGGAGAAAAACATCAATTAACTCATAGTCTTTCATCGGAGGTTTGACTCTAGCCGCCTGCTCCCTCCATCTTAAGGCATATTTCCTAAAACATTTTGATGTCTTTTTTACATATTAGCTAGGAAATTGCGATCGGGAATAGAATCGATATTGTATTGAAATTGTTGGACAAAATCTTGTGCCATGTCATCCCAAACGTGCAAATGGGAAATGTCCTTATCAATAAACCATTATGATGCTACGCCCGTTAAAGTCTCTCCAAAGAAAGCCATAAGAAGTTCTTCTTTTCCTCCGGTTCTTCTCAATTGATTACAGAATCTTCTCAAATGAGCCACTGGATCGCCATGACCATTTTATTTCTCAAACTTTGGAGTTTTGAATCCTAGAGGCAATTGAACATCTTGAAACATGCAGAAGTCCTTAAATGAGACACTTTTGTGTCCTCCCAGACCTTGCATATTTCTTATGTTTTGTTCCAAACTCCTCATTTTCCTTGCAATTTCTTCATGTTCCTCATTCTTAATGTTTTTCTCAACTTCAACGGGAGAACTGTATTAGTGGTGGTAAGAGTTAGGAACATTGAAAGTTAATTTAGGGGCATGACCTTGGCCATATTGATATTTGAGTGTAGGGTCATCATTGGATTTTTGTACCAATGTCGATTAAGGATTTGTGTTATTTTGGACAGTAGGCATGAAAAGTGGATTATTCATCATTGATGGTTTCAACGGGTTTAGTGAGGAAGTTCCGGCAGTATTAGATGTGTTAATGTAAGGTCCAAACTTATGTAGATAAACCGTGTCACTGGTTGACACTTTGTTGGGGAATGGCATATTAAAATATTCTCGAATTGAGGGCAGAGGAGCTTGCCCATTAATCCAAGCTTTGTACATTTCGGTCATATCTTATCTTAACTTTTTCACCTCTTCTATAGGTACCGATTCTTGCGAAACCATTTAGATTTGTGCATCTTTATTTTCCGACTCTGTCCCGTCTTTACGTGCCATTTTTTCTTTCCCTTTTGATCTTGTGTTATATTTATGAGATGCCAACTCTCCTCACAAACCAACGACCTTTTAAACTCTCTAAATTCTTATATATATTTAAAAAACATGTGTTAGGATTCAACATATTGAGGATACTAAATTCACGTTGCATGTTATGCACCTAGATTTTCATATGTCTATAATGTGTTTTGGAAGACTTTTATGTTTCATCCCGGCTTGGGACGACTTGCTTATGTCATTTGGTCCCCTACTTTACTTCAATAATTTGAATGCATTTTGATCAAACCTATTAAAGGTTGCCTACGTATCATGTTTGAACATGAATCAGATCATTATGTAGTTCATGTGGATAAATTTCTTTCAAAAGAAAAATACGACATTTGTTTAACTTTAAAATGAAAATACCATTCAAATAAAATGACCAAAATAAAAACATCAAAGTACTTAAGAATAAAACAAAATTTGATGAACTAAAAAGAAAAAAAATAAATAAAAATCCATCTCTGATGTGGGGCTAATGCATGCGCCTCTCGACCTAGGCTCTCATCACTTCGAGTGAGATGACCACCATAAACATCAATCAATCTCTCTGTCAATTGAAGCACTTGTACTTTCGCCTCCTCCATATTCTCGTGACAATTCTGCAACCATTTTTCAGTATTGACAACTGCATCACTCAGATGCTCTTCATGTTCTTGAAGCTCTTCAATTTGGTTATGAAATTATTTACGCTCTTCCATCCATTGATTTTTTCGGTCGCCACTTCTGCTTGATACAATGTGAAACATTTTGCGATGTCCCTTTCTCATCCCATAGAGGCTTTTAATTGATTTTGTAACGTAGCTTGCGCATGTATTAAGAGGCTCTTTTCTTTCTTATATTCTTCCTCTTGTTTCTCCATAGCACCTGTGACAATTCCCAAATCTTCATGTAGGGTTCGTATAGTAGATAGATGCTTCTTTTCAACTCTTTTTTTCAATCAATGCAAATCTTTTCTCGAGTATTGCATCACTTAGAGCCAACTCTTCTTTAACATTTTTCAGGTCATTACTTAGCATATCTAAAGTAGACCTATAATTTCTTTCCACCTCGAGTCGGGCCTTCTTGATTCTTACTTCAATTTCCTCTTCTCGATCTATGATTTCTTACGCTGATCCTTCGGGTATTACTTTGAGAGGGGCATGATCAATGAACCAATGGAGGTATAAGGGGTCAACTTTTTCTTCAACACGATTATCATCCATAGCTTTTAAACCTAAAGTTCGACTACCACCCCAAATCTTTTGAGCTTCTGATTCTCGATCTCGATCTTCAAATGTTATCTCCCACACAGAATTCTGCGTATCCTCAGTTTTTGGTAAAATTTGTTTTTGTCCTAGTTGGTGTAGAACTCAGAGGGGTATGTATGGTTGGAACCCGCGAATGCTTGTCAGAACAAAGAATGGACGATAGGAAGAAATAACAATTACCTCACTAGCAGGAAACCAATGATAGTTCCATCTAATTTTAGATGTCGTCAATTTAAGAAGATAATGTCTCCATGCTTTGACACCTTTTGGCAATTTGTCTCCTAATTCTTTCATCCTATCTGGGTGACTCAAAATGTAATTCGTCCAATCGGATTTGAAATCTGTCACAACACGATGGTGATACAGGTGCTCCAAAAACCACATTTGCAATAAATTGCTACAACCTTTTAAAAATTCTCTTCCTCTCTACATTTAATCAAAGAGCGATAAATATCAGCCAACATCATCGGCAATATAGTGGATTTCCTTTTCTTTATCATAACGGTGACTATTCCTGACAGACGACTATCGAATTTTTTATCCTTCATTGGAAAAATCATAGCTCCCAAGAATGCTACCATGAATGCTTCTTGTCTAGATTTTTCCCAAGTAGGGAGACGTTGTCCATTTTAAAATTGTTTTCCATAGCTTGAAAATCCTTTCTTCTTTCTATATCTTGAGTACAAGAATTCCAAAGAAATCAACCCATTATCAAAACACTCCTTATGATGATGGATGATGTGCATCTGTTCTAGAAATTTACCTATGCTGACACTCTTAGGAGCTATCAGTGTTTTTGTTTAAAGATCCTGGCCTGAACCTGTGAAACCACCAAATTCTTCTAATGTAGGCGTCAACTCAAAATCACTAAATCGAAACACATTATTTGTGGAATCCCAAAACGGGATCAAAGCCTCGATCAAACCTCTGTCAAGACTAAATCTCATGATATCCGCAAGGAAACCAAAAAGTTTGAATATCTAAGTCCAACTAAATTCATCCATATTGTTCCATCAACCCATTAGTAATTGTGGGATTTTCTCTGTGATCATAAACTTTGGGGGATCATTGACCATTTCGACTAGTTCATCCCTTTGTCTTTTATAACACCTCATAGATCTCATGATTACCTGGTTGAGAAAAAGAAAATCGGGATTTTTAAAATCAAATTTAATTGTGAAACTTTGATAATTCGAAATTATTTATTGGAGTAGTTAAAATAATAAAAATAAAAATTATTCGGAATGTTTAAAGTGATCATTTATTCAGGTTGTTTTTGAAAAGAATGACCAGATAAAGAGACCATTTTGATCAAAAAAAGAAAAAGAAAAAGAAAAGAATGTGTGTATGTACAATTTAAAAGACATATATACATATATCATTAATATTATTATTTTTATTCTTTATGCATTCTTTTAATAAAAGTGAAAATAAAATTGAGGATTAGTTGTGTATGTATATATATGTGTATTAGTTTGTTTATTTTTAAACATTGGTTGAAAATGGTTAGAAAATATATATTTATTTCTTTAGTCGATTATCCTAAGCCGATCAATATTTTGTTATAGTCTTTACATGAAGCAACAAGTAGCACAAAATGCTCATGATGGTCTCACGAAAAGGTCATGTCCTAGTCAGATTGGGCCCCTATGACGAATCTCGCTAAGTTACATGCACATGATGCAAATTAATCGGAACCTAGTGAGGATATCATGTCTGAAAGTATTAATTCTACTAAGGTTTAACTTGAGGAGAAAAGATATCTAGACTGGCTCTAAAACGAGCGGACAACTCGAGTAAGGAGTAGCAACGTACCGGTAGTAAACGCTTTCCGGCTTTGTACATGGGTGCTCCCATCCTGTACATATTTAACTGAAAGTCCTTCACCATGGATCGAAGATCCACTGGCTATCTTGATAGAAGCTGGGTGCGCACTCGCAATTCCCATATTATTATTAGAGAAGACTCAATATGGTTCGTGAGAGAAGACAGTTATAATCCAATCCAAATATTATCAAAATATTAAATAAATAATTATCATATTAAATTAAATAAATATAATATCCAAAAGCGTAAATATGTAAATCATAGTCATACATAAATCAATATTTAAAGCTCGAATTCTAAGTTAGTGATCCCCAACGGAGTCGCCATCTGTCACACCCCTTTTTTTTTCTCAATATTTTTTTATTTTTATTGTTTGAAAGAAAAAGTGTTTTTCCATTTAAAGTGACGTTTTGAAAAGAAATAATTATTATTTAGAGTCGTCACTTGGAATTGAGTTTTGTTGTTCCAAGTCACCTTATTTAAATCTCCAATCAAAAGAAAATTTGACTTTATTTTTATTGGTCTGCGAACTAGTAATCTGAGTAAGGAATTCTGTTGACCGAGGGGTAGGTGTTATGCACCCCTCGAGTCCCGCGGTTTCTGGCACGATCGCTTTATTGACTTTAGTCTGACTTAAATTAATTTTTAGACATTATATTATTTAATTAATAATAAAATTATTATTTACCCTCAAATTTATAGTAAATTTATTTGAAATTGGCTTATTTATTTTAAATGTTTTTATTTTTTAATGTTATCAAAAAATTTCTTCAAATTAGAATTTGTGTTGAAAAAAGATTTTTTTGAGTTCAAGATAATTTAGGAATATATATTTATTTATTTATTAGATAAAAAATAAGATAAATAATTAAATTTAATATGATATGAAGTTAGTTTTTATCAAGAAATACTAAATAAATTAGGAATGTTATTTTTTTTAATCAAAACAAAATTGTCCCCTTTTTTAAAAACCTTTTTTTTCTCTTTTTTCTTTTTTTTTTCTCTGCACGTTTTTGTTTTATTTTAAATTTTATATTTTTTTTCTGTACAATTTCTTTTTTATCATTATTTTTATTTTATTATTATTTTATATATTTTATCTTCTTCTCCCCCTTTTTTTTTTTAAAAAAAGTTGTCACTTTTTTTCTACTTTCTTTTTCATTTTTTTTCTACTTTTTGTTTTATTAGTTTTAAAATATTTTTATTTTCATTCTTCTTTTCTCTTTTTTGTTTCGATTCTTCACGTTTTTTTTCTTCTTTTTTTTATTTTCTGTTTCTGTTTTTTTAATAAAAAAATGGGTTATTTTTTTATGTTTTTTTTTAATTCTTATGTTCTTTTTCATTTTTTTAATTACTCTTTCTCATTATTTTTCATTTTAGTTATAACTCTTAATAATATTTATATATTCTATCAATTATAAACTTTAATAATTTGAATTAGATAAATATCTTATACTTATTCTAAATATAATTTTTAATTCAAATAATGTGTTAAAAAAATTGAAACATATTACACATAAGTTTTTAAATTTATAATCAATTAAAAATTTTAGTTTACATCCTAATCTAACAAGTTTATAAATTTTATTTTATTTTTTTAGTGAAAAACTAGGCTCCAGAAAATCATTAGCTATAAATTATCACAAAATAAATTTTGATATAACTTGCATCTAAAAAAATAACAGACACTAATAATAATGCAAAAAAAAAATATGTATGATACATCTTTTATTTTATATTGTTTTTGTTAGCAAATAACATTTTCTTTTTGTTTCGTTTTTCAGATCGAGAGAAAAAATTATAAAAATCATAAACATGCATCACTAATTGATATTAAATAATAAAATACGATTCAAAGAACTTCATATTATTAGATTCAAATTTTCATACAACATTACATTTAAATAATGCGAGAATTTAGATGTACCTCGCTACGAAAATGGATATCACGAAAAATAATTTCTAAAATCTACTGATTCGAGCCACGATTTAGGACCACAACAAAAAATACTAACTTTAACCTAATTCTCCAAAACAATAACTCACTTTTCTTCTCTTTTTGTTAGCTCTATATCTCTCTCTATATGCTTTTTTCAACTGAACGTGGGATTATATAATATTTTTTGTGTGAGAATCTGGTGTTAATTTTAAGAAACGTAGTGTAGGGGGATTAAGATTAAATTTAAAAAATACTTGAGAAAATTGGGGTTGAGATAAGAATATAAAATAAATAAATAATAATAATAGAAAATAAACAAAATAAACATAAATAAAAAAATTGTGTGAAGTTTTAAAAAAAAACGTCCAAAAGGAAAAAAAATACAAAAAATTAATAAATGGGATGAGATTTTTTAGGAAAATACATTACGAAGTTGGGAATGATTAGGATAAGGTAAAACAAATTTGAAATCTTTAGGAGTCCTCTTTTTTTTTCTTTTTCTATACTTTTTCATAATATTTTCTATATTATTATTATTTTTAGACTATATAATTAACAAATAACTTAAATTCCCAACTTGTATTTATCATTTTTCTTATTATTAAACTATAATTGATCTTATAATTTTTATTAATTTAGAATTTCTTATTATTATTTTATTTTATTTTAAATATAACCCTTTTTTAAATTGATGTAAAATATATTATGTTTTGGTAAAAAAATTAGGTGTTCACAACATTAAACTATTGCATTTCATTACATCTACTCCGCCAAATGACAAATATTATTAAATTAGTTTTTAATTAAACTTATAGTTTTGAGTTATTATTTTATATTTAAGTCACTTATTTTGTTTCATTAATATTAAGAAGCTCATAAATGAATTATACTAATTTGTCTTACTTAGTTTTAGTCAAACTCAACGAAAATAAGCCCATAAAATCTCGATCTCTAAAAACTCAAGCCCATGTCGAGCAGTAAAGCAATGTTGCGACTCCACCTGTCTTGCACGTGTTGTCTTCCCAGTAGGATAGTATTGTTCGCAGCAGAGAAAAAGCAACGCGTCTCTGTCCTTGGGATCGTTAGATCGAGCTATTCCTCACCCCAAGGACTATCGAAACGATTTTCCCGTCCGTTCCCCTTTCCACTTTCGGAATAGGTTTAAATGATAGAAAAAAAGTTTGTTCGGACAAAACAGTGAAAGATATCTGGGCGTTTCAATTTGAAATGGGCCTCAAATCTGGATATTTTTCGTCCCTCCCCCCCAAAAAAAAAAATTAATTGAAAACCCTATGAATCTCCAATATTTTTTCTATTTTGCTTCATGGTGAGAGGAGAATTTTTTTTTCGGATAAGAAATTTTTTTGAGAAAGTTGGAAAAAAATAGGCAAAAATAGAGAAAATTTGGATCAATGTAGAAATAAAAATGATAGTTTTGTATTCTCTGAGTTTCTAAGGCTACTGTTTGGAGTTCGAGTTTCTCGTTGTAGCTTCAGTCTTTGCGGTTGAATAGTTCACTTCTATCTCGTGGTTTTATTCCAATTTCGCTGCCTAAAAGAAGGTAAAAGCCCCTCCTTTAGTTTTGCTCGTTTAACTTTTGATTCTTCTGCATTTCTTCTGTATATGTGTTCAACTGAGACTTCTCAAGGTTGATTGGAATCATATTTGTTTGGTTTGCTGAAGTATGCTTAAGCATATTTAATGTTTCTTTCATGTTCTTTTTCGTATTTTGAGTTTTTTTGTTGTTGTTTAAGTTAATTCAGCTATTATATTTTCTATTTATCATCCTTTTTTTTTAAAAAAAAACAACCTTTATGGGGTTTGAAGTGAGGTAAAGCTTTGTGTTTTCATGAATATCTTGCAGTAAGGAGGCTGATTTTGGTTTTGAAGTATATGTTTTAAATTTCATTTGTTTCTGATGGATGTTTGGTCATTCAATAGTCAGTGGTTTTTCTGTTATGACCCGTCTGTGTGAAGCTTCTTGAGTTTAAGCTTTCTTCGCTCATAGAATTTAAGTTACTTTCTAGTCGATTAATTTGTGTTAAATCTGTCCAGTTTAGTTTGATCTCGTTATTGGAGGAATTTTTCATTTTCCTTTGGAGAGTTGTCAAGACATCGTTTAAAAATTAGGAAGTTATTTATGCCATTAGCTTGTTTATCTATTTTCTGTCACTAGTGTTGAGAATTATTTATTTTTTCCATGTTTAGTGGATATCTTAAATTTGCTTAAATTTTGGTTGTTACTGTAGCAATTTTTGGGGTCATTTCGTTGGATTTTGGTTCATCCCAAACCATCTTGTTAGAATTATGTTTTAAAAGAGGAAAAGGGAAAGTTGATTGACTAGCTTCTAACTTTGGAGCATGAACGTGTGTTGAATATGTTAAAGTTACTGTCAAAATGTGTTGTTGTCATGCCAATCTAATGTTTGGTCTTACTATAATTGAATCATCTAATAGTATTCGGGATTTTCTGGCTTTATTGTTCATCTTAGTTCCTTGTCATACTTTAGCCTCTTTCGGTTCATTATTATCCTATGAGTTTTAATCTCCCTTATCTTTAGAGTTACAGCTTAAGATGTTACCATCGAATACTATTTTCCGCTCTGTTTATTTGCATGTAAATCTGCCCTAGTTCATCAAAAGCTCTTTCTTCCTTGCATTTTGAGAGAACTTTTAAGGTACAAATTCTTTATTGAGTCGGCCAATCAATAGAACCGAAGAGAAATTCCATGAATTTGGCGTAAAGGTTTTGGTGTCGGAAAATTCAAATCATGGCAAATAAGTTTAAGATTTTGGGTCGAGAAGCGTAAATTTATTTTTTGAAATTTGTATTTTGTTATTTTTGGGACGAAACCTTTGTTTCTTTTATTATCATTCTATAGTTAGAAGTTTAGGACAGGTGGAAATGGGCAGTGGGTCCAAATACCGGTCCACACGGATAGAAATCGGATTTGGACCCAACTTTCTCTCTCTCTTTTACATTATTGTGTATTTTTTTATTTGTGGTTATATCGTTGGTTTTAGGGTTTAAAATTCAATCCCTCACAAAAAGCTATTTCCTTTTGACGACTCTATTAAATTAACCAAGTATAAATAATCTTTAAACAAATTTTGCAAGTCAAATATCACTTAGCTAGTAAATTAATATTTCACTTTCAAACAAATTCTAAATAATTTTTATCTCAAAATTAAGTTTGATATTTTATCCAAATAATTTAGTTGTCGGAGAATCACAAATTAGAGAATATTTTTGGTGTCGTAAAAACCTTCCTAAAATAGTAATAAGAACTCCCGAACCCCGTCAAGTTTTCACTAGAATTAATGTTTTAATCTTTTGAAAACAAAGGTTTCTTGATTTTGCTCAAATGAAATTGCGACTCTAAGTAACAAGTCTAAAAACTAAATTTTTTTGATTCCAAAGGAAATAAACAACAACGACCTGTAGGAGATGTAGTGTAGGTTATGTTAGGGAATTTAGACCAAGTGTGGAACCACGAAAACCAATGACAGATCAATGGTCGAGTGACGGCCTATTTTGCACATCCGTCGTTAAGATATGAAATTCTGAGTTCTAGTACCTGAACCATGGAGGTGCTTATGGTCTGTAGGTCGACCCACGGTCCGTAAGTACTATCTTTAGTCGAAACCACATCCTGGACTAATTTTCCTTATTTTCCTTTTGAGTTGGTTTAGGATTTGTCTTCTAAAAATATTAGTTGTAATTTCCCCTTTTCGAAGGTTAGACATTATTGTAGACTTTTGTTTTTGGTCTTCTGGAATTATTTTGCTAACTCTTAGCAATTTAATTTTTGTAAGATGATTTATGCAATTGCACTTTGAATTTCAATTCAAGATTTCGGTTTTCATCTATTCTAATTGTAAGTTCATTATTTATTTTAACCTAAATATGAATTATGAACTCTCAAGCATGAGTAGCTAAATCAACAACTAGGGTTGCGGGAACTATAAGCAATAACAACATATGAACTAATAATTAAGTAATTCTTGAATAGTGTTAACACATGTATTGTTAAAATTTTCGTTTAGAAGTCTTTATAGTAGTGTACAACGTCAGAAATTATCTTACCAAGAAAGTAATGAATGAGAAAAAAGATTAAACAACATAGATTTAGTTATGAATTTACTGCTATCTAATAGTTTGACTTTAATCAATTGACGTTAGGCTTAATACCCAAAGAAATTGACATGATAACTAATCAAGGGCAAACGTAAGGGTTAGTAAATACCACAGCGTACATAATCCAAGTCATGAGTGAAAGTTCCTACAATGACTACCAATCAGGTAGGATTACATACATTATCAGTCTTACATGTCAAACACTAGGATACGATTAATGTTAAGAGAATTATTGCGTTAAGAACTCGTGGGGAGCACATATGCCCTACTTTACATCTTATATTGATATTTCAAATTGTGAATCTTGTTTACTTGTTACTTAATCATTCAAACCAACAATCTGTTATTTTTTTAATAAAAAACATGTTTACTTTTCTCAGAAATAGTTTAACTAAAAATAGATAATGGTGAGTTAAGTTTATGTCTAAACCATATTTCTCGTGAGATCAACTCCAACCTACAAGTTGGGTTCTTTACATGATAATATGTCTTATACTTCTTAAGGAGGTGTAATTTGAGTGTATAAATTTGGTGCCGACACCGAGGAATACAACTAATAGATTAAGTTTACCTACATTGTTGAACTTTAATCAAGTATTTCCTGATTTTACCTTTTCTCTTTGTTTTTCTTTTATACATGTCTTATATTTTGTGTATGCCAAGTACACTGAGTCAAGGGGAACCATTGACCCGCTTAGAATCCTAATTTGAGAAAAACTTTCAGGAAAATGTCTAACCAAGGGGTACACACTTATCCAATCGGAGAGGGTCAAGGAGATGGAGTTGAACTTCAACTTACTAGAGTTGTTAATGCGGCCACCGAAATTAAAAATGGTCATCTTATAAGAAATGTAGAAAGGGTTCAAAATACGACAGTATCGAGTGCTCGTGATAACTAAATGGACGACTATGATGCGGTTTGGATTAGCGGGCCTATTTTTCTCCCTCCTTTACCTCTTTATCATACATATTTGGTGATTAGTAGTCTTATGCAAAAGCTTACCGCAAAAGGTTGTTTGTTGGGTTAGCTTAAGAAGATCCATATTCTCACATGGCCAGCTTGAGTAGTGTCTGTAAGAGTTGTGTGGGACTATCAGATTTGGATATGAACATCATAGGTTTAAGAGTATCCCCTCTGTTGTTGACTGGTGATGTTTTTGTGTGGTTTTTTGAGATCACTGAAAACTTGAGAGAATTTCCCAAAACAATAAGGCACGGAGCACTGTAAAAACAAATATTGGTAGGATCACGTTTGCTATCCAAATTACACCAAGTCAATCAAATTATAAAATTTATCCTACATTAATATCGATGGTAAATCATAGTGTGGAGTGAGAATGTGAAGTGTCTATTACAGAAAGATTAGGTGTTGATACACTAGCAGCGGTAATGATGAATTTCGATACTGAGGTTATTGATTAGTATGATGAGCTAGTTGTTGCAATTAATCGGTTCTAATTTCATTTCAAGCCAAAAAAAATTGAAATTAATAATGATGAATCCGAACACCCCACCTGCAAAACCTTCTATTGATGATCCTCCAAAAAATGAACTCAAACTCTTCCATTTCACTTGAGGTATGTATTCTTTGGACAAAACAACACCTTGTCCGTCATTATTATTGAAGACTTGATTATAGGTCAAAAATAGCTTTTATATCGGTGTTGAAGCGGTAAAAGAGGTCTATAGGATAGACAATTACATATATTATTGGGACTCCTCCGGATATTTGTTCACATAAAATCTAGCTCATATCGAACATAAAGCCAAGTATGGAGCATCAAAAGAGACTGAATACCCACAAGCAAGAGGTTGTAAAAAAAGAAATAAATAATTAGTAGGTTGGAGTCATATATCACATTATTGATAGTAGTTCAGGTTGGGTCAGTCCTATGTGTGCCGAAAAATAAAGAATCATTGTAGTTCATAATTACAATAATGAGCTTCTTCCAACGAGGCCGATGAGTGTCTGGATAATGTGTATAAAATACCACAAGTTAAATACATAGAATAAGAAATATCATTTTCCAATGTCTTGGGTCCATCCACGGCCAGTTGATGGAGAAAGTTGGTGGCTGCAATTTAAACCTTTTGGGTTGTTTTAATGACACACCCCTGGAATTCCATTACCTTTACTAGAGACTTATATGTTGAGTAATGATAATTTTAGACATAAATAAATGTAAATAACTTGTTTGAGATATATTGGGGCCATAGCTTTAAAGAAAGGTCTTAACGTCCGGAAACTAGCGAAAACAAACTAGTTAACATCCGAATGGTTGGTGAAGGTTTGAGAGGGTCATATGAAGTGAAAAACATATAAAAAGACTTAAAATGGGTAAAATTTAGTATAGAGGGACAAAACGTACAATCACAACACTCCAAGGACCACTAGAACGGTCCTTGGGGAGGACCCGAACAAGAGCGAGCAGGCTGCCAAAGCAGCCTATGTGGAGACATGAATTTTGTGGCTGCTGCTTGATGCACAACTATCACACAGGGATTTTAAATTTGCCTCGTGACGTGGGGCCTACACGAGGTCTACTGCCTCAACCTGGATTTCAAAAATAAATCATGAAATTAACCCGGCGACGTGCAGCCACTTCTCATATTTGTATAAGTTGTATTTTAAACATTTTGACTTCACAAAAAAAACCCATTTAAGTGAGGGGTCTTTTGGGTAATTTATGGGGTGACCATATAAGTTATTAGGTTCAGTTTTAAGTCAGCTTTACCCACTCCAATCAAATTTCTAAAACAAAAACCCAAAAATTACTCTCCTCTCTCTACTTTGTCTCTCCCTAAATCCTCCATTGAAGAAGCAAGAAAACTTGAAAAAGAAGACCAATTTCTCTAGGGTTTAAATTGGATTTCGTGGGTTAAGCTTCATTAAGTTATGATTTATTTCAATCTTGGGATTCTTTTCCTAAGGAGGTCCCTCCAAAAGATGATTTCTAAATCCCCCAAATATAGGTTTTCGTCTACACATGGGTCTTCTTCAAAAAAAGGAAATTATGGATCAATTGTGATAAATTATGATGAATTAATGTTTTTAAGTATATTTTGATAGTTAATTGACGATTTCCTTTGAGATTTCCCTAAACCCATGTTCTTCCCCTAACTTTATGAAGACTTTGAATTGATATGGTGAATTGTGAAAATCATGAATATGTAGATTGGCTACATTGTTGTTATTTACGTAATTGCTTCTTGAATTTACCTTGTTTATGTAATTGGCTATGTATTCTTGGTAATGGAGATATGAAGGATCTTGTAAGAGCAATGATGTATGTTGATTGGTTCTTCTTAGAGCAATTATGAATTACGAGTTGCTTAGATAATAATGCTTATAGGTCTAATGTGTGGTTGTAATATTGATTCTAAGTATTCTTCACCCTTAACCCTAGACTATTGAATTGGTATTGAATTATGCAAGTATGTCATGGAATGATTGGTATTGAATTGTGCAAGTATGTCATGGAATGATTATTATATGATTGAAAGAAGTTTCTTATGATTATAATAAAGTGTTAAGTGATCACTTATGAAGTGGTGTCTAAAGTGAAAGGATTATTCTAACTTGTGATGACCTATGAGCTAGATATGATAAGACATTTACATAGGGGTCTAGAAGAGACTAATGTTTAAGTATGTGAACTCTTACTAGGGTTGTCTTGAAAGCTACTACATAGGTTAAGGGAGGCTATGGGACTTCTCTTGCTCATTGCACATGTGGGATCCTAAGGGATGGTTCTAGTAATGTTCTTTTAAGACTATCACTATGATTATGATTATGTTGATAAACTATGAGTATTATTCATTTATTAATCATGTAATGATGAATTTATGAGAATAAGTTGTAAGTATGAAGCGGGTTGCTTAATGTGATACTTAGCTTTGGATAGGATTATGGGGTTCAATGATGACTTCTTTGCACAGAAAGTCACTCAATCTATTTAATTATTTTTTTCATTAAAATTTAGTGACATGAAATTTAATTATTAACATAAATTTTAAGAATAATATATATATACATTTAATCCATTTAATGATCCGCCCATTTGATCAAACCCGCTAAAAATATAATATTAAACATTTTGTTTTACCATTCCTTCCCTAAATCATTCCGCATTGAATATTGAACATTTTATTTTACAATTAATTACTAAAATAATGTGGGAGACAAGGTAGAATGATTTAGGGAATTAATAGTAAAATAAAATGTTCAATATTATATTTTTAGCGGGTCGGGATAAATGGAGCGGGTCATTAAATGGGTATATATTCGATTCTTAAAATTTTGGTTAATAATTAAAGTTCTATGACAGTTAAATTTAATGAAAATAAAAATTTAATAGGTTGAGTGGCTTTCTGTGGAAAAAAGTTATAGTTGAATGACTTGAGTTGAAAAAGAAAGTTGAATGACTTTTTGTGCAAACAAGTTATAATTGAGTGACTTTTGTGTTCAAAATAGAAGTTGAGTGATTTTCTGTGAAAACAATTGATAGTTGAGTGACCATCAAAGTTATTAACTCCACAAATATTTTTTGGGTGATCTTCATGTTGGGTTTTTATTATGTTGAATTGGCTTATTATGCTTCTTAGATATGCATGTTGAGTTAAACTGACAGAAAGCATGATTTTGACTAAAATTTTCCTTTTCTAATGTATTGATGATTTTGTGTATAGGAGTCATACTTAGTACATGTGGTTTATACTAACCCATATTTCTTCCTTTTTTCCCAAACAGTTTAGGTTTGGTCCATTGATGAGATTCGTGTCTACTGGAGAAGAAGACTTGGATCTTTCCTAAGTCAATTGGTGAGTCCTATTGAGTTCCAAGGATAGAGTTACTCTTCAAGTTGAGACTTCATTGTAGCCTATATGGACATATTGTAATAGACTAAGGGCTATGCCCAAACTATTGTAATTCATACTCTTGTAGATAGTTTAATGTGAGACAAAGTATTAGACTAAATTCCTAAATGTTGGTTATGTTGTCTATTACAAAAGCCTAAGTAAGCTTATTATGTGAGGAGTCTATGTAAACTCCTTATGTATATATATTATGTGTAAGCGGAAAGTCTATGTAAACCTCATGGAGTAGATGTAGATGAAAAGTTTTAAATTTTCCCGCATTTTTTACCTATGATGTGCTATGATGTATGCTAAGGGCTTGTCTTAGTCCTTTTAGAGGACGACGATGCCGCTTACACCTAAGAGGTACTTTGGGTCGTAACATTTAAGGGTACTCCTCAAGAACCCCTTGGTGGTTCTTGGGAGGTCGACCTTGATGCCCTAACCCTAAAACAATTATTCTCAGTACGAGAATCATTTTTATTATTTTAACCCTTAGACAAAACTCTAAAACACTCATGCAATACTCTAGAACTTTCTAATTTGTTTCCCTACTTGCCAGGGTGTTACACACATCCTATTGATCCACTCATTGTTGACCAACTTGATAGGCATCAACTTTGATCAAAATCTGTATAGAATCATAATACTTAGGATTAATTCTCTTTAAGAGCATACTTTTAGTGAATTGGGGACTCCCTGATCCTGGGGATCAACATTTCTCCTAGCAGGACGATCTCAAAAATCTGTTCGTGTAAGAATGATCTGAAAGATATGGGCAAGAGCGAAGTATAAAGAAACTTTCATAGAGTTAAACTCTATCACATGAAAAAGAGTAAGAAGGAAGGGAATTATTTCTTAACTGTTGTACATGTGGCACACTTCACACCGATTACCATGGTTCTACAGACACGACTTCATAGATACCCCAGAACTCTTGAATTGTGTTCCCTAATACTAATACTAAGTTTTCACGCCCTCAACTTACACCATAAACATTAACAATACTCGAGAAGCATACCTGGTTTCCAAGAAAACCTTTGGCCTGGATCTAAAGTTGGTTCTACAGTTGACCAGTACATGGCCATAAGATTTATGTGTAGCATAGGTACCAACATAGATAACTCCGACAGTTATTTCTTAAGTGTATTCAGGTATTTTCCGTGCATTTAATGCCTATACTATATCATTTTGATCATGAATCTAAGTCCTAT
The DNA here is from genome assembly GCF_036512215.1 of Solanum lycopersicum. Classification (NCBI taxonomy): domain Eukaryota; kingdom Viridiplantae; phylum Streptophyta; class Magnoliopsida; order Solanales; family Solanaceae; genus Solanum; species Solanum lycopersicum. The sequence goes on along the minus strand of NC_090809.1, from coordinate 10,712,425 downwards.
TACAACCTCTCATTCCCATAATCTACCAAAACACTCTCATTCTCTGAAATTCCCAATTCTTCTTCTTCTTCTTCCTCTTCTTCTTCTTCTTCTTCTTCTTCTTCTTCTTCTTCTTCTTCTCTTTTTGACTTCGTATTCTTATACGTAACTAACTAACCGACCTCCCTAAACCATTAATTAATTATTAATTAATTCGCAAATCCTAAATAAAAACTAAAACATTAAAAATCATCTTGACCTGAGACTTAACCATCCACGGACTGTAGATATGTCTACTTCTTGTACTGCACACTCGTGAATATGGTACTATGTCTAGAAAAGGATAGCTTTTGGAGGCTTTTATCCACGACCTCAACCCACCGGGTGTGGGTCCATCCATGGCTAGTATATGGCAATAGTGGGTGGATGCAATTTACACCTTTTGGGATGTTTTAAGGGTACTCCTCAACGACCCCTTGGGTGGTTCTTGCGAGGTCTTACTTTGACGTGCTAACCCTAAAACCATTAATATAAGTACGCGAATCATTTTTATTGTTTAAACCGTTAAGCAAACTCTAAAACTCTCATGCAAGACTCTAGAACTCAGTAATTTAGTTCCCTAGTTTATGGGTTTTAAAGACATCCTATTAGTCCACTCTTTGTTGACCAATTTGATCGGCAACAACTTCGGTCAACATCTTGATAGAATCCAGAACATAGCATTAGTTCACTTATGGGTTGCACTTCTGATAAATTTGGGAACTCCTTGTCTTGGGGATCAACATTTCTCCTATCAGGACGATCTCAAAAATCTCTTTGTGTAAGTATGATTTGAAAGATAAGCGCAAGAACGACGTACAAAGAAACTTTCATAGAGTTAAACTCTATAGCACAAAAAAAAGAGTAAGCATGAGGGGAATTGTTTCTTCACTGTTGTAGCTTCCCAATTATATATGTCGCGCACTTCACACCGACTACCATGACTCTACAGACATGACTTCATACATACCCAAAACTCTCGAACTCTGTGCACTAAAGTTGATTCTATAGTTGACCAGTACGTTCTATAATTGTTTTGTGTACCATAGGTCCCATCATAGATAACTCCGATAATTAATTCTTCAGGATATTCGGGTCATTGTCCTATAACTACCTTTCAATCCTTAAATCTACCAAAACCCTCTCATTCTCTGAAATTCCCAAATCTAATCCATATTCGTTCTCTTCAAACTCTCTCAAGATTCAAAGAAGAAATCTAGGGTGGCAGCTTCAAGTATCTATTTTCTCCAGTAGTTTTTGTGTTTTGATCATTGAAGTATGTGGACATTCACCATTGGACTCCATTCATCCATTGGGTCACAAAATATTTCCAAGTTTCAAATTCAACATTATCAAGTTAGATTGGAACTTCATCCAATTATCCATATGTCCTATTTTTTTTTATAATTATTGATTTTTATTTTTTTATGCATTATCTGTTAAATTACACATTTTTCCAATTTATTACATATGGATACATGCATTGTTCATGATTTTGACTATGAATTTATGAAGAAAACTATGAACTTGTAAATGATGATTTATGAAAGCCATGCATGATTTATGGAAAAAGTGAGCTTTGGTTTATTTAAGGTTATTAAGCCAACCTAAAATCATTTTATTTGAGATATCCTTGGATCTCCTAGGATACTTATGCCTAATTGTGTAAGAGAGAAACAATACACACCAAGATCACGTAATATTGACTTTACCCCAAAGCCTTAACATTGATTACTAAAAGACCTAATCTCAAGATTGACTTCTTACTATCATCTTTATACCTAGATTTTAAGGTATTTAATCACATTCTTCACTAGTAGGTGATTCTAGTCATAACTGATCATAAAGGTTCAATTTCATATTTTCAAGTCATGATCAATCAACTGAACTGTAATCTATTTTAGTTCACTTCTATGTTTTCCTAACCTTGAAAAATTACTACACGTGACATAATTTTAGAACATCAATTAGAATACCTCAATTTTATCTTTCTATCATCAACCCACATAATATTACATTCATAAATTAGACTAGGGTTTACCTTCAAAATCACATAAATTCATCATAATATCATAATTCAATGCTAATACAATCATAATTAGGTGTTATCTACTACATTGGAATCATACCTAAAGCTACCGTCAATAACTTGCGAATGTATGATGTGAAAACGAACTTTCGTAAAATGATGTTCTTCTTCTTCTTCTTCCTAATTAAGTAACCGACCTACCTACCCCTAAATAATTACTAATTAATTTCCATATCCTGACTAAAAACTAAACTTTAAAATATTCTTGTCGTACGACTCACCCTTCCACGGTCCGTAGATGGGTCTAAGCTTGTAGTGCACACTCGTGGGTGTGGTACTTTGTCTAGTAAAGGCATGCCTTTGCAGGCATTGATCGATGTCCCCAACCCACTATTGGGCTATTGCCAATGTTCCAGCCAAAGACCCATGATCTAATCCTACTTGGAAAAGGATTGAAATTATTGTCTTTATTTGGTTTCCAATTCTGTTAGAAAAGGATTAAAATTGTAATCCTATTTGTAGTTGGTTTTGACTTTGTAAGGAAAAGCACAACTCTATAAATAGAGGATGGTCTTGAAAGAATAGTCAATTGCTTATTTTATGTCCAAATAAGTGGTATTAGAGCTAAGGTTATCTATATGGAGGGGAATATAAGCAAGATGTTATGTCTAAATGGAAGAAACTACAACATATGGAAAAACAAGATGAAAGATTTTTTGTTCGTGAAGAAGATTCATCTTCGATTTTTTTCTGCTCATAAACCCGAAAATGTGATCGATAAAAATTGAAAATTTGAGCATCAACAAGCATGTGATTGTATATGATAATGGGTTGAAGATAATGTTCGCAATCTTATTGTAAATGAGACACATGCAAGAACATTGTGGGAAAAGTTGGAGACATTTTACGTTTCAAAAACTGGCAATAATAAGTTGTTCTTGTTAAAGCAATTGATTAAATTTAACTACAAGGAGGTTAGTCTTATTCTTGATCATATAAATGATTTTCAGGATATTCTTGAGCATCTATAAGGAATGGGTTTTAATTGTGTGGATGAAATACAAGGACTTTGGTTTCTTAATACTCTACCGGATTCTTGTTAAACTCTTCGTATTTCTTTAACAAATTCTGTCATTGGTGGAAAGCTGACTATGGACTATAAGAGTGGTGTGTTGAATAAAGATCTTATAAGAAAAATCTCAAGACACATCTTCACATTCAGAAGTTCTATTAACAAGAGATCGGAGGAGTAGAGGAAAAAGCAGAAGCAAGTCAAAATTCAAAAATCCAAATATTATATGTTCTCATTGTGGAAAGAAAGGACAGATTAAAAGATTTTGCAAACAATTGAAACAAGATCTTAAAGAAGGTAAAAAGGAAGAAAACAATGAAAATAATGTTGTTGTTGTCCAAGATGACCTTCTCTTCTCTTGTGATAAAGACGTTATCAATTTTGTATCTCAAGATACAAGTTGGATAATAGGTTCTGGAGCCACATCACATGTCACACCAAGAAGAGACTTTTTTCATCTTATACTTCTGTTAACTCTGAGGTGTTAAATATGGGTTATGCTGGTGAGGTTAAGATGTTCGGTGTTTGCACTGTTTGTTTGAAAACCAATACTTGTTCAACGTTGGTCCATCAGAATGTGAAGCATGCTCCAGAAATTCCCTTAAATTTGATCTCTGTAGGACAACCAGATGATGATGATGGATATCATAATCACTTGTTAAAATTCCAATGTAAGCTCACCAAAGGCTCATTGATTTTAGATCGAGGAAGAAAACATTCAAATTTCTATGTGACAAAAGGATCGATTCTTGGTGACTCTATAAAATTGGTGAAGAGCGAGACTTCATCAGAATTATGTCACAAGAGGCTTAGTCATATGAGAGAGAGGGGGATCACATGTTTGGCTAAGAAGAATTTGCTTGCTTGTATGAAACAAACAAAGATGAAAAGATGTGTGCATTGCTGAGTAGGGAAACAGAAAAAGAGTTTCTTTTGACAGTCATTCTTCTTTAAGAAAGTCTGAGATATTGAAGCTAGTACACTCAGATTTGTGTGGTTCTTTCAAAGTGAATTCAAAAGGTGTTGCACTTTACTTTGATACTTTCATTGATGATCATTCTCGTAAGATTTGGGTATATCCTTTAAAATCCAAAGATCAAGTTCTTGATGGTTTAAAAAGTTTCAAGCCTTATCTGAGAGACAAACGGGAAACATATTAAAATGTATTCGCACTAAAATTGGTGGTGAGTATATTGGTCCCTTTGATAACTACTGCAAATTGCAAGGAATTCGTCATCAGAAGACTTCTCCAACGACTTCTAGTTAAATGGTTTGGCAGAGAGGATGAACAAGACTTTAGATGAGAGAGTTAGATGCGTGCTTTTAGAGGCTAAACTTCCAAATTGTTTTTGGGCTGAAGCACTTAACGCTTATGTTATCAATCTTTCTCATGTTGTTTCTTTGGATGGTGATGTTCCAAACATTGTTTGGTTTGATAAGGATATCTCTTATGATCACTTGAAAGTGTTCAGGATTAAAGATTGTGTGCATGTTACAAAAGATGAGAGATCAAAATTGGATTGTTAAACTAAGCAGTGCATCTTCATTGATTATGGTCAAGATGAGTTTGGATATCACTTTTATGATCCAATTGATAAGAAGCTAATTAGATGTCGTGATGTTGTGTTCTTTCAAGATCAAACTATTGAAGATATTAACAACACTGAGAAACCAGATTCTCAGATTCATGAGAGCTTAGTTGATGTTGATCCAATTCCTATTATATATAAATTTTCTGCACATGAAGAAGCCCAAGGTAATGATAAAGATAATTATGAGACTGTAGAACATATAAATGTTTTTACTTATGACGTTGTGGTTGATAATCAACCAACTCATGTTGGGATGATCGCTTCGGATGCTCTAGAAACCTCTTGTAGAAGATCTACTAGAGAGAAACTAAGTTCAACACGTTATTCTAATGATTATTATATTTTATTGACTACGTGGGAGAACCTAAAGGTTATGATGAAGTCATGTTAGATATTCATAGAGATAAGTGGAAAGAACCCATCGTATACAAGCATGGGTTTTGTAGAAGTATGGCAAGCATGAAGCATGTCAAAAGTTCCTCCACTTGAAGTCCATTTGGCCCCTTGGCTGGAGGGGAAGTTTGTTGGGCTATTCCCCATGTTCCAGCCAAAGTCTCATGGCCTAATCTTATTTGGAAAAGGATTGAAATAATTCTCTTTATTTGGTTTCCAATTCTAATTGGAAAAGGATTGAAATTGTATTTCTATTTGTAGTTTGTTTTGGCTTTGTAAGGAAAAGCAGAGGATGGACTTGAGCAAATAATCAATTGCTTATTTTTGGTTCTAACACCCACAGGACTTGGTTCCATACATGGCCAGTAGATGGTAATCACGGGTGGATGCAACTTACACCATTGGGGCTATTTTAAGAGTACTCCTCAAGGACCCCTTGAGTGATTCCTTCGGAGGTCTTACCTTAATGCGCTAACCCTAAAACTATTATTATAAGTGAGGGAATCATTTTTATTATTTAAACCCTTATACCAAACTCTAAAACTCTCATGCAAGACTTTAGAACTCTATAATTTAGTTCCCTAGTTTAAAGAGTGTTACGCACATCCTATTTATCCACTCCTTTATGACCAACTTGATTAACAACAACGTGGGTCAACATATTGATACAATCCCTGAACTTAGCATTAGTTCTCTTTGGAGCTAAACTTCTGATGAATTGGGGACCCCCTGATCTTGGGGATCAACATTTCTCCTAGCAGGACGATCTCAAAAATATCTTCGTGTAAGCATGATCTTAAAGATACACACAAGAACAAAGTACAAAGAAACTTCCGTAGAGTTAAACTCTATCGCAGGAAAAAGAGTAGGAAGGGAATTGTTTCTTAAACTTACACCTTAAACATTAACATCACTCCAGACCCAAAGTTGGTCCCAGGAAAACCATTTTCCTGGATTAATACACAGTGAAAGACTTACTCAACAATATATCAACTCAAACAAATGGTTTCTCAAAAGGTCTCAAAGTAAATAATCTAACAATATTTATAAATAGACATTCAACTGGCCAAAAGATGCAACTAAAGTCTTGAACATTAACAGTTGAAAATAGAAAAGATTTCTCCAAAAAATATAGTCTATGAACTCTCTACTAACTAGAATGGAGATAAGGACAATACCCACGCCATCCTAAAAAAACTACAAGTAAATTGGAATCCTACGAACGCAATGAGGCTCACCAAATAAACTTAAGACTACAAGTTGTATAAACAGAGCGTCTGCTGATAACCCAGATTACATGTCTCTGCAGCATAAAAAGATTTAGGTAAAATGAATTTAGTACATTGAATTTATGAGAATGCAAAGGTAACTCTAAAGCATAGACATAAGGTTGAAGTAATAAAAAGGGGGAAGATACTTACCTCATCTCAACTCAATTCAAATCAACTCATCTCAACTAAAGAGTACTCAATTCAATTCAATATAAAAGAAACATTAAAGATGCAACATAAATAAATAATTTAAACAATTTATAATAACTCATGTATTTAAAAATAGAATAATTACTCTTTACTCTTATTCTATAACCGACAATAATCAAATGAGATATGTCATGATACATCATCTCGCCCACGCTGCCAGAACTATATTATACCTTGCGAGAGTATAGGACATCCACAACTAGGAAGGTCCAATAAGATATGCTTAAATAGCAATAAGGAATCATCTAAAAAGTATGGCTCTTTACCCATGTTAGCATACATGGTTTATGTGGACTTTGAGTTGTTTAAACTCATCCTTATATCAACGCTATACACTACTCCCAATAAAATAACAGATGCTCATATGTTTAAAAACATTTTCACATGCTCATTCTTTGAGATTATTACTCAAAAGGTTCTTTTAAAAGAGATTATGATAAAAATTTCCTCATGAACTCATTTGGAAATAAAGGTTTCCTATCATATAAAATGTAAAAGAATATACTCTTTAGAATACTTAGTTCCGTTATAATAACTTTGAAAAATGAAGTTCGACTCTCCTCATCCTTATACTCAAGTACTCAAGTCATAAAACAAGTATTAAAGGGTTGTAAAATATTTCTCCAAAATGACTCAAAGATTTCCTCAAACATTACCCTAAATCATTACTTGATATTGAAATGTGAATTGAAGAGTTATGATTTGGATATATAGGATCTCACAAGTATTAATGAATATTCTAAGTTTGGAAATCAAATAGAGAACATGGGTACAATATAAGGGAACATACATGGAAAGTAGAACAGAATGGTAAAGGTCTTGGCGACCCTGGCCCACTCAGTGCCGTAGGTCGCCAACTCAAAACTTTGGAAGCCTCTTTTTGGTGCAATGTAGGTGTGGGACGCCAGACCCCTTGGCGACTTAGTGGTGCATCGCCCCAGGCTGTGTCCATAAAATCCGATGAATTTTCTTCTTCAATTTATTTTGTCCTAATTCACCTAGAATAATAGGGTTCTTTACAGTTCCTTATATTCATCAACACAACATAAGTAAATGAAAATCTGCTCAAAATTTCTCAAGTACATCCCTTATACTCAAAGCAAGAACTCATGAAAGTGCATTAGTAACAAATGAAAAACAAAAGCTCAAGAAAACTCATTTCTTGAGATGAGTAGTATGATGAAGTCTATGAGTTAAGTTGTGCATGCCCATAATTTTGCATCAACTCTCTAGTTTAGCATTCTTGAAATAAGTAGTATCATCAATGTTCTTGAATTCTAAGTTGTTGAGTTCCCACTATTGAGTTCTATGTGTGGTTATTCAAAACAAGAGTCGTTCCGGTTCACAACTGGGCATGAACCTTACTTTGAGAAGTCTTTTACATTTTTTTCTTATCTTGTTTAAGGTGTTGAGACAATGAGTTGAGAAAGAGTTGAGTTGAGTTCATTTTATTTAAATTGATATATATGAACTAAGTATTCCCAAAAGTAAATGTTTTCACATTTAAAAGAGGAAATTAAGATTTCCAAAAGAGTTTAGAGCAAACGAGTACCATCTTTTGTTTAGAGAAAGACATTGAGTAATTATCTTAAAATACAAAAAGAGTTATGCTTTTTAACATATGAGCTAGTTATATATTAGCTGTAGTACTGATCACCGATATCGGAAAGAGTTCACACAACTCATAGCCCCCATAAATCATGTAGCTAATGTAGGTAGAAAGGGTCATACTTTTCAAATGATTCCTTAGTGCTTTTAGCATAGACTAGTGGATCCACTTAATTGAGGAGTTCAATACAGCGATAAGGTATAGGAAAGTTCATATAGAGTGAAAGAGACGATGTGTCATCATATAGATCGTGATGGTTGTCAGTTAGTGAAACTCCCACAGAAATATTTTGTATTCTTCACAGTTTATTTTGTATTTTCATATATAAACAAAGTTTATTTTGTATCATTGCAGTCAAACTGTGTATTGTATTCTTAAATTGAGTATCTATATATTGTTTTAAAAGATTTTCATATATTGCATCTTTTATTGTTGCTTTATCCAGAGTTGTATCATATTGTTGAGTTAAGACCTATTTTTCTCATTTGAATTGAACTATGTTTCTTTGATTTGAATGAATTGAGAAGAGGTAAGTATGTTTCTTTTTGCCAGTTCAAGATTATGTTTATATTTTAGAATTCCCCTTCCATGCTCGTATATTCTATGTAGTGAGCCATTTGTCGTACATTGTTTCATGATGATGATAAAGGTATTCAAGATGATCAATAGGATATCCATTCCGGTCATGGGATATTCCACTCATCTTTGGTGAGACTTCTTACATTCTGGAGGACTTCACCTTTATTTTGCAGCTAGTAGTTTGAGATGTCATGGATCTTGTCCTAATATTCTTATGTAATAGTAGGTGCTTCATAGATAGCGAGTACCGTTTGAGGATTCTGTTCATCTATTTTGTTAAATATTTTAAAGACACGAGATACCTATCGTTAAGTCTAGAAGATTAATTTTTCATCTAGTAATAGATAAATTTATTTTATTAAATATAAATTATATATATTATAGTGATTTTATGGAAAGCAAGTTATACTATTATTTTTTTGGATAGTGTATATTAGGTAGATTATAAAAATTTCTCTTTATTCGTAATATATGTATATGTTTTTTCCATAAATAACTATAACCAATTATATATACGACAAACAATTAAGCATTCAAATCAAATCTTCAAAGATGGTAGATAAACATCTCAACAACAAGTAAATAAATTTGAATCATATTCTCAAAGGTATTTGCTCTTTTTTTCTTTCTATTTTGGATATCTGTATGTTATTTTTGACAACTTAAGTCAATTTCATCAAACTTTCTAAATTCAGGAACAAGAGTTGTGAAACCATCAAAACAAGAAAAAATGATGAATATTGTTGATCGGGAACAAGTGAGTTTACGTGTAACGAATTGAGTTTATATATTCAATTTGTTGTTTTGTTTGACTTAATATCTATGTTTGCTATATTTCTATGGATAAAATGTGTCTTTTCTCTATTCAGGTTTTATCATTCCATTAAGAAGAGTTGAATCATCATTTATTTTGCAAGGACCAAATTGATAAAATAAAAATACAAGCCTACTGGTAAACATTAGTAGAACAAGAATGCAACACTTCCAAGCATTAATTGTTCAACTAACAAAAATGTTAAAGTAACGCTACAAACTAATGATACGTGAAAAATATACGATTTTTACACCATTTTTATGCCTTCACTGAAACATTGAATACATAGAAATTCTTAAAATGTTTGTCTTATTAATTCTCTCATGTTATAGCTGACAAAGGACTTAGATTTATTCACTTGTTAAAATTTTCTAATTATTTAACTTTTTTTTTGGTAATATGATAAAATAAATTAAGAATATCTCTCATTTATCATTTTAAAGCTTTTGGTTGCAATTACATAATATGTCAATACTCAAAAAAAGTGTGTGATACAACTTTCTTGTCTATCTAGGCTATGGAAGTTTACTCTGAGAGAATATACTAGGTGGAATTCTTAGTAGGTTGCATGTGCGGTCTCTTCTTCTGTTCAAATGTGTTTCAAAATTTTAAAGTACACAGATTGATGAGTCATATATTAAGATTAAAATTTTTATTCATGCCAAGAAGCACCAAAGTTTCCAAAAATTTTTTTTGTATAAATTGCGCCCTAAGAAGTCTATATTTTCCATTTATTGTTGTTTGATATCATCAGGACAACTAGTAGAGGATGTACGTGAACTGAAATTCCCTTTAAATATTGTACCAAGAAATTGCATTGTTTACTGTTGTTGTGACAGTTTCGTTATTATCAAGGTGTATGAATATAGCCTTGAACGCCATTTATTTTATAAGAAAGAAGTGGTTCAGTATATTAATATCAGCTAGTAGGGAGATGTTTTATTCATCTAATAAGTTTATTTTGGTGTTATGTTTTAATAAGAACTTTTGGACTGTATTGATAAAAAATCTGTAATATTACTCTTACTATTATGTACACACGTAAACAAATTCTTCTTTAGCTATAATTTTCAATTTAAACAAACTCTTTCCATTAACATAACAAGTATATCCTAAAGTTAGAAAAAGTAATGAAATAGTAACACATAGTTCCGATGCATTAAAAAAATTCACGACTGGCCCAACTTGATGAAATCAACATTGAATTGTTATGAACGTTTAATATAAGAATACTTAAGAGTAATTGTAGGTTCTAATAACTTATGTATTACACCCCCAAATCAAGAGAGGCATGACCGTCACCTAGTGAATGCTCTCTTTTGAACTCTTACTTTTATTATCATGTATGATGTATGCTAAATGGATTATGTATGCCTGTCGAGATTCTATATGTCATTTTATGGATAAAATCTACTTTGTTCTGGGATAAATTAGGTACTTAGAGCACAAGGTTTAGAAAGATCCTAGGATGTCTCATGATCTATGACCAATAGAGTCTTGTTCACGAGTATGAAGCGCCCACATTTATAAATAAGAGGCTATAAGATGTTTAGAAAATTCAACTGTTCATCACTTTAAAGTCATGTTATAGATTATAAATCTATATGTATCTCTCTTAATCTCTATCAGATTTTTTAAAGATATGACACCTTGAAAAGCATAAGTTTGGAAGAATTTAAACGAAAATGTGAAACAAGAAGCTCCTCAAGGAGCTCCATAAGTTTTGGATGACCCTTTGGCTGAGCAAGTGGCTAATGCAAAGTTTAGGGATGATTTTCAAGTATTGGATCAATCCATGATGACTCAAGCCAATAGGTAGTTTGTGGTCCATGTGAACCCAAATATGGATACTACGACAACTAGAGTGATAGACTTCGCTATGATGAATCCCTTGAAATTTTATGGTTCCAAGGTTGTGGAAGATCCTCAACAGTTTGTTGATTTGGTATACAAGGTGTTGATGATCATAGGAGTGGAGATAGTGGAAAGGTGGACTTGACCTCTTATAAACTTAAGGGTGTTGCCCAAGTTTGGTTCAACCAATGGATGGAAGAGAGGAATGTTGATGCAGGTCTTAATGATTGGAAAAAAGTTTAAGGTTGCTTTTTGATATACCGTGAGGTTACGATAGTTTATATGAATTTCACTTAGAGTTTGTGTGTGTCGTTTGGTTTATTTGATAAGTAGAAATATATTTTATAAAATATATTACTGGGTATTGGTTCGGTAGCGTAGACAGAAAACAAGATTCAAGAGAGCAGCAAAAGGAGACAATGAGGCCAACGAGGGACCTTAGGTCTAACAACATCCTATGGGGATGTAGTATAGGTTATGTTAGGGAATTAAGACCAAGTGTGGAACCACGAAAACCAATTACAGACCATCGGTCGAGTAATGGCCTGCCTTGGACATCCATCGATGAGATAAGAAATTTTGAGTTCTAGTACCTGAACCATGGTGGCGGCCCATTGAATGTAGGTCAACCCCTGGTCCGTAGGTCAACAACGGTCCGTGAGTACTATCATCAGTTGAAACCGCGTCCTGGACTAATTTTCTTTATTTTCTTGTTGATTTAGGCTTTTTCTTCTATAATTATTAATTGTAAATTCCCTTTTTAGGAGGTAAGACATTATTGTAGACTTCTGTTTTTGGCCTTCGACAATTATTTTGCAAACTCTTAGCAATTTAATTTCCGAGAGATGATTTATGTAATTGCACTTTGAATTTAAATTCAAGATTTTCGGTTTTCATCTATTTTAATTGTAGTTCATGATTCCTTTTAACCTAAATATTAATTGTGAAGTCTCAAGCATGAGTAGATAAATCTACAACTAGGGTTGCGGGAATCACGAGCAGTAACAACGTATGAATAATAATTAAGTAATTCTTGAATAGTGTTAACGAATGTATTGCTAATATTTTCGTTTAGAAGTCTTTCTAGGAGTGTATGACGTTAGAAATTGCCTTACCAAGCATTTAATAAATGAGAAAAAGATTAAACAACATAGATTTAATTAAAGATTTGTTACTATGTAATAGTTTGACTTCAATCAATTGACGTGAGGTTTAATACCCAACTAAATTGACATGATGACTAATATGGGGTAAAGTTAAGGGTTAGTAAATAACACGCTCGTAGATATACCAAGTCATAAGTGAAAATTTCTACAATGATTACCAATCAGTAGGATTACATACCTTATCAGTCTTGCATGTAAATCACTAGGATATGATTGCTATTATGAGAAATCTTGCGTTAAGTGCTTGTGGGGAACAAAATTGCCCTAGTTTTGATATTATATTTATATATGAAATTGTGAATCATGCTTACTTGTTGCTTAATCATTCATGTCACGACCCGAAAGCACCCCCTAGAAGTTAGGGAGAACCCTTGTTTCGTGACAAGGCGTACTTGACCCTTTGGGGTCTTGTACAAGCCCTTTAACTATTGTTCATTACATAAGATATGAAAAGTAGTGCGGAATTAAAACTTTTCAAGATATTTGATATAAAAATAAATCTTTTATAAATACTAAGAAAATCTCATTATCACAAGCCAATCTTAAAGACACGGCCTTATTAAATTAGGGACACGCCCCTTTACATTTGAAAGAAATACATAATAATTCTTAACTTAAGAAAACTAAGAAGAGAGAAATTATGCCCTCGAATATATGAGGACACACTTTGTCTTGAGAGGAACTTTCCCAAGCTTTGCCTTCTAGACTTCAACCTTGCTTCCAATCTATACTTAGATAGTAATAGAAAAGTATGGTGTTAGTACAAATAATATACTAAGTATGTCATATGCAAAAACATGCAAAAGAGACATTTTAGTAAAATAACATTTAATGCCAAATTAAGTAAAACATTCATGAATATAGAATCAAATTAACATGGGAACCATTATTTAACACTTAAAGAAGAACTGACATAATTTTAACCAAAAAGAGACATTTACAATAACTTCTTAAAACATACAATCAACTCCAACTAACATTATAGTGAACAAGTTAAGACCTTAACACTGAATCATTTAAAGCATTCACAATGAACTATCCTATTCTAAATGAGTGAACTTCCAAGGCCAAGCGAAAGAGAGAGTGAACTCATTTTTTGTAAGATTTCCCCTACCTCGGAATTATCCTAATACTTACTAAATTAAGACATGAAGGAAGTATGCATCTGCCTCCTTCAATACACACCAAAGCAATCCTTAAGACTACCCCTTTCAGCTTACTCAACTCGAGAGAAACAAGCCCCTCAATTAATGACAAGACATTAAAATACACCCAACAAACCACCAAAGTCTTCCCTTTCGTAATGCCTACTTAGTGCAATGAGTAGATAGCATCCCATACTACCACCTACCCTAAGTAGTACATTTTTTTAGAACGTTTGGCACCAAGTCTTCCCTTTCGAAAGGTCCTACCTAGTGCAATGAGTAGAAAGAGTCCCATACCACAATTTCTACCCTAAGCAGTACATTATTTTAGAAGACATAGTTCAATCGATTCGTTTGTGGGGGTTAGCTTAACCGACATAGACCATGAGAGCTAGACATGAAATCCCGACATTAACCCCTATCGGATGAGGGATCCTCACTTGCCTAGAGTAAGGTCATTCTTTTTTAGCTTTTACATGGCTTTCCCAATAGCTGCACCTATCTGGACACAAAGTTAAGAGATAACGAGACTGATACTAAGTAACTCATTATCTACTAATGAGGTGTACTCATCTCAATAGGTACTTTGGAAATGCAACATTTCAACTCACGAAGTGTAATCCGCCTCTACTTCATATTCTCTCAGCGCTAGGCATAACTCCCCACATATTCTCAAGGTTATAATCTATAGGTTAAGGATAGCTAGCTAATACCACACAAGTCACGAAGGGAATTCATCCTCCAACCTATCTTAGAAAGATCATTAGGAATAGTGAGGTTGCTACTAGACACTTCATCTCATCTCAGGAAGAGCGTCCACCCCAAGACTCTCATTTTTACTAAACTTAGCTTCATACACTCTTTTATGTGTGAGTGTGTGTGTACATGTAAGCACACCTTGCACATAAGCATCATTTCATTTACATTTCATTCTATACATGCTTAGACCTCTTTTCATCACATCACACACTTTAATATGCTTTACATAATCATATGAGTCATCTTAAACATAATCCTTAACATACTTCTCATAACAAGCTTCATAAAACACTTAACAAGAATAAGTTCATTTACGCATACTCTCTAGCCTATTTCACATAATAGCTTCATAAGGCACATTTAACAAGAAAAATATCATTTTCATATTACTTCACATAAGAATCCTTCATGGCCTCATTCACAATAAACAAGTAACTTCACATTCATACAATTCAAATAAACACCGCCACCAAGAAGGTGGACCATACCACTCAAGAGCATTTCGAAATTGAAACTAAGCCACATAACCAACTTACCCTTTAATCCAAGATTTCATCACCTATGACATTTTTTCTCTCAATATTTCACCATAATAAAGCCCTAGATGAAAGCTTTAACATGATTTCATTGAAGTAATAACCTTAAAATTATCAACTAACATTAGAAACTTCATTATTAAGTAATTCAAAACATTTTTATGCAAGACCCATATTTGGAATTGAAGATATCAGAAACTAGGGTTGAAATCCCAATTTTGAATGTTCATAAGAAGGGACTCCTTCAATGGAAGAGAGATCAAGTATGGATACCATACCTCACATTGAAGAAATACCAATGATTTTTGATGAATTAACAACCATCAATATCCATCCTAACATTTCTTGACTTCTAGCTCTCATGGAGACTTGAGAGAGAATTCTAAGAGAGAGGGGTTTTGGGTATTAGGAAGAGGGGCCTAAATTGAGGTCTTAGGGTTTAGAACAATTTAATAAACCTAATAAAACATAAAATAAACATCATAGGGTCATATAAGACTTGGGATGAATTCACCAAACACCCCAAGCCTTGGTAGAAAATTAACACTGTTTGAACCCCTCACAGGCGAGAGCTAACCAATGGACCGGCTATGCGTCAATGCACCGTTGGTGGGATCTCGTAGATTGACACTTAGATCCAAATGGAGCCTGGCCATCTTGAATTGAAGGGCCAATTAACTCCCTAGGTCTATTGACCATTGGTGGACCAACGGACCGTCCTTAGGGTCGTCGTTTGGTCACTGCTTTGGCAGCTTGTTTCCAAGTCTTAGGCCCTTCATCTAGGGACCCTTGTGGGTCCTAGGTGGGGTCGTGCCTGGATCTTAAAAACCTAAAATAAGTCTTATAGGTCTTAGAAACATCTCATGCATGTTTCAACAAATCAACACATAAAATTCACTCAAACACCTCAAGACACACAAGCGCTATCTAAGGCACACCTTCCGAACATCATGGACGTTCTTGGGCGTTTGACCTCCAAACTTAACCAAACTTCACACACTACATAAGAACACTAATATAAATCATTTTAACTTCAAATTAACTCAAGAAACACTCACGAGGTATCTTATTTCATTTTAGGGCACAATTCAAACCAACAATCTTTTTTTTATAAAAAAAAACTTGTTTAATTTTATGAGAAATAGTTTAACTAAAAAGAGAACTTTGAATTTAGTTTAATTATTAACCATATTTCTCGTGGGATTGACCCAAACTTATAAGTTGGGTTCATTACCTATAAAGATCACTTATACTTCTTAAGGAGGTGTAATTTGATCGTATAAATTTGGCGCCGGTATCAAGGAATACAATTTTTCGATTAAGTTTACCTACATTATTAACTTTAGTCAAGTATTTCCTGATTTTTTGTTTTTTCTTTGTTTTTCTTTTATGCATGTATTATATTTTGTGTATGCCAAGTACACGGAGTCAAAGGGAACCTTTGACCCCTTACAATCCTAATTTGAGAAAAACTTTCATGAAAATGGCTCACTAAGGGGTACACACTAATCCAATCGATGAGGGTAAAGGATATTGAGCTGAACTTCAACTTTCTAGAGTTGTTAATGCGTCCACTAAATTCAAAATGGTCATCTAATAAGAAATGTAGAAAGGGTGTAGATTCAGCCAGTACCGATAGATCGTGATAACTACAGGGAGAACTACGATGCGGTTTTGATCAAACGAGCCTATTGTTCTCTGTCCTCTACCTCTTTGACATACATTTGTGGTGACCAATTTTCTTATGCAAACGCAAACTGCAAAAGGGTTGTTTGTTTGGTTTGCTTTAGAAGATTCATACGCTCACATGGCAAACTTGAGTACTGTTTGTAAGAATTTTGTGGGATGATCAGATTTTAATATGAAATTCATAAGTTTGAGAGTACCCCCTCAATCGTTCATTGGTGATGTTGTTGTATTGTTTTTTGAGTTTCCATACAATTCGATCTATACATAGGACTAAATGCATAAGGTGTTCATGGTGAGGTTTTTCCCGGTGATGAAGAAGTTGAATTACTAGGATAACTTAAACAATTTCACAACACACCCTTGAGAGTCGGTTAATAGTTCATAGGAAAGGTTCTTTGGTTTCATGAAGAGTATTCTGAATCACCACATAGATGATGAGTCAGTGAAGGAGTTCTTCTACAGAGAACAAGATGACAATGGAAAGGTTGTGTTAGATCTATTGGAAGAAGATCATATGATGATTTAACTCTTTTTCAAAACTGCACCAAGTCAATCAAATGATGAAAGTTATCCTACATCTATATTGGTGGTAAATCATAGTGTGGACCAAGAATCTAAAGTGTCTATAAAAGAAAGATTCGGTGTTGATGCACTAGCAGCGGTAATGATGAATTTCGACAGTGAGGGTATTGATGAGTATGATGAGCTAGTTGTTTCACTTGATCGGTTATAAGTTTTTTAATCCAAAAGACGATTGAAATTAATAATGATGAATGCATACACTCCACCGGCAAAACCGTCTATTGATGATCCTTTAAAGTGGAACTTAACATTCTTGCATCTCACTTGAGGTATGTATTATTGGGAAAAGCAACACTTTGTCCGTCATTATTATTGCTTCCTGGAGTATAGTGAGGCTTTGATATCGGTGTTTAAGCGGTTAAAAAGGGCTATAGGATAGACTATAGCATACATTTTTGGGATACTCTGGGCATTTTTTCTCTCAAAATCTACCTCATGTTGAACATTAAGCCGCGTATGGAGCATCAGAAGAGATTGAATCCCCATAGTCAAGAGGTTATGAAAAAATAGATCATTAAGTGGCTAGATGTTGGAGTTATATATCCCATTGTTTATAGTAGTTGGGTTTGCCCAGTTCTGTGTGTGCCAAAAATGGAAGAATCATTATAGTTCCTAATAATAATTATGAGCTTCTTCCAATGAGGCCGATCATTGTCTAGAAAATGTGTATAGACTACTGAAAGTTAAATGCATAGACTTAGAAAGATCATTTTCCAATGTCGTGGGTCCATCCACGGCCACTAGATGGGAATCGTAGGTGGCTGCAGTTTACATCTTTTGGGCTTTTTTGAGGGTACTCCTCAAAGACCCCTTGGGTGATCCTTGGGAGGTCGTATGTTGATGTCTTAACCCTAAAACCATTATTCTGTGTAAAGGAATACTTTTTTATTATTATAACCCTTATACCAAAAACTAAATATCTCTTGCAAGGCTCTAGAACTCCGCAAGCTAGCTCCGTAGTTTCCACGGTGTTATACACATCCTATTGATCCACTCTTTGTTGGCCAACTTAATGAGCCACAACTTGGGTCAACATCTGGATAGAATCCAAGAACTTAGCATTAGTTCTCTTTAGTGCTACATTTTTGGTGAATTGGAGACCCCGTTATCCTGTGGATCAACATTTCCCCTAGCAGGACGATCTAAAAAATATCTTCATGTAGGCATGATCAGAAAGATAAGTGCAAGAACAAAGTAGAAAGAAACTTTCATAGAGTTAAACTCTACTGCACGAAAAAGAATAAGAAGGAAGGGAATATTTTCCAAAATGTTGTAGCCTCCTATATTATATATGTCGTGCACTTCACCTCAATTACCATGACTATACAAACAAGACTTAATAGATACCCTAGAACTCTTGAACTCTGTACGTTGATACTAAGTTATTCAGGCCCTCAGCTTACACCCCAACACTTGAGAACCATAGCTGGTCCCAAGCAAACCTTTGTCCTGGACCAATAAAACGTGAAAGACTTGCTCAACAATATATCAACTCCGAGGAATGGTTATTCAAAAGGCCTCAAAGTAAATAATCTTAGAATATTTATAAAAAGACATTCAACTGGCCAAAAGAGGCAACTAAAGTCTTGAACATTAATAGTTTAAAATGGAAAAGACTTCTCAAAACACTGTTGTCTATAAAGCCTCTAATAACTAGAATAGAATTCAAGACAAGACCCACGACATCCTAACAAAACTAGAAGTAAATTGGAATCCTCCAGACGCAATGAGGATCACCGAAGCGACTCAAGACTACAAGTGGTATCAACAGAGTGCCTATTGATGACCCAAAATACTTGTCTTTGCATCATAAAAAGGTGTAGGAAAAATGTAGTCAATACATTAAATGTATGAGAATACAAATGGAACTATAAAGCATAGACATAAACTTCAAGTTATAAAAAGGGGAACATACTCACCTCATCTCAACTAAACTCAAATCAACTCATATAAACTCAAGAATACTCAACTCAATGATAATCAACTATATTCAATATAAAAGTAAAATAAAGATGCAATATAAATAAATATTATAAAATAGTTGATAAAAACTCATTGTTTTTAAAAATACAATAATAACTCTCTACGCTTATTAAGGAGATTCTCTAATCGACAACCATCACTATGAGCTATGTGATTAGTTATCATCTTGGCCACGCTGCCAGAACTGTCCTATACCTTGTCGGGGTATAGTGTATCCTCAACTAGGCGGATCCACTAAGATATTCTTAAAACCAAATAAGGAGTCATCTAAAAAGTATGATTCTTTACCCATATCGGCATACATGGTTTATGTGGACTTTGAGTTGTTTTAACTCCTCCTCATATGAGTGCTAAATACTACTCCCAATAAAATAACAGATGGTCATATGTTTAAAAACATTTTCACATCCTCATACTCAGATTATTACTTAAAAGGTTATTTAAAAGGAGATTATGCTAAAAAAAATCCTCATGAACTCATTTGGAAATGAAGGTTTTCTATCGTGTAAAATGTAAAAATATATACTCTTCGGAATACTTAGTTCCGTTATAATAATTTTAAATAATGGAACTGGACTCTCCTCATCATCATAGTCAAGTACTCAACTCTTAAAACAAGTTTTAAAATGTTGTAAATACTTCTAATAAAATGGCTCAAAGACTTCCTCAAACATTACTCTTAATCATGACTTCATATTGAAATGTTAAATGATGAGTTATGATTTGGATATATTGGATCTCTCAAGTATTAGAGAACATTTTTAAGTGTGGATATAAAGCAGAGAACATGGGTACAATATGAGGGAAGATATATGGAAAAGCAGAATAGAATAGTAAAGCTCGTGGTGACCTTGGCGAACTTAGTGACGGAGGGCGCCAACCCAAAAATTTGGAAGCCTCTTTTTGGTGCAGGTGTGGGGAACTTGCACCATTGGTGCCTTGGTGGCGCGCCGCTAGCCCCCTTGGAGCCTTGGCGGCGCGCTGCCCTAGCCCTTTTCCAAAAAAGCTAATGCATTTTCTTTTTCAATTTTTTTTGTCTTAATTCACCTAGAATAATAGTGTTCTTACAAACTTCCTTACATTTATCAACCCAAGATAAGTAAATGAAAATCTACTAAAAATTACATCCCTTATACTCAAAGGCAGAACTCATGAACCTCCATTAACAACAAATGAAGAACAAAACCTCAAGAAAACTCATTTTTTGAGATGAGTAGTGTCATGAAGTCCATGAGTTAAGTTTTGCATGCCCATAATTTCACATCAACATTTTGGTTAAGAATTCTTGAAACAAGTAGTATCATTGAATTTCTTGAGTTCTAAGTTGTTGAGTTCCCAATATTGAGTTCTATGTGTGGTTATTGAAAAGAAGAGTCGTTCAGGTTCATAACTCGGCAATGATCTTACTTTGAGAGGTCTTTTACAAATTTCTCTAAACATGTTTAAGGGATTGAGAACTTGAGTTGAGAAAGAGTAGAGTTGATTCATTTTATTTAAAATGATATAGGGAACTAAGTATTCCAAAAAGTTAATATGTCCTTTATAAGAGGAAACTAAGATTTCCGAACGAGTTTTGAGCAAACAAGAACCATCTCTTTTGTTTAGAGAAGGATTTTTAGTAATAATCTCAAAATACATAAAGCGTTATGCTTTTTAATATATGTTTTAGAATTTCCCTTACATGCTCGTATATTCCATGTACTGAGCCATTCGTCGTGCATTGTTTCAAGATGAAGACAAAGGTATTCAAGATCATCAACAGGCTATTCGTTCAAGCCATGGGATAGTCCAATCACCTTTGATGATCCTTCTTACCTTATGGAGGACTTCACCTTTATCTTGCAGCTATTAGTTTGAGATGTCATGGGTCTTGTCCCAATATTCTTCTGTAAAAGTATATGCTTCATAGATAGAGATTAGAGTTTTAGGAGTCTCTTCATTTACTTTGTTAAATGGTTTAAAGACACGAGTTGCCTATTTTTGCCTAATTGAATATTCTATTATATTCAGAGTTAATCATTTGAGTTAGAACTTTGTACTGAGTATCATGAATTTTATTTAGTTTTTAAGATTTTGTATGCTTGAGTTAGTCGTTCACTTATAGTTAGTCAGGATGAGGGTTCACATTGGTTCCAGCAATGTTTCTTAAGTGTCGCCTACGTCCAGGGTGTTGGCTCGGATCGTGACATCGAATAATAAGTTCATTTAAAGGAAATAAGTAGACGTTTATTTTAAAGAGTAGAAACTTCTATATAAACTTCTTTCAAGCTTATCTAGTAATGGATGTTCCAAATACAAATTAATAATACAATGTATTTATATCCAAATAACATACTTTATTTATTCACTATATTATATAATAATATTCATTATACACAATTTATACCATATAGTATGCAAGATATAAATAAGTGTTATTTTAAATTAGAACATGCATAATGTGATTTATATGGTTTGTGTATATCGTTATGCATGCCCACCTTAATAATATACAAACTCATATATAACTTGGTTTAACTAAATGATGATAAATTTACAATGAGGAAAGATAAAACTGCAAGCAAAAAACAAGGACATAATTATTTCATCCTTTGGCTATGCATTTCATAAAAAAAATTCATTTAATTTATAGTATTTTAATATGTGACATTGTATGAAATGTGTTCTTGCTAAATGGAACAAAAAAATTCAATATTTTAATAAAATTAAAAATCAATAATGAATAACATCATTCAGACTAGAAGTTTGATTTTTATCTAATAATAGATAAATTTATTTTATTAAATATAAATAAGAAATTGAATAGTGATTTTATGGAAAGCAATCTATAGCATTATTTTTTTGGATATTATCTATTAGGGTAGATTATAAAATTTCTTCTATTGGTAATATATTAATGTTTTTACCATAAATAACTATAACCATTTTATATTCAAATCCAATCTTCAAAGATGGTAGATAAACATCTGAACAACAAGTCAATTATTTTCAATCAAATTTCAAAGGTATTTACTTTTTATTTTCTTTCTATTTTGGGTATGTTTTTTT
Source organism: Solanum lycopersicum (assembly GCF_036512215.1). Taxonomy (NCBI): domain Eukaryota; kingdom Viridiplantae; phylum Streptophyta; class Magnoliopsida; order Solanales; family Solanaceae; genus Solanum; species Solanum lycopersicum. The sequence goes on along the minus strand of NC_090809.1, from coordinate 10,690,076 downwards.
TGACAACTTAAGTCAATTTCATCCAATTTTCTGAATTCAGGATCAAGAATTGTAAACCATCAAAACAAGAAAAAATGATGAATATTGTTGATCGGGAACAAATGAGTTCACGTGTTACCAATTGAGTTTATTTATTCAAAATTTGTTATTTATTTTACTTAGTTTCTATGTTTGCTATATTTCTATGGATAAAATGTGTCTTTTCTCTATTTAGGTTCTATCGTTCCATGAAAAAGAATTGAATCTCATTTATTTTGCAAGGACCAAATTATTTTACCTATCATAATTCTAAAACAAAGTGGATAAGATAAATATAGAGGCCTAAGACTATTTTTCCACACAAAAAACACAACTACTAGTAATCTTTAGTAGAACAAGAGTGCATCACTTCCAAGAATTAGTTATTCAACCAACCAAAATGTTAAAGTAACGCTAGAAACTAATTCAAACATTGAATAGTTAGAAACTCTTAAAAAGCTTGCCTTATTAGTTCTCTCTCATGTTTTTGCTGACAAAGGACTTTGATTTATTCACTTGTTAAAATTTTCTAATATTTTTTTTTGTAATAGTAGATAAAATAATTTAAGAACCTTTGTCGTTTATCATTTTAAAAACTTTTGGTTGCAATTATATAATATATCAATACTTAAAAAAGGTGTGTGACAGAACTTTCTTCTCTATCTAGGCTATGGATGTTTACTCTGAAGAGAACATACATGGTGGAATTCTTAGTAGGTTGCCTGTGCGGTCTCTTCTTCGATTCAAATCTGTTTCAAAATTGTAACGACCTGTTTAGTCGTTTTGAGCAGCAGATTTTATTTCTGGAAAAACAGGCTGAGACGACGGAACCCACGACGGAACGTCATGGGCACGACGGACCGTCGAGGGTGTCTCATCCCAAAACACTTAGAAATTCTGAAATTTGGGTGCTGAAATCGACTCTCTGAACTTTGTAACGAAATAGCAGGACGGACCGTCACAGGTGTGACGGACCGTCACAGACCCTTGGTGGAAATTTGGGTCTCTGAACTTTGCGACGACCTGCAGGACGGACCGTCGTAGGCATGACGGCCCGTCACAGGTTGCGCAATCCAAGTCCGGGTCGGATTTCTTGATACGTTTTAAGGGACGTTTTTGACTATTCTTGCCTTAATTATAAAGTTAGTGGGTTAATGTTAATAAGTCTAATTACTTGGGGGTTAAAAGAGGTAACCTTAAGTTAATTAGTGGGTTATTATTGCAATCTTTTATTCTTAATTATATACTAATTAGGATAAAAGAAAGAGGGTTTGAATAAAGAAAATAGAAAGAACAAGAGAAAGAGAGAGGAAGTTGAACGAGAGAGAGGATCGAACGAAAGGAAAAACACAAAGCTTGGGAAATTGCTTGCTTGATCACGAATCTTCGGTGGAGGTAGGTTATGGTTTTCATGCTTTCATAGTAAACTCTTAATAGAGAATGATATGTATTGGTAGTATTGTAAACCCTGTTATGTGCTTAATTGTATGCATGCATGAACGTGATTATATAAATGTGATTATATTAAGCATGATGAAGTTATTGAATCCCAAATCTTGACAAAAACCTAATCTCTTTTGAATGATGATGCCTTGGTAAGGGAGAAGGCTTTATGAACTAAAGTAATGAGATTGATAATGCCTTGGTAAGGGAGAAGGCTTGATGAATTGATGGAAGGAGGTTTAGGGGATCGGGTGTCACGAACCGACACGTAGATTAGGGGATCGGGTGTCACGAACCGACACGTAGAATTAGGGGATTGGGTGTCACGAACCGACACGTAGAATTAGGGGATCGGGTGTCATGAACCGACACGTAGAATTAGGGGATCGGGTGTCACGAACCGACACGTAGAATTAGGGGATCGGGTGTCACGAACCGACACGTAGATTTAGGGGATCGAAGTGTCACGTACCGACACAAGAGGATTAATGAATATGAGGGAGCGGAGTGTCACGTACCGACACAAGAGAAATAAAGATAATGAATCTTGAAAGATGTTAATATACTCAATCTAATGAACATAATTCCCAAATGAGTATGGTATTGAAGCTTGAGTCCTCATGTGTGAACTTGACGGTAATTGTTAATGATATAGTACTTGTTGTTGCTACATGTTGAGTATCATGGTTGATTTTATGATATTATTGGTATATATTGATTCTATTTTGAGTTGGCCGATGATATCTTCTCAGTACCCGTGTTTTGTACTGACCCCTACTTTTATGTTCTCTTCTTGTTTATTTGTGGAGTGCAGCAAACGTGTCATCGCCTTCAACTCAACAGTAATTCAAGTCAGTCTTACTACATCGGAAATTCAGGGTGAGCTAATGCTTCTAGCTTGGACTGGATCTTCTTCTTCAAGTCTTGATGCCTTGAACTTCCGGCATGGACTAGCTTCTTATGTATTTTTAGCTTTTAGAATACTCTTAGTTTAGTCGTTTGATTGTAGATGTTCTTGTGGTGATGACTTCCAGATTTTGGGGAATAATAGATGTTGAATTTTAGAAGTTAATGAATTGGTCTTTATTTAATGAGTTTAAGTCTTCCGCATTACATTCTGTTGATATTATTTTGAAATGTTAAGGTTAGATTGGTTGGTTCGCTCACATAGGAGGGTAAGTGTGGGTGCCAGTCGCAACCCGAATTTGGGTCGTGACAAACTTGGTATCAGAGCATTAGGTTTGTTGGTCTCATCACACAAGAACGAGTCTAGTAGAGTCTTAAGGAAGGGTAGGGGGACGCCTTTACTTTTCTTTGAGAGGCTATAAGACTTTAGGAAAATTCCATTCTTTCTTTCTTTCTTTCTTTCGTGCTACTACTTGAATCCAATTGGTATCTAGGTGATACAAATTGGTATCTGACCATCTTCACTCTCTTTCGCAGATGGTTAGAACTAGAGCAACGACTACGCCAACACCAACATCAGCACCGGCGGGACAGGGTGCGTCTGAGCAAGCCACTGGGCTGTAGCTCGAGGAAGAGCAGCGGCAAGAGGCCGTGGTAGAGGTCGTGGGAGGACGTTCTCTAGGGAAAGAGGACGAGCACCTAGCCCATCTGATACTAGGTCAGTGACTCCTCCACCGACTGAGGAAGTAATAAGAGAAGGGGAGGATGGGGAAACTGAACAAGTGCAGAATGAGGGATTGCCACCCCAACCTACCCCAGAGATGATCAATCAGGTTCTCGCCTATCTCAGTGGGTTGTCTGATCAAGGTCAGGCACCTCCAGTGTTTTCTACGCCACCACCTCCGGTTTCAGAAGTACAACATGCAGCCACTATGGCTCCTCGTATGGATGCCTCATTGGACATAGGCATATTTCCACGTCTGACTACTGGGCCTATAATGACAAATGATCAGCATGAACTTTTCAATAAGTTCTTGAAATTGAAACCTCCGGTCTTCAAGGGTGCTGAATCGGAGGATGCTTATGTTTTTGTGGTTGACTGTCACGAGCTACTACACAAGATGGGTATAGTAGAACGGTTTGGTGTGGAGTTTGTGACTTATCAGTTTCAAGGGAACGCCAAAATGTGGTGGCGGTCACATATTGAGTGTCAACCAACAGAGGCACCACCTATGACTTGGGCCTCATTCTCTAGCTTGTTTATGGAGAAGTATATTCCCCGAACTTTGAGGGATAGGAAAAGGGATGAGTTCTTGAGCCTAGAGCAAGGTAGGATGTCGGTCAATCCATATGAGGCTATGTTTCGTGCATTATCCCGGTATGCCACCCAACTATGTTTCAGTCCACAAGAGCGGATTCGCCGTTTTTTGAAGGGGTTGAGGTCAGAGTTGCGGATTTCAGCCTTACAGGTAGCGGCTACGACAAAATCCTTCCAAGAGGTGGTAGACTTCGTGATAGAGGTGGAAGGAGTGAAGCCAGATGACTTCACCACGACATCGACATCAAAAAGGTATTGAAAGGGAGGTGAGTTTAATGGTTCTTACTCTAGAGGACAAGGTTCCAGAGGTTACTCAGTTCGACCCATTCAGTCTTCACTACAGACTGTAGTTGGGGGTCCACCTCAGACCGGTCAACACTTCTCTGAGAGACCTATGCTTGACTCCAGAGAGTGTTATGGGTGTGGGGAGACTGGGCATATTAGGAGAAATTGTTTAAAATAGAGTTATAGACCCCCAATGGCTAGAGGTAGAGGTGGTCATGGTAGAGGCCGTCATTCTGGAGGACGTGGTGGTCGAGGTAATGGTGGTCACCAAAACGGCCGAGGTGATGGGCAAACTGGAGCCACTACATCACAACATGGTAGGGGCAACGGACAGATGAACGATATGGCCCATTGTTACGCTTTCCCTGGGCGGTCTGAAGCGGAGGCATCTGATGTTGTCATCACAGGTAATCTTCTGTTTTGTGATTGCATGGCTTCTGTATTGTTTGATCCTGGATCCACATTTTCTTATGTATCTTCCTCATTTGCTAATAGTCTACATTTACATTGTGAATTACTTGATATGCCTATTCGTGTTTCTACTCTGGTGGGTGAGTCTGTGGTAGTTGAAAAGGTGTATAGGTCTTGTTTGGTGAACTTCGTGGGGAGCAACACTTATGTAGATTTGGTTATCTTAGAAATGGATGATTTTGATGTAATTCTGGGTAAGACTTGGCTCTCTCTGCAATTTGCGATTTTGGATTGTAATGCTAAAACGGTAACGTTAGCCAAGACTGGGACAGATCCGTTAGTTTGGGAGGGTGACTACACTTCCAATCCGGTGCGTATCATCTCCCTTCTTCGTGCTAAGAAAATGGTTAGTAAAGGGTGTTTAGCTTTCTTGGCACATCTCAAGGATGACACTACCCAAGTACCCTCGATTAAGTCAGTTTCGGTGGTCCGTGAGTTTCTGGATGTGTTCCCTGCAGATCTTCCTGGTATGCCACCAGATAGGGATATTGATTTTTGTATTGACCTTGAACCGGGTACTCGCCCCATTTCGATACCCCCTTATAGAATGGCTTCCGCGGAGTTAAGAGAGTTAAAAGACCAACTTCAAGAGTTGTTAAATAAAGGCTTTATTAGACTAAGTGCATCTCTTTGGGGTGCTCCGTTTTTGTTTGTAAAGAAGAAGGATGGGAGTTTTCGAATGTGTATAGACTACAGACAACTAAACAAGGTAACCATAAAGAACAAGTATCCTCTTCCCCGCATTGATGACTTGTTCGATCAGTTACAAGGAGCTTGTGTCTTCTCTAAGATTGACTTGAGATCCGGTTATCATCAATTGAAAATACGGGCAACGGATGTGCCAAAGACTGCTTTTCGAACGAGGTATGGGCATTACGAATTTGTAGTGATGTCTTTTGGTCTTACGAATGCCCCTGCTGCGTTCATGAGCTTGATGAACGGGATTTTTAAGCCATATTTGGACCTCTTCGTGATCGTATTTATTGATGATATATTGGTATACTCAAAGAGCAAGAAGGAACATGAAGAGCATTTGAGAATTGTATTGGAAATGTTGAGGGAGAAAAAGCTTTATGCCAAGTTCTCTAAGTGTGAGTTTTGGCTAGATGCAGTGTCCTTCTTGGGGAACATGGTTTCTAAGAATGGAGTGATGGTGGATCCTTCTAAGATTGAGACAGTGAAGAATTGGGTAAGACCTACTAATGTGTCAGAAATAAGGAGCTTTGTTGGGTTAGCTAGCTACTACCGTCGATTTGTCAAGGGATTCTCTTCTATTGCTTCCCAATTGACGAACTTGACTTAGCAGAATGTTCCATTTGTATGGTCGGACGAATGTAAGGAAATCTTTCAGAAGCTCAAGACTTTGTTGAATACCTCACCTATCCTTACCTTGCCAGTAGAGGGTAAAAACTTCATTGTTTATTGTGATGCATCCTATTCTGGTTTGGGTGCAGTACTAATGCAAGAAAAGAGTGTGATTGCTTATGCTTCAAGGCAACTAAAGGTGCATGAACATAACTATCCGACCCACGATTTGGAATTGGCTGCGGTGGTGTTTGCATTAAAGCAATGGAGACACTATTTATATGGGGTTAAGTGTGAGATCTATACGGATCATCGTAGCCTACAGTATGTCTTTACTCAGAAAGATTTGAACTTGAGACAGAGAAGATGGATGGAACTACTGAAGGACTACGACATCACTATTTTGTATCATCCGGGGAAGGCGAATGTTGTAGCGGATGCTTTAAGTAGAAAGGTGGAAAGCATGGGAAGTCTAGCTCACTTGCAAGCTTCTAGACACCCTTTGGCTAGAGAGGTTCAGACTCTAGCTAATGACTTGATGAGATTAGAAGTAAATGAGAAGGGAGGATTGTTGGCTAGTGTGGAGTCAAGATCTTCCTTTCTTGACAAAATTAAGGGAAAACAGTTTGATGATGAGAAACTAAGGCGAATCCAAGATAAAGTATTGCGAGGGGAGGCTAAGGAAGCACAAATCGATGAGGAAGGTGTTTTGAGAATCAAGGGAAGGGTATGTGTACCCCGCGTCGATGATTTGATCAACACTATTCTGACAGAGGCTCATAGTTCAAGGTATTCTATACATCCGGGTGCAACAAAGATGTATCGTGACCTAAAACAACACTTTTGGTGGAGTAGAATGAAGCGTGATATTGTTGACTTTATTGCCAAGTGTCCAAACTGTCAACAAGTAAAGTATGAACACCAAAGGCCCGGAGGAACACTTCAGAGAATGCCCATTCCTGAATGGAAGTGGGAAAGAATTGCAATGGACTTTGTGGTTGGTCTTCCAAGGACAATGGGTAAGTATGACTCCATTTGGGTGATTGTTGATAGGTTAACTAAATCTGCTCATTTCATTCTGGTAAAGGTGACTTACAATGCAGAGAAGTTAGCCAAGATCTATATCTCAGAAATTGTTCGATTACATGGGGTTCCACTATCCATCATATCAGATAGAGGTACACAGTTTACTTCTACGTTTTGGAAAACATTGCATGCGGAATTGGGTACTAGGTTGGACTTTAGTACTGCGTTCCATCCTCAGGCCGACGGTCAGTCTGAAAGGACGATTCAAGTGTTGGAGGATATGCTTCGTGCATGTGTGATAGAGTTTGATGGCCATTGGGATAGCTTCCTACCCTTAGAGGAGTTTTCATACAATAATAGCTATCACTCAAGTATTGATATGGCCCCATTTGAAGCATTGTATGGGAGGAGATGTAGGTCTCCCATTGGTTGGTTTGATGCATTCGAGGTTAGACCTTGGGGTGCTGACCTTTTGAGGGATTCGATAGAGAAAGTGAAGTCTATTCAAGAAAAGCTTCTAGCGGTGCAAAGTAGACAAAAAGAATATGCAGATCGAAAGGTTAGAGACTTAGAGTTCATGGAAGGTGAACAAGTCTTGTTGAAGGTTTCGCCAATGAAAGGGTGATGCGATTTGGTAAGCGAGGTAAACTTAGCCCAAGGTATATCTGTCCATTTGAAGTACTTAAGCGAGTAGGGGAGGTGGCTTATGAGTTAGCCTTGCCTCCAGGGCTGTCCGGAGTGCATCCGGTATTCCATGTGTCTATGTTGAAAAGATATCATGGGGATGGAAATTACATTATCCGTTGGGATTCACTTTTGCTTGATAAGAATTTCTCTTATGAGGAGGAGCCTGTTGCTATTTTAGATAGAGAAGTTCGCAAGTTGAGGTCAAGAGAGATTGCATCCATCAAGGTGTAATGGAAGAATCGACCGGTTGAAGAAGCCACTTGGGAGAAGGAGGCGGATATGCAAGAAAAACACCCATATCTGTTTACAGATTTAGGTACTCCTTTTCTCCCTTGTTTTCCTTCTTGTGATCGTTCGGGAACGAACGATGGGTAAATTGGTATCTAATGTAAAGACCTGTTTAGTCGTTTTAAGCAGCAGATTTTATTTCTGGAAAAACAGGCTGAGACGATGGAACCCACGACGGAACGTCATGGGCACGACGGACCGTCGATGGTGTCTCGTCCCAAAACACTTAGAAATTCTGAAATTTTGGTGCTGAAGTCGACTCTCTGAACTTTGTAATGAAATGGCAGGACGGACCGTCACAGGTGTGACGGACCGTCATAGACCCTTGGTGGAAATTTGGGTCTCTGAACTTTGCGACGACCTGCAGGACGGATCGTCGTAGGCACGACGGCCCGTCACAGGTTGCGCAATACCAGTCCGAGTCGGATTTCTTGATACGTTTTAAGGGACGTTTTTGACTATTCTTGCCTTAATTATAAAGTTAGTGGGTTAATGTTAATAAGTCTAATTACTTGGGGGTTAAAAGAGGTAACCTTAAGTTAATTAGTGGGTTATTATTGCCATCTTTTATTCTTATTTATATACTAATTAGGATAAAAGAAAGAGGGTTTGAATAAAGAAAATAGAAAGAACAAGAGAAAGAGAGAGAAAGTTGAACGAGAGAGAGGATCGAATGAGAGGAAAAACACAAAGCTTGGGAAATTGCTTGCTTGATCACGAATCTTCGGTGGAGGTAGGTTATGGTTTTCATGCTTTCATAGTAAACTCTTAATAGAGAATGATATGTATTGGTAGTATTGTAAACCCTGCTATGTGCTTAATTGTATGCATGCATGAACGTGATTATATATATGTGATTATATTAAGCATGATGAAGTTATTGAATCCTAAATCTTGACAGAAACCTAATCTCTTTTGAATGAGGATGCCTTGGTAAGGGAGAAGGCTTGATGAACTAAAGTAATGAGATTGATGATGCCTTGATAAAGGAGAAGGCTTGATGAATTGATGGAAGGAGGTTTAGGGGATCGGGTGTCATGAACCGACACGTAGATTAGGGGATCGGGTGTCACGAATCGACACGTAGAATTAGGGGATCGGGTGTCACGAACCGACACGTAGAATTAGGGGATCGGGTGTCACGAACTGACACGTAGAATTAGGGGATCGGGTGTTACGAACAGACACGTAGATTTAGGGGATCGGGTGTCACGAACCGACACATAGATTTAGGGGATCGGAGTGTCACGTACCGACACAAGAGGATTAATGAATATGAGGGAGCGGAGTGTCACGTGCGGACACAAGAGAAATAAAGATAATTAATCTTGAAAGATGTTAATATACTCAATCTAATGAACATAATTCCCAAATGAGTATGGTATTGAAGCTTGAGTCCTCATGTGTGAACTTGACAGTAATTTTTAATGATATAGTACTTGTTGTTGCTACATGTTGAGTATCATGGTTGATTTTATGATATTATTGGTATATATTGATTCTATTTTGAGTTGGCCGATGATATCTACTCAGTACCCGTGTTTTGTACTGACCCCTACTTTTATGTTCTCTTCTTGTTTATTTGTGGAGTGCAGCAAACGTGCCATCGTCTTCAACTCAATAGTAATTCAAGCCAGTCTTACTACATCGGAAATTCAGGGTGAGCTAATGCTTCTAGCTTGGACTGGATCTTCTTCTTCAAGTCTTGATGCCTTGAACTTCCGGCATGGACTAGCTTCTTATGTATTTTTAGCTTTTAGAATACTCTTAGTTTAGTCGTTTGATCGTAGATGTTCTTGTGGTGATGACTTCCAGATTTTGGGGAATAATAGATGTTGAATTTTAGAAGTTAATGAATTGGTCTTTATTTAATGAGTTTAAGTCTTCCGCATTACTTTCTGTTGATATTATATTGAAATGTTAAGGTTAGATTGGTTTGTTCGGTCACATAAGAGGGTAAGTGTGGGTGCCAGTCGTAACCCGAATTTGGGTCGTGACAAAAATTTTGTGGTGCACTGATCGATGAGTCATATTTTAAGATGAAAAATATCATTCATGCTAAGAAGGACCAAATTTTCCAAAAATTTTTGTTCTGCAAATTACGTCCTAAGAAGTCCATATTTTTCATTTATTGTTCGATATCATCAGCTCAACTAGTAGAGGATGTACGGGAACTGAAATTCCCTTTAAATATTGAACCAAGACATTGCGTAGTCTAGTGTTGTTGTGACAGTTTTGTGATTATCAAGGTTAATGAAAATACCCTTGAACGCCAAATTTTTTCTCTATGGAATCCCTCCACCGGAGAATCGATTATACTTCTCAGTCATTCTTGTCTTGCCTGCTCTAGATATTATTATTATTAATCATTTCAAACGGCTTGACAAGCTGCTGAAGTTGCTGTAATGTACTCAGCTTCTGTAGTTGACAATAATGATGTAGCTTTGTTACTTTGCACTCAAAGTCACCCGACTTGAACCTAGAGTGAAAGCATTCATCGAAACACTCTATCTATCGTCAAATGAACTTGCCTAATCACTATATGAGTACTTGCACAATATGAAATTATCAGATTTGAAGTACCAAATACAAAAGTCCGAAGTTCCAACAATGTACCGAAAGACTCTCTTTGTTGCCCCATAGTGTACCTTTGAAGGTTGTTCCATAAACCTAGTAATAACACCAACATAATATACAATATATGGTCTAGTATGCATCAAATATACTAGACCTCCTATCAAGATTCTGAACCTCTTTGCATCTTTTAATTCTTTTTCATTTACCTATTGCAATTTCTCACTGATATTCATAGGAGTAGCCGCAAGCTTGCAATTAAGCGTGACAAATTTATTGTGCCGGTATTCTAGCATTATTCCCTTTGTGAAAGAAATACTCCCTTTTCAGTTTGACGGACTTGAAGGCCAAGAAATTAATGTCATAAATCCATATTTGACATCTCAAACTCATTCATCATTTGAGACATAAATTCCTATAGAAGAGAACCTGAAGAACTAGTGTAAATGATATCTTAAACATAAAGGCATACAATAATGAACTCACTACCTTCTTTATTCACATATAAGGTGGGTTCATTATAACTTCTTATGTATCCATTTATGTGGAAGTATGAATCAATCTTTTTATACCACGCTCGAGGGGCTTGATTTAAGCCATACAACCCCTTTTTCAGCTTGTACACCATTCTTTCATCGCCTTCTTTTGTGAAACTTTGAGTTGTGTGACATAGACTTCTTCTTGTAAGTCTTCATTTAGGAATGCCAATTTGACATCAAATTGATAAACTTCCATTGAAACTCTGCAGTCAATGCTATAACCTACCTCAATGTCTAAAATCGAGTTACTGGTGAAAATGTTTCTTCAAAATCATCATCATATTGTTGTGCATACCCTTTTCCCACAAGACGAGCTTTGTGCTTCTGTAGGCTACTATCAGCTGCAAACTTTGTTTTAAACAACCACTTCAATCCAATTGCATTTTTTTCGTTTGTTAACTCCATTATTTGCCATGTTCCATTCTTTTCGATGGATTTCATTTCTTCCATTCTTCTTTTCTAGCAGCTTCATTATAATTCATAGGATCTGAAACAATAAGAGAAAACGGACAGCATACTTGGGATTTGGACATTTAAGGCTTGTTGATCTTCTTAATAGAATAATCTCATCTGAAGACTCTTCATGAGTTGTTGCAATTAGTGAACTTCGTGACACAACTGAAACCTGAAAGTGTACTTCAAGGGGTTGGCTCTTTTCTTTCATCTTCAGTGATCCCAAGAGGCATATGAGTCTCTTGTCGCTCCAGCTTTTCACTCCAATCCCAACTTGCATTTTCATCGAAAATTATATCTCTTCTAACTGAAATCATGCCAATTAAAGGGTTACATAATCTATATGCTTTGGAGTGAGTACAATAGCCAACAAAATACATTTTTCAGATTTTTCATCAAGCTTTTGACGAGCTTGTGAACTTGCCAAAGCATAAGCAAAACACCCAAAAATTTGTAGATGACTTACATTTGATTTCCTATAATTCCAAGCTTCATAAGGATTTTTATTCATAACAACTTTTTTTGTGTGAAAGACTCAGCAAGTAAACAGATGCTGCCACAACTTTTGCCCAAAATTGATCTCCGAGTTCCATTGCTTGCAACATGCTCCTTGCCATATCCACCAGAGTCCGATTCTTCAATTCAGCGACCCCATTTTGCTCTAGGTTATAAGGAGTTGTTATCTCCCTATGGATGCCATTTTTCTCACAAAACAAATTGAATTCTTTTGACATGAACTTTCCTCCTCTATCTGTGCGAATCATGGTGATAGTGCAGCTACTTTGATTCTCTACCAAACCTTTAAACATCTAAAAAAATTCAAAAGTTTTGGACTCTTTATCCTGAAAAAATACACCCAACTCATGCGACTATAATAGCCAGTAAACAACAAGAAATAACGACTCCCACTTAAGGACTTTATCTGCATATGACCCCTATAAGTCGGGATGTATTAATTATAAGCATTTATAACCTCTCCATGCCTTCCCAACAGGAAAGGATTTCCTAGTTTTCCCATAAATGCAACCTTCACATAAATCAAGAGAACTATTTTTTTAGAGTCACTACCTTTATCACCTAGCAACTTGAGGTCGTTTATGTTGACATAAATGTATCTCAAATGACACAACTTTGATTCATTCTTTGCACTTGCAGCAGGGGGGAATTTTTCCATATCAGAAATATCCACCGGAAACATCTTATTTGGTATCATGGTCATACGAACCTTTTATCCAAACTTCTTACTAGTTATGACACAAGCATCGTTATCAAACCAAAGAGAATATCAATTGGTCATTAGTTGCCCAACACTCAACAAATAGTATACTAAATTGGGTATAAATTGAATATTATCTATCATGTTTACTTTGTCTTGATCAGTGGTCTTGATTAGTGCCAATGATCACCATGACTTTTCCTTCAATCAGTAACTCTTATGTATGTCCAAGATGCACCTTTTTCTTTTGCTAGTCGTCAAGTTCATGAAACAAAGATTTGACACTTGTCAAATGATTTGAACAACCACTGTTTACAAACTATCAATCACTTTGCTTATGGTCTATATCAGTGCAAGCCATAAAGAGATAATTCTCTTCCTTATTTTCTGTTACTGCAAAATTATGTTATCAGCTTTATACCAACAATAGACTCTTATATGTCTGTAACACTGACAGTGATGACATTGAATGTCATTTTTGTGTTACCTTTCTAATTATATTATCTTTGTCCATCATTTCTTCCTATGACCCATCCATAACCATAACCTTGACCACCGCCAAAATCCACATCTTCCTCGATCGATTCTTGCTGGACCATTATTTTCTCCCTATTTGGTGGCTGAATCATTAACTTGGAAGTCCTTCTCTTAATTCTGTTCTTTGGATCGATTACTTCTTAACTCATGAACTTAAAGATATCCCATCGGTTCATCAATTGAAAAGATGGATAGATCATTGGATTCTTCTATCATAGCAACTATGTGATCAAATTTTGGAGATAGGCTTCACAATAGCTTTTCTAGAATGGTCTGATCAATTACCTTCTCTCTGTAGGATCGTATTTTATTAACAATTATCTTTGCTCTTGATGAAAATCAGAAAAAATTTGGAAAAGAACAAAGAAAATAAAGTCTGATCATCCCCAAGTACACTTGGCACATTGCCGATGGAACATATTTTTCCCATTGTTCCATCACGTTAAGCCCTGATGGAAGAGGATTAACTTGGCGCAGAAGAGAGCATTCGGCGCACTACCGAACAGTTTTGTGAAGCAGTATTATACCACCCAATGGTCCAGAACTTGAAGATGCTATTGGCAAGAACAAAAAGGCGATCAACAGGAAAAGTGTCGATTCGTCGAGTCGTTTGGCGACCTCGAATAACCTCTCTGAATGATATGCAACAACACTAAATCTGAAAACTATAAATACTAGCCATAGATATTATTTTATGGAGTCTAAACATTATTATAGTTTTTACTTAGAATGCTACTTATTCTTCTATCTTATCTCAACTTTAAAGAGGGTTTTTAGGAAGATTTGAAGAAATAAGAAGTTCATCCTCCCCATGTTGGAAGTGGGTCTTCTCCGTTCTTCTTTCTTTTCTTTAATTAAGATTTAGCTTCTTATACCCATTTGATTTTTATATCATTTTAGGTGTAATTTGTTATTTCTTGATATGTGGCTAAGAACCCCCATGCTTGGAGTGTCAAATAGAAAATATGTGTTAACATTATTGTTGGGTCTTGTTTAATGATAGATTACATGTATTTTAAAGGTTATTTAACCTGGTGATTTTGGTTTAACTTAATGGTTTTGTAGGTGCAAAAACAAAACCATCCATCTTTTTTCGGCTTGCTTAAGAGAGAGGTCGGCAGATCAAAATTGTTAGACTAATGGCCTAAGTAGTTGGTCGACGTAAGGTTGAGTCAAAGAGGGTGATCCCTAGTCTCATATCCTAACACTTAGATTGAGACAGTGAGTGGGGTAAGGCATAGGCTGACATTCATGCGCCAAATGGGTGTCCTAGAGAAACTCATTTGAAATGGGGTAAGTTGCTCCAGAGAGAACTAATTTCCATCTAAAGCATAGACGAGTCACTATAATCTTGCAAATTTCCTATCGAAAACATGCACCCATCGATTTATATCAATTAGTATTGCAGTCACACCCAATGAACTTCTCCCCATACTTAATTTTTTGCATTTTTACCCTTTTTATTATACTTGTGACAAACACCCAATCTATATTTGACACTTTCTTGTTGACCCCTTTAATTTATAATTTTTTATTAGTAAATATCTTTAGCTACGACTAATTACAATTGAACTCTAATTAGCTACATATTCTTGAAACCGCTCTCTTGGGACTTGACCCCAACCCTCGAGGAGTCAAGTTACATGAAGATGTAGTTAATCAGAATTTTTGTTTTTCTTAGTTTAAGCTTTAGTTTTACTAATCTTAGTTGTAGTTTTGTTTTGCTTGTCTGAATATCAAAGCAGGGAAACAAAAATGTTACAGCACTATAAATATTACACAGATCATCCTCTCTTGACATTATTGAACCCCAGGGATAATCTACTAATGTTGAAGAAGAAAGGGGCTGAGACAATTTTGAAAATGTGGTTGAGGTAAAAGCAATTTTAAAAACATGCCCACCTCATGGAAAGCTTGATAAGAAACTACTGGATTGATTTAATTGATGTCGCGAACCCAAGATCAGAAGTATAATTGAGCACCTTTTCGACGGCGGATTGCTAAACCAATCCTACAAAGTCGTTGTAGCAATACTTGACAAAATGATCTAAACCAACAAAAAAACCCAAAATAAATATGAATGGGATAAACTAGTTTCTCAAGTAGATGTTCTATCAAAACGGGTGATGGGATTTGAAGATCAATCAAGGTAGGGGAAAAGAACTTCTCCCTTTGCGAGTACAAACAAGCAAAGAGGAAGGGAGGTGTGCAAAGGGATTATGCCTATTTATAATTCAATAGAAACTCAAAGAACAGGAAAAAAGTTGAATGACATGAGAGATAACATCGAAATGCTTAATGAAACTAACATTGCAAACTCCATGACGATTACCTCCAAGATACTCAGATAAGACACTTGATGAAATCTCAATACCCATCATTCAGCGAGGATTCACCTAATTACACCATGGGTGACTTTGAGAATTAAGAATAAGTGTTGACTTGCATCATGCCATGATGATGACTAAGACATTGTTCGGGAGGCAACCTAAAACCCCTCGTTATATTTTTTGCACATTAATGAAATAATAGTATGTTAGTTTTATAGATTGAAGTGTTGTAGGTACTCGAAATGTACAAAATGGCAAGCAACAAACCCATATGGTGAGTTGCCGAAGACGTTGACGAACAATGCTATTCCATCATTTGACTCAAGCTACCTTCTATAACTGGAGTTTGTAAAATTCGGCAAGCTCAGGATTTTTTAAGCGATTCGCACACCAAATTGGTGGCCCCGATGGTTATCGTCATTTGAATATCCAAATTTACTAAGATGTTCTGTAAAACTCGACAACGTAAAAATTCATTTAGTGATTTGCCAAACGACTCAAAAGTTAAAACATTGCTGCCAAATAGGAACGGACTGGACAAGTTGTGGTCCAACACGCAAAAAGGTGACTGATGAATCTATTAAGAATGTAGGTTGAAGGTAGGCGCATTGGGTTGCTGAGAGCAGTTGTGTAAGAGCTTTCTAAATCACTTGGAAGTTTGCCTAACATCCCCACCTAACCTTTAACCTAATGCTACATCTTTTAAAGGACTCCAAATCAAACTAGCTGCTTTACCAGGATGATTTTCTAGCCCTATCTCTACCTTTCGTTAATTTTAACTCTAAATTATTGCTATTTATTTTGGGAAAATCTTGTTGATTTTGGGTAGGGTGAGGCCCACTTGTGTGTGCGTATTAAAACTTGTCTTTTTGTGTATATATTTGGGTCGTCTCTATTTTAAAATAGTATTTATCTATTTGTGTAAATTACAAATGATTTTGATTTTTCAAAAAAATTTGCCACATCTTGTGTTGAAAGTGGTTGTTCTGTTGCAAATTTAGTTTATATTTTGATCAATACCAATGACTTCAATGGTTATCTCAATCGAACAAACGTGGATGTACGGCTATGACGAGACAAAATGAAGTTACATACACAATATTTGAACTTTTTGCATCTCATTGAGATTAGGCATGCATCAAATTGATTTCTCTTGTGATGATCGTTGCACACTAGAGAAAGTGTGTAGTCTTGTTTGCGTTTAGTATCAATGCCTAGTGTGATAACCTTACCTTGAACCATGCATGAATAAACCTAAAATTTGTCCTGTTAGTCAAGTCAATTAAATAATGTTTTCTCTTGACATGATGTTGGTCAATTTTATAGAGTGTGAGCTAGTTTGACATATACCTCTTACATTACCTCCGTTGTGAGTGTGTGAACCTCTCTTGATGCCCCCTTCAACTTTAACTTTCTATGGAAAGAAACTTGTCAAAACCTAGACCTATATTCAACCACTACCTATAATGCTCATGACTTGTAATTTAGTAAATATCAAACTTAAGCAGGTGAAAAGTAAAAGGAGAACTCAAGAAGTGCAAGAAAAGTCTCTCTTACAATATGTTATTGCAAAGAAATGGAAACCCTCCTAATAAAAAAAGAAAAAAGTAAAGAAAAGAATGAAAAGGAAGTTATAAAGTAAAAGTACAAAATAAATTTAGTTTCAGGCAATAAATGAAAGTGAATAAGGGGATGACTTCGAAGCACTAGAAGAAAAATTCATAAAAGAATGTCAAAAAAGTTGTGAGCTCCACAATTCATGAGGATATTTAGTTATTGAGCCTAAGTGACCTTACCATTGAACTCAATCTCATTAAAAGCCTTGAATAGACCTTTTTGATCTTGAGAAAGCTGAAACAATTCTTGATTGGAAAATAAAGGCAAACCTATGGCTGTAAACATGCATTATATTCCTCATTTTGAGTGTGAGTGTTGCATCTGATTCCAGATCTTAAATGATTAATCCCTATGAGTAAATATGGAATTTTTTTTTGTGTAAAGGCATTTAGATATAGTTGTTAATCTTAAACTTAGTAGCTAGTATTGAGAGCATGAGAATCTTTGTGAATGATGTGTCACAACTTTAATATTTGAGTACCTACTGATCCTTTACATAATCAGTATGATTCTTGTTGTGTATATTCATGATTGAATCTTGTGTAGCACTATTTGAGACAACCTTTTTGAACTCTTACTTGAGGACAAACAAAATTTTAAGTTGGGGGTATTGATGAATCCACAAATTGGACTCATTTTGGGTTATAATTCAATGGGAATAGTGTCCCCAAGTGCGTTTTTTATCCCAATATCTATAAAACTAATAAATTGCAGGTATTTGGAGATTTAAAGAAAGCATGAACACTATGGAACAAAAAGGAACAAAAAGGCTGAAAATAACAAAGAAACTGAAGCCTGAGCATCGCCAAGCACACTTAGCGCATCACCGAAGGGACATACTTAGAACTTTGTTCCACTATGTTGAGCCCTGAAGAAAGAGGATCAAATCAGTGGAGAAAGGAGCAGTCAGTGCACTGTGAAATGTTCTACGAAGCATGACTACACCGCCTAATGGTGTAGAACTTGAAGATGTTATGGCACGCACAAAAAGGCAATGAACTAGAAGATGGGTGAGTCGTCGCCTTGTTGGTGGGTTCTCATCATTTACATCCATGGGAAAGTAGAGGCAAACGACCATCCTAAGTCCCCAACCACGGACCAACATAACGGTATGTTGGTCAAGGATGGGCCGTCGTTTGGTAGCTACTGGTAGACTACCTCCCTGCGTGCAGTTCACTGTAAGTTAAAGGGTGAACTTGTAAATTCACCTCACTTCAAAATAAGAGGTTTGTCATTATGTAGGGGCCTTTTGGGTATTTTAAACATATATATAGGTCTTTAAAACTTAGAAGATTTCATTCTTCCAAATCAAAACCCCAAATCCCTTATAAATTCCCTAAAAATCCATTGGAGCCAAAATTCAAGGAAGGTCTTAGAATTGGAGATTTGAGTAAATATTATTCATCCAATTAAGGAATTAGCTTGATAAAGGTATGGTTTTTGATCCTTGAAACTCTTTTCGTCAAGGAGCCCAACTTTCAAATATGTTTTCTAAAATATTCAATGTTGAATTTTCCAATTTTATTATCTATGTATAGGTTCTTGCAATAATGGTTTTTAAACATGGATTAATGTTTGAATTGTCATAGTATTGGTGATTTTACACTAAATTAACTTTTGACTTCATGAATTGGATGAACCCTAGTTTTTGACTAAGTGATGGGTTACTTGATATTGATCTAATGTTGATGAATTCTAATGTAGTTTCATATGGGCTGTTGATTGAAGTAATAATTGTTGTAAATTGATATCTACGTTTTATTAGATTGATTAATATGTAAAAAGTTGACCTAGTTATATGAATATTGTTATAATTATATTGAATTGTTGGTTGTGGCCATAGGTAAGGGCCTTGTGATATCAAATTGGGTGATTTAACATTGGATTGAGGTATTGAGAATGGAGTTTGTGATTTGTATGGTCCACTTATGGTGTCGGTGTTATGTTCTTTACTTGCAATTGATGTGGCCGTATCAGCATTATTTAAGTAATATGATGATCATGTCCTTGTCGGCAACTACTTGAAGTAATGTGGCTATTTGTGTAATTGATTATGTGAAGTATGATACTATATTGCTATATGATAAGTAATGTGAAAGTATATGTGGTTTCTTCTATTGATATTGCTTAGGTGATTATGTTAGACTATGACTTTGGCTTTACGTACAGTCTTAGGGTTTATGTATGCTTATCCCTAGTTGACTATATGAGTCTATGATGGTCATATTGATGATGATATGATAGTGTATAGGATGACTTAAAGATGATAATTACTAAGTCTATGTTCTTCTATAATGACATGTAATATGTGTTAAGGTGAAGTATGGTGTGGCTTGTGTTGGTTGACTTGTGTCCATTACTTGATGCATGTATGAATTTCAATATGTTATGCATTGACTTAGGATGCTAAATTCTATTAATCTTTAATGTATAAATGATATGTGACCTTAAATAATGTTAAGAGGGTCCTTTATGTGAAACCTTGAACCTAGTGGTAAGGTTACGAATATTGAAGTCGTAAGATGTAATGGTATCCTTCAAGTAAAGGAATGATAAACCTAAGGTTAATTGGATGGAACGACATCATATTAATCCTTAAGAAAATCATTATGAGCTTCTTGTCTCCATTGTGAGGTGGCCCTAGTGGAACTTTCTTTGGTAGGGCAAATGTGATTTGATTATGAACTTGATATGGAACCCTTTTATATGAAACTTAAGCGTAAATTACTCTATGAGAATGAAGTCTAGCCGAGGAAAGTAGCTTTTAGATTAACTTAAACTTATTACTATAGATTAGTTGATGTTTTCTTAATTTGACTTTGTTTATTGTTTTTATTCTTGTAGAACTATCTTCATTGTATGAAAAATACACGAAGAGGAAGCGAACCCTTGTTTCCCTATGATCACGAATTAGAGCATACACTACGCAACATAAATCAAAACTTGGGTATTAATGATGATAATCCAAACTACAACATCCCAGCTCCGGTTGATGTGCATGGTTAGTTATTACCCGATGCTCTGGGTGAAAACCAACACAGGGTACAAAATCCCGCTCCACGTCCCCAAGAATACTACAAAGGGTATGACAATATAGTAGACTCCGATGGGCCACTTGTTTTTCCCCCTCTACCACCAGGCCATACCTTTGTGGTAACTAGTAGCCTGATTCAAATGCTCACTGCCAGAGGTTTGTTTTCAAGGCTACCTTTTGAGGATGCACATGCCCATAGCTAATGTAAGGGCAGTGTGTAGAAGTTGTGTAGGGAGGCCTGACTTGGACTTGGATGTAATAGGGCTAAGAGTGTTTCTTCTCTCACTGACGGGACAGGCTACTATTTGGTTCACTGAGCTCCCTTATATTTCAATGTTCACTTGGAACCAACTGTGAGATGTTTTCTTAGCACGCTACTACCTGGTCTCCAAGAAACTAAACCACAAAGACAGAGTGATCAACTTTGTGGCACTACCAGGATAACAATTAGTAGTTCTTGGGATAGATTCACCTCATTTTTTAGAAGCGTCCCAAATCATCGTATAAATGATGAGTCACTGAAGGAATACTTCTATTGGGGATAGGATGATAATAATAAAGTTGTGTTGTAGACTATAGCAGATGGTTCTTATGGGGAGTCCTTATGCAGAGATTGCCGAAAAGTTAGAGAAAATCTCCCAAAACAATAAAGCTTAGAGTACTAGGAAGTCAACTACTAGGAGAAATACCTTTACAATGAAATCCATTCACAACCCAGCCACAGATGAGATTCTTGAAGAGATGGATTTCCTTAGAACTGAGCTTGGTTGGTATTAAAACATATCACTGGTGGTGCAGAAAGATAAATGCAGTAAACTACTTGTCTAAACCACCACCACCAAATGATGAATGTTATTATGATGAAAATTTCTATGCGGTAAATGAACAGAAGGGGGGTTTCCGACCGAGTGCCCCAGGCTCAAATCAGGAGAATTGACGCCAAGATAAAGAAAACCAAGGTCGGATCTATGGTAACTATAACCGTGAGGGTCATTACGTCCGAGATGGAAGTTACAACCGCGATAACAACTTCAACACAGGTAACTATGGTAACAAATATTATAGGAATGGGCCCTATGTCCCTCCTAAAAATAGTGAAGTTACTCCTAGGGATGATGGAGATAATATGGTGCAAGTTAAGGATATGTTGCACAAAATGATGAGGAGTTTAGATGCTAATGATAAGAACATTAAAGAATTAAGGAGTGATTTAGCGGGTATTGGGCAGAAAGTCGATTCACATGCACTATCGATTCAGCAGATTGAGTTGCAAATGGACCAATTATCATTGACTGTGAAAACAAGAAAACCGGGCACTCTTTCTAGCAACACTATCCAAAATATGAAAAATGACGGACACTGTATGGCAATCATTACTCGGGGTGGTAAGCAGACCATTGACCCACCTATGCCGCCTAAGGAGAAGAAGGTGATAAAAGATAATGATAAGGTGGTAAAGGGTAGTGGTAAAGTAGAAGATAACACTATAAAAGATCCTGAAGTGCATATAAAGGTAATTCCCATGCCTAGACCCCCCCCCCCTTTCCTCAAAGATTAGTGAAAAAGACCGAGGATGGTAAATATCAACATTTTATAACAATGTTGAAGTAGCTTTCTATCAATGTCCGTTTGGTAGAAGCTCTAGAACAAATGCCCGGTTATGCCAAGTTTATGAAAGATTTGGTTAGAAAATATTGGTCACTTTCGAGGATGATGATAGAATGCAGCATTGTAATGCTATTGCTACAAGATCTCTCGTACAAAAGAAATAAGATCCGGGTACGTTCATTATTCCATGTACAGTTGGGTCATTACATTTTGCGAAAGCATTACGTGATCTAGGGGCAAGCATAAATCTCATGCCCCTCTCGATCTACAAAAAGTTGGATTTGGGTGACCCAAAACCCACTGCGATGCGGCTACTGATGGTCGATCGAATAGTGAAAAGGCCTATAGGGATACTCCACGATGTGCTAGTAAAAGTGGATTCATTCATATTTCTGGCAGATTTTGTTATTCTTGATTGTGAAGTCAATTTTGAAGTGCCTATTATTCTTGGAAGGCCATTCCTTGCTACAAGTAAAGCCTTAGTTGATATGGAAAAGAGGTAGATGAAATTTTGGTTGAATAATGAAGAAGCGACCTTCAACATTTGTACGTCCATGAGGTAGAGTGGTGAGCTCCAATCGGTATATGCTATATCCTACAAAAAAAGATGAAGGACCATGACCTAAAAAGTGAAAAACGAGAGTTTATGGTTGGGGATTTGGTGCTTTTGTAAAATTCTAGGTTGCGTTAGTTTATGGGCAAGCTCAAGTCCAAATGGATTGGTTCTTACTTGGTTACCCAACTATTCCCTCATGGTGCAGGGTGTGCGGTTCA
This sequence comes from Solanum lycopersicum, assembly GCF_036512215.1. Lineage (NCBI taxonomy): Eukaryota > Viridiplantae > Streptophyta > Magnoliopsida > Solanales > Solanaceae > Solanum > Solanum lycopersicum. Next base: position 10,667,647 of record NC_090809.1, on the reverse strand, counting down.
AGGTGAATGGACAACGCATAGAAATCTATTTCGGGCATGCTGAATCAGCAAATGAAGAAATTGAGGCATACCATCTTGATGAGGCCCGAGTAAAAATCAGGCGCTTGTTGGGAGACAACCTAATACTTATAGTTTTCTTTCTAGTAATGGTAGCATTTTCTACTAATGTATTTTAAGTTTGCAAGGCACATCACAAGGAAATTCTGCAGAAAATCACACTACAACAGTCATTGACGGACACATCGACGGACCGTCATGCACGAAACGGACCGTCGCATGAATTCATCATGTCAGGTACGTCTTTCAATTATTTTCAAAACTAGGGCACGCGTGACGGAACCAATGACAGACCATCGTATATGCGATGGACCGTCATCGGGGTCTCGTTGCGTCGTTAATGAGCATACCCGACCCGACCGGTTGGGGGTAATTTAATAAAAATAACAACCTTTAAAAAACCCACTCCTTTATTTCACCCATTCCTTCCTTCTTTCTCCAATTTCCCTCCCTTTTCAACTTCCTACTTCCTACCTCTCTTCTCTATCAACTTATCACTTACCCAATTCCCCAAATTCCTAAAATCTACCCTCTACTAGTCGAAGTTTGCTGTTGTGGTTCTGTTCTTGCTAACCAAGTACCGACCTTGCTTGTTTTTCTCAAATTCTGAGGTATGTGTCTCTGATCTCTATCTATTTACATTGAATATTTTTTTTGTAATTTGTATTAACCTATTTCTTTTGGTGGGTCTTCATGCTTTGATCCAATTTTGTCTGACCTAGGTTAAGAATCCTTAAATTGCATTGTTAAAACTCTAGAAATAGGTGCTTTAGCATTACTAGTTTGCTAGGTATTTGGGTTAGACACATGTAGGTTAAACATTAAAAAAAATTCATTTGAGTCGTACGGGATGATTGTGGCATCCCCAGTTCTATCACTGAATGACAGAACGAAACCTCGATGACGGACCGTCGTACCCACGATGGACCGTCGTAGGGTCTGTTCCAACATCCCACTGTACATTTTTTCTAAGTGTCCTCTGACGGACATCTACGACGGGTCGTCGCTCCCATGACGGTCCGTCCCGCACAACCATCGTGACGGTCAGAGACCTATCTCCCAACGGTCTCCATACTTTCTCTAAGTGTCCTTTGACAGACCTCTACAACAAACCTTCGTTACCTGCACAACCATCATGGTTGTCAGAGACCCTTGTCCTAAGGGTCTCCCACTTTTTCTAAGTGTCCTCTGACGCACCTCTACGATAGACCGTCATACCCTCGATGGTCCGTCCTTCACAATCGGTGTGTCGGTCAGAGACCCATACCCTAAGGCTCTACGACGGACCGTCATTGTCACGACGGTCCGTCCTGCTTATCCGTCATACTTTTAAGAGACTTTCCTTCAGGGGTCTACACATCAACATAGTTGAAGTAAGACATGACGGTCCCCATGATGATCCGTCGTACTCACGACGATCCGTCACCTGGTATGTCATGTTTCACTGTTATTGCAGAAAAGTCATTACAGCTTAGCTCTTATACATATTTTTTTCATTTTTCCCCGTCTTGTTTGCTCCTTCTCGTACTAATTGATTCTCTACAGGTACTATCTATTATGGCACCAAAACCAGATCGAGTTTATGCACGTGGGCAATCAAAGTCTGTCGCCCCGTATGCCCGCCTTGTCATTGGCTCTGATGATGAGCGTGAACCCTAGTGCATTCCCCCAGGAACTGCCATTCCATCAGGAGTTGCACGTGCTACCAGAGCTATGCCCAAAAAGGTGACGTCTGGCGTAGTCACTGCCTCCTAGTTAGAGGAGGAGCACACACGGACCGGCACACCTTCTAGTTCAGCTACTCCTGAAGATGGAGTGTCTAGCTGCTTAGGAGTTTCGTGGTCGGAGGAATCCTCTAGGTCTACTGAAGTCCTTGCACCCACCATAGTTGCACAATCTTCCTCGTCTGATGAGGCTGACAGTTCTGAATCCACTCTCGGCTAACCGACTCTTGCTTTCACCCCATTTGCCGACCAGCCCAACCGGTGGTGTGTCAACGAGCGATATCAAGTTTATTCAGATGCAATGTTTCTGAATGATAAAGGAGTCATGACATGGACCCTTACACTGGAGAGGCGGGTCCTTACGGGGAGTCCCCTACCATTCCATAGATCCACAATCTCTTCACCAGACACCGACTGGAGTGTACATCGCTTTCTTTGGGCCGTTATAGTGAAGAGTTGGTCCAAGAGTTCTATGCCTCTTACGTGGCTACTCTCATATCACATATTGATAGGCGGGCTGCCCCCGCCAAACTGGCCCCACTTGAGCATGTCCGAGTATGTGGCATTCAAGTCGATATCTTCCTGCTTACCATCCGCCGGTATCTATATGGCGAGGATGTTGATGCCAATCGGATCTCTCTTATCACCGAGTTCGACTACCTGTGGCAAATTGTCAAAGATGGCCAACTCTTGTGTGAGCCATCGCTAAAAGAGACCACCAAGAGGTGGATGACCCTGCATTTGTCAGTTGATGAAGAGGGTGCCGACTGGGTAACAAGGCCGAAGGAGCCATCAAGAAGGCTAACTTGACCTTCACGGCTAAGTTCTTATGGTTGATTGTCTACCACTTCCTTCCCCCACAGCCGCTGATAATATAATCACATGGGATCGTGCAGTTCTGATGGAGGCGATGATAGCCAGGTTTGAGGTGGACTTTCCTTCGCTTCTACAGGCGGTCATGCACGAGAGGGCTTTTAAGGTCACAACTACTCACCCTTTTCCGTGAATAATATTTTCCTTATGCAGGTCCGCAGGTGTGCCCATATGGCACATTGATTAGTTCAAAACAATGCTGGGCACTATTGGTATCGGCCTCATAGGGGATAAGGGCAATGAGTTGGCTCCACGTAGAGGGCCCCATCTAGAGTTGCCTCCACTTGGTTAATATCTGGCAGATACGGTAGAACAGGCTCGCATGGTTAAGCAGGCAGCTTCTGAAACCACTGACACTACCCCAGTCAAGTCTATCCCTAGTAGTAGCACTGCACCAAGCTCCTGTCGCTCAGCCCCTTTCCTCGCTCTAGTCCCGTTTGCTAGGACAAAGAAACTAGATGCACAGATGGCTACACTTTTGTATCACATCCAGTCTTTGATGCAGAAGTCTATTGCTAAAGATGAAGAGCACTTGGAGCGAAGAATGGTACAACACACAGAGCGGAAGATCGCTGAGATTCATCAGTGCTAGGACGCTTTTGAGTGGCGGTGCTAGCCAAGCCAGCACCTCAAGAGGACGTGTTGACCCTTTAGAACGCGGTCGAGAGTCTCCGAGCATACAATTATATGATTCTAGAGGTTAGGGTTCCTGAGTATGAGGCCCGTTCTGCAGAGCCTGCTGAGGACATAGTGATAACGACTTTATTCGCCACTTCAGAGATTCCACCACCTCCCGCTTGAGCGCATACCAAGATACGTAAGGTTCAATAGGATGATGAGGCTAAAGCACGGTAAAAGGAGCACCGTAAGATGGAGGCTGCGAGGAGAGCCTCGCTTGCTGATGAGGAGGCGCGTCGAATAAGGGTTGTAGAGTCAGCTGCTGGGGCATCTAGATCCAGAGATGTGGAGATAGAAGGAGGCACTGCTGATAGTACTGTTGCTGATGAGGACACTACTGAGGGTGTCCAGACTACAGAGGTAGTGGGTTTTGAGGAACTGGACCCACCAGCTTGCTGATCGTCGGCGCTTTGCGCCCCAGGTTTGCTTCACCTACCACTCTCATATTTCAAATTTTTTTATGCATTGAGGACAATTGCATGTCTTTTTGTTGGGGGTGGGATAAATTGAATGTGAGTGCTAGGGTGAAGTCTGAGTAGCCCAATTCACTATCCTCTTTTGGGATTTTCTTGCCTGTGTTCTTTTTCCCCAAGAGACTGATTATTTTTACTGTTTAGCCGGCATGTCTATGTCTTGTGTCCATAGTTTAACTCGGAAGCATGATGGCTAAAATGATATCCTGATGAAATGAAAATGATTCATGACTAGGCATAGTAATTGATAAATGTGTGGCTCTAAGCATGACATAGAGATACACCAGTGCATGACCCTAAGTCTAAAATTTGAACTAGGTGTCTGATAATATGGTAGAGTAATGAGATGTCAAGTGAGTGTGAGGAAGATTTGAATAGTCCACTATTTATACTGAGTTAGAACTTGCCTGGTTAGTCCTGCTAAAGTAAGTTGTAATAGACAATTAGGAAAGAACCATAGACCCTTGTTCAATATAGTCAAGTTTTAGCCTAAATAAAAAAGATTAAATTAATCCTTCTTTGATCCAATAATTTGAGCTTTAACTAGACCTTTCTTTTTCACCCCAACTTATATTTTCTGGGAATAATGTGTTGGCCCTGGTCTTTCCAAGGACATGTGCACCTCAGCTTATTCTAAAAGCATAAGTTGAGGATGGCTAATGTAGTAAACTAACCTTTCATGGCCCTAACCCAACTTTAAGTATTGTGTACTTTTAATCATGGCAAATCCATGAGTTGACGGTGGCTATTATGAGGAATGCTTTGAAAAGTAGGGTTGAAAGAACAAAGAGAGAGAAAGAACAAAAGTAAAGTGACTCAAGAACCAGTTAAAAGAAAATTTAAATAAAAAAATAAATAAAATAAATACAAGCAAGAAAATAAGAGAGTCACTTACATAAATGAAGAAAGAAGGGAAATACCAAGGTGATAGAATATGAGAAATTGGGCGAAATAAAATGATGAAAAGTGGTATGTTTAGCCTATATGTCAAGAAGGGCAAAATGTCTCTAGAATATACCTAAATATACCCTACCTGACCCTAAGACTACATTACAAGCTAAGAAAGTCCTATCGTGATCCTAAAAGTTGTATAGCGAACTTAAAGTTGTGAAAATAAGGGCAATCTTATGGAAATATGTATGAATGAGTTGCAAAATTGTTCAGAGAGTGAGTGTTGAAAAGTAATACTTATACTCAAACTGAAACCATTGTGTGAAAAATGAGGATGTTGTTTTGAAGTGAGGACACTAGTTGCAATACTAGAAATATTAGCACTTCGGTGAGAAATTAAAGAGGCTAGGTGTTAGTGCGTGGTGAGTCTGTGTCATGGTCTGATTCCACATAATTCAAGCCTAATAGTGATAACAAGCATAAATATGATGAGACTGATCGGGATTGATATCCAAATGGTTGGGAAAGATAAAACATGGATACTATTGTACAAAGATTTTGTAGTGGGTCATAGTGTGTCGCTTGAGGACAAACAACGAATTTAAGTTGAGGGTGTTTATACATCGTGGTTTCACGATATTTTTAATTCTTTTTCCATAAGTTTAGTGTGTGTCCAAAAGCCTTTTTTTAATTAATTTTATGTAAGTTTCTCTTTATTTACAGGAAATCAGTCTAAAGATGAATGCGGATGTTTTTGAGCAATAAATGTAGAAACGTTACTACCTACGGAGCTTGTGACGGTCCGTAGGTGGCATCATAGTGAAGCTTTTGAAGGAAAATGGGAAGTCTGAGCAAGTGTGGGGTTACAAAGTGCATGATGGACCGTCGTAGCCATAATGGTCTGTCCTGCTGGTTCGTCATGATGATCAGAGAAGTAGTCCCAATACCCAAATTCCAAGAGTAAAAGTGTTATGGAATGGAGACCCTCGATGAAAAGTTGTGCCTGTGACGGTCCTCCATACCTGCCGTTGAGGGTAATGAAGAGAGCAGCAGAATAATTTGCAAAGTATGGGATGACGGAGTCCATGACGGCCCGTCGTGACCACTAAGTACTGTCGCGACGTCCGTCGACTCAGCCGCGTTTTGACAGATTTTAAGCAAATAGAGTCCTTCTTTGATTAGGTTTTTGTTTTTTATAAATAGTTCTAAAAACCTCGTTTTAGTGGTTAGACTCTTGGTTTTTAGACAATTTTATGTTAGATTCTTTGGGAGTAGATTATTTTGATTATTACACTTTGGATTGTTACACTTTTATCTGGAGTTGATTGTTGGTGATTTTGTCAATTAATAAAGTAATATTCTAGATTTAATTCTTTCTCATTGAACTAAGTGCATGAATTCTTGTATTATAGATATGAATATTGTGATTATGACTATGGGTAACTAAACTCCATAACTAGGGTTGTGGGAATCATGGGTGAATAATAAGATAAAATCTAACTAAAATAACAATTCTTGAATATTGTCTTGCATGTATTGATAATTCTTTCGCTTAGAAGTCTTTTTAACGGATGGCCAACGTTAGAACTAACATTAATGATACTTTCCGGACAAAGGAGGTAGATAATAGGAAAAGAATTATCGACATAGATTTAGTGTATACTATATAATAGGCTAGTATTTATTGGTACGAGGTAATAACTTAGTCAAATTTCGAATACAAAGCTTAATAAGAGGTAAATATAAGGGTTAGTATAGTGACACACGTAGTCGTACTAAGGTACGGAGTGAAATTTTCTAGATGCCGGACCAAGGATTTAGAAATACATAACTTATCATTTTGCATGCAAGATACCAGGAAAGAATTGTTATAGTTAGAATTTTCAAGTTAGGAACCTATGGGGAACACGTAAACTCTAGTTACTTTTATTAATTGATTAAACTCCAACATTTGAATCTGTTAGTTGTCTACTTTAAATTAGCTAGTTATTTTCATTAATTTAGCGATAAAACCCCCCCTTTTATTTCCTTTGTCTTCTAAGGAATTAATTGACTAAATAAAAGTAAAAATAGATTGAAGTTAAGTCTGAACTATTTTCCTCGTGGAAAGATCCCAACCTTATTAGTTGGATTCTTTACTTGATACGACCGCTTTACTTCTTATTTGAGAATTAACTTTCAGCGTATCATGAGTTTCAACACATCGATGGGCGTGAGGCTATAGGAAGATAGAGTTTCCCTTCTTTTTTACTCTTAGTTGTAAATTAGAGTAAAAGTTATTAGTACTCTTTTCATATGGTTTTCCTTGTGTTTCTAGGAATATGAATACATAGAGGACACCGGCTAGGAGAGTTGAGGAGAATGATGTTCAAGAGGAGACCAAGTCCCCATTGTATATGGTGAGAATCATTTTTTGGTGGTTCCGTCGGAGTTGAGTACTAGTGATATTAGAGAAGCTTTGCTTGCTTTAGCCGGAGCCGTGCCTACTCAAGTGAATTTGATTATTGTTCCTAGGGTGAATGTTGTGGAGATCACTATGACATATATGTGAGAAATTTTATGTGGATGAATCCTCCTATATTTCTTGGCTCTAAGGTGTGAGATGATCCCCAAGAGTTCCTAGATGGAGTGTACAAAATGTTGAGTGCTATGGGGGTTACATCTAGTGAGAAGACGTATTTTGCTTCGTATCATTTGAGGTAGGTTTCTCAAGTTTTGTACACTCAATGGAAGGACAATAGGCCGGTGGAGTCGGGTCCTATTGAGTGGGAAGAATTTAAGGAAGATTTCTTGGAAAATACTTTCCCCGTGAGAGGAGAGAACTTAAGGTGGAGGAGTTTATCAATATCAAACATGGAAATTTGAGTGTAAAGGAATACTCTTTGAAGTTCTCTATGTTATGTAGATATGCCCCATCCCTTTTGTCTAATCCAAGGGATGAAATGTGTCATTTTGTTACGGGTGTCGCCGATTTAGTGAGGGAGGAATGTCGTACAGCGATGTTACATGATGATATGACCTTACATAGACTCATGAAGTATGCCCAATCAATTTAAGAGTCTAAACTTAGGAGTATTTCTAGAAACTTGAATAGAAGTGGTTCTAGTGACCAAGAGTAATCTAGGTTTAAGAAGAGGGCTCAAACTCAAGAAGAACCTAGGAGTTCTAAGGTAAAATTGGAGAAAGGAGGTAGTTTTAAAAATGTTAAACCTACATGTATCACTTGTAGAAAGAGGCATTATGTTAAGTGTCTAAGGGGTACAAGGAGTTGTTATGGTTGTGGTAAAGAAGGACACAAGGTGATAGATTGTCCTAACATTTCTTCTAGAGGAAAAGAGGGTAAGCAAGTTGCTCATAATGTTCCGAAGGATGATGCTCCAAGTAAGAGGCGTTTCTATGCACTTCGGACTAGAGGAGAGAAGTCGGATGGTGGTGAAGATGATGAGGGTAAGTCATTGTTTTTTTTATTTTAGTTATATGAGTTACTTCTACGTGGGGGAGTATGGTTAGTAGATTAGGATAGAAAGTTATAGAAGAATGTTGCATGTGCATGATGTTTAGGAGCTTTGTTGAAATTGAATTTCATTAACTTCTTGCATTGTGTATTTTATGAAGTTATGATTATGTTGTAAGATATGTTTATATGATGTTACCATGCATATAGTATGTTTCTATCATGAATTGCCTAAAAGTTGCATTTTAAAAAAATTGTCTAAATCACTGTAACATTGAAACTACTCAGTGTAAAATATTTGAAAATTTGACTAATTCATTCTTTTGTCTAAAATTGTTGTAATGTGGTTAGAAATGATGTATATGAGTATGATATTGAATATAAAATGAGTTTTTGTTATTTGGAAAGAAGCATGTCAGCTTTGTAACATATGTGTTATAGATTTGTTTTTAGTTTCTTGTTGTGTTTTGAACCTCTTGAATATGTGAAATTAATGTTTTCTTCTTGATTATGTGTTATATAGTATGTTCATGAGCTGCTAGTTAAATCTCTATTCTTGGAAGTGTTCGGATAATGGCTAGTGTCATTTGAGGACGAATGTTTACCAAGTAGGGAGAATGTAAGATCCCAAAAATGACTTAGGTGAAATAGAGACTAACAAGTTTGTAATGGTTTTATAAGGTCGTAAAGTGGTCCAATATATGGTATTAAGGAAGTTTATAAGAGTTTCAATGGATTAGAAGTCAAACGTCAAGGAAGGACTAAGAAGTTTGACCACTAACTCACCTATGTATCTCATATGTGATTCTATGCATTTATGTGTGATTAATGAGTTTATAATGGACTTAAATGAGTTATTATGGTATATATATGTAGTGTGTCAAGTTTTGTGAAGTTTGGAGGTCAAATGTCTAAGAACCTTTAAACGACCTTGTATGTCTAGGCATGTTTCGTCGAGTTTTACGTGTTCGTTTTGGGTGAAATTCATGTGAGAGTTTATAAAAATCGTGTACAAGCATGTTTGGGTAGGAAAAATCCAAGCAAATATCCCCAAGGACCATTCACGGGTCCTTCAAGAAGGACCCAAGTTGTTGCCCAAAGCTATCCAAGACAGCCCAAACCACGGAGGCAATAGATGGCTAATGGTTTAGTCGAAGCCCCGTTGGTAGGGTATTATCCTTTGGTAATTAGACATAGGATATAAGAGGCCAACGAACAGCCTCATTCCCCAACCACGAACCAACAGGACAGACCGTTGTTCAAGGGACGGGTCGTTGTTTGGCAACCGTTGGTGGACTACCTCCCTGCGTGCAGTTCAGTGTAAGTTGAGGGGTGAACTTTTAAATTCACCCCACTTCCAAATAAGAGGTTTTTCGGTTCCTATGGGGTCTTTGGGGTATTTTAAACATTTATGTAAGTCTTTCACACACAGAAGATTTCATTCTTCCAAATCAAAACTCCAAATCCCTTAGAAATTCCCTAGAACTCCATTGGAGCCAAAATAAAAGGAAGGTCTTGGAATTGGAGGTTTAAGAAGATTCATTGAGTTATGGTTTTTTTATTATTGAAACTCTCTTTATCAAGGAGTTTTAAATACGTTTTCTAAAGTTTTCAAAGTTAAATTGTCCAATTTCATGATCTATATATGGGTTCTTGCATTGATGATTTGTAAAGATGTATTAATGATTAAATTGTTATTTTATTGGTGATTTAACACTAAATTAATCTTTGAACCCATGAATTGGATGAACCCGAGTTTTTGACTAAGTTATGGGTTACTTGATATTGATAATAATGTTAATGAATTTTAATGTAGTTTCGTATGGGTTGTTGATTGATGTAATAATTTTAGTAAATTGATATTTATGTTGTATTAGATTGATGAATATGTAGTAAGTTGACCTAGTTTCATGAATATTGTTATAATTATATAGAATTGTTGGTTATGGTTATGGGTAAGGGTCTTGTGATATTGAATTGGGTTATTTGAGATTGGATTGAGGTATTGAGGATGGAGTGGGTGTAGGCTGACCTATTTCCTTTATTTTATGTTAATTAGACTTCAATTATATTGTGATTGGTATGGTCCACTTATTGTGACGGTGTAGTGTGCTTTACTTGCTATCAATGTGCCTTGTCGAAATTATTTTAAATAATATGATGATCATGGCTTTGTCGGCAACTACTTGAAGTAATGTGTCTATTTCTGTAATTGATTATGTGAAGTATCATACTATCTAGCTATATGATAAGTAATGTGAAAGTATATGTGGTTTCTTTTATTGATATTACTTAGGTGATCATGTTAGACGATGACTTTGGCTTTGTGTGTATAGTCTTAAGGTTGATGTATGCTTATCCCTACTTGACTATATGAGTCTATTATGTTCATATTGATAATAATATAATAGTTTATAGGATGACTTAAATATGACAATGACTAATTCAATATGCTTCTAGAATGACATGTAATATGTGTTAAGGTGAAGTAAGTTATTTCTCCTCTTGGTTAACTTGTGTCCCTTACTTGATGCATGTATGAATGTAAATATTTGATGTCTTGACTTAGGATGCTAAAGTATCTTAGTCTTAAATGTATTAATGATATGTTACCTTAAATGATGTTAAGAGGGTCCTTTATGTGAAACCTTGATCCTAGTGGTAAGGTTATGAATGTTGAAGTCGTAAGCCATAATGGTATCCTTCAAGTAAAGAAATGATAGACTTAAGGTTAATTGGATGTAACAGCATCATATTAATCCTTAAGAAAGTGATGATGAGCTTCTTGTCGCCATTGTGAGGTATACTTAGTGGACCTTTCTTTGGTATGGTAAATGTGATTGGGATATGAACTTGATATGGAACCCCTTATATGAACCTTCAGTGTAAATTACTTTATAAGAACGAAGGCTAGCACCGAGTGAGTATGGTAAGGGAAGTAGTTCTAGTTAAATAATGAGACTAGATTACAAAGTATGCCCTTCATATTCCTTAACAATGTGCCTACGTGGGATATGTTTAAGTTCAACCATTGGCAAGTAGAACACCCTCACCGAAGTAGGTTAGAACTTCGGATTCCATGCTTTGCTATCATGGTCTATGTCAGTTATTGTCTATTCTCATCATATGGAATACATACTACAGTTAGAGAGGTTCTATGAAGTTTAGGTGGTGGTATGGGATACTATCTAGACATTGCCCAATAGGCTTTGAAGGAGTTAATTGGAGTTCCTAAGTCTTTTCCAAGACCATTACTTTAATGTCCTTTATGTGTTGAATGTCCCGTAAATGAACTAATGAATGTAATGACTTAAGTTAATGAATAAAGTACGTTATATGAATAAGTACTTACCTAGAGTAGTTAAGGGTTGTTTAGTTAAGGTGGGAAGGGGGAATAGGAATGGTAACTTCATATCTTACCTAGATAAGTCTTAAGAATGACTCTAGTTAAGGAAGATGTTGATAATGTGGACATGACCTAAACATAGGTTGTCTTAAGAATTATTTAGGTAGCATTGAAGAGGTCAATCATGGGCGTTATCTTCATGATTTACTTATGTCTTTTGATAGCCTAGGTGTATTGTAAGGGCGTATGTGTCTCATTATGAGTAGTCTTGAGGATTCTTTAGGCATTCTTAGAGAGGGTGTATGGGCGGTCTCTCTTTTTATTGCTTAAGTGAGTCTTGGGATAGCTTTTAGTGAGAAGAGTACATGCTAGGAAGTGCTAAAAGGGAAGAATAACCACTTCACTTTAACAGTGAATGTAGCTCATTATTGAGTTGGCTTAAAAAATGTGTTAATTTGCTTAAATGTTATCTTATGTGTTTTTAGGTTGTTAAATGTTATTATTATTATTATGTTATGTTATTTAAGTCAAAAAGATCCATATTTCAAATAAATGTCCATTTTCATAATTTTCATGCATTATGCCATATGTAGTACATGTTGTTGTACTATCCATGTTTTTCTCTATCACTATAGTTATTGGTAGGTGAGGTGCATTTAGGAAGCGATACTTGGATCGTAGCATCATTCAAGTGAAGTGGAAGTATGCCCTTACTTGATTCGAGGACATATATGTCTTTTGTGTTTCTTATTGAAGTATTGTAATAGACTAAGTATTTCTGTATTAGTAATGTGTATGGGACGTGTCCCAAAAGTATTTTCGTATCAGTAGGTTGATGAGATTGAGACTAATCACATGAAAGAGTTTTTAAAGACTACGAAATAATTTGTGAAAAGTTTTAATTCCGCACTACTTTTCATTATGTATATGCGATGAATGATATATAAGGGCTTGTACAAGACCTCCGAGAGGTAAAGTACGCCGTGTCTCAAACCGAGTTTGACCCTAATTTCTAGGGTGTGGTTTCGGGTTGTGACATTTTCACTTTAAGAAATACTATTTTTTCTTGTATATTAAGTTTGGAGAGGGGTTTTAAGAAGACTTGAAGAAAGAAGGAGTTCATCTTCCCTAATTCGGAAGTCGTCTTCTCCATTCTTCTTCCTTTTCTTAAATCAAGGTTTAGTATCTTATAGACATTTGATTTTAATATCATTTTAGTTGTAATATTTCATTTGTTGATGTGTGGATAAAAAATCCCCATTCTTGGGGTGTGATTTAGCAAATATGTAAGATATTATTGTTTGGTCTTGCTTGTTGATAGGTTAGACGTATTTTAATGGTTATTTCACCTAGTATTTGTTGTTTAATTTAATGGGTTTGTAGTTGCAAATACAAACCCACCCATGTATTTTTGGCTTTCTTGAGAGAGGTCGTGAAACCAAGACCTTTAGACTAATGGCATAAGAAGTGGGTCGATATAAGGTTCAGCACGAGAATGTGATCCCTAGTCCCATATCCTAACACTCAGATTGAGAGAGTGAGTAGGGTAAGGCACAGACTGGCCTTCATGCTGTAAATGGGTGTACGAGAGGAAGCCATTTTTAATGGGGTAAGTTGCTCAAGAGAGAGAACTTATTTCCATCTAAAGCTTATCCTAGTCAATATTATCTTTCAAATTTCCTATCGAAAGCATGTTCCTGATGATTTATATCAATTTTTATTGCGGTCACACTCCAAAAACTTCTTCCCATACTTGATTTTCTTTGTATTTTTACAGTTTTTACTATACATGTGACAACCGCCCCCCCCCCTTCCAATTGATATTTGACACTTTCATGTCACCCGCTTTAATTTATAATGTTTTTTACTCGTATATACCTTTATCTACGACTAATTAGAATAGAATTATGATTTGTTACATATTCTCAAAATTACTCCCTTAGGACATGACCTCAAGCCTCGGTTGGATTACTATATTACTAACGATCGTAGATACTAAAACAATAGCTAGTATCGTTGTTCAATAAGCATCATTACACCGATGGACCATTATGTACATTCGTGAATCTAAGTTTAGAGACCTAAAAAACAAACATCTAATCTATATATGCGACCCACGGCCTGTCACTCCATCGACGGATCATAGGTACTAATTGTGGCTGACAAAAATAGTCAGTGTCTGTAGAATTTTTGAAATTTTGTCTAAGTCCGAGTCTTGTTATAAAATTATTATGTGGTTCTTGTTGACTTCTTTTTATACTAATTGGTATTTTATAGGTACCACAACTCCTAAAGATACACCTTTTACTCCGAAAAAGGAAAATCAAAGTTTGTTGCACCCTCACATAGAGTCATTTGCTATTTAAGCAAAGAAGAATAATTACTGAGGAAAACTAGAGCCCCCTCACTAATCTTTTGACCACGAGGCAGGAGCACCCCTTGTCCACCACCCCCGTAGTTGCCCCCTAGTCTGAGGAGGGGGCCTAGCATGTTTAGGAGTCGTATTCCAGCTTAGAGTTTCAATCTAGCTCTAGTCCAACTTCGCACCATCCTATGCCTCCGATATTAGTAGATTTAGAGAGGCTTATCATCCACTTGACATAGCCATGTTCCCCATTTTGCTAACCACCGAGCAAACATGTGGTGTATTGAGGGACAATACCAAATATACTATGATGGGCAGAATCGGAATGAGCAAAGGAGGAAGACCCGAACCACAACTAAGTAGCATCGGTTACTTATAAGTATCCTCCACAATGTGCCCACTATGAGGAGCTATTCAACAAGATCATGCATAAATTGATGGCACGGAGTCTAGGAATTATCAGAAATGAGATTACCGGAGAATTCTTTGCCTCCTACGACGCCACTGTTAGTAACCCCTATTTCTAAATGGGCTGAGTCATTATCTCAACCCCCACTTATGTCTAACTTTATGTGGAACTTTACCATTGACATCTCTAAACCACTATCCTCTAGTTCATTTATGACCCGAACCATACTCTGCAAATTAATAAAGTATGGTATGACTATATGATGGGCATAGTTTAGAGTGGAGTATTTTAGAGGGATGTCGAGTACAGAGAGACTTTACTATGATGGATGGCTCGTCATATTGTCGAGGTAGAGTAGAGTATCGAGTGGGTGCATAATACTACTTTGCCTATCAAAAAGTCCACTCTGAGCTTCATTATGAAGTTCTTTTGGTTTGTGGTTCGTACTAGAGTATCCTCAACATAGGTGGACAACGTTGTTACTTGGGACCAGTCGTGATGTAAGCAGGGATCATGGCAGGGATAGATTTGAATTTCTTCTATATCTTGATTTTGAGATCTGATAAAAAATTAAAGACTACTACTACTGTGCCTTTCCCATTTCTTTTATATTGCATCTATGCAGGGAGGCTTCGGTGCCTATTTGGTATTGTGATAGGCTGATAGAGGTGACCGAGACTATAGACATCGGGCTTATTAGAGATGATGTAGTCTGCTTCACCATGGAGGGATCCACAGGTTGACCTACCTCCAACTACAATAAAAATGTTAGGTACATGGGATTTTCTTAGGGATTTGTATGAAAATTTGCAAGAAAATAAGTTTCCTTTTGATTTTCATACTAATCCCCGAGAAAATCCCTATGTAATTTACAATTTTTTGTAGTATCCCTTTTGTAATGATCTTGTTAATGACGTGGAGAAAATATAGGTTGATGATAACACCATACCTCTCACTACTACGGGTGCACATGTTCCCCTTCTACTGTCATTAGTCAAGTTGTGAACTCATCCCGAGCCACTCCTTCTTCAATGTCCACAGTAGTTTCTCCGGCCTAAGTCTAGAAGTTGGAGATCTAGATGGCTACTCTGCTTTAGCATATGAGGTCTTGGATGCAGCGATCTGTAATGGAGTTCAAGGCTCGTACGGAGCGGATGATGGATGGGAAGATACATGAGGTTCACAAGCTCCTAAATGAATTTGATTTGAGAGTTTTGGACAGTCCAGCCTTACAATTAATATCACCACTTTCAATAAATAGTGGGCTAGACTCTGTGCTGATGTTGATGCTCTTCTATCCCCCACTGAAATAGTAAAAGAGATCGTACATGAGGTTAATAAGGATAAGGTCGTGATGTATGCACTATTTGGTGATATTATGCCTCAACCCAACCCGTCCCAAGCGACTAGTAGTGCCATTGTTCTTCTGTGCATAGGTCCGATGCAACAGAGGCCCACCGAGCTAAAAAGTGGGAGAAGTAGGATATTGAGGCTTTCCAGAGAAAATCTTTGTGCGCGGAGGAGTTTTGTTTAAGATGATACCTATGATATTGAGTTTGATGGTGTATCCGGTTCGAGGAGAACTATTGATGGTGTTCCTACTGTTGATAAGGGTGCTACTGATGTCGTCCCTATTACTGATCAAGTGGGTTCCAGGAAACTAGACCCACCCGCATCTCAATGGATGTTCAGTGTATACGCGCTACATGTTTTATTCACCCTATGCTTTAATTTTGTTTTATATGTGCATTGAGGTCAATTGCACCATATTTTGTTGGGAGTGGGATAAATGGGTTGTGAGTTGTAAGGTGAAGTCTGAGTAACCCAACTGATAATCCTCTCTTGGGTTTTTCTTGCATATGGTATTTTTTCCCAAGGGATGGATTACTTTTATGTTAAACTGGCATCTTAAGGATTTTTTGTGTAGAAGTAAGTAGAAGAATGAAATCATGATGTCATAAGAACATAAAATTAATACATGTCCAATATTTTGAAATGTTCTAGATCTATAGATTTAATGTGTTGAATGTGTTGGATTTTCATGTGACATGATAAGAAACAATTATGATAGCATGACTTAAGCTAAAACTTGAACTGAATGTGTGTGAATAGATTTTGTAGATTCATAGGGTATACGCCAATCTAAAACTTGCCGTGTTGATCCTGTGAATATAATCTTATCTACCAATTTGGAAATGATCATAGGCCCTTTTTCTAACAAGTCTACTTAAGCTTATAAAGATCCGACCAAAAGAAACTAATGCTACATTTGATCCAAATGTGTGAGCCTAATGAATACCATTTCTTATACACCTAACTCAACTTCCCTTACAAAGATTGTTTTGGCAATATTCCCTCCTTGGAAATGTAGGCCTAAGTTAAGGGTGGCTAAGTCAGAATTTACCTTAATTTTGGCCCTAGTGTGACCTTAGATACTGTGCGCCTCAACTCATGCAAAATACATAAGTTGAGGGTGGGTATGAAAAATGAAACTGCAATAAAATGGTATGAAAAGAGTTGTGCATAGAAGAATGAAAAGGATAAAAAAATGTGAATGAATTCAAAGGAAAAAAGGTGACTGATAAGATGTAGAATAACAAATAATGAAGAAGTAAAACAGATAGAAAACATAAAATGAAGAACGAAAAAGTCAAAGTCACATTTGTGCTGAAGAAAGTTAAAGGAAAAGTGATAAAAATAAAAATATGTCAAAATTGGTTGAGAAAAGAGGCAAATAGTCAATGTAATGTCAAGGAGCGCATAAAATACACTAAAATACACAAAGGTAACCTATGTTACCTTGAGCCTACATTACAAGCTAATAAAGTTCTATAGTCATCCTAGTTGCTTGTTTAGAGAGTCTATGCAGTGAAAAAATGGGCAAGCCTATTTTAGTGAGTGTTAATTGTATTTGGCTTCACATATGAGCGTGAGTGTTGACTGTCTCCTTGAACTTAAAAATCATATTCGTGGTATAAATAAGGACTTCATTCAAGTGAGGAAATTAGTTACATTATTGAAGAGTTGGTACTTCGGTGATTGTTGAAAGTGTATGTGATGATTTCTATTTGTTTGTTTATGTCATGTTTTTATCCGCATGAGTTACCTTATTGAGTCAAAATGAAATGATTTCCACAAACTGATGGAATTGATTGAAAAAGCCATATGATTGCTGGTGTTTCTATGTTTCCTTATAGATAGGTGTCATTTAGAATTTTTGTTTGTCGCTTGAGGAGAAACAACAAATTTAAGTTGAGGGTGTTGATATACCATGAGTTTATAATATTTTTGATGCATTTCATTTGGAATATGTCAGTGTCTTGGGTTGTTTGGTTATTAGAAATAATGTTTTTATGTAATCTTTTGCAGGAAATTTATTCGATAGTGATTCAAAAGAAAACTAGATTGCAACGAGCAGCAACAACGAATGAGGCCTGTGACAAACCATAGGTCCAACGACGGCCCGTACATGATGCAGTATAGGTGATGTTCAGGAAATTCTGAAGAAGTGTGGAACCATGGAAGCCAATGATTGACTGCAGGTCAAGTGATGACACACCCTGCACATCCTTCGATGAGGCAAGAAAGTCTTAGATCCCATACCTAAACCACGGTGGTAGCCCGTAGACCGTAGGTCGATCAACGATCCATAGGTCCTGCCGTCAATCTAAATCAGTTCCTGGACTAGTTTTCCTTATTTTCCTATCTTAGTCTGTTTAGAAGTTGTCTTTTATAAATATTAGTTGTAATTTCCATTTTTATAGGTTAGACATTATTGTAGACTTTTGTTTTGGTCTCTTGGGATTATTTTGCAAACTCTTGAAATTTAATTTCTGGAAGTTGGTTTATGAAACTGCACTTTCAATGTCAATTCAAGATTTTAGTTTTCATCTATTCTAATTGTAAGTTCAGGATTTCTTTTGACCTTATTATGAATTATGAACTCTCAACCATGAGTAGTTAAATCCATAGCTATGGTTTTGTGAACCACGAGCAATTAACAACACATGAATGATAATTAAGTAATACTTGAATAGTGTTTATGAATGTATGGTTAATCTTTTCGTTTAGAGGTCTTTTTAGCTGTGTACAATATTAGAACTCGTGTCATTCCTACTTGTCTTACCAGGGGGGTAAGAATAATAAAATGATTAAACAACAAAGATTTAGTTAAATACGCCTATCTAACAGTTTAACTTTAATCAATTTATGTGTGTTGAATACCCAACTTAATTGACACAATGACTAATCTGGGATAAATGTAAGGGTTATTAAAGCACACACTCATAGATTTACCAAGTCGCGAGTGAAAGTTGATACGATGATTACCAATCACTTATGAATACATAACTTCTCAACCTTGCATGTCAAACACTAATAAAGGATTACTATTGTTAAGATTACACTGTTAAGAGCATGAGAAAAGCATATGCCCTAGTTTCCATCTTTTATTGGTATCTCAGATTGTGAATCTTATTCACTTGTAACTTAAGAATTCAAACCAACAATCAGTTATTTTAGTTACAAAACCCTTCATTTCCTTTTCTTAGAAATAGTTTGAATAAAAAGAGACAATTTTGAGTTAAGTGTAAGTTTAAACCATATTCCACGTGGGATCTCGACCCTAACCTAATATTTTGTTCCTTTACTCGAGAACCATCACTTATACTTCTTTGGGAAGGTGTAATTTGAGCGTATCATTTTCCTTGATAGGTTGTTTAACCTTGAGATGAGGGACTCGAAGGTACATGAACTCATAAACTTCCATCAAGAAAATATGAGTGTGATGGAGTATGCCTTGACATTCACACAATTTTCTAAAAATGCTACTACTATGGTTGCCGACTCTAGGGAAATGATGAGAAAGTTCGTTCAGGTGTGTCGAAATTGGTGGTTAAGGAATTTAAACACCTCAAATTCAAAAGATAAAAAATTTCAGCTTTCCAAGGTCTTGTGCCAGTACCAACGGAGCCACCAACAACTTGTGGTATAACACAAAGTCTATAGATAGATTTATAAGTGGCCAGTCCAACTTTTCCAAAAGTGTCTTACTTCTAGTACTTTATAAGGTTCCCCTGATGGTCTGTTTACTAATGCATGAGTCGTAGGTGAGTCCTAAACTTAGAGAAATTTTAGAGTCAAACGTTGGGACCCAAGACTGAGGTATTTTATTCATAGGTAGACCCACAAACCATTCATGGGTCCATTGTT
This sequence comes from Solanum lycopersicum, assembly GCF_036512215.1. Lineage (NCBI taxonomy): Eukaryota > Viridiplantae > Streptophyta > Magnoliopsida > Solanales > Solanaceae > Solanum > Solanum lycopersicum. The sequence goes on along the minus strand of NC_090809.1, from coordinate 10,648,166 downwards.
AGGGTCCCAAATCTAGTGATCTCTGAACTCACCGACGACCAACTAGGATGGTCCGTGGTCTAACCAATGGACTATAAGTCTTGGCGTTGGTAAGGTCGACAGTTATTTTAATAAGGGGCTTTTGGGTATTATATTAATTATTTAAAGTCATTGCTATGTCATTTTACCCTCTATGAGAAACCTTATGTAAATGTTTTTACCCCTAAAATTTCCTAATTCAATTCATTCTCTCTAATTCCTAAAAGAAGAACAAATTTATATTAGAAAACTTATATAAATGTTCATCCTCGCAAATATTTCTCTCTCTAAAGATTGAGGAAAATCAGGGTTTCAAGTGAAGTCTCCAATTTCATCATTGATTGTAAGCTCTTAGGATCAAGGTATGATAGTATTCACATATGGAATCCTTTCTTTCATAGGGTTCCTGAATTCTTCAATTTTGCAAGATAGAATCTTCAATAGAAGTTAGGGTTTTTGCTCAGTCTCATGGGTTCTTTTCAATTATGATACTATTGATTAATTTATGTCTTTTTATGTATGAATTTAAGAAATGACATGTTTCTAAATTGAATTCCAATGAAAATATGTAAAATCAATGTTTTCTAGAATTGATAATATGATGAAGCTTTTGAATTAGTAAAGATAATTTAGGAACATATATATGTTATTTATGAATTTGATAGAAAATGATTTAAGTTGCTTTGAGAGTGAAGCATCTACGTTGTTGTTGCGAAAGGATTTATCACATACGCATGAAATCATATTTTTGAAAGGATTTTCTCACATAAACGATTTTTAGAGTTGAAAGGTTTCCTCAACTAAACGTCAAGCCAAGATTAATCAACTTTTCTAATGAAACCTAGCTTGGATTGGTTGTTTAATTGTACCTTTACATGGTTGAACATATGAAACCTTTCTTGAATTGGATACTTGACATGCCTTCCATGGATTATAAGACAAGGTAAAATAATAGATATTTTATGGGATTTACCCTTAGCACCAAGAGGATATTGAGATGCAAGATCTCCCATAGCTTAAGGTCGGGTTTCTAGTAGCAATATCCTTATCCAATGCCTATGTGTTCCCATAAGATGATTGTATTAGATAAACATTAGCAAGTGGTTCCACATAAGCTAGGAATTCATGGTCTTATTTTTTCAAGTAGGCAACCTTTTTGATGTTGGGTAGACACTGAATTCCATGTTAATAGCTCACATGGTCTCTATGTCGGCTAAAAGTAAATCTCCCACAAGAATGAACTAAGGTTACTTCAAGAAGTATATCATGAATGGTTTAAAGATGTTAAGCTTGCATTTACCATATTTTTTGATCTATGTGTTCTAACTCCTTCATCTTTTGATTTAGCCTGGTGATTGCATTTTATGTCAAGAAAAGGTCTTTTTAGCATGATTTATCACTTTTATACATTGATACCACTTGGTACATTTTATGTACTAATGCATACTCTACTCTATATTCTTTCATTAATGTAGGGTCCGACGCTCATAATTCGCATCTCCGAGGCTTGGGATCATTTAGTATATTGAAGATCATTGAGTCCTCATGTTCTAAGAACCAAGTATTATTTCTTATTGTCTTTACTTTTTTTTAGCAATCTATGTGTTGTACAACGTTATGTCCTGCTTGGTGTAGTATATGGCTTTGAGACTATGTTATACTTCCACTACATTTTATAACTCTCATTTTTAGAAAAATTTCTTTTTAAATTCTCTTTATATGCTATTATCTTGTATGATGCATGCCACGTAGATTTTGTGGGCCTCTTGTGGTCCTACATGACATATTACGCCTAGGGTATACATTGGGTCATGGAAAACATGGTATTCATTGAACAAGGTTTAGAAAGGTCCTAGGAAGTCTCACAAGCCATGTCGAATAGAGTTTTATTCTGAGTGTGAAGCACGCCACATTTATGAATGAGAGTCTATAAGATGTTCAGGAAAGTCCACTTCTTTGATGTAACAACCCATAAATTTTTTGAGCTAAGACTCGAACTATTATTTATTGTGAGTAAGAATTTTAACCGAGGAATTTAAAATTTCTCAAGTGTTAAGATCAATAGATGTAGCACCTATGTTCCAAAAAGTACTAAAAAGAAATCCATCCAAGTCATTTGTAACTTTTTTTAAGTTGTGGGTCAACCTCAAATGGTCATAACTTTTAGCACAAAATGAGTTAGGTGGACCATGAGGTATCAAATCGAATATCTTTAAATTATCTTTCCATTTCAGCCAAGTTTACTAAAATCACAGTTGGAATGAGGGATATATGTGTGTTTGAGTTCAGCCTTTCTAGGTACAGAAATTTACCCGAGTTAATGAGGGGTAGTTTTGTGTTTTCCTTACCCCACTAGCCTAGTCCGTTTTTGTTAACCTTTTAGGGGTATAAAATGATTAAGTTATTCTCTAACGTGCTTAGGGTTTTTTTAGAGGAGTTCAAGAGGAGAAAAGGGGAGAAAAGCTTTAAACGTTCAAGATTCTTACAACTTTGAAGGGATTTCTCCAAGGATTTGATTCTTAAGAGGTATGTAATGACTGTTTCATAGTGTTAATTTTATTCACTCACCTTCTAATCATGAGTTTCAGATTTTTAATTTATTGACTCTGTAGTGTAGAGGTTGTCTCCAAGTTTCGCTTGCCTGATCCTTTTTCCATCATTCACCCCGTCTATGTTCTTTTAAAGTTAACCTTCATTCCCTTCCTGATTTTACTATACTAAATATCATTTAATTATCAAAAGATCCTATATACCATGAATCATAATTCTTGAATTGATAATTCAAAATTAAGAAAGAGTTAAGAGTAGATTTTCATGAAAGTCTTTCAGTTAAATTGTGAATTTCATGAGACTAAGTACCGATTTCAGATAAATTTTGAGGAAGTAAGTATGGGAATGAAGAGAGTTGTAACCATGAGTTTTATATTTTTATTGAGACCCTTGAGTAGAGTTGTTCATGTCAATAATTTAGCATGAACTCTATGAATTGAAGGTTATTGAGACGAGTCGTATCTTCGAGTTCAAAGTTCTTGAGTTTTGAGTTCCTAATACCTTTGAGATTATATTCCTAATCATGGGACTACCATATGTTATACATGAAGGTCCTTGATTTGAGTTGTTGAGTTATTGAGTTTTGAGTATTGTGTTCAATATATGATTATTGAAACCCCTTGAATTGAGTTGTTCACATCCATAATTCAGCATGAAACCTATTTTGAAAAGTATTTTACAATTATTTATAATCTATTTTAAGACTTTTGTAAATGAGGATGAGGACGAGAAGAGTTGAGCTCCATTTTTCGAAAATGAATATAATGCAATACAAGAATTCCCAAGTTCACTCTCTTTTTAAGTGAACCTTTTGAGTAATAATCTTAAAGTTTGACGATTAAGAAATTTTTTTAAACATTAGAGCATGATTTATATTATCGGTTGTAGTATTGAGCACCGATATAGGGACAAGTTCAGATAACTCAAAGTCCTTATAAACCATATATGCCAACATAGGTAAAAAGGGTCATTCTTTTAGATGATTTCTTATTACATTTAAACATAGCTTAGAGAATCTACTTATTTTAGGAAGTCTTATACTCCGGCAAGCTCATAGTGATGGTTGTTAGATAGAGAATCTCTCAAATAAGAGTTGTTATTGTATTTTTACATAGAATTTAGTTATTTTTGTATGTTTACATAGAATTGAGTTATTATCTAACGTTTTAAAAGCATTCCATATATTTCATATTTTATTATTGTTTTATCCTTGAGTATCTTATGTTGAATATTTCACGTTGAGTATTTTATCCTTAGGTTGAGTATCCTGTCCTTGAGGGGAGTTTGTGTTGAGTTAAGTGAGTTTGAGAAGAGGTAAGTATGTTTCTATCTATCAGCTCAAGCTTATGTTTATGCTTTATGATTCCCCTTACATGCTCGTACATTCCATGTACTAATGTCATTTGTACTGCATCTTTTAAGCTTATGATGCAGAGTCATTATTAGACGCTCTGCTTATACCCCTTGTAGTTCTAGTTAGTAGTAATGAGCCTCATTGCTTCTAGAGGGTTCCAATTTTTCTTTCAATTGTGAAGTTGTCGTGGGTCTTTTCCTGGTAAACCTATTGTAATAGTAGAGTTTCATAGATAGTTTAAAGTAGATAGTTTAAATATTGAGGAGTCTATCATTATTATAACATCTCGCAACTAGAACGAACTACAAGGAAATTTAAAATCTGATATAATTATTTTGGAAAGCATTTACATAAATTTAGAAAATTATAAGTTAGAGTTGATTTTTTGGTCAACTTCAATCAGCCATAACCATATGGTTGGAAACATCATTCCAAGATATTTCCAACGCCACAAAGTTTGCACGATTCCGAATTCATATGAATGAGATATGCCCTTTGAGAGTTGGGTTCTTGGTATAAGAAAATGTCTTATCCAGAATTTTAAAGGGTATTTTAGTATTTTCATTGCCCTGATATTTTTTAATCCGTTTATAGAAGTTTAATATGGGTCAAATCAGATTTTAGTTGGTTTTAGAACTTGGAATTTAAAAGCTAGGGCTAAGGGGAAAGGAATAGAGAAAAGAAGGAGGAGAAAAAGGGAAAATTCATCAAGATTGATCGAGAAAATTTGTGTTTTCGCCAAGGATTTACTTCTACGAGGTATGTAAGGCTTTCATAACGTTATGATTGTTCTCCCACGTTCCAAGCATATTAGTCTCAGTTTGAATTCGTCTTAAAATATTCTAAATATTGATGATATTTATATCAATTCTTGAATTCATATATTGTTCTTGAATTTGACTGAGTGGGGATGTTTTTAAGTTTGGTATGTCGTATTATACGGTCTTTTCGAGATAGGTTCTTAGATACATTTTTTAGGTATCTATATATAAAAGTAATTTAAGAAAAAGAACCGAGTTTGAATTGGGGAAGAAAATGAAGAAATTTTGACGAGCAGAATCTGAGGGTGAACACACGTTGCGCGCTTAGTGCCTTTTTTTTAAAATTGTGTCTTGCATCGCGGAGCTGACATGAGGTGTTCTGCCTCAAAAAGATGTTTTCGAAACAAAAATTTAATTATGCCTCTGTGTTTAGGATGTATTTTAATGAAGAATGACAAATTTATAGTTTATGCCTCCAGATAGTTGAATGTTCATAAGAAGAACTACCCAACCCATGACTTAGAGTTGGTTGTTGTAGTATTCGCTTTAAAGATATGGCGTCATTATTTGTATGGTTTTTATGTTGATATATTCACTGATTATAAGAACCTACAGTATAAGTTCACGTAGAAGGATCTTGATCTCAGACAGAGGCTATGACATGAGTATTGTTTACCACTTAAGTAAGGCTAATGTGGTTGTTGATGCTGTAACCAGGTTGTCTATGGGAAGCACCGCCCATGTTGAGGAAGAAGAGAGAAACTTTGCAAAAGATGTGCATAGCCTTGTATGCTTAGGAGTCCAACTTATGGATTCCGAGCTGAATCATTACTAGTGTCAGAAGTTAAAGAAAAACAAGATCGAGATCCTATTTTGCTTGAATTGAACGCAAATGTTCAAAACTAAAAAGTATTAGCTTTTGAACATGGGGGAGATGGTGTATTGAGATATCAAGGTAGATTGTGTGTACCTATGGTGTATGGACTCCAAGAGAGGATCATGGAGGAAGCTCATAATGTTGGGTTTTATTTGCCCTAAATTTCTTACCATAAATAGGTTTTCCTTGTAGGAAAAGGTTTTGGATTGACTAATCCTTTTCTTGTAGGGAAAAGTTTAGGATTCTATAAATAGAGGCATGTTCCTTCTAACTTAATCAGCATTCACAATGTAGTCTTAAGGGCTTTGAGAGTTTTGGTTAGAGGGAGAATTTGTGGGTCACAAGCTTGATACGTTATCACTTGTGTGAACCTCCCATGTATTCTGAGTGAATTGGTTGAGGTTGTTTTCCTCTGTATTTTGTACTCTCATATTTATAGTGGATTGCTCATCTCCTTTGTGGACGTAGATTGATTGACCGAACCAACTTAAATCTCTGTGTCTTTTGGTATATTTCTCGTTGTCTTCTTACTCGTGGTCTTTCGATATTAGCATTGCTAGCTTCCGCATTTACACCTGCTTATGTTCCGGTCCTAACAAGTGGTATCAGAGCCAGATTCAATGATGGAGTAAGGTTCAGTGGTTCGATAATCGATGATTGAACTAGGTTAGAAAGAGGTGTTCATCTTGACAGGTGTAGCTGTAGTCGCAACCTTTTTAACAGTAATGAAGATTTTGTTGGAAAAATTGTTTCTGAGATGTTTTCTGTGTTGAGACATAAATTTTGCAAAGGAGATTATGGAGAGGAGAAGCAACTTGTTGAAGATTAAGTCAAGAAGGTGGACAAATTTATTTTGTCAGAAATTCAGGCCAAAGGGGAGATTTGTTGGGTTTTATTTGCCCTAAATTTCTTACCATAAATAAGTTTTCCTTGTAGGAAAAGGTTTTGGATTGAGTAATCCTTTTCTTGCAGCGAAAATTTTAGGATTCTATAAATAGAGGCATGATCCTTCTAACTTAATCAGGATTCACAATGTAGTCTTAAGGGCTTTGAGAGTTTTTGTTAGAGGGAGAATTTATGGATCACAAGCTTGATACGTTATCACTTGTGTAAACATCCCATGTATTCTAAGTGAATTGGTTGAAGTTGTTTCCCTCTGTATTTTGTACTCTCATATTTATAGTGGATTGCTCATCTCCTTTGTGGACGTAGGTCGATTGACCGAACCAACTTAAATCTTTGTGTCTTTTGGTATATTTCTCATTGTCTTCTTACTCATGGTCTTTCGATATTAGCATTGCTAGCTTCCGCGTTTACACCTGCTTATTTTCTGGTCCTAACAAGTTGTATCAGAGCCATATTCAATGATGGAGTAAGGTTCAATGGTTCGATAATCGATGATTGAACCAGGTTAGAAAGAGGTGTTCATCTTGACAGGTGTAGCTGTAGTCGCAACCTTTTTAACAGTAATGAAGATTTTGTTGGAAAATTGTTTTAGAGAGGTTTTCTGTGTTGAGACATAAATTTTGAAAAGGAGATTATGGAGAGGAGAAGCAAGTTGTTGAAGATTAAGTCAAGAAGGTGGACAAATTTATTTTGTCAGAAATTCAAGACAAGGGGGAGATTTGTTGGGTTTTATTTACCCTAAATTTCTTACCATAAATAGGTTTTCCTTGTAGGAAAAGGTTTTGGATTGACTAATCCTTTTCTTGTAGGGAAAATTTTAGGATTCTATAAATAGAGGCATGTTCCTTCTAACTTAATCAGCATTCACAATGTAGTCTTAAGGGCTTTGAGAGTTTTGGTTAGAGGGAGAATTTGTGGGTCACAAGCTTGATACCTTATCACTTGTGTGAACCTCCCATGTATTCTGAGTGAATTGGTTGAGGTTGTTTCCCTCTCTATTTTGTACTCTCATATTTATAGTGGATTGCTCATCTCCTTTGTGGACGTAGGTCGATTGACCGAACCACGTTAAATCTTTGTGTCTTTTGGTATATTTCTCGTTGTCTTCTTACTCGTGGTCTTTCGATGTTAGCACTGCTAGCTTCCGCGTTTACACCTGCTTATTTTTCGGTCCTAACACATAAGTCCAGATATTCCATTCATTTGATTCAACAAAGATGTATCGCAATTTGAGAGAAGTTTAATGCTGGAATAGCATGAAGAATGGCATTGAGAATTTGTTGCTAAGTGTTTAAATTGCCAGCATGTGAAAATTGAGCACCAAAGGCCATGTGGTTTGGAGCATACCATAGACTTCCCTAATGGAAGTGGGAGATGACATATATGGATTTAATGAGAGGTTTAATGAGATCTCAAAGATATCATGATTCTATTTGGGTAATTGTCGACAGAATGACAAAATCAGCCCATTTTCTACGGTAAAGACTACTCATTTAGCATAGGTTTAACCCAGTTTATATATTCAAAAAGTAGTAAGACATCATGGACTACAAATCTCCATTATTTCGAATAGAGGTGCATAATTTACTGCACAGTTCTGAAAATCTTTTCAAGGTTCAAAGGTGAACTTAAGTATTGCCTTTCATCCTCAGACTAATAGGCAAGCAGAGCGCACTATTAAGACATTAGAATATATGTTGAGGTCTTGTGTTATTTATTTCAAATGTACTTCGGATGATCACCTACCTATCGTTGAGTTTGCTTACAACACTCTAGCATCCACATGGCTCCTTATGAAGCTCTTTATGGGAGAAGATGCAATTCCCCTATTGGATGGTTTAAAGTTGGTGAAGCAAGGACCATATTTAGTTCACCAATATATGGAGAAGGTGAAAGTGATTCAAGAAAGGTTGAAAATGACAAAGATTCGTAAAAAATCCTACAATGATGTTAGGTAAAGGGCGTTAGAGTTTGAAATAGATGATTGGGTGTGTTTTAAAGTTTCACCCATGAAGGGTGCTATGAGGTTTTGTAAGAAGGGAAAGTTTAGTCCCCGGTATATTAGACCTTATTTCATAGCCAAGAGGATTATGATTGTAGATTATGAGTTGGATCTTAGATTATGCGTTGGATCTACCACAGGAATTACCAACCGTTCATCTGGTGTTTCACATTTCCATGTTGAATAAGTGCATGGGAGATCCTTCGTTGATCATAACAACTAAAAGTATTGGGATCAAGGATATATTATCGTATGAAGAGGTTCCTATTCAGATTCTAGATCGCCAAGTTTGCAAATTGAGAACAAAAGAGGTAGCATCAGTCAAGTTCCTTTGGAGGAACCAATTTTTTGAAGAATCTACTTGGGAAGCCGAAGAGGACATAAAGAAAAGATATCCACATCTCTTTGAATTTAGATGAAATGAAGACCAAGGAACGAATTTTCTTCTTAATACTATCTAAATTATGAGTAAGCATGTTGTTTGTTTGCATTTTCTTATTGGGTGTTTGAACTGGATGTTTCCACCCTAAGCCTAATAAGAGTAATCTCATTCTAGGACGAATGTTCCCAAGGGGGAGATAATGTAATATCTGCAACTAGAAAGAACTAAAAGGAAATTTAAAATTTGAAATAGTTATTTTTGGAAAGTATTTGTGTAAATCTGGAAAATTGTAAGTTAAAGTTGAGTTTTTGGTGTAGTTCTAACATAAGGAAATGTCCAATTTGGATTTTTAAGGGGTTAGTCTTTTCACTCCCCTATTATTCAATCTGTTTTGAGGAGTTTAATATGGGTCAAATCAGATTTTAGTTGGTTTTAGAACTTGGAATTAAAAAGCTAGGGCTAAGGAGAAAGGAATAGGGAAAAGGAGGAGAAAAAGGGGAAATTCATCAAGATCGATCAAGAAAGTTTGTGTTTTCGCCAAGGACATACTTCTACCAGGTATGTGAGGCTCTCATAACGCTGGGATCATTCTCACATGTGCCAAGCATATTAATTTAAGTTTTGATTCGTCCTAAAAGAGATAAAATATTAATGATCTTGATATCTATTCTTGAATTCATATATTGTTCTTGAATTTTATTGAGTTGGAAGTTTATTAGTTCATTATATCGCGTTATAGGGTCGTTTTGATTTAGGTTCTTAGGTACATTTGTTGGGTTCCTTTATCTAAAAGTAATTTAAGAAAAATAACCGTGTTTGAAAAATTAGGGAAGTTCAACTAAGAAGTTATTTCGACGGGCGAAACCTAAAGTTGGCCGCGCGTCACGCGCCTTCTGTCTTGTTTTGAAAATTTTGCTTAGCCTCACGGAGCAAACACGAGGTGTTCTGCCTCCAAATGACCTTTTTTAAACAAAAAGTTAATTATGCCTCTACATCGCAGATCAACCATCAAATATCAATTTTTGGTCTTTTCTCATGTTAATCAATTTAAAATCATTCCTAAACATCGTGAGATCCTTATAACTACAAATAATAATCCTTAAGTTCATAATTCAATTAATGGATCAAATAAGAGTAAAGTCAATAGAAATTAAGAATCAAAGTCAAGAGAAGTGAAGAGTTAAGTTACGATAAATTCTTGAAGTTTTCAAAGTCTTTCACAAATATTTTAACTTTGCTTTTAGACTTAAGTTTTGAGCTCAGTAAAGAGTAAAGTTGAAGTTGAGTTCTTAAAAAAAGTATATGGGGACTAAGTATTTTCGAAAATATTTAAAATGTGTTCACATTTAAATAATAATGGAAATGAGATTTCTAAAGAACTTTCGGGATAGTTTTCATAAAAGATTAAAAGCTTTCTAAATGAAGCAAGAAGGGAAACTAAAATTTTCCAAGATAAACTTTGAGCTAAGTTTTTGAGCACTAGTCTTAAAACACATAAGAAGCATATTTTTAAAATATAAGAGCTAGTATATTTTGGGAGTAGTATTGAGCATCGAACTAGGGACGAGCATGAGTTCAGATAACTCACGTATCCACAAAACCATGTAGCCATCATGGGTATAAAAGGTTCATACTTTTTAGATGAATATTTTTCACAATAGACTAGTGGATCCACTTAGTAGTTCAGGTGATATACCTTTGGCCGGTATAGGATGCGCTGGCAGCGTGAGGTAGATCATTGTATCATCACTATAGATCTTAAGTGATGATTGTAGGTCAGAGAAACTCCCACAACAGTAATTGTAGGGTTCCTAGGGGGTTTTCTTAGTTTATATAGGGGTATGGGATTTCATTCGTGCAATGCACAAGTAGACTTTGAGAGGGAGCATGGTATGTCTTTAATTATATTATGATTATGAGTAGACATTGTACTTGAAACAGTTTTCCTTTTATTTATGTTGCACTTGTTTTATTTATAATGAAATGAGTTCACTTAATTATCTATAAGTTGACAACCTAGTCAATGGTGAGACTGTGGATAAAAATCCTTCCACGAACATTCTGTAATAACCTGTTAGACCTAAGAAACTTCTGATATCTGTAGCAGAGGTAGGTTTGGGCCATTGTTTCACTGCTTTTATCTTTTGTGAATCTATATGGATCCCTTTGCTAGATACAAAGTGACCAAGGAAAGCAATAGATTGCTACCGAAACTCACATTTTTTGAACTTAGTGAATGACTGACGATCTTTGAGAGTCTGCAGAACAATTCTCAAATTACTTGCATGTTCTTCCTCACTCCTAGAGTAAATGAGGATATCATCAATGAAGACGATAACGAAGAAGTATAAGTACTATTTGAATACTCTGTTCGTCAAATCCATGAAAGCTACAGGAGCATTGGTTAGTCCAAACAACATAACTACAAATTCATAATGACCATATCGAGTTCTGAAGGTTGTTTTTGGTATATCACTATCTCTGACTCTGAGCTGATGATAACCTGATCTGAGGTCTATCTTTGAGAAATGACTAGCACCTTGAAGTTGGTCAAACAAGTCATCAATCTTGGGGATGGGATACTTTTTCTTGATTGTGACCTTGTTCAACTGTCCATAGTCAATGCACATTTTGAGAGAACCATCTTTCTTCTTTACGAACAATACTGGTGCACCCCATGGTGAAATAATAGGTCTGATAAAACCCTTATCTAGAAGGTCTTTCAACTGCTTTTTCAATTCCTTAAGATCTTTTGGATCCATTCTATAAGGAGGAACAGAAATAGGCTGGGTATCTGGAAGGAGATCAATTCCAAAGTCAATTTCCCTTTCGGGAGGAACCCCGGGAAGATCTTTTGGAAATACTTCTGGAAATTCATAGACTACTGGAACTGACTCAAGAGATGGGGTTTCAAGGCTAGAATCTTTAACCCGGACTACATGATAGAGATAACCCTTATATATCATCTTTCTAGACTTAAGGTAAGAAGTAAATCGACCCATATGTGCTAGGCTACTACCTTTCCATTCTAAGATTGGTTCGCCTGGAAACTTAAAACGAACAATCCTAGTTCTACAATCGATTGAGGCATAACATGAGTGTAACCAATAATGCCTAGAATGACATCAAAGTCTACCATTTCTAATTGTACTAGATCTTTTAAGGTGAATTTCTGAGAGACTATAACAGGGAAATTTCTGTATACCCATCTACCTATAATTGGGTCACCGTATGGAGTAGAGACTAAGAAAAGTTCTGAGAGATTTTTTTGTATTGACACTGAATTGGACTGCTATACTGAGTTACAAAAGACAAAGTCATGTCTGTTGTCCTTCCAATAAGTAAACCTTATGTGAGTCAAATCCTTGAGTTTGTAGGATGCCAATCTCACCTATCACTACCAGTTACTGACATCATACCAAATATTTTCTTCACCTCATCAATGAACTTCTATGGGTCCTTACCAACATGCTACCTTAAAAACATAGATGGATTCATCTTAACAAAATCATAAACTTTGGCTGCCACCAATCGATCATTTCTATTACTAGGAACTACAACCTGCTGATTGTTCTAGTTGTTCATCCTCTGAGACAAAAGCTAAATTAGCTTTCTGAAATTCTGCATTTGAACTTCCTTATATGGTACTAGAGGAATTGCGTTAGCATTGCATGAATTAGCATTCCATGCCTAAGCTCTACAAGAAGGCATGATCTAAAACGTAGAACGTCAAGTTTGATTGGAATAAGATCATACCTTACACACGATAAGAGTATCAAGAAAATGAATTTTTTCCTAAAACACTTTATAGCCTCTCTAACATTAGATGTGGTGTACTTCATGATATACCATGGTTTTACGGTATTTTAAATGTTTTTTCCATAAGTATAGTTTGTCCAAAATCCTTTTTGTATTAATTTTTATGTAAGTTTCAATTATTTGCAGGAAATCTATCTAAAAGATGTATGCGGAGGTTTTTGAGCAAGAAATGCAGAAAAGTACCACCTACGGAGCTTGTGACGGTCCATCGTACCTATGACGGTCCGTAGGTGGCATCGTATTGAAGCTACTGAAGGAAGATGGGGAAGTCTGACCAAGTGTGGGGTTACGAAGTGCGTGATGGACTGTCTTAGCCATGACGGACCATTGTGCCTGGGACGATCCATCATACCTGCCGTCGATGGTAATGAAGAGAGAAGCAAAAGAATTTTCATAAGTATGGGACGACGGAGTCTATCACGGCCCGTCGACCCAGCCGCGTTTTGACAGATTTCCAGCAAATAGAATCCTTCTTTAATTAGCTTTTTTTTCAAAATTGTTCGAAAAACCTCAATTTTGGGGTTAGACTCTTTGGTGATTAGACTCTTTTATGTTATATTCTTTGTAAGGAGATTATTTTTTATTATTACACTTTGGATTGTTGCACTATTTTTTGGAGTTGATTCTTCGTGATTTTGTTGATTAATCAACTAAATTTCTGGATTTTATTATTTCTCATTGAAGTAAGTGCATGAATTCTTATATTATATATTTGAATATTGTGATTGTGACTATGGGTAACTAAACTCCATAACTAGGGTTGTGGGAACCATAGGCGAATAATGAGGTAAAACCTACCTAAAATAACAATTCTAGAATAGTATCTTGCATGTATTGATAATTCTTTTTCTTAGAAGTCTTTTTAACGGATGGACAACGTTAGAACTCGCCTTAATGCTACTTGCCGGACCAAGGAGGTAGATAATAGTAAAATAATTATCAACATAGAGTTAGTGTACTATCTAATAGGCTAGTATTGATTGGTACGAGGTAATAACTTAGTCAAATATCGATTATGATGCTTAATATGAGGTAAAGGTAAGGGTTAGTATAGCAACACATGTAACCAGACAAAGATGCGGAGTGAAATTTTCTTGATGCCGGACCAAGAATTTAGAAATACATAACTTATCACTTTGCATGCCAGATACAAGGAAAGAATTGTTATAGTTAGAATTATCAAGTTAGGAACCTGTGGAGAACACGTAAACCCTAGTTACTTTTATTAATTGATTAAACTCCAACATTTGAAGATGATAGTTCTCTCTTTTAATTTATCTAGTTATTTTTATTCATTTAGAAGTAAAAAAATCCCTTTTATTGTCTTTGTTTTCCAAGGAAATGATTGACTAAATAGTAGTAATAATAGATTGAAGTTAAGTCTGAACTATTTTCCTCGTGGGAATGATCCCAACCTCATTAGTTTGATTCTTTACTTGATATGATCGCTTTACTTCTTATTTTAGAAGTAAGTTTGAGCGTATCAAATTTTGGCACCACTGCCGGGGAAAGTATCTTTTAGATTAACTTAAACTTATTACTTAGTTTATTCAATATTTTATTGATTTTAATTTGTTTTATTATTTTGGATTCTTGCAGAACCATCTTCCTTGTATGCCAAATACATAGAGAGAAAGAGAACCCTTGTTTCCATACGATCATGAATTAGAGCGTACACTACACAACATGAATCGAAAATTGGGTATTAATGATGATGATCCAAACCAGAACATCCCAGCTCCGGTTGATGTTCATGGTCAGTTGTTACCCGATGCTCCGGGTGAAAACCAACAGAGGGGACAGAACCCCGCTCGACGTCCCCAAGAATACTACAGAGGCTATGACAATATAGCAGACTCCGATGGGCCGCTTGTCTTGTCCCCTCTACCACCAGGCTACACCTTTGTGGTAACTAATAGCCTGATACAAATACTCACTGCCAGAGGTTTTTTTTCAGGGCTACCTTCTGAGGATCCATATGCCCATATAGCTAAGGTAAGGGCAGTGTGTAAAAGCTGTGTAGGGAGGCCTGACTTGGACTTGGATGTAATAGGGCTAAGAGTGTTTCCTCTCTCACTGATGGGAGAGGCTTATATTTGGTTCACTAAGCTCCCTTACAACTCAATTTTTACTTGGAACCAACTAAGGGACGTTTTCTTAGCACGCTACTACCCGGTCTCCAAGAAACAAAACCACAAAGAAAGAGTGAACAACTTTGTGGCACTACCAGGAAAGTCAGTTAGTAGTTCTTTGGATAGATTCACCTCGTTTTTTCGAAGCGTCCTCAATCACCGCATAGATGATGAGTCACTGAAGGAATAATTCTATCGGGTATAGTATGATAATAATAAAGCGGTGTTGGATACCAGAGTGGGTGGTTCTTATGGGGAGTGTCCTTATGCTGAGATTGCTAAAAAGTTAGAGAAAATCTCCTAGAACAACAAAGCTTGGAGTACTCGGAACTCGAATATTGGGAGAAATACCTTCGTAGTGCAATCCACTCACAACCCAGTCACAGATGAAATTCGTGAAGAGATGGCTCAGATGAGAACTGATCTTGGATTGGTATTAAAACATATCACAAGGGGGCAGAAAAGATAAATGCAGTTAACTACTTGTCTAAACACCACCGCCACATGATGAATGCTATTATGTAGAGGATTCCTTACAGTAAATGAGGAGACCGGGGAGGGGGGGTTCGACCGAGTGCTCAAGGGTCAAATCAGGAGAATTGGCGCCAAGGTCAAGGGAACCAAGGTTAGATCTATGGTAACTATAACCTTGAGGGTCATTATGTCCGAGATGGAAACTACAACCGTGAAAAACAACTTCAACATGGGTAACTATGGTAACATAAATGATAGTAATGGGCCCTATGTCCCTCCTCAAAATCGTGAAGTTACTCCTAGGGATGGTGGAGATAGTATGGCACGAGTTAAGGATATGTTGCACAAAGCGATGAGGAGGTTTGATGCTAATTATGAGCACATTAAAGAGTTAATGAGTGATTTAGCGGTATTGGGTAGAAAGTCGATACACATGCAATATCAATTAAGAAGATCGAGTTGAAAATGGCTTAATTATGTGTGACTGTGAACACACGGCAACCGGACACTTAGAAACACTATCAAAAATCCAAAAAATGATGCACACTGTATGGCAATCACTACTCAGGGTAATAAGCAAACCATTGACCCACCTATGCCGTCTAATGAGGAAAAGGTGAGAAAGGATAATGATAAGGTGGTAGAGGGTAGTGGTGAAGCAGAAGATAGCACTGGAAAAGATGTGAAAGCACATAAAGGTAATTCCCATGCCTAGACCACCACCTCCCTTTCCTCAAAGATTAGTGAAAATCCCGAGGATGGTAATTGTTGGTGTTTTATAACAATGTTGAAGCAGCTTTCTATCAACGTACCTTTGGTAGAGTCTCTAGAACAAATGCCCGGTTATGCCAAATTTATGAAAGATTTGGTTATAAAGAAAATATCGGTCACTTTCGAAGATGATGATAGAATGCAGCATTGTAGTGATATTGCTACAAGATCTCTTGTACAAAAAGAAAGAATATCCGGGTGTGTTCACTATTCCTTGTACAGTCGGGTCATTACATTTTGCGGAAGCATTATGTGATCTGGGGGCAAGCATAAATCTCATGCCCCTCTTGATTTACAAGAAGTTGGGCTTGAGTGACCCAAAGACCACTGCAATGCGATTACTGATGGCTGATCAAACAGTGAAAAGTCCTATAGGGATACTCCACGATGTGCTTAAAAAAGTGGAGTCCTTCATATTTCCAACAGATTTTGTTATCCTTGATTGTGAAGTCGATTTTGAAGTGCCTATTATTCTTGGGAGGCCATTCTTTGCTACGGGTAGAGCCTTAGTTGATATGGAAAAGGGGTAGATGAAATTTTGGTTGAACAATGAAAAAGCGACCTTCAACATTTGTAGGTCTATAAGGCAGAGTGGTGAGCTCCAATCGGTATCTGCTATATCCTGCAAAGAAAATATGAAGAAGGACTATGACCTAAAAAGTGAAAAACAAGAGTTTATGGTTGGGGATTTGGTGCTTTTAGACAGTTCTAGGTTGTGTTAGCTACCGGGCAAGCTCAAGTCCAGACGGACTGCCCCTTACTTGATTACCCAAGTATTTACTCACGGAGCAGTTGAGTTAGAAACCAAGGAGGGAGTGCGGTTTAAGGTGAATGGAGAACGAAAAAAATTGTTTTTGGGCATACTGAATCGGTGAATGAAGTGATAGAGGCATACCATCTTGATGAAGGCTGAGTAATCAAGTGTCCTCAGTCGTGCCGCTAAGTTAAATCAGGCACTTGTTGGGAGGAAACCCAATACTTAAAGTTTTTATTTTTAGTAATGGTAGCATTTTCCACTAATGGGTTTAAAATTTGCAGATACATCACCAGGAAATTCTTCAGAAAATCACTCTGCAGCAGTCACTGACGATACATCAACAAACCGTCATGCATACGATGGACCGTCGCATGAATGCGTTGTGCCAGGTACGTCTTTCTGTTATTTTCAAAACTAGGGCACACGCGATGGAACCAACGACGGACCGTCACAAATGTGACTAAC
Source organism: Solanum lycopersicum (assembly GCF_036512215.1). Lineage (NCBI taxonomy): Eukaryota > Viridiplantae > Streptophyta > Magnoliopsida > Solanales > Solanaceae > Solanum > Solanum lycopersicum. The sequence continues at coordinate 10,630,898 of NC_090809.1, read as the reverse complement.
CATCGTCAGGGGATGTTTGCGCCATAAATGAAGCGTACCCAACCTGACCCGACTGGGGTATTTAAAAAATTCTTAACATTTAAAAACCCCACCCCTTCATTTCACCCATTTCCTTCCCTCTTCCTCCCATTTCCCTCCCTTTTCAACTTCCAATTTCCTACCTCTCTTTCAAACGATCATTTTCCCAAATTCCCCAATTCCTAAAAATCCATTCTTTAATAGTAGGAGTCTGTTGTTGTGATCCTCTACTTGATCACCAAGTACCTTTCTCGCTTGTTTTTCTCAAATTCTCAGGTATGTGTCTCTGATTTCTACCCATTTACATTAAATTTTTTGTTTATCAATTAGTATTATCCTATTTCTTATTGATGGGTACATTCTTTAATACATATTTTGTCTGTCCTAGGTTGAGAATCCTCAATATTTCCTTGTTAACACTCTAGAAATAGGTGCTTTAGTATTGCTAGTTTACTAGGTATTTGGGTTAGACACATGTAGATTAAAACACTAAAAAATCCATTTGGGTTATAAGGGATGCTTGTTCCATCCCCAGTTCTGTCACTGAATGACAGAACGAGACCCCGATGACGGACCATCGTACCCACAACGGACCATCATAGGGTCCATCCCAACATCCCCAACACCCCACTGTCCAAATTTCACCAAGTGTCCACCAACAGACACATGTGATGGACCGTTGTTCCCACTATGGTCCGTCCTGCATAACCGTTCTTGTTTTCAGAGACCCTATTCCTAAGGGTCTCTCACTTTTTCTAAGTGTCCTCCAATGGACACATGCGACGAACCGTCGTTCCCACCATGGTCCGTCCTGCACAACCATTCTGGTTTTCAGAGACCCTATTCCTAAGGGTCTCTCACTTTTTCTAAGTGTCCTCCAACGGACACATGCGACGAACCGTCGTTCCCACGAATGTCCGTCCTGCACAACCGTTCTGGTTGTCAGAGACCCTGTTCCTAAGGGTCTCAAACTTTTTCCAAGTGTCCTCCGATGGACATCTATGATGGACCGTCATACCCTCGACGGTATATCCTGCATAACCGTCATGACGGTCAGAGACCTTGTTCCTAAGGGTCTCCAACTTTTTTCCAAGTGTCCTCTTACGGACATATACGACGAACCGTTATAACCTCGATGGTCCATCCTGCACAACCGTTCTGGTTTTCAGAGACTCTGTTCCTAAGGGTCTCCAAATTTTTCCAAATGTCCTCTTACGAACATTTACTAAGGCCCATCATACCCTCGACGGTCCGTTCTGCATAACCGTCATGACAGTCAGAGACCTCTCTCCTAAGGGTCTCCATATTTTTTTAAGTGTCCCACAACGGAACGTCATAATCACAACGGTTCATCTGGATTATCCGTCATACTTGTCAGAGACTTTCCTTCAGGGTTCTCCACATAAACATAGTTTAAACTGATACATAACGGACCCCATGACGGTCCATCGTACTCACGATGAGCCGTCACCTGGTCCGTCCTGTTTCACTGTTACTATAGAAATGTCATTACATCTTGACTTTTTTATTTATTTTGTGTCATTTTGCTTGTATTGTTTTCTCCTTCTAGTACTAATAGTGATTCTTTACAGGTACTATCTATTATGGCACCAAAATAAGATCAAATCTACGCATGTGGGCGATCAAAGTTTGTCTCCTTGTCTGCCCGCCTGGTCATTGGCTCTGATGATGAGCGTGACCCCGACTACGTGTCCCTAAGCACTTCAACCCCATCCCAAGCTGCACGTGCTGCCAGAGCGACAACCAAAAAAGGTGGCGTCCGGCGTAGTCACTTCCTCCCAGTCTCATGAGGAGCGCACGCTGACCGGCACACCTTTTGGGTCAGCTACTCATAAAGAAGGAGCGTCTGGCTCCTTAGGAGTTTCGTGATTGGATGAAGACTCCGGATCTGCTGAGGTCCCTACACTCGCCACAGCAGCACAGTCAGCCTTGTCTGATGAGGCTGACAATTCTGCATCCACACTCGGCTCACCGACTCGTGCTCTCACCCCCGTCGCCGACCAGCCCAACCGGTGGTGTGTCAACGGACAGTATCAAGTTTATTCAGACGCAAAATTTCAGAATGACAAAGGAGTCATGACATGGACCCTTACATTAGAGAGGCGGGTCCTCACAGGAAGTCTCCCGACTATGCCAGAGATCCATAATATCTTCACCAGACATCGACTGGAGTGGACAGCGTGTTCGTTGGGCCGTTATAGTGAAGAGTTGGTCCGAGAGTTCTACGCCTCCTACGTGGCTACTCTCAGATCACCGATTGATAGGCGGGCTGCCCCCGCCAAACAGGCCCCACTGGAGCATGTCCGAGTACGTGGCATTCAGGTTGATATCTTCCTGCCTGCCATCCACCGATATCTATACAGAGAGGATGTTGATGCCAACCGGACACCTCTCACCGCCGAGTTTGACTAACGGTGGAAAATTGTCAAAGATGGTCAATTCTTGCGTGAGCCATTGCTGAGAGAGACCACCAAGAGGTGGATGGCCCTGCACTTGTCTGTTGATGGATAGGGTGCAGACTAGGTAACAGAGCCGAAGGTTTCCATCAAGAAGGCTAACTTGACCTTCACGGCTAAGTTCTTATGGTTGATTGTCCGCCATTGCCTTTCCCCCACAGCCGCTGATAATATAGTCACATGGGATCGTGCAGTACTGATGGCGGCGATGATAGTCAGGTTTGAGGTCCGCAGGTGTGCCTATCTTGCACATTGATCAGCTCAAGACCCCGCTGGGAACTGTTGATATCGGCCTAATCAGGGATGAGGTCAATGAGTTGGTTCCACGCAGAGGGCCCTGTCAAGAGTTGCCTCCACTTGGTGACAATCTGGATAATACGGTAGCCCAGGCTCACACGACTATGCGGTAGCTTCCACTGACACTACCCCGGTCGAGTCTATCCCGGGTAGTAGCACTGCCCCAATCTCCTCTCGCTCAGTCTCTTTCCCCGCTCTGGTCCCACTTGCTAGAGTGCAGAAACTAGAGGCACAGATGGCTACGTTTTTGCATCACATCCAGCCTTGGATGCAGAGGTCTATTGCTGAGGCAGAAGAGCGCTTGGAGGGAGAATGGTCCAGCACACAGAGCGAAAGATCGCTGAGTTTCATCAGCGCTTGGACACTTTTGAGTTGCGGGTGCTGGCCCGTCCAGCCCCTCAGGTGAATGTGTCGACCCTTCAGGATGCGGTCGATAGTCTTCGCACACACATCGCTATGATCTTATAGGCTAGGGTGTCTGAGTCTGAGGGCCCCTCTGCAGAGCCTGCTGAGGACATAGTGATAGCGGCCTTATTCTCCACTTCTGAGATTCTGCCAACTCCCCGTCGAGAGCATGCCAAGAGGCGTAGGGATCAATAGGAGGATGAGGCTAGATCACGGAAGAAGGAGCGCCATGACATGGAGGTTGCGAGGAGAGCCTCACTTGCTGATGAAGAGGCGCATCGGATGAGGGTCGTAGAGTCTGCTTCTGGGCATCTAGCTCCAAAAATGTGGAAATAGCGGGTGGCACTGCTGATAGTGTTTTTGCTGCTGAGGACACTACTGAGGGTGTCTAGATTACAGAGGTAGTGGGTTCCGGGGAACCGAACCCACCAGCTTGCTGATCGTCGGTGCTTTGCTCCCCCGAATTTGCTTCACCTACCACTGTTGTATTTTAATTTTTTTATGCATTGGGGACAATTACATGTCTTTTTCTTGGGGGTGTGGTAAATGGAAAGTGAGTGCTAGGGTGAAGTCTGAGTATCCCAATTCACTATCCTCTTTTGGGGTTTTCTTGCTTGTGTTCTTTTCCCCCAAGAGACTGATCATTTTTACTGTTGAACCGGCATGTCTATATCTTGTGTACATAGTTTAGTTCTGAAGCATGATGGCTAAAATGATATCTTGATGAAATGAAAACGATGCATGACTAGGCATAGTAATTGATAAATGTGTGTCGTGATATAGAGGTACACCCCTGCATAACCCTAAGTCTAAAATTCGAACTAGGTGTGTGATAATCTGGTAGAGAAGTGAGATGTCACGTGAGTGTGAGAAAAATTTAAATAGTACACTATTTGTACTGATCTAGAACTTGCCTAGTTCGTCCTGCTAAAAGTAAGATGTAATAGACAATTAGGAAAGGATCCTAGGCCCTTGTTCAATATCGCCCATTTTTAGTCTAAATAAAAGAAAACCAAATGAAATTAATTCTTCTTTGATACAAATGATTTGAGCTCAAACTAGACCTTTCTTTTTCACCCCAATTGATCTTTTCAGAGAATGTGTTGGCCCTGGTCCCTCCTTGGACATGTGCACCTCAGCTTATGCCAAAAGCATAAGTTGAAGGTGGCTAATGCAGTAAATAACCCTTTTTATGGCACTGACCAGACATTGGGTATTGCGTACTTTGAATCATGGCAAAGCCATGAATTGAGGGTGACTATTATGAGGAATGCTCCGGAAGTGGGGTTGAAAAAACAAAGAGAGAGAAAGAACAAAAGTAAAGTGACTCAAGAACCATTTGAAAGAAAAGTGAAATAAAAAAAATAATACAATAAATATAAGCAAGAAAAGAAGAGAGTCACTTACACAAATGAAGAAAGAAGGAAAAATAGCAAGGTAAAAGAATATGGGAAATTGGGAGAAATAAAATGATGAAAAGAGGTATTTTAGCCGATATGTCAAGGAGGGCAAAAAGTCAGTAAAGTATACCTAAATATACCCTACCAGACCCTGAGCCTATGATACAAGCTAAGAAAGTTCTATCGTGATTCTAAAAGTTGTATGGCGAACTTAAAGCAGTGAAAATAAGGACAATCTTATTGAAATATGTATGAATGAGTTGTGAATCTATTCTAAGAGTGAGTGTTGAAAAGTACTTTGTGTGAAAAATGAGGATATTGTTTTGAGGTGAGGACACTAGTTGCAATACCGGAAATATTAGCACCTCGGTGAGAAATTGAAGAGGATAGGTGTTAGTGCATGGTGAGTCTGTGTCATGGTCTGATTCCACATAATTCAAGCCTAATAGTGATAGCATGCATAAATATGATGAGACTGATCGAGATTGATAGCCAAATGATTGCGAAAGATAAAACATGGATACTAATGTACAAAGATTTTGTATTGAGTCATAGTGTGTCGCTTAAGGACAAAGAACGAATTTAAGTTAAGGGTGTTAGGTATGAGACGACGGAGTCCATGACGGCCCGTTGTGAACACGACGTCCCGTCGCGAGGTCCGTCGACCCAGCCGCGTTTTGACAGATTTTCAGCAAATAGAATCCTTCTTTGAATAGGTTTTTGTTTTTGTATAAATAGTTCAAAAAACCTCGTTTTGGGGTTAGACACTATGGTGATTAGACTCATTTATGCTATATTCTTTGAAGGAGATTATTTTTTATTATTTCACTTTGGATTGTAGCACTATTTTCTGGAGTTGATTGTTGGTGATTTTGTCGATTAATCAAGTAAATTTCTTGATTTTGTTCTTTCTCATTGAAGCAAGTGCATGAATTCTTATAGTTTCTCCTTAAAATTCATTTATAGTTGCTACTTGAAATTCCATTCTACCAATATTCCAAGCCATAGCACTATAAATGTTGAATTATTGATGTCCTTTTTCGATATGGTACAAAAGATACCATTACACTACACTAATCATTTTTGTGTCTTTCTCCAATTTGATTATTTTTTAAAGAATGATTTAATTAATTCAATTGTGTATTTAAAATACCATTTAGATATTCATAAATTTAGAACAGTACTCTTACTTTATCTCATATCAATATGATAGTAAAATATATCCTAAACTTGGCTATAGATCATGTAGTTTGACTCTTAAAAAGTGAAACATGCTTGACAATTGTTTATTTATTAAAAATAAACCGTACCACCGAACATTCATCAAAATGTTATGCCTACACTTCCTATGAGATAATGTCTATAACTAAGCATATTAAACATAGAAAAAGTTTAAATTATACTTACAAAGTATTTATAAACAAATAATTGAAATATAAATAAATTTATAAGTTTAAAGTGCAAGAAAGTTATAATCAATAATTGATAGTGTATCTTATTTTTTAATTGAGGTATTTTTAATTTTAATTGATAGTTTAATAATTATATCTTAACATACTTAATTATATATTTTCAAATAAAAATAATGTAATAACTTATTATATATAAAGAAATTATGTCATTTTTAATGCTTATAAAAATATCTATTAGATACAAAAATTAAAGTTTATTTATTTTCATCATAATATAATATTATCAATGAAGGGTAATTAGACTTCACACTAATAATATATGTCATGCCCCGAGCTACCTCCTAGACGCGGATATATATGACCTAGCATGTGTACTTCAAAAACTAACGAAATACAAAGATAGGGTTCTGAAATTCACGCGATAATCTGAGTAATAATATGATAATCTGATTTGGAACATATATTTAATAAATTCATAAAGTTATATCAGTTCTAGAAACCCAAGGTTTAATCATGATAAGAGAATCAAGAACTGACTGAAACTGAGGACCCAATGGGTGAAAGGAACCCACTAGTAAAATCCCACATACCTGGTGATGAAATCTACGGAAAAATACTTAAGTTTTGGAGCTGGAACTGCTGGAGTTTGTGGCGTTCTTGAACTAGGGTTCTTGACATTTTTTCTCCTCTCTTGCTTCTAATTTTCAAAGTTTTTATTTAATGATTTGACTTGGATATGTTTAATTATGTTTCTAGGTTTAAACTTACTAAAATGTGATGATTTAGGGTAAAAACTACATACCTTAGGGTTTAAACGGAGTGGGAAAGGTCAAAAAGAAACCTGGGAAGGTTACTGTCGGGCCTCACCCAGGACTGATGGTCCGTCGTACGCCTGACGGGCCGTCGTTGGGTCAGTCATGAGGGCCTGTTCGACAAGCCTTTACTAAAATGGGCATAACTTTTTACTCAGAGGTCTGATTATAGCAAGGTCAGTGGCTATGGAATTATAATTCGATTATATATGTATGGGTAGGTAATGGGTGACGTAATTCATTTTGTGCTAAGATTTATGATCATTTTAATTTGACCTTATTGCATTTCCCCTTAACTTGCTACAAAGTTTCCACCTACGGACCGTAGGTCCACCTACGAACCATGATGGTCATCCATAACTCTTGTCATAGAGTGGTTGAAGAGAGTCTTGACCGATGGTCATGGACTACGGACCGTCATTTGACTTACGGACCGTCGTTTGACCTGCGGACCGTAAGTCCGTCCTTCATCCAAGACTTAACCATTTTTTTAGTTTGAAATTTTTGAGAGTTTCTAATCCCATCAACGGTTGTGCAGGAAAGACAGTGGGTCATGCTACGGTCCGTTGAGGCCACCGTTGGTAGCACCTGCAGATTTTTCTGAAAAACTAATTTTTGGTCTGTTTTGGCTACGGGGTGTTACAATATATATCATCAAATATTTCAATACTTTAAAATAATGCTTGAATTATTCAATAATACACCATTTAACATAAATAATATTAAATCAAAATTAATCATATTTATGATTGTTATTCTTCTATTGGGTAAATAACTAGTCATGTAATTTTTATGCTTTCTATCTTTTAAATTGAAAATAAAAAAACAACACTATTGTTTTTTTATGATACGTTAAAAAATATTGAAAATGACATTTGTAGTAATGTTCCAACACCATATAAGATTGATGTTATTGTATAATAATTTATTTAACTTAAATTTGGAGTAAATATATATAATTAAAATTCATTCTAATGTCATTGGTATTTTTTATATTATTGTAAATTTTTTATTATGTTAAATATATTTTAATCGAAATATTCCTCGAAGTTTTCAAATAAAACAAGTTTGTAGATTCAAAGAAAATCCAGTTAAAAGTTGTATGTAAAAAAAATAAGTATGCATTCCTCAAAAAATCTCCAATAAAATTCACATTAATAAAATCCGCAATAAATTTTACAAGTAAAAAAATCCAAGTAAATCCTCAAGAAACAAATTTCCAACAAAATTCGTGGAACATAAATCCCCAGGTAATTATACCACTTATAAAACTATTTTTAAATAATTTTTGAAGTAATTATTTCTTACTGGATCAACAAATAAGTTTATTTGGGAATTTTCTTTCAAACAAATTAAAAATAAATTTTTGTCATAAACCTGTGAATTTTACCTATAAAAATGGTACTTTCTAATTATTTGCCATAAACTTGCAGAAATGGCACCAAAATTACCTAACAATTTTTCTGAGGAGGTATTTTTTGCAGGTAAAAAAAAGGTCCATAATTCAAGAATTTCCTAATTTTGCATGAAAATTCGCAGGAAATTTCTGTGAAAATAATCCCTAAGTAAAATCTCCAGATGATTTATAGTTTTCTAGTGGTGTCTCCCATTGTCCGAAAATTGGATTTTGAGTTACAATCCGTGTTTGAATGTTTTGGCGCCCAATTAGGCTAGATTTGTTAATTGAGTAGTTATGAATCTATTATTCACTGTGTGATATATTGATCCTGACAGTATAATTCATGTGTAGGCTTTCGTGCACCGAAAAGAGAATGTTTGTACTTGTATGCTAGGTGTTACATCAGACGTATAACGTATGAGGAAATCTTATCCTATGAACTAGGGTTAGGAGATGCATTGATTTTCTAATTGTGAGATCGATATCGACATATTGCAATATTTAATGTATGCTTGTATGTGAAGAATGATAAAAGATGGAAACAGACCTAATAAATTTTACTATGAACAATGCATGCCACAAACTAGTGTTTGGATACATGAATTGTGTGTGGTATAACTATGGATGTGATTGTGATTGTGATTGTACTAACTGAGATGGAATATCACGTATCGACATACATATTGTAATAGGTGTCACGTTCCCACACACTAACTGGGATCAAATGTCACGTACCGACATATATATTGGAACAGGTGGCATGATCCAACACACTAACTTGGAACGAGTATCACAATCCATTTCAGTAACAATTTGAGTATGATATTATGAGAGGACCATTGATTTGTATTATTTGTATATTGTTGAGAAAGTGAAATCATACATTGCCCCTAAATTGTTGGTTGGTTTGTGTTTTATATTATATTATATTATATGTGTGTGTGTGTGTGTGTGTGTGTGTGCGCATGTTGCGGTGTTGTGAGTTTGTTGGTATACTTGTTGAGTAGTGGATTGGGAATGATTAGGTTATAATAGGGATGTGATATGATAAGAAGGTACTAAGGTTTTGGTGTCATCGTGTGTTACTTGGATAGGTGGTGATGGATATTGTAGTTACGGTTTGGGGTTGGTGCGAGATCGCTAATTAATAACAGTTGAGATGTGAGGTAGTAAGGAGTAGGTCGTGGGTGGTTGGCTGGTTTGGTAGTGGTTACATCCGGAAATATCTCAAGTGACTAAAGATGTGAAACTATAATCAAGACTGAGATGATTAAGGGGTCGAAAATCAAGGGTACTAGTGTATTATTAAATATTAGGAACTGATAAGTGATATACCATGGTTTCACGGTATAATTAATACTTTTGCCTTAAGTTTAGTATGTCCGAAAGCCTTTTTGTGCTAATTTTGATATAAGTTTCTCTTTGTTTTGCAGGAAATCTGTCCAAAGCTGAAAGCGGAGATTTTGAGCAAAAAAATGCAGAAGAGACCACCTACGGAGCTTATGATGGTCCGTCGTGCTTGTGACGGTCCGTAGGTGGCAGCGTAGAGAAGCTGCTGAAGGACGATGGGGAAGTCTGACCAAGTGTGGGATTACGAAGCTTGTGACGGTCCGTCATGGCTATGACGGTCCGTCCTGCAGGTTCGTCGTGAAGATCAGAGAAGTGATCCCAGTACCCAGATTCCAAGAGTTGAAGTATTTTGAAATGAAGACCCTCGACGGATCGTTGTGCCTATGACGGTCTGTAACATTTGCCGTCGAGGGGAATGAAGAAAGCAGCAGAAGAAATTGCACCAAGTATGGGACGACGGAGTCCACGATGGTCCGTTGTGACCACGACGGTCCATCGCGTGGTCCGTCGACCTAGCCGCATTCTGGCAGATATCCAGTACATAGAATCCTTGTTTAATTAGGTTTTTATTTTTTTATAAATAGTTCGAAAAACCTCGTTTTTGAGGTTAGACTCTGGGAGATTAGACATCATATTATTAGACTTTGTGTATTAGTGTTTGATTTTTTGGAGATTCTTACAAGTGATTTTTTGGTGATTAATCAAGCAAGTTTTCGGACATTATTCTTTCTCATTGAAGTAAGTACATGAATTCTGATTTAATATATTTGAATATTGTGTTTATGGCTATGAGTAACTAAACGCCATAACTAGGGTTGTGGGAACCATAGGCAAATAATGAGATAAACCCTAGCTTAAATAACAGTTCTAGAATAGTGTCTTGCATGTATTAATAACTCTTTCTCTTGGAAGTCTTTTTAACGGATGATCAACGTTAGAACTCGCTTTAATGCTACTTGCCGGACCAAGGAGGTAGATAATAGAAAAAGAGTTATTAACATATATTTAGTGTATACTATCTAATAGGCTAGTATTGATTGGTACGAGGTAATAACTTAGTCAAATATCGAATACGATGCTTAATATGAGGTAAAGATAAGGGTTAGGAAAGCAACACACGTAGCTGGACAAAGGTGCGGAGTGAGATTTTCTAGATGCTAGACCAAGGATTTAGAAATACATAACTTATCACTTTGCATGCAAGATACTAGGAAAGAATTGTTATAGTTAGAATTATCAAGTTATGAACCTATGAGGAACACGTAAACCCTAGTTGCTTTGATTAATTGATTAAAACCCAAAATTAAAAGCTGTTAGGTGTCTCTTTCAATTTCGTTAGTAATTTTTACTCATTAGGAAATACAAACACCCCTTTTTATGTTTTTACTTTCTAAGGAAATCATCAACCGAACAATAGTAATAACAAGTTGAAGTTAAGTCTAGACTATTTTCCTCGTGGGAACGATTCCAACCTCACTAGTTGGGTTATTTACTTGACGCGACCGCTTTACTTCTCATTGAAGTAAGTACATGAATTCTGATTTAATATATTTGAATATTGTGTTTAAGGCTATGAGTAACTAAACTCCATAACTAGGGTTGTGGGAACCATAGGCAAATAATGAGATAATCCCTAGCTTAAATAACAATTCTAGAATAGTGTCTTGCATGTATTAATAATTCTTTCGCTTGGAAGTCTTTTTAACGGATGATCAACGTTAGAACTCGCCTTAATGCTACTTGCCGGACCAAGGAGGTAGATAATAGGAAAAAAATTATTAACATAGATTTAGTGTATACTATCTAATAGGCTAGTATTGATTGGTACGAGGTAATAACTTAGTCAAATATCAAATACGATGCTTAATATGAGGTAAAGATAAGGGTTAGGAAAGCAACACACGTAGCCGGACCAAGGTGCGGAGTGAGATTTTCTAGATGCCGGACCAAGGATTTAGAAATACATAACTTATCACTTTGCATGCAAGATACTAGGAAAGAATTGTTTTTGTTAGAATTATCAAGTTATGAACCTATGGGGAACACGTAAACCCTAGTTGCTTTGATTAATTGGTTAAAACCCAAAATTAAAAGCTGTTAGGTGTCTCTTTCAATTTCGTTAGTTATTTTTACTCTTAAGGAAATACAAACACCCCTTTTTATGTTTTTACTTTCTAAGGAAATCATCAACCGAACAATAGTAATAACAAGTTGAAGTTAAGTCTAGACTATTTTCCTCGTGGGAACGATCCCAACCTCACTAGTTGGGTTATTTACTTGACGCGACGGCTTTACTTCTCATTTGAGAAGTAAGTTTGAGCGTATCAAATTTTGGCGCCGTTGCCGGGGAATTTAGCTTTTAGATTAACTTGAACTTATTACTAAAGTTTAGTTGATATTTTCTTGATTTTACTCTGTTTTATTTTTTTTATTTCTTTTCAGAACTATCCTCCTTGTATGCCAAATACACGGAGAGGAAGAGAACCCTTGTTTCCCTACGATCACGAGCTAGAGCGTACACTGCGCAATATGAATCGAAACTTGGGAATAAATGATAAGGATCAAAACCAGAACATCCCAGATCAAGTGGATGTTCATGGTTAGATGTTACCCGACGCTCCGGGTGAACATCAACAGAGGGGACAACATCCCGTTCCACAGCCCCAAGCATACTACAAAGGGTATGATAAAATAGTAGACTCGGATGGGCCACTTGTCTTGCCCCCTCTACCCACAGGCCACACTTTTGTGGTAACTAGTAGCTTGATGCAAATGCTCACTGCCAGAGGTTTGTTTTCAGGGCTACCTTCTGAGGATCCACATGCCCATATAGCTAAGGTAAGGGCAGTGTGTAAAAGTTGTGTGGGGAGGCCTGATTTGGATCTAGATGTAATAAGTCTCAGAGTGTTTCCTCTCTCACTAACGGGAGAGGCTGCTATATGGTTTACTGAGCTCCCATACAACTCCATTTTCACTTGGAACCAACTACGGAATGTCTTCTTAGCACGCTACTATCCGATCTCCAAGAAATTAAACCACAAAGATAGGGTGAATTACTTTATGGCACTACCAGGAGAGTCAGTTAGTAGTTCTTGGGATAGATTCACCTCATTCTTGAGAAGTGTCCCAAATCACCGTATTGATGATGAGTCACTAAAGGAATACTTCTATCGGGGATAGGATGATAACAATAAATTGGTGTTGGACACTATAGTAGGTGGATCTTATGGAGAATGCCCTTATGCTGATATTGTTGAGAAATTAGAGAAAATCTCCCGTAACAACAAAGCTTGGAGTACTAGGAAGTCCGATACATGGAGAAACACCTTCGCAGTGCAATCCACTCACAACCCAGCCACAGATGATATTCGTGAAGAAATGGCTCAGATGAGAACTGAGCTTGGGTTGGTACTAAACATGTCACTGGGGGTGCAGAAAAGATTAATGCAGTCAAATACTTGGCTAAACCACCACCTCCAAACGATGAGTGCTATTATGCGGAGGATACTTATGCAGTAAATGAACAGACGGGGGGTTTCTGACCAAGCGCCCAAGGCTTGCATCAGGATAATTGGCGTCAAGGTCAAGGGAACCAAGGTCGGAATTATGGTAACTACAACCGTGAGGGTCATTATGTCCGAGATGGAAAATACAACTGCGACAACAACTTTAACAGGGGTAACTATGCTAATAGAAACGACAGGAATGGGACCTATGTCCCTCATCAAAATCGTGAAGTTACTCCAAGGGATGGTGGAGATAGTATGGCGTGAGTTGAGGATATGTTGCACAAAATGATGAGGAGGTTCGACACTAGTGATGAACACATTAAAGAGTTGAGGTGTGATTTAGCTAGTATTGGGCAAAAATTTGATACACATGCAATTTGGATTAAGTAGATCGAATTGCAAGTGGCCCAATTATCTGCGACAGTGAACACACGACAACCAGACACTCTTCCTAGCAACACTGTCCAAAATCCAAAGAATGATGCGCACTGCATGGCAATCACTACACGGGGTGGTAGACAAACCATCGACCCACCTATGCCATCTACTGAGGAAAATATGGTAAAGGGTAGTAGTGAAGCAGAGGGAAGTAATGGAAAAGATGCAGAAGTACCTATCAAGGTAATTCCTATGCCTAGGCCACCACCCCCATTTCCTCAAAGATTAGTGAAAAAGACTGAGGATGGTAAATACTGGCGCTTCATAACAATGTTGAAGCAACTCTCTATCAATGTCCCTTTGGTAGAAGCTCTAGAACAAATGCCCGGTTACGCCAAATTTATGAAAGATCTGGTCACCAAGAAAAGATCGGTCACTTTTGAGGAAGATGATAGATTGCAGCATTGTTGTGCTATTGCTACAAGATCCCTAGTACAAAAGAAAGAAAATCCGGGTGCGTTCACTATTCCTTGTACAGTTGGGTCATTACATTTTGCGAAAGCATTATGTGATCTAGGGGCAAGCATAAATCTAATGCCCCTCTTAATTTACAAGAAGTTGGGTTTGGGGGATCCAAAACCCACTGCGATGCGGCTACTGATGGCCGATCGGACAGTGAAAAAGCCCATAGGGATACTCCATGATGTGCTAGTAAAAGTGGAGTCATTCATCTTTCCAGCAGATTTTGTTATTCTTGATTGCGAAGTCGATTTTGAGGTGCCCATTATTCTTGGGAGGCCATTCCTTGGTACAAGTAGAGCCTTAGTTGATATGGAGAAGGGACAGATGACATTTCGGTTGAATAATGAAGAAGCAACCTTCAACATTTGTAGGACCATGAGGCAGAGTGGTGAGCTCCAATCGGTATCTGCCATTTCCCACAAAGAAAAGATGAAGAAGGAAACTGAACAGAAAATTGCAAAACAAGATTTTATAGTTGGGGATTTGGTGCTTGTAGACAGTTCTGGGTGCCTTGTCTTCCCGGCAAGCTCAAGTCCAAATGGACTGGCCTTTACTTGATTACCCAAGTATTCCCTCATGGGGCAGTTGAGTTAAAAGCCAAGGAGGGAGTGCGGTTTAAGAGGAATAGAGATAGAATAAAACTCTATTTTAGGCATAAAGCATCGGGGAATGAAGTGATCGAGGCATACCATTTTGATGAAGTCTGAGTAATCAAGTGGCCCCAGTTGTGCCGCGACATTAAATCAGGCGCTTGTTGGGAGGCAACCCAGTACTTATTGTGTTTTTAATAATGGTAGCATTTTTCTATTAATGGATTTTAAATTTGCAGGCACATCACCAGGAGATTCTGCAGAAAACTACTCCGCAGCAGCCACTGACGGATACATCGGCGGACCGTTGCGCATGCAACGGACCGTCGTATGCATCCGTCACACCAGGTACGTATTTTTGTCATTCTGAAATTAGGGCACACACGACGGAACCTACGACGGGTCTTCACAATTGCGACGGACCGTCGTCGGGGAACCGTCGCGTGATTAATGAATTCTACCCGACCCGACCCGGCTGGACCCTTTTCAAAATCTGACCGTTTATACTCCCAACCCCTCCATATTTCACCCCATTACTTCCTTATTCCTCTCATATCCCCTCTCTTTTAAACTTCAACATTTCCCCCACTGATCGTTGCCCCCAAAATCATCCTAAGCCTTATAATTATCATCTATTAGTCGTTGTTGCCGCTGTAGGTGTCTACCTTGCCAACTGAATCATTCTCCACTTGTTTTTTCTCCATTTCCAAGGTATGTGTCTCTAAATTTATACTCATTTATCTTGCACTGTGGTTAAGTAGCTAGTATTAGCTTAGTTCTTAGTCGTATATTGTTTCCTTTATATGATTATGTCTAAACCTAGGCTCAAAATGTTCGAATTTGCCATGTTGATAACCCTAGGCATAGGTGATTTTGCATTGGTAGCTTCCTAGGTAGTTGGTTCATCGGGGATACATAGGGTACCCCCAGTTCTTTCACTGCTACTCAGAACGAGACCCCGATGACGGACCGTCGCATGTACGACGGACCGTCGAAGGGTCCGTTCCAAAAGCCCTAGCACCCTGTCCCAACGACGCCTGTGATGGACCGTTGTCTTCACGACGGTCCGTCCTGCACAACCGTTCTGATTGTCAGAGACCCTGTTTCTAAGGGTCTCTCAAAATTTTCTAAGTGTCCTACGACGGACAGTCATACCCACGATGGTTTATCCTGCACGACTGTGATGATGGTCAGAGACCCCTCTACTGAGGGTCTCCCAACATTTTCTAAGTGTCCTACGACGGACACTTACGACAGACCGTCGTTCCCCCGACGGTCCGTCCTGCACGACCGTCATGATGGTCAGAGACCCCTCTAATAAGGGTCTCCCAATATTTTCTAAGTAACCTACGACGGACCGTCGTACCAACGACGGTCCGTCCTGCTTGACCGTCATGATGGTCAGAGACCCCTCCTTCAGGGTTCTTTACATATACATAGACTAAGTACAACACGACGGACCTCATGACGGTCCGTCATAGCCACGACGAGCCGTCATCTGGCCCGTCGTGTGATACAGTTTCAATATCACTAACACACTATGTTTAATGTTTTATGTCATATGGGCTCGCTTGTCTTGTTTGCCACTACTCGTACTAATAGTGATCCTTTGCAGGTACTATCTACTATGGCACTCAAGCAAGACCGCACCTACGCACGCGGGCGATCCAAGTCTGTTGCCCCATCTGCACGCTTGATCATCGGCTCTGATTATGAGAGGGACCCTGAATATGTGCCCCCAGGCACTTCCGCACCTTTCCGTGCTGCACGTGCTCCTAGAGCCACACCCAAGACGGTGGCGTCCGGCGTAATCACTGCCTCCCAGTATGATGAGGAGCTCACATTGACCGGCACACCCGCTGGGTCAGCCACAAATGAGGAAGGAGTGTCTGTCTCCTTGGGAGTATCATGGTCCGAGGAAGCTTCAGGCTCTGCTGAGGTTCCCGCACCCGCCACTGCTGCAGCATCGGCCTCGTCTGATGAGGCTGACAGTTCAGACTCTACATCCAGCGCACCAGCCCAGGTCCCTACCTAGCCTCTGACCAGCCAAATCGGTGGTGTATCGAAGGCCAGTTTCAAGTTTACTCCAATGCCAAATTCCTGACTGATAAAGGAGTAATGACTCGGACACTCACCTTGGAGCTGCAGGTACTTATAGGGAGTCTCCCATCGATACTGGAGATCCACAACCTCTTTACCAGGCATTGCTTAGAGTTGAAAGCCCGTCCGTTGGGACGATGCAGCGAGGAAATGGTCAGAGAGTTCTACGCATCCTATGTAGCGACTCTCCGATCACAGATCGATAGGCGGGCTGCTCCCGCTAAATAGGCCCCACTTGTGCAGGTTCGAGTCCGGGGCGTGCAGGTTGACATTTCCCTGCCAGCTATCCGCCGGTTCCTATACGGCGAGAGTGGAGATACTTCGAGGACCCCCATCACTGCCGAGTTTGACTACCGCTGGCAGATAGTAAATGATGGACAGTTCTTGCGCGGGCCAGCACTTAGAGAGACCACCAAGAGGTGGATGGCCCAGCACCTGTCAGTAGATGGAGAGGGTGTCGATTGGGTCACTGAGCTAAAGAGGGCCATCAAGAAGGCCAACCTCACGTTCGTCGCGAAGTTCTTATGGCTGCTCGTCCGTCACTGCCGTTCCCCCACAGCTGTTGATAACATCGTCACCTCGGATCGAGCAGTGTTGATGGCGGCGATGATAGCCAGATTCGAGGTTGAATTCGCATGGCTTCTCCAGGTAGTCATGCACGAGAGGGCATTCAAGGTCACTACTACCTACCCCTTCCCGTGTATGATCTTTGCCCTTTGCAGGACCGCAGGTGTGCCTATATGGCACATAGATCAGTTGAAGACCCCGCAGGGCACCGTTGACGTCGGCCTCATTAGAGACGAGGCCAATGAGTTGGCCCCACGTCGAGGGGCCCGTCTCAAGCTGCCACCACTTGCTGATGATCTTGCGGATACGGTGGCCCAGGCCTGCGCAGCTACACAGGTGTCCACTGACACTACCCCGGTCGAGTCTATCCCGGGTAGTAGCCCAGCCCCGAGCTCATCTCGCACCGCCCCTCTACCGTTACTGGTCCCGCTTGCTAGGGTCCAAAAACTAGAGGCACAAATGGCCACTCTTCTGCATCATATCCAGCTAAGGATGCAGAAGTCGATCACTGAGTCGGAAGCGCGTCTAGAGAGGAAGATGCAGCAGTTTACCGAGCGGAAGATTGCTGAGGTTACCTAGAGATGGAGGCTGCAAGGAGAGCCTCACTTGCTGAGGCGGAGCCACACCAAATAAGAGCATCGCAGAGAGCGGCTGGGGCGTCTAGCTCCTGCACTGTGGAGATAGCAAGAGGCCCTACTGATGGTGCGGGTGTTGCTGAGGACACCACTGAGGGTGTCCAGATTACAGAGGATGTGGGTTCCGGGGAACCGGACCCACCAGCTTGTTAAATCGACGGTGCTTTGCGCCAAAGGTTTGCTTCACCTACCACTCTAATATTTAGATTTTTTTGTATGCATTGGGGACAATTGCATGCTTTTTTGTTGGGGGTGGGGTAAATGGAAAGTGAGTGTTAGGGTGAAGTCTGAGTAGCCCAACTCACTATCCTCTTTTGGGGTTTTCTTGCCTGTGTTCTTTTTCCCCAAAAGACTGATTACTTTTTCTGTTGAACCGGCACGTTATATATTTTGTACATAGTTTAACTCTGAAGCATGATGGCTAAAATTATATCCTGATAAAACTGGAAAATGTTGCATGACTAGGCGTAGTAACTGATAATTGTGTGGCTCTAAACATGAAATAGAGTTAAACCATTGCATTACCCTAAATCTTCAAGTCGAACTAGGTGCCTGATAATCTAGTATAGTGATGAGATGTCAAGTGAGTGTTAGGAAATTTGAATAGTCCACTACTGGTACTGAGCTAGAACTTGCCTGGTTAGTCCTGCTAAAAGTAAGTTGTAACAGACAATTAGGAAAAGATCATAGGCCCTTATTCAAGATAGCCCATTTCTAGCCTAAATAAAAGAAACCAAATGAAAGTTATCCTTCTTTGATCCAAATAATTTGAGCTTAAAATTAGACCTTTCTTTTTCACCCCAATTGATCTTTTCTGGGAACAATATGTTGGCCCTGGTCCCTCCTTGGACATGTGCACCTCATCTTATGCCAAAAGCATAAGTTGAGGGTGGATAATGCATCAACAACTTTCATTACGGCCATGACGTGACTTTGGGTATTGTGTACCTTGACTCATGGCAAAGCCATAAGTTGAGGGTGGCTGTTTTGAAGAATGCTCTGGAAAGTGGGGTTGAAAGAACAAAGAGAGAGAAAGAATAAAAGCAAAGTGACTCAAGAACTCGTTGAAATAAAGAAAAAAATGAAAAAAACAAAAAAACAAGGGAAAAGAGTCACTTACTCAAATGAAGAAAGAAGGGAAAATAGCAAGGTGAAAGAATGGGAGAAACTGGGCGAGATAAAGTGATAGAAAGTGGAAGGTTTAGCCTATATGTCAAGGAGGGCAAAAAGTCACTAAAGTATACCTAAATATACCCTACCTGACTCTGATCCTATGTTACAAGCTAAGAAAGTCCTATTGTGATCCTAAGGGTTGTATAGCGAACTTAAGGCAGTGAAAATAAGAGCAAGCTTATGGAAATAGGTATGAATGAGTGTGACTTTGTTCTGAGAGCGAGTGTTGAAAAGTAATCCTTATACTCAAACTAAAATCATTGTGTGAAAATGAGGATTTTGTTCTAAAGTGAGGACACTAGTTACAATACCGGAATTTGTTAGCACCTCGGTGAGAAATTGAAGAGGATAGGTGTTAGTGCATGGTGAGTCTGTGTCATGTTCGAATCCCACAAAAAATTCAAGCCTAATAGTGATAGCATGCAGAGATTTGATGAGATTAATCGGGATTGATAGCCAAATGATTGCAAAGGATAAAACATGAATACTATTGTACAAAGATTGTGTAGTGAGTCATAGTGCGTCGCTTGAGAACAAACAATGAATTTAAGTTGAGGGTGTTGATATAACGTGGTTTCACGGTATAATTAATACTTTTGCCTTAAGTTTAGTGTGTCCGAAAGACTTTTTGTGCTAATTTTGATATAAGTTTCTCTTTGTTTTGAAGGAAATCTGTCCAAAGCTGAAAGCGGAGATTTTGAGCAAAAAAAATGCAGAAGAGACCACCTACGGAGGTTATGACGGTCCGTCATGCCTGTGACGGTCCGTAGGTGGCAGCGTAGAGAAGCTGCTGAAGGAAGATGGGGAAGTCTGACCAAGTGTGGGATTACGAAGCTTGTGACGGTCCGTCATGGCTATGACGATCTGTCCTGCAGGTTCGTCGTGAAGATTAGAGAAGTGATCCTAGTACCCAGATTCCAAGAGTTGAAGTATTTTGAAACGAAGACCCTCGACGGACCGTTGTGCATATGACAGTCCGTCACACTTGTCGTCGAGGGGAATGAAGAAAGCAGCAGAAGAAATTGCACCAAGTATGGGACGAAGGAGTCCACGACGGTCCGTTGTGACCATGACGGTCCGTCGCGTGGTCCGTCGACCCAGCCGCGTTTTGGCAGATTTTCGGTAATTAGAATCCTTGTTTAATTAGGTTTTTAATTTTTTTATAAATAGTTCGAAAAAACTCATTTTTGTGGTTAGACTCTAGGAGATTAGACATCATATTATTAGACTTTGTGTATTAGTGTTTGATTTTGTGGAGATTCTTACAAGTGATTTTTTGGTGATTAATCAAGCAAGTTTTCGGACTTTATTCTTTCTCATTGAAGTAAGTACATGAATTCTGATTTAATATATTTGAATATTGTGTTTATGGCTATGAGTAACTAAACTCCATAACTAGGGTTGTGGGAACCATAGGCAAATAATGAGATTAACCCTAGCTCAAATAACAATTCTTGAATAGTGTCTTGCATGTATTAGTAATTCTTTCGCTTATAAGTCTTTTTAACGAATGATCAACGTTAGAACTCGCCTTAATGCTACTTGTCGGACCAAGGAGGTAGATAATAGGAAAAGAATTATTAACATAGATTTAGTTTATACTATCTAATAGGCTAGTATTGATTGGTACGAGGTAATAACTTAGTCAAATATCGAATACGATGTTTAATATGAGGTAAAGATAAGGGTTAGGAAAGCAACACACGTAGCCGGACCAAGGTGCGGAGTGAGATTTTCTAGATGCCGGACCAAGGATTTAGAAATACATAACTTATCACTTTGCATACAAGATACTAGGAAAGAATTGTTATAGTTAGAATTATCAAGTTAAGAACCTGTGGGGAACACGTAAACCCTAGTTGCTTTGATTAATTGATTAAAACCTAAAATTAAAAGATGTTAGGTGTCTCTTTCAATTTCGTTAGTTATTTGTACTCATTAGGAAATACAAACACCCCTTTTTATGTTTTTACTTTCTAAGGAAGTCATCAACCGAACAATAGTAATAACAAGTTGAAGTTAAGTCTAGACTATTTTCCTCGTGGGAACGATCCCAACCTCACTAGTTGGGTTATTTACTTGACGCGACCGCTTTACTTCTCATTTGAGAAGTAAGTTTGAGCATATCAATAAGGGCAAGTAAATATAAAGGTTGTGAAACGAATAATCTTATTGCATGTTTCAATAATCAATTTAGTATATTATATTTTGTGTCTCGGGTTGGCCGAAGATGTCTATTAGTGCGTGTGGTTTTGTACTTATACTACTTTTTCTATGCCTTTTTGGGCATAGTCTGGATGTAGATTTGGTAATTTTTCATAGGTTAAGATGAAGGAAATCTCTAATAGCTCTACTTTTGTTTAATGTGGTGGGAGTGCAGTCATTCACGTATTGTTATGTCTTGTATTCTGAGTAGCTATTGTACCTGTTTAGACTGGATCCTTAGGGTGTTAATTATTTCACAACTTTTAACTGTATTAGTTTTAAAAACTGTTATTTACAATAATATATTTAGTTCCTTTGTCTACAGTTTTCTAAATCTTTCGCATGTTTTTAATTATTGGTAATTGATGGTTCTCTTACTTAGGTGTTAGAGTAGGTTCCCGCATGGTTCGGTAGGTTGGATCATGACAAATTGGTATCAGAGCCCAGGTTATCGGTCTCCCAGTACAAAAGCAAGTCTGAATTAGACTCATGCGGATTGGTGTCTTGATGTGTCTAACTAATCTTCAAGATGCTATGAAGCATTCTAGGAATTCATTCTATTTCTTCTCTCCTTTCGTGCGATGAGTCCACTAGGTATCTCTCGATTTCAATTAGTATCTTAACAAAGTTAATCGGACGCCATGGTCGCTGCTGAAGGCACACGCAAGTCAGATTTGGAACAAGAAGGTTCCAATTGGTAAATTGCCTTAAAGGTTAAATAAATGTATGGATGATCAGTATAGGTCATCTATGGGATGAACTAATTGATAATTTGGACTTTCTTATGAGTGGTAGTTTTAAGTTTTGAATGTGTGTGCATTATACTATATGAATAATTATTTATGTAGGAGGTATATCTATTTGGATGCTATGATATGACTATATGTGCAGTAGTTCCTGTCTATATTTCCATGTGTATTATATGCTGGCCTAAGTGCTCAAATCTGTGTGAGTGTCTGGGGGTATCCTGGGAATGTGTGTAGTTGTGGTGTTGGAGTAATGTAAGGGAATTCTGGGTTGTGTACCTGGGATTGACAATAACCATCCTAGATAAGAGGAGTTTCATAAAGATGTCTATGTTATAGTTGGGGATCTATGGAAAATTTTTGAAGCAAGAAAAAAACTAGAAATTATTTTTGCATGGTTATTATTTTCCGTCGGAGCCGCTATGATAAAATTATTCCCAAGGGTAGAAAATTTCCCGGCAGAGCGAGATAGGGCAATATAGAATCTCAGCCCTGCTCCTCTGTTTTTACCTTAGTCATATATAGACCCCAAATTAGATATGACATAATCCTTGTAATAAAAACAGTACTCAACAACAGAACAATAAGTTAATTATAATCACTTAGCATTTAATTATCATCTGCAAAAAAAACTAGCATCCGTGTGCGTCCATAAATTAAGGAAAAGTAAAAAGATAAGATGAATTATTTTGTATTACATGCCAATAAGGGCGAAAATCAAATCAGGGTCCATGGGAATGAGAAGTTCCACTTTCAGATCCCATGTCCTCAGGGGCTGTCTTGTTGGCCCACACGTCAGTCAGCTAGGGAAACTTTGCAAAGTCCTTGGGCCTGAGCATAGGAATCTCTTGTTGGGGAGATACACAGGAGAAAATAACTTTCGAAGTCTTCCACATCCATCCCAATAGGCGATTCCTACCCAAATTCTTATTCTTCTCTCATCGCAACTAGTGACGGAGCATCTCTAACTCAAGGGCATAGAAGGGTAGAACCGACGAGAAGGTACTAGCTTAGAAACCTCCAAGTTTCCTCCAGAATCACTTCAGGTTCTCCTCCACTCGAGAATTGATAATTATGGCTGGTAATCGGTAGGGAGAGTATCGTCGACCGCGTCATCCTCCCCTCCTACGTCATCTGCCTTTGTAACCACCTGACTGTTGTTGCCCATGTATGTCCTCCTCTAATTTCTCAAAAAAGTAGAACCCTACCTAATCAAAAGAGGGTAAAAGGGGGGATCCATAGGGATTACCTCATCGGTGTCAAAGAGTGGCCCCTCCGCCCGCTAGCACATTGCAGTCACCAATACAGGCCGGAAGAAGGCCTTCTGTTGCCTCGATCAAATACTTTCCATTCTGAAATAATATGTGCGCCTACATGTAGTTTACTACCCCATAGAGAGAACAACGCCACTAAAGTAGAGGGAAAGTAACGTTGGTACAGTTGCCCAATGGGAGGATCATCCTAGTAACTAGGTATAGCCATCTATTAGCATCCAATGATCAGTCAGTGCTAGTCATGCCCTCTGTGGTATCCCTATAAGATCTGTACCGGTGCACAAGCTCCATTAGCATATCCCACAATTGCCAAAATCCCGCTAGAGCGGGATGAAGGAGGCCACTACGAAGTGATGAAGGTCTCCAGAGTGGCCTTTATCTGAGACGAACTCTAGGCACGATCATGGTGCCTCCTCGCCCCAAACCCTCATTTTCAATAGAATTTCAACATATTACAACATATGAAGTACCCTAGTACCTAAATATTCTATTATTTTAGAAAAATAACCCCTAAATGATGTCTAAATCAAAGTTTTATACCAAGAATACCTTTTAACTCCCTCACCATTTTGGAATTGTTTTGATCATATTTTCGCAAAATTCTTATGCCTAGAACTTTGTGGAGGCATTAGGGACGTGAGGAAAGTGTCCATGCTATGTTGTTCTAACAAATTAACTAGCCTATGTTCATTTTTTAAAAAACTACCCCAACAACTATTTAATCAATTGTTCAATGTCATGCGAACGTAGTTAAGTAAGTAATGAAGTAAAGAGAGTAACGATTAAGAACTTAACCTTGATTTTGATGTTTCGAGCGAATCGATTGAGACTTTTGACTATTTTTGGGAAGAAGTCAACCTTCCTCCCCCCCCCCCCCACACACACATTCTGATCCATGATCTCCCACTGCAACAGTAGGTATGTTGCCATACGGCCCCATCTTAGCAGAAAGGTTGTGCCTAGCAGGGTTAGGCTGTGTAAATGAAACACTCTTCGTTTCTCGATGGGTTAACGCATTTTCCTATATGGTCCTTGGAGTATAAAACCTTTCATATCTCAAATATGAAATGTTACCATCCATCGTAGTTCCGTTAAGGGGCCGATCTATTGGTTTAGACATACTCCAAAGAGGGTGCACGATTATCCCTTCGCTAGTCATTTGGGAACGAATGTGGGGTAAATTGAAATATATGTTAACGACTCGATCCGTAAAAAAGTAGGAAAGGAAAAATGTCAGGGAAAAACTGTGCCTCTCATCCCACTAGAGCGGGACAAATTTTTCCAGGGCGGCAGCGCTCCAGCGGGATAAGTTGCGCCAGAGCGGTAATAACAAGACAAAATATAAATAACGTGAAGTCCTATTTTCTCCTTTTTCCAAAAACACCAAAAAGATGTGATAATCACCCCACCCCCCTAGAAACCCCCCAAAGGCTTCTTTAAGTTTAGGAATAAAGAAAAAGGAGATTTATAGCATAAGAATGCCAATGGCTTGTGAATTTTTGGTCAAATCCACCATCTCGTCGTCTAGAATTCATATGTAGGATTTTGTGCACCGAAAAGAGAATGTCTGTACTTGTATCCTAGGTGTTACATCAGATGTATAATGTATGAGGAAGCCTTGTCCTATGAACTAGGGCTAGGAGATGGTTTGATTTCCTAAATGTGAGATTAATATTGTCTTATTTCAATATTGTATGTATGAGTGTATGTGAAGATTGATAAAAGGTGGAAACAACCCTAACGAATTTGATTATGAATAATGCATGCCACGAAGTAGTACTTGGATACATAAATTGAGTGTGGTATAATTATGGATGTGATTGTGATTGTACTAACTGAGATCGGATGTCATGTACCGACATATATATTGGAACAGGTGTCATAATCAGACGTACTAACTTGGAACGGGTGTCATGATCGATACATTAACAGTTTGTGGATGGGTCCAATGAGAGGACCATTGACTTGTCATATATGTGTGCTGTTGAGAATGTGGATTTGTATACGTATCGGGTAATTGATTGGGAATGGTTAGGTTCCAATTAGGATGTGATAGGATAAAACGGTCCAAGGTTCCTGGTGTCATCATGTGTTACTTGGAGAGGTGGTGACGGGTATTGTCATTACGATTTTGGGTTGGTGCTAGATCGTTAATTAATAATAGTGTAGATGTGAGGTAGTAATGGGTAGGTCGCGGGTGGTTGGCCAGTTTGGTAATAGTGACATTCGGAAGCTCCTCTAGTGACTAGAGAGGTGAAACTATAATCAAGAATGGATGACTAAGGGGTTGAAAATCAAGGGTACTAGTGCATTGTTAAATATCCAGAATTGGTGAGGGCATTAAATACAAAAGTAGAGGAATTAATAGTCTTGTTGCATTTTTCACTAGTATTGTGATCTCTTGTATTTTTAGTAGCTCGTGCACATGTTTAGACTAGATATCTGGGGGTGTTAATTTCGTACAGTCTTAACTTGATTTGTTTTTAAAACTCTCATTTACAATTCTACATTGAGTTCTTTTGCCTACAGTTTTCTTAATCTTCCGCATGTTTTTAATTGTTGAGATCTGAGGGTTCTCATAACTAGGTGTTAGAGTAGGTACCCGCACGGCTCGAAAGGTTGGGTCATGAAAAAATAAATGTGGAAAAGAACATTTAAAATGGGGAAATGTAGAGATAGTGATGGCTATGGTAAGGGCTTTTGATCGAGATCCGTAGGTGACGCCATTTGTTGACAATGGAAAAAAGATACAAGAGTTGATCTCAAACAAAGGAGGATTTCTTCGTCAGTTTTTTTTCTTTGCTTTCCGTTGATTAGATTTTATTTTTTTAAAAAAATGGTTGTTGAATTTTTCTGATACATATGGATTCACATTTTTTATGTATATAATTGATTTTTTTTTCTTAAACTAATGTATATTGAAACTTTTCAACATTATGATACATTACAATTTTATCATGCACAATGTATCGTGTTCAAATATCACTGGCCGAATACATCACTTTTATAACAGCCTTTGTTTTATGCAATGTATCATGTTCATATTAAAGTTATTTATACATAACTCTAATGTTGTTGACTCTTTGATTAGTGTTTATCATGTTCAATATAAATATATTTGATATTTGTGTTATGTATCACATACAAAAAATATGTTATTTCGAAAAATTACATGTATAATATTTTTTATAAAAATAAAATATAGTATTTTTCAAACAAAATAAGATACATAAAAATAATATATCATGTACAAATTTCTTAGGCATGATATGTAAATTCAAATTCATATTAAATCTATCTAATACATAACGGTTACAAACAATAATGTATCAATCTCTAATGTTAGATCTTATGGGCAATACTTTCTTATTTAATGTATCTAGTAGCAATACATCATTTATCAATTTAAATTGAAAGGATCTTCATGATGTATCTTCTAAAAAATTTTGATAATTTTGAATCAGAATTGCTTTAATCTTTAATGAATTAGGAGAGAAATTTTGAAACTCAAAATTTTCAACAATTTTGATTCACAGTTGAAAGGATCTTCAATTAGTTGTGATAAGAATTTTGAATCTCAAATTTTTCGACAAGCTTGAATCAAAATTGAAAGGATATTCGATAAACATGAAGATTCACAAAAGAAATCGTTTGTCCAACAACAATTCCATCACTTTTGTATCCTTCATAACTCACCTTGCTTATTCAAAATTTCGACAAAATTTTTATGAAGTAGAGAGAAGGATGAAGAAGAAGATTTTTTTTGTTGAATTTTTTTATTTTGTACACTATGTGATTGAATCTTTGACAATAATGAAAATGGAATAGCACAATGTATAGGATCTTGACCTGATTTTCAGTAGTGCAACAGATGGATACTATTAGATTTTAATTTGATTTTTTTTCTAGATATTTTTCTCCTTAATAAGTGCAACAGATTGATACATAATGTATCAATAATGGTATATACGGATTCTTAATTATGTATCTGAAATGCCTAAAAATATTAGATTTGTGTAATTAGGAAAAGAATAGTAACAGAAAATAATGTAGATTTTACACTATAAAATTTATGTTAGTTATATTTTGAAATATGTATGATAAAATTGTTACTGTTAAAAATAGTTTAGATATAATTTTCTAATATTTAGTTTTTTTTTCAATCCGTATGTCCTATATTTTTCAAGCAATCAAGCGTCAATAAATGTGAATTTCTTTTTTTTCTTTTTAGATTTTCAAACAATGCAACAACCGGATATATATTAAAGTGGGTATATCAAAGCATCAACTTCTTACATAAGATGATATCTTTTTATTTAATTTTTCAAGTACTTATTGCTTATAAAATTATGTCCTCAAATCTTATAATAATAATTGTCTCAATAGAAGGATGAACAAAAATTTAGTATTACTTGTCTACTTTTGAATTAATACACTTATTTGTTAGGTAGTGGAGCCTGATTAATATATATAATTGTTTACGCGGTTTAGCCTCTGCGGTGAGGTTGCCATGGGGTTATGAAGGGCGGGAGTCCCCCATCCGAAGGCGGGATTCGGGGCAGCGCCCCGACCAAAATTTTTGTCTTTCCTATTTATTCTTTGTAACCAAAAATACTCTGATTTATTAATATAAATATATATCACCACCGTGGAAGTTTACTAACGGGGTGCTACCACGAAATATTGAATTTTTTCTTTCTCTCTCTAGATCTCTCATCTCTTTATCTTGAAAGTTCTTGTGTTCTTCATTCATTTAGTGTGTCTGCGTGAATTCGAATTGAACAACTGGTATCAGAGCTAAGGAGATTCAACACGATCACTGAAGATGGATAGTTCAAAGCTTGGAATTGAGAAGTTTGATGGATCCGATTTCAGTTTCTTGAAGATGCAGATCGAAGATTATCTATACCAGAAAGATCTTCACGAACCGTTGACTGAGGTGAAGCCAAAATCCATGACAGAGGAGAAGTGTAAACTCAAGGATCGCCGGGATCTAGGGTTGATCTGGTTGAATTTGTTAAGAAACGTGGCGTTCAACATCGTGAAGGAGAAGACTACGTCCGGTCTGTTGAAGGCACTGTCAAACATGTACGAAAAACCATCGGCTATGAACAAGGTATATTTGATGCGTAGATTGTTCAATTTCTAGATGTCTGAGAATGGATCCGTTTCTGATCATATAAACGAGTTCAATATGATTGTAAGTCAACTCAATTCTGTGGATATTAATTTCGAAGATGAAATTAAGGCGTTGATTTTGATGTCATCTCTGCCCGAGTCTTGGGATACTTTTGTTGCTGCGATTAGCAGTTCCCGTGGATCTAAGAAACTAAAGTTTGATGAAATTCGTGATGTTGTTCTTAGCCAAAGTATTCGCAAACGAGAAGTGGGAGATTCATCGGGCAGTGCTCTCAACGTTGATGGAAGGGGGAGAAGTAAGACGAAAGGACAAAATCAACATGGTCGATCAAAATCAAAAAATCGAGGAAAATCCCTGAACAGATCAAACGTGACTTGTTGGAACTGTGGAGAAAAGGGGCACTTTTGGACGAACTATAAAAAGCCAAAGAAGAAACAGAATCAGAAATTTGGAGATGACAATGATTCTGTAAATTCAGCAGAGGACATTTGAGATGCTCCAATCCTTAGTGTGAACAGCCCGGTTGAATTATGAATTTTGGATTCTGGTGCATCTTTCCATTCGTCTCCAAGCAAGGAGTTGTTCCAAAATTTCAAATCTAGAAATTTTGAAAAAGTATATCTTGCTGACAATAAAGCCTTAGAAATTGAAGGAAAGGGGTATGTTTGCATAAAGACCACCTCGGGAAACCAGTGGACATTGGAGGACGTCAGATATATTCCTGGGATCAAGAAAAATCTGATCTCTGTTGGTCAGTTGGATAGCACAGGATATGCAGCAGAGTTTGGGAAAGGTTCGTGGAAGAACATGATAGGTTCTATGGTAGTAGCTTGTGGCACCAAATCTGGAACCTTATACACCACTGCAGAGTGTATAAACATGGCCGCTATTGCTGAAGGTGCTTCCGGTTCATGTCTGTGGCACAACAGACTTGGACACATGAGTACTAAAGGAATGAAGATGTTGGTTGCAAAAGGATAATTAGAGGGTCTGAAGTATGTTGATATGGGTCTTTGCGAGAGCTGTGTTATGGGCAAATAGAAAAGAGTAAGCTTCACAAAGTCTCCTAGAGAGCCAAAGAAAGTGCGGTTGGAAATGGTCCATACAGATGTTTGGGAACCATCTCCAGTATCATCACTTGGAGGATGCAGATTCTATGTTACCTTCATTGATGATTTCAGCAGGAAGGTATAGGTTTACTTCTTGAAGCATAAGTCAGATGTGTTTGGAACTTTCAAGAAGTGGAAAGCTGAAGTTGAGAATCAGATCAGTTTGAAAGTCAAATGCCTAAGGTCTGACAATGGAGGAGAGTATGACAAATCAGAGTTCAAGGCACTTTGTGCAGCTGAGGGAATCAGATTGATGAGAACAGTTCCTGGTAAGGAAAGACAGAATGGAATTGCTGAGAGAATGAACAGAACATTGAATGAACGTGCAAAGAGTATGAGGATACACTGTGGGCTGCCCAAAACACTTTGGGCGGATGCTGTGAGCACAGCTGCATACTTGATCAACAGGGAACCATCAATTCCTTTAGGGTTCAAGATTCCAGAGGAGGTGCGGACATGAAAAGAACTCAAGTACTCACACTTGAGGAATTTTGGTTGCACTACTTATGTTCATGTTGATCCAGAAAAGAGAGACAAGCTTGATGCCAAGGCTGTGAAGTGTTACTTCATATGTTATGATTCTGATTTGTTTGGCTACAGGTTTTGGGATGACAAGAATAGAAAGATCCTGAGACATTGTGACATGACATTTGATGAGTCTGTCCTGTACAAGGACACAGAGCAGAAGGTTCTAGATATTACAAATCAAGTGGGAGTTGAGGTTGAGTTGGAGAAGAGTAACCCCAGATATGTCGAAGCAGATACTCAACCAACTCCTACTGAAGAATCTGAAGTGGAGCAAGTTATACCTGAGCAAGTGATAAGGAGATCATCCAGATCCATCAGGGCACCAGATAGGTATTCACCTTCATTACACTATCTATTGCTGACTGATGAGGGGGAACCAGAGTCTTTTGATGAGGCCCTACAGGTGGAGGATTCGATCAAGTGGGAGCAAGCCATGGATGATGAGATGAGGTCACTTGAGAAGAACGACACATGGGTGTTGACTGAGTTACCTGCAGGGAAGAGAGCTTTGCTGAACAAGTGGGTGTTAAGAATCAAGACTGGACCAGATGGCAAAAGAAGGTTCAAGGCTCGTTTAGTGGTTAAAGGATATTCACAAGGGAAAGGTATTGATTATGCTAAAATATTATCTCCTGTTGTGAAGTTAACCTCTATTCGAATTCTGTTGAGTGTTGTTGCATCGGAGAATTTGCATCTAGAGCAAATGGATGTAAAAACTGCGTTTTTACATGGAGATCTGGACAAAGAGATCTATATATAGCAACCAGGAGGATTTGTGGTTCCAGGAAAGGAACACATGGTGTGCAAGCTCACTAGGAGCTTGTATGGACTAAATCAAGCACCAAGGCAGTGGTACAAGAAGTTTTGACTCCTTGTTGACCAATAGTGGATTCTACAAAGCTGAAAAGGGTCTTTGTTGTTACTTCAAAAAATACACTGATTCATACGTCTTTCTACTCTTGTATGTGGATGATATGTTGATTGCAGGATCTAGTATGAGGGAGATTAACAATCTGAAGACAAGGTTGTCTGCAGCGTTTGAGATGAAAAATTTGGGTCCAGCAAAGCAGATTTTGGGGATGAAGATTTCTCGGGATAGATCTACTGGAACTTTAAATCTATCTCAGGAGTTGTACATTGAGAAGGTGCTGAGCAGATTAAGGGTTAATGATGCTAAACCCAGGACTACTCCATTGGCAAATCACTTTAAATTGTCAAAGGAGCAGTCACCAAGACTGTCGAGGAGCGTGATCACATGGCACTTGTTCCATATGCTTCAGCAGTTGGTAGTTTGATATATGTTATGGTCTGCACTAGACCACATATAGCACATGCAGTGGGAGTTGTTAGAAGGTACGTGGCGAACCCTGGGAAAGAGCATTGGGAAGCTGTGAAGTGGCTTCTGAGATATCTGAGAGGTACATCCAGTACTTCACTTTGTTTTGGAAAAGGCAATGTGACTCTACAGGGTTTTGTGGATGCTGATCTTGGTGGGGATGTTGACTCGAGCAAGAGTACATCAAGGTACATTTACACCATAGGTGGAACAGCAGTGAGTTCGATGTCCAGGCTTCAGAAGTGCATTTCTCTTTCATCTACTGAAGCTGAGTATCTGGCAATAGCTGAAGCTGGGAAAGAGATGATATGGATGGCAGATTATCTTGAGGAATTGGGCAAGAAGCAGAGCGAAAAGATTCAGATAGCTAGAGTGCCATACAGGTGGAGGATGGGGATATGTGCTTGGAGAAGATAGAGGGTACAAAGAACCCGGCAGACATGTTGACGAAATGTGTTGATGTTGGGACACTGGGGTTATGTAAAACCTCGGGTTGTCTTCTGTAGTTGTTGCTACAGATGTTGCGATGCGGTAAAGATGTTGATGATGAAGAGTTTTTTTTTTGAGAATGTAATTTTTGGATGACTGAGTCACTCTCCAAGTGGCAGAATTGTTTCCAGTGGAGCCTAATTAATATATATAATTGTTTACACGGTTTAACCTCCACTGTGAGGTTGCCATGGGGTTATTGGGGGCGGGAGCCCCCCATCCGAAGGCGGGGATCAGGGCAGCGCACCGACCTAAATTTTAGGCTTTCCTATTTATTCTCTGTAACCAAAAATACTCTGATTTATTAATATATATATTGCTCACCGCCGTGGAAGTTTACTCACGGGGTGTTACCACGAAATATTGGGTTTTCTCTTTCTCTCTCTAGATCTCTCATCTCTTTATCTTGAAAGTTCTTGTGTTCTTCATTCATCTAGTGTGTGTGAGTAAATTCGATCCTAACACTATTAAGAAAACATTGATTGACATAGTGAGTTTACCATTTTACTCCTCTTAATTATGAAGTGGATGAATTAAAAACTTAAGAGTTTCAAAAAAACTCTATCTTTTTCAAAATAATTAATTGATGATATAATGGGTAAAAAAAATTCTTACATATGCATTTTTTTATATTTTAGGCCTCTAATTAATGTTTTGCTTTAGGACTCATGTTTTTGAGCTACCTAAGGGTTCAAGATCACCTTTGTTAGAAAATATTTTATGTTTAATGTGAGACTTCTAGGCCGGAATTCTAATTTAGTTGAGCTTCTATACAAATATTAAACACGCGCTTAGAAAAAAAACTAAAAAGTACCATACATTGTTTATTTTATATTTAATGGTAAAGCTTTAAAGGTTTTTATTGTTCAATTAAGTTTAATTTAAGATATGAAAATAATTCCTTTCATCAATTTAGCTTATTTGACCATCTCCAATCCACCTCTATTTTACTCTCCATATTTTATATTTGAAGAGTAAAATAGAGAATGGACACTTCAACCCACCTCCATATCACCCTCTATTCTTCATTTATAGAGAGGTGCTCTCTCTATTTCATTTGGATAACTACTATTCACACTCTCTATTTCACTTTTTCATTATTTTACTATTATTCTATTACTTTCTAATAACATATATTTTAAATTTAATTTCATTAATTAAATATCTAATATTCATATTTCCTTTTTTAAATGTAACACAGTTGTCACGACCCAAATCGGACCGCGACTGGCACCCACACTTATCCTACTATGTGAGCGAACCACCCAATCTGAACCCCAACATTTTAAACATAATGAACAAAATACAATGCGGAAGACTTAAACTCATTAATAAAAATCAATTCAATAACTTCTAAAAACTCAACAACTATTATTATCCCAAAAATCTAGAAGTCATCATCACAAGAACATCTATCCTCAAATTACTAAAACTAAGAGTATCTAAGAAACTAAACATAAATAATAGCTAGTCTATGCCAGAACTTCAAGGCATCAAGACATGAAGAGAAAGATCCAGTCCAAGCTAGAAGCGTTAGCTCACCCTGAAATCTGGTGTGACGAAGACTGGCTAGAGTTGCGGTTGAGTTGAGGATAATGGTACGTTTGCTGCACTCCACAATGAACAAAAAGAAAACATACAAGTAGGGGTCAGTACAAAACACAGGTACTGAGTAGATATCATCGGCCAACTCAAAATAGAAAACAGTATACATCAGATAATATCATAAAATCAACTATAGTACTTAACATGCGGCATTTACAATTACCATAACCCTTGGTCATAACACCAAGCTCATCAATGAGGACTCACGCCTCCCTATCATACTCATTTAGGAATTAGGTTCATTAAATTGAGTATATTAACATATTCAAGATTCATTCTCTTTGCTAATCCTGGTGTCGGAACGTGACACTCCGATCCTCATCATACTATCCTGGTGTCGGAACGTGACACCCGATCCATATTCTATCCTAGTGTCGGAACGTGACACTCCAATCCTCATATACTATCCTGGTAGCGGAATGTGGCACCCGATCCATATACTATCCTGGTGTCGGAACGTGACACTCCGATCCTCATATATTATCCTGGTACCGGAACGTGGCACCCGATCCATATACTATCCTGGTGTCGGAACGTGACACTCCGATCCTCATATACTATCCTGGTACTGGAACGTGGCACCTGATCCATATACTATCCTGGTGTCGGAACGTGACACTCCGATCCTCATATACTATCCTGGTACCGGAACATGGCACCCGATCCATATAATATCCTAGTGTAGGAACGTGACACTCCGATCCTCATATACTATCCTGGTACAGGAACGTGGCACCCGATCCATATACTATCCTGGTGTCGGAACTTGACACTCCAATCCTCATATATTATCCTGGTACCGGAACGTGGCACCCGATCCCCTAATCTCACTACTTTCGTTCATCAAGCCTTCTTTTATACCAAAGCATCATCATTAACAAAGTAGATTAGGGTTTCTTTTTCAAGATTTAGGATTCAATAGCTTCATCATGCTTATTTTATCTCAATCATATAATCACAACATGCAAACACATAATTAAGCATATAGAAGGGTTTACAACACTACCCAATACATATCATTAGCTATTAAGAGTTTACTACGAATAGTATAAAAACCATAACCTACCTCCACCGAATATTAGTGATCAAGCAAGCAAGTTCCCAAAGCTTTGTTCTTCTTCTCGTTTCTCCTCTTTCTCGTTCGATTCTCCCTCTCTTTTTGTTCTTTTCTTTTTTCTTATTCAAGCTCTCTTTCTTTTACCCTAATTAACATATAATTAAGTATAAAAGATGATGAATTAACCCATTAATTAATTTAAGGTTATCTCCTTTAACCCTCAAGAAATTGGATTATTACTATTCAACCACTAACTTTATAATTATAATCAGGAATAGTCCAAAATGTCCCTTAAAACATTTAAGGAAATCCGACCTCTCCTGGGATTACGCAGCCTGTGACGGGCCGTCGTACCTGCGACAGTCCGTCCTGCTGCTCCGTCACAGAGTTCAGAGACTCACTTTTTATTTAAGACCCTGTGACGGCCCGTCATGCCTATGACGGTCCGTCCTGCACTTTTGTCACGAAGTTCAGAGAGTCGATTTCAGTACCCAATTTTTAGAATTCTAAGTATTTTGGAACGAGACACCCTCGACGGTCCGTCGTGCCTACGAAGGTCCGTCGTGGGTTCCGTCGTCTCAGCCAGTTTTTCCAGAAATAAAATCTGCTGCTTAAAACGACTAACAGGTCGTTACAATCGATACCAATTTACCCATTGTTCGTCCCCGAACGATCGTAGGAAGAAAAACAAGGGAAAAAAGGAGTACCTGAATCTGTAAACAGGTGCGGGTATTTTTATTGCATGTCTGCCTCTTTCTCCCAAGTGGCTTCTTCAATGGGTCGATTCTTCCATTGAACTTTGATGGATGCAATCTCCGTTGACCTCAACTTGTGAACTTCTCTAACTAAAATAGCCACAGGCTCCTCCTCATAAGACAAATTTTCATCAAGCAGCACTGAATCCTAACGAATGATGCAGTTTCCATCCCCATGGTATCTTTTTAACAAAGACACATGAAATACCGGATGTACTCCGGACAGCCCTGGAGGCAAGGCTAATTCATAAGCCACCTCCCCTACGCGCTTCAGAACTTCAAATGGACCAATGTACCTTGGGCTTAGCTTACCTCGCTTACCAAACCACATCACCCCTTTCATGGGCGACACCTTCAGCAAGACTTGCTCACCCTCCATAAACTCCATGTCTCTAACCTTTCGATACACATATTCTTTCTGCCTGCTTTGAGCCACTAAAAGCTTTTCTTGAATAGATTTCACTTTCTCCAATGAATCCCTCAAAAGGTCAGTACCCCAAGGTCTAACCTCAAATGCATCAAACCAACCAATGGGAGACCTACATCTTCTCCCATACAATGCTTCGAATGGAGCCATATCAATACATGAGTGATAGCTATTGTTGTATGAAAACTCCGCTAAGGTTAAGAAGTTATCCCAATGGCCTCCAAATTCTATCACACATGCACGAAGCATATCCTCCAACACTTGAATTGTTCGCTTAGACTGACCATCGGTCTGAGGGTGAAATGCAGTACTAAGGTTCAACCTAGTACCTAATTCAGCATACAGTGTTCTCTAAAACTTAGAAGTAAACTGCGTACCTCTATCTGATATGATGGAGAGTGGAACTCCATGCAATCGAACAGTTTCTAAGATATAGATTTTGACCAACTTCTCTGCATTGTAGGTCACCTTGACTGGAATGAGCTGAGAAGACTTAGTTAACCTATCAATGATTACCCAAATAGAGTCATACTTACCCACTGTCTTTGGAAGACCAACCACAAAGTCCATTGCAATTCTCTCCCACTTCCATTCAGGAATGGGTATTCTTTGAAGTGTTCCTCCGGGCCTCTGGTGTTCATACTTTACTTGCTGACAATTTGGACATTTGGCAACAAAATCAACAATGTCGCGCTTCATTCTACTCCACCAAAAGTGTTGCTTTAGGTCACGGTACATCTTGGTGGCACCAGGATGTATAGAATATCCGGAACTATGAGCCACTGTAAGAAT
This sequence comes from Solanum lycopersicum, assembly GCF_036512215.1. Taxonomy (NCBI): domain Eukaryota; kingdom Viridiplantae; phylum Streptophyta; class Magnoliopsida; order Solanales; family Solanaceae; genus Solanum; species Solanum lycopersicum. The sequence goes on along the minus strand of NC_090809.1, from coordinate 10,594,391 downwards.
GGTGTGGATCAAATCATCAACACGGGGCACACATACCCTTCCCTTAATCCTCAAAACACCTTCCTCATCCATTATTGCTTCTTTAGCCTATCCTCGCAACACTTTATCTCGGATCCGGATCAATTTCTCATCATTAAACTGCTTTCCCTTAATCTTGTCAAGAAAAGAAGATCTTGCCTCCACACAAGCCAACAATCCTCCCTTCTCATTTACTTCTAACCTCATAAAGTTGTTAGCCAGAGTCTGAACCTCTCTAGCCAATGGGCGTCTAGAAACTTGTAAGTGGGCTAAACTGTCCATGCTCCCTGCTTTTCTACTTAAGGCGTCTGCCACAACATTAGCCTTTCCTGGGTGATACAAGATGGTAACATCATAATCCTTTAGTAGTTCCATCCACCTCCTCTGTCTCAAATTCAAATCCCTCTGAGTAAAGACATACTGTAGGCTACGATGATCCGTGTAGACTTCACACTTAGCTCCATATAAATAGTGTCTCCATTGCTTTAATGCAAACACTACCACAGCCAACTCCAAATCATGGGTCGGATAATTACGTTTGTGCACCTTTAATTGCCTCGAAGCATAAGCAATTACATTCTTCTCTTGCATTAGTACTGCACCCAAACCCGAATAGGATGCATCACAATAGACAATGAAATTCTTACCTTCCATTGGCAAGGTAAGGATTGGTGTGGTAGTCAACAAAGTCTTGAGCTTCTGAAAGCTTTCTTCACATTCATCCGACCATACAAAAGGAACATTCTTCTTAGTCAAGTTCATCAATTGGAAAGCAATGGAAGAGAATCCCTTGACAAATCGACGGTAATAGCTAGATAAACCAACAAAGCTCCTTATTTCTGACACATTAGTAGGTCTTACTCAATTATTCACTGTCTCAATCTTAGAAGGGTCCACCATCACCCCATCCTTAGAAACCACATGCCCCAAGACGGACACTGCATCTAGACAAAACTCACACTTGGAGAATTTGGCATAAAGCTTTTTCTCCCTCAACATTTCCAATACAATTCTCAAGTGCTCCTCATGTTCCTTCTTGCTCTTTGAGTATATCAGTATGTCATCAATGAATACAATGACAAAGAGATCTAGATATGGCTTGAAAATCCCGTTCATCAAGCTCCTGAAAGCAGCAGGGGCATTCGTAAGCCCAAAAGACATTACTAAGAACTCATAATGCCCATACCTGGTCCGAAAAGCAGTCTTGGGCACATCTGCTGCCCGTATTTTCAATTGATGATAACCAGATCTCAAGTCGATTTTTGAGAAGGTACAAGCACCTTGTAACTGATCGAACAAATCATCAATGCAAGGAAGAGGATACTTGTTCTTAACCGTTACCTTATATAGTTGTCTGTAGTCTATGCACATTCGAAACCTTCCATCCTTCGTCTTCACAAACAAAACAGGAGCACCCCAAGCAGATGCACTTGGTCTAATGAAGCCTTTGCTCAACAACTCTTGAAGTTGGGCCTTTAACTCTCTTAACTCCGCGGGAGCCATTCTATAAGGAGGTATAAAATGGGGCGAGTACCCAGTTCAAGATCAATGCAGAAGTCAATATCCCTATCTGGTGGCATACCAGGAAGATCTGCAGGGAACACATCCAGAAACTCACGGACTACCGAAACCGACTCAATTAAAGATACTTGGGTAGTGTCATCCCTGAGGTGTGCCAAGAAATCTAAACACCCTTTACTAACCATTCTCTTAGCACGAAGAAAGAAGATGATACGAACCGGATTGGAAGTGTAGTCACCCTCCCACACTAACGGATCTGTCCCAGGCTTGGCTAATGTCACAGTTTTAGCGTTACAATCCAAGATTGCAAAATTTGGGGAAAGCCAAGTCATACCCAGAATTACAACAAAGTCGACCATTTCTAAGATAACCAAGTCTACATAAGTATTGCTCTCCATAAAAGTCACAGGACAAGACCTATACACCTTCTCAACTATCACAGACTCACCCACCGGAGTAGAAACACGAATAGGCATGTCAAGCAATTCACAATTTAATTTAAGACCAGTAGCAAATGAGGAAGATACATATGAAAATGTGGATCCAGGTTCAAATAATACAAAAGCCATGCAATCACAAACCAAAAGATTACCTGTGATGACAGCATCTGATGTCTCCGCTTCTGACCGCCCAGGGAAAGCGTAACAATGGACCCTATAACCTGTCTGCCCGTTGCCTCTACCAGGTTGCGCTGCAGTAGTTCCCATTTGTCCGTCACCCCGACCGTTTTGGTGACCACCATTACCTCGGCAACCACGCCCTCCAGAATGACGGCCTCTTCCATGACCGCCTCTACCTCTGACTATTTGAGGTCTGTAACTCTGTTTTGGACAATACCTCTTAATGTGTCCAGTCTCCCCACATCCATAACACTCTCTGGATTCAAGCATAGGTCTCTGTGAAAATGACGAAGTCCGGGGATAACCTCCAAACTCAAAGAAGTTTGACCAGTCTGCGGTGGAACCCCAACTACAGTCTGTAGTGAAGACTGAATTGGTCGGACTGAGTAACCTCCTGAACCCTGTCCTCTAGAGTAAGAACCAATAAACTCACCTCCCTTTCGAAACCTTTTTTATGCCGATTCCATGGTGAAGTCATCTGGCTTCACTCCTTCTACCTCTATCACGAAGTCTACTACTTCTTGAAAGGATTTTGCCGTAGCCGCTACCTGTAAGGCCGAAATCCGCAATTCTGACCTCAACCCCTTCACAAAATGGCGAATCCGCTCTTGTGGACTGAAACACAGTTGGGTGGAATACCTGGAGAGTGCACGAAACTTAGCCTCATAGGCAGAAAGCGACATCGTGCCTTGCTCTAGGCTCAAGAACTCATCTCTTTTCCTATCCCTCAAAGTCCGGGGGATATACTTCTCCATAAACAAGCTAGAGAATGATGCCCAAGTCATAGGTGGTGCCTCTTTTGGTTGACAATCAACATGTGACCGCCACCACATTTTGGCGTTCCTTTGAAACTGATAATTCACAAACTCAACACCAAACCGTTCTACTATACCCATCTTGTGTAGTAGCTCATGACATTCAACCAGAAAATCATAGGCATCCTCAGATTCAGCACCCTTAAAGACTGGAGGTTTCAATTTCAAGAACTTACTGAAAAGTTCATGTTGATCATTTGTCATTATAGGCCCTGTAGTCAGACGAGGAAACGTGCCTATTTCCAATGGAACATCCATGCGGGGAGCCGCAGCAGTTGTCTGTTGTACTTCCGGACCCTGAGGTGCTGGTGCAGAAAACACTGGAGGTGTTTGACCTTGATCAGATAACCCACTAAGATAAGCAAGAACCTGATTTGTCATCTCTGGGGTAGGTTGGGGTGGTAGTTCCTCGTTCTGCACTTGCTCAGTTTCCCCTTCCTCACCCTCTCTTACTACTTCTTCAGTCGGTGGGGGAGTCACCGCCCTAGTATTAGATAAATGCTCGTCCTCTTCCTCTAGAGGACGTCCTCCCACGACCTCTACCACGGCCTCTTGCCGCTACTCTTCCTCGAGCTATAGCCCTAGTGGCTTGTTCAGACGCACCCTGTCCCGCCGGTGCTGGTGTTGGCGCGGTTGTTGCTCTAGTTCTAACCATCTGCGAAATAGAGTGAAGATGGTCAGATACCAATTTGTATCACCTAGATACCAATTGGACCCAAGTAATAGCACGAAAGAAAGAAAGAACGGAACTTTCCTAAAGTCTTATAGCCTCTCAAAGAAAAGTAAAGGCGTCCCCCTACCGTTCCTTAAGACTCTACTAGACTCGTTCTTGTGTGATGAGACCAACGAACCTAATGCTCTGATACCAAGTTTGTCACGACCCAAATCAGGCCGCGACTGGAACCCACACTTATCCTACTATGTGAGCGAACCACCCAATCTGAACCCCAACATTTTAAACATAATGAATAAAATACAATGCGGAAGACTTAAACTCATTAATGAAAATCAATTCAATAACTTCTAAAAACTCAACAACTATTATTATCCCCAAAATCTAGAAGTCATCATCACAAGAACATCTATCCTCAAATTACTAAAACTAAGAGTATCTAAGAAACTAAACATAAATAATAGCTAGTCTATGCCAGAACTTCAAGGCATCAAGACATGAAGAGAAAGATCCAGTCCATGCTAGAAGCGTTAGCTCACCCTGAAATCTGATGTGACGAAGACTGGCTAGAGTTGCGGTTGAGTTGAGGATGATGGTACGTTTGCTGCACTCCACAATGAACAAAAAGAAAACAAACAAGTAGGAGTCAGTACAAAACACAAGTACTGAGTAGATATCATCGGCCAACTCAAAATAGAAAATAGTATATATCATATAATATCATAAAATCAACTACAAAACTTAACATGCGGCATTTACAATTACCGTAAACCTTGGTAATAACACCAAGCTCATCAATGAGGACTCACGCCTCCCCATCATACTCATTTGGGAATTAGGTTCATTAAATTGAGTATATTAACATATTCAAGATTCATTCTCTTTGCTAATCCTGGTGTCGGAACGTGACACTCCGATCCTCATCATACTATCCTGGTGTCGGAACGTGACACCCGATCCATATTCTATCCTAGTATCGGAACGTGACACTCCAATCCTCATATACTATCCTGGTACCGGAATGTGGCACCCGATCCATATACTATCCTGGTGTCGGAACGTGACACTCCGATCCTCATATACTATCCTGGTACCGGAATGTGGCACCCGATCCATATACTATCCTGGTGTCGGAACGTGACACTCCGATCCTCATATACTATCCTGGTACCGGAACGTGGCACCCGATCCATATACTATCCTGGTGTCGGAACGTGACACTCCGATCCTCATATACTATCCTGGTACCGGAACGTGGCACCCGATCCATATACTATCCTGGTGTCGGAACGTGACACTCCGATCCTCATATACTATCCTGGTACCGGAACGTGGCACCCGATCCCCTAATCTCACTATTTTCGTTCATCAAGCCTTCTTTTATACCAAGGCATCATCATTAACAAAGTAGATTAGGGTTTCTTTTTCAAGATTTAGGATTCAATAGCTTCATCATGCTTATTTTATCTCAATCATATAATCACAACATGCAAACACATAATTAAGCATATAGAAGGGTTTACAACACAACCCAATACATATCATTCGCTATTAAGAGTTTACTACGAATAGTATAAAAACCATAACCTACCTCCACCGAAGATTAGTGATCAAGCAACTAAGTTCCCAAAGCTTTGTTCTTCTTCTCGTTTCTCCTCTTTCTCGTTCGATTCTCCCTCTCTTTCTGTTCTTTTCTTTTTTCTTATTCAAGCCCTCTTTCTTTTACCCTAATTAACATATAATTAAGTATAAAAGATGATGATTTAACCCATTAATTAATTTAAGGTTATCTCCTTTAACCCTCAAGAAATTGGATTATTACTATTCAACCACTAACTTTATAATTATAATCAGGAATAGTCCAAAATGTCCCTTAAAATATTTAAGGAAATCCGACCTCGCCTGGATTACGCAGCCTGTGACGGGCCGTCGTGCCTGCGACGGTCCGTCCTGCTGCTCCGTCACAGAGTTCAGAGACTCACTTTTTATTTAAGACCCTGTGACGGCCTGTCATGCCTGTGACGGTCCATCCTGCACTTTCGTCACGAAGTTCAGAGACTCGATTTCAGTATCCAATTTTCCGAATTCTAAGTATTTTGGAACGAGACACCCTCGATGGTCTGTCGTGCCTACGACGGTCCGTCGTGTGTTCCTTCGTCCCAGCCAGTTTTTCCAGAAATAAAATCTGCTGCTCAAAACAACTAACAGGTCGTTACAATAGTATTTTAAAAAATAATTTTTTATATATACGACTTTAATTTCAAATTGATAGAATTTTAAAAAAAATTTCTAATTTTCATCAATAATAAAATTTTATTTTATTACTAATTTTCATTATAAAGAATACACAATTAAAATGGCAAGATGAAAAATTTAATTTTAAAATACAATATATGATATGATAAATTAAGTACAAAATAACAATACAATACATAACATAATAATTTAAATACAAGATAACAATACAATATAATATATAACATAATAATTTAAATACAAGATAAAATACAATATATAACATAATAATTAATTAATCACAACAATTATTTAGTAAACATGTAGGTCGTTTTCAAATCTAGAACTATTCGGGGGGGGGGGGGGATTAGGGTATGATTTCGAGAATTTTTGCGATTGTGATTGTGATTGTCAAATTCTTTTTTCAAGTATTCGTTGTTGTTCTCGTTGCGAATAATTACAAACATTTGGATCATTAATAGTTTCTAAATTTTTCATTTAAATTTTAGTTTCGTCTCTAAATTCATAATTGACTTTTATATATCTATCTAGCCTTTCGCGTCCTGTTGTTTGGATGTAGCAAACTCTGATAACATTTTTCCAGATCAATTATTTTCAGTTTGAAAATTTCATCACTGACGAAAGACCTTCATCCTTTGATCTCTTTAATTTTGATTTCTTCACTCAAATATATCATTCAGATGAAGTGTATGTGATGACCTAAAAAATTCTCATTTAAATTAAGTGAAAAAGATGATAACTTAGGAGATGATACTATAGGTGATATACGACTAGGAGCCTCGAACTCCAATGATTGCAAAGTAGACCCTTGTCCTAAATGGTCTATAATTGTCCAAACTATTCGTGATCTTCATTCCCAAAAGAAGAAATATTTCGTGATGAAACAAGAATCGTGCGAAAAGATGTTGAACGTGCATTCAAAGTTTTGCAATCACGTTGTGCAATTATTGCAGGATTGTCACGTTTTTGAAAAAAGAAAGTGTTACATGATATAATGACTACACGTATTATAATACACAACCTGATAATTTAGGACAATCGTGATCTCAATGCACCAATTCTAGATATCGTAGAGGTTCCAACTCCAACGATAGAAACGGTGCTAGATGAAAATCTCCGATTTGAACAATTTTTAGGTAGACATAAATTAAGGATAAAAATGCTCATTTTGAACTCCGTAATACATTAATAGAGCATTTATAGGAGCAACGTATTTGAAAATTGAGTGTTTATGAAATTGTAGTCACTTTTATTTGAATTCGTCCCATAATTTATTTATTCTACTATATTTTCTTGTAATTTATGTTATTTAAAAATATAAAATAAAATATAATTTTATATCACATAAAAAATTATATTAAGTATTTGGGAAAAAATGATTTACATTATGAAATAGAAATAATAATATAATATTGTGGAAAGAGAAAAAGATTCTTTTTTAGAGATTAAAATAGAGAATTGGATTGAAGTTAGTTGTCTGGAAAAATAGAGAACTCGCTATTTCACTCTCCAAATATAGAGTTCTCTATTTTTCCAACTTCAACCAAATTCTCTATTTTACTCTCTACAAGGAATCTTTTTTTCTGTCCTCATAATTTTATATTATTTCTATTTCATTCTTATTTTCTTATTTCATAATATAAATCATTTCTTTCTTTATTCTCTCAAAATAATCACTTTTATATAATTTTCATGTAAAACAAACTTTTGTTTTTACAAATTCTTTTTTAATATAAAATTATATTTTATTTTAAATTTCTAAATAACATACCTTAAAAGCAAATATTATATAATGTACAAATTAATGAACAATTCAAATAAAAGTAAAATCATTAATGAAATATGATGCATTACATTAATACCCAACTTTCAAGATTATTATGTTGCTCACATAAATGCTCTATTAACGCATTATGGAGTTCAAAATGAACATTTTTATCCGTAATTTTTTTTTCTAGCTAAAAATTGTTCAAATCGAAGATTTTTATCTACCATCATTTCTTTCTTTGTAGTTGGAGTCTCTACGACATATTGAATTGGTGCATTAAAATTACGTTCATCCTCAATTATCATATTGTACAATATAATACATGTGGTCATTATATCATATATCACTTCCTTTTTTCCAAAAACGTGTTTATCCTACAATAATTGCAAAACTTGATTATTGTTTCATCATGTAATATTTTTTCTTTTGAGAACGTGAATTACGAATATTTTGAACAATTGTAGACTATTTCAAATTGTGCATTCTTTATAGTGAAAATTAATAATAAAATCAAATTATATTTAATTTACAAAAAAAAAAAAGAAATATTATTAATTCAAAATATATGTAGTATATATTAAACAATACTAGAAGTAGATAGCCCGTGTAACCACGGGCCCAATATAAAAAGTATGACACGTATATAAAAATATATACTAAGTATATAGTAAGTGTGACACATAAATATATATACATCAAAATTATATATAACTGGTTGGATCCAAATTTTATAAGATAGACATGTATATTTTATTTATATAAGCAAAAGAAAAAAGTGATACATAAATAATAACAGAGAGAATATTTTTAGATTATAATAAGCATTTATGTTTTTGCAACCTATAGTTAATTCTCTTTCGGGAGTAAGGTCAAACTGTTCATGAAAAAAAATCTAAATTTGTTATTTTTTGTGTATAAAATTATTTTCTCAATTTTCTTTAAAAACTTTATTATGTTTAAGAATAGTTTTAACTTTAAAGATTTAATTTATCCAAATCTTATACGTTAGAACTTATAGTTATGGACCCCAAATATGTTGATATAGAGCTTCTTTTATTCCAAAGTAAAATTTCCTAATATTTTAAAGAGTAAAAAATACATATCAATAATTAGTCAAATTACTCGACAAAAATCAAATAAAAGAAGTATATTAGTAATATTATACCACATAATCTGAAAGAAAGAAATTCTTTTTTGCCTTTTCTTTCCATAATATCATTTTAATAATAAAAAACAATTCAAAACAAAATCTAATGATTTTTTATTCTTTTATGCTGATAAATTTAGAATATAAACTCAAATAATTAAATATTGTTAAATTGTATTTACACGTCACAAAGGTAAAATTTTATTTATATGTTCTCCGAGTTAATATATATATATATATATATATATATATATATATATAGACACACACACACTTGATTTAAATTAATTTAACGTTTTTCTTAATAAACTATTTATTAGGACTTTATTTTTAAAAAATTTAATTTTATTAGTTATACTTTAAAAATATAAATATGACTATTTATAATCTTATATAGATATTTAATGATATATATAATATTAAAAGATAAATTGTAAATAAATTGTTTTGAATATAAAAGCTAAACAATAAAATTTTATTAAATTATTTAACTATATTAAATTTAAACAAGTGTAAATAAATTATTTTGAATATAAAAGTTAAATAATAAGATCTTATTATTTTTTTAACTATATTAAATTTTGAACAATTTAATATCTATATGTAGAGATATGAAGATGGAAATATACAGAAATAAATAAAATTAAATGGACCCCACTATACACTTCATCAATGATAGAAGGCATAATGGGTAATTAAGTAGAAAAGTATAGCCTTTTTCCTAAAGATATTAAGAAGGTTCAAATGATAAGGAGGATAGTACAATTTTTCTATACCAAACTTATCTCTTTGAGAAGTTGCAATGACAAAAATATCCTCGCTTGCCAATTGAATGACTATTAAGCAGCCATGTTGAAAGTTTTTCCAACTGTCAAGAGAAATATATTATTAAGAATATCATATTCATTTAAAAAGAACCGCAAATATTATAGATTTAACTCATAACTTTATATGAAAAATAATATGTTAATTATAAAATAATATTAAAATAATAAAAAAGTGAAATAAAGAGTGTTAAAAAATTGCTATTTAACTCTGTATATATAGAGAATAAAGAGTAAAATGTAGGGTGATTGGAGAGTCCATTCTCTATTTTACTCTCCAAATATAGAAAATAGAGAGTAAAATATAGTGCGGTTGGAGATGATCTAAGGGACGGGATACTATTTTAACGAATAGATTTAAGCTCTTCCTTGATTTAGAAAATTAAATAAGAATTAGGGAGGGAAATAAAATTGTGTATATATATAAATATCCCCTTCGTACTTATTTACTTATCCATTTTTTACTTGACACACCTATTAAAAAAAAATTGGCATAGCGAGTATATTATTTTACCCATATTAAGCATACAATTCCAAAATCAATTTACTCAGGTTCTACCGTTTTTTAAAAATATTAACTTTATAAATAAATTAAGGTTACAATAGGTAAAAATTACTCCCTCCTTCCGAAAATGTTTGTTACGTTACGCTTATCAAAAGTCAATTTGACTAATTTTCAAAGGTAAATTCGATCACATTAATTTGATATTTTAAACAAAAAATTAGATAATCTAAAACTATATGAAAAGTACTATAAATTATAATTTTTTGTATATTAATATGATGAAAAAATACATCTTAAAATGATAGTCAAAGTTTTTATAGTTTGACTCTAAAAATAAAAACTATGATAAATAATACCGAACGGAGAAAATATTATTTTTTCTTTGATTAGTAAAAAAATGACAAGTAAAACTTAGACAAAGAGAGTATATATTTAAGGACTATGTTTTTACCCCGTCTTTTACAATGAGTTATTGAAAATGTAAGTTCATTAAAGCTTCATTTATGTCTCATAAATTAAGGTTAAATTATTCTCATTCAAAACAGGAGGAACAGTTAAATGAAAGGCACAAACATGATGACAAACTAATATATACACTAAAATAAATAAAAATTTATATTTATTTCCGACACTCTTCACCTAGGAAAATTAAAGGGAGTACTATATTAATTCAAACATAAAGGTGGGGGCTATTTTTTTCTCTAGCTTTTTGTTTTGTGCATTCCATATATATATAACATTTATTTACACCATTAATTCGAAATTATGTTGTATAGAGGGAGCCCATTGAAAAGGCAAATTTTTTCAAGACAAACTTACCTAAATTTCAATAGTTCCGGAAATGATTACTTGTATACATTTTAGTTTATAATGATATCATGTATGTTATCAGATTTTGATGCTTTTAGATATTTACAATTAAAATTAGATATAATTTGTTCTAGATATATTGTATCCAAGTGAATTCGAATGTATCTGAATACATAACAAATTCAGTTCGCCTCCCTTCATTTTGTTCACCACTCATTTATGTATTTAGGATACATAAAAAATCTCACTCACCTCTCTCTCAAACTTAGTGTATATAAATGTATTTTTCAGAATATATGATATAAAACTTTCAATTAATGATTAAAATACGTAATATTTTTAAAGTATAGATAATAATAATTATTATTATAATAATAATAATAATAATAATAATAATAATAATAATAAATGCTAATAGAGTATGTCTAATTATGCAGTTTTTTTTCTTTTTAAATTAAAAAATTATCTTATTATACGGCTTAAACCCAAAACTTCTTATTGAGACTTAATTGTCCGACAATAATTTATGGTTTTTTGACTTAATCATCCTACAAAAATTATCGACAAACTAATTTGAATTCTTATCAGGTAAACTCTCCTAGTCATTCATCACCTCTTGATATTATATTACGTTGGACTCATGTGCTAAAGAAACCTAAGTTAAGGACTTATAGGAAGCAAATATAAGAAAGATTGAAATGAAAAAAAAATAATATAAAATTGATGGCTTGGCCTAACATGTGTCAGTGTAACTACCACAAAGCACTAGTGTGGTTCTTCATTCATTGCCCTTAACAACAGACAGCTCTTGCTAATAAATATATGGGCCTTTTTCTTTTCCAATTTTAGTGTATTTCTTCATTGATTTGAGGTGTCCTTGATTGGTTGATCTTGTTAGATTGTCTATTCGCTGTTCCAATCACTTAACATATTATATTGATAATGTATTTATAAAACACATCTAGACATGGTATATATGTGTATATTTATGTCATCCAACCTTATTATAAATCAAGCAATCAATAATTTTTAGGCCTACACAATGATGGATCCAATGTCTTTGAATATGTTAAAACTGTTATGAAATCAAAAGTAATAATGAATCCAGTTTCTAACTCACAAATTACAACGTCCACTAGGTTCAAACTATAATTTTACTATCTAGAACAAATGTAGTTTATATTCACTACATTGGATTGAATATCGTTCGTCGAAAAAATTATATCGTATATATATAAGTAAAATAAATAAAGTATATTCTGATCATCTTTGACACAACAATATAATGTAGTCCAATAGTACAGACATCTTTAAAGTGCAAATACAAGCAAACTTAAAGTGTTTGTAGTAACACGATCTGTAGATTTTGAAAATTAAAATAACTGTATAAATATAGGAGTTCTATTTAAACTTTAACTGGTAACCAGCTGTGAGGAGAGGTGAATAGATTAGGAATGTTTTGTTGTTAGGTGTTCAAAGCTGTAATTCTCGTTTTATTATCAATGGTAATGTTCACAGTTGTTTTAAAAAAAAAAAAAAGAAGCAGACTCACTTTTACATCTGAATACGTCTCTGGCACTGAATATGTAAAAATATGTCAAATTCTTAATTTTGTAAAAAATTTAAATATTGAATTCTAACACTTTTCTTGTTTTTTATTGGAAGAAAATTATGATATTTTCTTGTGGTGAAAGGGAGAGTGGGTAGGAGGTGTTGAGAGAGTTGTTGAAATGTGAATATAAATTAATATCTCAACTTCTCAAAGTGCATAAACTCTTAACCGACACAGAGTCAACGTATGTGTCAGCCTTTTCCCACCAAATGCAAACCCTTCCTCTGAAACTTTTTTTATTATATAGAAAAAATGAATTAAGATTATAAAATTAAAAGTTTTTTAACTTTTTAAAACAATACATTATTAATTATAGAGTCGATTAAAGTTCAAATTGATTAGAGAATCAACGCGTAGTTTACTTATACTATGGATTTGAGTTATCTTTCTTTTTCATATAAATTAATATTTGAGTTAGAATTAGATTTAGATATCATTTTTTTACCTAAATATTGCATGAATATTAACATTTATATTTTATTTTTTATAATTTAAATTGTAAAGGATTATGTTGAATTATGTCCTTATTAGTTTAATACCATAGTGTTTGATCGGCAAATTACATTATATCGAAATTTTCTTATCTTTACTCTAGTAAGGTAAATTAAGAATGTTCAAATAACAGATCCTTTAAATACAAAAAATAAATATGATTCTATTTAGATTATCAATTTGGGCAGAATTCAGCTAACTCATTAATTTTCTTTTTTTTTTAAAAAAATTTGATCTCGATGACTAATAATAATATGCTCAATATATATATAATTCCCTGAGTAAAATGTAGACATATTTTCATTCAATATCAAATAATTATATTGAATTCTAATATAAATTTGGATCGAAAAGTTTCACATTAAGGTAAAACTAATCCTTAATAAAGATGATTTTGTATTCAAAAACATTTAAATTAATGACATTTAATTAAGAATAAAAGGTTAATTATCATTTTATCTTAACTCCTATTATAAATAAAAAAAATTATTCTCAATAAACTCTAGATAAACAAGTAAAACATTTGAAGCGAACTAATTTAAAAGTTAAAAAGATATTCTTTGTTTGAAAATAACTTGAGCATAATTTTAGTTGTACTTAGGAAGAGAGAGAGTAGACAAGTTGTCTGATAGTTTCCGTGAGTGGATATTTTCCCACTTGCTCTTATTATTATATTATTTGAAATAACTATATGTCGTACGTTGGATACTATCAAATCTTTATTTGTCTTCTTGCTGCCTTTACACAAACCCCCTTTTTCTTCTTTTTATTTACATTCGAACCTTTGTAATTTATTGGTTATTCCAAAGTTTTCAACTTTAAATTTGTTGATGCAAACTCTTTTCAACGTATAGTACTGTTACTTAATCTATTTTAATTCATATGATACATTCTTTCTTTCTTTTTTTTTTTTTGAAAAACTACATAAATTGATACATTTTAATAAATAATTAATAATTTTAGCGATATTTTTTATTTATTATCATTTATAGTAATTATGTAAAATCTGCAATATGAAATAAAGATGAATTATGTATGCAATATATATGAATTATAATAGTTTTTTGAAATATTGTCACGACCCAAAATCACGAGTCGTGATGGCACCTATATTCCCAAACAATAGGTAAGCCAACCAACATATTTTAACAAACATAACTAACAAGATGTGAAAAGACAACAATTTCCAAATCTCCAACACTGAGTTCTTATAAGTACCAATGCGGAAAACTGAAAAAAAAATACTACCCAAGAAATGGTGTCATGAGTACAAGAGCTTCTAAAATACGATGCAAGTCTGAAACTAAAAAGGCAAATCTAACATAAGGGATATTCTGTCTGAATACTGAATAACAGAATAAGTAAAAGATAGAGGGAGGTGTGGGCCACGGAACAGCAAAGCAGCTCACCACAACTCCAAGACACTACAAATTCGGACTCAAACTGCTCCTCGAGATATGCTCCTACTTGGAATCGAATCTGCACCACAAAGAGTGCAACAAGTGTAGTATGAGTACGAAACCACGTGTACTCAGTATGTCTCATTGACCGACCCCCGAAGAAGTAGTGACGGGAGTTATATAAGAAAATAAATTCTTAGATTGTACAAGTATATATATATATATATATATATATTACACTTACTATTTAAGTTTCATCAATAAAGGAAATCAACATTTAATATTTTCCAAACACCAAACGAAACATATGGTCATCAAGAATGAATGATGGGATGAAATGCAATGCAATATGATGTCATGCAATGATATGTCTCAGAATACCCAGTACTCACTCAACCGTATATACATGATACTCCTCGGAAATACATCGAGAGTTCATGACCCATGGGGGACTCGCGAGGTCCATATACCGACACGGACGATCTCCACATGTCTGTGCGGACGATCTCAACGCACTATCATAATATTAAACAATTTTCGCACGGATAGTCTCCACGTGCCCAAATTACAATCTTAAAATCTCACCATCCCCAGCACGGACGATCTCCACGTGCCCAACTTATACTCAGTCTCATCTCTATGCATGTGCACAATATTGTTTCAATAGAGGGAATGATGATGCATCTCAATCAATCAATATGAATATAATACATAACCACCTCAATTATCTCAACTATACGGGTGAAATAAATAAAACACAATCACACAAGGAATTCAAGTCAATAACATATCAGCTAATGCCCATATGCTTTGGCATTCTCAAATTTCACTCCACATTTTATAATAGTACTTTTCCTTTTTATAACACCGGTACTCGTACCAATGTCCGTCACACCATTGATACGAGACCACCATCTTTGCCCCTTACCCCTTGTTTATTTTCATTTTTTAATCTTTAATTAGGAAAATGTCCTTCAACAAGTCTAAAAAGTCTTAACATACCTTAGATGCCGAACTTGTGCCACGAATCTTTTAAGATTTTTCCTTTCCTTTTTGCAAGGTTTCAGAACGTTCCCAATCTACCAATTTTGCAATATTCATAAGTAAGCAATTTTTTGTAGACATTCAAATTATTATATGTCTATCATAGACGCTAAAACTCACTCATATTTTCAACCAAACTCCAAATCTTGATATATATTGGTATGCCAAATTTTTTCATACTTGCTAAATTTCAAGCTAAGAACTTAACTCTGACCTCTTCAAATGGACTACAATTCAATATTAGATCATATAAAATAACACCTAATAATTAATTACACATCTCCATATATGAAAGTTGAGTCAAACGACTATAGAATATTGAATAGTTATACTTTGAATTGTGCCAGCAATAACCTTAACTACAGAAATAAAGGACAAAATATGGCAAAACACTTACACCCTCACCAACCAATTCCAATTATAATGTTTATACATCAACTTAATAAACCCACAATAACTCTCATTGGTCAGCAATGTTTGACCTTACTTTTCTATCAACATTCACGTGAAAACAATTTCCTATAAACTGCATATAAAAGACCATATAACCTTTTATCATATAATAATAATAAGTTAACCCTTTAAGCAACCATTAAGCCTCCATTTTCTAGAACGTACGACATCAGCGATTAACGCTGACAACAATCAGTACTTGTTTCAATTTTCACATTCTAACACAACGATAATCATAGCAACACATTATAACTTACCTGAAGATTTCGTTGGTTCCCTCACGTTCTGTAATCTACGCTGCCCAAAGATAAATCAATTTCTACCTCTTTTGTTTTCTGCCCTTCTAATGTTAATTAAGTAAAATAAATAAACTAACCCCACTAACCTAAATCAATTAATGGGTCAAGTAAAAAGGTATTAAATGAATTATGGATATGACCCACTAACTATTAACTATATTAATTCTTCACTAAAAATTTTTATCAACTAAATACTCTTAGTCTTCGAATAGTTAAAAAAAATACCCCTTTAAATTTTCAAAAGGAGTTAGACTAGTCCTAGTTCTCAAAATGACCTAGCGGGTCGTTACAAATATATTACGTTTGTTTGATAAAAATTTGACACATTGTATTATAAATGTATTAAATGATGGAAGTCGTGTTAATTACTTTTGATAATGACAAATACATTTGATGTCGTCTCACTTATGAACCAGGTTCATTTATTAAATCAATAAAAAATGTATATTTCCATAAATAAATGAAACAAAACCTTTTCTTAAAAGGTTGTCTACTTTATACGAAGACAAAACCTTTTCTTAAAAGGTTGCTTAATTAGTATAATAAATAAAAGCAAATCTTTCCATATCAAAGAAGGATACAGAAATCAGAATCATTATCAATTTCAAAGAGAGGAGATAATTCTTGATCATAAAAAGTCTATATAAACTGAGATATCAAGACAAAGAAAGTCAGTTCTTTGCAATCGAAGAAAAGTGAGGCGAGAAGAAGAGAAAGGCAGCAAAGAGAGTATCTGTGAGTTCTGTGTGTTTTTGTTAGCTTGTGAGTTTTGTGAGTTTCTTTGTAAGATTGTGAGCTTGTGTAATTGTAAACAAGAAGTAGGTTTGGCTTCTTGTGGAGTGAGGAGATTTGTGAGTAAGTTTGCAAGAAGTGGGTTTAGCTTCTTGTGATTTGAAGAATTCGATTAGAGTTAATCGAAAATTTTAATTGAGCAAGAAAAATTAATAAAACATAGTTGAGTTTTTCCTTCCTTGAGATAGGAAGGTTTTAGTTAAAGTATATTATTTTAATTGACTCTTTTCT
This sequence comes from Solanum lycopersicum, assembly GCF_036512215.1. Taxonomy (NCBI): domain Eukaryota; kingdom Viridiplantae; phylum Streptophyta; class Magnoliopsida; order Solanales; family Solanaceae; genus Solanum; species Solanum lycopersicum. The sequence goes on along the minus strand of NC_090809.1, from coordinate 10,577,111 downwards.
TAGGAAAATAATCAAGAACCTGGTTCTTGATCTAGGGGTAAGGTTTCTTCAATTGGTATCAGAGTAGGATCTTTTCGCCAAAAGATTAACATCTTGGAAAGAAAATGGCAGCACCACCTACCCCCCAAGAAAGAGCTTCTCAAACTCGACCACCACTATTCAATGGAAAATATTATGGATGTGGAAGAATCGCACAATGGATAATTTGATAGGAGAAAATCCCGATCTCTGGAGTGTAGTCTTGGATGGTCCTACTATTCCTATGAAAAAGGGGCCTGATGGAGAAACAATGGTTCCAAAGAAGAGAAAAGAGTGGGCTGCCGCAAATAAACTGGCAATTCAAAATAATGCAAAATCTAAGAAAATTCTAATTTGTGGCATAGGACCAGACGAATACAACAAGATCTCTTCTTGCCAAGATGCTACGTCAATCTGGGAAACCTTGCAGACTGCACATGAAGGAACAACTCAGGTTAAGAAATCAAAGATTGACAACTTGAAGAGACAATACGAACTATTCAGAATGATGGAAGGAGAAACTATTGAAGATATGCTCACTAGATTCACTGCTATCATCAATGAGATTTACTCTCTAGGTGAAATAATTCCAAACGGAAAGGCAGTTAGAAAACTCTTGAGCGTCTTACCTGAATCATGGGAAAGTAAAGTTGAAGCAATTACTGAAGCACGTGACTTAGGTAAGCTTGCTATGGATGAGCTAATTGGAAACCTCATAACATACGAACTGAAGAAAAATCAAGAAAGAGAGATTGGTAGTAAAAGGAAAGAAAAGAATCTGGCTCTAAAAACTACTACTTCTGAAGATTTTGAGGATGAAAACATTGCACTCATAGCCAAAATATTCTCCAAAATGTTAAAAAGGGGACAAACATTTAAAAAAAGGAGTCCACAAAAGAATGTCAAAAATTCAAGAGAACAGTTGTGTCATAAATGTTGTAGTCAAGACTACTTTATAAAATTTTGTCCACTATGGGCATTAGAATACAAGAAAAACAATACAGAAAAGGAAAAAGAACACAGATATATTTTCAATAACCGGAGAATGACAAATCAAGAGGCCGACATATCCATGAAAAAGGCACTCGCTGCAATGGGAGGCATATTTGAAGATGAATCTGAGAATGAGGAAATCGAGAATCAATCTCTACTTGCAATAAAGCAAGAAGACAAATACGACTTTCTTGAATTAGTGGCTGTAACTGAAGAAGCAGACAAAGAAAGCACTTGTCAAGCACAAGATACAATTCATGCTCTGATGGCTGGTTCAGATTTCGAGCAAGAAGAAGAAGACCAAAATAGTCAGGTTAGCTCAACTTTCACTAAAGAAAACTGGGAAATCTATACTAAAAGAGAGCTAAAGTAACTTTTGGAAACTATAATTAAGGAATATCAGTCAACCTTCCTTGAAAAAGAACTACTAATCGAAGATTACGCATCTCTAAGAGAAGAGAACATGACTCTAGAACAACAAAATTGTTTCCTGCTCAATAAACAAGTAGAATTAGAAAAAGATTTAAACTCTAGCATCTTGAAAAATCAAGCCTTACAAAAGAAGCTAAACACGACTGAACAGAAAGCAGAGAACAGTATGAGGTGGAACAGGTCTTCCATAATTCTCGATAGTCTCCATAAAAGTCAATCTAGCACAAGACATCGAATAGGTTTTACTGAAATAAAAAATCCTAACATAGATCGTCTATGCTCTCATTGTGGCTTGACAGGACATAAGAGTCATGCATGTGACAAAAAACAAATTTCTCATCACAAAAAATTTTCCTTTCTAAGAAAAAATCAAAAGAAAACTGATCCTGAACATGTTTCTACGTCTAAAGTTCTTCCTAGATGGGCTAAAATAATTCTCATACACCCCTTTAATCAGATATAGGCACTTAAGTGGATGTGGGCACCTAAGCTAACTCTGTCTGAATAAAACTGCAGGCTTCAGTGAGAGAAAAAGGTAAGAACTGGTACTTGGATAGCGCCTGCTTAAGACATATGACAGTAAATCAAGATAACTTTCTATCACTAAAAGAAGTTAAGGGTGGAAACGTAGCCTTTGGAAACGGAAAAACTGGGGAAATACAAGGAATTGGAAAGGTAGGAATCAATCTCAAACAAGCCATCGATGATGCATACTACATAAATGGACTTCAGCATAACTTACTAAGCATATCTCAAATGTGCGACAAAGGGAACATGATAGTATTCACTGTAGGTGAATGTAGAGTGATAAACTCAACAACTGAGAAACTAGTACTTCTGGGAAAGATACATAAGAATGTATACACAACTGAAATAATAAGGTAAAAAAATTCACTTACTTGCCTCAGTGCCCTCACTGAAAGCTCTGCCCGTTGGCACAAAAGGATAGGACATATTAGTCTCTCTACAATTAATAAACTAATATCAAAAGATCTGGTTAGAGGATTGCCTGGGAAAATTTTGCAAAGTGAAAAGTTCTGTGGTGCTTGTGTCAAACAGCAACAATCCAAATCATCTTTTAAACCAAAGGGAATGGTTATTACCACAAAACCTCTAGAGATGCTTCACATAGACTTATGTGGACCATTGCGTGTGATAAGTAGAGGAGGCAAAAGATACATTCTTGTAATAGTTGATGACTACTCAAGGTTTACTTGGACTCTTTTTTTGACAACAAAAGATGAAACTTATGAAGTATTTGAAATATTTGTGACACTAGTTCAGAAGAAACTCAATACAGAAGTCATTAACATAATATTAGATCATGGTTAAGAATTTGAAAACTCAAAATTCTTAAGTTTTTGCAGTACAAATGGAATTGATCATAATTTCTCTGCACCAAGAACTCCGCAACAAAATGGTGTAGTTGAGCGTAAAAACAGAACTCTTGAAGACATCGCTATAACCATGCTAATAACAAGAAAACTACCACAAATCTATTGGGCAGATGCTATAAACACTGCTTGTTATCTGATAAACAGGTGTACAATAAGGACTTTTTTAAATAAAACCCCATATGAACTACTTAAAGGAAGAAATCCGAGCTTAGCACATCTTCGACCATTTGGATGCATATGTTATGTGCACAATAATGGAAAGGATAATTTGGGTAACTTTGATGCCAAGAGTGATGAAGGAATATTCTTGGGATATTCAACACAAAGCAAAGCATATAAAATACTCAACAAAAGAACAAATCGAGTGGAAGAAAGCATGCATGTTGTTTTTGCTGAAAGTACAGTAGAAGAATCTTATAATCCTGATGTACATCCTCCAATACCATTGGAAGATTTACAATCAGACGAGGATAATACCACAAATAAGCCAAATCTTCAAGAAATTGAAAATATACCAACAGAGACAAAAATAGAAACATCAGATATTCCAATATCTGAATCAACTCAAAATCCTCAGGCTCATGGTTGGAAACATCAAAGTTCTCATCCCATTGAAAACATCCTCACACCATTGAAATCAGGGATTCATACCAGATCTATAGTACGAAATATGTGTTCCTTCTCAGCGTATCTATCTCTAGTTTTTTTGAAAAATATTAAAGAAGTCTTGGGAGATCCAGACTAGATTATAGCTATGCAAGAGGAATTAAGTCAGTTTGAAAGAAGCAAAGTCTAGAACCTGGTTCCCAGACCACATGATCGAACTGTCATAGGTACTCGATGGGTCTTCAGAAACAAACTAGATGACCAAGGTCAGATCACTAGGAACAAAGCTCGACTAGTGGTTCAAGGCTTCAACCAGTAAGAAGGAATCAACTATGATGAACCTTTTCACCAGTTGCAAGAATGGAAGCTATAAGAATGTTAATTGCTTTTGAAGCCCATATGGAATTCAAACTCTATCAGATCGATGTAAAAAGTGCATTTTTGAATGGTTTTCTACAAGAAGAAGTGTTTGTGAAACAACCTCCTGGTTTTGAGGACCCAGATAAGCCTGAACGTGTCTACAAGCTAGAAAAAGCACTGTACGGACTAAAGAAAGCTCCAAGAGCATGGTATGATCGTCTATCCACATTTATTCTAACACATAATTACTCTCGTGGAAAAATAGACGATATACTCTTTCTTAAAAGAAAGGTTCAGATATGCTTATTGTACAAATTTATGTCGATGACATCATATTTGGTGGAACTGACCCCTCACTTAGAATTGAGTTTGCCAAACTCATGAGTAGTGAGTTTGAGATGAGTATGATGGGTGAACTAACCTTCTTTCTAGGTCTTCAAATTGATCAGTCTCGTACAGGAACCTCCATTCATCAACAGAAGTACATCAATGAACTACTGAAAAAATTTGACATGAATGAAGCCAAGGTAATTGACACTCCCATCATCACTACAACAAAGATAGATAAACATGAAACAGGTTCTCCAGTTAATGATACAAAATACAGAGGTATGATTGGATCACTCTTATACCTAACTGCAAGCAGACCCGATATTATGTTTAGTGTTGGACTTTGTGCACGATTTCAGTCATGTCCTAAAGAGTCTCATCTGAAAAGCAGTAAACATAATACCTAGGTACCTCAAAGGTCCTGTGAACCTGCTGCTATGGTACCTATCAGGAGACTCATTTGATTTAGTAGGATTTGCTGATGCTGACTACGCCGGATACTTAGTTCACCAAAAAAGTACATTTGGAATGACAAACTTTCTAGGACCATGTCTTGTATCATGGGTCACTAGAAAACAAAATTTTGTTGCCCTCTCAACAGCAGAGGCATAATATGTAGGAGCTGCATCTTGTTGTGCACAATTATTATGGATCAAAAAACAAATTAGAAGACTTTGGGGTCAAGACAGGTTGTATTCCCATTATGTGTGATAACACTAGTGCTATCAATATAGCAAAGAACCTGATCCAACACAAGCGCACTAAACATATTAACATCCGACATCACTTTCTGAGAGACAATGTTGAAAAAGGATTTATCATAATGAAATTCTGCGCTACTGAGGACCAAATTGCTAAAAATTTTACTAAGGCTCTTGGGCGAGAATTATTCCGTACAAATCATCTATCTTTGGGACTCGTGTTTCAGAACTAAAAGAACCAGGTTCTACTCACCACAGACTCAGGTTCTTATATTTTCAACTTGGTTCTCCTATTTAATTTTTTTTGGGCGGGAAATACATAGAGTCACATTAAAACTCCAACGTCTCTTCGATGTGACTACCATCACATCAAATTTTTTAGCCTATTCAATGTAGCAATTCATCATCATTACTCTTCTATTCCCCATAAAATCTTTTTACCTTCACCACACACAAAAAAATTACGGCTTCCTCTCTTCTTCTCGTCAATTACTCTGATGACGAACCTACCCTCACATCGGAAACTCCGGCAACTACTCAGGGAGAAACAAATCCACCACTATCACCATCAGCCGACCACCCCCCCCCCCCAATTTTCTTCCCCACCGTCTCCTTCCTCCATTCTCTAAAAAAACTCTCAACTCCCTAACCCTATTCCATCTTCTCCAGAAACTATGCCCTCCTCTCACGCTCTTCAAACGCATACAGTCCTTTCATCTACACCAGTTCCTCGGCGTCCTCGCAAGCATATTGCTGTCAAATGAAAGGTGATTCAAACTCCTCAAACTCGATAAGCAAGTCAAGCCCATCTAGAGATGTTGACATAATCAACCAAAAAACGCTGTCACACTGGTAAGTCACCGGTTTGCTCTTCTTCCACGCCTGTTATTTCTTATTCTAATGAAGAAATTTTAGAATCTGCTCGCTCTTCAAACACTTCCTCGTCTAAAACCCTAACCAAAAATGAATTTAAATTTCTTACCATGGGAAGGGAGGCTTATTTTAAATCACAGAAAATCTTGAGAGGTCAAATAATTCATCCAGAAATTAGGGATCATATTACAATCGAAAAATTGTTAGCATTACTTGTAGTACAAGGGTGGGTAGACATTTTTCTTCACTCTGATAACATGATATTTGACATAGAAGTGGCTGAGTTTTATGCAAATTTGACAATGATTGATTATTCAGTACTTTCTTCGTCCCTTCATGGTGTAGATATAGTTTTTGACAAAACTAGGTTAGGGGCAATACTTTGTATTCCTTGCATAGGGTTGGAGGAATATCACTAGGGTAAGGATGATAATTGTGAATTAACTTCAAAATTCACACAAGGGAGGGTCAGTGATCGACCACGAAAGGTACTGAAAGGAGAAATGTCTCCTTTCCACAAATTGGTGTTTGAAGTAGTTCACAAAGGTATTATCCCGAGAGGAGAAATGAGACATGAAGCTAACTTTTGAGATATGGTTCTTGGTCATGCTTTGGATAGCATGCGTCCTATTAATTGGCCTTCTCTTATAATTAATCATATGGTCAGAATAGTGGATCCTAATAAACCTCATCAATTAGCTTATGGGAATTTGTTCACTACCGTGTTTAAAGAATTTAGGTTAAATTTTAAGGATGGCCGATCTTTGAGCAAGTATGATATGTTTACTCAAACTACTCTTGTTGAATGCGATCTCTTGGATGATGCTGTGGATCAAGTTCCTCTTCGATCTGCTGGTCCAGTTACTGCTCTTATTTCTGAACATAATGAGGCTCGAGCTCAAAATGTGTTATTAAAAGATGAAGTTACTATTCTTCAGGCCCAGTTGGCTGCTTCTTAGGGGGAAGTTTGGAGATTAAAAGATATTCAAACACTGTTAATGGTTCAACTATTTTTTCTTGGTTGTATTGCTGCTATAGCTTTTGTGAATAACTTATAGTAGTATCTTTCTATTTTAATGTTGTGGATATATTTTGGTTCTAGCTTGGGATTTCTGATATGTCAAAAGGGGGAAACAGTTTCTCAAAACTGGTATTATGGGTATTATTTGTCATCATCAAAAAGGGGGAATTTAATGGAAGTTGTGTTAATTACTTTTGATAATGACAAATACTTTTGATGTCGTCTCACTTATGAACCAGGTTCATTTATTAAATCAGATGTCATTTTATGGAAAAAGGAGCGAAGGAGAAATATTAAAGCACAAATTTATTTATGGAAAGAATATAAATAGAAAAGGTATATTTTCATAAATAAATAAGACAAAACATTTTCTTAAAAGGTTGTCTACTTTATACGAAGATAAAACCTTTTCTTAAAAGGTTGCTTATTTTGTATAATAAATAAAAGTAAATCTTTTCATATCATTATCAATTTCAAAGAGAGGAGATAATTCTTGATCATCAAAAGTCTATATAAATAGAGATATCAAGACAAAGAAAGTCAGTTCTTTGCAATCGAAGTAAAGTGAGGCGAGAAGAAGAGAGAGGCAGCAAAGAGCGTATCTGTGAGTTCTGTGTGTTTTTGTTTAAGATTGTGAGCTTGTGAGATTGTAAACAAGAAGTAGGTTTGGCTTCTTATGGAGTGAGGAGATTTGTGAGTATGTTGCAAGAAGTGAGTTTGGCTTCTTGTGAATTTGAAGAATTCGATTAGAGTTAATCGAAAATTGTAATTGAGCAAGAAAATTAATAAAATATAGTTGAGTTTTTCCTTCCTTGAGATAGGAAGGTTTTAGTTAAAGTATATTGTTTTAATTGACTCTTTTCTTAAGAAAATAATCAAGAACCTGGTTCTTGATCTAGGGGTAAGGTTTCTTCATTAAAATGTGTGAAAAATGTATTATCCATCATTAAAACTTGTATTATTTGTGAATAATAAATTGTTCTTTGTAATATGCATTACAATTGTATTATAAATGAATTAAAACTGATCAAGTAAAAAATTTATTATTGCTATAAATGATAAATATTTTTTTATTGTAGTATATTTATATAATTTTTTGCTATAAATGATAAATATTTTGTTATTGTAGTATATTTATACAAGTTTCCCTTTTTTATTGGAAAAATACCCAAGTACCCCCTCAACCTATGCCCGAAATCACAGAGACACACTTATACTATACTAAGGTCCTATTACCCCCCTGAACTTATTTTATATATAACTTTCTACCCCTTTTTAGCCTATGTGGCACTAGTTCGAAAAAAAAGTCAAAAATCATTGGGCCCACAAGATAGTGTCACGTAAACTAAAAAGAGGTAAAAAATTATTACTAAAATAAGTTCAGGGGGTAATAGGACCTTAGTATAGTATAAGTGTGTCTCTGAGATTTCGTGCATAGGTTGAGGGGGTACTTGGGCATTATCCCTTTTTTATTTAGAATGTACGGAAATATTTTGTAAAGTACTTCAAAATATTTTATTTCATGATCATTAATGTTAAGATCCCACCTTCAATCAGGATAAGATTTGAGGATTTTTTAATGTTTTGTAAAATACTTTACTTCAAAATATTTTATTTCATGATCATTGATGTTAAGATCTCACCTTCAATCGAGATAAGATTTGAGGATTTTATTAATTATGATTTGATCTTTTTTTTTATTTCTTTTGAGTTTACTTTTGAAGTTAAGATGTATTTCATAGGAAGGAATTTCTTTTTTTTTTTAATGCTTGGTTGGATATAATTTTTGAAAAAAATAATTTCATTAGGAAAATATGTTTTCAAAATGAGTTACATGATAAAAATAGAAAAAACAAGTTCTAAAAATGAAATTCTATATTTATCACATCCTCCTCACACATCCACCCTACGCCTCCAGCCTACCCTTTGATAAGTCTATACCCCGCAATTGTCCTAGGCCCACTACCCACCTCCTTCCACGCTTATATATATACTAGATATCATTTGTCCGCGCCAGCACAAATCAATGTATGTTAGTTTTTTTCTTTCAATTTATGTGACACAAATGAAATTTCAAAAAGTGAACTAATTTTTTTTTTTGTATTTTCGAATAATATTTACAATTTTTTTTGATAAAGATAATGGAGTCAACCAAATTTCATTATGTTTTTTAACTATGTTTTTCTAAAAATATCTTAAATTGTTACATTTCGTTTTTAAGCTTCTTTTTTTATGCAATTTTCAAATATGCAACAATTAGAAATGAAAACGAGTAATTTATTTATTTACTTTCTTATAATAAATAGATATCACAATAACTCATAAAAAAATGAAGAAATAACAAAAATGAGATATTACTACTACTAATAATAACTAAAGATATTTCTAGAACTATTTAAGTTTCTTGTTATCATTAATGGTAGATTTTTTATCATCATTCACTTCATATATAGAAAGATGTTTCGAGAATTATTTATTCTTGATAGATTTTTGTTAGAATGAAATTACATTTTTATTCTTGGTCATCTTTAATACAAATATATCATCTTATTCATTTTTATTTGTAAAGTTTCTTTTTAACATCTTTTTATTTAATTAAATCTAATATATATTATTAATTTTATCACACTAATTTATTTTCAAGTATATAAGTTAGAGGCAAAATAAAGATTGAAATAATTAATTGATGATATTTTTACATAAAAAATAGGCTTTTTTTTTTATAAGAGTAATGAATATCACAATAGCTCACAAAAGAAAAAAAAAAGAAAGTGAAGTAATAACAAAATAAGTTAATAGTAATAACAATAACTTAAGACATTTCTAGAACTATTTAATTTTTTTGTTATCATTCTTGGTAGATTGTTGTTAACGTGAAATTACATTTTTGCCTTGATCATTATTCATTTCATATATAGAAAGATAATTCTAGAATTATTTATTATCTTTCTTCATAAATTTTTGTTAGCGTGAAATACATTTTTTGATTAGTTCCACCTAATATTATGCTCGATAAATAATTATTAAGAGTAAGGCGTAATTATTATTTATTTACTTTCATATAACAAATTGATATCACAAAAACTCATAAAAATGAAGAAATAACAAAAATGAGGTAATACTACTACTTATAATAACTAAAGATGTTTCTAGAATTATTTAAATTTCTTGTTATCATTCTTGGTAGATTTTTGCTTGCATGAAGTTACATTTTTACCTTTGATCATCATTCACTTCATATATAGAAAGATGTTTCGAGAATTATTTATTCTTGATAAATTTTTTAAGAATGAAATTACATTTTTATTCTTGGTCATTTTTAATACAAATATATCATCCTATTCATTTTTATTTGTAATTTTTTTAAACATCTTTTTCTTTTATTTCAATCTAATATATATTATTAATTTTATCACACTAATTTATTTACAAGTATATTAGTTAGAGGCAAAATAAAGATTGAAATAATTAATTCATGATATTTTTATATAATAGTAGGTTTTTTTTTATAAGAATAATGAATATCACAATAACTCACAAAAGAAAAAAAGAGAAGAAAGTGAAGTAATAAAAAAATAAGTTAATGGTAATAACAATAACTTAAGATGTTTCTAGAACTATTTAATTTTTTTTTGTTATCATTCTTGGTAGATTTTTGTTAGCGTGAAATAACATTTTTGCCCTTGATCATTATTCACTAAATATATAGAAAGATAATTCTAGAATTATTTATTATCTTTCTTCATAGATTTTTGTTAGCGTGAAATTACATTTTTGCCCTTGGTCGTCCTCCCACTTCATTCTTCTCTCTCTCTCTCTCCCTATATATATATATATATATATATATATATATATATATATATATATATATATATATATATATATATATATATATATATATACACACACACACACACACACACACACTAGATACATTAAGGCCTGTTCACTTGCCCAACATAATTAATTATCTTTATAACTTTATTTTTTTTTACTTAAATTCACATATTATCTTATTATAATTTCTAAAATTTTCTAGCATTTTAAAAAATTACAAAAATTCTATATCATATACATTTCTCTCATTTGTAAGATACATCACTATCCTCTCTCGATTACATACATATCCTCTCTCGAATACATCTTCATCCTCTCTTGAATACATCTCTATCGTTTCTTTGATACATCTCTCTCCTTCGGGTACATCCATATTGCCTTTCAAATATAGCTCTCTCCTCCCTGATTAATCTGTGAGTTATGCGTCTACAAGTTCCCTGAATAACAATGTATCATGATCGATGTATCCACATGCTTGCTGATAAATCTGATTTTTTAATTCTAAGATTTTATTTGTAATTTGAAAAAAATAGAGATATAATGTCATTAACTTTTATAACTATGAAAACTTATGTCATTTTAACTTTAATTTATGTGACATATTTTTCTCTATAATCAATCCAAAAGAATGGTGTATTAATATATATAATATCATTTTAAATTTAAAATATACATGTTATTCTTAGTAAGAACATTTATAGTCATATGAACATCTATGATTTGTTTTAGACCACGAGTTTTAAAAGTATTTTTTTTATAAAAAAAACATTATTGTAAGTCAAATAAACATTTAAATCGAAATGGAGTGAGTACAAACTTTAGTTAAGTTTTTTTTTCTTTTAACTATTTTTCAGTTTAACAAAATTTAAAATGAAAATGCTAAACCTTTTTCACAATAATGTTTCATATTTTTTTTATCAATATCTAGTCGATGATAACCAAAGTTTTAATATAAATAAGGTAATAAAATAACTTAATTCTAAAATTCAAGTATTGATATTAATTGAGAAAAAAATTATTTATAAATTGCAAAGCATTCATAATCTAATATTTAATATGCTTTACTCTCGACGAATGACACTAATTTATCATGATTGTAAGAAGTAGAAATCAAGAATAAAAAGTGCAACTCACTATTATATGAAGGTTAATCTGTACTTTATCTATTGTGGATGTTTCCTAAGTATATGATATATAATTATATGACAAATTAATTTTTGATCCCACATATTTATACTATTTTAAAATTAATCCCGTTAATTGGTTATGTATTTTCTTAAACTACAATTATGTTGTCATTATTTATTCAATTCTTACATTATCAACTCTATATTCCTCTTTTTTTTTTATCTCTTTACACTACAACAAAAATAACTTTTAGCGGCATGAACTATTGACACTAATAAAGAGTGCTAAAGTCTTTACTGGCATTAGTTAAGTGTCATTAGAATCAATGTCGCTAAAGGCTTTAGGGACATATACAAAGAGTGACAATTGCCGCTAAAAATACATATTCAGCGACAATTAAGAATTAAATGCCGCTAACCGTCATTTTTGTTGTAGTATTAGAATTGTGTTTTTTTTCTTATTTAAGTAACAATTTTCGAAGATAAAATAAATATTTTTTGGAGATAAAATAAGTTAAATAAAACTATATGAATATTTATGTTTAAGAAGCATTATATATAATTAAAAAGAATTGTGTTATTTTTGTTTTCTTTTTTAAGTCATAATTTTTGAAGATAAAATAAATATTTTTTGGAGATAAAATAAGTTAAATAAAACTATATGAATATTTATGTTTAAAAAGCATTATATATAATTAAAAGGAAATTACATACATGAAAGATTTAAGGATTATACTGAATATGTTGTAGCAGTAATAAACAAAGATGAACGGTTTGAAATGTCAAGAGTATAAAAGTAAAAATATTTTTCACATTATTATTATAATCAAACAAATGCTAATAGATTTTTAAAAATAACATAAAATGAATATATGGACCATATATGAAACAAAACTTTTTGTGAATCTTGAAAAGAAAAATTGGATTCTTCTAAAAAAACTATTTTGATGATTAATTATTCAATTATAAATTTAAAACTTTGCCCATGATAATGATTAAGATTACAAAATTGGCGTTGGTCGTTCTCATCATGGCTCTTCTATATAATAGAAACTCGATAATTTAAGGCCTGTGATACGGGCCCAATATAATTTCACATATTTTATTGAAAATTTAAATAAATTCACAACTTATGATATCATAATCCCCTCTTCTTATTCCCTCTCGGATAAATCAAACCCATCTTGGATACATAGATATAATCTCTTGGATACATTCCCCCCCCCCCCCCCCCATGAATTAATATATATATCATTCGGTAATATTTAGATTTTCGATATATAAACTAGATTGTAAAGATCAGTTATCTTGAGGCATTTCAAAATCTTTAAAGTTCTATTTTTTTTATTTTTTATTTATCACACATAAATTATGAGTCAGAGATATATTTTAATTACAAGAAAGAAGTCTAAGAAATCTCCATGAAAATAGTTTGTCAGATTTAATGAAATTTTTCCAAATTTGAAGAACTTATAGAGAACAAGATCGGACGTTAAAGAGGAGTCCAAAAAACCACAAACAACAAAACACTCCCAAGTAACCTAAAATTGTTAGTATCATAAATGTTTTTTCTCATCATCTCAGAATAGTCATTACTATTGCTTAGATTTCATATCACCAGCCCAACTTATTTGGAATTGAACCATAGTTATTGTGATGGTTATAATATGCAGTTCTAAAGAATTAAAGTAATTATGAACTAAGTACTAGGCGATACCATTCATAACTGGATATTCTAAACAAGTTTTTTTTACACATAACATATTAAAATCTCAAAGAATAATTTTCTGAATTCTTGAATTCATAAATATCCACAAATAATAATAAATACAACCTTAATTTACTAACAATCAAGAAGAAAAACACATATTGCTAAACATATTTATAAAAAATATGTTTGTCAGTCTGTATCCAAGTTTACAGTCCACAAATTCAATTGAAAGAAGCCAAAAGAAAGAGTTATTACTTCTTTATCAAAAAAGTAAAAAAATAAAAAAAAATTAATCAAAAGAAAGAGTTATCACTACGGCAAAAATGATCTTTAGCGACAATTATAAATGTCACGAGAAAAATCCATAGCAACATTGAATCTAATTATAATTAATTAATGTAGGTAGAGACTCTAGCACTTTTCGTTACTGTGCATATCCATTGCCGATAAAAAATATATATTTTTTTAGTGTATTTTGGAGATTTGTTAGTTTCAAGAAAACTTGATCTCTTATTATGCCTAAAAGAAGCGATGATGAAATATGACAAATTAGTTAACTTGCGATAAAAGAAGTGAACTAATTGTCTCTATGCTAATATTCTAGGAAGGATGCAATGACATATAAAATGTTTGTACCTAAGAATGAGAAATAAAAATAATATACTAATTGTAGCAAAGTAAAGAGGAATATGTTTGGTTCTATTCACAAACATAAACATTTGTTGTATATTAGTTATCATATATTTATTGTTTTGTGCTATCAAATATAGCATAACCCACAAGAAATTTTCCCAAAAAGTATAGGAATAAAACTATAGAAAGAGACAAGATAGAAGATACATTTTCAATCATCCTCACTTGAGTTTTTAACTGAGTTTAAAAAACATCAAAATTGAAAAAAGAAATTGCAATAGATATATCAATTACTTTGACTTATGGTAAAAGAATAAGCTTCATTATATAGGAGGAAGAAAACTTTTAGGAATGAAACACACTTCATAAAAACCTTAAAGAATATCTTTAAATTCAACTCCCCTACAACGAAAAAACCTACAAAGAATAGTGTCAGAAATAAATATTATGTTATTAAAGTACCAAATATAATGAATCGAACCATTTCAGCAGTTTTATGAATTGTGGGACTGAGAGGTGCAAGAGTAAAAATGTTACATTGCGATTACAACCATTTTTATTTGTTTATATGAATAAACATATAGGAAGGGAAGAAAGAGAAGATCAATTTTAAATTATCGTTGTTGAATTTTTTTACAGAGTTTATAGAGAATAACCAAAACAGTAAAATGAAATTGCCATAGTTACATGAATATTATGACATATAGTAAATATTAATCTCCATGAAGTACGAGGAAAAAAACTTTAAGGAATGAAACAAACTTCATAAGAAGCATTATTAATGTATTTGAATTCGACTAACCTATAAAGAAAAAAAAGTTACAAATAATAGTGGTGGAAAATCCCTCTATTTATATCAAACAAAGTGTAGGTCACAACTCTTTGAAAAAGTTACAACCCTTAGGAAATGTCACAACCTTACATAAAAATCACAATTTTTAATAAAAATTGCAACTTTTCATAAAAATCGTAACTCTTTCTAAAGATCACAACATTTCATAAATATTGCAATTTTTGATAAAGTCACAACTTTTCATAAAATTTATAATTTTTCATGAAAGGGGAAAGCTTGTTTTTGGTAATAGATAAATTTAAAAGGGAGTCTTGTTTGTGGTAGCGCAACGTAGGTGGATGTGTGTGTGTTTATGAAAGGGAAAACTTATTTTTGGTAATAGATAAACTTAAAAGGGAGTCTTGTGTGTGTTTTTGGTAATAGATAATTGAAAAGGGAGTCTTGTTTGTGGTGGCGCAAGGTAGGCGGATGTGTGTGTGTGTTCATGAAAGGGGAAAGCTTATTTTTGGTAATAGATAAATTTAAAAGGTAGTCTTGTTTTGGTAATAGATAAATTGAAAAGGGAGACGTGTGTGTGTGCGTGCGCGTGCGTGGGCGGACGGGAGGGCGGACGTGTTTGTGTGCGTGCATGCGTGCGTGTGAATGTGTGATTTTTTTTCTAGGTTTGTAGTGCTTAATTTTCTTTTAGTTTTATTTTTAACTATTTTAAAAATATATTATTATTATTATTATTATTATTATTATTATTATTTTACTATTATTTCGATAGTTATTTTCATTTTTTACCATGTTTCCAAATTTTTTTCTAGGTTTTAGTTTTTAGTTTTTAGTTTTTACTTTTATTTTAAAGCTATTTTAAAATAGTATTATTTTTATTATTATTTTCCTATTATCTTGACAGTTATTTTATTTTTCTTACCGTGTTTTCCAATTTTCTTCTAGGTTTGCAGACGTAAATTATGATGTCATTTTTTTGTGTTTAATTTGAATTGTCACCAAAGATCTAGGTTCTAAGTTGTTTTTATATTTGAAAAATGTTAGAAAAAATATATATATAACTTGCTCAATTTGGATTTTTTTGATTTTCTTTTACAAAATGAAAAAGTCATCATACTTGTTTGACACGATATACTCTAAAAAAATGATCCACAAATTTATAAAATATTTTTTTAATAAATCGATAATATTTATTTAATAAATTAGTTCGATACGATTCTGTTTGATTGGTTCGGTCGATCTTAGATAATCTTTTTACACCCATTTGCTAAATCAAACCCAAGCATATGCGTCATTAGCTCATTAAACTATCCATCTATCCTATGTTACATGATTAACACAACGTATCAATTTTCTACCAGTGTTGGTACTTCGAAGTTTGCATTATGAACACATAAATCACATAGGATATTGAAAATGTTGTCCACGACCAGAATATTTCATTGCTTTGTACTTTTCAAAGTGCTTCTTCCTACTCGAAAAAGAAAAAAAGAGATTTGTCACGACCCAAAACGTGCCGCGAGTGGCACCCACACTTATCCTACTATGTGAGCGAACCAACCAATCTAAACCCCAACATTTCAACCATAAAACCAGAATATAATGCGGAAGACTTAAAACTCATTAACGAAATCAATAAATAACTTCTAAAATTTAATACTTTTATTCCCAAAATCTGGAAGTCATCATCACAAGAACATCTATCCTAAAATTTCTAAGTCTAAGAGTGTCTAGGAAGCTAAAATAAGAAAACAGATGGTCCATGTCCGAACTTCAAGGACATCAAGACATGAATGAGAGAGAATTCAGTCCGAGCTAGGAATAATAGCTCACCCTGAAATCTGACGTGATGAAGACTGGCTAGAGTTGAGGATGAGTCGAAGTCAATGGTACGTTTGCTGCATTTCACAAATAACAAAGAAAGAAACATACAAGTAGGGGTCAGTACAAAGCACAAGTACTGAGTAGGTATCATCGGCCAACTCAAAATAGAAAGCAATATATATCAGATAATAACATTAATTCAGCCATAGTACTTAACAGGTGACAATAACAAGTACCATAACCATTGGCCACAACACCAAGCACATCTATGAGGACTCAAGCCTCCACACCATACTCATTTGGGAAACAAGTTCTTTACATTGAGTATATTAACATAATTCAAGATTTCACTCTCTTTACTATCCTGGTGTCGGAACGTGACACTCCGATCCCCTCAATATTCATTCATCTTACTATCTTGGTGTCTGAACGTGACACTCCGATCCCCTACTATCCTGGTGTCGGAATGTGACACTCCGATCCCCTATTTCTACGTGTCGGTTCGTGACACCCGATCCTCTACTATCCTGGTGTCGGAACGTGACACTTCGATCCCCTACTACTACGTGTCGGTTCGTGACACCCGATCCTCAACTACTACATGTCAGTTCGTGATACTCGATCCTCTACTCTCATTCTTTCAGTTCATCAAGCCTTCTTTTATAGCAAGGCATCATCATTAACAAAGAGGTTTTTAAGGTTTAAGATTCAACAGCCTCATCATGCTAATTCGTCACAATTACATAATCACATCATGCAAGCACACAATTAAGCATATAGAAGATTTTACAAAATTACCCAATACATATCAATCGCTATTTAGAGTTTACTACGGAATAACATAAATCATAACCTAATTCCACCGAAGAATCGTGAATCAATCAAGCTATCCCCCAAAACCTTTGCTTTCCTCTGTGTTCTTCTCTTTCTCTCGCTCGCTTCTCTCTTTTTCTTTTACCCTAATTATCATATACTTCAAGTATAAAAGATGGTAAAAGTAACCCACTATTTATTTCAAGGTTATCTCCTTTAACCCCCAAGTAATTGAATTATTAACATTAAACCTCTAAGTTTATAATTATAAGCAGGAATAGTCCAAAACACCCGTTAAAAACTTTTAACAGAAGTCCGACCCAGTCAGGGTTACGCAGCCCGTGACGGCCCGTCATACCTGCGACGGTCCGTCCTGCTGCTTTTGTCACAAAGTTCAGAGAGTCAAATTCATTAAAGAGTCTGTGACGATCCTTCGTGCCTACGACGGTCCGTCCTACTCTTCCGTCACGAAGTTCAGAGAGTCGAATTCATTAAAGAGTCTGTGACGGTCCGTCGTGCCTACGACGGTCCGTCCTGCTCTTCCGTCGCGAAGTTCAGAGAGTTGTTCTCAGTACCCAATTTTTCCAGAGTCTAAGTGTTTTGGAAGGAGACCCCCTCGACGGTCCGTCGTGCCCATGACGGTCTGTCGTGTGATCCGTCGACCCAGACAGCTATAACCAGAAATAACTTTACTGCTCAAAATGACTAAACATGTCGTTACAAGATTAAACATTTCGAAATAGAAAGCGCTAAACCAACAAAAATTCATAGCCACATTTAATAAATTACTATGGAGAACATATGTGTGAGAGAGAAAAAGCAATACAACATATTCGATCAAATCAAGGAACAACGAGAAAAAAACTGCTTATGAGTACTATAGCCAATAGTCTAGATTTCAAGTTATACTCCTTTAGAGAGGGTCGAGGAGGGCACAAAGTCAATAAAGGCCAAAAACTGTTCCTACAACCTAAGGATACATAAAAAATTTAATTCTTTCTCAAAAATTGACATATAAAAATTATTTTTGACATTTTCAAATAAACATGATAAGTAATAATAATAAATATCAGATGTTTCCCTGATTATTTTAACATCATGTGAAACATATATATTTGAATTAAATAATTAATTTAATGATATTCTTTTTCTATTTTATTTAAAAAGCATTCAAGAAAATAGATTAAAATTATGAGTCCCAATATAGTAAAATTTTTCATACTGATCCATCTGTAGAATAATTTTGAGTACACTTACAAATTTATTTTGTAGGTGTTTAACAAAAAAAAACAATGACCCACTTGATAAAAGTTAGAATGAATCATCTCAATCTATACAAAAAGATAAAAGGATAAAAAAAATTATGACTTTACATTTTGCCTTTATATTCATTAAAATTAAGAGAACACTTTAGTGCAGTAAAAAAATAAATTTTTTTCTAAAACTAATTTATATACCTGATGGATGAATGTTTTATCTCAAATAATGAGAATTTAAAATTGTAACGACCTGTTTAGTCGTTTCGAGCAGCAGATTTTATTCTGGAAAAACTGTCTTGGTCGACGGATCCCACGACGGACCGTCATGGGCACGACGGACCATCGAGGTGGTCTCGTTCCAAAACACTTAGAATTCTGAAATTTGGGTACTGAAATCGACTCTCTGAACTTCGTGACGACATGGCAGGACAGACCGTCGTGGGCACGACGGACCGTCACAGACTCTACAAGGAATTGAGTCTCTGAACTCTCTGGCGGAAGCAGCAGGACGGACCGTCGCAGGCACAACAGACTGTCACAGGCTGCGTAATCCCAGGCTGGGTCGGATTTCTGTTAAATGTTTTAAGGGGCATTTTGGACTATTCCTGCTTATAATTATAAAGTTAGTGGTTGAATATTAATAATCCAATTTCTTGAGGGTTAAAAAAGATAACCTTGAATTAATTAATGGGTTAATTTACCATCTTTTATACTTAATTATATGGTAATTAGGGTAAGAGAAAAAGAGTTTGAATAAGGAAAAAGAAGGAAGAGAGGGAGAACGATCGAGAGAAGAGAGAAACGAAGAGGAAAGCAAAAGCTTTGGGGGATAGCTTGCTTGATCGTGAATTCTTCGGTGGAGGTAGGTTATGGTTTATGCTATTTCATAGTAAACTCTTAATAGCGAATGATATATGTTGGGTAGTATTGTGAAGTCTTCTATATGTTTAATTGTGTGCTTGCATGATGTGATTTCATAATTGTGATAAATTAAGCATGATGAGGCTGTTGAATCTTAAACCTTAAAACCTCTTTGTTAATGATGATGCCTTGGTATAAAAGAAGGCTTGATGAAATAAAGGAATGAGGTTAGGGGATCGGGTGTCACGAACCGACATGTAGTATTAGGGGATCGGGTGTCACGAACCGACACGTAGTATTAATGGATCAGGTGTCACGAACCGACACGTAGTATTAATGGATCGGGTGTCATGAACCGACACGTAGTATTAGGGGATCGGAGTGTCACGTTCCGACACCAGGATAGTAAAAAGAATGAATTTGAATTATGTTAATGTACTCAATTTAATGAACCTGTTTCCCAAATTAGTATGGTGTGAGGCTTGAGTCCTCATATATGTGCTTGGGTTGTGCCCAATGGTCATGGTACTTGTTGTTGTCACCTGTTAAGTGTTATGGTTGATTTTATGTTATTATTCGATATATATTGTTTTTTTATTTTGAGTTGGCCGATGATATCTACTCAGTACTTGTGTTTTGTATTGACCCCTACTTGTATGTTTTCTTTTTGTTAATTGTGGAGTGCAGTAAACGTACCGTCGTCTTCAACTCAACCGCAATTCTAGCCAGTCTTCGTCACGTCAGATTTCAGGGTGATCTGTTGTTTCTAGCTAGAACTGGATCTTCTTCTTCACGTCTTGATGCCTTGAAGTTATGGCATGGACTATGTGTTTAGTTATTTTAGCTTCTTAGATACTCTTAGACTTAATAATTTGAGGATAGATGTTCTTGTGATGATGACTTCCAGGTTTTGGGGATAGTAATTGATGAATCTTAAAATTTATTTATTGGTTATATTAATGAGTTTTAAGTCTTCCGCATTATATTCTGTTTATTATGTTTGAATTGTTGGGGCTTAGATTGGTTGGTTCGCCCACATAGTAGGATAAGCGTGGGTGCCACTCGCGGCTCGTTTTGGGTCGTGACAAACTTGGTATCAGAGGATTTGATTCGTTGGTCTCATTACACAAGAACGAGTCTAGTAGAGTCTTAAGGAACGGTAGGAGGACGCGTTTACTTTTCTTTGAGAGGCTATAAGACTTTAGGAAAATTCCATTCTTTCTTTCTTCCTTTCGTGCTATTACTTGGGTCCAATTGGTATCTAGGTGATACAAATTGGTATCTGACCATCTTCACTCTATATCGCATATGGTAAGAACTAGAGCAACGACTGCGCCAACACCAACACCGACAAGACAAGAAGCGTTTGAGCTAGCCACTGGGGCTCTAGCTCGAAGAGGAGTAGTGTCAAGAGGCCGTGGAAGAGGTCGTGGGAGGACGTCCTCTAGAAGAAGAGGAAAAGCACCTAGCCCATCTGGTACTAGGGCGGTGACTCCTCCACCGACTGAGGAAGTGGTAAGAGAGGGTGAGGAAGGGGAGAATGAAAAAGTACAGAATGAGGGATTGCCACCCCAACTACCCCAGAGATGATAAATCAGGTTCTTGCTTATCTTAGCGGGTTATCTGATCAGGGCCAGACACCTCTAGTGTTTTCGGCACCAGCACCTCAGGTTCCGGAGGTACAACATGCAGCTACTGTGGCTCCCCGCATGGATGTCTCATTGGAAATAGGCACGTTTCCTCGTCTGACTACAGGGCCTATAATGACAAACGATCAGCATGAACTTTTCAGTAAGTTCTTGAAATTGAAAACTCCAGTCTTCAAGGGTGCTTAATCTGAGGATGCCTATGATTTTCTGGTTGACTGTCATGAGCTACTACACAAGATGGGTATAGTAGAACGATTTGGTGTTGAGTTTG
Source organism: Solanum lycopersicum (assembly GCF_036512215.1). Taxonomy (NCBI): domain Eukaryota; kingdom Viridiplantae; phylum Streptophyta; class Magnoliopsida; order Solanales; family Solanaceae; genus Solanum; species Solanum lycopersicum. Next base: position 10,555,605 of record NC_090809.1, on the reverse strand, counting down.
TGACTTATCAGTTTCAAGGAAACGCCAAAATGTGGTGGCGGTCACATGTTGAGTGTCAACCAACAGAGGCACCACCTATGACTTGGGCATTATTCTCTAGCTTGTTTATGGAGAAGTATATCCCCCGGACTTTGAGGGATAGGAAAAGAGATGAGTTCTTGAGCCTAGAGCAAGGTAGGATGTCGTTTACTACATATGAGGCTAAGTTTCGTGCATTATCCAGGTATGCCATCCAACTTTGTTTTAGTCCACAAGAGCGGATTCGCCGTTTTGTGAAGGGGTTGAGGTCAGAATTGCGGATTTCAGCCTTACAGGTAGCGGCTACGATAAAATCCTTTCAAGAAGTGGTAGACTTCATGATAGAGGTGGAAGGAGTGAAGCCAGATGACTTCACCATGGCATCGACATCAAAAAGGTTTCGAAAGGGAGGTGAGTTTAATGGTTCTTACTCTAGAGTTTAGGGTTCAGGAGGTTACTCAGTCCGACCAATTCAGTCTTCACTATAGACTGTAGTTGGGGGTCTACCTCAGACCGGTCAACACTTCTCTGAGAGACCTATGCTTGACTCCAGAGAGTGTTATGGATGTGCGGAGACTGGACATATTAGGAGGAATTGTCCAAAACAGAGTTATAGACCCCCAATAGCTAGAGGTAAAGGTGGTCATGGTAGAGGCCGTTATTCTAGAGGACGTGGTGGCCGAGGTAATGGTGGTCACCAAAACGTCCGGGGTGACGGGCAAACTAGAGCCACTACAGCACAACATGGTAGGGGCAACAGGCAAACAGGTGATAGGGCCCATTGTTACTCTTTCCCCGGGCGGTGAGAAGCGGAGACATTTGATGCTGTTATCACAGGCAATCTTTTGATTTGTGATTGCATGGCTTCTGTATTATTTGATCCTGGCTCCAAATTTTCATATTTATCTTCCTCATTTTATACTGGTCTTAATTTACATTGTGAATTGATTGACATACCTATTCGTGTGTCTACTCCGGTGGGTGAGTCTGTGATAGTTGAAAAAGTATATAGGTCTTGTTTGGTGACTTTTGTGGGGAGCAAAACTTATGTAGACTTGGTTATCTTAGAAATGGTTGATTTTGATGTAATTCTGGGTATGACTTGGCTTTCTCCGAATTTTGCAATCTTGGATTGTAATGCTAAAACTGTAACGTTAGCCAAGCCTGGGACAGATCCGTTATTGTGGGAGGGCGACTACACTTCCACTCCGGTTCGTATCATCTCCTTTCTTTGAGCTAAGAGAATGGTTAGTAAGGGGTGTTTAGCTTTCTTGGCACATCTCAAGGATGACACTACCCAAGTACCTTCAATTGAGTCGGTTTCGGTAGTCCGTGAGTTTCTGGATGTGTTCCCTGCACATCTTCCTGGTATGCCACCGGATAGAGATATTGACTTCTGCATCGATCTTGAATCGGGTACTCGCCCCATTTCTATACCCCCTTATAGAATGGCTCCCGCAGAGTTAAGAGAGTTAAAGGCTCAACTTCAAGAATTGTTAGGAAAAGGCTTCATTAGACCAAGTGCATCTCCTTGGGGTGCTCCTGTTTTGTTGGTGAAGAAGAAGGATGGAAGTTTTCGGATGTGCATTGACTACAAACAACAGAATAAGGTAACTGTTAAGAATAAGTACCCTCTTCCTCGCATTGATGATTTGTTTGATCAGTTACAAGGTGCTTGTACCTTCTCAAAACTCGATTTGAGATCTGGTTATCATCAGTTGAAAATATGGGCAACGGATGTGCCAAAGACTGCTTTTCGGACCAGGTATGGACATTATGAGTTCTTAGTAATGTCTTTTGGGCTTACTAATGCTCCTGCTTCTTTCATGAGCTTGATGAACGGGATTTTTAAGCCATATCTGGATCTCTTTGTCATCGTATTCATTGATGATATACTGGTATACTCAAAGAGCAAGAAAGAACATGAGGAACACTTGAGAATGGTATTGGAAATATTGAGGGAGAAAAAGCTTTATGCCAAATTCTCTAAGTGTGAATTTCGGTTAGATTCAGTGTCCTTCTTGGGGCATGTGGTTTCTAAGGATGGAGTGATGATGGATCCTACCAAGATTGAAGCAGTGAAGAATTGGGTAAGACCTACTAATGTTACAGAGGTAAGGAGCTTCGTTGGTTTAGCTAGCTACTACCGTCGATTTGTCAAGGGATTTTCTTCTGTTGCTTCCCAACTGAAAAACTTGTCTAAGTAGAGTGTTCCATTTGTATGGTCGGACGAGTGTGAAGAAAGCTTTCAGAAGCTCAAGACTTTGTTGACTACTGCACCAATTCTTACCTTGCCAGTGCAAGGTAAGAATTTCATTGTTTATTGTGATTCATCCTATTCTGGTTTGGGTGCAGTGCTAATGCAAGAGAAGAATGTAATTGCTTATGCTTCGAGGAAATTAAAAGTGCATGAACGTAATTATCCGACCCACGATTTGGAGTTGGCTGCGGTAGTGTTTGCATTAAAGCAATGGAGACATTATCTATGTGGGGTTAAGTGTGAAGTCTATACAGATCATCGCAGTTTACAGTATGTCTTTACTCAGAAAGATTTGAATTTGAGACAGAGGAGGTGGGTGGAACTACTGAAGGACTATGATATCACTATCTTGTATCATCCTGGAAAGGCTAATGTTGTGGCAGACGCCTTAAGTAGAAGGGCAGGAAGCATTCTCACTTGAAAGTTTCTAGACGCCCATTGGCTAGAGAAGTTCAGACTCTGGCTAATAACTTTATGAGGCTAGAAGTAAATGAGAAGCGAGGATTTTTGGCCAGTGTGGAGGCAAGATCTTCTTTTCTTGACAACATTAAGGGAAAACAGTTTACTGATGAGAAGCTGATCCGGATCCGAGATAAGGTGTTGCAAGGAGAGGCTAAGGAAGCAACGATCGATGAGGAAGTGTTTTGAGAATTAAGGGAAGGGTATGTGTGCCCCGTGTTGATGATTTGATCCACACTATTCTCACAGAGGCTCATAGTTCCGGATATTCTATACATCCTGGTGCAACCAAGATGTACCGTGACCTAAAGCAACACTTTTGGTGGAGTAGAATGAAGCGCGACATTGTTGATTTTGTTGCCAAATGTCCAAATTGTCAGCAAGTAAAGTATGAACACCAGAGGCCCGGAGGAACACTTCAGAGAATACCCATTCCTGAATGGAAGTGGGAGAGAATTGCAATGGACTTCGTGGTTGGTCTTCCAAAGGCATTGGGGAAGTTTGACTCTATTTGGGTAATTGTGGACAGATTAACTACGTTTGCTCACTTCTTCCCGGTCAAGGTGACCTACAATGCAGAGAAGTTAGCTAGACTCTACATCTCAGAAGTTGTTCGATTGCATGGAGTTCCACTTTCCATCATATCAGATAGAGGTACGCAGTTTACTTCTAAGTTTTGGAGAACATTGCATGCTGAATTAGGTACTAGGTTGGACCTTATTACTGCATTTCACCCTCAGACCGATGGTCAGTCTGAGCGAACAATTCAGGTGTTGGAAGACATGCTTCGTGCATGTGTGCTAGAATTTGGGGGTCATTGGGATAACTTCTTACCCTTAGCGGAGTTTTCATACAATAATAGCTATCACTCAAGTATTGATATGGATCCTTTCGAAGCATTGTATGGGAGAAGATGTAGATCTCCCATTGGTTGGTTTGATGCATTTGAGGTTAGACCTTGGGGTACTGATCTTTTGAGGGATTCATTAGAGAAAGTGAAATCTATTCAAGAAAAGCTTTTAGCGGCTCAAAGCAGGCAAAAGGAATATGCAGATCGAAAGGTTAGAGACTTGGAGTTCATGGAGGGTGAGCAAGTCTTGCTGAAGGTTTCGCCCATGAAAGGGGTGATACGGTTTGGGAAAAGAGGTAAGCTAAACCCAAGGTATATTGGACCATTCGAAGTAATTAAGCGGGTAGGGGAGGTGGCTTATGAATTAGCCTTGCCCCAGGACTGTCAGGAGTGCATCCGGTATTTCATGTGTCTATGTTGAAAAGATACCATGGGGATGGAAACTACATTATTCGTTGCGATTCAGTTCTGCTTGATGAGAATTTGTCTTATGAGGAGGAGCCTGTTGCTATTTTAGATAGAGAAGTCCGCAAGCTGAGGTCAAGGGAGATTGCATCCATCAAAGTTCAATGGAAGAATCGACCAGTCGAAGAAGCCACTTGGGAGAACGAGGCAGATATGCAAGAAAGATACCCACACTTGTTTACAGATTCAGGTGCTCCTTTTCGCTCTTACTTTTCTTCTTATGATCGTTCGAGGACCAACGATGGGTAAATTGGTATCTATTGTAACAACCCGTTTAGTCATTTTGAGCAGCAGATTTTATTCTGGAAAAACTATCTTGGTCGACGGATCCCACGACGGACCGTCATGGGCACGACGGACCGTCGAGGGGGTCTCGTTCCAAAACACTTAGAATTCTGAAATTTGGGTACTAAAATCGACTCTCTGAACTTCGTGACGACATGGCAGGATGGACCGTCGTGGGCACGACGGACCGTCACAGACTCTTCAAGGAATTGAGTCTTTGCACTCTGTGATGGAAGCAGCAGGATGGACCGTCGCAGGCACGATGGATCGTCACAGGCTGCGTAATCCCAGGCTGGGTCGGATTTCTGTTAAATGTTTTAAGGGGCATTTTGGACTATTCCTTCTTATAATTATAAAGTTAGTGGCTGAATATTAATAATCCAATTTCTTGAGGGTTAAAAGAGATAACCTTGAATTAATTAATGGGTTAATTTACCATCTTTTATACTTAATTATATGGTAATTACGTTAAAAGAAAAAGAGTTTGAATAAGGAAAAAGAAGGAAGAGAGGGAGAACGATCAAGAGAAGAGAAAAACGAAGAGGAAAGCAAAAGTTTTGGGGGATAGCTTGCTTGATCGTGAATTCTTCGGTGCAGGTAGGTTATGGTTTATGCTATTTCATAGTAAACTCTTAATAGCGAATGATATGTGTTGGGTAGTATTGTAAAGTCTTCTATATGCTTAATTGTGTGCTTGCATGATGTGATTTCATAATTGTGATAAATTAAGCATGATGAGGCTGTTGAATCTTAAACCTTAAAACCTCATTGTTAATGATGATGCCTTAGTATAAAAGAAGGCTTGATGAAATAAAGGAATGAAGTTAGGGGATCGGGTGTCACGAACCGACATGTAGTATTAGGGGATCGGGTGTCACGAACCGACATGTAGTATTAATAGATCGGGTATCACGAACCGACATGTAGAATTAGGGGATTGGGTGTCACGATCCGACACGTAGAATTAGGGGATCAGGTGTCACGTACCGACACGTAGATTTAGGAGATCGGGTGTCACGAATTGACACGTAGAATTAGGGGATTGGGTGTCACAAACTGACACATAGAATAAGGGGATCGGGTGTCACGAACCGACACGTAGATTTAGGGGATCGGGTGTCACGAACCGACATGTAGATTTAGGGGATCGGGTGTCACGAACCGACACGTAGATTTTAGGGGATCAGAGTGTCACGTACCGACACAAGAGGATTAATTAATATGAGGGAGCGGAGTGTCACGTACCGACACAAGAGAAATAAAGATAATGAATCTTGAAAGATGTTAATATACTCAATCTAATGAACATGATTCCCAAATGAGTATGGTATTGAGGCTTGAGTCCTCATGTGTGAACTTGACGGTAATTGTTAATGATATAGTACTTGCTGTTGCTACATGTTGAGTATCATAGTTGATTTTATGATATTACTTGGTATATATTGTTTTCTATTTTGAGTTGGCCGATGATATCTACTCAGTACCTGTGTTTTGTACTGACCCCTACTTTTATGTTTTCTTCTTGTTTATTTGTGGAGTGCAGCAAACGTGCCGTCGTCTTCGACTCAACAGTAATTCAAGCCAGTCTTACTACATCGGAAATTCAGTGTGAGCTAATGCTTCTAGCTTGGACTGGATCTTCTTCTTCAAGTCTTGATGCCTTGAACTTCCGGCATGGACTAGCTTCTTATGTATTTTTTTTAGCATCTTAGAATACTCTTAGTTTAGTAATTCGATCATAGATGTTCTTGTGGTGATGACTTCCAGATTTAGGGGATAATGATAAGTTTTGAGTTATAGAAGTTGATTATTGATTTTGTTAATGAGTTTTAAGTCTTTCGCATTGTTTTCTATTTATTATGTTCGAAATGTTAAGGTTTAGATTGGTTGGTTTGCTTACATAGGAGGATAAGTGTGGGTGCCAGTCGCGGCCCGGTTTTGGGTCGTGACAAACTTGGTATCAGAGCATTAGGTTCGTTGGTCTCATCATACAAGAACGAGTCTAGTAGAGTCTTAAGGAACGGTAGGGGGACGCCTTTACTTTTCTTTGAGAGGCTATAAGACTTTAGGAAAATTCCATTCTTTCTTTCTTTCTTTCGTGCTATTACTTGGATCCAATTGGTATCTAGGTGATACAAATTGGTATCTGACCATCTTCACTCTGTTTCGCAGATGGTTAGAACTAGAGCAACAACTGCGCCAACACCATCGTTGGCAAGACAAGAAGCGTCCGAGCCAGCCACTAGGGCTGTAGCTCGAGGAAGAGTAGCGACAAGAGGCTGTGGTAGAGGTCGTGGGAGGACGTCCTCTAGAGGAAGAGGACGAGCACCTAGCCCGTCTGATACTAGGGCGGTGACTCTTCCACCGACTGAGGAAGTGGTAAGAGAGGGTGAGGAAGGGGAGAATGAACAAGTGCAAAATGAGGAATTTCCACCCCAACCTACCCCAGAGATGATCAATCAGGTTCTCGCTTATCTTAGTGGGTTGTCTGATCAGGGTCAGGCCCCTCCAGTGTTTTCTGCACCAACACCTCCGGTTTCAAAGGTACAACATGCAGCCACTATGGCTCCTCGTATGGATGCCTCATTGCACATAGGCACGTTTCCACGTCTGACTACTGGGCCTATAATGACAAATGATCAGCATCAACTTTTCAGTAAGTTTTTGAAATTGAAACCTCCAGTCTTCAAGGGTGCGGAAGTCTGAGGATGCTTACGATTTTCAGGTTGACTGTCATGAGCTACTACACAAGATGGGTATAGTAGAACGGTTTGGTGTTGAGTTCGTGAGTTATCAGTTTTAAGGGAACGCCAAAATGTGGTGGCGGTCGCATGTTGACTGTCAACCAACAGAGGCACCACCTATGACTTGGGCCTCATTCTCTAGCTTTTTTATGGAGAAGTATATCCCCCGAACTTTGAGGGATAGGAAAAGGGATGAGTTCTTGAGCCTAGAGAAAGGTAGGATGTCGGTCAATGCATATGAGGCTAAGTTTCGTGCATTATCCCGGTATGCCACTCAACTTTGTTTCAGTCCACAAGAGCGGATTCGTCGTTTTTTGAAGGGGTTGAGGTCAGAGTTGCGGATTTCAGCCTTACAGGTAGCGGCTACGGCAAAATCCTTCCAAGAGGTGGTAGACTTCATGATAGAGGTGGAAGGAGTGAAGCCAGATGACTTCACCACGACATCGACATCAAAAAGGTTTCGAAAGGGAGGTGAGTTTAATGGCTCTTACTCTACAGGACAGGGTTCAGGAGGTTACTCAGTTCGACCAATTCAGTCTTCGCTACAGACTGTAGTTGGGAGTCCACCTCAGACCGGTCAACATTTCTCTGAGAGACCCATGCTTGAATCCAGAGAGTGTTATGGATGTGGAGAGACTAGACATATTAGGAGGAATTGTCCATAACAGAGTTATAGACCCCCAATGGCTAGAGGTAGAGGTGGTCATGGTAGAGGCCGTCATTCTGGAGGACGTGGTGGTCGAGGTAATGGTGGTCACCGAAACGGCCGGGGTGATGGGCAAACTGTTGCCACTACAACACAACATGGTAGGGGCAACGGACAGACAAGTAATGGGGCCCATTGTTACGCTTTTCCTGGGCGATCTAAAGCGGAGGCATCTGATGCTGTCATCACAGGTAATCTTTTGGTTTATGATTGCATGGCTTCTGTATTGTTTGATCCCGGATCCACATTTTCTTATGTATCTTCCTCATTTGCTAATGATCTTAATTTACATTGTGAATCACTTGACATGCCTATTCGTGTTTCTACTCCGGTGGGTGAGTCTGTGATAGTTGAAAAGGTTTATAGGTCTTGTCTTGTAACTTTTATGGGGAGCAATACTCATGTAGACTTGGTTATCTTAGAAATGGTTGACTTTGATGTAATTCTGGGTATGACTTGGCTTTCTCCGAATTTTGCAATCTTGGATTGTAATGCTAAAACTGTGACGTTAGCCAAGCCTGGGACAGATCCGTTAGTGTGGGAGGGTGACTACACTTCCAATCCGGTCCGTATCGTCTCCTTTCTTCGTTCTAAGAGAATGGTTAGTAAGGGTTGTTTAGATTTCTTGGCACACCTCCCGGATGATACTATCCAAGTACCTTCGATTGAGTCGGTTTCGGTAGTCCGTGAGTTTTTGGATGTGTTCCCTGCAGATCTTCCTGGTATGCCACCGGATAGGGATATTGACTTCTGTATTGATCTTGAACCGAGTACTCTCCCCATTTCTATACCCCCTTATAGAATGGCTCCCCCGGAGTTAAGAGAGTTAAAGGCCCAACTTCAAGAGTTGTTGAGCAAAGGCTTCATTAGGCCAAGTGCATCTGCTTAGGGTGCTCCGGTTTTGTTTGTAAAGAAGAAGGATGGGAGTTTTTGGATGTGCATAGACTACCGGCAGTTGAACAAGGTAACCATGAAGAACAAGTATCCTCTTCCTCGCATAGATGACTTGTTCGATCAGTTACAAGGTGCTTGTGTCTTCTCTAAGATTTACTTGAGATCCGGTTACCATCAATTGAAAATACGGGCAACGAATGTGCCAAAGACTGCTTTTAGAACCAGGTATGTGCATTACGAATTTGTAGTGATGTCTTTTGGTCTTACGAATGCCCCTGCTGCGTTCATGAGTTTGATGAACGGGATTTTTAAGACATATTTGGATCTCTTTGTGATCGTATTTATTGATGACATACTGATATACTTTAAAAATAAGGAGGAACATGAGGAGCATTTGAGAATGGTATTGGAAATATTGAGGGAGAAAAAGCTTTATGCCAAATTCTCTAAGTGTGAGTTTTGGCTAGATGTAGTGTCCTTCTTGGGGCACGTGGTTTCTAAGGATGAAGTGATGGTGGATCCTTCTAAGATTGAGATAGTGAAGAATTGGGTAAGACCTACTAATGTGTCAGAAATAAGGAGCTTTGTTGGGTTAGCTAGCTACTACCGCCGATTTCTTCTATTGCCTCCCAACTGACGAACTTGACTAAGCAAAATGTTCCATTTGTATGGTCGGATGAGTGTGAGGAAAGCTTTCAGAAGCTCAAGACTTTGTTGACTACCGCACCCATTCTCACCTTGCCAGTGGAAGGTAAGAATTTCATTGTCTATTGTGATGCATCTTATTCGGGTTTGGGTGCAGTGCTAATGCAAGAGAAGAATGTGATTGCTTATGCTTCAAGATAATTAAAAGTGCATGAACGTAACTATCCAACTCATGATTTTGGAATTGGCCGCGGTAGTGTTTGCATTAAAGCAATGGAGACACTATTTATATAGGGTTAAGTGTGAGGTCTATACGGATCATCGTAGCCTACAGTATGTCTTTACTCAGAAAGATTTGAACTTGAGACAGAGGAGATGGATGGAACTACTGAAGGACTACGACATCACTATTTTGTATCATCCGGGGAAGGCGAATGTTGTAGCGGATGCTTTAAGTAGAAAGGCGGGAAGCATGGGAAGTCTAGCTCACTTGCAAGCTTCTAGACGCCCATTGGCTAGAGAGGTTTAGACTCTAGCTAATGACTTGATGATATTAGAAGTAAATGAGAAGGGAGGATTGTTGGCTTCTTTGGAGGCAAGATCTTCCTTTCTTGACAAGATTAAGGGAAGACAGTCTGATGATGAGAAAATGCGCAGAATCCAAGATAAGGTATTGCGAGGAGAGGCTAAGGAAGCACAAATTGATGAGGAAGGTGTTTTGAGAATCAAGGGAAGGGTATGTGTACCCCGCATCGATGATTTGATCAACACTATTCTGATAGAGTCTCATACTTCAAGGTATTCGATACATCCGGGTGCAACCAAGATGTACCGTGACCTAAAGCAACACTTTTGGTGGAGTAGAATGAAGCGTGATATTGTGGATTTTATTGCCAAATGTCCAAACTGTCAACAAGTAAAGTATGAACACCAAAGGCCCGGAGGAACACTTCAGAGGATGCCCATTCCGAAATGGAAATAGGAGAGAATCGCAATGGACTTCGTGGTTGGTCTTCCAAAGACGATGGGTAAGTACGACTCTATTTGGGTGATTGTTGATAGGTTAACAAAGTCTGCTCACTTCATTCCGGTCAAGGTGACTTACGATGCAGAGAAGTTAGCCAAACTTTACATCTCGGAAGTGGTGCAATTGCATGGGGTTCCACTCTCCATTATATCAGATAGAGGTACGCAGTTTACTTCTATGTTTTGGAAAACATTGCATGCGGAATTGGGTACTAGGTTGGACCTTAGTACTGCGTTCCATCCTTAGACCGATGGTCAGTCTGAGCGAACGATTCAAGCGTTGGAGGATATGCTTCGTGCATGTGTGATAGAATTTGGTGATCAGTGGGATAGCTTCTTACCCTTAGCGGAATTTTCATACAATAATAGCTATCACTCAAGCATTGATATGGATCCATTTGAAGCATTGTATGGTAGAAGATGTAGGTCCCCCATTGGTTGGTTTGATGCGTTCGAGATTAGACCTTGGGGTACTGATCTCTTGAGGGATTCGATGGAGAAGGTGAAATCTATTCAAGAAAAGCTTCTAGCGGCGCAAAGTAGACAAAAAGAATATGCAGATCGAAAGGTTAGAGACATAGAGTTCATGGAGGGAGAACAAGTCATGCTGAAGGTTTCGCCCATGAAAGGGGTGATGCGGTTTGGAAAAAGGGGTAAGCTAAGTCTAAGGTACATTGTCCCCTTTGAAGTACTTAAGCGAGTAGGGGAGGTGGCTTATGAATTAGCCTTGCCTCCAGGGCTGTCCGGAGTACATCCGGTATTCCATGTGTCGATGTTGAAAAGATACCATGGGGATGGAAACTACATTATCCGTTGGGATTCAGTTTTGCTTGATGAGAACTTGACTTATGAGGAAGAGCCTGTTGCCATTCTAAATAGAGAAATTCGCAAGTTGAGATCAAGGGAGATTGCATCCATCAAGGTTCAATGGTAGAATCGACCCGTTGAAGAAGCCACTTGGGAGAAGGAGGCAGATATGCGAGAAAGATACCCACATCTGTTTACAGATTCAGGTACTTCTTTTCGCCCTTGTTTTCCTTCTTGTGATTGTTCGGGGACGAACGATGGGTAAATTGGTATCTATTATAATGACCTGTTTAGTCGTTTTGAGCAACAGATTTTATTTCTGGAAAAACAGGCTGAGGCGACGGACCGTCATGGGCACGACGGACCGTCGCAGGGTCTCGCTTCAAAACACTTAGAAAATCTGAAATTGGGTACTGAAAATCGACTCTCTGAACTTCGTAACGGAATGGAAGGACGGACCGTCACAGGTGTGACGGACCGTCACAGACCCTTTAGAGAAATTGAGTCTCTGAAGTCTGTGACGGAGCAGCAGGACGGACCGTCGCAGGCGCGACGGGCCGTCACAGGCGCGACGGGCCGTCACAGGCTGCGTAATCCCAGTCTAGGTCGGATTTCTTTATACGTTTTAAGGGGCATTTTTGACTATTCCTAATTTAATTATAAAGTTAGTGGGTTAATGTTAATAAGTCTAATTACTTGAGGGTTAAAAGAGGTAACCTTAAGTTAATTAGTGGGTTATTATTGCCATCTTTTATTCTTAATTATATACTAATTAGGGTAAAAGAAAGAGGGTTTGAATAAAGAAATTAGAAAGAACAAGAGAAAGAGAGAGAAAGTTGAACGAGAAAGAGGAGAAACGAAGAAGGCACAAAGCTTTGGGAATTTGCTTGCTTGATCACTAATCTTCGGTGGAGGTAGGTTATGGTTTCTCTTACGATATTCGTAGTAAACTCTTAATAGCGAATGATATGTATTGATAGTATTGTAAACCCTGCTATGTGCTTAATTGTATGCATGCATGAACGTGATTATATAATTGTGATTATATTAAGCATGATGAAGTTATTGAATCCCAAATCTTGATAAAAACCTAATCTCTTTTAATGATGATGCCTTGGTAAGGGAGAAGGCTTGATGAACTAAAGTAATGAGATTGATGATGCCTTGGTAAGGGAGAAGGCTTGATGAGTTGATAGAATGAGATTAGGGGATCGGGTGTCACGAACAAACACGTAGAATTAGGGGATCGGGTGTCATGAACCGAAACGTAGAATTAGGGGACCGAGTGTCACGAATCGACACGTAGAATTAGGGGATCGGGTGTCCCGAACCGACACGTAGATTTAGGGGATCGGGTGTCATGAACCGACACGTAGAATTAGGGGATCGGGTGTCACGAACCGACACGTAGAACTAGGGGATTGGGTGTCATGAACCGACACGTAGATTTAGGGGATCGGGTGTCCCTAACCGACACGTAGATTTAGGGGATCGGGTGTCACGAACCGACACGTAGATTTTAGGGGATCGGAGTGTCACGTACCGACACAAGAGGATTAATTAATATGAGGGAGCGGAGTGTCACGTACCGACACAGGAGAAATAAAGATAATGAATCTTGAAAGATGTTAATATACTCAATCTAATGAACATGATTCCCAAATGAGTATGGTATTGAGGCTTGAGTCCTCATGTGTGAACTTGACGGTAATTGTTAATGATATAGTACATGCTGTTGCTACATGTTGAGTTCATAGTTGATTTTATGATATTACTTGGTATATATTGTTTTCTATTTTGTGTTGGCCGATGATATCTACTAAGTACCCGTGTTTTGTACGGGTTTCTTCTTGTTTATTTGTGGAGTGCAGCAAACGTGCCGTCGTCTTCGACTCAACAGTAATTCAAGCCAGTCTTACTACATCGGAAATTCAGGGTGAGCTAATGCTTCTAGCTTGGACTGGATCTTCTTCTTCAAGTCTTGATGCCTTGAACTTTCGGCATGGACTAGCTTCTTATGTATTTTTTTTAGCATCTTAGAATACTCTTAGTTTAGTAACTCGATCATATATGTTCTTGTGGTGATGACTTCCAGATTTTGGGGATAATTATAAGTTTTGAGTTATAGAAGTTGATTATTGATTTTGTTAATGAGTTTTAAGTCTTCCGCATTGTGTCGCGGGTAAGTGTGGGTGCCAGTCGCGGCCCGGTTTTGGGTCGTGACATATTTACTATCTTTCTTAATACATTTTTAGTAAAATGAAATTACACTTTTACCCTTGGTCGGCCTACCACTTCACTCTTTTATATAATAGAAATATATATACATAGGAATTGTGTAAAGACCCAAAAATGGACGTGATGGCACTCGTCTTATCCCACCAAGACAAGTAAGCCTAAAATTCAACTATTACAATAAAAATGTGGAAAATTTACTATCAACTTACATTATACCCCAAAACCTGGTTGTCACGTGTACAAGCCTCTAAAGTATTACAATTGATTCAAAAGCAACGCTAATCTCTAATGAACTTGTTTCTAAAATAGAACAAGATCATAACTAAGGAGAAAGAAAGTACGCTGAGGCGACAAACAACTACCTCTCAAATCTCCAAGAAACCTCAGACAAGGAGAAGAGAAATATCACAAAGTCCGGGCTATTAACCTACAAAAAAATTTGTAGAAGCAAGGGGTGAGCACCAAACCACACGGTACTCAGCAAGTAAACCTCTAAACACAGGCTAAGGGGATGAAATACGGGTACTCCTACCACCCCCAACCGAACCTCCACAACTACAACCTGCATTAAAATCAATCCAACCAAACAGCTCACAATTTACATAGCACATAGCTCAATAACAACAGTTAGACAAATTAAATATGCTCAACAACAACACTTTTAACAAATTACATATCCGCAATAACAAGCTCAATATTGATCAATCACAAGTTCCGCAGAAAGGCAATCAGAAGATTAGCAAAACACGATATCAAATTCACTAATGATAAGTATGTGCAATGCAATAAATGCAATGTCAAGTATAATGATGCATGTCTGACCTAGTGATACACACCCGCTGTCTCTCAGTCGGGGACCCATGGGGGACATATTTGTCCATGCATCTGTTGCGGCGCACGATACAACCCTCGATATAGTAACCATCGCGGCGCGCGATACGTCCCTCAAAAAATAGTATCCATCGCGACACGCGATACGTCCCTCGAAATGGTACATCCTCTTAAGTACTCATTCTTTTTCAATGCACATAACACTTGTGACAACCAATGCGTCAGAATAATGCAGATGACAAGTTCACACAAATAATGAGGAAATGACCACTTTCATAACATCACACACTTCACAACCACACAAACATAAAGTCACATCAACAATGATTCAAAAAGCCTTCAACCCTTTCTCAACACATCACACATAAACAATTGATCACATTGCCTTTTGTTATTCCTTTTTTTTTATCATTAGCATTAATCAATGTGGAGAAGTCAACCCATCACCAATCCCGTTACTCCCAAACATATACCACAAGGAAATACACGCATTTCATACACTTAACGAGAGTTTAGAAATCCACTTGCCTCAAATAGTCGAACAATGACTCCAAAACTTGAGCCTTCCTCTTTTGGTTGACTTCCAAACCAATAAAATCTATTCAAATAAATAACCACGATATGATTTTGAAACTAACAATATTCATATTGCTATATCTCTAGCTTAGACCCAAAACTCATCCAAATTTATAATAAAATTTCTAAATCTTTATTCCAACCAATTGATCAAATCTCATATTTTCTGAATTTCAAGTTTAGGGTTAAATCTTAATTCTCCGAATAACATAATTATAATGATTTTTATATATCATAATGCACCTACTATTTAACACATATCTCAATATATCAAAACTTGATTCCTAATATGATAATCAAATGAAAATAATTAAAGCCGAAACTAACTACCCAACACATCAATGGAGGACTACAAAACTATCTGCTGAAACCACTTATTTTCAATGTTTCAATTCATATTTATCGTTCCACTATTAATAATCCTAATCTTGGAGTAATCATTGTCCAATGATTAGGACTAATCATTGTCCAATGATTGAACCATAATACTTATATACATTTATAACTCCAAGTTCACAAGTTCACATATTAGTATAAATTATACACGTTTTAACCTAAAAATCTATTCCTAGTTACACAAAAATTTAATAGAAAGGATTAGAATAATTACCTTGATATCTCGAGATAAAAATATCGTTGTTTATCCTCCTTTTTCTTTTTCTTTTCTCCCTTTCTTTTCTTTTCTTATCTGCATATTTTTTTCCACAGATCGTTCTTTTTTTTTCTTCTCAAACGCCGTGTGCGGCGGCTTCAACCATTTAGGGCTCTTTTCCCTTTTTATTATTATTATTATTTTATTTATTTGATTTTCTTTTTTTTTTCTATTTTTTTCTTTTTTCATTATTCTTAGCAACAAAATAATCCTTTATTTAATCTAAAAATTATGTCACTCATTCTTATAAGTCATATAAATTATTTTCAAAAATCTACTAAAAAGGTTAATATAATAATGCTGGTTAAAATTTCTAAAACGACTAAGAGGATCATTACATTATCCACCACTAAAATCATGTTCGTCCTCGAACATAAAGTAGGAGAAGGAAGAATAACTAACACGACCAAAAACTTGAGGTATGTTTTTCAAAGTCGTGTTCATCTCTCCAAGTGATCAATTCATCTTTAGCACATTCCATTAAATATCAACTACAAAGAACTGAAGTTTTGAATGAAACTTCGGAAGATTTACATATCACGCCATAAATCAACCAATGAACCCAATCTAAACTGAAACCCACTGGAACATAACACAATCATCATAACAAATCTTTTCTTACATAACGAAGATTACGTTCTGAATCCATACCCACTACAATATAAAGTGAACCTAGATCAACGATCACATACACCTATTACACAAACCATCATAGACCTTATCAAGATTTCCTTGTCACAACCTAATCTTTTCATGAGCTTAAACTATGAAAATATGATCTTTAGACATCGAATACTCATCAAGGGATGATCAAACATATCTAATCCAATGAAGAACAAGATCAAGTAAGCAACCTACAAATGGTACATGCTAGGATGTAGAACCTTTTACAACACTGACGGATAACCATAACTATTCATGAAAGTTCTTTTGTAGGTTCCCATAAGCAAGGTTGTGCATATAAAAATAGTGATATATTTCTAATTTTTCAAACAACGTCAAATATGCCATAACCGAAGTGAACAAGTCTAACCAAGGATCCTACCCTATCAAGAAGACATAAGAGGATCGGTACATCCGATCCACCACTAGGAATTCACCCATAGATGTAAAAAAAAAACGTGGGCATATGCAATGAATCATACTCTAATTCATGTCCGAAATGAAGTAGGTGGTAAACTTAAGAATATACGGAATCAAGGTCGAATAACACTAGATACTTTATCCATAATTCCCATATCAATATTTTCATTCATCTGACTACATCCCTCAATTTATTTATTTATTTATTTATTTTTCTACCCAAAATCAACCAGTCTGATCTTCATTACAATTTTACACATGCTGGATTTGCCAAACCCTGCATACTTATCACAGTACTCCATCAAAGCCAACACTATTAATGTTAAAAAATATCATAACCACACCAACCATTTACCTTACTTTCATACCGTAATTACGTATCACATTCTCCTTAGCAAGCACATTGTAGTCTCCAAGACTTTGAACCATGGTTTCTTATCTTTACATTTAAGTGTCCCATAATAGATATAAGTCACACCCAAGACCGATAACACTAATTTCAAGTCTATATTTCTCCTTTAGGGTAAAATAATTAAGTCACACTTAATGTCAACTTCACCTAAACTTTCACATACCATATTCAACCACCATCTGTACCATCATTTACCTCTACTCACCATAAAATGCCTATGTAACACATTATAATAATCTATTTTGTCTCGTCAACAAAATAATTTTAATCCCCTCCAATCCTCATTAATCATGTAAAACTGTAGGTCCACACTAATTAACATCCATTTGTTACTTAATCACATTCTGAACAATCTAGCTCGACATAACCATGTATAATCTTTCATACGTCATTTATTGTAATCCAATCAAAACATAATATTTAGAAAAGTTAATAATAAACCCATAGTAAGTAGGTGCCGAACTAGTTCACATCTCATAGTCATATCTAAACTCAAAGGCGAAATCACTACAACCATCACCTCCGAATCCAATGTTTGTACGAGAGGTCTTATTGTTCCTTTGCCTTTCTTAAAATCTTTCCACGACGAAAATTTCAAATAACTTGAACTCTTCAATACACCATAATTTTTCTCCTTTTTGCTAACTCACTTACCAGTCTTATTATTTTTTTTGGCCAACAATATGAGAAACCTTATATCAAAAGTAACCAAATGTACTACTCAATTTTAAGTCCTTCTAAATGCTTCATACTCAATATGATCGATCATTTATGACCTTACAAATTCATATCTTGACAAGATACACTATCACAAATCTAAACTTGCCATGTAAAATTGAAGTTTTGATCCCAACCATGTAACACAATCCCATTATCTTACAACATTAGCTCATACAAAAAAAAACATATTTACTTAACGTATTTTACTTATCGTTGATCGCCTCTTCATTGACCCTACCATATTTTTTTTCTAAATCTTATCGTACTCCTTACCAAATCAAAACCACAAAATAACTAATCATCATACTCGAGTTGAACGTCCGTACACTCCTTTCTCAAGTTTTATCCAATAGTTTATTTTTGTTTAATCAATCTTTTGAACTTGTAACACTATATTGTATCATAATCTGGATGAAACAGCTAAAATCACTTGTCTCTGAACCCAATTCTCCAAATTCCTTTGAAGATACATCCTCAACCCTTGCAAACAATGTAAAATAACCTAGTTTTATCCTCGCTCTGAAAGTTAAACTATTTACCACTAATTCTTTCCATTATGTCTCTAGCTCTTTTCAATTTTTATTTGATGACATCCCAACTCCTTTTAATCATTACCATAAAACCACACTACTTATAAAATAGAAACAACCATAACCTTAGATACTCAAAATTCATCATTACCATAAAAAAATCGGTTTGACCAACACCCGTATCATATAGTTGCATTTCAATCATAATGCGTCATAAAATAATCATCATGCTTAGTTCGTCATTTCCCTCACTACGAATTTAGCCTCGCCATTAACATGACAATCCAAACCTAGTTATGCCAACCATCCAAGGTACTTACTCAATTTATATGCACATTCTTACTGAAATTCTCAATTACATTCACACAAGTATACTTTTTGAGACTTCCTTTACTTATAAGTTTATCATCCATATTGATCCAATTTCTTGGACTTTACGATGGAATCACCACTCATTTACAATCCACAAAATACATTTCACAACCTGAACATATCAATATCATACAAAAGATCCACCACTAAAAGCATCCTTATAAATAATGCTTAACACATCCACTCGTACTAACAAACTAGTTGGTATCTTGAATATGAATTAAACACCAAATCTTATTGTATGAGCAAGTAATACAACAGATATTTCCTAAAGTAGTTAGTATTTGCACTTAACAATCAACATGTCCGTTTTCATGTACCACTAGTAACACATCGTGAAAATTCGTTACATCCACCACTAGAACAGATCATATCTATTGAGAAGATCATTTTCAAATAGGTCACACACTTTATCCATCAAATAGCTGTAAAATATTACCAGATTAGTTTTGTATCTAACCCAAGCTATATGTATTCTTTCATAAGCAAGGTCAATATCAAAAGTAACACACTCCATAATTCTAACCAAGTACCTATCAGTACCATTGTAATAGTCGTATCATGACCTTCTTTGGTATACACTCAATCTGTGAAACCACATAAGGGATTCTGACCTGAATTGGTGCAACATCATTTGTTGAGTAACTCATTAATGGTATGACAACTATATCAATTGTATTTTTAAAGGTTACACTATTTATTATCTAGTTAATTCTTCAAACATTTAACTTCTAATTGTAGAACCACTCCATATTTTGCTTATACCAGCTAAGTACTATATTTCTTATTATTATTTTACAATGATAACTAACTTTACTCAACTCTTTGAAATATGATCACGCATTCGTTTCATAAGTATATCATTTCCACCTTAATATCAGATCTAACATCAAACCAATACACGACATGCCAATGATTCACAAAATGAATTACGCACGAGTCATCACATAAATGAGAGCGAATGGAGTGAAGCGATAAGAATCAAAATGGGACCAAGTACGCATAATAGTGATCCAAGAAGTGAAGATATTTCCTAAAAGTCACTATAGCCTCTCGAAGATAGGTACAGACGTCTCCGTACCGATCATCGAGACTCTATTTGGACTCAACTTGCACACACGTGAGACCTATGAACCTGGGGCTCTGATACCATTTTGTCACTACCCAAAAATGGACGTGATGACACTCATCTTATCCCACCAAGACAAGTAAGCCTAAAATTCAACTATTACAATAAAAATGTGGAAAATTTACTATCAACTTACATTATACCCCAAAACCTAGTTGTCACGTGTACAAGCCTCTAAAGTATTACAATTGATTCAAAAGCAACACTAATCTCTAATGAACTTGTTTCTAGAATAGAACAAGATCATAACTAAGGAGAAAGAAAGTACGCTGAGGCGACAAACAGCTACCTCTCAAATCTCCAAGAAACCTCAGACAAGGGGAAGAGAAATATCACAAAGTCCGGGTTTGTAACCTACAAAAAAATTTGTAGAAGCAAGGGGTGAGCACCAAACCACACGGTACTCAACAAGTAAACCTCTAAACACAGGCTAAGGGGATGAAATACGGGTACTCCTACCACCCCCAACCGAACCTCCACAACTACAACCTGCATTAAAATCAACCCAACCTAACAGCTCACAATTTACATAGCACGTAGCTCAATAACAATAGTTAGACAAATTAAAATTTACAACTTTGCCCATGATAATAATTGAAATTACGAAATTGCCATTGGTCGTCCTCATTATTGCTGGTATATTATATATATATATATATATATATATATATATATATATATATTTGGTAATATTTCTTTGCGTATTTACAAATATTATAAAATTAATAAGAAAATATTTTTTTTAGAAAGAAAAACTTTTTTTGAGAAAAATATTTTCTTTAAAAAAACATACCAAATTATTTAAGCCCAAAATCTATTTAAGAACTAATATGATGTATATTCAAATTAACTTAAAATTGTCAACTCTGTTCAATAAAATATTCTCCAGGTAATTAATCTAGTTTATTTATCAATAAAACAAAAAAATGCCATCCGTAAACAACTTTTTTTTAATTGATTCAACGAAGGGTAAATTTCATGGGAGATCATTCAATTTTATTTGGATAAATTTTAGCAATCACATAGTTTTAATATGAAATTACAATTTATTCCTCTTTACTTTGTAATTACATTAATCCCTTAATAAGTAATACAAATCGGATACATTAATATGTAGGCCGGACACATTAAGGAGTATCTTGGAAACATTATAACATGAATTGGATACATAATATGTAGTTCGAATACATTAAAAGTAGATCAGATACATAATAAGTACCTTGGATATACTATAAAATAAATCGGATACATAAATATTTAGCTCGGATACATTAAATACTGGCTCAGATACATTAATATGTAGCTCGAATACATTAAAAAGATAACGAATTTTTGTTGATAAGGCGATAGATTCAAGCTTTGTCGCACCAAAAGGGGAAGATATCAATTTGAGTTTTGATGCACCTAATGATAATGTATTGGTTTTAAGTCCCATAGAATTATGGCCTAACACATCTTATATGGAGAAGACATTGAGTTTATGTCTCAATGCACTACAATGATGATATAATGATGACTAACACAAAATAATTATTTTGACTATAAGCCATGAATTTTGCCCTGTTGATTTGCTCCATTCTATTTTGCGAATGTGGTAGTAATGGATAATTAGTCTGAAAGACGACAAGTGATTGTATGTATGAATAAGGGCGTGGAAGAATAGAATTATAATAGTCATCATTGTGGTAATTATAGAAGGGAGAATAATATGAGTTCTTTAGATAGTCCTTTAAATTGTGAAAATAATTTTACGTCGTTGGATACGCGGTTGTCATGCGTCCTTATTTGATAAGTTTTATAAATACTCCATAACGAAAGAATGTAAATTGGTTCTACACTTTATATTTCAAAGTAATGTTGAGGTGGATCATGTAAATATGTCAAATATAAATGTATGACATCTATAAATAATTATGGTCAACTCATGAAGAGATTGTGACTTGTAATAAGCACGTGAATGTTTGCCATTCTTAAAACTGAAAGTGGCATGATAAGAAGAAAATTATGTATAAGAACATATTCACGTTTGGTTGAAAATATGTCATAACTCACCTCTACGGGAGGTTTGGGAGAAATAAATAAATTTTATTTTGCAGGAACGGTCAATCGTCGTGTACATTTATATATCATAAGTATTATGGTATGTTTATTTTGAACTACTGAAAGAACAAAAAAAAATCATTGCCTATAAAGGGTGGGGTTATGACTAAAATAATATTATTGTGTGGCAATACAATTTTGTCATTGGTTGTGTACCTATGGTACAACAAAGTAAAACAAGACCATGTCTTGCTTGTAATCATTTTGACCATGAAAATTATAATATAATTTCCTTCTGAAGGAGATTCTCAACATACATATGGTGCCATGAAATATATTATAGTACACAAAATAATTGTAAGTTCTAATGAGTTGTGTTATTATCAGAGGAATAATATTGGGGTTGTAGTAAATCTTAAAAGAAACTTTTAAGTTTCAGAGTTTCAGATGAATTGAAAAGAAATATTGAGACTATAGATTATGAAAAGATGTAATATCTTCAGATTGCTACAACCGAAGTGGGTTATAAATATTTATGAAAGATTACCCTTTTTTGCCTCTTGTTTGTTGCACACAAACATAGATATGCTTATGAAATCACATGTAAAAGTAAACTGTAAGTGTACTGAAATAAAGATTAGTTGGCATGATCAGTTGGTCATTCATATTAAAATATGTTGCAAAAATAATTGAGAATTCACATAGTTATATATTGAAGAAATCAAATATTCTTCAAGAACTCTCTTGTGTTGCTTAATCTCTAATAATTTGATCATTGTATCATTGTACCAACTAGGTTGAGATTGTACTCCCTGAAATTTTTGAAACATATGAAAAGGTATATGAGCCCATTCACCTGCCATGTTGATCATTTT
The DNA here is from genome assembly GCF_036512215.1 of Solanum lycopersicum. Classification (NCBI taxonomy): domain Eukaryota; kingdom Viridiplantae; phylum Streptophyta; class Magnoliopsida; order Solanales; family Solanaceae; genus Solanum; species Solanum lycopersicum. The sequence continues at coordinate 10,532,988 of NC_090809.1, read as the reverse complement.
CAACAACATGATAGATGTATCTATCTGATGATCACATGTATTTTGTTGTGAACTTACAAATTGATGTTTGTAAGGTTATTTGCTTGAATTGTTAAATTTAAGAGCACACTTCCAAACTATGAAATTAGACTGATAATACTAGTTGGTTTAGCAGAAATTGTACGCCTCCTATTATAGCTAAACCATTAATTATAAGAACAAATCTCCCTAAAACAAATTTGGTATGAGATGAATTTATTTAACATGTAGAAACACTTGTACGCAATAAGCCAACAAAGGTCTCCTATCAAAATTGATTCAGATTCAGGAAACAAATAATTTCATCTAAAATGTTGAATGTACGATTATGATTTTAATTTCTCCAACTCACACAAAAATGAGTTTCAAAATAAAGTTGTGATGAATGTTAAATTTTCTAACATTAGGGGGGGGGGGGATGATTAACTCCTGAAAATTATGTGAGGTTAATAATGAATTATCTAGATCCTCATTAAAATTACATGTGAACTTGATGTTCAAGGGATAATTCTTTTACACAATGTTATAAATTTATTGCCAGATGAATTTACTGACCCTATGTTATGATTCACTTACAAATGCTCCAATAAGAAGTCCTTAAAGGACAAAGTCCATGATACGCTTGAAGCGTAATAGACCAATCGATTCCAAATGTAAAATTTCTTGAAGAAGGAGAGGAACAAATGATCAATATGGTCATGATAATGAGACAAGTTCTATAAAAGAGCACCAAAACATAACTCTCCATAAAATCTAGAAAAAAGTTCAGGTACTTGAAAAATGATGAAAAATGAAGAGATCTCGATAAGTTATGTCATATTGGAATCAATATCAAATAACCATGGACGATATCTTTGATATGCTACCAGTTATGTCATATTGGAATCAATATCAAATAACCGTGGATGATATCTTTGATATGAGGTAGCACTCAATGATATAAATTGTGACAATGATCTTGAATTCAAATTTGTCATAGAGTGTAAACAGATAAATGATTGGCCAACTAAAAAGCATAATTCATGTATATTTTTTTTCACTTAGAGAAGTGATGTTTTCGATTGATAGTCCATAAATTAAGGTATAATGTCAGTGGGGTACAAATAAATTATTATGCGATGACATAACCATAAGATATCAAGTACAACTTGTGCCTTATGGCACAAAGATTTGTTGCAAATTTTTTTATATTATTGGAGATTTTTTCTCCTATTGTGGATTCAATAATATTTGTTTTGATTTGGAAATATATGAAAAATTGAATCCATGTAATGAATAATTATCATGTCTATCTAGAAAATACTGAATGTTATATTAAAAATCCTTGAAGCAATCAAGGTGTATGAAGCATATAAAAGTTTGAAGGAAACTTTTTAAATAAAGGTGGAAGAATCCATATATGGATTGAAATAATCAAGTAAGAAAAGGGTACAAAAATAATGATCCTAGTTGTCCTTGCATTTTTTATGAAAAGGTCAGGATTTGAATTTGTTATAATAGTTGTGTATTACTTGAACATTATAAACACTCTTAGAGAGATTCCAAATTTGTTGAGTGTTTGAGAAGGGAATCTAAAATGAAAAGATTCCGAAAATAAAAAAAATTGTCTTGACCTACAGATTGATAATTTGACAAATGAAATATTTGTCCATCAGTCAACACACAGAAAAATTTTAATGCAATTTTATATGGATAAATCACATTCATTGAGTACCCAAATGATTAAGAGATCAATTGACATAAATAAATATTCACTTTTATCTCAAAAGAAGGTTGGAGACCTTGTTGATGAAATTTCATATCTTAGTGCAATCCAAACACTAATGCATCTTGCTAACAATGCTAGACCAAATATTTGTAAATTTACTGAAAAATTCAATTCTTTCCCAACAAAAGGACATTGAAATGGTGTTAAGTACATACTTGAATATCTTCGGAGAAATATATACATGATTTTATTATATTTCAGAGCTTATTGGTTATGCTTATGCAGAATATTTATCTGATCCACATAAAGCTCGATCTCAAACACGCTATTTGTTTGGATTTGAAGGCACAATAATATCTTGGCTACCAATGAAGCAAATGTTGCTAATCACTTCTTCAAACCAATCATAAAAAAATCTCTTCATGAAGCAAATCGAGAGCGCATCTAGTTGAGATCAATGACACACCATATTTTAAGAAATATGTGATTTTTTAAAATTTTTTACCAACCATAAAGTACGGAAATAATCAACTGCAAATGAAAGTTTCCACAAGATGATTGTTGCTATGAACAAGATGAATGTGCAATTTACTTGCCGTAACAAGGTCACGAATAGAGTGATTGTCAAGAATATATTCGGGTAAGATCAAAGCCTTAGAAAAAAGTTCAATAATGCAAATGCCTCCGTGAATGTGATTTTATCACAAAGACACTTTCAATATCTAAAAAGTTGGAATATAAGGTTGGATGACATCATCATAAGATACTAAGTGATGTTTTGATTAGGGGAGTATAATACGCGTTGCACTCTTTTTTCCTTAACCGAGGTTTTTTAATCTTTGATTTTTCTTGCAAGGGTTTTAATGAGGAAACAAATAATTCATATCAAACTATATGTGTAATATTTTTCCTTCACTAGAATTTTTTCCTACAAGATTTTCTTAGTAAGGTTTTAACGAGGCACATAATCTATGGACATCCAAGGGGGAGTGTAATAAATCTAGTGTATTGTGTATTGTCCATTAAATTTATTTAAGAATTAATTAAATTCATGAATGGGTAATTCTAAGGTGATAAGATCATTAAGTGATAAACATGTACCTACTACTTCAGTGACCTGAGGGAGTAATATATCAACATTATAATAGAGATATCTCTCACCATTTGAATACACTTGATTAAGAAGAGAAGTCTCTCTTCTATGTACTTCTCTTGTCTTCTTATCTTTATAATTATATCACTATGATCTTCATTTTATAACAAAATTTACTATGAAGGTGTGGGGCTAACCCAACATCTAGCAGGTTTTTTAACCATGCTGATTTTGCAATATACATGCCTTAGGATCCTATAGTTTAATGGAGGATATGTCTAATGCAGGGACCTTTTCTAGCACGTCAAGCGGTTCTTAAGAGAGATCTGATGTATATGCTTTACCCTAGGAAGCGGTATAGGAATCAGATGCAACGCTCACAGTCTAAAAGAGGAACACAATGCATGTTTTTACCCGTAGGTTTGCCCTTATTTTCTGATCAACTTTTGTTCGGCTTACTCAAGATCAAATAAATCTTTCTAAGGCTTGTAATGAGGTTGAGTGCAAAGGTATGGTCATTTAGGCTCAGTGACCAAAAATGCTCATGAATTGTGGAGCTCACAAACACTTTCTTTCATCTGCCTTCTTCTACCAATTTTATTTTAGTGCTTCTAAGACATCCTAATATTTCACTCCATAGATTGGTTTGAAACCCGCATTTCTTTTGTTTTTTTATTCCACAATTTTTCTTTTTTATTCTTTCTTTTCTTTTTTTATCTTTTTATTATAGGCAGCGTTTCCATTTTCTTTTCAACACCATGAGTTGAGGAGACTTTTGTTGCACTTTTTGACTTCTCCTTTTCCTTTTTACCACACCCCAACTTAATCTTTTGGTTTAAGTTGGATATTCACCAAATCATAAGTCATGATGATTAGAGTTAGTTGATAGAGTAAAGGTCTGGGTTCTATCAAGTTTTCTTCCAAAGAAAGATAAGGCTTAAAGGGTGTTCAAAAGAGTTTCACACACTCACAAGTAGTCACAAAAGAGGTATATGTCAATTTTGGCTCACACTCTTTAAAATTGACTGAGATCATTTCAAGAGGACACTTATCTAAAGCAATTAGACTAACTAGGAAAGTTTTAGGTTTATTTATGCGTGGTTCAAATTAATCTCGTCACACAAGGCATTAGTACTAAAGCCAACCAAGACTATACACTTTTGCTAGTGTGCAATCATCATCACAAGAGAAATCAATTTGATATATGGTTAATCATAATGAGATGCAAAGAGTCCACATATTGCTTATGTAACTTCATTTGGTCTCATTTTAGTTGTACATTCATGTTTGTTGGATTGAGATTACTATTCAAGTCATCGATATTGATTGAAACCTTGAATTAACTTTGTACGAGAACAACCACTTTCAGCACAAAAGATGGAATTTTTTATTTTAAAAATAAATTTTTTTCGAAAGGGTCAAAATAGTTTGCAACTAAAAAAAACATAAAGGAGCCATAAGCTAAAATAATTGCAAATCATTTTTAAAGCACAATTAAAACAAACAAGCCAATTGTATACACAAAACACAAATATTCGTAACAAGCAAACAAGGTGAGCCTCACCCTACCACAATAAAAAATATATTTGTTCTCAAATATAAATAAAACTATCAAAAAAGTAGATATTAGAGAAAAACATAGATGAAGGTAGAGAGGGATCCTTACTACTCAGTAACTTTATCTGTTTGGGCTTTAGTGCATGATGTGTCGGCTTGGTATGGGACGATGTCTCTCGGAGTCATTTCAGCCGATTCAGAAGCAACTCTCTTGCTGGAATTATCCTTGCCATGAGCTGCGAAGAAGGAGTCTATTGCTCTGAAGAAGCCACGTGTTTATGAGGGAGTAGCAGGGTCCTGCAGATTTGTCCTCTTACGGGAACTCGACTTTTGAACCTTATTATTTGCTTTGGTAGGATTCCGTTTTTCTTTTTGACTTCTCCTAAAGTGCTTTGCTCTGATTTGTTAAAATAACATAATTCTTCCAGCTACTTTAGGTCTGTCCATATCTGCAATAACCTTGAAAATGAGTTAGAACAAAAATATGGAGGTTTAGATGGATAAAATTCTCCGGCAAAACAATTGGCGAATTATGCAACTACATAGGCAATGCGTCAAATACAGTTCAAAAAGGGTATAAAGGTGTAGATAAAGGGCAAACATGAGTAATTTCGGAGAAGCGCAGAATGTACTCGGCGACTTTAGATTTCTTGCCCAAAGTTACAAAGTCTTCAATTCATTTATAATGTAATTAAAGGCAAGATGGGGACATAAAGAGAAGTGCCGAGTGGTTCGGCAAGCTCGACCCAACTCACCAAAATCCCGACGTGCCTATTTCAACCCCATAACCCCTAAAAACAAAATCAAATCACACACCACTCAAATTAACCCTAGACCCAGGATTAATCATGAACATCCTATGTTTTTTAAAAAAATATATTTTAAGGAACAATTTTCAAGAATCAAACATTTTACTCATTAGGTCAAAATAGTTGAATGCCAAAATTGGTAAGAAACAATTCTAATCCTACCAAAGAGACCCAACACACAACAACAAGATAATAATATTACATTTGAGAAAAAAATTCATTAAAAGGGACTTAGGGTGCGAAAACTAACCTTTTGTGTTGATTCGGATATACTCGATTGCTAGGCGGCAATGCAATCCAAGGATAAGCATAATTCGACATTTAAAATATTCTCAGTCGCAAGAAATATAACAACTAGAGTGCCAGTGTAGGTTTGTAAAAATGGACAACTTTAAGGAAAGTAAATGAAATAGAACTTTTAAACTTGTGGCTTGTGACCGTCCGACTTCTTCTCATTCATTGATGTTAGTCTATTTCTCCCAATTGCTCGGCCAAGTGAAAAATATTTAATTTCCTCGCCAAATATGACAGGATTTTCCGTTCATGTGGGAATTGCATTGGCGGTCTTTGTTGAGATCGCCAACTGAATTGGCGATGCACCGATGAAATTCTCTCTCTACCGAGTTTTAGAGACTCAACCTTATTGAGTCAAACAACAGGAACGATTGGAAACTCTGAACTTGTCGGTGATTCGCCAAATGAAAATGTTGCTCGCCTCTCTATATCTTTTTAAACATTGTCGTTTTTTAATCTGCACAAGCAACACACTATTATTTTATCGAGATATTAAAAAGTAAGTAAAGGTTTTTAGGTTTCTCCCAAATAGCGCCTTAGTTAACGTCGTGGTATAACGCATGTCAACCTTCAAACCTCACACTTGGGGTTAGCCATAGTATCACTAGGCAAATGCCCCTGCTGTCACGGGTTGACATGAGATGAAATATTATCCATTTGGTTCTCTAACTGCTTGATTAAAACTGAATGAGAGGTGACGATCTATCGAAGGGTGGATACATCTTCTTTTCATGTAACAGTGCAAAAGTCCATGACCTAATCTAGAGCCTCACATGATGAACCAAGACCTAAAACATTTTTATAAGCCTAAAATAATGTATTTAAACTAATTAGGATGATTTAGAGTCAAAACATTAAGAAACGACTATGATATCCAGTGAACTAAATGTGCACTAGTGTGCCTTGGCATGTTTCATGGGATTTTAAGAGTTGGAATTTGATAAAAATTGGTAAAAGTGTGTGAAATCTATAGAGTAGTGTTTTAAGGGTCGAAACTTCCAGGTACCACTCCCCGAGGACCACCCTAAGGGTTGTTGGAGAGGACCCTTCCATTTAGACCCAAAGCTGTCAAATTGGACAATGTGCAAACGAGACAAATGATGAGCCATCGTTTGATCGACGCTCCATTGATGGATCCATTGATAGAAACTTATCCATATTCATTAATGGACACAAAATATAGTCTCTGAATTATATAAAGGCTTGCCAACACGGCACCGTCGTTTGATCGACGCCTCATCCACGGGCAATCATCGATTGAAGGACCAAAGTCGATTGCCAGGTTTTTAAGTTAGTAAATTAATTAGTTAATTATTTAGGTGATGTTTAATTAAGTTATTTGAGGGACTATATAAGACCTAAACCTCATTAACCTATATTAGTTAAGGGATGTTTAATTAAGTTATTTGAGGGACTATATAAGACCTAAACCTCATTAACCTAACCTAACACCCCATATTTCCCAAACCCAATTCTCTCTAACTTCTCTCCTCTTTATCTCTCTCTATTCAAAGAACTCCATTGAATACCAAGCTTAAAGGATCACTAGGGCTCCAAGATTCAATATTCTTCCATCAATCTTCAAGGATTGTTAAGGTATGTAAGATCTTCACCCTTGGGATCTCTTTCCCCAAGAGGGTTGTCAAAAATATGGGTTTCTTTCTAATTACAAAATTGATTTTCAAATTGATTTGGTAATTGTTTCTTTTGATCAATTATGATAGATATGATTATGTATTAGTGAAATGTTTTAGTTGTTAGTCATTAAACTATTTTTATAGAAGAATTCATGAATTGAATCCCTTACCCTAACCCTAATTATGAATTGGACTTGTAGATGATTAGGGTTGTTGGAATTGGTTATGTTATTGCTTAATTCACTATGTTCTAATGATGATGAGTGAATTATTGGATAATTGGGATTAATTGAGGGTGAGATTCTTTATGAAGGTCATGAAGGCTATTTGGTAAGACTTTGTGATCTTGAACTCTTTACTTCAATAATGATGGATTATAATTGGTGATGATTTGGTTCAATTGAAGTATTGTATGTGATAAATTAGGAAGATATGATATGATGACTATGATGGAATGTTATGATTATGTTGAATGTGACATCAGGTTGAGGCTTTTCTTTTGTGTGCCTTAGATGATATGACCATGATACGTTGGTCTCACTAATGATGGCTTATGATGAAATGAAGTTCTCATCCTATGCCTAATGAACCAAATGACATGCTATATAGGGGGTAATATCCTATGACCTATATTAAGCTACGATTGTTAAAGAATGACATAATGACATTTCAAAAAGGCACTTTAGCTTAGCATCGAGTGAACTAGTTATAATACAGGTGTCCGTTCCTTTGTGTGAAGGTAGTTTCACAATTGTTCTCATGAGATGGTTACTATAATTCAAATTGTGCATAAAGAGGGTCCAATCCATATATCTAGTTCCTTAACTATGTTTCTCCATAGGAATACTAGCTAGTGGATCCACCTAGAATGCTATGTTCATTTATCGGGTATTTCACCACGGGGAGCTCCAGTGTTGTTGTTAAGAAGAAGGATGGGTTCCTTAGGATGTGCATCGATTATTATCAACTTAATAAGGTCACCATTAAAAATATGTATCCTTTTTCTCGAATTGATGACTTGTTTGATCAAATCCAAGGGGAAAGTTACTTTTCTAAGATTTACTTGAGGTCGGGGTATCACCAACTTAGGGTGAGAGGTGAGGATGTACCTGAAATGAAATTCCAAACTAGGTATGGTCATTACGAGTTCCTAGTGATGTCCTTTGGTCTCACAAATGTTCCAATGACTTTTTTGGACCTTATGAATAGAGTATTCCGGAATCACCTAGATTCTTTTGTAATTGTCTTCATTGACTATATCTTGCTATATTCAAACAATGAGGGTGAACGTATGAACCATTTAAAGGGTCGTACTATAAGTCCTTAAGAAACACCAACTTTTTTCCAAGTATAGTAAGTGTGAGTTTTGGTTGAAGTCGGTGGCATTTCTTGGTCATATTATCTCAAGTGAGGATATAAAGGTCGATACGAAGAAAACTGAAGTGGTTAAGAATTGACCTAGCCGACATTCAAAGTTTCTTTGGTTTATATAGGTAATATATTAGGTTTATGGATGGGTTTGCATCCATTGCTTCTCCTTTGACTAACTTAACCCAAGAAAGTGTTAAATTTGAGTGGTCGGAGGCATGTGAAAGAAACTTCTAAATATTGAAAGATAGGCTTACCTCCGCTCCAATGTATACTTTACCAGAGGGTACCAAGGGTTTTATGGTATACTTTTATGCTTTCGAGTGGCTCTGGGTTGTCTTTATGCAACATGGGAAAGTAGTAGCCTATGCCTCTAGACAATTCAAGGTGCATGAGAAGAATTATCCAACCCACGATCTTGAATTAGCGGCCTAATATTGATTTGAAAATATGGAGGAATTAAGTGTATGGTGTTCATGTGGATGTGTAAACTGACCATAAGAGTCTTCCATATGTGTTCACTCAAAAGGAGTTGACTCTCCGACAAAGAAGATTGTTGGAGTTATTGAAGCATTACGACATTAGTGTTCTCTACCACCCCAGCGAGACCAATGTGGTTGTGGATGCTCTAATCCGTATGACCATGGGTTGTGTGTCTAATGTAGAAGAAGGTAAGAAAAACATAGTGAAAGATGTTCATCTATTGTTTCGATTGGGTGTTCGGTTGGAAGATTCCCCAAATGGTGGTTTTATGGTTAATTATAACTCCGAGTCATCTTTAGTGGTTGAGGTGAAGTCCAAGAAACATCTTGTTCCACTATTGATGGAGTTGAAGAAATCAGTACTTATCAAGTTTAATGAGTCATTCTCTCAAGGTGGGATGGTGTGCTTAGGTACCAAGGTAGATTGTGTGTACCAGATGTTGATGATTTGAGGGGAATGATTTTGGAAGAGTCTCATGGTTCTCGATACTCTAGTCATCCGGGTGCCACCGAAATGTATCGTGATCTTAGAGAGGTTTAATTAGTGGGATGAATTGAAAAGGGACATAGTAGTGTTTGTAGCTAACTAGCCAAATGGCCAACAAGTTAAGGTCGAGCATCTAAAGACGAGCGATTTGACTCAAACAATGATAGTTCCTACATGGAAGTGGGAAGAAATAATGGAGTTTATTTTTTGGTTGCCTTGAACCTGGAGGAAAAATGACTCAATTTGGGTTATAGTGGATAGATTAACAAAATCCGCTCATTTTATAATTGTCGTCTACTTATTCAATGGAGGATTATGCAAGAATATACATTGATGAGATAGTGAGTTTACATGGGATCCCTTTGTCCACCATATCGGATAGAGGTGCTCAATTCACTTCTCATTTTTGGAGGTCTTTTCAAAAGGGGTTGGGTACTCAAGTTAAGCTTGGCACCGCTTTTCATACCCAAACAGATGGTCAAGAGCGTACTATTCCAACCCTAAATGACATGTTAATATCTTGTGTGATAGATTTTAAATGTTATTGGGATAATCATCTACCGTGGATTGAGTTCTCCTATGATAATGACAATCGTTCGAGTATTTCCATGGGACCTTTTCAAGCACTCTATTATAGGCGATGTAGGCATCTGGTTGGGTAGTTTGAGGTCAGTGAGTCCTCACTCCTTGGTCCCGAAATAATATATGAAGCTTTGGAGAAGGTTCGGGTGATAAGGGATAGGTTGAAAACAACCTATAGTCGGCAAAAATCCTATGCCGACAAGAGAAAAAGAGATCTCGAATTCGAAGTAGGTGATATGTTGTGTTTGAAGATTTCACCTATGAAAGGGGTAATGAGATTTGGCAAAAAAAGGAAGCTAAGTCCCTGGTATATGGGTCCTTATGACATTTTGCAATGGGTCATAAAGGTTGCATATGAGTTGAGAATACCTAGTGAACTAGCATTGGTTCATCTAGTATTTTATGTCTCTATGCTAATGAAGTGTATTGGTGATCCTATATCCATTCTCCCTATCGAAGGGGTTAGGTGCGGATGAGGACCTTTCATATGGATAAAACATCTAGTTGAGGGAGCAACATGGTTGGCCGAGGCTGACATGAAGTCCCGTTATTCTCATATCTTTCCTCAAAACTCTAGCCAAAGTTGAGGTTAGAAATACTGCTCTTAAAAATAATGAATAAATTTTAATTTGGCTTGTTTTTCTAGAATATGCATATTTATGGTAAATGTTCATGATAAGATGAATTTTCATGTAGAATTGCTCTTTTTCTTACTTGCACTTAATTATGTCTTTGTGTATAGTTGTTTTTATGAAATGATATTGAGCATGTAAACAAGCTTTGGAAAGAAATTTTGCATAAGTGAATCTTGATGTTATGTTGAACTCATTTTGATGTTGAGAAGGTAGTTCCTCATGTTGTGAAGTTGAGTTCTTATATGTGGTAAATTGTGTTTTGAGTCGCTATGTGTAAATTCCATGTTGTGTGCTGAATGGAGTTACAAATTAATCCTTTTAGTTGTAACTCATGTTAATTGTGTTGTTTATGTTGTTGTTGTTTGGGCTGCTAGTCTTGATTCATTCTCTTCTTACAAAAAGATTTTTAATGTCATTCAAGGATAAATGTCCCCAAGGAGGAGATAATGTACCACCCTGAAAGTCCATGACCTAATCTAGAGCCTCACATGATTAACCAAGACTTAAAACACTATTATAGGCCTAAAATTATGTATTTAAACTATTAAGGAAGTGCTATAGTCAAAACGTTAAGAAACAACCATGACGTCTGGTGAATTGTGGAATGTGCACTAGTGTGCTTTGGTATGTTATATGGGGTTTTAAGAGTCAAATTTAATGAAAATTATTAAAAAGGTGTTAAATACATAGAATAGTGTTTTAGGGTCGAAAATTCTAAGTACGACTCCCCAATGACCACCCTAAGGGTCCTTGGAGAGGACCCTTCCATTTAGACCCAAAATTATCAAATTGGACAATGCACATCAACGAGACAAATGACGAGCCGTCGTTTGATCGAAACTCCGTTGATGTATCAGTTTGTAGACACTTATATATTTACCAAAATGTCCACAAAACATAGTCTCTGAATCAAATGATGTCTTGCCAGCACAACATCATTGTTTGAATGACACCTCGTCGACGGGCAATCGTCGATTGAAGGACCAAAGTCGACTGCCATGTTTTTAAGTTAATAAATTAATTAGTTAATTAGTTAGGTGATTAACTAAGGGTCAAGGGGTGGTTAATTAATTTAGTTGAGGGACTATATATTACCTAAACCTCATTAACCTAACCTAATACCCCATATTTCCCAAGCCCAATTTTCTCCAACTTCTCTCTACTTTCTCTCTCTATTCAAAGAACTCCAGTAAAGAAAATGCTTCAAGGATTCTTAGGGCTCCAATACCCAATATTCTTCCATCAATCTTCAATGATTGTTAAGGTGTGGAGATCTTCACTTTTGGGATCTCTTTCCCCAAGAGGTTCTTAAAAATGGATTTCAAAAGATGTCAAAAACATGGGTTTCATTGTAATTACGAAATTAATCTTTCAAATTGATTTGGTATTGGTTTATTTTGATTATTTATTATAGAATATCATTATTTATTGATGAATATTTGTATTTCTTAGTCATTGACCTATTTTATGGAAGAATTCATGAATTGAATCGTTACCTTAACCTTAGTTATGAATTGGACTTGTAGATGATTAGGGTTGTCGAAATTTGTTATCTCATTGATTAATTAAATATATTATTATTATAATGAGTGGATTAATGGATAATTGTGATGAATTGAGTGTGAGATTCTTGATGAAGGCCATGTAGTCTATTTGGTAAGACTTTGTAATCTTGAACTCTTTACTACAATAATGATCAGTTATAATTGGTACTGATGTTGTTCAATTGAAGTATTATATGTGATTAAATTAGGAATATATGATATGATGACTATGATGGCATGTTATTATTGTGTTGAATGTGAGATCATGGTGAGGCTATGATAAAGCAAGTTTGAAGATGGTTTCTTTTGTATGCCTTGGATGATATGACCATGATATGTTGATCTCACTAATGATGATTTGTGATGAGAAAAAGTTCTCATGCTATGCCTAATGATATAAATGAAATTCTATATAAGGGGTAGTCTCCTATGACCTATATTAAGCTATAATTGTTAAATAATGACTATGGTATTTCAAAAAGGGACTTTAGTTAGCATCGAGTGAACTATTTATAAGAGATGTGTCCCTTCCCAATGTGGGAATTAGTTTCACAATGGTTCTAATGAGATGGTGAATATAATGCAAATTGTGAATAAAGAGGGTCCGATGCATATCTCCTAGTTCCTAAACTATGTTTCCCCATAGGAATACTAGATATTGGATCCAGCTAGAATGTTATGTTCATGTTTTGGTCTTACCTTGGAAAGTAGAACACCTTCTTTCGGTATTGGGTTTAATGACACCAGATTCCATGTTTAGGTTACATGGTCTATTGTCGGTGAAGGTGATTGTTCCCAAAAGTAAAATGAATGAATGGAAGTAATAAAGTGAAATCTAACTAGGGTGACTTAAAGGGTTATACATTAGTGTATGTAGGGTTATGCGACTCTACCTATACATTGAACTAGTTATCCTTGAGGGAAGTCCTAGGAGGTTGTTCATATGTTCTTATGTTCTTCTGTTCCTAATTTCTTATGACATGAATGATATGCTTGTGTTGAATTTACATGATGATCCTATATGATGCTAGTTCCATTTATGAACATTCTATTTGTCTATAGTGCTATATATGAGGATGACTACTGATAATGCTAAGTTATATGAAGTAATACATTACTTATGGTCTCTTTCCTTGTTTACTTGGTTATGTAGGGTTATGGGTCTTTACATGAGAATTGCACTTGTATATTTGGAATGTGATTGTTGGTAAGGGTCTTATATGTTGTGATGATATGAACTCTTGTACATGATCTATTGTTATGACATTATGTTGAAGTTGTTATGCTTATATGATCTTGGTATGATTCCATTCGTGTTGATATGGCTTATGTTGATAATATCCATGTTGGCTTTATTTTATAACTATATTGGTCTTGTGTTGAATATGGACTTTTCTTAATGGATATGTGAATTTTGTCTTGCATATGTTCTTAATTATCCATAAAGGCTTTTGAAAGTAACTTAGCATGGTTTTGAACTAAATTCCTCTTTAAGCATGACTTCAATGTTTTATCTAAATATTTTTCTATTCTTAGTACATGTGGTTGTACTAACCCATATTCTTTTACCTTTTCCCAAGGAATGTAGGTTCATACCATTAAGGTATCAAGGTCGCTTTGTAAAAAGACTTGGACTTTTCCTCTAGTTTTGGTAGGTCCTCTAGTTCGAGGATGGTGCCACATGTTCTACATTAGTAATGTTGCTATTGTCTTAAAGAAATTAATTTATTATTAATTCTTGAAGTTACTTGTTGTAAGTCGATAAGTAAAATATGAATTTGTATGAGGGCTATGCCCAAATGTTTTATTTTGTTTTAGATGGTTCAATGTGAGATGTGTTCTAGACTATATCCTAATATATTGGTTATGTTGACTAAACGAGAAGCCTATGTAAGCTTCATATGCAAGGAGTCTAAGTAAACTTCATATATAGTATGTGCGAGCTATGTATACCTCAATATATAAAATTTTTTAATTTTCCGCATTTTTGACCTATGATATGTTATGATGAATTCTCAGAGGCTTATATAAGTCCTCTTCGAGGACGTTGTCACCAGTTACGTCTATGGGGTGCTCGCCGATTATGACATTTCATGTGTTTCAGCATCTTGTACTACCCTTCAACTTTGTTGAAAATATGTGAGAGCATGTCCTTAGACCTTCCACCTTCCGAATCCTTGAGCTTCTGTTGGGGAGGCACGTATCGTTCTTTCTCCCTAGCTTTCCAATTTCGATTAAGGTCTCTCCAATCAAAATCTCTATATTTACATTCTTCATCTCTACGACAACCTTGATTTCCACCTTGTCTAGGATATTTTGACCGACAATCCCCACCTTAGTTGACTAGAAAGTTCCTACTTATTATATAGAGCTTCAAACTTTATTTCCTCAGAACTAGTGCTCCCGAACCCCAAAACATTGACACAATAGGTCCCAACCCCCATGAAATTATTTGACATAATATCTAGATGTATCAAAATCTTGGCCATGTTTTTGTCTCTCTCATTGTCCTTTCCAACCTACACTTTCGATAGCTAAAATGTGACAGGAGAGACATGGTCCTCACGAGTGTACCAGACCCTGTTAATGGTTCTCATGCCATCAAGAAGTTAAGCTACTACTGCTTATGATTGATTTATTAGGCCTCTGGGTGAGATTTGGTCAAAGACACCTTGGTTTAACGAATCCAAACTACGATAAAAGTACTGAAGGAGAAGATTGTCAGGGATACCATGGGTTAGGCATTGTAGCACCAACTTTTTTAACCGTAGCCAAGTTTCATGCAAAATATCTCCATTCAGGTGATTAAATCTTCGAATGCTATCCCGAATAGATTAAAATATTGCACATTGAAGTGGTAACCATCTCTTCCCAAGAAGTGATTGAATTTCGTAGTAATTTTACTAAGCACTTGCAAGCTTCCCCCATCAGGGAAAATGGGAATAATCGTAGTCGAACTGACTCTTGAGAGATATTTTTGAAAGACAATGGCCCACAAATGTCTACAAAGTTTCAAAGATTCTCATGGGGATCCTCATGAGCCAATCCGCTTAAGAGTCCTTTTAGTTGCAAGAGTTGCAACATAGTGCTCCTTATATAGAACGGTCCATTCCCCTCGGCCGTGGGTAAGAAGATGTCTCCAATGCCTCCCATGAGATGGAGGTCATTGACATTTGGCTCTTGGACATCGTTGAGGTTACCGATGCCATCTTTGTGGTCCACCTGACTACCATTACTACCATTACACTGATAGTTCTTTCCTACAACACACTCACCTAAAATAAAAATGAAAATTAAGTAAGTAGACTACCACTAATAAGAATAAAACCTCTAATGAACTACATTATCACGTGACACTACTCCTCGGCAGTGGTGTCATTTTTTATTCTTTTCCTGACCAACAATACTAACCTATTATATGAGTGTGTATGATCGTCAATATTTTGAGTAAACCAACAAAGGGTTGGGGTAGTGTCCTAAGGGAGCGGTTTTGATAAGATGTAGTCAATGAAAATTTCATTCTAATTAGTCGTAGCTAAAGATATTGATGAATAAAAACATTACAAATAAAAGGGGTGACACTAAAGTGTCAAATATCGAGAGGGGGTTTTGTCACAAGTTTAGTAAAACAACAAAAACAACAAGAAAATCAAGTATGTGGAAAAGCTCTTAAGGTGTGACCGCAATACAGGTTAAGATAGGTAGTTAGGTACATGTTTTCGATAGGAAATTTGCAAGGTAATTGTGACTAGGCTAAGCTTTAGATGTAAATAAGTTACCTCTCAGGCAACTTACCCCGTTTCAAATGTGTTCATCTCGAACACCCATTTGGTGCATGAATGCTAGCCTACGCTTTACGTCACTCACTCTCTAAATTTGAGTATTAGGATATGGGACTAGGTCTCACCCTAACGGGTTGAAAATCATGTATACCCACTCATTATGCCATCAATCTAGTGGATTATTTCTTTTGAGACCTCACTCTCGGGTAAGTCGAAAAGAAATGGGTGAGTTTGTATTTGCAACTACAAACCCATTAAGTTAAACCATAAGCACTAGGTGAAATCACAATTAAAATACATCTAACCTATTAGCAAGAATGACCCAACAAGAATATCTGCTCATATTTGCTAAATCACACCCAATAATGGGGTTTTTATCCACACATCAAGCAATAACAAATTACACTTAAAATGATAATGAAATAATATGGGTATAAGAAATTTAACTTTAATATTTGTAAAGGAAGAAGAATAGAAAAGACCCACTTCCAACTTGGGGAAGATAAAACACCTTCCTTCTTCAAGTCTCCCACAACATCCTTCCAAAACATAAGAGAGAAATACAAAAAACTAAAGTTCTAAAAAAAGTGAAAAATAATAATAATAATGTTCTGACTCTCCAAATATAACACCTATATCTAGTATTTATAGATTCCATAGTAAGTGTTGTGGCGGACGATTCAATGAGGTTATTCGTAATCACCAAATGACTCGACGATTCCCCCTTCTTCTAGTTCATCCCCTTTTGTGCTTTTCCTTTAATATGTTTATGTCTTGGATTATTTGGCGGTATATGTGTATTTTGCGAAACTGAAGGTCATCACGCCGATGGCTCTTTTCATCGCCTTTTGATTCACTACTTTTAGGGATTTGCACACTAGAACAAAGGGAAGAGTTCTTCCCTTTGGCGATTCTCCAAGTGTGATTGGTGAGGCTCAAGCTTAAACCTTAACGTTCTTTTCAGCCTTTTTGTTCCTTTTTGCAAGTAAGTGTACATGATTCCACTAAAACTTAAAATACCTGAAAGTTAAGACTTTTCATCAAATATTGAGAGAAAATAAGCATTTGAGGACACTATTTCTATCAAAATGAAGCCCTAAATGAGTACAATTAGTGGTGTCATCACGCAATGGACTGTCAAACCACTTTCTTCTTCGTTATTGATACGTGTCCCTTCGAGTTGAGATTTCATCCCTTTACTAATCTATCTATCTAAACTACATTTAATCATCACAATCTTTATATCATGAATTATAACTCTTGAATTCATAATTCAAAATCAAGATCCAGTTAAGAGTAGAGTTCCATAGATTTCTTTGAATCATTTGAGAAGTCGTTTGCAACTTTTAAAACTTGGTTTGAGACTTGAGTACTTGACTATGAGGATGAGGATAGTTGAATTTCCGTTTGGAAAATGAATATATGGGAACTAAGTATTCCAAAGAGTAAAAGTTGTTACATTTAAATTAAGAGGATGCATAGATCTCCAAATGAGTTCATGAGGAGTTTTTGAGTATAATCTCTTTTATGAGAACCTCATGAGTTATAATCTTAAAGTTTAGCCAATGTGGGTGTAAATGGACATACTTTTTAGATGATTCCTTATTGTTTTTTAAGTATAGCTCAGTAGATGCACTTAGCTGAGGATATCTTATGCCCTGAAAAGGTATATAACAGTTCTGACAGTATTGGCGAGACGTTGTATCATCAGATAACTCATAGTGATGATTGTCAATTAGAGAATCTTCCAAAAAAGAATTAGTATATATTGATTTGTTATGTACTATTTTAAACAATTTATATAAATTTCATATTTATTGTTCTTTTATACTGTATTATGTTGAGTATCCATGAGTTGAGGTTGAGTTTAGTGGAGATCATGTGATCATGTTTCATTCTTTCCAAGTTAATGATATTATGTTATGTTAGTGTTCCTTTTACATGATCGTATATTCAATATATTGATGTCATTTTTCTTGCATCATTTTATGATGGATATACAAGAGATTAGGGTCGTCAACAGATGCATCCTTGATACCCCAACATTTTGAGTTTGCTTTGGTGAGTCTCCTTGATTTTCGTGTATTCCATTTACTTTTCAGTTTTCATAGGATGTCTTGGGTCTTGAAACGACTTCCATATGTGTCATTTAAAGGATTCATAGATAAATAATAGTAGTTTAAGAGTGATTTTATCATCCCTTGTTGATGTCTTAGAGAATGTAAGTTTAATACGTATGTTCATTTATGTATTGAGTAAACTATGTTATTTTATGATATCTTATGAGTTGAGCTTGTTTTGAGATTTTTGTTTTTGAATGAGTCTTCTGCTAAGAGTTAATCCAGGTCAAGGGTTTGCTTTGGGCCAACAATAGTTTTCGAGTGCTAAGGGTTTGTAGGGTGTAGGTTTGTGGCGTGACAAGCGTGGTGTCATAGCAAAAACTTCAAGATTCCTAGAAAGTCTATGAAGCCGTGCCTATAGAGTTTTAATTATCAGTGTGAAGCGCACCACATCTATAATTAGGAGCCTGCAACATTTAGGAACTATCTCAATTCTTTTATATTCTTTTCGTGCAATAGAGTTTAACTCTATAAAGTTTATTTATAATTTTTGTTTGTGTGTATCTTTTACATCATTCCTCCATGAAGAGATGCTCGGGGTCATCCATCATGGAGAAATGTTGATCCCCACGATCAAGGGGTTCCCAAAGCACCAGAAGAGTAACCCCAAGGAGAGGTAACTAACGCACTGAGTTGTGAGATGCTATCTGGATGCTTAGTCAAGTGTTGAAAAATCAAGATGTGCAACATAGAATGGTTCAACAGGATGTGGCTTTGACATACAAAATCCATGAGTTCATTAAGCATGAATTCTCCCGACTTCACTAATTCAAGTGTCATTGTTGATTCCAAAAACTTTGCGGAAGAGTTGCATAAAGTGTTTGAGGTGATGCATGTTGTAGATGCTAAGCATGTAGAATTACCTGCATACCAACCGGAGGGTGATATTAAAGTCTGGTACGATCAATGGAAGAAGGGTAAAGCTCAATGTGCACCAATTTTAAGTTGGGTTGTGTTCGAAGAGGCTTTCATGGGACATTTCTTTCCACATTAATTGATAGAGGCAAAGGTAAAGACTATTCCTTACTATTAAGTAGGAATCCATGAGTGTGCATGATTACAGCCTCAAGTTCACTCAATTGTCTTATTATGCTTTGAAAATGGTTGATGATACGAGGAGAATGATGAGCTTGTTTGTGTCTGGGTTGTCACACCTCGACGCTACCCTCTCGGTGTAAACACAGGACGTTGGTTCAAAAGTGACCCCAAGCTAACCATGAGCTGATATATCATATGTCCTTCTGTACGAGGCATCACCCCACCTACGGGCATGAGTCGTAGGTCTCCACCTGCAATTTGTTATGGGCTCGGCTAACTGAAGGGTGGTTCGATAAATTCTTGTTTTAGTTATTTGAGTTAATGGATGATTATTATTGGTTTATTAGGGTATTTTCAGAATTTGTAAAGTATTAAAACACAATTTATTATTTCAAATCACAAATTAGAAGTCACCTTTCTTCTCAAAAGTTCTCTCTCTAGAAACCTCCATTGAATATGAAGAATGGTGTCTTCGTCCTTGACTTAGTTTCTTTCAAGCATCCAATTTCAAAGATGATTTCTCCAATGAAGCCATGTTTTCCACCATTTCAAAAGTAATTTAAAGTGAATAAGGTTTTATTGATCTGAAGTATGTTTAATTGATTAAAGTTTATATTGATCTAATTGATTGAATCATTTTTCTACATATGCGTAATTGAAGTATTTTAGGGTTTGTTGGTAACTTTTGATCATGGCCTTGAAATTCAAAGTATGAAGGTTTCTTGTATGATTGTGATAAGAAGTTTATGCATGTGAGCTAAATTAAAGTCTTATGATCATGTTTAGAATGTGATAGTGTTATGCTTGAAGGTTTATTATCAATTAACAGTCATGAATGATGATAGAATATGAAGGGTTTTCTTAAAGGTATTGTATATATTGAATTGGTAGGCTTAGAAACCCTATTGTTGTGTGAATGAAAGTATTTTTGATTATTATATCTTGAATTTATAGGCTTATGCATCCTTTTCTTCAATCGACGGATGTATTTGTAATTGAAGTATCTTGAATTGGTAGGCTTAGGCATCTTTCTCATGTGTTGCTAATTTACCTTTACTTAATGAAAATAAAATGGTAGACCTAATGTTGGTAGCCCTTGCATGTGTGAAATGATGGACCTTGAATCGATAGACCTAATGTTAGGGGCCCTTTCTTGGGAAGTCAATCAGTAATCCTTAATGAACCTTAATTTGGTAGATCTAATGTTTGTGGCCCTTTCATGTGTAATGTATTTAGAGTCAGTAGACCTAATGTTGGTATCCCTTTCAATTACTCTAATGTTAATGTGAATGATTAACTCTATGATAATGTAAACCAAGCATGGAATGGATATGAAAAGATGAAAACTCTCCAAATGTTAGGCTAGAGTTCCAATGAACATTTTTCCTATCCGATAACTATGTGGCCGCATAGGTCTAGGTAGTGGATCCATCTAAGCTAAATTTACCGGTCTTACCTTAGGCAAGTAGACCAACTTTACACAGTGTGAGGCTTCATGACACTGCATTCCATGATTTAGATCTCATGGTCTATGTCGGTTAAATGCTTATTCCATAATGTGAGATGTGCAGTATGGTTCTCGAGAAGTTCTATAAAGTGTGGGTGGTAGTATGGGATGCCATTCATGCATTGCACTAGTAGGCTTTGAGAGGGATACATTGAGTTCTCTTAGGTCTTAATGACCAATGAATTAAAGTTCTCTTAATGTATGAAAGTTCTCTTAATGAAGCTGATGAATGAATGTTTACCTAAATTCTTCATAAGATTATAAATCCTTTACTTGGAGTATATTCAAGACTAGCTTTCCCTGTCATGACTTGTTAAATATGAATGCTTCTTGCAATATGGTGTCTTTAAAGGAGTACTTAGTGGAAATAGTAGTGTAGGATTTTATTCGTACATTGCATAAGTATGACTTAGGGTTTTGTAATGACCCGGGAGCACCACCAAGTTGCCACATGGTGTATTCAACCTCTCGGAGGTATCATATAAGCTTCATGGATCATTCATTGCATACGATACTTAAAATAAGTAAAAATTTAAAACTTTTTCACACACGAAGAAGACTTTCATTAATTAGAAAACGGAAGAATTTTAAAACATCTAACTTTACAACATGTACGTCTCATTAAACCAACTAATACTTTAGAGTATAACATTAGAGACTAAGCCCATACAAGACTTCAAATGAAGACTAAAAGACCATAAAAAGGAACATGTGGGTCTTGTCCTCGAATCTATGAGGACTCACCAAAAGTTCATCTTCAAACCTTAGAAACCTTTCCATTATCCACAACATTACATATCTCAAAATCCCTACAGTTTAGTCAAAAAAGGAAAAGAAGGGTTTAGCACATTTAGTGCACTAAGTATGCAAGCTTTGAAAACCATGCAAAAAGGCACATTTAGTATAGAAATATGATTTAATGATATTTTGATATAAAACTTCATCATAAGAGTTTAAGAGACAAAATATAAGTCAACAATCACATATAAGGCATAGTAAGTTAACATCAACATATAACACTTAATTCCACATTCATCAAAGTAAGCCTTTTCATCATTTAGACTCTCTATCTAAAGTTACTCTACGACTCACCTAAGTAAGATATTAAAGGGCCGCCCGTACAACCTTTTCAAGCACAACTAAGAGATCCTCAAAGCTACCCTAGATAAGAACCTTTCTATTCAACATACTTTAACTAAGTGAACATCATTCATTTAAAGCCATTTAAGAGACAACTAGTTAAATAGGGGACTTCACATAATGGTCTTGGAAGACATAGGGAACTCACTTTAGTATCTTCAAAGCCTACTCGTTCCATGTACAAATAGTGTCCCATTCCTCTACCTACATGTTGTATAACCTACCAATACTAGAGTGAACATCCTACATGATGAGTATAGGCATTAACCGACATAGACCATCCTAGCTCAGGTATGGAATCCAGTGTCATAAAAACCCCACACAGTGGAAAGTTTTCTACTTGCCAAAGGTAGAACTAGGACACAACCCATGTTGGAAAACAATTAAGGAATATCAAGGGCTTCTTTGTACTTTAGTCTCATACTACAAGTAGAGCTACTACCACAAGCATATCCACTTAGTGCTTTGCCTTGTTTCTCATAGAGTAAGTTCATTCACATAATAGTATTTTAAAAGGTACAATTTCTTAGTACTATCAAATCATAATACAACTACCAATAATGGGTCCACAAGGGCCACTGATCAAGGTTCATTAGAATAGCTTTTATGAATTTCTTAAAGATGGTTTCATGTCGTTTCTGCTAGCCCACCTCTAAGCCTATCATTCACTCAAGAAGGAAACATTTTAGGTATACCATTTCAAGGATTCTTTATAAACCTTCATTTCATTTCAAGGTTTCATCTTCTTAACCTTCTTTTCATATTCAAGGTTTCGCATTTGTCATTCATGGAAGGATACCTACTTTAGGTCTACTGATCCTAGAGTTTCATTCATTCATTATTTTATTCATTCATTTAAGACAAGGGTGCCTAAGCTTACCAAGTTAAGATATAACATTCAACATAACCTTCATGAATCAAGTAGGACCAACTAGGTCTACCTAAACAAGACGCCATATCAACCAACATATAAAGACTCTTCATAGTTTATCATCATCACATACCAACATTTAGAGAAACATACTTTCTTTTACAATATCACATAGCTTTATACAAGATCCTTTAATATTACATGATTATCTTCACATTATGAACATTACTCAAGATCACCCATATATCACATAATAGCTTCACTTTATACATTCATGTATGTCATAACACCTTGCACATAGTCACACTGGTTCATATAACCAACTTCACATTACACCTTCACATATATTATAACATTATACTACTAAAATTCACATAATATTGTCGGCAAGGCCATGATAAAAAAAACAAGAAGTTAACACCTTTACCATAAGTGAACCATACCACACAAGAGAAATTCTATATCAATTCTATATTAGTAATGGAATTAGGTCAACTTACCTACCTTGTTCAAATAGCCAAGAACATCAATCCTTAATATCTCCAACAATTCACAATATAATAGCATAGGTAACCATAGAAATCAACAATACAACATAAACTAAACTCAATTGTTTCAACATCAAATCATAAGCAACCACCCACTTCATAAGACAAATTGAGGGTTTTTATAAGATAAAGGGTTCATGTAGTTTTTCATTGAAAAACATCAATTAAACATCAATAATAACATATCTAATGAATTGAAAACGTTTCACGCAAGAACCCTTGATTTAGAGTGAAAACTTTTTTATAAATTTTAAAATCACTTTAAAATTGTATGTAAGGTGATAGAAATCCTTATATAAATGAATAAAATACCTTATTAGAAGAAATACCATGAGAATTGAAGAAGAAATCCATTAGAATGCACAACCCTAAACTTCATGCTTACACGGGTTTTTATTAGAGAGAACTTTGGGAGAGAAGGGTTTTGATTAAGGTGTTAGGGTCTAAAAGAGGTTCTAATCACTTTAATTATCTTAAAATACCTAAATACACATAAAACAACCATCCATGCACTTAAAAATACTTGGGGTGAATTTACCATTTCACCCCTACCTTGGTCGAACTGATGCAATAACTCGCAGGCCCAAACGACGCTCAGAATATACTCGTTATCGATGGATCGACGCCCCTTCAATTGAGTCCGTTGTTTTGATTTGCAGCTAAAAAATGTGAAGGCTTTGCAGGGCTGGTTGATGTCCACCATTGAGGAGTCGTCAATTGATTGGCTGGCCTTCAAATGGTGCAGTCAATTGATGCTACCAGACAGCTTCTTGGCCAAATAATGGGGTCCTCTTCCAGGGGCCCTAATATGTCTGTGGGGGTTTCCTACCTTCAACGTAAATCCCGAAACATGATCATCTAGGCTCTAGGGTAATCATCACTACCTTAAACCTCAAATAACACGCTTAACTTCCATCAAAACACATAGGCACACACAAGAACATAGAGAACTAGTCTCTGAACGTCTTGGTTGTTCCTTGATGTTTGACCTCAAACTTAATCCAAATGACATATAAACTCATTTACACATTACTTTTAAAATTTAACAATCCGTGAAACACAAGTGAAGCTCTAGTCCATCCTAGTTGATGTTGAGGGATGTTATAGGTTTCCCTAGATAATGGTCCTAATGTGCTAATATGACTTATGAAATGATTATGTCTTTTATGTATGAGTATTTTTCAATGATGGAAAGGAATAATGGTAAGTTCACTTTTGGTGGACTTAATGTGGTACTTTAGTTTGGATCGTGGTATGAGACGCTATTCATACATTGCACAAGGTATGGCTTGAGATTACTTAAGGTGAAGTCTCTAATGCTATGAAATGTCTTATATGTATATTATGTCTAATGTGAAGAATTGAATTGTATGTTGGTTATGTTTGTATATTATTCCTCTTATGCTTATATTTATGATGTTTTTCTCAAAATTGGCATATGCATGATTTTCAATGAAAATTTCCTATTTAATGCATGGTTTTTGCATGGATATCATGCACAGTACTTAATTGTGCTAACCCATATTTCTTTATTTTTACCAAAATGTAGAATTTGGAAATTTCAGGTCCTATACATGGAAAATAGGTTTTTAAGGATCTCGAAGTTTAAGACTTGGTGAGTCCTCATAGTTTTGAGGACAAATCCACCTTGTACCCTTTGTATTTAATTATTGATGTTTAGATATTTTGTATGAGTTGAGTACCAAAGTTTTAAATCTTATGGTTGTAGATGGTTTGGGAAAAAGTATAGTAATTCTTTCGCCTCTTTTATGAAATGATATCTTCGATTGTAATGAACTTTTGTAATTTAGATCTATTTTTCCTATGTTCTTATGTGATGAAGTACTATGAGGCTTTTATGACACTTATGGATTCTTGTGCACCGTGTTACGTCCAGGGTGTAGGCTAGGGTTATGACAAACATGGTACAAAGCATAAGGTTTTGGGATGATTTTAGGTTGTCTCAAACCACATATAGTAGAGTCTTTTTAATAGTTTGAAGTGCGCCACAATTATGAATAGGAGGTTATTGGATGCTAGGAAAATTTCAGTTCTTCATTCTTCAAGTCTGTAATAGAGTTTAACTCTAAGGTGTCTCTCTTATTCCTAATTTGTTGTTCATTAGGATATGACCACTTGAAAGGCTTATGCTAGAAGGATTGAGAGAGAAAAGTTGGTTGTGATGCCAATTATGCCTATGTGACTTGTTAGATTTGAGGTGATAGATTGTGATGTTTTATTTATTATGAATGAGTTGCTTTATGGTTATGTGAGTTGTTGCTTTATGAATAGGAGGATATTATGTGCTAGGAAAACTTTACTTTTTCATTCTTCAAGTCATTCCTTAGAGTTTAAATCTATAATATCTCTATTATTCCTTATTTATTGGTCATTAGGATATGACCACTGAAAGGCTTATGTTGGAAGGATTGAGAGAGAAAATTTGGTTGTGATGCCAATTATGCCTATGTGGCTTGTTAAATTTGAGCTGATAGATTGTGATGTTGTCTTTAGTATGAATGGTTTTCTTTATGGTTATGTGAGTTGTTGGTAGGAAGTTATCATGAGCATTGAGGTATGTTGAAAGAGTTGATGAATAGTGGTGCTTAAGTGATGCCTACAGATGTTGAGTGAGTACACTCCTTTGAAAGAAGGGTAGAACTGTTATTCACCTTAAAAATAGAGATATGTTATGCTTCAGAGGGTTTGTATAGGCTTTCTTCCAAGGAAGATATAATTTTCTTAAATAGAAAAGTCGTTGAGTGTTCTTGATGTTCAGGAGTTAGGGTTGCTTGAAAGCCTCACCTTAAAAGGAGTAGTGAGTTTGAGAAGTTTAGACCCGGTTTTGTAGACTCATATGAGACCTAGAATGGTGTAGGTAAGTTTGTTTGTGATCCGAGTTGATTAATGATAACCCCCCTAGTCTAGGAGTACCAGTTGGGATCTTAAACCGGCAAGTTAAGAAATAGAAGAGTTATGAAATTCCATTCTTGGGAAATGTTGAAGAGTGGTAACCTTAGTATGGGTTTACTCTTAAGGGAAGATGGTTTGTCTAATAGTAAGGTTTTTGAGAGTCCCGATATCCTTAAATCTTTCCTTCTATTCCTATAAAAGCTTGAGACTAAGAGTTCTTGTAGATGATTTCATTTTTTTTGAAGTCATGCGCGATTATGTGTTCCATGGTCTAGTTATGATATGCATGTTCTTAATGAATTCATGTTTAAATAAGAAAATGAGTTTTCATGATACGAACCTGCCCGGAGCGAGCCTCCCATAGAGGGAAGTTATGTTCCTTATGTTGACGTGCACTTAGTATGAGATGCCTATATACTTCATGAGATGAATGTTAAACATGCTTGAGTGTGATTTTAAGAGTAATTTCATATTTTGCTTGATGATGTTGTGATGATCAGGATTTGAGTTGGAGAAGGAAGTTCCTACAATAAATTGAGAAATGTTGAAGTTTTCATGCATAATGAGTTTGGAGATGTAGTTCCAACTTTCTTGTGTTGCATTCAGTTTATTGATGTAGAGTTGATGCTTCCTCCTAATTTTGTGCATTGTTTATGATATATCATGCATGGTGGTATGCTAGTATTGAGTTTTTACTAATCTTAAAGTGTTTAAATTGTCATTTAACGATGAATGTTCCTAAGGAGAGATAATGTAATGACCCATAAAATAAGTAAGTGAAATTAGAACCTAACGAGTTTAATCATGAGTTTGATTTGAGGTTTGTATTTTTGTTTGATGTCACAAACTTAGGTTGAGAGGTTTAGAGGTTAGAAGTAAAGGTACGACTCCCAAAGAAAAACCCAAGGGGTATTTTAAAAGGGACCTGAAGCCTACCCCTAAGATACTAAGAAACCAAAAAGTTCTGAAACTGTTGGTGACCTACGGATGGCATCTACCTTGCGTAGGTCTATCCACACACCATAGGTCATGGGTAGTGGGTCAAGGCCCCAGATGGTGACCCTTGGACACAAATCACGGACCTTCTCTACGGAGCATCACCCCACCTACGACCATGAGTCATAGGTCCCCACCTGTAATTTGTTAGGGGCTCGGCTAAGTGAAGAATGGTCTGGTAAATTCCTATTTTAGTTATTTGAATTAATGGACGTTTATCATTGGCTTATTAGGGTATTTTAATAATTTTTAAAGTATTAAAACACTATTTCTAGTTTATTATTTGAAATAACAAATTAGAACCCACCTCTGTTCTCAAAAGTCCTCTCTCTTGAAACCTCCATTGAAGGTGAAGGATCCAAGATTTCAATCTCAAGACCTCACCATTTTCACTCAAGTATTGTGGAGTTCTTACCTAATAGGTATGGTAGTATTCATCCTTGACTTAGTTTCTTTCAAGGATCCCTAGTTTTCAATCTATGGATGGGTTCAATTGCAAAATGATTTTAAATGATTTTATATGATGAATTATGAATGGAATATTGAATTGATAATTAATTAAGATGATTTAACCTATGAACCATGTTTTCATACAATTTCAAAAGTGATTGAATGTGAATTGAGTTTGATCGATCATGATGTATATTGAATTGGTTAAAGCTTATATTGATCTAATTAATTAAATCATGTTACTTCTTATGCCTAATTGAAGTATTTTAGGGTTTGTTGGTAACTTGTTATCATGGCGTTGAAAGGACAAGTATGATGGTTTCATGTCTGATTATGATGAGAAATTTATGCATTTGAACAAAATTAAAGTCTTATGATCATGTTTAAAAGGTAATACTATAGTGATTGAATGCTTATTCTCAATTAAAACTCATGAATGATGATAATAAAATGTGAAGGGTTTTATTATAGGTATGTACACTTTGAATTGGTAGGCTTATGCACCCTATTCTTGTGTAAATGAAAGTAATGTTGATTATTATATCTTCAATTGGTAGGCTTCGACATCCTTTTCTCGAATGAACAAATGTATTTGTAATTGAAGTATATTGAGTTTGTAGGCTTAGGAATCCTTTTCTTGTGCTTCTAATGTACTTTTACTTAATGACCATGAATTGGTAGACCTATTGTTGTTATCTATTTCATGAGAAATGGATGAATAAATGTAACGAACATGAATCAGTAGAACTAATGTTTGTATCCCTTTCATAAATGAACTGTAATGTATTTTAGGTTATGTCTTGAACGTATAGACCTAATGCTGATAGACCTTCATAATGAGTCTAGAAACTAATGAATGGTAAACCTTGGATCCGTAAACCTAATGTTGGTAGCCCTTCCATGTGTGAAATTATGGACCTTGAATTGGTAGACCTAATATTGGTATCCCTTTCTTGGGAAGTCAATAATCTATCCTTGTAATGTACCTTTAATTCGTAAACCTTATGTTGGTGGCCCTTTCATGTGTACTGTATTTATAGTCGGTAGACCTCATGTTGGTATATTTTTCAATTTCTCTAATGTTAATGTGAATAAAATACTCCATGGGAATGTACACTAAGCACCAAGTGGATATGATAAGATGGAAACTCTCCCAATGTTAAGATAGTGTTCCAATGAACATCTTCCTATCCTATCAATATGTGCCTGCATAGGTCTAGCTAGTGGACCCACCTAAGGTAAATTTAGCGGTTCTACCTTAGGCAAGTAGACACCACTTTATGGTGTGTGGCTTCATGACACCGATTCGATGATATACCTCTCATGCTCTATGTCGATTAAATGTTTATTCCTATCATGTGAGATATGCACTATGGTTTCTCGAGAAGTTCTATGAAGTGTGAGTCATAGTATGGTTTGCCATCCATGCATTGCACTAGTAGTCTTTGAGAGGGATATAGTTAGTTCTGTAAGGTCTTAATTACTAATGAATGAAAGTATTCTTAAAGAAACTAATGAAGAATGTTGACTTAAAAGATTAATGAGATTATGCATTCTTTACTTGGATTGTATTTATGACTTACTTTCCTTGTCATGACTTGTCGAATATAAATGTGCCTTGTCAATGGTGGCTTCAAATGAGTACTTAGTTTGAGTGGTAGTATGTTATGGTATTCATACATTGAAAAAATATGACTTATGGTAGATCTAGATAATGGTCTTGATGTGTTAATTTGACTTATGAAATGTTTATGTCTCTTATGTATGAGTATTGTTCAAAGATGGAAAAGAAGAATGATAATTTCGCTTTTGGTGGCTTTAATATGGTATTTTAGTGTGGATGGTGGTATGGGACGCTATTCATACATTGCATAAGGTATAACTTGAGGTTACTTAAGGTGAAGGATCTAATATGATGAAATGGATTATATGTATATTATATCAAATGTGAAGAAATGAATTGTATGTTAGTTATGTTTATATATAATACCTATTATGCTTATGTCCATGAAGTTTTTCTCAAAATTGACATATGCATGATTTTGAAAAACATGTCCTATTTAGTGCATTGTTTTTGCATGGCTATTATACTTAGTACTTACATGTACTAACCCATATTTCTTCATTTTTGTCGAAGTATATTTGGAGACACTACAATAAAAATGATCATTAGCGGCAATTAATCTTAACTGACACTAAATATATATTTTTAGTGGCAATTGTCACTTATTGTATATGTCCCTAAATCCTTTAGCGACATTATTTCTAGTGGCATTTAATTAATGCAGATAAAGACTTTAGCACTCTTTATTAATGTCAATATTTAAGGTCTCTAAAAGTTATTTTTGGTATTAGTGAGATTCAATGCCCTTTACTTGGAATATAGATTTATAAAGAGCTAGGATTTAAATACTTGGTGAGTCCTCATAGTTTTGAGGAAAAACCCATCTTGTCCCCTTTTTCTTTTATTATTGGTGTTTCCTTTTGTATAGGCTGCGTACAAAAGTTTTACGTCTTATGGTTCTAGATAGTTTTAGACAAAGTATAGAAAGTCTTTCGCTAGTTTTTATGAACAAATGTTTTCGACTGTAATGAAAAGTTTTAATTTAGCACTATTTTCCCTATTTTTTTATGTGATAAAGTACTATGACACTTTCAGATTCTTGTATGCCATGTCAAGTCCGGGGTGTAGGCTCGGGTCATGAGAAATAATAAATCTGGAAAAAATATACGGAGCGATGATATAGTCTGAACATGATAGAAATACTAACATATGCAGGAAATAACTAAACTTAATGTAATTACCAAATACATAACATGTTGAGACTGAATACTGAAATATAATTGAGAGCTTGGTCACAATCACTAGAGTCTGACTCTGGGTGCTACTAGTAACCGACATAACCATCACGTGACCTAATCGTGTTATTTGATGTATACACCCTATCGAAGGTCCCAATATACCTTGCAAGGGGCATAAATCATGAACACTAAAACTAATGCCCATAGTGGGAATTAACCTATAGGGGCACGTAGTTCTGGGACTATGAGGGTTCGTTGAAACCGTAGTTCACTCGGTTTTAAGCCAACTCCTAGATGAATATGCATATAATACAGTATCACTAAAATACTGAAATGCTAAAAAGCTCAAAATACTAACATGCAAATCTGAGAATGTAACTATTTTATAATAATAGTGTGACATTCAAAAACTGAAGAATGCATGTTTGTTTAAGTGACATGGAATGTGTAATTCATGAACTAAGAGAATCTACACAACTAAGGTTCTGAGTTTCATTTAAAGAACTAAGCAATGATTCCACAAAAACGTGTTAATCTAATTAAGAATACTCTAGCATCTCAATCACAGTTAATATATAAGGTTTTACAAACCCTACATCTAATAAAGATACATGAATCAAGAATATGACTGAATTTTAGGGACCAAGTGCTTAAAAGGAACCCACTAGTGAAATACCACATAACAATGACGAAATCTACTAATAAATCCTTCAATTTCGGGGTTGGAATTGAAGAAAACATATTGTATTATTGGATGGGTTTGGGTTGACTCTTTTCTCCTTTTTTTCCCTAAGTTTGGTGAATTTTTAATGATTGGATCTCTTAGAGAATGATCTTGATAAAGTTACTAGGCTTAAACTGACCAAAACAATGTAATTTAGGGATCTAATGACATAATTTAAGTACAAATGCATAGGGGAAAATGCCAAAACGACCTCACTTAGTTCTGACGAAGGCCACCCACGAATGGACCTACGGTCTATGGGTTGACCTACAAACTGTAGGTAGAGTTCATTGGTCAAGTTTGCCCGAAAAGGCTTCAATAAAATGAACATAACTTTTTACTCACATATGACATTTTAGATAATTTAGTGGTGTTGGAGAGAGGATTAAATTATCTATCATTTGGTATGTCATGGCCACAATTATCTATCATTTTAGATAATTTAGTGGTGTTGGAGAGAGGATTAAATTATCTATCATTTGGTATGTCATGGCCACCTAATTACATTTGCGCTAAAATTTATGGTCACCCCCACCTACAGTCCGTACCACCCACTAAACATATTGGTTGACCTTGGGCTGGATCAGACACTACAAAAATTTGGGGCTTAACAATGGAACCCCACCTACGATCCGTGGGTGGTTTCATTAGTACTGACACTAGATGTTTTGAAAACTAGGATTTCTTCGTATTGAGATCCATGGTGTTACATTATATCCCCGTGAGAACATTTATCCTCAAATGAAGTCTAAACTAGCTCAATATGTAGGGAATGAGATGCAATCACTACCACTATGTACAAGAAACTGAAATCTAACTGAACTAAGTTCCACGAACATGCAAATATGCTCAAAATGCAAGGAGAACTCAAAGAACAAGATACTAAGATTGAATTTAGCACGAGTAAACTGAGAGATCGAAGATGAACTATTATCGCAAGAGGAAACAATATCATAATAAAAGAGGTGAGGATACTTGGTCTTCATGGTTAATTCTGCTTCCAAAGTATCTCCATATATGGACTTACTCCTCAAAGTCTATCAACACCCCCTTCATAACTGATACTTTTAGAAAAACAAATCATATATCTCAAACTCTAACTCTATTCTCCTTACCTCTGCATAAGACTTCTATCATATGTCTATTTTTTATGAGATAAATTTTTTCCATGGAAAGATAAACTGAATCAGGCCAAATCAAGGCAGCGTCACCTACCCATCCCCTTAGGAACACATACCTAATAATATCCCCCAGGGAGAAAACTCAACTTTTTACTGATGAACTGCCCTTCCAACTGATGTAGTATAGGATAACTATTTTGTTTTTCCTTAACTTCTGTTACCATTGAGTATTCTGATACATTCCATATCATCACACCACCATCTGATGTGTCCTTAAGACTAACTCCTACGCGATTAAGACACTGAACATCATTTTTTGATTCCTTCTGTTTCTCGTCAACACGTGATTCACTATCTTTTAGAGGCAATCTTTTTAGCCTTAAGGTAAGACATAAATTGACCTATAGGCACTAAGCTACTACCCTTTAATTCTAATAGTAGCTCATTTAGAAACTGAAATCGAACGATCCTAGTTCTACAATCAATTGAGGAATAATAGGAATGTAACCAATCTATGCCCAGAATGATATCAAAATCTACCAATTCTAACTCTACAAGATCTACTCAAGTTACTTTATAAGAGACTATGATAAGTCAAGTTCTGTATAAACCGTCTAGCTATAACTAGGTCACGAACTGGAGTTACTAAGAAGGGATGTAGAAGAGTTTCTTGACTGATACCTAAGTTTGTTGCTATATAGAAAGTCACAAAAGAAAGAATATTTATGGATTGAACACTTCAAAAACATACCAATGACCACATCATGAGAACCTTCTTTGACGCTTACTACCACTTATACCACATGACACACCCTGCTGGGTTGGGATACCTTGATAAATTGGGTCCCATTCGAGGGTGAATGTTCCTAAGGGGGAGATATTGAAATACCTTAGAAATTGAAAAGTCGGTATGGAAAGGAAAATTTTAGTGTTGGCACTGATACAATGATCTAAAGTCCTATTTACGGATTATAGGGAGTTTTATGGGTCAAAAGAAGGAAACTGGAGGACGTTGTTCAAGTTTTGAAAATGTCAAGTCTATGACGTATGACCTAGGAATGGAAGGGACAAATCGTAGGAGGATCTTTGGGACATAGGAACTGTCCGTACAATGATTCAATGAAATATAATTGAGAGAACATGTCTACGGGAAGAGTTGATGAGTCATCTTATGGTCTACAGGTCAAATTAAGCCTAAATTCTCTCAAGTACTCTTAGAGTTTCATGCAATTCTCCATGGGTCCTATTTGTTATTATTTAATTATGTATTTTCAATCTAATTATATATGATTTTATTCAGTTACATGATTTTCAATAGAAATCTAATGGACCCACACTTTATACATAATTATGGCTATGAACTTATGAACAAAGCTTATGAACTATGTCTTATGAATATGAAAGTTGGATATGTTTTGTGAAAATGATTATTTATGAAAAATGGATGTTTTTGACATATGTATCAATGATTTTTGAATTAGTTTCTCACATATGAATGAGATAATTATTTAGTTACTTTGAAGGGTAAGTGTAAATTATGAAGAAGTTTATGAAATCCTAATATAAAAAGAGATTGTCCATGATGGATTATGATTAGATTGATAGTTTAATTATGCCTTTCTAAGTATTTTATATGATTTTAATTATGTCTCTTCTATTGGAATTTACATGGCACCGACAGGACTTTGATAATTATTTAGATACTTTGAAGGGTAAGTGTCAATTATGAAGAAGTTTATGAAATCCTAATATAAAAAGAGATACTCCATGATGGATTATGATTGGATTGATAGTTTAATTATGCCTTTCTAAGTATCTTATATGATTTTAATTATGTCTCTTCTATTGGAATTTACATGGCACCGACAGGACTTTGATACAGAGGCTCTCCCCTTAATAGAGGTAGGGTATATAAAAGAGTCACGACCCAAAATTACAAGGCATGATGACACCTATGTTCCCAACTAATATATAACTCAACTCAACACTTTTACCAAATCATTTCAATATTAATAATGCAAAAGGTAAGCGACAATTAGAAAACCCCAACAAATATGTCTTTCAATAGTATTAACTTTATAAAACTAAACTATACCCCAAGATTTAGTGTCATACGTATAAGAGCTTCTAAAATTCAACACAAGTCTAAAATTAAAATTATATAACAATCTTAGACGTAAAAATAACCTATCCGAACACCAAAACAAACAAATAAATAAAGTAAATGGAGGTGTAAGACGCATAATATCCAAGCATCACACCACAAATCCAAGATAATCCAAACTAAGACTCAAATATCCAAGAAATACAATCAAATTCAAAAATCTAATCTGCAGCACAAAAAGGTGTAACAAGTGTAGTATGAATACGAAACTACGTGTATTCAATATATCTCATTGAGAAATAATTAAGAAGTAGTGACATGAGTTTATAAGAAAATTATCATTTATTTTTTTCAACTCTACATTATTCATATCAGTAAAGTTTTATCAATAAGAATAATAAAATGTCATGTAATGTCCAAACACCAATGAAACACATAATTAAATAATAATGTGTAATTGATGCAATGCAATGCAGCACCATGATATGATATCCCTCAGATGATTTGTACTCTCTCAATCGTATATAAAGATATTTCATGAATATATAACGAGAGTTCATGACCCATAAGAGGCTTGCGAGGTCCACATGCAACACGAGTGATATCCATGGGGATTTAAAAATGATCTCGATGCACTATCATAAAATCAAAACTGTGATACATCGGCCTTAGTAAAAATCAATTTGGAAATAGTTGAATTGAAAGTTTGACAAGCTAGCCTTAAATTGTGAGTTTTAGGTCAAATTTTAATGACCATAACTTTCAGCACAGGATGAGTTAAGGGGGCTATAACATATAAAATGAAAGATCTCTGGGTTAATCTTTCAACGCCACTAAGTTTTCTAAATTTTGAGTTTGGATGAGAGAGATATGGCTATTTTAGTTAAGCATGTCTGATTAAGTAAATTTATCTGAATTAAGGAGGGGTATTTAGTATTTTCCTTATCCCGCTAACCTAACTTGTTTTTCATAATATTTTAGGGTTCTAAACTGATTTGTATCAGTTTTCACACTTCTAAACTATGTTAGGGTTTTAACGAGATGTTTAAGAAGAGAAAAAGGGGAGAAAAGATTCAAGCGTTCAAGTTTTTGGAACCATCGAGGATTTCACAAAGGATTTGACCCTAATAAGGTATGTAAGTTCTCATAGTGTTGGGTTCATTTATCCATAATTTTATTCTTGAGGATGATTTATTTGATTTTTTAGGGTTTTGTGCTTCGTTCTTTGATAATGAATTTTTTGTTGAGTTGTTGAGGTGAGAGTTACGAAATAGTGTTGTTGTTTGTGGGTTTTGGTGTATATTTTATTATAATTATGTTGGATTTAATATTGCAAAAGAGTTAGAGGGAAATGATTCTATTCTATATGAGTTAGTGATGATATTAAATAAGAAAATTTGTCAAATTTTGGCCAAGGGCTTGGGGCGGTGTGCCATCGTAGCTCCAGAACTACTCCGTAGTAGCTTGGCGCCTTGCATAGCGCGCCTATAGGTGCACCCCAACAGTGGTCTTTATTTTTGGGCTAGCGCCCCATTCATCCCATGCGTCAGAGTCGCCAAGTCCCCAACTCTTCAGACCTTATTCTTGTGTGAGGTACCTCCGTTCGTATCTATGTTTTCTACATTAAATCTACACTTAAAATCTTCATTAATACTTCAGAGATCATGCATATACAAGTCAAAAATTTTGAGAATCCTTTTTGCAAAACTTTTAAAACTTGTTTTAAGACTTCAGTGCTTGAGTATGAAGATGGGGAGATTTGAGTTTTATTTTACAAAATAAATATATGGGAACTAAGTATTCCCAAGATAAAATGTTTTACACTTAAAATGAGGGGAAACTTAGATTTTCAAATGAGTTTATGAAGAGTTTTAAGCATTACTTCTTTAAAGAGAACTCTTTTAAGTAATAATATCAAAAGGTTTGAGGATGATAATTATTTTTAACTATTAATTATATGAGCATGAGTTATACTGTGGGAAGTAGTATTGAGTACTGATATGGGCACGAGTTCTGAAAACTCAGAGTCATCATAAACCATGTATGCCAATATGGATAAAAGATCATACTTTCTATATATATTGTTTTATAGCATTTGTTATAATGCATCTTTATGATGGCTTTTGTATCGAACTAAGTTGAATGCTTCTGAGTATTGAGTATCTTTTAGTTGAGTTGAGTTGGAATGAGGTGATTTTTTTAAACCATTTGCAGTTCTAAAGTTGCTTTAGTGAGTCTCCTTGCTTTCGGGAAGATTCCATTTATATCTTCATGTTTTGCTAGGACGTTGTGGGACTTGTTCCGACTTCCATCATAGTTATAAAGGATTAATACATAGACATAGTAGTTGAGGAGTCTTTTTATTTCTATTTTAATTGTTTAAGACACGAGTTGCCTCTTTTGGACAATTCAATAATTATTTTTTAATTTTTTATTTAAGTATTTGAGAAATTTGAGTTATATTTTTGTGTTTATTTATTATTAAGTCTTCTGGTGAGAGTTGAGGAAGGTCAAGGATTCTCTTACGGTCAGCAATTGTCACGCCATGAGAGCACACCCTAGATGTGACAAAACATACTTGACCTGGTAGTTCTCTCATACAAGCCTTTAGCATAATCATTACATAAGATAATAGAAAATACCACGAAATTTTAAACTTTTAAGATATATAATCGAAATCATTTTCATAAATTGCAAAAAAAATTCTATTCAAACTCTTTGTCTCAAAAACATCTAAGTTTATTTGTACATAAAATATGGGGCCTAATCCATACAAAGTCTTAAACATAAAAAAAAATTACATAACAATAAAATGGATGTTGTCCTCGAAGATATGAGGATTCACAAAGATCTTCAACTCTTCTAGATCTTTGAAACTTAGCCTGCAAAGCAACTCAAGCATCCAACCCTACATTTGGTTAGAATGTAGGCAATATGTATTAGTACAAAATGTACTAAACCTAGCACTATATCATAAGAGCATTTAAAATGGTTAGTCAACATAAGACATAAACATAAGATATAATAACATAGTCCTAGCATAATCTCCGACATAATCATCATATAGTCATAAGTCAACATAAGACATAGTAAATGAGCATAGGAGATACATCATAATTATAATGAGTCGATTCTTAAACATAAGAATCACACAAGAATAAGTGACTCCTAGTTATCTATACTATAAAAGAGTCATTCTGAAGTAACCTATAAACTATCATGAAGGTTCACTAGTTAGGGACTACATGACTATGCCTCTCATTCAATTAAGGTACTTCTCCATTGAATACTAGGAAAGTCATTACACTTGAATGAGCACAAGACCTCAATTCAAGGCTAGCAAGTAATAGAACTCTACTAGGCTAGACCAAGCTAATAATCTAACTAACATGACCACATTATGCTATGTCAAGCTACCATGGCAGGCCTACTATCATGCAAGTCCAAAATATGTAAGGAAGGATACCATTGTCCCATCCTACCTACCATGAAACACATCCATGATGATATGCACGGTATCCCTAGGAGAGAGAGTATATCCTCAAATCTTAGTCTACCATTATGACTACTAACTCAAGCTACCCTTGTCATGTCTCTTACAATGCTAGTCAAGCTACACTTACAAGTGTACTATAATACAAATGCAAGTTATGCATATGGGGGTATGATTTTCAACCCTAAGCTATAATAGTAAGAATATGAATCCTGAATCCTAAGATACAACTAGGAGAGTATAGGTCATGTATCCCAAAGCTACCATGATATGGTCTTGGCCAAACCAATTCAAGCGACCATAAAAAGCATCCTAACTATGCTAGTTCAATCTACCCATAGGAGAGTATAAATACTCAATCGTAGCTTACCATGACTAACGCATACTACAATAACATGAATCCTACAATTCTAAGTCAAGTTGTTCCTTAGCAGAGTATAGATCCTTCATCCCAAGATATCAACCTTGGTATTATTAAACTAAGACAAGCTATACATGAATTAAACATATACCATAACTTTAAGCTATTCAAGACTAACATGATTTGATTCATTTTACGTTCTTAAGTCAACAAAGAATCCTTTTATGTGAGAGAACTTTAATCTCTTATCATATTGATGTCTAAGTGTAAGAAAATACACCACAAGATCACATCATATTGACTTTAACCCAAAGCCCTAACAATGATGGCTACAA
This sequence comes from Solanum lycopersicum, assembly GCF_036512215.1. NCBI lineage: Eukaryota > Viridiplantae > Streptophyta > Magnoliopsida > Solanales > Solanaceae > Solanum > Solanum lycopersicum. The sequence continues at coordinate 10,494,469 of NC_090809.1, read as the reverse complement.
GCCCTACTTTCAAGCATGACTTTATTTTATCATGATCGATGTCTTAATTACAATTTATTCAATAACATTTCTCTTTAGAATGTGACTCAAGTCATACTTGATCATAAAGGTTCAATTCTAATTATACAAATCAATATCCTTTCCTATTCAATCAATTCTAGTTCAATTCATAACTAGATGATCCTAACTTTGATCAACTAGCATTCAAGATATTGATTTAGGAAAATTACTTTAGAACCTTCAATTTTGCCTCTAATGGAATAAACTCACCATGATCACATTCATAAATTTATAATAGGATTCACATCAAAATAATCATATAATCATTAAATAAACCTAAATAAATCATAATTGGGTGATATCTACTAGATTGGAATAATACAAGCACAACCCTAACTAGAAAATGAATTTTTGACTTCTAATTGGGGAAAACTAAGGGAGGTCTATCGGCGGAGCAACCCATGGATGATTAAGCTTCACATACCTTTGATGAAAGTCGTAAATAAAGCTTGAATCACAAATGAGAGATAATATTTGGAGAGTAATGTGGAATCTTTAGGAGAATGAGCTAAAGTGATTAGTTTAGGGTATATTAATCTTATATAAGTGGTAATTTAACTAACAAACAGACCTATATTAACCACTAATTAAATGGCTAATCAATTCCAAACCTCCTAACTAAAATGAAAAACTTGAAAATTGGCAGTAGTTATGCCCACCGATCCACGGACCGTGGATGGGTCTAATGTCCGTGAACCACTTCCTTTGTTGGGGTTAGAGGCTTCATTTTGCAATACTTTGCAGGCCTTGACCCACGCCCAAGACCTATGGGGCATGGTTTGATCTAGTGGCCATGAATGGCCATCTGGAGGTCATTATATTTGATTGTTTTGGCACTGATTTTGAGGTCCCCTTCAAGGACCCCTTGGGTGGTTCTTGGGGATGGCACCCACATGTTTCACCCCTAAAACTCGTATTCCAAGTTTGGGAACCATTTTTACAATTTTTAACCCTCATATGACACTCTAAAACCCTTGCTAAAGAGTGTAGAACTTAATAGTTCAACTCACTAAATTTCGGGGTGTTACAATATCCCCTACTTTGGATCATTCGTCCTTCAATGACACTTTAAGCATCTATAAAATTCAAATATCTAACTTAGAAGTCCATTATACATGAAATACATATAATGCACATAATCAAGGAAGAATATTTCAATTCAAATCTAAACACATTCCATGCAATACAAGGGAGTAGGACCTACTTCTACTAACCCAAAATGCATGAAACTCTACCTCTGCTCATTTTCAAGGAGGAACTACCATCTCCTAGATAAAACATGCTAAAAATACATTCATGGACCCTAAATGAAATTTACTCTCAAAAAACATCTATTCAAGGAGGAATCGCTTTAACTCCAAAACTAAGGCATGATCATAATCAACTCATGTAGTCTAAATCAATATATATATATATATATATATATATATATATATTCACTTCAACTTGAGGAAAAAATGAATATAAGTCATTCCAAATAATATCTAAGCATTTTCATGAATATGCATATAAGGAAATAACGGCAACACATAAGAAACACATTAACTTTACTAGATAGGCACATTATCCCCCGCTTTGGAGTGAGCCTACCCAAGCCTTTCTAAACATCATGCATACTATAAGCAACTACAAATCCAATACAACAAGTCATGAAGGATAGAAATCCAGAATTGTACTAAAGCATAAAGAAAATACTAAAAAGGACATGAGGAAATCACTCTTGATCTTCTCTAGATGGGAGAGAGTAAAACCTATTCTTCTTTTGAGGTTCCACGTCCCCACTACTAGAGGAAACTTGCTTACCTTTTCTTCTTATAACTTTAGACTTAGGGAAATATTTCATCATGTCGCCACTCTAACCACAACTAAAGCAACCCTCTCTACCGGGAAAACACCTACCTGCATGTCTCTTACCACACCTAACACAATAGGGCCTTCGGGACTCATTACCCATCCCTTGCAGCGAGGGGGTAGATACTCTCTCATCTTTATTATAGGGAACATTAGAAAAATCTTGGCTCCAATACCCTCGAAGTATTGCAAATTGTACAAAATTACCCTTCATCCACCTATTGGCTCCAAAATGCCCTTCTCATCCACCTATTGGCTCCAAAACACCCTTGTCATCCACCTTTGGGTTCAAAATTGACGACTTATTTAACGGTTTTAAAATTAATTTATTTAAATATTTTTTAAAATACTTGGCGCTCAACTATTGGTTATAATTTAATTTATTAATATAATTTTAAAAAAACCAACCCAGTACCCATTCCTTACTAACTAAAATCCACCTAATTAATAAACCAATTGTATTATCAAATTCTCCATAAACACTACTAAAATACAAAAAAATTATAGATTCCTGAAAATGACATCCAAAATTATTCGAGTCCAAATTGAAGCCCCAATTAAATTTAAGTTGAGTCGCTAATTTAGGAGGATACTTTTAATAGGATTCTTTTCCAAGTTTAAATTCGAATTTATGATTGTAGTACATCCCAAATTAATTCATGCACCTTTTTTTAATTTAATTTTATAAATATTTACGATTTGTTTTAAAACCTTAAAAAAGTTATCTATGAAGTAACATCACATAATTGGGATAAAAGAATAATTGAGATTAACACAGTCAAACTTTTATGTTTAGCGGTAATTTTTATTTAGACACTTGAATGTATTGTAATTTACTTCTATAGATATTTTAACCTCAAAATTTTAAAAGAACTCATTGGCAGTAGCTTTCCTGTTGTTGCATTAGTAATGGGACGAGTTTATTAATTTTGTGGGGTTTAATTAGAAATAAGTGGGTAGTGGATTGATTTATAAATTATACTAAAAAGTTAAATTATAACAAATAGTTCAGTGTCACGTATTTAAGAAATATATAGATAGTTTAAATTTAAAACCGTTAAATAAGTGGTCACTTTTGAACCCAAAGGTGGATGACAAGGGTATTTTGGGGCCAATAGGTGGGAAGGGTATTTTGGAGCCAATATGTGGATGAAGGGTAATTCTGTACCATTTTCAATACTTTAAGGGTATTTTAGGCTTTTTTCCATTAAGGTTTTACATCTCCATCCTCAAAACCAAGCTATGGGTGGCTACATACCCTCCCATATAATGCCTCAAATAGTGCTACGTCAATGCTTTAGTGATAATATTACTCTAAGAGAACTCACATAATGGTAAAAACTTATGTCAATGCCCTCTGTAGACAATAACACTATATCTCAACATGTCTTCCAATGGGTGGCTACATACCCTCCCATATAATGCCTCAAAGGGTGCTATGTCAATGCTTTAGTGATAATATTACTCTAAGAGAACTCACATAATGGTAAAAACTTATGTCAATGCCCTCTGTAGACAATAACACAATATCTCAACATGTCTTCCAACTCTCGAATAGTCTTTTCTGATTGTCCATCCGTCTAGGGATGAAATCTTGTACTTAAAGTGAGTTGCGTACCCAATTCATCATGCAACTTCCTCCAAAACATGGAGGTGAAAAAGGTACCACGATCTGAGATTACAGAAAGGGGCCCCCCATGCAATCTTACTATCTCCTTTAAATAGATTTTAGATAGTTGTTCCACTTTGACTACCTTTACTAGGATAAAATGGGCTGACTTATTCAATCTATAAAACCACAACCCAAATAGAATCAAACATCCACAAAGTCTTGGGGAGACCAACCAAAATATCCCTGGCTACTCTTTCTCACTTCCATTCTGGAATTGGCATTCTTTGGTGTAAATTTGTAGGCCTTTGCTGCTCATACTTCACTTTTTGACAATTCGGGCACTTCGCCAAAAACTCCGCGATGTCTTTCTTCATTCCTGACTACCAATAAATTTGCTTCTGATCTTTGTACATCTTTGTCACACCTAGATAAATGGAAAGTGTGAACCATGAAATTCCGTCAACAATTTCTAAATCAAGTCATCTACTCGAGGAACACAAATCCTACCCTTATGATTGAGTACCCCATGTGAATCTAGTGTGGTTTCTTTGGATTTATCAATTGTAATATTTACACTAAGTTCCTCCAGATTCCCTTCTTCGAATTGGTTGGCCTTGATTTCCACCACAAACATGGACTTAGCTTCAATACTACCAAACAACCCACCTCCTTTAAAGATGCCCAACTGCATGAACTTAGATTCTAAGGCCTGAATTTTCTTGCCCAAGGTCACTTGACTACACTCAAGGAAGTTAAACTACCCATACTTGTCTTCTTTCTACTCAAGGCATGTGCCACTAAATTAGCCTTGCCCGGATGATATTGCATGGTCACATCATAATCCATTAGTAACTCCATCCATCTCCATTGTCTCAGATTCAAATCTTTGTTAGTGAATACATATTGCTAACTACGATGATCATTAAATACCTCACACTTAACAGCATAAAGGTAATGTCGCAAGATATTGAGAGCAAATACCACTACCGCTAACTCCAAGTTGTGATGAACCTTCAATTGATGTGAGGCATAAGCTATGACATTCTTATCCTTTATCAACACAAAACCCAAACCAGAATGTGAAGCATCACAATAAGAAATGAAGTCTTTGCCCTCAACCGGTAATTCTAGGATGAGCGCGGTGATCGAAAGAGTCTTGAGCTTTTGGAATCTCTTCTAACATTTCTCAGTCCATTCAAACGATACCTTTTTTTGGTAAAATTAGTTAAGTGGGTAGAAATTCAAGAAAAATTCTTAACAAAATGGCGATAATAACTAGCGAGTCCCACAAAACTCTCAATTCCGTAATCGTACCAGGTCTTACTTAATTCTTAACTCCTGCAATCTTTTTTGGGGTCTACCCTTACCCCTTCTTTTGGAACTAAATGTCCCAAAACGCTACCGATTTCAACCAAAATTGACACTTGTAATATTTTGCATATAACTTTTGCTTCCCAATTTGGAACGCTCTTCTTAACTTCTCAAACACACCAAAATATCACCAATCAAGGCTATCACAAAGGAATCAATAAATGGATTGAACACCCCAATCATCAAGATCATAAAGGTTGCAGGCATATTAGTCAACACAAAAGACATCAACAAAAATTCATAATGCCCATAACGAGTCCTGAATGTCGTCTTGGGTACATCTTCTAGCCTAATTTTTAATTAGTTATACCCGATGCTTAAATCATTCTTAGAGAAGATCGCTTCACATTTCAATTTATTTAAGAGATCATCTTTTCTAGGCAGGGGTACCTATTCCTAATAGTGACTCTATTCAATTATCGGTAGTCTATGCATATCCTTAAGCTACCATCCTTCTTCTTAACAAACAAAACCAGAGCAATCCATGGGGAAGAACTAGGATGGATAAATCCTTTATCAATGAGCTTTTGTATTTGAGCCTTAATCTCTCTCAACTCTATCAAAGTCATACTATACGGAGGAATTGAAATGGGACGAATGTTAGGCTCTTAGTCAATACAAAAATCTACGTCTCTATCTGAAGGCATGCCAGGCAAGTCAAGTGGAAATACGTCACTAAATCTGGTTACCACAGAATTAGAACCAATGGATGGTGCCTTAATCTTAACATCGCTAATATGAGCCTTATCATCGACACTAGCTACCTCCCTGCCTGGTTGCACATTACCTCTACCTCTGTTACCCATTCCTCTACATCCACTGCCTCTCTTGATACCTCCTCACCCACCTTATGGACTTCATTTACATGTATTTCCATTTCCCATGGGTACTATTGCTTTATAAGGCTGATGTTCGGACTCAAACACGCGCGGCTGTGAACAATGTCTCCTCATGTGTCAAAGTTCCCCACAATTAAAACAAGTGTGATCGTCATATGGTCTGCTTCCTATGGCAAGAACCACACTCTGACTATATTGAAAGTAGTCCTCAAATATTTACCTTTAGAGGCAGGCATGGCGAACTAAATTGGCTTGGCTGTGAGTATCATTCGACCAGATCCTCTAGCATGAGAGCCCTAAACTTTCCAGAATTATTGGACCTCTTAGAAATGTCTGTTCTTGACTATCTCGCCTCACCCCCTCCACTTTCTTAGCATATTTGTGACCTCATTAAAGATCTTTCCTACAGAAGTCATGTGGACAGATAAAACTTGCAAGTCAGAATTCAAACTTCTAACAAATAACTGGATTTTGTCCTTCTCAGTAGTAACCAACTGTGTAGCATATCTGGATAAAGTCTAAAACTTGGCCACATAAGCATCCAGAGACCTACCACCTTGCTCCAATGCCATAAACATCCTTCTTGCGATCTATCAAGGTCGTAGGTGCATACTTCTCCAGAAACAAGGCATGTAATTGGATCAAACAATTGGAGGTAATGTAGAAGATCTACATCCATGTAAGCTCTCAACCATTGCTTGTCCTCACCTTGAAGTTGAATGGAAACGGATTCCACCCCATATTGGTTAACAATACCCAACTCATGCAGCCTCTCATAAAAAACCAAGATAAACTCATAAGCATCTTTAGTCTAAGAACCAAGAAATACTAGAGGCTTGAGTTTAAGTAACTTTGTTAACATATTATGCTCATTACAAAACATCACCGAATACAATAAAGGACGAAAAAGGCATTTTTGCCTCCCACTTCACCCGTCTTGGGTGAATTTCCAGCTATCAGAGGGTTATTAGGGGTTTGAGTGGGTGGAAGCATTCCCAGACCAGCAAAACATTTCAAGAATGACATGATTTGTTGCGGTAATCTTGGATCGATGGGAGGGATCCCGGTCTCTTCAGCCTGCACTCCTTCCTCTTATTAAACCTCATCAATCTCTATTTCCTCTTTTATCTCTTCATTATGTGCCGTAGGGTTCTCATTCACCAGAACATTGTCAAACAACACCTAATTACAGCAGGCGCCATACTCCCATGGTCTCTACCCCTAGATCTTCCTTTTCCTCTGCCTTGAACGTGACCTCTCGCTTCGGGTTCCTCAGCTAGAGCATTGATGGGAGCTACAAGTCTAACGCCATTATACTTAGTATTAATCATCTACACACAGAAGAGTGAAAGAAGTCAGATACCAATTTGAACCGACATATACCAATTGAAATCAAGTGGTAGCACGAAAGAGAAAACAAAAAAATAGAAATTTCCTAAAGTCCTATAGCCTCTTGAATAAAAGTAATGGCGTCCCCGTACTATTCCATGAGACTCTGTTAAACTAATTTTGGTACATCAAGATCAATGAACCTAGGCATTGATACTAAATTTGTCACGACTCTAGTCCATCATGATTAGCAACTAGACTGACAAACCGGTGGGAGAACAACAATTACTATCCCACTAAAGAAATTATTCTAAAACTAAGACATTTAAGTTATGGAAGCAAGTTAAATGACTAAAACAAAGTTCAGTAAACAAAATATCTAATAAATAAAATATTGTGGAAGTTAAACCTAGAATTTGAAAGTCAATGTATCAAAACTACTAACGAATAACCAAGTCCAAACAGAGAATTACTAATGAGCTAGTCAACTAACAAAACATATAGGTCCAAGTCCGAAATTTGTGAACATGGATGAAAAGAACTCCATAACATCCTAGAAGAAGTTGCTCTCCCTTGAAGCTGGTGCGATAATCTCTAATGTCCTAAGCGAGGTCTGTAACCATCCGCTTGAAGATACCATATACTCAACAAAAATAAGAGCAAGTGCATAATCATTATACAACCACCGTGTATTGGTAAGATCACGCGCATATCCCACTAGTGCAAAATATAATAAGTGGAACAATAATATAATCGTGTGCATATAAATCAACATAAAAAACAATATCAACTTGACAATTTGACAACACATTTAACATGCATAACACATTATTTGTCTTCTCACTGAACCCAAACTCAAACTTATAGTGCACCTGTGGGTACTGGATCCTAGTTAGATTGCCAGAAAGTGCCAATCAGATACCCAATGAAACACCACAATAACAATCACAAGTACATCATCAAGATCATACATTTACATAATGATTTCATGGATTTAGATATTCATCTCTCTCAATTACAAAAACGTGATCAATATTGCGACATTCGTATACATACAAGAATCATAATGAAGCAAGAACATGCATACATTACAAAAATCATAAAATCACAATCATCACCTACCTTGAAACAAGCTTGAAACCCTAAGAAACATGGCCATTCTCTTTTTGAATAAATTCTACTTGTTCTTGGTATACAAATAATCAAAATAACATGACAATTAACAATCAATTGCTAATTACCCAGAATACTAAAGATTCTATAAACCCTAGATCAAACCCATCATCCCAATTAGTTAATTTAGGGTTAATTAACCATAGAATCTATCAAGAAACCCATCCACATCGATATTTACCCATTCAATTACGTTCTACGGATCCAAAAGTGAATTCGAAGAGAGAAAAGCTTAGTTGTAGCTTCAAGAATGGTTGAAAATGAGTTGGACTAGTCCAGGGGTCATTCTTTAGCTCTAAAAGTCGTATAGTGCCAAATAAGATCATTTAGTGTTTTCTTTACGATTTATTTTGGATCTAACCGCTACAGCGGCACCCCTCTTGATGTAGCGGCGTCATTGCAGTGGTACCTTTTGAACCACTGAATTTCGTCTTGAAAAATCCCACAAATCTTTTTAGAGAAATTCAATTCCTTCACTTTTACAACACACTCTTAACTCATTACGCTCAAAAAATACCATTAATACTGAAATCAATTTCAGGAGATTTATTTATCCAAATTCAATTTCGTAAAGTAGTACATATTCCTTAACGAGTTATAGAATTGATTATATAATCAAATTCAAATGTACTCTACCCGATTGCTTGCAAATTTTCCTACACCTGTATGACTATGAATTTCAAAGAGTACTTAGAAAAAGTTTTTCGGCCATGATTTTCCCTCGTTGGCATTTCTATAACTGTGAAACCCAGTCGTTACAACATGCCTATCGGATAAATCATGAAAAGACTTATCATTTACAAACCTAGACATCTTTTTTTCTACAACCCTCTCCTTCTTGAGTTTTGACTCTTATGTTTGTTAGCCAAAAACCATGAGACGTTAGATATCCATATCATCAACAAGCATTTCCATACAAAATTCTTCTTCTACCAAGTTGGACACCCCCTAAATGAACCTATTCATCAAATTCCTTGGATTAACTACCAATCTTGGAGCATACTTAGACAAAAGGGTGAATTTCAAAGATTACTCCTTAACACTCATACTATCTTGCTTGAGGTAAATGAATTCTCCCAATTTGGCCTTCCTCCACTCCCGGGGGAAAATCCTATACTTAAATTCTGACTTATAAGTTTTCCATTCTATAGGACCCGCTCCTATTGGCCTACTATCTTTCCATTGCTCAAAGAAAATTATAGAAACGTCCATTCGCTTAGTTTCGGTTTCTCAATGGAAGACATTCCCGTGATTTTGAGCACCGTATAAACTCTTTAATGAACCCATTTATATCTTCTTCTACTTTGGATCCACTAAACACCGTAGGTTTCATCCTTAAAAACTCTCTTACTCTAAAGGCACCTATTCCCATTTTAGGATAGGCCAAAGCAACCACGTCTCTATTGGCTTGCACCGTCAAGACTTAAGCCAATAATTGCATACAAGCCTTAAGCTCTTCAAGACTATAATTTCAATTTGAGGGACATTTGGAACTTAATGAGGAGCTTGATGTTGAACTTTAGGAGGATCTTGTGGAGGAATACGGTTTGGAACTTGAGGAGGAACCTCTTGCTCCCAATCAGCTTCTTCAACTCTCCTAGTATTAGCCCTAGTATTTTCCATAATATGAAAAATCATAAGCAAGCTTTTTTAGAAAAAGGACCGACTGGAGCTAAACTTCTATGCACGACTAAGAGAATGAAGAAGTGAGATTTTTCCTATGCATCCCGTAGACTCCTATTCAAAAAAATTCTCGAATCACACCCATGAATAAGACTCTACCAGACGTGATTTGAGACATCCTAAACTTTTTCTCAAAATCATATGCTCTGATACAAAGTTTGTCATGCCCTTAGAGCACCCCTTAGATGTGACACGACATACTTTACATCGAAGGGGTCTCATAAAATCCCTAAGCATAATCACAACACAAGATAAAAGAACATAGGGGAGAAATTTTAAACTTTTAAGATATACAATCGAAGTCATTTTCATAAACTGCAAACGGAAGTCTTTTCTAACTCTGTCTCAAAACGATTAAGTTGAACTGAATATAAAATTTTTGGACGCTGCTCATACAAAATATTAAACGTAAAAGTAAATTACATGTAGGTAAAATGGATAAAATATTAAGCTTAAAAGTAAATTACATGTAGGTAAAATGGATATTATCCTCAAAACTATGAGGACTCACTAACATCTTCAACTCTTTTAGATCGTAAAAATCTATCCTCTGAAGCAACTCAAGCTTCCAACCCTTATTTTGGTTATAATGTAGGCAATATGCGTAAGTACAAAATGTACAAAGTATGAAAACTAGCACAACATCATAATAGCATTTCAAATGATTAATCAACATAAGACATAAGCATAAGAGATAATAACATAGTCCAAGCATAATCTCCAACATAAGCATCATATAGTCATAACTCAACATAAGATATAGTAAATGAGCATAGGAGATGAATCATAATGATAATGAGACAATTCGTCACCATAAGCATCACACAAGCATAAGTGACTCCTAGTCATATCTACCATAATAGAGACATTCTCAAGTAACTGAAAAGCATACTATCTCAAAGCAAGAATAGTATCCAGTAATACTAACCAAGACAGGTATACCTTTTTGGGAATCTTAATCACAGTCTAAGTGCAAGGTTTAGTCATACCTTTATCAACTTAAGGCTACCATGATTCTAGGTAACTCCAACACACACTTATGCAATGCATGAAGGAATTCGATACTACCCTCCACAAAAAGCATAGCCTTAAAGTCATCTTAGTCACATTCACCTTTTTTAGGTTTTACTATCAGCTATATTCATATAGACAAGGAAGCTACACAAGCTAAGTCATACTTATTAAAGGGAACCCTTCACAACTAGACTCGAGTCATACTTGTGCCCTGTATGGATAGCATCCCATACTACTACCTTCACTAAGTACTCATATAAACTATTTTGAAGGTTCTTTAGTTAGAGACTAGTCCCTCTTGAGTATTTGACTCTTATTCAATTAAGGTACTTTTCTATTTAGTACAAGGCAAGTCATCACACTTGAATGAGCAAAATACGTCAATTCAAGACAACCAAAGAATATAACCCTACTAGGCTAGACCAAGATAATAATAACACTAACATGACCACATTATTCTAAGTCAAGCTACCATGGAGAGCGTATTATCCTACAAGTTTAAAATATGTAAGGGAGGATACTAATGTCCCATCCAACCTACCATGCCACACATCCCATGATGCTATGCAAGATATCCCTAGGAGAGAGTAAATCCTCAAATCCTAGGCTACCATGAGTACTACTAACTCAAGCTACACTTGACTTGCCTCTTACAATGCAAGTCAAGCTACCCTGACAAGCATACCAGAATACAAATGCAAGCTATCCATCGAGAAGTATGATTCTCAACCCTAAGCTATCCTTATGATGATATGAATCCTCAATCCAACATTACCATTAGGAGATTATAAGTCATTTATCCCAAACTACCATGAAATGGTCTTGTCAAAACCAAGTCAATCTACCATTAATATCATCATAACAATTCTAGTTCAAGCTACCCATAGGAGAGTATAAATCCTCAATCCTAGACTACCATGACTAACTCATGCTACTATGGCATACATCTTATAATGGTAAGTCAAGCTATCTCTTAGGAGAGTATAGATCCTCCATCCCAATCTATCAACTTTAGTCTTATTCTACTAAGACAAGCTATACATGAAGGAAACATATGGCTCAACTTCAATCTATTCTAGACGAACATGATTCGATTAATTTTACGTTATTAAGTAAACCTAGAATTCTTCTATGTGAGAGAACTTGAATCTCCTATCATATTCAAGTCTAAGTGTAAGAGAATACACCACAAGATCACATCGTATTGACTTCACCCCCAAAGCCCTAACAATGATGTATATAAGACCTAATTTCAAGATTAACTTCATTCTATCATGATCCATGTTTCAATTAAAAGTTATTCAATTACATTTCTCAATAGAAGACAATTCTAGTCATACTTGATCAAAAAGGTTCAATTTTAACATTACAAGTCAATATCCTTTCCTATTCAATCATGTCTATTTAAATTCATAAATAGATGATCCTAACTTTAATAAATTACTATTCAAGAAATTGTTTTAGGAAGATCACTTTAGAACCTTCAACTTTGCCTCTAATGCCATAAACCTACCATGATCATATTCATCAATTTAGATGAGGTTTAATCGCAGGATTCACATGAAATCATTGTATAATTATTAAATAAATCTAAATCTATCATAATTGGGTGATATCTACTAGATTAGAATCACACTCAAGCCCTACCCACAATGCAAACACAAACATAACTAGAATTTTTGTTTTTGACTTCCAATAGGGTGAAACTAGGGGGGATCCATGGGTGGAAGAACCCATGGATGACTAAGAGTTACATACCTTTGATGGAAGTCCGAATCAAAGATTCATTCACTTATGAAAACTTGACCTAGGTCCTGTCCAAACATCCTATTCTTCCTTGCTTCTTAGAGCGAGAATATTTAAAAAGTAATTTGGGATCTTTTGGTGAATAAGTTAAAGTGATACGTTAGGCTCCATTAAGATCATATAGGTGGTATTTAACTAACTAACCAACATATATTAACCCACAATTAAATATTTAATCAATTCCCAAACCCCCTAACTAAAACTAAAAACTTAGTAGGTCCTGGCGCGGAACAAGACTTTGTTTTAAAATTATGGGGTTCCTTGAATGGAGTTGTAGATAGATAACCATGAACTCCACCTATGGTCTATGGGTCACCCTACGGCCCATTGGTGGCACCTGCAACTTCTAGAATCTACTTTTCTGGTTTGTCTAGAATACGGGGTGTTACTTTATTCTTCCCTATTATGACCAAAATGCAATAATTTTCTCCTTAAAGGGTACTTTCACCATACAAATGACATGTTGAGGAATATATGATAGTACACAAAATTAATTGAAAGAAATTACTGGAGTTGTAGTAAGTCTCAAAAGAAACTTTTTAAGGTTCAAAGAAATTACATGGAAAAATAAGTATATTGAGACTCTAAAATATGAAATGATTTTAGATATTGATATTACTACAATCAAATTGGGATATGTATTTATATAAAAAAAATTAACCATTTTTCAAGTTGGTTATGGTAACTAAATAAGGACATGATGATCGAATCATATGCAAAAATAAACTAGAAGCTTATTCAAACAAATATCAGTTGGCATAGCCAGTTGATGATCATTCCGGTTCAAAAATGATACTATAAATGAGAATTCATTTGGTTATATACATATTGAAAAAATAATAAATTCTTCAAGAATTTTATTGTGTTGTTTATTCTAATGATAAAATTATTGTTGTACACTTAAGGTGAAGATTCTATCTCCTGAAATTTTAAAATGTATAACAAGGTGAATATGGGACCTTTAGCTTCCAGGTGGACATTTACTATTATATGAATAGAGGCATATATGTATGGTCACATGTGCTTTATTACCAACTTTAAATTAAATTTTTTCAAAGGTTGTTTACTTGAATTGTTAAATCACGAGTACATTTCAAATTATAAAGTTATATAGATGATGTTGAGTTATATCTCAGTTATATAAGCAGAAATTATATGCACTCAAATTATAGCTCAACCATTGTTGATGAAAACAAAAGTCCCAAAAGCAATTTCGTATAATATATGTTATTTAAAGTGTATTAACATTTGTAGTGTATCAAGCCAATAAGGTTTCCATAGCACAATTGGATCAGGTTCAGGAACCAAAAAACACTCATCTAAAAATTTAAATATGTAGTATATTATTCCATTTCTTAACCATTATGCAATACACAAAGATAAGCCCCCAATAATATTGGGTGAATGTTAGTGTAACACCCGGTTACCCAAAAAAGGAAAAGAATCAGTTTTTGGGAAAATGAAGGTGCCAGCCATTAGGGCCACCCACGGCCCGTGGGTTGAACCATAGACCGTAGGTGTGGTCCGTGGTTTGAGGCACAAAATCAAACTTTTTTATTACCAAAATCAAATCGCATTACAAAAGTGATACTATAAAGTAATATAAATGCATATATGCCTTAATTAAAAAATATAAAACCATCACCTATATATCAATAGCCCAAAATTAGACCCCACTACTAGCATTCATTCATTCATCAAGAAATACCTCCCTAGTCCCATGAATTAATACTCTTCATGTTCATTACATTTCCTTAGTTACCATAAGTCCTAAAAATGGCTACAATTTAGAAATTTCCAGAAACTTAATTTTACAATTATCACTAAACCACCATAATAAGAGAATTCAATGTTAATAATCAAGAACTAGAGAACCACACCTTAGTCATAATCCCCCCTCCCCCAACTTAACAGTAATAAACTGCAACATTTAATTATCTAGACTCCATGATTTTATTCCTATAAATGTAATTTCATAAATATATAATAAATATTGATGCAAAAACTGGTCTAACTACTCCATTTATAGAAAATCTAGTCTACCTGGGCTCCAAGAATCAACTGATGAACCTTTCCCATGAGCTTCCGACTATGTGAGAGCAAGCCATGATGAACGAGCATAAAAATTTCATGGGTTTTCACCTCTCTTACTTTAAAATCTCTCTCCTTTATTTGTCCCTTACCTTGGGTGCCTTTGGAGGGTTTTTTGAGGATCCCTTATTTATTTTTTCCTTACAAAAGTGGGAGGAAAATAATTAAAGTACATTAACTAGGGTTTGATTTTATATCATTCCAGGATCCAAAAAATTCATAGATGTTACATGATGAATAAGACTCTAAAAGTTTCAAAACAACTCCTTGACATAAACATGACGTAAAGTAATACAACCAATGAGATATATATGAAACATAATTCAAATCATACGATTACATAAAATCTACAAACATAGTACATAAGAGAATACATGAAATACTACTAAGTCTAAATAAGTCTTCTCCATAGATATAATTAGGATAAACCCTTAGTCAAGTATAAATTTGGAAACTAAAAGACATCAAAATTAATAAAATTGTATATGGACTAGCCCTCGAATTATGAGGACTCATCAATCAAATTTGGAGTGCAACAATCCTTGTCAAGCTATATTCGGAAGGAGAAGCATCACACCCTATATTATGAAATAATATAGGCACAGTATGCATCACTACTTTCAATGTATTTAGTATAGTGAAATGAATAAAATGTAGGTGTGATAATATGATAACTCAAACTTGATATGCATGACAAAGTAAAATGTATTAGAAGCATTTAAGGAAAAATCATAAATCATGATCAACATAAATGCTCATAGAAAACCATAGAAGATCTTTACGAACACTTTTGGATAAAAATATAGTTTATTTGTGGGCTACTTACCATTAACCGACAATAAGACAACGAGATCTATAAATATGGTGTAACCCTCACCTCGTAAAGAGAGAGTCTACTTTGCAAGATAGAAATTTGTATCGTCTATAATTGTTTAGGTGGGTCAACTAGCTTGGTCATTTAAGACATTCCTAAGGGACATATAGTTTGGTGAAGATCGCTTAGAGATTCCATGTCAAAGTTTTTTTCGGTTCTATGTAAAATCCCAACAAAAATAGTCATAGTCCTAATCATATCAAAATACTTTGAAATGTAACAATTTAGACTACCAATTCTATCACAAGTTTGTGTTAGAATAGCTTCTTTCAAAAATCACAATTTCATAACTTCATTCATTAAGATTACCTATCCAAGCATCTAAATTATAATTTTGTTAATATGTGTCTTTCACAAATCACTAACACTTTGTCTTAAAGCATCCTTTAGTCATACCATCAATTCCATACAACACGCATAGAATCATAATCATAATTCGAAATTTCATAAGCATAGTTCATATTCATAAAATAGGCATAGTCATGGTTACATATAATATCAATTGGAAATCCTGTAATTGAGTTAAATCATACATAATTAGGTTGCATATAAATAATTGAATCATAATAAATTAACCAATGGAGAATCTTATGAAACCTAATGGAAGAAAGGTATCCATTGCTGAAGTTACCACAGCATCAAATCCTTAGCAATGGAGGAATATACCTTGAAACTTGAAACCCTAGCTTTTAAGCTTAGGAGGTTAAGAGCGAATTGGAGAATAAAACCCTAGAGACAATATGAATTTGAGTGAATGGGAGGGAATGGGTGTTGTTTTAAAGGGTAAAAATGGTTATAGGGTCAAAATTACCTAGTTTATGAGGTAAATGGCTAGGAAACTACAAAACACTATTAATAAAATTCACTCAGAAGACCCTACGACATCAACCGACATAATTTACGAGGTAAATGGCTAGGAAACTACCAAAACACTAATAATAAAATTCAGTCAGAAGACCCTATGACATCGAACGAAAGTCCGTAGGAACTCTATCAACCGTCCTGGTGGGTCGTATAATAAATACTGAAAACCAATAATCCTTATCAATTTTCAAGTGACCTTCCTACAGCCCCGCCAAAAATCTATGACTCGTAGAACTCATGATCTAGTCAAAAGAAAATACAAAGTGTGGATCACTTTTATGACAAATCCTACTGTCTGTACAAAACCTTACGACTCATCAGTTCATTCCTAGACCATCCTCAGACACTTGGCATTTTTTAAAATTCAACCCAAGCCATACAAAAGCTTTTAACAACCTGTAGAGCTTTTTATCATCCGTAGATTGACTCGTAGAACCTTCACTAATGCCAAAATTCAAACTTTCCTATCGAATTCCACTTTTAAATTTTTGAAATATGACAATATCTTGCCCTTGAAAAATTTTTATTCAAGTAAAACTTAAGATAATGATAAAAGAATGCAAAGAGAAATCTAATAACTCAACATAAATGAAAATCACATCAAAATTAACATAAACAAGGAGTAGCCGACTCCAAACCGAAACATAAACTTTAAACTAGTATTCATGAATATATATGCATATGGAAACATGAGAATGACTAAAATACATAAATCAAAAAGAATGAATGATGGAGCTTAATACCTCAAGTTAGAATAAGAGTGAAGGGGAATAAATCAGGATATTTAGACACCTTATCGGCTTTGGCTTTCCTAGAAGAACCTTCAACTAATTGATTCCTCCAAAGAACATTTATAAAAGCATGTTTCTCATTTTTCGATTTTCAAATGTGATGATCTAAAATTTCAACTAGAACTTCTTCATAAGGGAGACTTTCTTTAACTCTAAAACTTTCAAATGACACTATCGACATTGGATCTTCAACACACTTTTTCAACAAGCAGATATAGAATACATAATTTACCAATGCCAAATCGGTAACTCCAATTTATAGGCTACTTAACTATATGCTTCAAAATCTGATATCAGTCCACATAACAGGGGGCAATCTTCTCGTTCTTTCGAAACCTCATCACACCCTCTATAGGTGAAATTTTAAATAAATACAATCATAAACAATTCAATTTATGTTCTTCTGACATCAACATAAGTCTTTTCATGACTTTGGACCATTTTCAATCTTTCGGGAATAAGTCGAACCTTCTCCATAGTCTTATGTATGAAATAAGAACCTATCAAACCAACGTCACCAACTTCAAACCAATCTATAGGAGACCTACATCTCCTACCATAAAGAGCCTCAAATAAAGTCATTTGTATACTTGAGGGATAGCTATTATTATAAGAACACACAATTAAAGGCAAGTGGTCGTCTGAATAACCTTGAAAGTAAATCACACAATATCTAAACATATCCTCAAAAGTATAAATAGTATTGTCGGCTTGACCATCGGTCTGAGGATGAAAAGTCGTGCTAAGTTTCACTGGAACACCAAGATGTTTCTGAAATAACCTCTTGAACTAAGATGTAAACTGCATACCACGATCAGAGATAATGGATAAAGACACCCTATGAAACCTAATTATTTTACGAATATAAAGCTTAGCATAGTCATCAACTGAAATGAAGTCTTCACCAAAGTTGACTTCATCATCTGATCCTTAGTTACCCAAATTGAATCAAACTAGTGATGATTACAAGTTAAACCCGTGATGAAGTTCATATTCAATTCTTCCCACTTCCAAGTAAGAATGCTAGTTTCTTAAGTCAAACCACACAGTTTCTGATGCTCAACTTTTACGTCTTGACAATTAGGACACTTAGCTACAAATTATGTGATACCCTTCTTCATCTCATTCCAGTAATAGACTTCCCATAAATCACATCACATCTTTGTGGATCCTGAGTGAATAGAATATCGAGAACTAGGAGCTTTAACAAAAATTTGATTCCTCAACTCATCAATATTTTGAAAAAATAATTGATATTGGTAATGAAGAACTATATCTTCCCATTGGCAGATAGCCTCAATGGTTTTTTCGAAAACTAGATTCTCAAATCATCCATAATTGGATCAAGATCTTAGTTAACCATCACATATGAAATAAGAGATGATTCACAACCATTTTGAACAATTATTCCACCTTCATTAGAATGAACTGAGATAATACCCAATTGGTCCTATATTTGAACAGTGTAAACTAGCTCTTTCTTACCATCATTGACATGAGCAACACTATCCATCGATAGTTGACTAAGAGTGTCGGCCACCACATTCTCATTAACAGAATGATAAATGATACTCATTTCATAATGTTTCAATAACTCAATCTATCTCCTTTGGTGAACCTTTGAGTCATTTTGGATTAAAACGTATATCAAGCTCTTATGATCGGTGAACACATCCACATAAATACCATATAGGTAATGTCTCCAAATATTTATGGTAAACACCACCGCTGGTAACTCTAAGTCATGACTCAATTAATTCTTATCACGCACCTTCGATTTCCATGAAGTATAGGCAATAACGTTCCATGTTGCTTCAAAACACAACTCAAACAAATACATGAAGCCTGACAATAAATTATAAAAGCATATGATCATTTTGGTAATGTTAAAATAGGGACTGAAATGAGTCTATCCTTACATTCCTGGTAGCTCTTCTCAAAAGCATTCTACCATAGAAATTTCACTCTTTTTTTGTTCAACGTCATCAATGGCGAAGCAGTGGAGGAAAATCCTTCCACAAACCTTCTATAGTTACTGCCCAAACCCAAGAAACTTTGTGCATCGAAAGCTGATAGAGGTCTACAACAGTTCTTAGTTGCCTTGGTCTTCTTAGAATTAACTTAAATATCATCACTAGAGATAATATGGCAGGGGAAATTAGTGGACCTCAATTAAAACTCACACTTTCTACACTTCGCAAACAACTGACTATCATTTAGGATTAACCAATATATCCTTAAATGCTCAACAAGTTCATCCTCTACCTTAAGTTCTCATGCAACACCTTAAGCCATTAGGAACAGTACCTGAAAATGGCACATTAGACCAACTTATCCCTCTTGACTCTAATACCCATTAACAAACATGGTCCAAACACTAAACAAGCATAGCAAGTCCCAACACTAGCAATACACCATAACTTTGTCATATGCCTAATATACCAACCACAACATAGCAAAACAAGTACATGTCATATTACCACAAGTAATACATATCCCGAACTTCTTTATTGTAAGTTACATACACATGAAACATGTCTCACATGATCACATATAAGTTATACCTGAGACGAAATCACCTTTTTAGTAACTTAAATCACTCAAGGATCCTACATACATACATTACAATATAAAAAGGTAAACTCGGTTCACTCATGGAACTTAGATTCACATTCATAGTCCTCTCAAGGAACCCACACTAAAATTGTTAGTGTACCAGGAAGACATAGTTAGAATTCATACTAGACATGGTTACTCGACCAACCTTTCATGACCCAAGACTACCCTTAGACAATTTTGGTGAATATAATCCCATAAGACTTTAAATGAACCATATGGCATAGCATGACAATAAGATAACAACATAACTAAAACAATTAAGAAAAGTAGAATATAAGTCTCAAGATGTCAAATCAAGATGATGCCAAAATCAAAGTACAAACACCATAAATGTGGAACATACTATTTCTGACAGAAAGCCTCTACTATATAACAAGTGACTAGTACAAGCCCTAGCTTACTTGAACAATATGAAAATAAAGTCTCAGTGACATAAAATAAACATAGGTGTTATAATCTCCAACCATGAGGATTCACCAATCTAAAACAAAAAAAAATCCAATGCTAACCATAGCATGAATTATGTACGTCACAACATGTATGAAAAAATAGTATAAGCACAAAGTGTATGCGATCAATACTCAAAATGTACTGGTTATTGGAAAATATGCATAAGTATAACATGATAAGTCAGTAAATATGATCATGCAATGACCAAGTAACATATTCAAATCTGATTGAATAATTTTATAAAAATATAGTATAAGGCCCTGAATTCTTCTTTAAAAATAATCATAACATATTTCCTTGAGAATGTCATAAATTTTTGTGGGAGATACCAATGATCGACATAAACAATGTGAGTTACGACATGGAGTTTAGTGTACTTCTTCCAAACTGAAAAGAGAGTGTCTGTATTGCTAAGGTGGGGACCACAATCATGAGCTAAAGTGTATCCACTACCTAATGTGCAATCCCAACATACCGATGGGGTCATATAGTTACGGGACCTGGATAATCACAACTAGTCCAATCCGGTGTTAATTAAACTCCCAATGGAAAATATACATAAGCATAAACATATTCATAACCTTTAAAATAGTAAGAACATAGTAATACCAATTCATTCATAAATCTCATAAAGAATAGATTTTGAAAAATTATGATGTTATATCATATTCATACCAAACACTTAATCAAAAATATCTAAATCGTCATAGTTCTCTCATAGTAAAAAGACACTTAAATCGAGAGTGGCTAAATCATATCATTATTTCATCATAAGAGGAACTTTAATCAGAAGCCTGAACTTTTATAAAACTAATTGATACTTTAATATTAACACTTAGAAATTCCTCCTTGAAATCAACATATTTTTGAATCATATCATAAAATACACATATGACATGGATCCATGAAAAAATCATTGAAAATGTTGAAATATGATCAAATCGTGCTTAGTAAAATCATTCATGGAAAGAAAACTTTACAACTATCGAACCACTAGAAATATCATGAGAACCTAATAAATTGGCTTACAATCATAGATAGAAATTAAGGTTCTTAGGGACTCAACTGCTGAAGAAGAATCCATTGATTAATTTCTCAAATACCTTGATGAAGGCTTGATTAAAATCTAAGAAAGAAAACTTAAAACTTGAAGAATCCTTGAATCACCTTGAGAGAAACTTAGAGAATAAGACTTGAGGATTTTAAGGGAATAAGAGGGAATAGGGAGGTTAGAGGTCTTAGGAAACCTTTAGATTCTTTTGAAGAACCCCAAAACAATGTATAATAGGGATTAAAATAATAGAAAAATACCCAATTAACCTAAAAATAACTGTTGAACTAGTCCACGAACCCCACGTACCTTCCATACAATGGTCTACGGACCGTGTTATCCGTCGTGGTCCAAACTCCTGCAACCAATTTCTTTGATGAAGAACCACAAATAAAGGACCACAACCTGTAATCCTTTCCATGGTATATGAACCCATTATGTGATACCAAAATCACTGAAATCCTAACTTTCTAAATTGCATATATACGATACCCAACCACAATCTGTACTCCTCTCTACGGTCTGTTCTAGCCAACAGTGTACCAACTTACTGAAACTCCAAAAATCCTACAGGCAACTATGACTGGTTCCCATGTCTCATACAATCATATATGTTTGTATGTGGACTCATGGAACTAGTGCACCAACAACTTTCTATAATTTTTCACTTCCAATTTAACCTTAAAACTTCTGAGGTGTTACATAACGATTAGGATTTATATAACGGTGTAGTACCTGGGTAAATCGTAATCATAGAAAATTATGCACAGTCACAATCACAAAGAATATAACAGTTGAAACCACAAGTAAAGAACACAAGTTCATTGCATGGGATTATCAACAAAATGTCATTTCATTTGCTCCCATTACATAAGTCGTAGTATAAAGCGGAAGACATGCATACATATCTAACTCAAATAAAGTACAACTATTACTAGCACACATCTATTCCCAAGGAAATACCTCCCTAGTCCAATAAATTAGCACTCTTATCGTTCATCATGTTCCCTTGGCTATCACAAGTCCTAGAAATGACTATAATCTTGAGATTTCTTAACACTAAACCTTTAAACTATCACCAAACCGCCTCAAGAATAAATATTAAGGTTAATCAAGAAATAAAGAACCATTTCTTAGTCATTATTTTTTTCCCCGCCTTAACAACAATCATAAATTGCAACCTTTAATTATCCACACTCCATTCTCGAAGGAAAGTACATGTAGTACCCGTAAATATAAAATATATTACACAGTAACTATGGATCTAATTACTCAATTTATAGAAAATATAGCCTGCCTACACGTCAAGCATAAACTGATGAACCTTTTCCATGAGTTTACGACTCCATGAGAGAAAATCGTGATGAAAGATTAGTGAAAATCCTTGGGTTTTCTCCTCCATTGTGTTACAATCTCTCTCCTCCATTGCTCCTTTGGCTTGGGTGCCTTTCAAGGTTTATTGGAGAAACTCTTGTCTGTCTTTTCCTTTCAAAAAGTGGGAGAAAACTAAGATAAGTGGCATTAACTAGGGTTTGATTTTCCTTCATCCCTCTCGAGGTACTGTGCACGCGCTATACTGGTGCCTCCATCAAGGGAAGTCTCTCACTTTGGAGGAGTGACATCAAGCTAGTCAATCTTAAGTATGCCAAATTCATCGTGTGCTATTTTAAATTTTACATTGATTTTTCTAGAATTTTGGGATTCTGCACAAAGATACCCTTGAGTAATAGAGGATCTGGTCGTTACATTGATGTAATATCATAGTTTGCACCAATTTTAACAACTTGATTGGTTATTAATTGATTCTGTAATGATTGAAAGGTAGTGTAGCGGTAATATCATGGTTAATATGTGTTGTTAAAGGGTTAAGCATTCTTTGTTAATGTGCATAATTATTACTGCTAAAAAGCTTATTCTGTTATAGTGTATATAGAAAACAATATGAAAGATAGGTCAAAATTAGTTTTGATGTGCTTATATTAAATCTTAAACACGAGTAACAAAATTTATGGTTTCACTGATTGGTGGATCATTTGTGCTTGAAGAGAAAACTATACGAGCTACACATCTGTTTGTCTTACCGAGTTTGTGGTGAGCCAGACCACTAGAAGATCAAGAATTTGATAGTCTTGGATACTCAAATCCTTTAACTTAAAGTCGCTACACAAAAAGAATTATTTCTAAAAGCTTACTAATATTTTTATAGCTTATTTAGTACATGAAATATAAAAATAGGAAAGGTAAAAAAAAGCAAATAGTCGAGGGTGAAAATGTATAAAAAGAAAGTAAAAATACAATGAAAAAGTTTGAGTTAGCTTTTCTCAACAAAAATATATGTTATTACTAGGAATAAAATCCGAACTAGAGGCATCAAGTACCTCAGAATTCTACGTTCAAAATTTACGTCGGGATAAATGAATGGTCATGCACCCAAAACTCACTTAGTGGATCTGCTCTTGAGTTTGATTACACTCTATAGGTGGCAGGTCCTATTCTATTTTGTTCTTACTTTATATCTATCCAGAGGAATGTCTAATCGATATCTCTCTTTTGTGCATTGTACGGGCTCCACGTAGGGGCGGAGCTATAGCCTATCAAGATTGATCAGTCGAACACCTTTCGTCGGAATAGGTTTATAGGTAAAATACTCTCTAATATGTAGATATTTAATAAATTAAACACTCTTATACACAGTGCAGGTTGGTGTCTAATGGTAACTGGTAACCATGCTACTTTTGCTCCTCGAGGTCCCCAGTTTGATCGACACTACTTGTGTTTTTCTAATACCATATTGTTCTAGGCTAATGTAGGCCTTTTCAGTTGGTGGTTCGATCCTCATTAGCTGAGTTTTTTAACACAATATTTTTTCAAACAGAAATAGTTGCCCCATATCTTCTTTATATTTCTGGAATTAAATTTTGACCTTATAATTAACCTAAAATTTTGATTAACCGATAATTCAGATGTTTTTGATTTCTTTATATTTTTTATCTATATTAAGTGAATTATAAGGTGTGACACACTCTTAAGAGATAATTTTAAAGACAACGTTATAGATTATTGTCCACTATTATTTTTTTTTAAAATGATTTTTTTTAGAAAATTTAAAATAGCAAAGAATGTTAATAAAAGAAAAGGTAAATAATGTCATCCCCGTCCCCCCGAGCGTACACCCTGGGCGCGAGTGGAACTCGAGAACCATTGCTGGCCCAAACTAAGCCCTATGCCTTGCTAGACTCTCAACAAAAGACATTAAGCATTAATAAACTAATAAAACTCAAACTTTCCTCAACGGTCTCTAAGTAAACTTAAAATGTTTTAGAAATAAACATTCAACTAGCCAAAGTGGCAACTCAGGTCTCAACATAAACAAAACGAAAATGAAAATGAAAAGACTCAAGAACAAGTATATATCTATCTATGAAGCCTCTAATACTATGAGGGATGTTGGGACAAGACCTTCACTCCACTAGGTAGATAATATTGTCTATTACAGTGTTTAAGATGAAGAATCTTCAATACCCACCTCCAATTTCTCAGAAATGGAAATCTTCAAAGCTAAGAAAATATTATCTCTAAACTCAGTTCTTACTCTCAAACATGAAAACAGAATAATTCAAAAAAAGAATCTACTATTAATTCATAATAGATAATAAACTATGAATTTAACAATGTATTTATAGTTATTAAAAAATGTGTTGTGTAAGACCATTCGGTGCAATTAGTCAGGATTGGCACGTGGATCGGCGATCCGCCCTTTTATTAATTCCATTGTTTTTTGTGTTGTCCATCAGCATCTTGAGGTTTTGTAAATTTGGGAGATATAGCACTACTTCGGGAAATTGTTCGGCAACTCGCCGACTTCTACTTTCTATCGCCTACTTGATTTTCTCCTTAAGAACTTGGCATACTTGAATATTATCAAGACCAAAGGGCGTTCGGTGACTCGTTGGGTTAGGCAATCATCAGGCCTTTTTTTGTTGTTCTTTTAGTTACCTTGTTCCTTTTTTCTCATAGTGTCCAAGCTAAGTTCCTCAATCCAAATACCTGGAAATCAAGGATTTATATCAGTTAATTGCACAAAATATGTATTCGAGGACATTAAATCTATTAAAATAAAACCCTAAATGAGTCCAAACCGGGGACTCATCAACACCCCTAACTTTAAATTTTTGTTGGCCTCAAGTTATTCAAGTTCAGTAGTTCAAAAGGGATGTCTCAAACAGTGTTACACGAGACTCAATCATGAATGCATACAACAAGACTCAACTTAATTATACAAGGATCAATTGTGCACTCAAAGATTCAAGTTGTGAGTCACCATTATCAAAGAATCTCAAGCTCACAATACTTTATTCAAATGCAAGTTGAAGCTCAACAAAGGTGTTCAAATGCCCTCACACAAAACATGATTCCATATTCACATGAAATGGTTCAAAATTCAAAGATCTTGAATCAAATGCAACGCTCACACTCATAAAATGAACACAATTGCATGACTTCACCCATAGGTTTGCCCGTATTTTCCAATCAACCTTTGTTTCAACTCACTCAAGATTTAAAAGGTCCTTTCAATGCTTGTAATTGGGTTGAGTGCAAGGGTATGGTAATTTAGGCTCGGCGGTTATAATCCTCGTGAAATGTAGTGTGAACAACCCTCTCTTTACTTTTCTTCATCAGTTTCATCATGCACAAAAGCGATCCCATTATTCACTTTCCATGGACGGTTTGAAACGCCATTTTCTTTTAACTTCCATAATTTATTCCACAACTTTTTCATTCCTTTTTCTTTTCTTTTTATTTTCTTTTTCTATTTGTCATCTCTTTTTTGTATAGAGGGGGTTCATTTTTTTTCAAAATCTTGGATAAAGGGTCTTCTATGCATTTATTGATTTACATTTTCTTTTCACCACACTGCCTAAGATGGCTATTCAAAGTAACAAAAATTAATGAGTATTATGGGTAATAGAAAGTCAAAATTTCATCAAGTTTCTTCCCATTAGAGGTCAAGGCTCAAAGAGTGTTCAATCAAGGATCACACACTCAAAAGGTTGGCTACAAAAGAGGTGAAATGTCCAATTGTTTCACACTCTTCAAAGTTTCCAAAGATCATATCAATAGATTATATGACTTAGTCAACCGGACCACCAAGGAAAATTCTAGGTTGTATCACAAATATTTCACACTAAGCGCATCACACACGGCATTGACACTAATGTCAAACAAGACTCCGCACTTTTGCCAGTGTGAAACGCTCATCACAAGAAACTCAATTCGATAGTCGGCTAATTAGAACAAGATGCAAAGAGTTCACAAATCGTATATGCAACTTTATTTTGCCTCATCGTAGCGGCGCATTAATTTTTTGTCCGATTATAAGCACTATTCAAGTCATCGGTATTGATCACAACTGCAACTTAAATTCACAACAAAACATCCACATTGAAACTCAAAAGATTTGGCACAATTTATTGAAAGTGTCCAAAAATCATTTATCATTTAAGACATGGAGTCAAAAGATCAATCATTCACAAAAAACAGTGTGAAACACAATTATAGCTCAAAACTTTATATATAAACCATAGTCGCAACACAAAACAAAAAGGATATCCCCACCCCACTATAAAGAAAAATTATTTGTCCTCAAATGCAAACAAAAATATCCAAAAGCTAAACTAAAATAAGACAGAGAGGAAGGTAGAGAGAGGTCCTATCTAAACAGTCACTCCATCTGTCTGGGCATCAGTGCCCGTGCAGCAATATGAACTTCGACACTAGTGCCCCGGGTCACCTCAGGAGGAAAAATATTTGAACTAGAGTCCGCTAACAATGTATCCGCCTAAATGATCTACATAGCTGCATATAATCCGCGGACCCATAAAGGAACATAGGACCTTGAGAAGTAGTCATCCTGTCAGAAATAGGCCTCTTGCCCTAGCCTTTATCTCCAAGTAGAGTTTTTTGTCTTCCCTTCTCAGGAGGATTTGACCCTCCTTAATTTATAGTGATTCACCGTACTCTTTTACGATGTGGCATGTTTATGTTTATTTTCACCATATCTTCAAAACAATGAAAGAATTTAGAAATACTTATACAATTAGTTTCAGATAACTCGCAGATCCAGTAAGCGAGTCATTGAATCACTTTGGCGAGCTAGATCAGGCTCTCCAAAAGGATTGGCTCTATAATTTTAGCAATTCATCAATTAGAAAGGCCTTTCGGTAAATCTCTGACATATTTTGATGAGTCATGATTAGCCAGCTGAATGTTACAGTGCAAAAACAGTTCAATGGTGCAGAGAAAGGGAAAATAAGAGTTTGGAGACCTCAAACTTCTCAACCAAAAGTTACAGAACCCAAATACAAGTAAAGCATGAAGTTAAAAGCTAGAGGGGAACTTCAGCTACCCATTGAGTGGTTTGGTGATATCGACCCAGTTCGACAAATAACCCAATGTGCTTACTTTGAATCCCACTTCTCGAATTCAATCCTGCAACCCTTAAAACAAAATCAAAGCATGTACGATTAAAATTAAATTAACACGCATTACCTCAAGATACTCAGAAATCCAATGGTTTTGCCAAATTTGGCCATTTGACGACATTTGCCCTTAAGAATGATGTCACCATCTCTATTATTGGAAAACATTCATTATTGGGCAAAAATATGGGTTACTTAGACTTGAGATGACTAACCAAACAACATGTAAGCACAACCTCATAAGATTTCATTCATTTTAAGGAACAAATTTATGGGAATCCAACATTAAAGGAATTATAGGCAAGATTATCGAAGTTAAAATAGGAAATCAAACACTCTTAGTATATATAGAGGCTCAGCACAAGTCAATACAATAAGATCATTTACATAATAGTACAATTTCTCAAAAATAAAGTTGTGTTCTATAAACCAACCTTCAATGCTGTTTAAAATGATATTAAGATACTAGGTGTTAATGTCATCCAAATTCGAACACAAATTCAATGACTAAAATACTCTATAATGTAAGGAATATATAAATTATAGTGCGAATATGAGTTTGGGTCCATTAGAAAGTGAGGGAAAGATAAAGAATTTGAAACTTTTAAACCTTTAGCCTTAAAATCATCCAGTTCTCACCCAATCGGCAACGTTAGTCATACTGGCCAATCCATTCGGTGATACTCTGAGTGGGAACTTAATGCACCGAGTTTTACAATACCTCCAGTTATTGTGAGGGTCCAAATGGTGGTCTACATCGTAATCACAGATCTGGTCGTCGATTCACCAAAACTTTCCTAGGCTCATCAAGTTTTACATACTTCAATTTAAATTTGTCTAAAGTCTAACGGCAGTATGGGTCAGGGTCGCCGACCACTTTGGTGATACATTAAGTGGGACATTTACTCGCCAACCTGCACTTTCTAAACCCTTTCCACACTTTAACCTGCACAAACAACGACCATTATTTCTAAAACAAAATAAAGAATTAAATGGTCTTAGGTTGGCTCCCAAGCAACGCCTTGGATTCTATTAGTGAGGTTAGCCTTATTTTTATAAGGCCACCCTACTTTTGGTTCCAAGTAGAGCAAAGACAACACTTGATCTATTTGGGGGGCCCAGTAGCTAAATGAGCATAGAATAAGAGGTCATCATCTCGTTCTTCATTAAGAGATTCTCTCTTAAATCTATTAACACTCTATCGTGTTCTTCGACTTTGTGTAAAATGAGTAAGAGGGGACCTGTTCAATTTTCCTACCCTCTTAGTTCTTCAACTTCCGACGCTCATGAGGGGGATGTATTTGCCTATCATTTCGAGTTCCTCCAAGTCCTTGATCTTTCGGTCCAAGGAATCTAAATGACCCAACAACATGTCCAAGTGTTGGTCCTTCTCAATCTCTGTCACGCCCCGATACTACACCCTGACAGGACTGGCACTAGAAAAGCATTGATGCCCTGAAGCTAACCCTTGACCTACCTTACTTACTCGGTGAAAGACTTATACATAAGATAAATAACTTATGAAATAACATAAAATATAATAACTTAGACGAAATGGCAACTCAAGTCTTAAACATATACAACTGAAATGAATAAAACTAAAGAAATAATACTATATGTCTATAAAGCCTCTAAAACAAATAGGGATGTTGGAACAGGACCGTAAATAATCCTAACAACTAAAACCTAGAAAGCAAGTGATAAAAAGAGCTCTGAAATGCAAAAAGGCTCGTTAACTAACTCTGAACTGCTCACGGGATAAACGGTTACCTACGGCTACATCATAATACATTGCACGTCAACTTACATTAATACATTGAATGTACGAGTATGCGATTTGGAATGCTAAATAAGATAGACTTGAAAAGGATTTTGAAAGAAACACTTACCTTTCCACTTCTCCCCTCATGAATAACTTAACTCAAAATAAAGTAATGAAACACATACAATATATGAAAAGCTTTACAAAATAGTGAAAGCAACTTAGTTCGTTGCAGAATATGCAATAAAAAACTAAACATTTCTCATGTAATAAAGCAATTTACTTGCTGTGGGAAATTATCTAACACAACAACAACCATTATGAGCCTAAGTTATGAAACAACGTCTTGCCTACGCTATCAGAAGTGTCCTATACTTTGCCATTACATAGAATGCTTAACTTAGTGGATCCACCATATTAACTTAAGTGATCACTAAAAAGTATGATCCATTAGTAGCCATGATGGCTACACGGTTTATAGAGACTTGAGTCAATATGAATTCGCATCCCCATATCGATACTCAATACTACTCCCAAAAACATACTTAGCTCATATGTTTTTAAAACTTCTTTTTTTGGTTTGATATAATTACTCAAAACTTGGTTTTAAAGCTCTCTTGGAGTCAATACTCCCTTTCTTTGTCAAATGTGAAAATAATTTTAAACTCTTTGGAAATACATAGTCCCAATATACTTCTAGAGAAAAAGACTTCAATCTTTACTCTTTACTATTTACTCATCTAGAACTACAAATATTTTTTAAAAAAAAAGCCAAAACATTTGGTAAAATACTTTTGAATACTTTATAAACTTTGCTTTGACTTGACTCTTAACTTCTCTTGACTTAGATCTTAATTCCTTGAGTTGAATTATGGATTCAAGGTTCATGATCTCAATTTTATGGATTATTTGATGATGTTAGATGTACCTTAAAGTGTTGGAATAAATCATAAAATATAGGTACATTGCCAAAGAACAAGTACGAAATGGTGGGAAACGAATGGAGAGAACTGGTGTCTCTAAAGCTCAGAGAGGCGTGGTGCGCCAGCCCTTAAAGTTCAAAGAATTTTTAGAGGCGATTTTCCAGGCGTGAGGTTCCAATTGCCAAAGTTTAAAGGAACTTTTGTGGCGCTCTAGCAAGGCGCGATGCCCCCAGCCCTTGTTCAAAAAATCTTAAATTTTTCTCCTTCGTTTTTCATCTCTAAACTTAAATGATTCTTTCCCCAAAAACATAGAATCACTTATACCCTTAATATATGATAGATTCAACCCAAAATTACACCCAAAAACATGAATCAAACCTCAAAAAACTTCATCAAACAAACCCATAAGAATTCAAACGAATATCATCAAGAACTCAACGTATTTACTTTAAAAACAAACATATTTCGTTGAATTGAATCAGGATTGTTGCGTTGGTGATCTCAAATGCCTTATAGGGATCACCCTCGACGAAATCCACAACTTAAATGTGATAATCTTGACGAATCTTGAATGTTCTTCTCCTTTCTCTTCTTTTTTTCTCTTCTCTCAAAACCCTAACTTTTTTTTCTAAAAGTGTAAACTTACTAGATACCAATTAATTTCCCAAAAAGAACTAAAATAATTGGGTAAGGAAAAAACCTAACTACCCTTTTAAAATCCGAATTAGACTTTCCTTATTCCAACAGCCCAACTTCCAAAGGGTATAGCTCACTCATACGAACTCAAAATCGTGCAAACTAGGCAGAGTTGGAAAGGTTATTCCAAGTTCTTTCCAACCATATCTGGAAATACACTTAAATTCTCCTGAGCTAGAAGTTATGGCCTTTTGAAATTGACCAAAACTCAACTTCCCTAACTTAAACCAAGTTTCCAAATTTCAATTTATTCCAAAAATCACTATTTCCAATTCTTTGCTTCCTTCCTAGCTTTTCCAAATTGCGAGATGTTAAAATATCTCCCCCTTGGGTATATTCATCCTCGAATGAGATTACTCTTACTAGGATAAGGGTACAACCTGCAACAACTCACACAGCCAATCAAGCATTATAATTACAACATGCTTAGTCACAAAATAAATACCAAAAAAGGATTTGTATCTTAATTTGGAACTTCTTCGTATTCGAAGAGATATGGATATTTCTACTTCATATCCACCTCATTTTCCCAATTATCTTCCTTGATAAAATTGTTACTCCAAAGGATTTTGACTGATGATACCTCTTTTGTTCTCAACTTCGATCTAGAATCTGAATCGGGATCTCCTAACTCTTGTGGTTGCTCCAGCTCATAAACTACCTAGCCAATCCTCTTGGATATTCGATAATGTCCAATATATCGGGGACTAAGCTTCCCCTTCTTAAAAAACCTCATAACACCCTTCATGGGTGAAATTCTTATAAATTCTATTTCAGATGACTCTGCGCCATTTTCAAACTCTCTTGAATCACTTTCACTTTCTCCATAGCTTGATGAATAAAATCTGGTCCTGTCAACCCTGCTTCACAAACTTCAAACCATCCAATAGGAGATCTACATACTCTCCCATAAATATCTTCATAGGGAGTCATTTGGATGATCTAGTGGTAAATATTATTGTAAGTGAAATCGATGAGAGGTAGTTGATCATCCCAATTACCTTTAAAATCAATCACACATGTCCTCAAAATATCCTCCAAGGTGTGAATAGTACCTCTACTTGCCTATCTGTCTTAGGATCAAAATCAGTACTTAAGTTCACCTTTCAACCCAAGCCTTTTTGGAATGACTTCCGAAACTTTGCAGTAAATTGCACACATCTATCTCAAATAATGGAGATCGCGACCTTATTGAGTCTTACTTGCATAATCTTTTGTCGAATGGGTAGTCTTCACTGACAACAACTGGGCAGATTTTGTCAAGCGATCCACCATAACCCAAATGGAATCATGTTGTCTGCAAGACTTTGGTAAACCTGTGATAAAATCCATATTAATTATCTACCACTTCCATTATGAAAGTTATATATTCTAATCCAGACCACCTGCCTTTGGTGATTTACATTAATTTGTTGGAAATTCGTACACTTAGCAACAAATTCAATAATGCACTTTTTCATGCTACTCCACTAATACAACCTCTCTCAAATCATGATACATCTTTGTCGAAATCGGATGAATGGAATATCTAGAGATGAGAGCTTCCTCCATGATCCTCTCTTGAAGTCCATCAACCATTGGTACACAAAATCTACCTTGATATCTCAAAACGTCATCTCTCTCTGTTCATCAGCTAATAATTTTTCTTATGAACATTTGTCTTTAATTTAAGAAAAATCGAATCTTGGTCTTGATTGAATTTTACTTCTAAAACTAATATAGACTCATCCCTGTTCTTCACCGCTACTCCTCCTTCCATGGAACCTTTTAGTCGGACTCCTAAATGTGCAAGTCTATGAACATGTTTTGCTAACTCTCTCTTTTATTCCTCAACATGGGCGTACTACCCATAAAACACCTGCTCAAACACAGAGAAAATACATTAAAACTACTTCAAAGAGGCCTTAGACACACAATAAACTTAAGGAAAAAGCATTGAAAGTACCGTGAAACCACAGTACATCAAGGGTCATCTTTGTTTCTTACAAATAAGACTGGAACGCCCTAAGGTGAGACACTTGACCGAATCAAGATCTTTTGATTGATCTTTTAAATCCTTCAACTCTATTGGAGGAATTCTCTATGTCAGAATAAACACAGAACAAGTATCAAAAAGAATATCTATTCCAAGTTCTATTTCTCTCTCAAGAAGGACTTCAAGAATATCATCTAGAAAGACTTTCTGAAACTCACTCACTATAAGAACTGACTGAATAGGTGGTGTCTCAACACTAGAGTCATTAAGTCGGACTAAGTGACAGATGAACCCCTTGGAGAATAACTTTCTCGCCTTAAGGTAAGAAATAAAATGACCCATAGGCGCTACTGAATTACTAATCCATGCAATAACTTGCACATTTGGAAACTGAAACTTAACTACTTGAGTTCTACAATCGACTGAGGCATAACAGGCGTGAAGACGATCCATACCTAGAATGACATCAAAACCTACCATATCTAACTCAATTAAGTCATTTATGGTGTCCTTGTGATTGACATAAATGGTACAACCACAACAAACTCTCTTAGATAAAATAGAAGAGTTCAAAAAGTTAATCAAGAAGAATATCAAAATTCATGGCAATATAAGGAGTCGCAAAACTTAGACTCTCTTTACATCAAGCAAATCATAAACATCAAAAGTAAAGACTTTTATCATACTAGTGAAAACATCTGGAGAATTCTCTTCCTCTTGGCGACTAGTGATAGAATAAAGACGGTTTGACCCTTTGTTTGTCCCTAAAGTGGTTCCTCTAGGTACAGCTCTATCTGGTGGAGCGAGTGAAAAAATTGGGCTCTATTCCCCTATTTCCACCGCCTTGCAAGTTCTTAGGGCACTCTTTCATGAATTGACTCTTTTTACCACACTTAAAGCAACTAGTGGAGCCATCACGACACACTCCTTAGTGGATTCTACCACACTTAGCACATGCATAAGTCTCATTTCCTCCTTGTTCCACACTACCTTGAGACTATGCAGTTTTAGCTGTGAATTTTTGTGAATTTTGATTATTTAACTCACATTTATTGCTTGGTGAAGGTGCAGTAGAAAATATGGAGTAGGTCCATTTTACTTATGTTGGAATGATGAACAGTTTGCATTACTCTTCTCCTGCTCATACTTATGCCCTATTGTCTTATCTTTCTTGTTTTTGAACACTTCTCTATCCCTCAGCTTATCATTCTAAACCTGATGCACATGGATCATTAGTCTTACTATGTCCATATCCCCTATTAGCATAGTCGCGTTGCCATCCTTACTTGACAGACAAGACAACCCAACAACAAACAGACTCATTGTGATCGTCATGTTAGCAACTATCTCTGGGGAAAATGGAACAATTGTGTGAAGTTAATGTTATACTTATGCAAACTCATAGATTCTTGCTTCAGGGTGAGAAATTCTCTTACCCTTGCCTTTCTTAGATCGTGGGAAAGAAACGCCCCATGAATGCACTCCCAAACACAACCCAACTCACCATCGGTGCAGCCTTAGCTCTACCTTTCTTACATTGGTCAAACCAGATTCTATCAATACCCTTCAATTGGTATGCAACTAGTTCCACTCGCTCAGTATCAGCAACATGCATCGCCTTAAACACTTTCTCACTCTTCCATAAATTTTTGGATCCTTAGTGGCACTTGAACCAATGAATAAGGAGGATTCATCCAACTCACAGATCCTAGAAATATCAACCACTTCCTATCGATTTTCTCTTTGTTTCCCAGCTTCTTTGGTCACAACTTGGTCAACATCCTAAATAGATTTTGGAACTTGGTATTATTGACCTTTGCTTGGGGTTGCACTTATGATGCATTAGGTACCCCTTGATTCTCAAAATTCCTCTTAGCACGACCTCGTACATCTCTTCGTAGAGGCATGATTTGAAAGATATATGCAAGCACGAGTTTGAATGCAACTTCTAGAGATGAACGATATCACACGAAATGAGTATGAAAGAAATGAGATAGTTCCTAAATGTCGCAGCCTCCTTATTATATATATGGCGCGCTTCACACCGATAACTAAGACTCTACAAACACGGCTTCATATACACCTTAGGACTCTTAAACTTTGTGCTTTGTCATGCCCCGAGCCTATATCGTAGACGCGATTGGAACTCAAGAACCATTTATGCGTCAAGCTAACCCTTGGAATGGATAGACTCTCAACGGAAGACTTTAAGCATTAGTAAAAGAAATCAATGCAAATATTACTCAACTGTCTCAAACTAAACTTAGAATGCCTTAAAAGTAAATATTCAACTAGCCAAAGTGTCAACTCAAGTCTCAACATAGACAAAATGAAAATGAAAAGACTCATAAACTAGTGTCTACCTATTCATGAAGCTTATAATATTATGAGGGATGTCGGGACAATACCCCTGATCACAGAAAATTGAATAACAAACATACGAAAGGGATCCTTCAGAAGCAAGGAGACTCACCAAATGACTCTGAAACTTGACTGGATCAATGAAGCACTAGGTGTTGATCCTAGTTACCTACTTATATTTGCATCATAAGATGATGCTGGCTAAATGGTGTCAGTTCATTGAATGTATCATCATATGGGGGGAAATTTAAAAATAACACATAAGCTTGAAGTATAACTGAAACACTTTCCTCGTCTCAACTTTACTCAACTCATTTCAATATAAAGCAGAAACAAAAATTCAGTATAAGAAAAAGTTTAAAACATGCAAATGATAATATCATGTACTATAAAATACAATATGAACTTTGTTTCTATATATAATGATACAAAATAAGTCTGTGGGAGTTTCTCTAATCAACAACATCACTATGAGTTATGTGATGATACAATGTCTAACCCACGCTGCCAGAACTGTCCTTTACTTTGACGGGATATAGAACCTACTACTAAGTGGATCCACTAGTCTATACTAAAAAACATTAAGGAATCATCTAAAAATTATGATCCTTACTAATCACGTTAGCTACATAGATTATGGAGACTTTGATTTATCTAAACTCGTTTCTGTATCGGTGCTCAATACTACTCCCAAAATATAACTAGCTCATATATTTAAAAACATGACTCTTTTCTGGGGTTTGATATTATTACTCAAAAATCTTCCATAAGAGATGGTGCTAAAACTGCTTTCAAAACTCTTTTGGGATTCGGTGTTCCTCTCATCTTAAATGTGAAAATATTTACTCTTGGAAATACTTAGTTCCCACATATCATTTTAAAGGAAATGAACCTGTCTCTCCTCTTCCTCAAACTCAATGTTAAGTCTTAAAATAAGTTTAAAACAATTGTAAAACACTTGACTCTTAACTTTACCTTGAATTTGTATTACGGGTTCAAGAGTTATGATCTCATTTTATGGATGATCTATCAAGTTCTAGGTGTACCTTAGAGTTTAGAAATCAACTAGAAAACATAGGTATGATTCGAGGGAACTCAAACGAAAAGAAGTGAGAAAGGGTAGAGGACTTGGCGTCCCTTGCGTACTGAGGGGCATAGTGCGCTAGACCCTGAACTACAGAAGGATGGTTGGAGAAAATTGAGAGTTGCGTTGAACCATGACCCATACCAAATGACCAGACTTGGGACGCACTGAGTGTCTCGGCGCCCCACCCCTTTTCTCCAAAATTTTGATGAATTTTCTTACTTTTTTTCTAAACCCCAATTCATATAGATAAGAATGGATTTCCACAATCACATAGATTCAAATATCCAACATTAGTATAAAAGAATATACTCAAAACCAATCTTAAAAGTCATACAATTATCTCAAGAACTTATAAAAACATCAACATTCAAATTATGAAAGAAACTTCAAGAAAGCTCATCAAGAAGTCAAATCATTTGCTTTCAAGAACAATATTACGCTGAATTAATCATGATTGGCGTGTGGGTGAACGAACTCAATGCTATGTGCCCCCACATACCTCTTATTCATCAAACCCTTGACAAAATCCGAAACAAAATCCTCAAAAACTTGACGAACTCTGGACCTTTCTCCTCTTTTCTCTTCTTGAACTCTTCTCCAAAACCCTAGCGTTAATTATGATTGTGTAAACTGAACCAAATCAATTTAGATCTCTAGTTACTTACTAAAAATGAAATAAATTTTATAGTGCAAGGAAAAGACCAAAATACCCCTCTTAAATTTGGGTAACTTTCCTTGACTCGATAGCCCGACTCCAAAATGGCTATATCTTCCTCATACGAGCTCGAAAATTACCAAACTCGGTGGCCTTCGAAAGAGGATTCTAAGACCTTTCATTTGATATCTTATGGGTCATCTAACACATCATGTATTAAATGTTATGGTCGTTTGAAGTTGATCCAAAACTCATACTTAGCATAATTTGCCAAAATTTTACAATTTTTACTCTTTCCAAAATAGTTCTTTCTTATTCTAGGTCTTTCAAATACCATGGTGTTACAAATATGGGAAAAGAAGTTTCAACAATTCTCTTGAACTTTGAAATATTCAGTTATTTCGAATCATGAACAAAATTTCAACAATTCACTAAATATAAACTAGAGGGAGTTTATTCAAACAGTAGCTAAAATTATTTTTGTTGACCTTTCTCCATTAGTTTTGACTTATAACATTGTCAGTTTTATAAATTTAAGTTTCTATATAAAGAAAGAAGATTCCATATCATTTTGTAATTTAGTAATATATAATTTAATTTTTAAATTTGGATGCACTCACTCATCAGTAGAAATAAATATTTTGTGCACCTACTTGGTTAAAAAAAGTATCGACTCCTCTAAAGTTTGAATGTCCTTGACAGAATACATGGCTCCGCAAATGACTCCATCGTTACTCTGTGGAACATCTAGACATGTGCATGACTCACGATATTTACTATTCATGTAGTTAGATTTAAAATTATGATGATGTCATTTGATCTTTAACTCTGTATTATTTTATGAAACGGTGCTCACGTGTGCTCACTTAGAAATGAGGCACAACAAGTAATGACATGATTAGAAAAAAAACGAAGAAAAAGTAATGTCTACGCCAACCTAAATAAATTTAAAAAAAAAAAACTTGAAAATGTGGAACTATTGGGTTTATTGTCATGATCTTATTAATTAGGCTATAAATTAGGTGTCGACCTGTATTTTTGGCTAAAATTTATCAATTCACAAAATTGTTAAAAAACAAAATGTGTACTAAGTTCGTAAAAGCGCGCCAATGGCAGAAGTTTATAGTTTCCTATTATATTCAATAAGTTTATATTTTTATATTGTAATATTTCATAAAATATATTTAATTTTGTTAAATATAAATTTAATTATTATAATTGTGCATTATTTGTGGTTGAGACTCGAGATCCATTGTTAGTGCTTGAAACAAGAAACTTAAAGAGTATCCAATGTTGGATACTTGTCAATATGCTTAAAAAATTATCAGCAATTTCTAACTAATTATTGTTAAAACGTGTTTAGCTAATTGATCTCTCTTATAATCTATCGCTAGTTTGTAGCTAAGTGAAGTTCACATGAAAATTTGATTGGACTATTATCAAAGAAAAATGAATGATTTTATTAGGTTCAAACATTATAGTCAATTCTGAACAAACAATATTTATTATGAAATGAGAATTTAAAATTATTGTGTAGTAAAATAAACTTGAATTTCTTCTGGTCCCTATTTACAAAAACACACCCCTTCCAAAAAAAAAAAAAACTATTATCAGGGACGTTTTATTTTTGTTTTTGGTTCATATTTAGTATTTGTATTAGAATCTTGATTAATTCAAATTTGTATTAGGTAAAATTCAGTAAAGAAAAAATATTTTTTATAGAATTTTTTTTAATCTAGGATTCAAACTTGATACATCTAATCCAAAATTTAAAAAAGGTCTTATCAATCTTATCACCACCCTTATCGATATTATAATGAAATTAAGCATCTGTATGCTGCCTAGTTGCGAAATGGCATATATAATTATAACACACTTCGTATTTGTAGATAGATAGAATTACCAATTTTATATATATATATATATATATATATATATATATTCAAATCAAAGAAAACCATCTTGTTTTCCTATTACAAGAAAATATTCTGAATGTCCCTGTATTTATCTATTTTTAAATTGACGTATTTATTAAGAAAAAAATTATTAATATAGTGAATGTATTATTTTATCTTTATTAATTATTACAATTTCAAAATTAATTTACTCATTAAATATATTCTATCTTTTTCAAAAAATATGAAGTCTCTAACTAAATTGAGAGTAAAATAACTAAAAAGATATTATCTTTCCTTAATTTATCAAAAATAACAAATAAAAATGAATAAGTAAAAAGTCAAATTAAATCAGTAAAAAAGACCGAAAAAGTATAATATAATGATTATATTTTTACTAGTAAAAAGAAATCGAGAAAGTACAATATAATGATTATATTTTTACTTGTAATTTAAAGAAACTTTCTTTTCTCAGCCTATTACTGAGGTTGGGGGTGGGGGGGTGGGGGGGGAGGTTCATTGGTCTGGGGCTAGGGGTATAATTTAAGTATTGAACTCATAGAGCAATAACTAGTACCACTATGATATTCCTAAACCAATTCTAGTTGACTCAACTTCAAAGAAAGCTAAATAGAAATTATTTGGGCCACAAAATTCAATATTGCCTCCCTCATTTTATGTTGATGGTTTTTCACTACACCTCAAATCTATCTAATAAAAGATAAATTTCATAAGTTATAAGATTTTTGTAGTTAAAAATTAGTTTCTTAAAAGCTAAAATTTAAAAATTATATTTTAAAGTTAAAGTTTTAAAAAAAATTAAATGCTAAAATTTACTAAAATAAATTTCTTGCGAGAATAAACGGCATCATTTTATGAAAGAAGACGGAAACAAAGAGTAGATCACACAAATTAAGATAAAATAAGTATTTTTTTCGTGTCATTTTATAAGTTATTTTTTCCTTTTTATTCCGTTTAAGAAAAAGTTTTCAAAACATTTCATTTTTAAATTTTTCATTTTATTCTTAATAAAATAATTGCAACATTATAAATCTCTAAAAATCATTATATAAACCTTAAATTTCAAAAAGTCATACTGACTTGATTATTTCCTTTTCTTTGCTAGATTACAATGTTCTTTGTCCTGGCTAATTCTTCTTAATTATATATGACAATTATCTCAGGGTTTTAGTTATGTATTCAATTATCATATTTTATCCTCTTATTCTTTATTTAGCTAAGTTTTTAGTATAAACTTATGAATATCCAAGTATTTGTTGAATATGCATTGTGATTATGATCAGGTTGATTTCAGGTCAAAATTAGCAAGAAAAGATCCAAAAGATAGATTAGAATTTAAAACAAAGCATACCTATGAATAACATTTTCATTTTTGAACTATCTTATATGTGAATTTTATGATAAAAATATTAGTCTTTTATGGTTCGATGGTTAAGAGTCGGATGATAAAAGCCTTTAGTTTCAATGGGTGAGGGATCATATCCCCTTTAAAGTGATGTTTTTTTTCTTTTTTTAATAGCAAAATATACCTATGAATAACATTTCAATTATGAGATTATAGCTGAAGAAACTATAAGTTTAAACTTTTGAGGTTTTCTTCTTGAATCTCTTCTTTTGTCTTTAATATTTGGGTGTGGTCAGTGTATGTGAAGTATTAGTCTATTTGTGTGTTCTTTTTCATTAAGTTATAGCTATTGTGGGTTTAGTGTTTTCTTGGATTTATGATGAAATTCACTGTTCTAGACCTATTTAATTTGAAATTGATGTTCTATTTCTTGTCCATGAGTTATTCAAGTTGAACTTTAGGCCTCTAATTTATTGGATTTGAAGTTGTAATTTTCTGAGTAGTGCTACTGTTTCTGTTGGGTATTTGATTTAATTATCAGAGTTAAATAATTATAGCGACAGACTGAGTTTGGCTACTATTCTCACTAGAAATTGTTGTGAAATCGAAGAAAATAGAGGGCTGAAGGTTTGCTTGTGAAATATGAGAAATCTTGATGTTTTTTTCTTTAACAACTGAAGGTTTTGTCTGAAATTTTTGAGGTTATAGTTGAAGAAACTTCATTTGAACTTTTGAGGTTTTGTTCTTGAATCTCTTATTTTGTCTTTAGTATTTAGATTTTTTTTTAGTTTATCTTATTTTGTCTTTAGTATTTAGATTTTTT
This sequence comes from Solanum lycopersicum, assembly GCF_036512215.1. Lineage (NCBI taxonomy): Eukaryota > Viridiplantae > Streptophyta > Magnoliopsida > Solanales > Solanaceae > Solanum > Solanum lycopersicum. The sequence goes on along the minus strand of NC_090809.1, from coordinate 10,452,969 downwards.
TTTTAGTTTAGTGTAGTAATAATCTGAATAACTGCGGAATTCGGTGCCATAAAAAATCAACTCAACTAAATATCTAACAAAAATGTCTGATAAGTTATGTCAAGGCAAACATAAAGGGGTACTTGTCAAACTAACATCTTTAACATTGTGAAGCATGTGAACCAAATAAAAAACTTGGCGGAGAATCTCACTAATCAAATTGCAGTGTATAGTATCACAGCAAGCTCCTAGTTCAATCGCTGGGCAGCTTCCTTGGCAAGAACTCTTTACTTGGCCTTGGTTCTGGCCTGTGACTTAGAGCCCATGATACCACCACCCCACTTCTTCCTGTTCTCTTCATACTTGTCATTAAAGTTAGCCTTAATGGCCTCCAAAATTTTGCTTAACTCCATTTTATCCTTATTCTTCACGGTTGTCAAATACAAGGCTGGAGCAGTTTTCGTATGCACGATCGATCCTAAACGAGCTTTGCCCTTCACAATGCAGTAAGGAATTTCCATCTTTATGCATAGCGCAGAAAGCCAGACAACCAACTCTATTGGGTCCACATCATGAACAATCACTACCAATTGAGCTTAATTCTGCTCAATAAGATAAATGATGTGCTTAAGCTCATACTTCACAATGATGGGTTTCTTTGTTTCAGGAGTCTTTCCTTCTGCTTCAGCTTGAGCCCTTTTGTGAGTTAGTATTTCGATGTGGTTAGTGTATTTGATGTATTTCTCTATTTGTGGGTTCTTTTTCGTTAAGTTGTAGCTATTGTTGGTTTTATATTTTGTTGTATTTATGGTTAAATTGACTGCTGATCAAGACCCATTTAACTTGAAATTGATGTTGAATTTGTTGTCCATGAGTTATTCAATCGAGTTTGAATATCCTTGTATTGATGACGTCTTCATTGATTTTACTTCTCACTTACATTATTGTTGACGATTTAATTTAGAGCAATAGGAAATAAGATATAAAATTAACATGAGAATGTAATTATCTAAAATTTACCACTGGTGGATACTAAAATGTGCTACTGTTTCACACAAATGTGAAAGGAATCGAATATTATAGTAAGTTCTTGTTTGTAATTTCAAGTTTGAACTTTGAGCCTCTAATTTATTGGATTTCACGTTAAAATTTTCTAAGCAAGGGCTATTGTTTCTGTTCTGTTTTAATCTGATTTGAGTAATGAACACTGATTTAACGAGACATATTGGTAACAGTTCCCAAAAATGACTTATTTGTGTGTATCTTTCTTTTCTCTGTTTACATATGGTGTTTCATGGGTATTTGATTCAATTATTAGAATTGGATAATTATAGAGACATACACTCAGTTTGACTACTGTTCTCCTAGAAATTATTGAGAAATCAAAATAAATGGAGGGTTGAAGGTTTGCTTGTGAAATCTGAGAAATCTTGATATTCTAACATCTTTGAGGTTATAGCTGAAGAAACTTCAAGTTTGAGCTGTTGAGGTTTTCTTCTTTTATCTCTTCTTTTTCCTTTAATCGTTGAGGTGTAGTTAGTGTATTTGATGTATTCTTCCTCTCACTTGAGTAGCTATGTGAGAAATTTTGTTTTTATTATTGTTAAAGAGTTACATAGAGTAACTGGAAACACGAAATACATTAGCATGAAAGTGGGAAAAACTGAATTTCACTATTGGTGTTAGACAATTTGACATGAAAATCTAAAACATCCTAAAATTCCATATCAATATTATTTGCATTTAAATTCCATTTTATCACTTTTAAGGAATGTTCTGCCTTGATTTTAATCAAAAAGTTTATCTGTAGGGATACTTTTTTGAAAATCTGTAGGAATACTTTTAAGGAATGTTCTGCCTTGATTTTTATCAAAAAGAAAATTTGTACGGAACTTTCATATATTAAGAAAAGTTGTGTAATGCTTGTTGTAAATTGAATTATGATTGCAATATGTTTAAACTACATATTCTCCATGTACATTAAGAGATATGTTTGTTCCTGTGTAATACACTGTTGTTTTTTTTTATTTCATAGTTTATCATAAATTTGATTCTTTTTATCTGTCTTTGTCACTAGATATCAATAAATAATTTAGATAGAAGTTAGATGAGTATGAGACGATGCAGTGATAAATATATTAGTGGAGTTAATGATCTTGTTGATAAGGCATTTCAACGAGCTTCAAAAGGAAATGAAATATTATGCCCTTGAAAAATATGCATCAATCGTTATTGGCATTACAAAAATGTGGTCGAGGATCACTTGATTGTAAATGGATTTGTGGATGGATACAACAAACGGATTTTTCACGGGGAGAGAGTTCTCTCACGAAATACACAACTTTCACGCAGACATGATGATATTAATGGACTACTTCATGATATATTTCGAAATATAGAGGGTGAAACAAGTCATGGTGAAGGAGAGAGAGAACGGCTATTTGAAGATGCAAAGAGATTTTTTGAATTACAGGATGAAGGAAAAAATGAGTTATATCCAGGGTGTGAGAACTTCAGTAAGTTGAGTTTCATCATTCGGTTATACTTGCTAAATCCCTACATGGGTTGAGTGATGTGCCTTTTACTGATATGTTAGACTTATTAAAAGAAGAATTTCCCTTTGCTCAACTGCCCGAGTCTTTCAATAAAGCTAAAAGAATGATAAAAGATTTGGGTATCGGCTATAATAAAATACATGCATGCCCTAACGATTTCATGTTATTTTGGAATGAAAATGTAGAGAAAGATAATTGCTCTGTGTGTGGCTCTTTTAGATGGTCAAATGAGAGTGATGACACAACAAATGCGACCTCTAAAACACCAACAAAGATTTTAAGGTACTTTCCTTTAAGTCCTAGGCTTCAGAGAATGTTTATGTGTCCTGAAACAGTTGTTGAAATGAGATCGCATGATTCTGAACGACCTAATGATGGGAATTTAAGGCATCTTGCTGATGGATAAGCTTGGAAGGATTTTGATTCTATGCATCCAAACTTCTCAAATGATCCTCGTAATGTTTGATTGGGGCTTTCAAGTGATGGTTTCAATCCATTTCGAACCATGAGCATTTTCCATAGTACCTGGCCTGTTATGTTGATAAACTATAATTTATCACCATGGATTTGCATGAAGCAAGAGTATATAATGTTGTCGATGATCATTCCAGGGCCATCATCTCCTAGACAAGATATAGATGTGTACCTATAACCATTAATTGCTGAATTAAAGGAACTATGAGAGTTTGGGATAGAAACATATGATGCTCATACAAATCAAACATTTCAAATGCGTGCAACTTTGATGTGGACAATTAGTGACTTTTCAGCGCTATAAATGCTTTTCGGATGGAGTACTAAGGGAAAATTAGTGTGCCCCACATGTAACTACGACACATGCTCTCAATATCTCAAACATAGTCGTAAAATGTGTTACTTAGGTCATCGAGATTTTTTGCCTCCTGATCATCCATTTAGAAGAGATAAAAAAATCTTTAATGGAGAGGAGGATCATAGACCTGCACCAACATCCTTGTTGGGCATAGAAGTGTTTGAAGAATTGGTTGATTTCAATGATGTTTTTGGAAAGGCCAACAAGAAAATCGTCAAAATAATGAGGGTCCATGAAAGAAAAGATCCATCTTTTTTAAATTACCATACTGGAAACATAATAAGTTGAGGCACAATCTTGATGTGATGCATATTGAGAAAAATATGTGTGACAGTTTGCTTGGGACTTTATTAAATATCCCAGGAAAGTCAAAAGATCACATGAATTCTCGTTATAACTTGCAAGAAATGGGGATACGAAAGAAGCTTCATCCAAGGAAAGATAATACAAATGGAAAAGCTCATTTAGCTAAATCTTGGTTTACCATGAAGCTAGAAGAAAAATGATTATTTTGCATTGTCTTTAAAAAATGCAAAATTACCAAAAGGATTTGCCTCAAACATATCAGATCGTGTGGATGTGTATGAAATGAAAATATCAGGGTACAAAAGTCATGATGCTCATTTTATAATGCATCACTTGATCCAAATTGTGGTTCGAAAAAGATTGCTGAAGAATGTTTCATTAGCCTTGATTAGGTTGGGGAACTTCTTTATAACTATATGCAGTAGGGTTATAAGACGAACAGATCTTGAGCCAATGCAGATTGAAATCAAAAAAATTGTATGTGGGCTTGAAAAGAGTTTTCCTCCATCTTTTTTTGATATAATGGAACATTTGCTTGTACATTTGGTTGATGAAATTAGATTGGGTGGTCCAATTCATCTTCGATGGATGTATTCCAGTGAGAGAAAAATGTGTAAGTTCAAGGGTTTTGTTCGTAATCGACGTTATCCAGAAGGTTGTATAGCATAGGGGTTTGATGTTGAAGAGTTCTTGATCTTTGGTTCGAGATACCTACACTATGGAGTGAAGATACCATTCAGTAGGTATCGAACTGAGGATGACGAGGTTGTTGAAAAAGAGGGAGATGATTTTTCCCTTTTGTTTCTTAAGTTTGGGCATCCAGTTGCAAATGGAAAGACTTTTACCATGATCTAGAGTTATATAGTGAAGTACATCGATATGTTCTCTTCAATACTGGTGATGAAGCAGTGAAAGAATTTATTAAGTAAGATAAAAACAAAGTAATTATATATAATTTAAATTCATTTTTTTAATTATGACAACGCACTTAATAAATTAATTATAAATGGCTGATAGTCAAACTTGAATTATTCATACTTGCAGGGAGCATAAGATGTTAATTGATAGTATATTAGATCAAATTCATGGACAAGAGCAAAGAGTCATAATCAGGAATTTGGCAAATGGTTCAAGGAGAAAGTTAAAAATGTTGAAGTGTCTAATCAGTTAAGATGACTAGCTAAAGGGCCTAATAGAGTGGCAACCAAAATATATACTGCATATTTAATTAATGGATAATGATTTCATACATTAACACGTGATTACTCATGCAAGTCTCAAAATAGTGGAGTGACTTTATCAGCTACAACTGATAGTTTTGCTAGTGCTCAAGATCAGAATTTCATTAATGGAGAGGTTATATATTATGGGGCTATTCAATATATCATTGAGGTTGATTATTACAATTGTTTAGTGTTGTACTATTTAGATGTGATTGGTTTCATAATGAAATAGATGAATATGGGTTAACTCGTGTGTACTTCAACAAATCACGAAGTACATATGACCCTTTTGTTGGCGTCAAGTGCATCAAGTATTTTATGTGGCGGATCCACTTGAGAAGGATGTTTATTATGCAAGGAATAAAATGGTTGTTGATTTGTATGACGTGGAGGAAGAAAATTGTCCTGATATTGAAGATACATTTCTGAGAGAGCTAAGTGAAGATATTGGTCCCTCATATAGATTATCCAATGTTGACATGAGATGGTCAAGACACGATGTTCCTGTTGATGTTGTAGATATGCCATCTAATGCTCAATTTTCAGAGGATACAACTATGGGAACGTCGGAAGATGAGGATGACTTTGATGATACTGATTGGGATTTGATGGATGCGGATGATTAATAAATAATTTTTTAATATCTTGTAAATACATGTTTATTTTATTTTGAATGAGTGATAAATGTCTTTTCCTTAGAAAATACATGTTTATTTTATTCTTTTTTCTTAAAATTATATTCTCATTTGTTTCAAGTGATTCACCTTCTATTTGCATGCTAGATAGTAAATCATTAAAGGGAGTCTCAACAATACTACTGACGGGCTAGGACTATAGGAAGGTCTGTGTTTCTTAAGTATCGTAGCCTTGTTATTGCATATAATGCACATGTAAAGTATCTTATATTGTATTTATCAAGATTGGTTCTTATTCATACATGTGATTTAAACAGATTTGATAGTCATGAGGAAGGAAGAGACTTTAAAACAAAATAAAAAAGGAAAAGGAAAACAATATGTGCAAGCAAGAACACTTACATCTATCACTCACAAAAGGATTTCTTTCACTGACATCAAAAGAGAATGCTCAATCTATTCTGATGCAAAATTTCTCTACTCTTGTAGGAAAAAAATTAGAGGAAGAATTGCCACAAGTGCCTAAGAATTCTTGTACTTTGAAAGCACAGTCTAAAACGGATGAAATGCCTCAGAGTTGTTCGAGACTAATAGCAAGATCAATGCAGAAACCACAGCAAAATGTGCCTCCAAATCTCTCCACTTTAAAAGCAAAAATTGTGCAGAAAGAAGTGCCACAAGCACCTATGAATTCTTCCTCTTTAGTAGCAAAAGTTTCAGAGAAACAATCGCAACATGTTCCAAGAGAATCTCCTACTCTAGAGGAATGTGATATACAAGACCAAGTGGAACAAGAGACACAAAATTCAGAAGAAAATGACCTATCAGGAGAACTAGGTAAAAACATATTAATTCACTTCTAAATATTTAAATGTACTAGAATTGTAAAATTAGTTAACATTGTTTATATGTTGTTTAACTTTGTTTCATATATTGTAGGCCCTATAACTCAAGAAAATAAAAGAGGTAGTACAGTAATGCAAAGTGCACATGGGAAAAAAAGCGTAAGTTGGTTGTGTTGAATAGGTATAATCAACCCATTGGTCCTACTAATGTTGTTGTAACATAGTTAGGGAGTTCTCTTGGAACCTTGGCAAGGAATGTGATGCTTTGTCCTCTAAATATTCATAATTGGAAGAATATGAACACAAAAGATGATTTATGGGAGTATACTCTGGTTTGAGTTCCTACATTTCCAATTTCAGTTATAAACTTTTCATACTTTTTACTAATATAAAGAACAAATTGTAGGAGAAAATGATATTCCTTGAAAGTGCAAAACGATGGGCTTTGGATGGAATAAAGAATGCTCGGAGAAAGTATAAGAATGACTTGTATCAGAAACATTATAAAGCATATGATAATGATGATCTTCGAATGGAAAATAAGCCCATAGATGTTTCAGAATCTGATTTTGAGGATCTTCTCAAATATTGGGCCTCTAAAAATTCAAGGTTAGATTTATATTTTAATTTCTTATTGATTCATTTTTTTGTTTTTGATTCAATTTTAAGTTTATGTAGAATTTACAGACTCATTTATTTACAGGAAATGAGTGAAAGAAATACCAAAAATTGAAAAAAAAATGAATCCACATACTGCTGGTAAAATAAATTTTGTTGTGATATGCAATAATTTGATATGTTCTTCTATTAATTATCAAAAATATGAACTTGTTTCCATAAAAGATCTTTAATACCAACTCTATGTAATTAGGAAAAAGAGAAGGAAAGTCCCGTTGAGCTGACATCTAAAGAACTCTTTGTGGCTACAAGATCAAGAAAACCTGGTCGAGTATACAAGGAAACCAACGAAGATACAATTAGTAAAATTGTATAAATTTTATTGGGTCATAAGGTTGTTAAGATACATTATTTGTTCTTAAATACATGATTTTTTGACTTTGATTTGCACGCTGAAATTGTGAAACTGCAAGGTCGACAGAGTGAAGATGACGATCAATCATTTGATGCTTTTACAGCAGTCATAGGAAAGGAACACTTAGGGAGCCTGAGATTGTATGGACGAGGAGTTACCAAAACTACTTTGAAAAGGAGAGTGCTTTCAGAACCTTGTTTAACTTCTAATGATGAGAGGATGGGAAAAAATGGAGGAATTGGAAGAGAGGATGCAGATGTTGGAAAAATTAGAACAACAAAAAGAAGCTATACACCAAGACGTTACAAATGATATTCTTGAATGACTTAAGTGTATGTACCCAGGACTTCAATTGAATGCTGCCACGTTGGCCTCATTGGGTGCTCAATCACAACAAGAAGATATGCAACCGTCAAATCATCCATCTTTTAGCAAAAACAATCAAGGTATGAAAGTTATTGTTTTTCTTCTTCTTCACTTCCACAATAGCTTGGCTTGAATGTGCTGCCTATGTCTATATATTGATGTTGTTTCTGGACTGTTACAATAGAGCTATAGTAACGCGAGCAAATGAGACCGTTCACAAAACGTTGTTGTAGTTCAATGGCAACAGTTTTCTGTCCTATTGCAACACATATGAAACTGTTGTCGTAGGCCAAATTTTTAGTAGTATATGCTACCTCCATCAAATTTGATATTCTATATTTAACTTGGATGTCAAAATTTTCAATGTAAATTTGTCTCAATAAAAAGTGGATATCACACTCAAGTTCCATTTGTTAAGCCAAAATCCACGCAATAGCTTGAAATTAGCCCAGAAGCCTAGGGCCACCCTCAAAGGTCTTTTCAGATCAAACTTAATAGTCTAGAGCTTACAGAATCATCAAAATTGTATTCTAGGCCATTTACTTGAAGTTCTGATCAAAGTCAACCATTCAAGTTTCAAAAGCTTCAAGACACATAAACTCAAATAAAAATCAAACGAACTATCATGTGACCAAATTGTTAATTCCAATAAGTCATAAATGACCGCTATTAGAAAGCTCTAACACCGGAAATAAAACAACATAAAGAAAATAACATTGAGGATCATTACAATGTTGATGGAGACTATATTGTATAAGTATTATATATTTTTATGTTAGAGTTGACGGTTTTTGAACTTCAAAATGAGTACATCATAAAGATAATTTATTCTATCAATTTTTCAAGACTTCGCATCTTTTATCAAGTTAATCATCTTCAACTTCAATTTCAACCATTTCAAATTAAAGTGACAAAATATTTATAATAATACATAGTAGCTCACATAATAGATCGAATTTATGACGTTATTAGACTAATTTTTTTTTTAGATATTACTCTTTCAAAGCAAATTTAATTGTATAATTAAGATAAATTAGTTGAGTTGGATAATTTTGATAGTTTTTAAAAATTGTGAGCATAAATTATATTTTAAAAAATACATTCAAATTCTAAATATATATATATATATATATATATATATATATATATATATATATATATATATATATATTTATTTTTTTACAAAAATGTTTGGTCAAATAAAACTCCAACGTTGAAAAATTCAAATAAAATGAATATTATTTTCTTTTTCATGGTCAAATGCCTACAAAGTCTCTTGGCTAAATTACTACTTTCAAATCTTTGGCCATGAAATGTTTTTACTTTTTTTTGACGATTTGTTTTTCCTTTTATTTCAGAATCAATGTTTTTGCAATGAAATATTTCAAAACAACTTGAAATTGCATTTGAAATTTGGAGAACATCCATTACTTTGCTTTTACTTTTATTATATTTTTCATTCTCAAATATAGTCAAATATACATACCCTAATTTGTTTTGTGTTTATCAAACGTTATTAAATTATATTTCAGGTTTACATTGCATTTCATTTTTTTGTAAATGAAAAATACATTGCAAAAACAATAATCAAACACAACTAGTAACTTTAATCATCAGTGTCATTGCTGTAAACTAGCTAGTGTATTTGAATGTCTACATAGGTCAGTATTTAATTATATTAAAATTGACATATTCTCATTTTAATGTTTTTAATGTGTGTTTTATGTCTTCATTCAAATATGACCATTTATATCTGAATATTCTTTTAAATTTCACATCCATCCATCTAAATATGTTGGGCCTTAGGGTCCCAACACTTACGGGTGGTTGTGGTTTGTCACTTTGGTTATAGCTGTTTTTAAATTATTAATTTTTATATCAAATATAATGATTAAATTACAACTCAATCATAACTATCGGTTATCAATAAGTTAATATCTTAATGATTTATAACAAATTAGCATGCCTACAAATCATCAAGTGAAATCGAACATTTCAACATTAAACCGAATCAATTATTATACAATCCTAAACTTGGTTTTTACAAAATCTTTTATAACGATTTAGTATTTGTACAAATCAATAACTAATAAATTGAACTAAAAAACTTCAAATCAAATTGAATCGATCGGTACACAACCTAAACCTAAACCTGAAGATGGATTTACCCAAGACTTATAAAACAATGTAGACTCCAAATGGGAAACCAGAAAAAAGAAAAAAATTATAACCATTGAGAGTGACCGGAACTTCCTTAGCATTATCTGGTCCTTCCTAATAGCCACAAACTTTCAAGGCAAGAGGGTTCAAAGAAATTTCCTTTCACAGACAAGGGTAAAATAGTCATTAATCATTTGCTTATGTTTACACACTCAGTTTCTGAACAAAGCCGCCTCATCAGTCAGTAGTTATTCTAGCTTGAGACTCCTCAAGTAATAATAAACATACAAGAGATAATGTATATTTGGTTTTCCAAAGTTGTGTTTGTTCGATACTCATATTGAAATCTGAGTATTCTAGATCTGTGCTTCTTAGGACCCCCATTTAGGGGAAGACTCTTTCTATCAGGGATTATTTCAAATGTAGCAATCGAATGCGAGATCTCTAATTAAGAAAGGATCGACCAATAATTTTTCTATCTCTAAGAATGGAATGTAAGATGTCTGATTAAAAAAAAAAAAGCAACCTCATCCACTGAATCGCATTATTTTGGAGGGTAAAGAGAGAATATATTATTGGAGGAAGAAGATATAAGTGTGACATAAAAAGTGTGATTCTTTTTTTTTTCTTTTCCAAATGAGTTGGAGAGTTGTGGATGGCCAACCTAGCTATTGTGTTAGTACATTAATAGGGTTTCTATTCAAATGTCATATTACTTTTATATTATATCTCTCAAAGTCCCAAACTTTCATAAGGTAAGTTATTACTCTTCTAAATAAATAAAAAGAAAATGTAAGGAACTAAATGAAGAAAAAAGAAAGTGTCTAATAGTCCGACATGTCACTACAAACTCAAGCAAGAACTTAAATATTTTTTTTATTGTTTTATAAGAAAAAGAAAATAATTTTACTGTTATTATTCTATACTAGTCCTATAAAGCCTACTCAAAAACTCACACTGAATGCTAAAAAGTAAAGTCTTTGGTTTGCAGCCTTTTGCAAGTCCATATAATCTTCATCTTTTAAAGCTGGCAGATTTCCTCCCTCACCCCCCCCCCCCGTACTCTACCACCCCCCCCCCCTTTTTAATTCCCATATCAATTAGTGATATGGTTTAGTTTCATCTTTCCTTTTCTTCTCTACTAATTAAAACTTCATTAATATTTTTTGCAAATTACAATTGAATCGAGAGTTAGATCAAAAGATGTTGGACTATAATTGGGGAGAGCAATCATCTGTTATGCTTTCGAATGATGAACAAAATCAAGAAAATGAGCAAAATCGTGAATTCTTTGACCCTTATGGCCCTAATACTCAAACTTACACTGAAAATCCATACCCTCATCAACATTTTCCTAACATTCAACATCAAAATCATCAATTTTTTCACACCCAAAACAACCCTACCACCCTTTATGACCCACGTAGTTATGAAACTTGTTACACCCCCCACCCCCACCCTCAAAGTTCAATGTTACAACAAAATAGTGGGTTTATGGTTGTTCCAAAAAGTGAACCAAATCAATTTGTGGGTAATGGTAGTGGAATTGATTTTGGGAGTAGTAGTAGTAGTCGAATTGGGTTGAATTTAGGTGGAAGAACATATTTCTCATCTTCTGAAGATCATGATTTTGTGAATCGACTTTATCGACGTTCTAGAGCAGTTGAAACTGCAGGTTCAATAATGAATACTCCTAGATGTCAAGCTGAAGGTTGTAATGCTGATCTTACTCATGCCAAGCATTATCATAGAAGACACAAAGTTTGTGAATTTCACTCCAAAGCATCTACTGTTATCGCCGCTGGCATAACTCAACGATTCTGTCAACAGTGCAGCAGGTTATATCTCTTTTTTCTCATACTACAATAACCATACCCTATCCCATTCGAATCATTACAAATTTGTTTCGAAATTGTTGATCCCGAGGGGGGCATTTCAGTCCACTAATTATTTTGCTTGTTATAGAAATTACAGCTTTTTCCATTCTGGTTTACTCAATAAAACTTTCTAAATGGATAACAGGTTCCATTTGTTGTCGGAATTTGATAATGGAAAGAGAAGTTGTAGGAAACGTTTAGCAGATCATAATCGAAGGAGAAGGAAAAATCAACAAGCAAATTTAGAGAACAGCAATAAAGATACTACCACAAATTCACCATCTGACACTCTTGCTAGTAAGTTTTTTTTTTTTTTTGATAATTAATATCTTGTGATTTAGTGTAATAATTAGGTTATAATTTGTGATTTTATGTTATAATTAGGGTCTCCAGCTGATTCAGGAGCTCATTGTTCATCAGTGACAGTAGCAATTTCTCCACCAAGAATCTCACTGGATGTTTTTAGGCAAAGACCATAACAAATTTCTTCTATAATTAATTATGCTAAGTATTTATTATTACTATATATCTAGCTACTAATAGAGTAAAATGATGAGTATGATATGTTAACATTTTAATTATTAATTAGTACGCATTATTAGAATTATGTTAACCCTTGTATTTCCTAGGGGACTTTTAATATGTATTTTAATGTCACATGTAGCTAGAAACATATATTAATTAAGAATTTTCAAGTTTTTCTTTTTTTTAAACTTATGAAGTGTTATATTTTGTCTCTTAGTTTTTTAATTTAGTTCATGAATCCATTGAAGAATCTGTATTATTTAACTTGTTATAGCATGCTGTCTGTTTTATTTTAGAAATAATTAATTTCACTTGTTATAAACGAATTGAACTACTCATAATTATTATTTTGATAATATATAGTACAAAAATTAAAACTCAAGTTTCTTTTTTGGTACAAGACTTGGACATGGCAGGTAAGCTCATGCAGGTGTATTACCATTTATAGTGTATGCATTATTTTATTTTGTCTGCTACTTTGATATTTTATTATTCCTGTGAAGTGGCAGTAAAAAAAAAGTAGAGGGTAAAAAATAAAATAATTATCATATGGTAAAAAAATAAGTGATTGTGAAAGTGATAGTTATTTCTATTGGTGAATATACTGTTAAAGGGTATAAGAGGTCCACAAGTCAAGCTGTCTCCTGCATGGAAGCTGTTTTTGCTCAAAAAATATTTATGTGGTCAGGGTCCACCAAAATTAAACTATATATTATAAGGATTTTAAAGAATAATTTTACATCAACATCTTATTTTATTTTTTTAAATTTCTTCTGACTAATTGATTTTCTTTAAGAGAATTTTGGTTGATGTTTACTTTTATGAGTTATGTGTAGTGGTGGGGGTAGGTGCATTAATCAATATGTTTGTTTTTCTTTGACCTTTCTTATCACAAACAACAAAAATTCAAAAATAATATCATTAGTATAAATAATTTTTAAAACTATTATAAATTATCTATTTTATGGTTATGATCAACTTCTTAGACTCTAAATCGTTTTTCCAGGGGATTCAAAATATATTTGTGCATTAAAAATACTTTATATATGATGTAATTTTTTTATTATGATGGGTTTGGGTAAAACACCTTACCCTCTTCTAGGTGTGCCTTTGCTTTCATTTATTATTTTTATATACACTATTAACTACTTATTTTATAAGATCTATGAATATATATCAATTAATATGGTATGGTGATTAACTATTTATATTGATCATTATTTTTTGAAAGGACTGCAAAATTTAAAAATGAGCATCCTATAAATACCAAGTAATTTAAGTTTATTAAAATAGAATTAAAGGCAAATAAATTAAATCCGATCACTTTTTTTTGCTGCCTAGAATCTGGCGATACCAACAACCAAAGTACGTAATCATACGGATTAAAGTAAAATAATTCATTAATATCAAATTTTGAAAATAGAAGACTAGAAAAAACAAAAAGTGAAAGTCCACACTTCCGCGCAAGAAGTTATTTATAGAACAAAATCTCTTATATAATATTACAAAAATGTTAGTCTAGATTCTTAAAATGTCTATTTTAGATTACACTTGAGTTAGTATGATCACGTGGTCACAAAATCGTCACAAATTTTTGAGATTGATAGTTGATAATTTCGTCATTATCATGTTTTGTGCATCGGATATAGTAGAGAGTTCACGTCTAAAAATATTGCTTCTTCATATTAAATTAGATGTCATTTATAAATATTTTATTATTATTGAAGAGAAACTCTTTGACTTTGAAATTTATTAAGATTCAAATTTAGACTAAACTCATTCGATCTCCTCTCTTTTTTTCTATCATGACTTCATCCATCGAGATCAACATTAGTTTTACAAGGGCTAAAAATTTACCCCATCTATTATGAAAATTATTTGTTTCTCCTTGTATATTTTCTTTTCAAGAGTACAAAAAATCATAGAGTTTGGTTTAACTTTGATGAGTCAAACGGTGAAGTCCTTTTAGAATTATTTTTTTAATCAATAATAAACCATGATAAGGTTAATGACTTTTATATATTTCTTCCAATTTATATCACTTGGCTGATGTTGATATAGTACATTTCTTAACAAAATTTTCACTAAGTGAGTACTTTATTAAATTAACTTTATTATAATGTTTTGGAGCTCTAATCTGGCTATTACCATTTTATGTAGTTATTTAAAACTAAAAGTCTAGGGAAAAAAAGAGAGAATTAAAATATTGAATAAGTAAAATGAAATCCTTTTTTTAATAAAAGGATAAAAATAAAATGAAACGAATAATAATAAGACAAAATACTTTATACAACAAATTGAAATACATGATAAATTTAAGATGTATTTTTGAAAAGGATGAAACAACATCTTCGATATAGGGTTTGAATTTTTGTTTTTTCTACTTATTTGACTACTATTGCCCTTAACATTAATTTTTGTGTTCAAAATGTCTCTCCCTCCATGTTCTATTCACTCCAATAGTCTTTTACGATAACAAAAAGTAAAATAAATATACGCCCCTTATTTTAACAAAATTATGAGATGATATATCTGAATTTTAATTAAATAAATAGTAATGATTCATTGGTCCACATTAATGTTAGACTCAACTCATCCAAATTAGTCGGAATTTCGTACTTCTGTCGGATCCTCCCTATCTCCTGATCGAGCTTGTGTAGGTAGATGTTACCTGGTAGGGCCGATAGTAATACACCTAACTCAATGAAGGCGACTGCCAGCACTGACTCAGACACACACGTGGGCGGTTGGAGGACAAATAAGATTGAACGAAGGGTAAAAGTAATAGTGTTTTTAACTAGAAAATAAATGTTAATGATTGTTGAAGTCCAATAAATAAAGGATAAGGATTGAAATCACTTATTTTTAAGGTAAAATCACCATTTATTCCTTATAAGTTTATAATTAGAGAAATCATTCAAACTGATACAATTTTATAATTGCTGATACATTAATCTGATATTCGAGATACATTAATCATTAAGTAAGATAAATTACATTTTATATAGGATAAACTAATTTGATGTACATTTTATACATGATACACTATTCTGATGAAGTGATACCTTAATCTAATACATGAGATACATTAATATGATGCGCTGATACATTAATCTGATGCGCAAAAATAAGGAATTTTGGAGATTTGTAAAACTAATAAGAAATAATGGTAATAGGAGAATTTAAAATATGGGATTTCTTTCATTTTTCCTAAATAAAATGAAGAACAAATTTAAATCATTATCAATATATATTCTTAGATGCTTTTTTTTTTTTTACCTGTTTTCATAAAAATAAAAATTATATAGTAATAAATGTATGAGTAAAATATGTGGTAATTTCATATGGTGTATATAGTAATTATTATGAGTAGGTAATTTATCTTTAGTGTTATGATGATATAGGAAGAGTTGACGTATAGATGTTGGTTTACCTTCAATGTTTTCTTTGAAACTTCCACGAAATTTAACAACTCATTTTGCCTCCTCCTTCTACACATTGAGTTCATACTCATACTTCTCTCTTCACGTCATTTTCATATTGATAATAAATAATTAGAAAAAATAATTTTTATTAATATCAAAGTGCTAAGTACAAAACTAAATGGGACAGATCACCCGTTTCTAAAAAGAAAAAAAAAGTATCAAACATATCTATAAATTCGGCGTGAATTATTTATTTTATTTTAAATTATTGAAATTTTTAAAACGTCTTTTTATTTGATTAACTAAATTTAAATACATCATTGATCTTGTAATATGAGCCAAATACACTCTTCAATTCTCGCCAAGTTTAGATATGTTTTCAGCACTTTTCTCAATTTTTTTTATTAAGAGCCTCATGATGCTACAAAAAACTGAGATCACTTGTCATGTCATATGACAGATCGGGGTGCATCTAAGTTTAGATAGTCAATAGAGGAGTACTTTTAAGACTATCAATATTTTAGAATGAAATTAATAATTTATGTTTTCAATACTTCTCTCACAAAGAAATACATACTCGAGACTTAACAAAGGGGCTTCACTACACTTTTTTAATTTTAATTTTTTAAAGTATTACCCCTAGACGGATAGTCTAGCGGACTTTTATTAAAAAATAAAAATATCAATAAGGATAAGTACAAGCAAGGAGATTTTTAGGTATAATGTCTTATTTCTTGTGAAATTACTTTTATTTGTGAAATGAACAATTTTCCCTTCCTCTTGGTGTTTTCATACTTAACTTGTGTTGCGGGAACAGTTAGTATGGGTCCTAAAGCGATCGGGTGATATTTTAGTGTTTTTGAGCCTTTTAATTGAATTATATTGATATAGTTGACCTTGATCAACATTTTGAGATTCAAGCATCGAAGGATATTTTCGTTAGTTTCATTGCATATGGAACATTTTGTTAAAGCTAGTAGGGTGGTGGACAAAGTTTCAAGGCCTTAAGTTGAGTTTTGGGTGTTATAGGCAGGATGTTGAGCTTTTAGCCTAAAGAGAGGTTCGGGAGGATTATTTCTATCAATTGATCTTTTTGCAAAAATCTAACAATTTCATTATGTCTGAATTGTCGAATTTAGTGGGATTACGAGTGTGTTTGGTATGAAGAAAAACATTTTCTGGAAAATGTTTTCCAATTTTCTCATGTTTGGTTGGGACAAAAGTTTTGAAAAATGTTTTCCAAATCAACTCATTTTCCTCAAAATTAAGGAAAACGACTTCCCTTCAAAAATTATGGAAAACATTTTCCAAATTCTCCTCCAATTTCAAATTACATTTTTTTTGGGAAAACAAACATTAATTTTTTTAAAAATATTTTCAATTTCAAAATTTTATTTTTTCACCCGATATCTGACCACCCTCCCCCCTGCCCCCCCCCCCCGTCCCCCCTGCCCCAACACCACCCCCTCCCCAAAAAATTAATTTTGCTTTTTAAAAATATTTTCAACTCCAAATTTTTATTTTTAAGCTCCTACCTCCCCCCACCCCCGGCCAGCCCCCTACCCACCCCAATCAGCCCCCTTACCCCCACCCCCAACCCCCAAAAAATTAATTTTATTTTTTAAAATACTATCAACTACAAATTTTTATTTTTCACTCCTACCCCCTCCTCTGCCCATATCATCACCACCCAAAAAAATTATTTTTAAAAAATATTTTCAATTTCATAAATTATTTTTTATTCTAGTAAAAATAAAAGATATTCCTCAAAAATATTTTTCATTCATAAATCAAACACAAAATCATTTCCGAAAAATATTTTCTACTCACCACCAACCAAACATGAGAAAATAAGTCCAAAATCTATTTGTTTTCCAAGAAAACATTTTCTAGGAAAACATTTTCCTTCATACCAAACACACCCTACATGTCCAACTATTTTTTATCGGAATCCAAACAATTTCGAGGGTCCAATTTGAATCCTTTTTCTTGAATTGACCGGTTGGTTCTCTAGTTTCTGGTGCAGGTATTTTAGACCATTTGCGATGTGTAGCCTCAGTGTCCTTAGCGATTGCGAGAGTTAGTGGCTCGTGATGAACAGACATGATCTAATTTTAGGATCCTTCCCCCTTTTTCTTATTCCATCATTTTTCACTCAAACGGAACTTAGGGGAAGCAAATCTTGGGAGCTTTTGTTGAGTAAACTAGAGTGGATAAGCTTCACTTATCAATTCCTTATCGTTTCCTCCAAATTTTATCGTACTAAAACTTCTTTAAATCATGATTTTAATATGGTTTTTGAGGTTTTTCACCTAAAGTTGGAAGATTTATAGCTTTTTGAATTGGAACTTGTTTCTAATTACTTGTTTTTAATGGGCTTTTCAATCACGAAATCCTCTTCAGTTATATATAGAACATGTTTTGCAAATAAAAGTATGATTTTACCCTTTCAATTTTTTAAAAGATTTTTGGATTGTTTACCTTTGGTTCCTAACCTTTATCATTTGACCTCTTTTTATGGTTTTTTTTTCATTTTGATAGTTAAGGATCGTTTAGAAGATTTTTTGGTAGAAAAAAAAAGGTTTCGGGTGAAGCTCGATCTTTGAGGTAAGCTTCACTATACCTCATTTGAACTGATATGAGTAATTAATCTTTCTTATGAATTCGGCTGCAGAATGAGATTATAGAACAAAAATTAGAGATTTGTAAGTGTTGACTCTCTTTTTTAGTCCGTGTGAGCCTCCTTATTTGTGATGCTAAGCATGTGTGAAGGCCTTGTATGATATCCTTGATTGCTTTGAGAACTTGTGATATTTGACAATTTTCCTGAGTGAGGGATTGTGTTGCCTATCTTAACACTTTGATATTGAGATGTCGTAGTTAAGGGCTTGAGTGATTTTTTATCACATCTTAAAATGAAGGATATGGTTTCTAAATGTTAAAGACTGATTTGAAATGAATCCTTTCACTATTTTCTATCATGTATGGGTGTATATCATGACCTGTTGAATTTGAGATCTTTGAACGCTTTAGACATTTCTTGATTGATTACATCTTTGTATCGTAAGTGTTGTGATATATTCATCCTCATTCATCACACCATTGTATTGGAGTTGGTTAATTTTACTATTAGATTGTTTAGTTAGTTTGTTAATTAAACTTTAACTAATTGTTTACTAATAGTTGATTTGTAAATTAGTTAGTTAGTTAGAAAGTTGTTAGCAAGTAGTTAGTTAGTTACTATTTCAGCTGAATATAAATACTAGTGTAAATGTAATCTAGTTAGTTAATTCACTCAATAAGAATTGTTCCAATTCTTCACGTTTATTGTGTGAGTTTGAATATGGTATCAGAGCCCTGAATCGAGAACCGATTCAATGCAAAAATCAGATTTCCGCCATTGTTGATCCTTTGTGGAAGCAGAGGAAGAAGTTCTGCCATTGTTGTGGAAACAGAGGAGAAGTTCTGTCATTTTAGATTCTTTGTGGAAGCAGAGAAAGAAATTTTGATCAGCCATTGTAGATCCTTTGTGGAAGAAGAAGAAAAGAAATGACTACTAGAGAATCGGGATCGATTGGAGAAGCATCTGCAACACATAATGTTGAGACTTTAGAAACGATTGAGAAGAAGAGGAATCATCCTCTTTATCTACATCCGTCTAATACTCCTCGATGTGTGTTAACTACAGTACAACTCACAGGCATGGAGAATTATTCATTATGGAGTCGAT
Organism: Solanum lycopersicum; assembly: GCF_036512215.1. Taxonomy (NCBI): domain Eukaryota; kingdom Viridiplantae; phylum Streptophyta; class Magnoliopsida; order Solanales; family Solanaceae; genus Solanum; species Solanum lycopersicum. The sequence goes on along the minus strand of NC_090809.1, from coordinate 10,433,478 downwards.
CTATGCTAATCAATATTTGAGCAAAGAGTAAAGTCGGTTTTGTGTTGGGAACATGTAAGAAGAGTGACTATAATATGGAATTGGAAGAACAGTGGGAGAAATGTAATTGTTTTGTGCTAGCTTGGATAATGAATACAGTGTCTAAGGAATTATTAAGTGGCATTGTATATGCTAATGATGCAACTACAGTATGGAATGATCTCAAGGATAGATTTGACAAAGTTGATGGATCGAGGATCTACCAGTTACATAGAGAGATCTGTACAATACATCAAGGTAATTTGACTGTTTCTGGTTATTTTACAAAATTGAGGCTACTATGGGATGAATTTGATGCTTTTGTACCTCCACCTTCATGTAATTGTGATAGGTCAAGGATTTATGTGGATCAACAAGACTATCTAAGGCTGTTTGCATTTTTGATGGGGTTGAATGATGTGTTTGGTCAAGCTCGTAGTCAGATCTTGATGATGAACCCATTGCCAAACGTTAGTAAGGCATATGCTATGATAATGGCATATGAAGGTCAAAGGATGACTGCAGGTACACAATCAAGGAGGGAAATAATGGAACGTACTGCACTTTATGCAGGAAGAGGAAATTTCCAGAGGAATAATGATACAGGAAGAGGAAACATGCAGAGAAACAACATGAGATCTTCACAGTTGAAGAAAAAAATTGGGATCAAATCTGTGATTATTGCAAGCTGCAGGGTCATGTCAAACTTGATTGTTTCAAGTTGAATGGTTATCCACCTGACTGGAAGTTTAAGAAGAAACCTGAAAATTTTAATTCAGGATATGATCAAAATGTCATAGGACAGACACAAGGTATGAAAGCAAATCAAGTGAGAGTTGATCAAGGAATTATACAAGATGATTTTGCACCAATCTGCAGAAAAGAAGAAGGTCAAGGAGTGAGATTGCAAGAGAATTTAGCACTGGCAGCTCAACCTACTTTCACTCAAGGACAATATCAGAAAATTCTACATATGCTTGATAAAGAAGAAGTGGGAACTTCAGGATCCAATATAGCAGCAAATATGGCAGGTATAACAGGAAATATTGATACAGCATTATCTGTAAATTCTACTATGAAAGAGGGATGGATAATTGATTCAGGAGCAACTTGTCATATGACTCATAATATGCATAGATTGCATTATGTTTGCAACTTTACTGATCATTTAAATAGAAGTGTTCATTTACCAAATGGAGAAACTGTGTCTGTTACACATTCAGGAAGTTATAAGACATTAGAAGGAGATTTGTTGAAGAATGTTTTGGTGGTTCCTACGTTCAAATTTGATTTGCTCTCAGTATCACAATTAACAAAACAACTACATTTCTCAATTAATTTCTTTCCCGAGTTTGTTGTTTTTCAGGACCTCTCCAATGGAAAGGTGAAGGGGATTGGTAAGGAAGTGGATGGACTATACTATCTCTCTAATCAAAAAATACAAGGAGAAGATAAGAATAATGAGATGATTATGATAACACGCAAAAGTAAGAGTTTGAACAATACTTTGTTATGGCATAACAGGTTAGGGCATCCATCAGCCAGGGTGTTACAACAGCTGTCTTTGACTTCAACTTCAAATGATATCTGTAAGAAATGTTCTGTATGTCCACTTGCAAAGCAAACTCGATTGTCTTTTCCTTTGAGTCTCTCAAAAACTAGTAGTATCTTTGAATTGATTCATTTAGATGTTTGGGGACCTTATCATGTGACAACACATAATGGCTACAGATTTTTCTTGACTATTGTTGATGATAAATCCAGAATGACATGGGCATATTTGATGAAATTGAAAAGTGATGTGTTTCATATTTTACAATCCTTTTGTGTTCTTGTTAAGAATCAGTTTAACAAGCACATTAAAAGAATAGGGTCTGATAATGGAGGAGAGTTCTTTAACAAAGAAAGTAATGATTTTCTGATTACTCATGGGATTATTCATGAAAGTAGTTGTCCATATACTCCACAACAGAATGAAGTTGCTGAAAGAAAACACAGACATATACTTAAAGTAACTAGAGCACTCAAGTTTAATGGTCATATACCTATAATATTTTGGGGTGAATGTATTCTTACAGCTGTCTATTTGATCAATACACTACCCACAATAACATTGGAAGGGAAGACACCTTATGAGGTGTTTCACAATGCCAAGGCAGAACTTGATCATTTGAGAGTTTTTGGATGTTTAGGATATGTTACCAGATTGCCTAAAGGAGACAAATTTTCACCAAGAGCTGATGCTTGTGTATTTCTTGGTTATCCTGCTACTCAAAAGGGCTATCTTATGTACAACTTGATCAGCAAGAGATTTGTAGTAAGCAGGGATGTAGTTTTTAAGGAAGATATATTTCCATTTCAAAAAATGGTTACTAGACAGCTGCCTTTATTTCCTAATTCTTCATTGGATACATATCAGGATGATGATCATAAGGATTTGAATGATAAGATGAATGACATGGATACAATTATCCCACAGGAACAAACATTTCCTGAGATTAACATGCATAATGACAGTGCATGGAATGAAGGCAATGAAGATATTGAAAACACAGATGTGATAAATGAAGGTGCAGAGAACAATGTTGATATTTCAGTACCTGATGTTATTACTGAAAAACCAAGACAATCTCTTAGAAATTCAAAACCTCCTATATGGATGAAAGATTATATTACACAAGTTTCAGATACTAATCAGCCTTATTCACTAAGGAAATACATGTCTTATAAAGACATTTCTCCTACTTATGCAGTGTATCTATCTAAGTTTTCTGTTGAAAATGAGCCTAGAAGTTATGAAGAGGTTATTAAAGATAAAAGGTGGGTTGATGAAATGAAGCTAGAGATACAAGCTTTAGAAGAAAATGGTACTTGGGAAGTAGTTAAACTGCCAGCAGGAAAGTCTGCAATTGGATGTAAATGGGTTTTTAAGATCAAATATCAAGCTGATGGGAAGATTGAAAGGTTCAAGGCTAGGTTGGTGGCAAAGGGATACAACCAAACTGAAGGTATTGATTATCAAGAGACATTTTCACCAGTGATAAAAATGGTGACTGTTAGAGCTATAGTGGCTTTGGCTGCTGCTAAGCATTGGATCATTCATCAAATGGATGTATTTAATGCTTTCTTACAAGGAGATTTGCTTGATGAAGTATACATGGAATTACCTAAAGGATTCAAGATGAAGGAAGAAAACATGGCCTGCAAGTTAGTTAAATCTCTTTATGGTCTTAAACAAGCATCTAGGCAATGGAATGCAAAATTGACTAATGCCTTGTGCAGTTCAGGTTATATATAAAGTCACTTGGATTATTCTTTATTCACCAAGAGAAGAGATGACGGAATTGTCATTGTTTTAGTTTATGTGGATGATATTTTGGTAACAGGAAATGATGCCAATTTGATAGAAGAAACCAAACATGTGCTGCATAGTTATTTCAAGATTAAAGACTTAGGAGAATTGAAATATTTTTTGGGAATTGAATTTTTGAGATCCAACAAAGGAATAGTTATGAATCAGAGGAAGTATGCTCTAGAAATGATTTCTGAGGTGGGGTTAGCTGCTGCAAAACCAGTAATGACACCACTAGAATGCAACATGAAGTTAACTAGTGTGGAATTTGATGAAGGCAATGTCACTACTGATGACTTATTTCCAGATATTAACAAATACCAAAGGCTTGTTGGGAAGCTGTTGTACTTAACTAATACAAGGCCAGATATAGCATTTGCAGTACAATCTTTGAGTCAGTTTATGCAGAAGCCGAAAAGGTCACATTGGGAGGCAACTGAGGGTGATTAGATGCATCAAAGTTGAACCAGGAAAAGGGTTGTTGATGAGTGCAGATACAAAACCTCAACTTACAGGATTCTGTGATGCAGATTGGGCTGCATGTCCAGATACTAGAAGGTCTGTGACTGGTTTTATATTGAAGTTTGGTGATTCTTTAATATCTTGGAAGTCAAAAAAGCAAAACATAGTGTCTAGAAGTTCTGCTGAAGCAGAATATAGAAGTTTGGCTACCTTAACTGCTGAGATCGTTTGGGTAAACAATTTGTTTCATGAATTGGAAGTAAAACTAAGAGGACCAGCTACCATTTTTTGTGATAGCAAGGCAGCCATACAGATTGCTGCTAATCCTGTATTTCACGAACGGACTAAACATATTGAGATAGATTGTCACTTTATCAGAGAAAAGGTGCAACAAGGACTAATCAGACCTACATACATACATACAAAAGATCAAGAAGCAGATGTACTGACCAAGGCTCTAGGCAGGATTCAACATGAGATCTTAATTAACAAGCTAGGATTCTTGAACTTGTTCAATACATCCAGCTTGAGGAGGAGTATTGGAGTTGGTTAATTTTACTATTAGATTGTTTAGTTAGTTAGTTTGTTAATTAAACTTTAACTAATTGTTTAATTAACAATTAGTTAATTAAACATACATACATACATACAAAAGATCAACAAGCAGATGTACTGACCAAGGGTCTAGGCAGGATTCAACATGAGATCTTAATTAACAAGCTAGGATTCTTGAACTTGTTCAATACATCCAGCTTGAGGAGGAGTATTGGAGTTGGTTAATTTTACTATTAGATTGTTTAGTTAGTTAGTTTGTTAATTAAACTTTAACTAATTGTTTACTAATAGTTGATTTGTAAATTAGTTAGTTAGTTAGAAAGTTGTTAGCAAGTAGTTAGTTAGTTACTATTTCAGATGAATATAAATATTAGTGTAAATATAATCTAGTTAGTTAATGCACTTAATAAGAATTGTTCCAATTCTTCACGTTTATTGTGTGAGTTTGAATACATTGTTCATGAGAATATGAGAAAAACGGAAGAAATACTATTTTGATAAAGAAAACGAGACACTTAACTTTTATCCTTGATCATGAGTTAGATAACGAGTTGATCTGATATTGAGATTTGGAGATTGGTATATGAACTGTGAGTCTGCCATGATACCTTGTCTGGAATCTAAAGCTCGTGTATACAACAGGTTATGCGGCATCCTTGATTTCACTACTCAATTACATCATTTCATTGCATTGAATTGGTTTGCTTTGTTGTGTTGTATAACTTGTCTTCCTGTTGATATCAGTATTATTTGTAGTCTTATGTGTTCTATTGGCATCGTTATTTTATATATTGACTGAAATCAATATCAAAATGAGACTTTTCATTATGCAGATGGAGAAATTTCATAGTTAATTTCTTAAATATGATTAATTGCTTATATTCAGTCAGTCTAACCTATAGATTTAGTATAATTAATAATTTAGTCAATAAGTATTTCCGTCGTTAATAATAAGGTTAAAAAAATATCTCTACACTAATAATTTGGTCAAACAAGTCCCTATAACTATTCAAAAGCACATTTATTCATACTAAAATAATACTTTTAAAAATCTAATTTTATTTTTTTTTTTAAAAAAAAAGAAGTCACTTAGCTTTTATATATATATATATATATATATATATATATATATATATATATATATATATATATATATATATATATATATATATATATATATATTCCAATTTATAAACATTTGTTAATAAGATAATTATTATTAGGGATAATGCACAAGTACCCCCTCAACTTATGCCCGAAATCTCAGAGACACACTTATACTAGACTAAGATCCTATTATCCCCATGAACTTATTTTATTAATAATTTTTATCCCTTTTCGGCCTACGTACACTATCTTGTGGGTCCAACGCTAATTGACTTTTTTTCAAACTAGTGTCATGTAGGACGAAAAGGGGTAGAAAATTACTTATAAAATAAGTTCAGGGGCTAATAGGACTTAGTATATTATAAGAGAGTCTCTGAGATTTCGGGCATAGGTTGAGGAGATATTTATGGGTTTTCCCTTATTATTAGGAAAAGAACTTGTCTAAAACTAAAAGACATAGTAATAGATATTTTTGAAAATACACATGGAGTACTAACAATGAGAGGTTGAGTAAGGGGGCGGAGCTTGAAGAGCGAAGCGAACCGAGCTAACCTAGTAACGTTTTAGCAATAAGAACATTTTGGATCAAACTGTTGATGACAGGAACACTTTAGACCAAATTATTAATTGACTTCATTTTTATTCAATTTCACATAGTTCAAGGACATTTAGTTTGACCCTTTTACATAAAAAATATTATTTAATGACAATTTATTTTTGAGTAAATATAATTTTACAACAAAACTTACTTTAGTATATTTTAATTATAAGTGCGTTTAAATATCCCCTTAATAATTTTGAATTGATTAAATATCACCCTAAGAGCTAATATGACAAAATGAGAGTACTTACTCTTCTCAAAGTGCGTGAAAAATAAAAATAAAAACAAGAACTCAAGGTAAAATCAAACACATGACATTTTTTATTGGTCAATATATAACTAATAGCTTTTAATTTATTTTATAAGTTAAATTTTTTTAAAAAGTTGAAAAAATTCTTGTTTAGAAGTAAATGAAATTTGTGGGTTCAATTTTTTTTTTTTAAAAAAAATATTTATTATTTTTTCTCTCTTTATTTTGTTGCGGGAAAATGGTTTGATATACCCCTCAACTTTGTCATTTAGAGCTGATATACCCCTCGTTATAAAAGTGGCTCATATATGCCCTTACCGTAATAAAAACGACTCACATATACCCCTGCCGTTACAAAATGGCTCACATATACCCTTTATTTAAGGGAAATTAAAAAATTAGTTTTAAATTTATATTTGTTACTTCTAATTTTTTTTTAAAAAAATATTTAGGGGTATATATGATTCTTTTATCAAGTTCAAGGTATATTTTAATTTTTTTCATACATAAATTATTTTTTGACTTCTTTTATTATAATTATTTGAGTTTCCTATTCTTATTTTGTTTTTTCTTTCATTCCTTAGTTTAAAGAAAAAAAATTTAAACTATTTTTTTTGTGTATTGTAATTTAATTTCGTATTTGAAGAAAAAATTTGGTCATCTATAATAAGTTTTACAAGAATATTAGTGAAACATAAATAAATTTGATTATCAAAATAATAATTATAAATTAGTCATTAAAACAGAAAAAAGGCAAAAAAAATATGTTTGACAAGGATTAAATTTACTCATATGGGATTATATTTTTTAGAAAAAAATAATAAAAATTTATATTAAAATTTTTTTTTTTCATTTCCGTTAGAGGAAAAGGATATATGTGGGGCATTTATTTACAAGTAGGAATATATATGAGTCACTTTTATAACGAGGGGCATATCAGCTCTAAATGACAAATTTGAGCGATATATCAGACCCTTTCCCCTTTTGTTGCTTCCTCATTGAAGCACTCCTACACCATTCTTCTTCCATATGAAAAATTTCCCTTCATCGTCATCCCTCGCCTCATCCGGTCTTCATTAATCACAAAATTCAATATGTAATTCATATTATTGAATGTCAGCTTGCTTGATTTTAAGTAATTCATTTTGATTTCTATTAGTTGTGATGCAAAAAATGTAAGTCTATCAACTTTCTTACACAACTTTCATATTTCATTTGAGTTGTTAAGAAAAAAAGTAACTTTCAAAAATATTTTTCTCCGAGAGGCAGATTTGTGGGAGAAAGAGGGGGTTCTAAGAAGAAAAAGTATGTATGCTATTTTTTAAAAAATTGATGAATGTTGAAGAAGAAAATAACTATTGAAGGCTAGAAAACTAAGAAAAAAAGAAGTTGTGGAGGTTGAAAATTAAAAAAGAAGAAAGGGAAGAGTGGGTGGGGTGGGGTGGGGGTGGGGTTGGGGGAGCATAGAAGCGAAGGGATGGAAGAAGATGAACATTTTTTATTTTAAAATGCATTTTTAATTAGTTGATTAGTGTAATGAATTTAAGTGTAAGAAAAATGTAGAAGAGAATGGATGGAAGAAGAAGGACATATTTTTTTTATATTAAAATGCAGTTTTAACTAATTGATTAGTGTAATAAATTTTAAGAAAATGTTTAAGAAAAAAGGTGAATAAACATGATGAAATTAATAATATGATGCTTAAAGGGTTGTGACGTGGTACTTACATGACTATGATATGACAGGTGAAAATGGTATTCTACTCTCAGGATTGTATTTAATTCACTTTAAAAATGTTAAGAGAATATTTAAACATCCGTATAATTTATATGCTAACATAAATTGTGCTGTCAAATTTTAAAGGGAATTTATGTGTGTTTTCAATTCAAAACATTTTTTCTTGAAAATATTTGAGAGATTTAGATGAAATGGTGAAATAAAAAACTCCAAAGATAGAACAGCAACCATTTGTGAATATTGTTTGTTTTGTAACTTTGTTAAATCTAGAAAATAAAATTCTTATTTATTCTTGATCCATTTTCTTGTTGAAGAGATATAAATTATTCTAATATTTTTATGTCACTATTATGCTTCTGTTGGCTATTCCTGTTTTTCTTGATATGTACATTCATTTTTCACTCAACCATTTTACATACAATACTATTTTATATGTATTTATGTATTTTTCTATTGAAGACGTTGAATTTTTTTAATAAATATAAGCTTAGGTATGGAAACACACGATCAAGCAGTATGCTAGATTCTCCGTCTCCAAGATAAGGTGAACCTCACTTTACATAGAAAATTTGAGTCAATTTATGTTTTAATAGTATGCCCAATTTAAGGCATGCTGTTATTTAATATGTCGAGGCTTCATGTATAATAAGAGTAATATATATTAAGTTTTGACTTTTTCACAAATTACAAATATTTTTATGATATATATATGAAAAATATTTATTTCATGAGACTTATTACTTTAAATATATTAAAATTTTATTTCTGTTTATGTCTAGACGTATGCTCGTGTTTCATATCATGTTACAAATATGTTTTATTTCATGTCATAAATCCGTGTGGTTCATAATAACATTGAATTTCGACCAGTAGGCTCCAAACGTGACAATATTTCAAGTATCAACGTCGATAACGTTAATAACAACAATATTTGCAATATTATTGTATATTTAAATGGAACTAAATTAATTACCACAAATAAAAAATATATTGTAGTTCAAAAGATAAAGATGATCAGAAAATGTCAGATATCATTGGGACCCAATAGTTACTGCAATGCATTTTGCAGTGATTAAATACTTCCTTACTAATAGGAAGTCAATAAGGTAATGATTCTCATCACTTTTGGCAAAAATAAAATAAAATTTAGCTTTGTGTTGTTTATGTGAAAAAGGAAAATGATATGTAAATATTTTTTGTCATATTTTAAGATATTAGTAATTTTATAATTAAAAAATTGGAATATATATATATCATTTACTTTATTTGAAAACTAAATAGGAATATATGGCGTAATTTTATTTATTTATTTTAATAAATATCAAGTCGTGAATAATAGTTATGACATGTATATGCCTTTTAACATAAAAGATAAAAATGTCTTAATTCTTAGGCATGGCCACCATGTCCTAAAAGTATGATCTCGCATATTATTTACAATGATTTGAGGATATATTTGTTATTTTTCTCTTCATTTTCAGATAATAATTTCTATATTTTTCTCTTTATTTTTAAATGATAACTTCTAGCTATTCTTTAATCAAATCTAAATTTTACTTTCTCTCGGAATGATATATATTTTATGTTAAATGAAATAATTTATAATTATATCACTTATAAAACTTATTTTTTCTACTTTTATTAAGAAGATTACTTTCATAAAAAAATTATTCTTCAAAGCATTTAATTAACTAAACATGAAAAATTGAAACACGTTTTAAAAAGATTGTCCTTCGTAACAAACACGTTCAAATTGTACTTGAGTCTTTTTCGATATCCGAGGTCTACATTAAGATCTTACTAATTCAAATCGCAGACTTCATTCGAAAGTAACGCTCCTCATAGAATTTTTTTCGTCCACAAAACTCAAATTTAAAATTTCTCATTAAGAATAAAATAATTCACCACTACATCACAACCTACTTTCGTATACTCGAGTAGTTTAACCAATTCTTGATTGTTGTTGGTAAAATTTCCTTCACTAAATGCAACATATAAATAATTGTAACACTAAATCATTTATCACATTCTGAAAAACAATATTATTTTTTATTCAATACCTTGGGAATAGCTTCACTTCATGGGCCATGACCTGTCTGTGGACCATTAATTCATAGTATAAAATTTCATCGGTTTATATGTGTTATCCTAACTTTTGAGTCCGTTTATATTGATAAGATGGTGCTACCTTCTTTTCTTAGAATATGCTACAAATTATGCGTTTGCTATAGTACCTTTTTAATGAAAAATAATTATTTATTAATAATAAAATATATTGTTAAATATTTAATATTTTACATTTGTTTGTGTATGGAAAATATTCAAACCGTCTTTTTCAATAATATTGCTATCGTCTTTTTGTAACTTTTATTCGGAACTATGTATGTATGATTTGATAATCTATTCCAATTCTTTTACTTATATAATTGATTATTTAGTATATAAAATTTAACTTATATACAAAGAAATTAATTTTTCAGTTTTTATGAGTATAAAATTCATTATTAATGGAAATTAAACAAAGTCCTCGATGGAAGTGTAGCAAGATGATTTAATATAATTTATCTTAACATAAAATGGCTATAGTTCCAACTTCTATTAATTTAAATAGGATTTAATTTTTTATTTATTTTGATCTTATAAAACATATTTTCTACTCTATTAATTATACTTATACTCTTCAATTTAACTAATATTAGTTGTTTGTACTCTTTCTTTCTGATTTATTAAAAGGCGATAGTTTTGTTGTGGGTTAATATACCTAATTAATTTGATAATGATAATATACACGGACAAAGTAATGGTTAATTGATAAAATTCATGTTTGCTTGGAGATTTATTATAGGGCAATTTCACATATAGCAAATAAAAAAATTTATATTTGTGTGTTATAGCAAAGTTTGTATAATTGCGCACCATAGCAAACATAGAAAATGTATAATTCGCTATACATATACAATTGAAACAAATTGTATAAAACGAAGTGTATAAAACAAGAAAGAGAAAGGCATTTGGACAGAGAACTGTATAAAAACGAAGTGTATAAAATGAATCGTACTTTTATAAGTGCATAGAACGATTATATACAATTTAAATTTGTATAAAATGAGAAAGAGAGAAAGACAAAAGAGACTTGACAAGGAATATACAATTAAATCGAATTGTATAAAACGAGAAAGAGAGAAATTGGATACGATTTGAAAAATTGTATAAAACGAGAAAGAGAGAAAGACAAAAGAAAATGGGCAGGGAAGTATTTTTATTGTATAATTATAAGTGTATAGGACGAAAATATATGTACTTGCATGTGCATATACATTTTTCTCACGCTTTATACAAACAGAAACACAATTTATACATTTCGCTTCTATTTGTATAAGTAAGAAAGGTGAGGGTGGCGACCGAGATTTGGGAGAGTAGCGAGCGAGATTTGGAAGAGGGGAGAGAGGGGAACAACAATATATGTATTTATACAATTTTCTCTACTTTATACAATTAGAAACAAATTTTATACACTTGTATTTGTATAAAAAGTGAGGAAGCGAGAGAGAGATTGGAGAAGAGTGGCAAGCGAGATATTTGGGAGAAAGGCGCCTGACAATTTTTTGCAAACGTTTGCTATGGAGCACAATTAAATCAAACCCTAACTACTTCATTTAATTTATGTTATTAATTTGTTATTATATACAATTTTCCCTTCAGGGGGACATATCCTTTTATGCAAGTTTATATGTTTTCATGAGCAAATTCAATCGATGAATTTTTATATCCTTACATGTAAGCTGAACGAAAGGCTAAAGAAAATAATCAATAAATTAATATCAGTAATTTAATTTATTTGATTAGTATTTAAATCTTAACATAAAAAGTTAAATAAGATTTAATGTAAAAATTCAAAATTAGTACAATTATGATTTTTTAGTGGAATAACTCACAATTTGTTATTATGTTATTAATTAATTCGAAAAGAAACAAACTAAATCCATAATAAGGTTCAAAACTCCCTTGAACTACATATTTGACTCTGAGAACTATATGAATTATCCAAAATATAAAAAGTTTAAAGTCAATTAGCCATTTCATTAATTATTTACCCACAAAAAACTTGAGAAACCAAAAAGAAAACAAAATTTTTCTTCACCAAGTATGATTGAAATTCGTTGAAAACACATGGATCGTCAATTGAAATTGAGTAATCTTTTTTCGTACAACACATGTCTTCAGGTATATCTCACGTATAGATATATAAATGTATACATGATATACCCAGGGGATACATCAAGATATTCAAACAGATACACTATCTCATCTTCTTCTATGTTCTCAAATTTTAATTAAAACCACCTCAAATCTCCACCAAAACATTCTAAAATTGACATGTAAATAATTAAATCAACAGGGTTTTAATAATAAATTGATTTAGGGTTAATATTGTTACCATTTTATATTTTGGACTAATATTGATAGTTTTTATCGTTTTGGGGGTGCCAAAATGGATAGTTATCTTTATTTGATATGTTTATAGTTTTCCCTACCTATGACAATTTTCCAATTTAACTCTGACATTTGTCAGTGTGGGACACCACGTCAAGAAACAGAAGTTTCAAATATATTATAATAAAATAATATGACCCTTAATATTTGGGCATTAATTGCATAGGTGGAAATTTATCAATGAATCTTTTCAAAGTTCTACCACCGGATTCCAAAAAGAAAACTCAAATCTCCAATTCGAAATCACCCATGCTATTCTTCACGAGTCTAATTTATTATGATTCAATGGATATTATTTGATTTTGCTTACTATGCATGATTCAATTGAATTGTATATTTTGTAATTGGTTTTGTATGAACCCCATGTTTTAAGCTTGATCATGATTTATGCCTATGAACGTATAAACTTATATTTATGAATTGAGGATAGATTCATGCTTATTTTAAGAAATTGATGATTTTACAATTATAAGATATTTTTTTAACCAAAAAAAAAATTAAGGATATTTTAAGATGAAATGTCAATATTTTGTAAAAAAAAATTCCCTCATATGAAAGAAATCATAATTTAGATGCTCAGAAAGGAAGTGTCTTATGAACAAGTTTATGAAATCATAGTTTTAAAAGGAGCTATTCTAATATTAACTTTATAACTAGATTTGTAGCATTAATTGTTATCTTTTCAAGTATTTTGATTTTGAATATGATTATGTCTTTTCCATAGAGATTCACTTAGCACACATAGGATCTTGATATGGATAATCTCACGCTAGTAGAGATTGGGACTCTAAAAATAATATCCTTGTCCAAAATTGTGTGTCCTAGTAGGATTGTATTAAATGACCTAGATATTGAATACACTATATCAATAATGAATGAGATGGAGTCTTACCGTAAAGATTTCTCTTTTCAGTGTGAGGATCGTGTCAAATTTCATATTATAACTCATATGATTTTATTATCGCTCAACGATAAATATATCATAATTAACTATATTTTCTTTAAAAGTCATTTCAAATATATCATAAATTAACTATATTTTCTTTAAATGTCAATTCAAAGCTTTCCCCAACGATTTTCAAGTGTGCACTGACCTTATTCATGATTTTCTCTCAAAAGGTTTTTATTGCATTCACTTGGTCATGCATATCATGTTTAAGTTAACTATTATCATATTTATTTTTATTGCATTTTCCCATACTTAGTGCCCGTTTGATGATGTGATATGGTCACCGGCGGAGGCAAGAACTCTATCAAGGGGGTTAAAAAAAAATTTACATGCTAATATTATCCATAAATAAACAGGTCAGATCATATATGAAAGAAATGAATAACAAATAGTTTGACAAAGAAGGATTTTTGTTATCGGGACAACAACGAGCAACAACAAAATATAGGTGAAGTTATATGAGAAGACTGGGAGGGAGAAAAAATTATATTGCTATCCCTAGAAAAGAAGAGTGTTTTTTTATTTGTTGACTTTTTAATTAGAGATTTAAAAAATAAAATAAAAAGATGTTGTTGACTGAATTCGAACACACAACCCAAAAGCTAATATAAGCAAAATCATAAAACCAATCAACCATTGAGCTGCTCCTTAGACATTTGTCTAAATGGTTCAATTTTAAATATATACACGTACACTAAAAAGTTGATCTTATATATATAGAATAACTTTTTTACCGAGGTGTTGCCCTGGAAACATTGTCCCCCCTTGATATGGTTTCATGATATGAAATCATGATATGATATTATAATATGAAATTATGAGATGAAATTGAAATTTTGTTTAGAAATGCAATATGAAATTTTTGTGCTGTATATTTTCTCATAAACATAAGAGTCTCATATGTTGTAAAAATTATTAAAATAACTCCAATTATTTATTCAATCTTAGTAAAGAAATGAAAATTTATAAAATCGCATAGTGAATTATTAATAGCTATTTGTTCTCCACTAAAATAATTGTTTCATCTAACTTTAATTCATCAAATTTTAAATCAATAAAAAAAATGAACATAAATTTTGGTTTACTACTCTTTAATATAATTCTCCCACATAGTATGAACAATTTCCTTACGTTGAACTTGTATTTCTCGGTCATGTGATCGAGAAAACGAACCAACATTGTTACTTTAAGCCATTTGTTGATCAATATCATCCGCAACTATATTTTCATACTCATAGACCATAAATATTTCATCAATCCTTTGGTAATCTCGCAAATAATTATGTAACACTGCACAAGCTATGTCAATTTTCATACCATACTGTTATTTGTAGTTTTGATGATTTGACAAACCCAGAGACCTTGTGAAAAGACCTAATTCATTGTGCAAATGTAAATGCAACTGCCAGGTCTTTATCGATAGGGGGAAGGTGAAGAAACGTAACACAATAAAACAAAGATTTATCGTGGAAACCTTCCTAACTCAAGGAAGGGAAAAACCTGAAGTTTTATATTAATTCAAAAATTACAATTCAGTTAATCAATGAATCTAACTCTAAACTTCTACCCTTTTCAATTAACTATAATCAAAAACTCTCCACTCAACAAGAAGTCAAACTCTCTTCTTGTTTACAAAAGCTCTCAACTCTTCTTAACTCTAACCACCCAAGAAGTCAAACCCATTTCTTGTTTACAATTCTCACAACCTCTCTCCCAAGAAGTCAAACTCCTTTCTTGTTACAATTCTCTCAAGACTCAACTCCCAAGAAGTCAAACCCACTTCTTGTTACAAATCTAGGAATTATTACAACTCAATAATAAACCTAGAACAAATCAACCAAAACTAATAACCCTAGACTTTAATTGATCAAACTTCAATATTCAATAGTTTTGAGTAGAACAGGTTTCGTGAATCTGGTCCTTATTTTGTTGTGATGAAGGTGAACCTGGTCCTTGCGTTTCTGTGACGAAGGCCTGCGTTTTTTCTCCAGAAAATATTGCTCTCAAGAAGATATATTTCGTGAATATGCAATGGCAATTGTTCTGGCTTTGCTGATAAATTCTCTCGATTTTTGTTTATGCAAAGATGCTTTTTTCCTTCAACTTCTTGATCCTTTTATAGATTTGATTTGCCTTTAATTTCTACAAGGAAAGGAATAACAAATCCTTTTCTGTCACGACCCAAATTGGGCCGCGACTAGCACCCACACTTACCCTCCTATGTGAGCGAACCAACCAATCTAAACCTTAACATTTCAATATAATATCAACAGAAAGTAATGCGGAAGACTTAAACTCATTAATAAAAACCAATTCAATAACTTCTAAAAACTCAAAAAACTATTATTATCCCCAAAATCTGGAAGTCATCATCACAAGAACATCTACTTCAATTTACTAAAGCTAAGAGTATCTAGAAGCTAAAATACATAAAAAGCTAGTCCATGCCGGAACTTCAAGACATCAAGACATGAAGAGGAAGATCCAGTCCAAGCTAGAAGCATTAGCTCACCCTGAAATCCGGTGTATTGAAGATTGGCTAGAGTTGCGGTTGAGTTGAAGACGACGGCACGTTTGCTGCACTCCACAATAATAAAAAAGAAAACATACAAGTAGGGGTCAGTACAAAACACGGGTACTGAGTAGATATCATCGGCCAACTCAAAATAGAAAACAGTATATATCAGATAATATCATAAATGAACTACCATACTCAATCTGTAGCAACACCATGTACAAGAATCTTTGATAAATAACGTCAAGTACATTCATGAGGACTCAAGCCTCCATATCATGCTCATTTGGGAATTAGGTTCTTTTCATTCGAATTTATTAACATAATTCCGAGATTCATTATCTTTATTCCTCTTGTGTCGGCACGTGACACTCCGCTCCCCCTACTACTATGTGTCGGAACGTGACACTCCGATCCCCTAATTCTACGTGTCGGTTCGTGACACCCGATCCCCTAATTCTACGTGTCGGTTCGTGACACCCGATCCCCTAATTCTACATGTCGGTTTGTGACACCCGATCCCCTAATTCTACGTGTTGATTCGTGACACCCGATCCCCAAATTCTACGTGTCGGTTCGTAACACCCGCTCCACTAATCTCATTCTATTAATTCATCAAGCCTTCTTTTATACCAAGGCATCTTCAACCTCACCAATCTCATCCCTTTAGTTCATCAAGCCTTCTTTTATACCAAGGCATCATCATTAACAAGAGGTTTTCAAGATTTGGGATTCAATAGCTTCATCATGCTTATTTCATCACAATTATATAATCACATTCATGCAAGCATACAATTAAGCATATAGAAGACTTACAATACACCCAACACATATCATTCGCTATTAAGAGTTAACTACGAATAGTGTAAAAGCCATAACCTACCTCCACCGAAGAATTTTGATCAAGCAAGCAATTTCCCAAGTCTTTTTCGTTTTCTCGCTTCTCCTCTCTCTCGTCGATCCTCTCTCTCTCTTCTTGTTCTTTATATTTTTCTTTATTCAAACCCTCTTTCTTTTACCCTAATTAGCATATAATTAAGAATAAAAGATGGCAATAATAACCCACTAGTTTACTCAAGGTTACCTCTTTTAGCCCCCAAGTAATTGAGTTATTAATATTAAACCACTAACTTTATAATTATAAGCCGGAATAGTCAAAAACGTCCCTTAAAACATTAAAGAAATCCGACTCCGCCTGGGATTACGCAGCCTGTGACGGGCCGTCGTGCCTGCGACGGTCCGTCCTGCTGCTCCGTCACAGAGTTCAGAGGTTGAAATTCTCTGAAGAGTCTGTGAAGGTCCGTCACGCCTGTGACGATCCGTCCTGCTATTCCGTTACGAAGTTCAGAGAGTCGATTTCAGTACCCATTTTTCAGAATTTCTAAGTGTTTTGAAACGAGACCCCTCGACGGTCCGTCGTGCTCATGACGGTCCGTCGTGGGTTCCGTCGTCTCAGCCTGTTTTTCCAGAAATAAAATCTGCTGCTCAAAACAACTAAACAGGTCGTTACAATAGATACCAATTTACCCATCGTTCGTCCCCGAACGATCACAAGAAGGAAAACAAGGGCGAAAAAGAGTACTTGAATCTGTAAACAGGTGTGGGTATATTTCTCGCATATCAACCTCTTTCTCCCAAGTGGCTTCTTCGACTGGTCGATTCTTCTATTGATCTTTGATGGATGCAATCTCCCTTGATCTCAACTTGCGAATTTCTCTATCTACAATAGCAACAGGTTCCTCCTCATAGGACAAATTCTCATCAAGCAAAACTGAATCCCACGGATAATGTAGTTTCCATCCCCATGGTATCTTTTCAACATAGACACATGAAACACCGGATGCACTCCGGACAGCCCTGGAGGAAGGCTAACTCGTAAGCCACCTCCCCTATGCGCTTCAGAACCTCGAAGGGACCAATATACCTTGGGCTTAGTTTACCCCTTTTTCCAAAACGCATCACCCCTTTCATGGGCGAAACCTTCAACAAGACTTGTTCACCCTCCATGAACTCCAAGTCTCTAACCTTTCGATCTGCGTATTCCTTTTGCCTACTTTGCGCCGCTAACAACTTTTCTTGAATAGATTTCATTTTATCTAACGATTCTCTCAGAAGGTCAGTACCCCAAGGTCTAACCTCAAATGCATCAAACCACCCAATGGGAGACCTACATCTCCCATATAGTGCCTCAAATGGGGCCATATCAATGCTTGAGTGATAGCTATTGTTGTAGGAGAACTCTGCTAAGGGTAAGAAGCTATCCCAATGTCCTCCAAATTCTATCACTCATGCACGAAGCATATCCTCCAACACTTGAATTTTTCGCTCAGATTGACCATCGGTCTGAGGATGGAACGCAGTACTAAGGTCCAACCTAGTACCCAATTCCGCATGCAATATTTTCCAAAACTTAGAAGTAAACTGCGTACCTCTATCTGATATGATGGAAAGTGGAACTCCATGCAATCGAACAATTTCTGAGATATAGATTTTGGCCAACTTCTCTGCATTATAAGTCACCTTGACCGAAATGAAGTGAGCAGACTTCGTTAACCTATCAACGATTACCCAAATAGAGTCAAACTTCCCCAAAGTCTTTGGAAGACCAACCACGAAGTCCATTGCAATTCTTTCCCACTTCCATTCAGGAATGGGCATTCTCTGAAGTGTTCCTTCGGGCCTCTAGTGTTCATACTTTACTTGCTGACAATTTGGACATTCGGCAAAAAATCAACAATGTCGCGCTTCATTCTACTCCACCAAAAGTGTTGCTTTAGGTCACGGTACATCTTGGTTGCACCAGGATGTATAGAATATCCGGAACTATGAGCCTCTATAAGAATGGTGGGGATCAAATCATCAACACGGGGCACACATACCCTTCCCTTAATTCTCAAAACACCTTCCTCATCCTTTTTGCTTCTTTAGCCTCTCCTCGCAACACTTTATCTCGGATCCGGATCAATTTCTCATCATTAAACTGCTTTCCCTTAATTTTGTCAAGAAAAGAAAATCTTGCCTCCACACAAGCCAACAATCCTCCCTTCTCATTTACTTTTAACCTCATAAGGTCGTTAGCCAGAGTCTGAACCTCTCTAGCCAATGGACGTCTAGAAACTTGCAAGTAAGCTAGACTCCCCATGCTCCCTGCCTTTCTACTTAAGGCGTCTGCCACAACATTAGCCTTTCCCGGATGATGCAAGATAGTGATATCGTAGTCCTTCAGTAGTTCCATACATCTCCTCTGTCTCAAATTCAAATCTTTTTGAGTAAAAGACATACTGTAGGCTACGATGATCCGTGTATACTTCACACTTAACCCCATATAGATAGTGTCTCCATTGCTTTAAGTCAAACACTACCGCAGCCAATTCCAAATCATGGGTCGGATAATTACATTCGTGCACCTTTAATTGCCTTGAAGCATAAGCAATTACGTTCTTCTCTTGCATTAGCACTGCACGCAACCCCGAATAGGATGCATCACAATAGACAATGAAATTCTTACCTTCCAATGGCAAGGTAAGGATTGGTGCGGTAGTCAACAAAGTCTTGAGCTTCTGAAAGCTTTCTTCACATTCGTCCGACCATACAAATGGAACATTCTGTTTAGTCAAGTTCGTCAATTGGGAAGCAATGGAAGACAATCCCTTGACAAATCGGCGTTAATAGCTAGCTAAACCAACAAAGCTCCTTATTTCTAACACATTAGTAGGTCTTACCCAATTCTTCACTGTCTCAATCTTAGAAGGATCTACCATCACCCCATCCTTCGAAACCACATGCCCCAAGAAGGACACTGCATCTAGCCAAAACTCACACTTGGAGAATTTGGCATAAAGCTTTTTCTCCCTCAACATTTCCAATACCATTCTCAAATGCTCTTCATGTTCCTTCTTGCTCTTTGAGTATACCAATATATCATCAATGAATACGATCACAAAGAGATCCAGATATGGCTTAAAAATCCCGTTCATCAAGCTCATGAAAGCAGCAGGGGCATTCGTAAGACCAAAAGACATTACTACAAATTCGTAATGCCCATACCTAGTTCGAAAAGAAGTCTTTGGCACATCCGTTGCCCGTATCTTCAATTGATGATAAACGGATCTCAAGTCAATCTTAGAGAAGACACAAGCACCTTGTAACTGATCGAACAAATCATCAATGCGAGGAAGAGGATACTTATTCTTAACCGTTACCTTATTTAGTTGTCTGTAGTCTATGCACATTCGAAAGCTCCCATCCTTTTTCTTCACAAATAATACCGGAGCATCCCAAGCAGATGCACTTGGTCTAATAAAGCCTTTGCTTAGCAACTCTTGAAGTTGTGCCTTTAACTCTCTTAACTCCGCGGGAGCCATTCTATAAGGGGGTATAGAAATGGGGCGAGTACCCGGTTCAAGATCGATGCAGAAGTCAATATCTCTATTCGGTGGCATGCCAGGAAGGTTTGCGGGAAACACATCTAAAAACTCACGAACTATCGAGACAGACTCAATTGGAGGTACCTGGGTAGTATCATCCCTGAGATGTGACAAGAACGCTAAACAATCCTTACTAACCATTTTCTTAGCACGAAGAAAGGAGATGATAGGAACCGGATTAGAAGTGTAGTCACCATCCCACACTAACGGATCTGTCCCAGGCTTGGCTAATGTCACAGTTTTAGCATTACAATCCAAGATTGCAAAATTTGGAGAGAGCCAAGTCATACCCAGAATTACATCAAAGTCAACCATTTCTAAGATAACCAAGTCTACATGAGTATTGCTCCCCATAAAAGTTACAAGACAAGACCTATACACCTTTTTAACTATCACAGACTCACCCACCAGAGTAGAAACACGAATAGGCATGTCAAGCAATTCAAATTGTAAATCAAGACCATTAGCAAATGCGGAAGATACATATGAAAATGTAGAGCCAGGGTCAAATAATACAGAAGCCATACAATCACAATCCAAAAGATTACATGTGATAACAGCATCTGATGTCTTCGCTTCTGACCGCCCAGGGAAAGCGTAACAATGGGCCCTATCACCTGTCTGCCCGTTGCCCCTACCATGTGGTGCTGTAGTGGCCCTAGTTTGCCTGTCACCCCGGCCGTTTTGGTGACCACCATTACCTCGTCCACCACGTCCCCCAGAATAACAGCCTCTGCCATGACCACCTCTACCTCTAGCTATTGGGGGGGGGGTCTATAACTCTGGTTTGGACAATTCCTCCTAATATGTCCAGTCTCTCCACATCCATAACACTCTCTGGAGTCAAGCATAGGTCTCTCAGAGAAGTGCTGACCGGTCTGAGGTGGACCTCCAACTACAGTCTGTAGTGAAGACTGAATTGGTCGGACTGAGTAACCTCCTGAACCCTGTCCTCTAGAGTAAGAACCATTAAACTCACCTCCCTTTCGAAACCTTTTTGATGTCTATGCCATGGTGAAGTCATCGGGCTTCACTCCTTCCACCTCTATCACGAAGTCTACCACTTCTTGAAAGGATTTTGCAGTAACCGCTACCTGTAAGGCTGAAAACCGCAATTCTGATCTCAACCCCTTCACAAAGCGACGAATCCACTCTTGTGGACTGAAACAAAGTTGGGTGGCATACCTGGATAATGCACGAAACTTAGCCTCATATGCAGTGACCGATATCCTACCTTGGTCTAGGCTCAAGAACTCATCTCTTTTCCTATCCCTCAAGGTCCGGGGGATATACTTCTCCATAAACAATCTAGAGAATGATGCCAAAGTCATAGGTGGTGCCTCTGTTGGTTGACACTCAACATGTGACCGCCACCACATTTTGGCGTTCCCTTGAAACTGATAAGTCACAAACTCCACACCAAACCGTTCTACTATACCCATCTTGTGTAGTAGCTCGTGACAGTCAACCAGAAAATCATAAGCATCCTCCGATTCAGCACCCTTGAATACTGGAGGTTTCAATTTCAAGAACTTACTGAAAAGTTCATGCTGATCATTTGTCATTACAGGCCCTGTAGTCAGACGAGGAAATGTGCCTATTTCCAATGAGGCATCCATGCGGGGAGCCACAGTAGCCGCATGTTGTACCTCCGGATCCTGAGGTGCTGGTGCATAAAACACTGGAGGCGCTTGGCCTTGATCAAATAACCCGCTAAGATAAGCAAGAACCTGATTGATCATCTCTGGGGTAGGTTGGGGTGGTAATTCCTCATTCTGTACTTGTTCATTTTCCCCATCCTCCCCTTCTCTTACTACTTCTTCAATCGTTGGAGGAGTCACCGCCCTAGTATCAGATGGGCTAGGTGCTCGTCCCCTTCCTCTAGAGGACGTCCTCCCACGACCTCTATCACGACCTCTTGCCGCTACTTTTCCTCGAGCTACAGCCCAGTGGCTGGCTCAGACGCTTCTTGTCTTGCCGATGTTGATGTTGGCGCGGTTGTTGCTCTAGTTCTAACCATCTGCGAAATAGAGTGAAGATGGTCAGATACCAATTTGTATCACCTAGATACCAATTGGACCCAAGTAATAGCACGAAAGAAAGAAAGAATGGAATTTTCCTAAAGTCTTATAGCCTCTCAAAGAAAAGTAAAGGCGTCCCCCTACCGTTCCTTAAGACTCTACTAGACTCGTTCTTGTGCGATGAGACCAACGAACCTAATGCTCTGATACCAAGTTTGTCACAACCCAAATCGGGCCGTGACTAGCACCCACACTTACCCTCCTATGTGAGCGAACCAACCAATCTAAACCTTAACATTTCAATATAATATCAACAGAAAGTAATGCGGAAGACTTAAACTCATTAATAAAAACCAATCAATAACTTCTAAAAACTCAACAACTATTATTATCCCCAAAATCTGGAAGTCATCATCACAAGAACATCTACTTCAATTTACTAAAGCTAAGAGTATCTAGAAGCTAAAATACATAAAAAGCTAGTCCATGCCGGAACTTCAAGACATCAAGACATGAAGAGGAACATCCAGTCCAAGCTAGAAGCATTAGCTCACCCTGAAATCCGGTGTATTAAAGACTGGCTAGAGTTGCGGTTGAGTTGAAGACGACGGCACGTTTGCTGCACTCCACAATAATAAAAAAGAAAACATACAAGTAGGGGTCAGTACAAAACACGGGTACTGAGTAGATATCATCGGCCAACTCAAAATAGAAAACAGTATATATCAGATAATATCATAAACCAACTACCATACTCAATCTGTAGCAACACCATGTACAAGAATCTTTGATAAATAACATCAAGTACATTCATGAGGACTCAAGCCTCCATATCATGCTCATTTGGGAATTAGGTTCTTTTCATTCGAATTTATTAACATATTCCGAGATTCATTATCTTTATTCCTCTTGTGTCGGCACGTGACACTCCGCTCCCCCTACTACTATGTGTCGGAACGTGACACTCTGATCTCCTAATTCTACGTGTCGGTTCGTGACACCCGATCCCCTAATTCTACGTGTCGGTTCGTGACACCGGATCCCCTAATTGTACGTGTCGGTTCGTGACACCCTATCCCCTAATTCTACGTGTCGGTTCGTGACACCCGATCCCCTAATTCTACGTGTCGGTTCGTGACACCCACTCCACTAATCTCATTCTATTAATTCATCAAGCCTTCTTTTATACCAAGGCATCTTCAACCTCATCAATCTCATCCCTTTAGTTCATCAAGCCTTCTTTTATACCAAGGCATCATCATTAACAAGGGGTTTTCAAGATTTGGGATTCAATAGCTTCATCATGCTTATTTCATCACAATTATATAATCACATTCATGCAAGCATACAATTAAGCATATAGAAGACTTACAATACACCCAACACATATCATTCGCTATTAAGAGTTAACTACGAATAGTATAAAAGCCATAACCTACCTCCACCGAAGAATTTTGATCAAGCAAGCAATTTCCCAAGCCTTTTTCGTTTTCTCGTTTCTCCTCTTTCTCGTCGATCCTCTCTCTCTCTTCTTGTTCTTTCTATTTTTCTTTATTCAAACCCTCTTTCTTTTACCCTAATTAGCATATAATTAAGAATAAAAGATGGCAATAATAACCCACTAGTTTACTCAAGGTTACCTCTTTTAGCCCCCAAGTAATTGAGTTATTAATATTAAACCACTAACTTTATAATTATAAGCCGGAATAGTCAAAAACGTCCCTTAAAACATTAAAGAAATCCGACTCCGCCTGGGATTACGCAGCCTGTGACGGGCCATCGTGCCTTCGACGGTC
Organism: Solanum lycopersicum; assembly: GCF_036512215.1. NCBI lineage: Eukaryota > Viridiplantae > Streptophyta > Magnoliopsida > Solanales > Solanaceae > Solanum > Solanum lycopersicum. Next base: position 10,409,194 of record NC_090809.1, on the reverse strand, counting down.
CGTCCTGCTGCTCTGTCACAGAGTTCAGAGGCTGAAATTCTCTGAAGAGTCTGTGACGGTCCGTCACGCCTGTGACGGTCCGTCCTGCTATTCCGTTACGAAGTTGAGAGAGTCGATTTCAGTACCCATTTTTCAGAATTTCTAAGTGTTTTGAAACGAGACCCCTCGACGGTCCGTCGTGCTCATGACGGTCCATCGTGGGTTCCGTCGTCTCAGCCTGTTTTTCCAGAAATAAAATCTGCTGCTCAAAACGACTAAACAGGTCGTTACAATTTCCTTGGTTAACTTGTCTATATTTATTTCTTTCCTTATTTGACTTGAATTGTAATTTCTTTATTTCTTTCCTTCTTTGACTTGAATTGCTACTTTTTTATTTCATTCCTTCTTTGACTTGAATTGCTACTTTTTTTTATTTCTTTCCTTCTTTATTTATTTCCATATTTGTTTCCTTCTTTTCCTTCTTTACAATTCTGCACTTTTTCTTCTTTGCCTCAATACTTTTTATTCTTTACCGCAATCTCTCATAATTGTACACATACGACACCATGCCTTCACTTAATCAATCAATAAAACTACTTTATTTGTTCTCCTACTTCCCAACAGAAGGAAATATGGAAGAACATGTAGGCACTGGTATATTGTTTGTCATCATTAAAAAAGGGGAAAAATGTTATTTGTTGTTTTGATGATTTGACAAACTCATGGACCTTATGAAGGAACCTGGTTCTTGGCTCAATATACTTTTTGGCTGCCAGCTGGAGAAAGTACAAAAAGTTGGTGCACAGTCTCCAACAGTGGCAGAAGTGGCAGACGCGCCTGAAGCCTAAGCCGATAGGATTATTTTACGTACTATGACCTTTTTACATAAACAAACATCCCTATATTCACAATTAGTTTTTCAAACTTGAAAAACATCTCAAGAACTCTTGCAAAGGCTTATAAAAGGAGTGAAGAAACATCCTCAAGATCAACTCAAATCAGAAAGAGCTGGAAGTGTAGTTGTCTTAGGATTATTTCTTCTGCACGTAAATTTTAAATCTGTTCCTCCATCTATAAAAGAATTAGATAGTTGTTTGGTGTGTAAAATCCTAAATCAGTTGAGTCCAACTAATTTAGTGGGTAGCCTTGAGTGTTGCTTAGTAAAAATTCTAAGTCATTCGGAGCGTGGTGATTTAGTGGGCAACGTGCGTGTTGCTTAGTTGAATCCTAAGTTATCTAGAGGTGATAGCTTAGTGGGCAGAGTGAAATCTGCTTAGGCTCTTCAAGAAGTAAAGTTATTACTTGGTTGTTAGATTAATAGCTTTTTTTCACGTTGTTGTAATTGGGTTTCACTTTTGCTTGTGAAGATTAGTGATAACGGTTGAAAAGCCTGTGTGACAGGTCGTGATTTTACTCCCTTGAGCAAGGAGGTTTCCACGTAAACTGCTTGTGCTATTTTCTGTTGTTACTTGCTCTTCATTCTTACTTTGAGTACAGCCAAGGGACCTATTCCATTGACTGGCAGTGGACGCACGCATTCGAACAGATACCATAACAGGCCTAGATGTATGTTGTTCTATTCGACATAAGAACCTATTTTCTCATCCGACTTGTTTGATTTGTTCAACTGTTGCAATGTAAAAAATAACATCCTCAATGTTGCTATCAGACTCACTAGCACTATTTGATATGCTCATATTAATTTGATCTGCTGTGTTGTTCAAATATATATAACTATAAGTTGTAATAAATACAAAATGGTAGATGTAATAAATTAGGTGTTTGAGTAAATGAAGAGAATAAGTTTATTACTCAATAATCGGTTGGTGTGAGTTAAAGTGGCAATATGTTGGTGAGAGTAATAAATTTTATTTTGGTAAAATAATAAAATTTTACAAGTAATGATGTGGATATAAATTTTATTTACATATGAAATAAATGGTAAGTAGATATAATATGAGGTTCTTTTAATAAAATATAAACTTGTGGATCAATATTTTTTATTAAAATATCTCAAATCATCATATGAAATTCACATATCATGGATTTTTGGAGAATATGGAATCACATCTCACCATAGAGAATCATTAGAGGGAATCAACATAAAATTGCATGTTCAAACGCTAATTCCATCTCAGGTTCCATATCATGATATGATATCGCATGACCAAAAGCCTACTTAGTACGTTAATTGTATTAATGCATATTTGTGCCTATATTTAAGACTGGGCACCAGGCCGGATTGTAACACTACCATTCTGCTCCATTTGGGTCCATAGTATTCGGAGCGAAATGCGATACATTGAACCGGTACACAAAATGAAATGATATCATGATTTGGTACCGATATATCGATACCGGTTCATCCTGATTCCGTTCCTTTTCGATCCCAATAAATTATTTTTAATCAAAATTACAAATATCATTTGTGCCATTGTTTATACTTTTATTAGCATTTCTTTTTGTTTATTTAATTTTTAAAAATTACAAATTTAAGTTTTTTAAATCATAAGATATAAGTAAAACTTAATAACTTATAAACTTTAGAAGATTCAAATCTTGAAAACTTATAACATAAGCTCAAAACCTTTTCAAAACTTTATTGAACTTAACTTAAAAACTTATATAAGTAAAAATTAAAGAAAATCTTTAAAATAAACTTAACTAAAATTACATTATAAATTTTTAAAGTTAAATACCGTAAACTATTAAACTTTAAAAAATAAAAAAAATATTTATATTTTCGTAACTCATAATAACTCAAAAAAAACTTTTTTTTTGAAATAACTACATTTGTCGCTCCGTTTATCTCATCCTGTTTTGTTCTGATTCATTTCAATTCGTCCCGATTCTATCTCGACATATAGTGGAACGGGACGGAACCAAGACTCTATCCCGATAATACCAGTCTGATTCGTCTCAATATCGATCAACAACCCAATCAGATAGTCCCATTCTGATCTGATACCGTTCATTGCGGTCCTGTGGTCCCATTTCGATACGGTGCCCAGTCTTACCTATATTATCTCATAATACAGGATTCAACACTCCTTCTCCTAGAAGTGATTTAGATCTGAACTGTCCAGGTTTGGTTGCTTGATTGGTGAGTCCTCATGATTCGAGGACAAAACCATGGATACTTTTATTGCCTTTATGGTCATTTTGATTTCAGACTTGTACATGATATATGTGTTACGTCTCAACCACTCCTATAATGTTAGAAAGGTTATGTCAGACTCAATTGTATTTGATATATTCTCCTATGCGCTTTCTTAGTATCCTTATGTCATCTTAATGCTTTTAGATAATGATAACAATTAAGTCATATGATGTTTTATATGACTTGTCATTCACCCACCAATCATCATGAGAATTAGTGTGGATATTAATCATGGTGGTTTTGATCATAAAATATTAGTGTCAAACTTATTCTCCTTTTAACAAAAAGATAAGGGATAATGCCCAAGTACCCCCTCAACCTATGCCCGAAATCTCAGAGACACACTTATACTATACTAAGGTCCTATTACCCCCTGAACTTATTTTATTAATAATTTTTTACCCCTTTTTAATTTACGTGACACTATCTTGTGGGTCCAACGATGGTTGACTTTATTTTTTGAACTAGTGTCACGTATGCTAAAAAAGGGTAGAAAATTACATATAAAATAAGTTCAGGGGGGTAATAGGACCTTAGTATAGTATAAATGTGTCTCTGGGATTTCGGGCATAGGTTGAGGGGGTACTTGGTATTTTCCCAAAAGATAACACTCAACTATCTACTAACATTTTATTTTAACTTTCAATATTTATATACTTTCTTTTATCTGGTATCATCTCCTTGGTGAATTGAACATATGTTATAATTGTCTAATCACCTGTCTTAAATTCTGATTAGTTTAACATTTATGTCTCATCAAACCTGTCAGTGCCAAATATCTAAACCTTATTATTATTTGCTATGTATAACAATTTTTATAACAGATATATTTGTGATGGAATGATTGAAATCCTTCTATCTAGAATAAATTTGAGACTTGTAAATGAAAAAAAGTATCGTTGGAAGCACTGACCTAAATGAGTCTCGCAATGTGAAGAAGATTATAGCTATATTCTCTACCATGATACGTGAATCTAAATTTAATTAAAATTCAAGATAGTTCAAATATTAAATAAAAAATTATTTCTTTATTATTCTTCATTTATTAATATATCTTCACGCTAAAATTTTATTTTATAATACATAGTTGTATAACAAATATGTCAACCAAATATATGGTCCAAGAAGCATATTAATCTGAAGCTACTCGTGGTACAACTAATATATACGAGTCTTAATCGATCATAAGTCCCTCCTATCTTATCATCTCCTGCAAACTACAGCCTTTTCCTTTAAAGCTTCTAACCCCAGTTGCACAACTAGCAATTCTAGTACAATACAGTTCATCATCCACAACACTCTCTGCCCTATACCCCCTCTCCCCCCATACCCCATCTAGAGGCAGACCTACTCCTATAAACAGAGTGCACGTGCACTCGTTGACTTTAGAAAAAATTATATCTATATATGTATATGTATATGTATCTTGAGAAACTGATAGAAATTACGATGTAATTAACAGTAAAGTCATGTAGTGGCGGAGTCAGAAATTTCTTAACGGGTGACCAAAAATAGCAACTTGCTATGTTAAGGATGTCCAAAATAAGTTATTTAATCATTTTATGTATCATTTTACTTGTATATATGTTATTTTTTTCCCGATAAAGGGTGTCCCTTGACACTATGTGGCTACGCCACTGAAGCCATGAGGAGCATATATAGGAGTCTCATTGTGCTACTGATAAAAGCTAGAGAAACCACCAGCAAGACTTCAGATTGAATCCAACTTTAGCGCTAGTACATTCGAAGTTAATTTGACTTAACATAAAATTTAAGAAAGAAAAAATTTAAAGTTTATGGTGTGAAATAAGTCATAAATTTTTGTATGTCTATAAATTATTTTATCAAAAAAAATTTAAAATTAAATTGTTATTATATATATATAAATATATTATTTTTAATTTAAACATATTAAAAAGAAAAATAAATAATATAAATTAAGATAGAAAGTATGTTCTTTATTGATATTGCCATATCTTGACTTTCTTCTTTTTAAGAACACAATTAAGGCCTGATGTGTCCTTTGCTTTCAGCAGACTCTCTGTTATTTCTTCTTTTTAGCTACATTTTCAATATGTAGTGTGAAACTATAAAATAATCATTCCATTCATCACAAAATTATTGGTACATTTTTTATTCTAGAATCAGTTTGATTAGTTTTGGAGTTAAGTTAGAATTAGATCAATCCATATAGAAAATGAAAAAATTAACAAATATTTTCTATTTATTTAATTATTTGACCAATTCTTTTTTTACTTGTTTTATTTTGAAGAATCAAGAAAAGACAAATTTTTTAATCTATTATATTCTAATAATTTTGAAAAAAAAGATAGATTTTTTTTAATTTTTAATCATTTATTTTATAATAAGTAAGAGTAAAATGACAAATTTATTATGTCAACCATTATTTTCTTAATAAGTATGTCAATTCAAATGTGAACAAGTAATTATAAACAAAAAAAAAGTATATAACTAATACCTACATGAAATTAATATATAGATTCACTCATAACTAACTCATACATTATTAATAGTTGCATAAGTAGAAATACCACCAAACAATTTCGATCCTAATCAATAGTTGAAAATACCACTTGGGAATTGATATTTTTGACTTTTTTCCCCTCTCACACGCCTTTCATTCACACTCTTTACACCACATCAGCATCTAGAAAAATCAAAACCACTCAATTTACCAAGTTCAAAAGGCAAATTAGGTCAATCAAAAAAATTAAGTATATATACATATTTAAATAAATAAAACTCGATAGGCTTAGAAACGTTCCTTCATATATTCAATTTCTTCTCATATAAGGGTCTTATTAGTTATCACACTCCATAACATTATGCCCACAAAGTACCTCTTACCATTCACAGACTCATAGTACTGTACTTCTTCCAAAAAGAAAAAAATCACAAAAATAATCAATAACGGAAAACATCAACTTTTTCAATAATTACAACTTTTTCAACAATTACGAGTGAATGAAGGTGAATATTATTTACAATATCCATCATACCATCATTTAATGTCTTTAAATCTAAAGTTAGAAAAGAGATCTTATATTAAAAATAACTATGCGCCCCCTCACGAGGGTGCTGGTGGACAAGTGGTCGGGTTTGTAATGAACAAGAGAGCGAGACAATATTTTCCAAGTGTCAACATGGTGTAGGAGGCCATCAACGGCAGCGGTGCCCAAGTGCCAAGTGGAAGGGTGTCACGTGGTGCTGATTAACGGGAAGGCTTATCATAGACGACATAAGTCAGGATCGAAAATAAGTAGGTGTAAACGCGTAAGATACTTGTTTGATGTACTATTTATTTTTTATTTATTTTCTGTAATTAAAAATACTCTAATTTATTAATATATATATATACCCCACCGTCATGAAAATTTATTCACAAAGTGTTACTACAAAATATTAATTACTCTTTTTCTCTCTCTAGATCTCTCATTTCTTTCTCTCTAAAGTTCTTGCGTTCTTTATTCATTAATTGTGTGAGGATTCGATCCTAACAAGATATAAAACACGTGAAATGCATGCCAAAGCTCCTTAAAGTTGTGCTACGTGGCCTTCAACAACGCTTCTGTCAACAGTGTAGCAGGCAGGTTATTACCATTAAAAATATCTTTATCGTGAATAGTTTAGTATTAAAAACATCTCTTTAATTATTTAATCGATAAGAAATATATTTTTAAAAAATAATTTATTTATCAAAAATACTAAAGTATTTTTAATACATTAAGTAACAATGGAAATTTTGAACCGTACTTTAGCGGTAAAAATATTTTTGAATCAACTTATAAGTGATAAAGATATGTTTTAATAAAACTATTAATATACACAATTTTATGCAATTTAACTTAGTTTAAAGATATTTTTAATTATTTTTCATTGATAATACAGAAGATCATAAAAAAAAATATCACTAGCTTAATTTATCTTATTACTTATCATTTTTGTTACCAATATATGAGTTTACCTTATACGAGCATCGCCTTAAAGAATTTTGTTATATTTTAACTGTTATAGCAAGTAACTATTAGTGATTCATTTTTATGGTTGTTATGGTTATCATGTATGTTAACAAGTAATATGAAGAAAAAATTACTTTTTTTTTAGTATATAGAAGTTAAGCTTAACAAACAAAAGATTTCAAGTTTTTTTTAAAAAAACAAATATCAAGTTTTATAAATTGATAATATTAAAAAAGAAAAGTTAAAATACACCGACAGGTTGTAGAGTAAAAGCTTTTTTGTTACTTTGTTGTATTTCTTTGACCTCTAAATAGGTTATTTTTTGAAGTATTTTCCTAACGTCTTCATTTTATTCACCATTCTATGATGTACAACTATCCAATACTAATTTATTTTATAAAATATAGAAAATGCATCAAGATATATATCTTTCTACACCACCTATCTTTAATGATAATTAATTAACAGTATATTTAATTGTCATTAGATATGTATTTTTAGTAGCAATCAATATTCTTTGTAAGTGTCTCTACAGCCCGTGGTGACATTAGATTTGAAGGCAATTAACTAATAATGATACAGACTTTGGCGTTTTTGTGAATATGCATATTTATATCACTAAATTTTTCTTTTTATTATAGTGATATTTTTATTAATTTGTCTAAGATGTAATCATGTATCATGATGTTTATCCAAAGTAAACCCTATAATAACTTTTGTGATGATTGTTTTTTGGAATTATTATATGAAGGTTTCATTCAGCAAGTGAGTTTGATGAGTCAAAGAGGAGTCGTAGGAGGAGATTAGCAGGACATAATGAGGGAAGAAGAAAGAGCTCTAAACATCATTATACTAGAAACCACAAACCCCTCTCAAGGTAACACTTCCCTTAATAATAAAATTTTGCTTGGATTTGTTTAATTAAATAATATTTTGTGCTAAGAAGTTCATTTAATATGTACGTATAATCATATACTAAATTTACAGTCCAATTATTAACCTATAAAAGTAAAATTCTGACTCCTCCCATTAATAATAAGTATAACATGTACAATTTTAATGCCGTGTCACATGTAAGAATTACATGCTGGTGAAGTTAAAAACAAATGCAATATTCCCATTAATAATAAGTATAACATGTACAATTTTAATGCTGTGTCACATGTAAGAATTACATGCTGGTGAAGTTAAAAACAAATGCAATATTCCCATTAATTATAAGTATAACATGTACAATTTTAATGCTGTGTCACATGTAAGAATTACATGCTGGTGAAGTTAAAAACAAATGCAATATTCTGACAAGTTTAAGGGCTAATTTAGAAAAAATATACTAGATTATGATTGAAATTTTAGAGAGTTGACATATTTTAATTAAACTAAGATTTTATTACCTCTTCTGAATTCATTTTTTTTTTAATTTTGTGTACCTTTTTAGCATACGTGACATTCAAATATCTCACACGCGCCTCAATTGCATAGAGTCACGAAGTGTGCAACGTAAGATAAAAGGTGTGCAAAATTAAAAAAATAAGTTTAGGAATAATAGAACCTTAGTTTAGTTAATATGTGTCTCTAGAATTTTGGTCATAATCTAAGGGATGCTTGTGCATTTTCCCGCTAATATATTTGTTAGTTACTCTAAATACAACTCTAATTTACTTTGTCCTATCAAAAAATGAAAAAAAAAAGAGCAGGAAACTGTGGAGTAAGTGAATATGGACATGCTCACTCTCTTCTGTCATCAAAAATGATTTATGGATATCAAAGAGCAATCTCTCTTCAACATGTAGTGAGCTTATTGCTCAACAGACTGTGGAGAATTTGATTTTGACACATAATCACGATCATATGGTCCTTCATGAGACACATAGTTGGGGACCTATGAATGATGTTACTGGAAATTTGACATTGAATCTCATGCATATTCGAAATTTTGAATTCGGGTTGTTGCCTAAGGAAGAAACACTAGAAGAAGAAGGGTGTCAATTACAACAACATTATAACTCCCTTGCAAGAGCTCCTATTTCTTGATTATGTATCTCTGGCCCTTAAAGTGTTCGCTCTTGCTAATTTAAGATTTATATTCAAGTAAACAAAGATATTGTGCTTCTTTTTTTTCTTCTTTTTTTTTATAGTTTATTCAATCTTTTAAAGGGAAGCCTAATCATGAATAATAATTAAAGGATGCATTATGTTCATCTTCAAAAACAAGGTGTTGGAGCTCATTGTTGGGTTTAGCAAGTGTGAATGGAAAAAGAAAAGAGAGAATATGAAAAGTGAAGAAACTATTTTGGAGGGAAAATGAAAAGTCATTTCTCCCATATTGACAAAAGAAAGGAAAATTGTTGTCCTTATATAAGGAAACACTTCCATTACTTCTTAAAGAGCTAAGAAGAAGATGCCCCTTGCGCCGTCGTCATCGCTCGCTCGGCTTTGGATTTGGCAATTGATTGAATTTTTTTTAAATTTTTTGGACAAAATTTATTTAATCAACTTTTGTTAAATCAAATAAATCATGTTAATATTATCTCTTATGTTATTTTTTCCAAAAGACACAACTTTCTGGATAAAACGGGTCTAAACAGATTTCTCTGAACAGACAAGTTTCTTGCTGAAAATGGCTATAAAAGAAAGTCAATTTTTATTTTTTCAAACACTGAAATTTTCCTTCTCTACATATATTTTTCTCTCAAATAAATCAAAGTGTCGATCGACTGAGTCTGTGTGACTTGTTGCTGTTATGAAGTTCGCTGAAGTTATAAAAATTTGAGGTACCGCTATTTCTTTAACAGGATTAATCCATTTTATCTTGGGAGAAATTAATCCATAACCTCCGGTACAGTGAGGGGATTAAATTTCTTAAGGACACACAGTAGTTTCTGTGGGCTCGGATTACTTCTTGTATTTTATTTATTTTCTGTTTCATCTTATTCTATTTCTGTCGTTTTAGGCTAACCTTATAATACAAGTTGAGTAACAATCTTAAGAAATTTAATAAGTTTATGTATTTGAGGTTTCTGGAGATTAAAACCTTTATGGTTTTCTACTCTACTTGAATTTTTAAAATTCATTCGATTAACGATTAAAAGAACATAAAAACTTTATCGTTAAATCAGAAACAATCTGTAAAGATTTGTTCTTTACTGTTAGTATTTCAAATACTTGAGTTATCTGCCATTTGTGACAGAAAAAAAAGACTAATTCAAGTCAAACAAATGCTGGAACAGTAAGTGCTGCAACAACATCGGTCGCACATAATCGCTCAAATGCTGCCTTAACGCCTGTTGAGAAACCTGCAAAGTTTTCTGGAGTCGACTTTAAGAGATGACAGCAAAAGATGTTCTTCTATCTCACTACGTTGAGTCTGCAGAAGTTCATTAATGAGAATGTTCCTGTTATGTCAGATGAAACTCCGTTTGATGAACGATTCTTGCTAACAGAAGCATGGACAAACTCAGATTTTTTGTGTAAAAATTGTATTCTCAGTGGCTTGCAAGATGATTTGTACAATGTGTATAGCAATATCAAAACCTCAAAATAATTCTGGGATGCTTTAGAAAAGAAGTACAAAACAGAAGATGCCGGAATAAAGAAATTCATTGTTGTAAAATTTCTGGACTATAAGCTGATAGACAGCAAGACTGTCGTCACCCAAGTTCAAGAACTGCAGGTCATAATCCATGATCTCCTTGCTGAAGGTATAAATTTATTTAATACCTATGTTAGAAATATTAAGTTTTTCCTAAATAGTCACATAATCATTAATGTAGGATTGATTGTGAATGATGCCTTTCAAGTGACTGCAATTATTAAAAAGTTACCTCCATTATGGAAGGACTTCAAAAGCTACTTGAAACATAAACTCAAGGAGATGACTGTTGAAAATCTCATAGTAAGGTTGAGAATCAAAGAGGATAATAAGGCTGCAGAAAAGAGGTCATGCGGTAATTCAGATATATCTGGAGTAAATTTTGTTGAAGAAGATCCCACAAAATTAAAGAAAAGAAAGAAAACATCTGGTCCAAAAAACAATCCTCCTAAGAAGAAATTCAATGGAAACTGCTTCAAATGTGGTAAATATGGTCATAGGGCTACTAAATACCGGGGTAAAAGAAGGATCAAGTAAACTTGGCTGAATCCAAAGGAGAAATGGACGATCTCTATGCAATGCTTTCAGAATGTAACTTGGTTGGAAATCCAAGAGAATGGTGGATAGATTCTGGTGCCTCATGCCATGTTTGTGCCAACAAACAATTATTTTCATAATATACTCCAGCACTTACAGATGAGAAGTTGTTTATGGCAAACTCCGTTGTTGCAAAGGTGGAAGCAACTGGAAAAGTTCTATTAAAGATCACATCAGGCAAGGTGGTTACTTTGAATAAGGTCTCATATGTTCCAAAATTGAGAAAGAATTTAGTTTCAATTCCAGGTCTGACCAAGAATGGATTCAAATGTGTATTTGTTTCTGATAAAGTAGTAATAAGCAAGAATGATATGTATGTAGGAAAAGACTACCTTAATGATGGCCTTTTCAAATTCAATGTAATTGCAGTTGATATGAATAAAGATTTTGCTTCTTCTTACTTGCTTGAGTCTAAATTTTTATGGCATGAATGTTTGGGACACGTTAATAACAAAACCTTGCGAAAACTGATTAACTTAAACATTTTGCCAAAATTTGAGTGCAATAAATCAAAATGTCAAATTTGCGTTGAATCCAAGAATGCTAAGCATCCTTATAAATCTGTTGAAAGGAATTCAAATCCTTTAGAATTGATTCACACTGATATTTGTGACATGAAGTCAACACCATCACGTGGTAAAAAATAGTATTTCATAACTTTTATTGATGATTACACTAGGTATTGTTATGTCTATTTGTTAAATGGTAAGGATGAAGCAATAGATGTATTTAGGCACTATAAAACTGAAGTTGAAAATCAGTTAGATAAAAAGATGAAAATGATCAGAAGTGATAGAGGTGGAGAATATGAATCTCCATTTGCAGAAATATGTTTAGAAAATGGAATAATCCATCAAAATATTGCTCCCTACACTCCTCAGTCTAATCGAATTGCAGAAAGGAAAAATCGAACTTTAAAAGAAATGATGAATGCATTACTTATAAGTTCAGGTTTACCACAAACTTGTGGGGGGAAGCTATCCTTACAACAAATCAAATACTTAATTGAGTGCCTCACTCAAAGACAAATGTAATTCCATATGAGAAATAGAAAGGAAGAAAACCCAACTTGAAGTATTTTAAAGTGTGGGGGTGTCTAGCCAAAGTCCAAGTTCCTATACCTAAGAGGGTAAAAATAGGGCCTAAGACTGTGGATTGTGTATTCATTGGATATGCCACAAACAATAAGGCATGTCGATTTTTGGTTCATAAGTTCGAACATCCGGATATTCATGATAATACAGTAATGGAACCAAATAGTGCTGAATTTTTTGAACATATCTATCCGTATAAAACTAGAATTGAGTCATTTAGTGGGGGGGGGGGGGGGGAGAACCAAAAGAGAATGAACCCAATGAAGAAAGTCCAAGACGTAGTAAACGTCAAAGGACATCTGCTTTATTTGGATCTGATTTTGTAACATTTCTTCTTAAAAGTAAGGCTCAAACATTCAAAGAAGCAATGTTGTCTAGCGACTCAACCTATTGGAAGGAGGCTGTTAATAGTGAAATTGAATCAATCTTAAGCAATCATACTTGGGAGGTAGTTGATCTTTCTCCAGGGAACAAACCCATGGGTTCAAAATGGATCTTTAAAAGGAAGATGAAAGATGATGGAACTATTGACAAATATAAAGCAAGACTTGTTGTCAAATGTTTTAGACAAAAAAAACGCCTTGATTATTTTGACACATACTCGCCAGTGACTAGGATTGCATCAATTCGGATGTTAATTGCACTAACTGCAGTATACGATCTTGAAATTCATCAAATGGATGTGAAAAAATCCTTCTTAAATAGAGAGCTGGAAGAAGAAATTTACATAGAACAACCTGAGGGTTTTGTAGTTCCTGATAAAGAAAAGAAAGTGTGCAAACTTATTAAGTCACTTTATGGACTAAAACAAGCACCAAAACAATGGCATGCAAAGTTCGATCAAATCATGTTATCAAATGGATTTAAGATCAATGAATGTGATAAATCTGTTTACATTAAAGATACTCCAAATCAGGAAGTCATTTTATGTCTATATGTAGATGACATGCTTATAATGAGCAAAGACATTGCTAATATAAAAGCTAAAAAGTTTATGATCGCTAGTAAGTTTGATATGAAAAATTTAGGAGTTGTTGATGTGATATTAGGAATTAAAATTCTTACAACTCCTAACAGTCTAACATTGTCTCAAACTCATTATATTCAAAAGATACTTGAAAAATTTAAATTTTTGAATTTTAAAAGGGCAAAGACTCCAATTGATGTAAACCTTCATCTTACAAAGAATAGAAGTGAAAGTCAGTCTCACTTGGACTATGCTAGCGTATTGGGAAGCTTAATGTATGTCATGGATTGTACACGACCAGACAGAGCTTGCGCTATCAGTAAACTTAGTCGATACACAAGTAATCCTAATCAAAGCCATTGGTTGGCAATGAAGAGAGTTTTGGGATACTTAGATGACACTCAAAACTATGCTTTACACTACAACAAATATCCAGCCGTTCTTGAAGGATATAGTGATGCAAATTGGATTACTGGTTCAACTGAAACAAAATCCACAAGTGGATACATTTTTACTATTAGTGGAGGAGCAATATCTTGGAAATCATCCAAACAAACATGTATAGCTCACTCAAAAATGGAGTCTGAATTCATTGCTTTAGACAAGGTAGGTGAAGAAGCTGAATGGCTCCGAAATTTCTTAGAAGATATTCCATTTTTGCCCAAACCAATGGCCTGAGATAGTCAAGCCGCAATAGGAAGGGATGGAAGCATTATGTATAACGACAAGTCTCGTCACATAAGACAAAGACATAACTCTGTGAGATAACTACTCTCTAGTGGAATTATCACAATTGACTATGTGAAGTCAAAAGATAATGTGTCGGATCCACTTACAAAAGGCCTAACTAGAGAGGGAGTTGAGAAATCATTGACGGGAATGGGACTATGGCCGAGAACAAGTCATCGTGGCGGTAACTCTACCTAGAAGACTGGAGATCCCAAGATCTAGGTTCAAGGAGATAAAACAAAGTCATTGATGACGGTTCAACATTGTCAAAAAATTATTATTTTATGGTCCATTCTCATGATGAGACAATGTTTAGTAACCAGGATAAAGACATAAGGACTTTTTAATGGTTTCTAAGTTTGATATAGGGAATATCAAATGGTGTATCTGTGGGATAACACATTTAGAAATCACCTATGTAAGTGTGAAGTGTAAGCCGCTTCAAGGAGAATCCGGTAAGGGTAGTTCTTTAAGCACTTACTATCCAAGATGTGTTCATGGCTGAAACGAACAAAACAATGAGAACTAAGAACAGTTTAAGGGTTGATTGTCTGACATATGTTGTCTAGGTATACACCAAAGCTCGACGGTTCAAAGATATCAAATCTACCGATTGACCGAGTATATCCGATATATATTCACTACGAAAAGTTTAAAGGCGAACCTACTTATCCAGATGCGATTAACCTTTACCTGAAAGACACACAAGTTTTTTCATGCATGTGTTTTAACAATAGCCTTCCCCATTCATGTGGGGGATTGTTGGGTTTAGCAAGTGTGAATGGAAAAAGAAAAGAGAGAATATGAAAAGTGAGGGACTATTTTGGAGGGAAAATGAAAAGTCATTTGCAAAGTGCAAATGAAAAGTCATTTCTCCCATATCGGCAAAAGAAAAGAAAATTGTTGTCCTTATATAAGGAAACACTTCCATTACTTCTTAAAGAGCTAAGAAGAAAATGCCCCCTCGCGCCGTCGTCGTCGTCACTCGCTCGGCTTCGGCTTCGGATTTGGATATGGATTTGGCAAATGATGTGATTGATTGATAAATTTTTTGGACAAAATTTATTTAATCAGTTTTTGTTAAATCAAATAAATTCTGTTAATATTATCTCTTATAAATTTGCGGGTACGGTAACGTAACATTCCGAAAAGTTATTATTCTTTCCGAAAAGTCGTTACTTTACGAAAAGCCATTATTTTCCTAACAGACACATTTTTCTGAAAAATTGTTATTTTTTCCAAAAGACACAACTTTCTGGATAAAACGGGTCTGAACAGACACGTTTCTTGCTGAAAGTGGCTATAAAAGGAAGTCAATTTTCATTTTTTCAAATACTAAAATTTTCCTTCTCTGCATATATTTTCCCTCAAATAAATCAAAGTGTCAATCAACTGAGTCTGTGTGACTTGTTGTTGTTCTGAAGTTCGTTGAAGTTAAAGAAATTTGAGGTATCGCTATTTCTTTAACATGATTAATCCCTTTTATATTGGGAGATATTAATCCATAACCTCAGGTACAGTGAGGGGATTAAATTTCTTAAGGACACACAGTAATTTCTGTGGACTCGGATTACTACTTGTATTTTTTTTATTTGCTGTTTCATCTTATATTGTTTCTGTCGTTTTAGGCTAACCTTATAATACAAGTTGAGTAACACTCATGATGGAGCTTTTTAACTAAATATAGTTCCCATTTAAAGCTAGGCTCAATGAACGATCGTACTTACCAATGACACTTTTTTCGTTATTATATTTACCAACGGAATACAAAAGAAATTTCAATAGTAAAAAAATCAAATTTACTATCTTCTATTTTCCATCCATTAGTAAAGCTACTTGTGGAATACTGATTGAATTTTGTAAGTAATTTTTTCAATGAATATCGTAGAGTCAAGATTAAAAAATTACCAACAATTCATCATTTGGAGTTGGCGGTCGTTGTCCTTGTGCTTAAGTTCATTTGGCTGTATTATCTATATAGGGTACATTATGAGGTCTTCACGGATCATCGCGGTCTTTAGTGCATCTTCAGTTAGAGGGATATGAACTTGAATCAGCACCAGATGACTTGAGTTACTTTGAAGGACTATGATATCACCATCTTAAATTATCCAGGGAAGGCTAACGCGGTGGTCGATGCTTTGAGATAGGAAAACTTCTAGAATAGAGAGTCTTTCCGCTATCAATATTGATGAGAGATAATTTTCTAGGGATGTTCAAAGACTAGCAAACAATCTTATTCAGTTGCACATTTCTAAGGAGATTAGTGATTTGATTGCTTTTATAAAGGCCCAGTCTTCCTTATTTGAGAAGATTCGTGAGCGTAAGTTGGATAATGAAAAATTGTATCTCATTCAAGACGAAGTGTTGAGGGGGGAATCCAAGGAGGATGTCACCTGATGGTGTCTTGAGAGTTGGAGGCATGATTTATGTGCCTAAGGTGGGTGGATTGATTCTTGAAGAGGATCATTATTCTCGATATTCCATCCATCCGGGAGCGGTGAAGATATATGATGATTTGAGTCAGCATTACTAGTGGTGTCTCTTGAAGAGGTGCATTTCATACTTCGTTACTAGGTGCTCGACTTGCCAACAGGTCAAGTGTGAGCACCAGTGGCCCAGAGGTGTATCTCATAGGATGTCTATTCCTACTTGAAAGTGGGAGAAAATCACTATGCACTTTATTGTGGATTCACCTAATACCATGGGTGGTTATGACTCTATTTGGGTGATCGTTGACAAATTAACCAAGTTCACCAATTTCATTCCAGTTCAGGTGAAATATACGACATAGAAGTTATCTCAGCTTTACATTAGTCAAATACTTTGACTCATGGGGTGCCTATTTTCGTTATCTTTGATTAAGGTTCATTGTTCACTTATCTCTTTTGGAGGGCTTTATAGAATGATTTAGGTACTCGATTAAATATGAGTACAACTTTTCACCCTCAGGAGGAAGGTATATCCGAGCAGACGGTTTAGGTGTTAAAGGATATGCTCCAAGTGTGTTTGATTGACTTTGTTGATCAGTACTTGTCATCACTCTAGTATTCAGATGGCCTCATTTGAGGCGTTGTATGACAGACTGCGTAGATCACCAGGCTGTTTGTTTGATTTGGCTGAGATGAACTTTTTGGTTTCAAACTTGCTTAGAGTTACTATGGAGAAACTTTGTATGATTCCACATCCCAGAGTTTATAGAAGATCTACGCAGGAGAGTTTGAGCCTTAGTACTTATAGAGGGTGATCATGTTTGACTCCAAGTGTTACCCATGAAGGGTGTGATGAGGTTCGAGAAGAAGGGCGAGCTTAGCCCTAGATTCATTGTTAAATTTTGAGTCGACTAGGAGAGGTGGCCTATAAGTTGGTCTTGCCACCTATCTAGCTTATTAGTTATGCATCATGTGTTTCATTTATTCATGCTTCCGAAGTACGTGTTAGGATTATCATGTGCTTTTGTTTGATTCGATAATTATGGGTCAAGACTTGTCATTTGAGGAGGAGATTGTTTCCATCTTAGATAGGAAAGTCCGAGTTCTTAGGAACAAGGAATTTCTTCAGTGAGGTGCAATGGAAACACTGTTTAGTTTGTGAGGCGACTTGGGAGATAGAGTCTAACATACATGCTAGATATCCTCAACTTTTTGAGGTTTCAAGTACGTTCTTTTAGTTTATGTTTAAAGATGAACATGTGCTTTAGTGGTGGATAAAGTAATGTTCCATAACGTTATTTATGAAACTTTTTGTAAAATTACCATTTTACCTCTCCCTATATTGACCCCAAGTCATTTAAGGTTGAATTTTGAAAAAGAATTTTGAGCTTTGAGTAAAAAGTTGTGAATTATGAAAAATTTTAAATTCAAAAGGCTAAAATTGTTTTTTAGTGTCTTTTGGAGTTTCAAGTCAATTGCTTTCAAATTCAAAGTATTTTCATGGATTTGAGGTCCTAAGTTGAAAATTATTATAATTTTAGCCTTTAGATTGATTTTAGTCAACATTCGAAGTTTGGATGCTCAGATCGAATTTATGACATTTATATGGGATTCATGGGATGATTTTAGACCTAGAAGAGGTTTTGGTCTAATTCTCAAAGGTCCTAAGATTGATTGGCCTTTTTAGGCGTTATGTTTTTTCTTCGAGGTCAAGGACACATCAAATTCGTGTTTCAATATTTTCATTGAGTTTGAAACATTGAGTCAAATTCGTGTTTCAATATTTTCATTGAGTTTAACAAGCTTTATATATGGTTTATGTGCACGAGGTTCCGAACGAATCTCAAGGGTTCATTTAGAGATTTGACAATTTCCTGTTTATTATGTTATCTTGAATACCTCGCATTAGTGAGAGGTTGTTCGCTTTCGCGAGCCTTGCTTCTGCAAGGTACATGTTGTGTTTGCGAAGGATCGGCCCCTTTGGAATTCACGTTCGCGAGAGTCTTTTCGCGACCTTAACTTTAGCAAAAGACCGGTCACAAAAGTGAGAGGCGAATCTTTTGCAGGGATCACTTTGGTGATCAGGTTGTCGCTTTTGCGACATTCGCAAAAGCGAACCTGAGTTTCCTTTTGGGATACTTGAGACCTTTTTGTTTGAAATTTTGGGGTTTTACCTCATTTTCTACCATTTTGAGTTTTTGAAAACCCTTGGAGGAAATTTTAAATAGATTTATTATATTGAATCATTTGGGTAAGTCTGTGTGACCCTAAAACTTCATTTTCCTTTGATCATTTGTTGATTTTAACATAAAAAATTGTGATTTTTGATATGCAACGTTTTCGTGAAGTTGAGCTTTTAATAAAGACGATGATTATGAGTTGAATATAACTCTGTTTTCGAAATGATTTTCACCAATAGCTTTCAAATAATGACTTAGGTAAATGTATTCTAATAAAGATTTTTGTATTCAAACCTCGTTTTCTGAAATTTGATTTTTGAGTTGATTTGACCCATTTTTTAAATTTTATGATATGATTTGATAATGTTTTTTTTTTCTTCAGAATCTTATTATGATTACTTGTTGGATTATATTATGTGATTTTGGATATCGTTCGGAAAGAGAAACTCAAGTTTTGGATTAACTTTTGTTGAATAAAGGCAATTGATTTTCTAAACCTTGTAAAACCTGTAGAATCTTGTGTATATTTTCCTTCATTGTGTGATGGAGAGTAATGTGAATGAGGTGGTGGATTCAATTACTCAAATTAATTGATCTCAACGATTGAAAGCGGAATTCAATGGAAAAAAGGCAATGTGCTAATAGTTGTGTTTTGTGAATTGCCTTGAGTGTTGATCCTAATTTGTTGATTGACGAAATGTTTTAATGGCATTATTGGACTTGAGTTGCTTGAGTTTATCATCTCTTCATTACGGTGTGAAATTGCCTATTTGCTTTGATTTATGCACATTATGATGAGACGTGTGGTGATTGTGCTGATGGGAAATGGTTTTGGCCAGTGATATCATTCAAAATCGATGAGAAATGGTTTAGGCGAGTGGTATCGTGCCGATGGAAAATGATTTTTGCAAGTGCTTGACTATTGTGATTGATTAACTTGATACTTGTTGATTATTGAACTGTGACTAATGGGCTATGATTGTTAAGCTTTGTGGGGGTGTGTATAATAAACTATTAAATTTGGCTGATTTGTATGCAGGTTGTAGTGGAGGAGGTTTGGTTGGGATGATCCGTATACTCGTACTCTAGCTTAATTTTACTTTGTTTAATGGGTTGCCTTCTGATCACCGTGTTGTATGGTTCTGACTCCTAACTTCTACACTTGGTGTTGGTTCCGAGCTTGGGTTCGTGTGATTGCTCTTTTTCTACTTACATATGAGAGTATATATGAATACTTTAGAGGTAGTTGCTTGTCATACCATGGGACCCTCTTGTTCCTTGTTTTATGTTTTGTTCTATTAGAAACATAAAGATATTGACACTTCTATTTATGTTTCAGATTTGTATTCATACATTAAAGCTTGTACACAACAACAAAATTTGGGAGTGTTTATAAAATTGGCTATGTTTTTCGCACTTATGCTATTATTGATATATTTCCGCATGTCTTTCGTATTTTTAGATTTCAGTCTGACTTGTCTTGGTGGATTTAAATGAATGTCATCATGTCCATTTTTGAATTGTGACAAAGGTGCGATCAAACATGTATGACATATTATTGTAATGTTGTGGACATGTGATTTGTGAATGATTAAGTCGGGATGTGGACTAGGTGTTTTACTTATTCACTAGATTGTACTGTATTGTTCGTGTGGTTCGTATATGATATACTTGATACTAGATTATGATTTGACATGAGTGTGGAATGGTGCAGATGGTGAGGTTGGCAGCAGAAGGAGGTGAGTTGATTTGAGATAAAGCGTATGAGTTCTAAAGTAATACTACTTGTAATGAGAGTGGTGACTTGAGATAGAACGTTTGATCAGTTCCAAGGTGATACCACTTGTAGTGAGACTGGAGACTAAGTAGATCAGGCTTTCAATTTTATCTCCAATTTCATGTTTAATTTTTTGATTATTTGCATAATGCTATGTGGTGGATTCAGGTCGACCGATGATGCCTCTCAGTACTACTTGTTGGTTGTACCGATAATACTTTTGTTATTTCACTTGACATGGTTGTAGAATTAGTGATGCTTCTTTGGTGAAGATGATGATGATCTCTGAAAGCTTTTGATCCTCTTTCCTTGTGTTAGGACTTTGGAGTTGTGTCATATTTCTTTCATAAATCATATTCTTTAGAAACTCTTATATTTGCTTAGACTAGTTCTTTTAAAGGATTTAGTGTAATTTATGACCTAAGTACTTGTGTTTAACTAAGTTTGAATATGCTCATTCAGATTAGATGTTTGTTTATATTTAATTCACTTCCGCATTTCATATTTTAAATTGGACCTAAAGATCCTCCTAATTAAGTGATAGAGTAGGTACCCGCTACTTCAATATTATTAGGGCATGAAAAATGAACTATTGCTTATGTTTGTGTTTGTACACGTAATAATGTTTATTGAGGTTCACTTATTGGCGAATGTGTAGTGCATTGAATTTCACTAGTCGATCGTCATCTCCAGTTCACCTTCTTCCATAAACACTAACAAATACAATTATACAAAGTACTATGATAAATGAAGCTATTAGCTGGTAGCCTAGGCAGGTAATTAGTCTTAGAGCCTGATTGACATTGCTACTAGAGATAACTTATTTTTAAAAAATTTGAACGTATGAACACTTTGTGTGTCACACGGGCCCCAAGGCAAGAATATTGGCCACAAGGCAAGAATATTATTATCATGAAGAGTGATTTTCAATAATATCACCATATTTTTCTCAACAACATACATTTTCCTACAAATAATCAATTTTTCCAAGAAAAGTAAAAATGTAACACTTGATATTTGAATTTAAAAGGTTAAATTTGAGCCTTCTAAGTTACTGAACCAATCTCTTGATTTGTGTTAAAAATATTCTATATACACCCCAAAAAAAAAAAATAGAAGAAAAAACACTTTATATATACAACATAATATTTTATCAAAAATTTCGAGTGCTAAACACCCTAACCTCCTCCTAGATTTGGCTCCGCCCATACCCTGTACTCTTATGGAAGAAATGGGCATGTGTTCGTGCATAGAAGGTATACTAGATTGTTTCTTTTAATGAAACATATTAAAGTATTGTTCCCAAAGTTTAAAAAAGATAAAAATGTGAGTAAGCTAGCAAGAACCCCTATGGGACCATTAGTTTTTATTTTCAAGATTGAGTTTCATTATATATGGGATTTTGGGGACCATATTCCCTTCACTTTTTCACTTATGTCTTCTGTACTCTAAAAAAAAATCTCATCCACCACTTTATCCAAATAATAATAATAATATTATTCTTCTACTGTAGTGTTAAGTTCTCCTCAGTATTAAATTATCATAGTATGTCATCTAGATGACTTAAAATCCTTGGATCACATGCACTTTATAGATATATTTATTCTTCCTACCTAAATATTGGAAAAATAATTAATTTAAAATCCTGCATGGCTTAGTTTTTTTGTTTTTTTTTTTTAAAAAAAACAAGATATCATGTGAGTGCAATTAACATGAGATGGAGGGACTACATGTTTGCAAATACCATAGAATAAGTGAAAGTGGTCATCCCCATTTGTGATTTACAAATAATGAACTTCAAGTAAATATGTGGAAAAGATTGATATGTATTTCTAACAAAAAAATGATTCAATTATTCATTCACAAATTTTTAAAAACAAATTTCCAGTAATATTAATATTCAAAAATACAATTATAGTATTATTTTAATTTAACCAAGTTATTATTCAAATGCCTACTTGCTACTTATTTTTCCGTCTACTTTTAATTGTTATGATTTCCTTTTTCAAAGTCAAATCATAAGAACTTTGACTAACATTTACGTTCATATTGATATGTAAAAAAAATATAATTTATAATACTTTTTATATAGCCTTCAAATATCTAAATATTTCATTTAAAATATCAAATCAATATATGCAATTTAACTTTAAAATTTTATTGAAATAACTTTAAAAAAATATAACACTAACAATTAAAAATATGGAAAGAGCGAGCAGTATTTAGGAGTTGAATTGTTGGTAACATATTTTCCCTAGCAGTATAATTAAGCATTTGAAAAGAAAAGAAAGTTGATTTTAGTTGATGACAAGTTCCATCAAGGCTGAGTCAGAATGGGTCCATTGTACTGACCATTGGGCCTTTACAAAGATGCTGCAAGTTAGGATTTGTCCAACATTATCACCATTGGGTCCATCCCAACTCACTTGCCAGCACTTTCTGGGATGACTCCAAACATTTTCATATTTTTTTTTTGTGGTTATTTGATTGTAAATAAGTTATTTTGAGATAAAATATTAAAAATAATTTATTTTACTTATTTTATTTTTATGATAAAAGTTATGAGAATAAATAATTTAAAGAATAAATAATACTTTCAATCAAATGTGGAATAAGATAATGATATAAATATTAAAAATACATCTAAATTATTCACCTTTTTTTTAGTTTCATACTTAAACTATTAAAAGTTTGAGTTTCATACCTAAACTATCACTTTTTAGTTTGAGAAACACACCTCAGTGTTGTGTATAGTGCAGTCTCTCTTTAATGTGAAAAAACTTTGATACATGACATTCCACATAGATAAAATATTTTATCTAGATAAAAAATAAATAATAAAAATTTAATATTAATTAAAAATAACAGATTACTATCCATATAAAAAATTAATTTATTTTTCTTATCTCACTCCACCACATCCTCCACGTACCATTCTCCCCCGCGATAACCCCATCCTTTTTTTTAAAAAAAATCATTTATAAAATATTTTTGAAAATTTCATATTTCATCCTCCCCCCTCCCCGCTCCCGATAGAAATTGATATTATTTTATTTAAAAAAATCTACCTCATCCTGTTTAATTTTTTCCACTACTATTTTTTTTTACGTTTTTCTTATTTTGTGTTAGATATGCATGTACATATATTTTTAGGAAAAAAATTCTACTAGTGTACCGAATATAACATAAACAACTAAAAAATATAAAAAGTCATATGGAGGCAAGTAAAAAATATTTTTGATGTGTATATCTAAACACTGGAAAAAAATTGAAAGCGAAGGGTTAAGTGGGATGGGTAAAGTTATATTTTTAAGAAAATAAAATAATATCTAAATTAGTATTTGATGAGGAGGAGGAGATGAAGTAAAAAATGAAATACTTTTATAAAAGAAATTTAAACAAAATAAAAAAACTTTAAAGATGGTGTGGGGTAACAAAAATATTTTAATTTTTAATATTAACTATACTAATAATTTATTTATTTTTTGTCAAGGTTGAATATTTTGTCCATATGGAGTGTGATGTGGAAATTCTTTAAAATAAAAGAGAGAGAGTGTATTACACATACCATGATGAGAGTGGTATAAAAGAGAGAGGGGTAATTCTCAAACTAAAAAGTGATAGTTTAGGTATGAAGCTCAAACTTTCAATAATTTAGGTATGAAACTCAAAAAAAAAGTATAGTATAAGTCTGTTTTTGACATTCATCTCTAAAATAATCTTACATATTATTCTAGAATTATTATGTCTTATACTCGCTCCAATTTATAAAAAAATTATTTATTCATTTTTTTATGTTTCTAGTGAGAGTATTGCGTGACAATTTTTTTTTCGTTTTTCACTCAATATTTGAAGGTTGAACTGGAACTCAAATTTCATTCAGATCACACATTGCATGAATCATCTGGGGACGACACTTCCAACATGATTTACCACATACCTAAGACCTAAATATGATACTTTTGATTGAGAGTGGAGTAGTCTCACCACTTCTCTACAACTCAATAGGGTGTGTATCGATCGTTCGATTTGATTTTAAGTATCATTGGTTCGATTATCAATTTTTAAATATACTAAACGAAAAATCGATAGCAATAAGATACATGTTATTGATTTTTTATTTATCAGTTTTTGGTGTTTAATAGTCAATTTTCTATTTAACCAATAAGAAAATACTTTTCAAACAAATATATGACTTGTCCAATAATTTGATATGGAATAAAAAAAACATAGAAATCCAATTACACGTTAAGTGCAAAAAGTGTAGTAAAAGTATAACAAATACTAACAATTCACGACCCTAATTGTTGCCCAGCCCTTGTCATCGTCATTTCAAACCCTAACTATCGTTGTTTTTAGTTCTTTAGGTTTTGACGTTGTGAACCTAAAGACTAAAATAATACTATAAACTTAAAAGGGTAAATGTGTCATGAACCGAGCATACACCCCGGAGTGGGTGACACTCGAGAACCATTGTCGATCCCCAAGCAAACCCTCATTTTAACTAATTACAAGTAAAATACTAAAATGAGCATACATAAGCATCAAATTGAAAGAAACGTTTAAAAATAATTTACTAAATCTCAAAACTTCACTGGATATTTGAGTATAAAACATAAGTTCTAAATAAAACATCAGAAAACTAAAAGACTCTCCAAAATTGTCTATAAATGAAGCCTTTACGACATAAAGATGAGTGTCGAGACAAGACCCACGACTCCTCAAAAACTATTACTAATAACTCATAAAACTGAATTCCTTCGGAAGCAAGAAAATCTCACTCAAAAGTTGACGAGTGAATGAAGTGATCTCAACAGACTCTTGTTGGTGATCCTAAAAATCTGTATCTGCATCATTAAAAGGTGATGTCGAATAACATCGGTACATTTAATGTAAGAGTATGTAATATAGCTGAATAATTAGACAATAGATAACAATGTACTCAAGCTGAATGTAAAAAAATAAAGTAAAATCAATTAAAGCTTTACAAAATACTTCTCATCTCTGAATTCAGTATAATAAGTGATAAATAAAAATACACCTTAACTTTATTGGGAGATCTTACAACTGACAACCACTACGAGCTACATGATGATACAACGTCTCACCCACACTACCAAAACTGTCCTATACCTTCCCGGAATATAGGACACCTCAACTGAGTGGATCCACTAATCTTTTTCTAAAAATAATAACTAATCATCTAAAAAGTATGACTACCTATGTTGTCATACATGGTTTATGGGGGTTGTGAGTTGTTTGAACTCCCCCATATCGGTGCTCAATACTACTCCCGATAAATAATCATGCTCATATGTTTAAAACATAACTCTCTACTCCCTGCCTCTCCCGCTCGCGTCTCTCCTCCTTCTCCCAATCTCGCTCGTCAAATATACAAATATATTATGTATACCAGTTACATATATACAATTATTTGAAAGATATACATGCTTTCACTTTTGCAAGTAACCGCTTAAATCATGTATCAACCTTTTTTTTTTCAGTTTTTACTTTGTATTATGTTTGTTAGTTTTTAGATTAATTTTTCTCTAAAGTTTCTAATCACTTATTGTCTGTTTTTCACCAACAAAATGATGATGAAATATTTACGAGAAGTATGTAATTGCATGTCTAAGTTTCTGATAATAGACTTTCGTTTTCTCTCGATTTAACACAAGATTTTGGAGTCAATACAAGGTCTATTGAAAAATCCAAGCAAATTCTAGAGGAAAAATTATTGAAAAATTGAGATCCAAGAAAAACATGATCCAATTACACTGCAAGCAATTGTTAATAGTGTCAATGCAAGCAGTATGAAATTGTTGAAGGAGGGTGTAACAACCTGTTAGTCGTTTTGAGCAGTAGAGTTTATTTTCTGGTAATAACTGTCTGCGTCGACGGATCCCACGACAGACCGTCATGGGCACGACAGACCGTCGAGGGTGTCTCGTTCCAAAACACTTAGAATTCTGAAAAATTGGGTAGTGAGAACAACTCTCTGAACTTCGCGACAACATGGAAGGACGGACCGTTGTGGGCACGACGGACCGTCACAGACCCTTTAGAGAAATTTAGTCTCTGAACTTTGTGACGGAAGCAGCAAGACGGACCGTCGCAAGCACGACGGGCCGTCACAGGCTGCGTAACCCAGACTGAGTCGGATTTCTGTTAAAAGTTTTAAGGGGCGTTTTGGACTATTCTTGCTTATAATTATAAAGTTAGTGGATTAATGTTAATAATTCAATTACTTGGGGGTTAAAGGAGATAACCTTGAATTAATTAGTGGGTTACTTTGGTCATCTTTTACACTTAATTATATGGTAATTAGGGTAAAAGAAAAAGAGTTTGAATAAGGAAAAATCAGAAAAAAGAGAGGAGGGAGAACGAACGAACGAGAGAGGGAGAAACGAAGAAGAAAGCAAAGCATTGGAAAAGTAGATTTCTTGACTTCAATTCTTCGGTGGAGGTAGGTTATGGTTTATTCTATTTCATAGTAAACTCTTAATAGCGAATGATATGTGTTGGGTAATTTTGTAAAGTCTTCTATATGCTTAATTGTGTGCTTGTATGATATGATTATGTAATTTTGATGAAATAAGCATGATGAGGCTGTTGAATTTTAAATCTTAAAAACCTCTTTGTTAATAATGATGCCTTGGTATAAAAGAAGGCTTGATGAACTAAAAGAATGAGGTTAATGGATCGGGTGTCACGAACCGACACATAGTATTAGGGGATCGGGTGTCACGAACCGACACATAGTATTAGGGGATCGGGTGTCACGAACCGACACATAGTATTAGGGGATCGGGTGTCACGAACCGACACATAGTATCAGGGGATCGGGTGTCACGAACCGACACATAGTATTAGGGGATCGGGTGTCACGAACCGACACATAGTATTAGAGATCGGGTGTCACGAACCGACACATAGTATTAGGGGATCGGGTGTCACGAACCGACACATAGTATTAGGGGATTGGAGTGTCACGTTCCGACACAAGAGGAATAAAGAGAATGAGTCTTGAATTATGTTAATGGACTCAATTTAATGAACCTATTTCCCAAATGAGTATGGTATGGAGGCTTGAGTCCTCATGGGTGTACTTGGCGTTATTATCAAAGATTCTTGTACTTGTTGTTGCCACCTGTTGAGTATTGTAGTTGATTTTATGATATTATTCGATGTATATTGCTTTCTATTTTAAGTTGGCCGATGATATCTACTCAGTACTTGTGCTTGTACTGACCCCTACTTGTATGTTTTCCTTTTGTTAATTGTGGAGTGCAGCAAACGTACCGTCGTTTTCAACTCAACCGCAACTCTAGCAAGTCTTCACCACGTTAGATTTTAGGGTGAGCTATTGTTCCTAGCTCGGACTGGATTCTCTATCATTTATGTCTTGATGTCCTTGAAGTTCGGACATGGACTATCTCTTGTATTTGTTTTAGCTTCCTATATATTCTTAGATTTAGTAATTTGAGGATAGATGTTCTTGTGATGATGACTTCCAGATTTTGGGGATAATGATAAGTTTTGAGTTTTAGAAGTTAATTATTGATTTCGTTAATGAGTTTTAAGTCTTCCGCATTATATTCTGTCTATTATGTTTGAAATGTTGGGGTTTAGATGGGTTGGTTCGCTCACATAGTAGGATAAGAGTGGTTGCCACTCACGGCTCGTTTTGGGTCGTGACAAACTTGGTATCAGAGCATTAGGTTCGTTGGTCTAATCACACAAGAACAAGTCTAGTAGAGTCTTGAGGAACGGTAGGGGACGCCTTTTCTTTTCTTTGAGAGGCTATAAGACTTTAGGAAAATCCCATTCTTTCTTATTTCGTGCTATTACTTGGATCCAATTGGTATCTAGGTGATACAAATTGGTATCTGACCATCTTTACTCTATTTCGCAGATGGTTAGAACAAGAGCAACAACCGCGCCAACACCAGCACCGGCAAGACAAGAGGCGTCTGAGCCAGCCACTGAGACTCTAGCTCGAAGAGGAGCAGTGGCAAGAGGTTGTGGTAGAGGTCGCGGCAGGACGTCCTCTAGAGGAAGAGGACAAGCACCTGGCCCATCTAGTACCAGGGCGGTGACTCCTCCACCGACTGAGGAAGTAGTAAGAGAGGGGGAGGAAGGTGAGAATGAGCAAGTGCACAATGAGGAATTACCACCCCAACCTACCCTTGAGATGATTTATCAGGTTCTTGCTTATCTTAGCGGGTTATCTGATCAGGGCCAGACACCTCCAATGTTTTCTGCACCATCACCTCAGGTTCCGGGAGTACAACATGCCGCTGTTGTGGCTCCCCGCATGGATGCCTCATTGAAAATAGGCACGTTTCCTCGGTTGACTACAGGGCCTATAATGACAAGTGATCAGCATGAACTTTTCAGTAAGTTCTTGAAATTAAAACCTCCAGTCTTCAAGGGTACTAAATATGAGGATGCCTATGACTTTCTGGTTGATTTTCATGAGCTACTACACAAAATGGGCATAGTAGAACGATTTGGTGTTGAGTTTGTAACCTATCAGTTTCAAGGGAATGCCAAAATGTGGTGGCGATCGTATGTTGAATGTCAACCAGCACAAGCACCACCTATGACTTGGGCATCATTCTCTAGCTTGTTTATGGAGAAGTATATACCTCGGACTTTGAGGGATGGGAGGAGAGATGAGTTTCTGAGCCTAGAGCAAGGCAGGATGTCGGTTACTGCATATGAGGCTAAGTTTCGTGCATTATCTAGGTATGCCACCCAGCTTTGCTTCAGTCCACAAGAGCGGATCCGCCGTTTCGTGAAAGGGTTGAGGTCAGATTTACGGATTTCATCCTTACAGGTAGCTGCTACAGCAAAATCATTTCAGGAGGTGGTAGATTTCGTGATAGAAGTGGAGGGAGTGAAGCCAGACGACTTCACCATGGCATCGACATCTAAGAGGTTTCGTAAAGGAGGTGAGTTCAATGGTTCTTACTCTAGAGGGCAGAGTTCAGGAGGTTTTCTAGCCTACCCTATTCAGTCTTTACTATAGATTGTAGCTGGGGGTCCACCGCAGACCGGTCAATATTTCTCTAAGTTTGGAGGTTATCCCCAGACTCCGTCGTTCTCACAAAGACCTATGCTTGAATCTAGAGATTGTTATGGATGTGGAGAAACTGGACATACTAGGAGAAATTGTCCAAAACAGAGTTACAGACCCCCAATAATCAGAGGTAGAGGTGGTCATGGAAGAGGCCGTTATTCGGGAGGACGTGGTGGCCGAGGTAATGGTGGTCATCAAAACGGCCGGGGGGACGGGAAAACTGGAACTACTGCAGCGCAACATGGTAGGGGCAACGGACAGACCGGTGATAGGGCTCATTGTTATGCTTTCCCTGGGAGATCTGAAGCGGAGACATCTGATGTTGTCATCACAGGTAATCTTTTGGTTTGTGATTGCATGCATTTTGTATTATTTGATCCTGGATCCACATTTTCATATGTATCTTCCTCATTTGCTACTGGTCTTAAATTACATTTTGAATCGCTTGACATGCCTATTCGTGTCTCTACTCCGGTGGGTGAGTCTGTGATAGTTGAAAGGGTGTATAGGTCTTGTCTTGTGACTTTTATGGGGAGCAATACTCATGTAGACTTGGTTATCTTATAAATGGTTGATTTCGATGTAATTTTGGGTATGACTTGGCTTTCTCCAAACTTCGCAATCTTAGATTGCAATGCCAAAACTGTGACATTGGCCAAGCCTGGGACAGATCTGTTAGTGTGGGAGGGTGACTACACTTCCACTCCAGTTCGTATCATCTCCTTCCTTCGTGCTAAGAGAATGGTTAGAAAGGGTTGTTTAGCTTTCTTGGCACACCTCAGGGATGATACTACCCAAGTACCTTCAATTGAGTCGGTTTCAATAGTCCGTGAATTTCTGGATGTGTTTCCCACAGACCTTCTTGGTATGCCACCAGATAGAGATATCGACTTTTGTATTGATCTGGAGCCGGTCACTCGCCCTATTTCCATACCCCCTTATAGGTTGGCTCCCACTGAGTTAAGAGAGTTAAAGGACCAACTTCAAGAGTTGTTAAGCAAGGGCTTTATTAGACCAAGTGCATCCCCTTGGGGTGCTCCTGTTTTGTTTGTGAAGAAGAAGGATGGAAGTTTTCGGATGTGCATTGACTACAGACAACTGAATAAGGTAACTGTTAAGAACAAGTATCCTCTTCCTCGCATCGATGATTTGTTCGATCAGTTACAAGGTGCTTGTACCTTCTCAAAAATTGATTTGAGATCTGGTTATCATCAATTGAAAATACGATCAATGGATGTGCCCAAGACTGCTTTTCGGACCAGGTATGGACATTATGAGTTTTTAGTAATGTCTTTTGGGCTTATGAATGCCCCTACTGCTTTTATAAGCTTGATGAATGGGATTTTTAAGCCATACCTGGATCTCTTTGTCATTGTATTCATTGATGATATACTAGTATATTCAAAGAGCAAGAAAGAACATGAGGAGCACTTGAGAAGGGTATTGGAAATGTTAAGGGAGAAAAAACTTTATGCCAAATTCTCTAAGTGTGAGTTTTGGCTAGATTCAGTGTCCTTCTTGGGGGCATGTGGTTTCTAAGGATGGAGTGATGGTGGATCCTTCTAAGATCGAAGCAGTGAAAAATTGGGTAAGACCTACTAATGTTACAGAGGTAAGGAGTTTCGTTGGTTTATCTAGCTACTACCGTCGATTCGTCAAGGGATTTTCTTCCACTGCTTCCCAATTGACAAACTTGACTAAGCAGAGTGTTCCATTTGTGTGGTCGGACGAGTGTGAAGAAAGCTTTCAGAAGCTCAAGACCTTGTTGACTACTGCACCAATTCTTACCTTGCCAGTGGAAGGTAAAAATTTCATTGTTTACTGTGATGCATCCTATTATGGTTTAGGTGCAGTGCTAATGCAAGAGAAGAATGTAATTGCTTATGCCTCGAGGCAATTAAAGGTGCATGAACGTAATTATCCGACCCACAATTTAGAGTTAGCGGCAGTAGTGTTTGCATTAAAGCAATGGATACATTATCTATATGGGGTTAAGTGTGAAGTCTATACAGATCATCGCAGTTTACAGTATGTCTTTACTCAGAAAGATTTGAATTTGAGACAGAGGAGATGAATGGAACTACTGAAGGACTATGATATCACTATCTTGTATCATCCGGGAAAGGCTAATGTGGTGGCAGATGCCTTAAGTAGAAAGGCAGGGAGCATGGGAAGCCTAGCCCACTTGCAGGTTTCTAGACGCCCATTGGCTAGAGAGGTTCAGACTTTGGCTAATGACTTTATGAGGCTAGAAGTAAATGAGAAGGGAGGATTTTTGGCCTGTGTGGAGGCAAGATCTTCCTTTCTTGATAAGATTAAAGGAAAGCAGTTTATCGATGAGAAACTGATCCGGATCCGAGATAAGGTGTTGCGAGGTGAGGCTAAAGAAGCAAAAATCGATGAGGAAGGTGTTTTGAGAATTAAGGGAAGAGTATGTGTACCCCGCTTCGATGACTTGATTCACACTATTCTTACAGAGGCTCATAGTTCAAGGTATTCTATACATCTGGTGCAACCAAGATGTATCGTGACCTAAAAAAACATTTTTGGTGGGGTAGGATGAAGCGTGACATTGTTGATTTTGTTGCTCAATGCCCAAATTGTCAGCAGGTAAAGTATGAACACCAGAGGCCTAGAGGGACACTTCAGAGAATGCCCATTCCTGAATGGAAGTGAAAGAGAATTGCAATGGACTTTGTGGTTGGTCTTCCAAAGACAATGGGTAAGTATGACTCTATTTGGGTGATTGTTGACAAACTAACTAAGGCTGCTCATTTCATTCTGGTCAAGGTAACTTATAATGTAGAGAAGTTAGCCAAAATTTACATCTATGAAATTGTTTGATTGCATGGAGTTCCACTCTCCATCATATCAGATAGAGGTACGCAATTTACTTCTAAGTTTTGGAAAACATTGCATGCTGAATTAGGTACTAGATTGGATCTTAGTACTGCATTTCACCCTCATACTGATGATCAGTCTGAGCAAACGACTCAGGTTTTGGAGGATATGCTTCGTGCATGTGTGATAGAGTTTGGAAGTCATTGGGATAACTTCTTACCCTTAGCAGAGTTCTCATACAACAATAGCTATCACCGAAGTATTGATATGGCCCCATTTGAGGCATTGTATGGGAGAAGATGTAGGTCTCCCATTGGGTGGTTTGATGCATTTGAGGTTAGACCTTGGGGTACTGACCTTCTAAGGGAATCGTTAGACAAAGTGAAATGCATTCAAGAAAAGCTTTTAGAGGCTCAAAGTAGGCAGAAAGAATATGCAGATCGAAAGGTTAGAGACATGGAGTTTATGGAGGGCGAACAAGTTCTGCTGAAGGTTTCACCCATGAAAGGGGTGATGCGGTTTGGTAAGCGAGGTAATCTTAGTCCGAGGTATATTGGTCCATTTGAAGTTCTGAAGCGCGTGGGGGAGGTAGCTTATGAATTAGCCTTACCCCCAGGACTGTCAGGAGTGCACCCGGTATTTCACGTGTTTATGCTGAAAAGATACCATGGTGATGGAAACTACATCATTCGTTGGGATTCAGTCCTTCTTGATGAGAATTTGTCTTATGAGGAGGAGCCTGTTGCCATTTTGGATAGAGAAGTCCGCAAGTTGAGATCAAGGGAGATTGCATCCATCAAAGTTCAATGGAAGAATCGACCCGTTGAAGAGTCCACTTGGGAGAAGGAGGCTGATATGCAGGAAAAATACCCACACCTGTTTACAAATTCAGGTACTCCTTTTCACCCTTGTTATTTTTCTTGTGATCGTTCGAGGACGAACGACGGGTAAATTGGTATCTATTGTAACGACCTGTTAGTCATTTTGAGCAGTAGAGTTTATTTTCTGGTAATAACTGTCTGAGTCGACGGATCCCACGACGGACCGTCATGGGCACGACGGACCGTCGAGGGTGTCTCGTTCCAAAACACTTAGAATTCTGATAAATTGGGTACTGAGAACAACTCTCTGAACTTCACGACGACATGGCAGGATGGACCGTCGTGGGCAGAACGGACCGTCGTGGGCACGACGGACCGTCACAGACCCTTTAGAGAAATTTAGTCTCTGAACTTTGTGACGGAAGCAGCAGGACGGACCGTCGCAGGCACGACGGGCCGTCATAGGCTACGTAATCCTGACTGAGTCGGATTTCTGTTAAAAGTTTTAAGGGGCGTTTTGGACTATTCTTGCTTATAATTATAAAGTTAGTGGGTTAATGTTAATAATTCAATTACTTGGGGGTTAAAGGAGATAACCTTGAATTAATTAGTGGGTTACTTTGGTCATCTTTTACACATAATTATATGGTAATTAGGGTAAAAGAAAAAGAGTTTGAATAAGGAAAAATCAGAAAAAAGAGAGGAGGGAGAACGAACGAACGAGAGAGGGAGAAACGAAGAAGAAAGCAAAGCATTGGAAAAGTAGATTTCTTGACTTCAATTCTTCGGTGGAGGTAGGTTATAGTTTATTCTATTTCATAGTAAACTCTTAATAGCGAATGATATGTGTTGGGTAATTTTGTAAAGTCTTCTATATGCTTAATTGTGTGCTTGTATGATATGATTATGTAATTTTGATGAAATAAGCATGATGAGGCTGTTGAATTTTAAATCTTAAAAACCTCTTTGTTAATGATGATGTCTTGGTATAAAAGAAGGCTTGATGAACTAAAAGAATGAGGTTAATGGATCGGGTGTCACGAACCGACACATAGTATTAGGGGATCGGGTGTCACGAACCGACACATAGTATTAGGGGATCGGGTGTCACGAACCGACACATAGTATTAGGGGATCGGGTGTCACAAATCGACACATAGTATTAGGGGATCGGGTGTCACGAACCGACACATAGTATTAGGGGATCGGGTGTCACGAACCGACACATAGTATTAGGGGATCGGGTGTCACGAACTGACACATAGTATTAGGGGATCGGGTGTCATGAACCGACACGTAGTATTAGGGGATCGGAGTGTCACGTTCCGACACAAGAGGAATAAAGAGAATGAATCTTGAATTATGTTAATGGACTCAATTTAATGAACCTATTTCCCAAATGAGTATGGTATGGAGGCTTGAGTCCTCATGGGTGTACTTGGCGTTATTATCAAAGATTCTTGTACTTGTTGTTGCCACCTGTTGAGTATTGTAGTTGATTTTATGATATTATTCGATATATATTGCTTTCTATTTTGAGTTGGCCGATGATATCTACTCAGTACTTGTGCTTGTACTGACCCCTACTTGTATGTTTTCCTTTTGTTAATTGTGGAGTGCAGCAAACGTACCGTCGTCTTCAACTCAACCGCAACTCTAGCAAGTCTTCACCACGTCAGATTTCAGGGTGAGCTATTGTTCCTAGCTCGGACTGGATTCTCTATCATTTATGTCTTGATGTCCTTGAAGTTCGGACATGGACTATCTCTTGTATTTGTTTTAGCTTCCTAGACATTCTTAGATTTAGTAATTTGAGGATAGATGTTCTTGTGATGATGACTTCCAGATTTTGGGGATAATGATAAGTTTTGAGTTTTAGAAGTTAATTATTGATTTCGTTAATGAGTTTAAGTCTTCCGCATTATATTCTGTCTATTATGTTTGAAATGTTGGGGTTTAGATGGGTTGGTTCGCTCACATAGTAGGATAAGTGTGGGTGCCACTCACGGCTCGTTTTGGGTCGTGACAGAGGGAACAAGAGAAAATTCAAATACAGTAATTCTAATGGTAATCAATCAAGAATATCAGAAGAGATTGTGTCTGATTTGTTAAACGTTATTGATTGTAAGAAATAATTTTGTATATAGTGATTTGTATATTTTGATAGTTATATACAAAATTATTTGATGTATATGTGTATTTCTGTATTCGATATACATATATTCACAAATATAAAGAACACTAGGTAAGTGTATAAAATATGTTTTATATAGTGATTTGTACATTTTGATAGTTATATAAAAAATGGTTTTATTTATATGTATATTTCTGTATATTTAAGTACTACATTCATATAATATAGAGTTTCTAGTTATATACAAACAACATTAGTTCTTATTTTGTACAAATGGTTTATACTTATAAAGCATATAATTGTATATAGTAATTAATTTGTATAAATATTTGATTTACATATTGAAATATATTTTTTATTGTCTTCACGTTTACATAGGGAGTTAGATTAATTTGCAATCAACCACCAAACATGCTCCCCCCCCCCCCCCCCTACATGCAGTGCTATACATATATAATTCACATATATAAATTATGTCTTTCGAAATTTCTCACCAACAATTAGAATAAAATTTGATTAGAATTGTTAATATATACTTTTTGTATATTTGTATAAACAAAAATACATACTTGTGAAACATTAGAATGAACAAAACATTAATAATCCATTCCTGAAAATTTTAGCTATATACTATACAAATTAACCGTATCCTTTTTTGCCGTTCAAAACATGAAGTTTCCTTTAAAAAAAATCCACCCGACGTTGAATATAAAGAGTATTGATGAACCCAAAAATTTTCGTTTAATATTGCTTCAATGGTATGAGAAAACTAGTTGTTATGATGTTTGTATCATTATAAAACTCTTCTTTCGAAAAAATATTTAATTTAAAACGATTAGTATGAATCATGAAATTTTGTAAATTTTATGTCACCTTATTAATTGCTCATGTATCCATTTATTAACAAAATATTGTACTATAATAAACAAAAAAATGTAATATACAAATTAAATTATACCCATAAAATATAATTACATAACTATACCTACAAAACATTATTTTATTTAATTTGTTTGCTATATAAGAAATTTTCCTTAAATAATATGGTATACAAACTGCATAAAAATATATATCTAAATGGCATAATATAGAATCTTATATTAGCATATGAATTGTGGATAAAATATGGAAAAAGTTAAATGGTTAAACACACACACTAGTTAATTAGTAATTATAGTTAGTTTTAGTAATGATCACTTGCGATAAACATTCAATACTAATTACATGGACTAGAATTTGAATTTTTATAATTTTCACGCTTGTATAATTCATAATTTGTATAACTTTGATATGATGTAAATTTGGATAGTATAATTTGTATAACTAATTAAAGTTTAAATGTTTGTATTTGTATAAGTTCGTTATTTGAAGTTTTCAAAAATAGCTTAATTATATAAACGTACACACAAATAATATAAACTCATCCGCAAAATTATACAAACCCACGAATTATACAAACAAATTTACCATATCTTACACAAACATATTTTAGTGTATACTAATGTATAGAATATGATAAATACAAATTGATTCACTTTATAGAGTGATTAAATTAATTAATGAAATTTTAAAAAAGCAAAAATTCTTTAAAGAAATAAAGTTTTTAACTCGGAATACAAAAGAGAATAAGCATATGTATAATATGATTTTTCAGATTTTTAAAAGGGGAGAATGTTAAACAATAAAAATGTAGGAGAAATTTATGAAAATAATATCATACTAAATATTGATTATGATATTGTGTTTGAAGTTTTTATTTTTCTTACCCATTCCTTTTATTTTATTCAAAGAAAAAAACAGAGAAAACACAATT
This sequence comes from Solanum lycopersicum, assembly GCF_036512215.1. Taxonomy (NCBI): domain Eukaryota; kingdom Viridiplantae; phylum Streptophyta; class Magnoliopsida; order Solanales; family Solanaceae; genus Solanum; species Solanum lycopersicum. Next base: position 10,372,013 of record NC_090809.1, on the reverse strand, counting down.
CTAGAAGTGATTTATGAAATGAATATCATGACAAAAAATATGTTCCCTGTCTCTTAAAAAAGATAAGGTATCCTTTATTTTTAATTCGAAAAAGGATATAATAAGATAAAAACAAATGAAAATTTTCTCGAATTAGTATCATGAAAAAAATTAGAGCAATTTTTACGTATAACAAATACAAAAATTATATTTATATGTTATAGCTATAATTTGCGTAACTGCACTCCATAGCAAACTTAAATATGTATATATTTCGCTATACATATATAAAAAGATAGTTGCATAAAAATTGTTTCTGTTTCGGTATACATATATAAAAGATTAATTGTATAATCTGTGTTTGTATAAAATGAAAAAGAGAGAAAGGCAAAAGAAAACTGTGCAGGAAAATATTTATATTGTATAATTATAAGTATATAAGATGAATATATATATGTATTTGCATGTGTGTATACAATTTTTTCTCGCTTTATACAAACAAAAACACAATTTATACATTTATTTTCTATTTGTATAAGCGAGAGAGAATGACGAACGAGATCTTAGAGAAAGGAGAAAACAGAACGAAAATATATGCATATATGTAGTTTTCTCTCGCTTTATACAAATACAAACACATTTTATACATTCACGTTTGTATAAAAAGCAAGAGAGAGGAACAGAACAAGAGTAACGAGCGAGATTCACCGTGAGAGAGGTGAAATAGCAACAGTTTGTTATGGAATGCAACTAAATAAAACTATGATTATAATATTTGATTTTAATTAACAGTTTGTTATGGAGTACAATTAAGTTAAACTATGATTATAATATTTGATTTTAATTAATAGTTTACTATTATATACAATTTTTGCTAAAAGATTACTCTCTTGTTTGAAAGAATATAATTATTGCATCTTTTTTTTAAAAAAAAAACAATGTCAAAGGAAAGAATTGAGGAAGACAAAAATCCAGAAAAAAATATGGAACAAAAAACACTAGTTTCGTGTTTGAAGGAATCATTTACCATGCATTTTTATTTGAGAAATTGTATATAATAGCAAACCAATAACTTAAAATAAATGGAGTAGTTAGGGTTTGATTTAATATCTCGCTCGCCACTCTCCTCCAATCTCTCGCCTCGCTTCCTTACTTTTTATACAAACACAAGTGTATAAAAATTGTTTCTAATTGTATAAAGCAGAGAAAATTATATATATATATATATATATATATATATATATATATATATATATATATATATATGTTTGTTTGTTTCCCTCTCTCCCCTTTCTAGAACTCGCTCGCCACTCTCCCAAATCTCGCTCGCCACCCTCGCCTTTCTCACTTATACAAACAGAAGCGAAATGTATAAATTGCGAATCTGTTTGTATAAAGCGTGAGAAAATTGTATATACACATGCAAGTACATATATTTTCGTCCTATACACCTATACACCTATAATTATACAATAAAAATACTCCCCTGCCCAGTTTCTTTTGCCTTTCTCTCTTTCTCGTTTTATACAATTTTCAAATTGTATCTAATTTCTTTTTTTTTTCATTTTATACAATTCAATTCTATTTTATATTCCTTGTCAAGTCTCTTTTGTCTTTCTCTCTTTCTCATTTTATACAAATTCAAATTGTATATAATCGTTCTATACACTTATAATAATACAATTCGTTTTATACACTTCGTTTTTATACAGTTCTCTGCCCAAGTGTCTTTCTCTTTCTTGTTTTATACACTTCGTTTTATACAATTTGCTTCAACTGTATATGTATTGCGAATTATACAGCTTCTATGTTTGCTATGAAGCGCAATTATGCAAACTTTGCTATAGCATACAGATATAAATTTTTTATTTACTATATGTGAAAGTAGCCCTTTTTATTTTACTTCAATTTCTTTTTTTTAGATGTTGATAATTTTCACTGCTATATTTTGAAAAGTAAAGCTCATTTTATATTTGGTATATTTTAAGAATACCAATTATTATTTTATATAAGTAGAAATTAGGATGAACTAGCTCATGGACTAGAGGAAATTATCCATTTTCTCTCCGGCCCAATCAGAAAAAGAAAGGTGGGGTTAGGCCCAAAATAATTACCCAAAAAGGTCCATTTTGAAACATTACTGTATACCTAAACAAGGTATATTTTTGGGAACCTACCTAAATTTCACTACTTCAGGAGTTAAGTACTTAAATATATAGTACTGTATATTATTCCAAATACATGTATTTTGGCTACATGGGTTAAATTTAAATGTTATTTGTTATTCTATATACATTGTATCCAAGTACATGCATCGAAGATACATAGCAAACCTTCCTCTCTCTTCCCACATCTCTCCCATCTTTCTCACTACACTTATCATATATATGAGCAGATATACGTGAATCACTCCAGATACATACAAATATACGTATCAAGTATGATTCACATATATTTGGAATACTACGAATATTAATTTCAAAACTTTTTGGAATATGAACAAAGAAGAGAAGATAGGATCTTTACATTCATAAAAAAAGATATGAGAATTTATCTTAAGTAATTGAGTGTGAGAGACAAATGAATCAAAAGATTCATATTTGGTTCAGGAAGGGGTTATGGAATTTAGGAAACGAATGTAAAGATAATATACTTCGTTAAGTGATTTGTTAGATAATGAAAAACGGAGGATCTTGAATACTATTTGAAAGTCAGAAGAACTATGTGTGGCACGAATCTCACTCATCTATCTATGCGTAAGATATGTAGGAAACTCTTAACTATTGATAAGATATGCAATATTTTGAGAATATATAAAACAATAGAATAAATGGTACTAAAGTATGTCTAGTTATGTAGTTTTTCCTATATTGTTTGGGTAATCAACATAAATCCCACTTTTCTTCACTAAAGTTCTCAATATTACGAATCTTATCAGAATTTGGACTTTGGATACATGTATCTTACACTTTCAAATAAATGTATCTCGATACATGGAGTTCAAAATATGTGTAATTTATTTTAGATACAGTATATCCAAGTGGATTCACATGTATTTGACTCTCTAAAATTCTCTCACCCCTCTCCCCCGCCTCTCTCCCAATGCATCTATTTTCAGAATATATCAGAAATATATCTATTATTCTAGATACATCTATCTAATGTGATTCACATGTATCTTTTATATATAAAATATCTCACTTGCATCCCTCGTATTTCACTAGCTCACCTTTCTCTCTATTGCAGTGTATTCGGTAGCAAAAACACGCATATCTACGTGTATCTAACATGAAATATGGTAGAAAATTACCAATTAGCGAGATGATATATGATTGATTTTATATATATATATATATATATATATACCTTCAGAGTATACAATTTACGTTCTGCAGACCTTAACAAAATACAATAGTATGATTCAACTTCTGTATTATGTTTTGTATACCTTTTCATTCATTAACGTGAATTCACTATACAAGTGTCTGCTAATTCAAAGTGTACAATACATTCAAGAAAACTCTTCACATTCTATCATCATCTTTCATGAGTGTTCATGTTAGAATAAACTTTCAATCATGACCTATCACATTTTAAAAATGATCACCTTACTTCACATCATGATCATACATAGATCCTCCATGCATATAGAGGTACAAGGAATATATCCATCAATTCAATATCATAATATACATAGTAAGTAAACACCTCCACCTTTCAAGTGGATCAACATTTAAGTCTCAATTCTACTTCAACATTGAATTTACTCATAACTTTCCCTTCAAGGCTATGAATCGATCTCAACCCATAGATCTAAGATATTACCATAGTTAATTTTTTTTTGACATGATTCAATACACTAATTCAATATAAACACAAACAATTTAACATACATTCTTCATAATCAATCAACCACCAATCACAATTCACAATATAGAGATTTGGGAAAAGCATGGGTTCTAGGAGAAATTCACCATAAATTCATCTTTAATTCCACAATTGATTCATAATTCAACGAACTTCGATGAGATTTTATCTTGAAACAATAACACATTGATCTAGTCACCACCAGAGCCACAAAGCACTATCTAAATTGATTCCTGCAATGCAATAAAGCTTTTGAAAAACGATTAGAATTGAACTCATGCCAAGATTGAAAACTAAGATTTTTGATCAACTTTGAAGATTTGAAATCACTTTTGAAATTGGTTCCTTGAATGAAAAATTAGACAAGGATCAAGACTACCACACCTTTAGTAGAAGAATCCCATGAAAATACCTTGAAAAACTTGAAGTATTGATCTTAGAAACTTGAATTCGTCACCTCCAATGGAGTTTTAAAGAGAGAGAACTTTTGGCGGGGAAATGAGGTTTGTATTTTGGGTTTTGAAATAATGAATTGAAAAATAGAGTCTAACACTTCCAATACTTTATTTAACCTAAAATAACCGTCCATGAACTAAACTAACCAAGGGAGGAATTTACCAAATCACCCTTACCTTGGTTGAACCAAGACATCAAATTAGGTGGGGGCTCACGACACCAAACCATGGACTATGGTCTGGGTCATACACCATCCTGGTCAGCCGTGGTTTGTGGATGAGGCTTGGATTTGGGGGTCATGACCTACGGAGGCCATCCATGGGGCATGAATGGACCTACTGGGCGTGGTCCCCTTTTGTAGGTCATCAGCTTTTGGCAACTCTTTCTTATCTTTGGGGTCTAGGCGGTTAGGATAAGGGTCTAACTCAAGGACCCTTAGGGTAGTCCTTGGGGAGTGGTACCTTGACGCTTGAACCCTATACCTCTCAATCGTAAATCGAGACAATATTCTATCACATGAAACGTCAAATCAAACTCTCTCTCACACACTAGTTAGGCTCTAGTTCCACTTACTCATTTTATGGGTCGTTACATTATCTCCACTTGAAACATTCGTCCTCGAATGACACTTAGAACACATTAAAGGGTTAACGACTCAAGCCCAGCAGCCCATCATGCATGCAACTTCATAAACAATGCACAAAACTAGGAAGAGACATCAACTCCACATCAATAAGCTCAATGCAATACAAGAAAGAATGAACTACATCTACAAACTCATTATGCATCAAAATTAATCATTTCTCATTTATTGGAGGAACTTCCTTCTCCAACTCAAATAATGCTCATCATAACATCATCAAGCAAAATATGTAATTACTCTAAAAAAACACATTTAGGTATGTTTTACAATTCATGTGATGAAGCATAGAGGCAACTCAAACTAAATGCACATTAACATGAGGAATATATATTATATAGACTCATTTTCTCATTTAACCAAGAATTCATTAAGAACATGCATATCAAAAGGAAGCCATGGAACACATAATCACTCATGCCTCCAAGACAAAAACAAGCTACAAGGAACTCCCCGTCTCAAGCTTGAATGGGAATCAAAGGAAAGAGGCAAGGATACTCTCAACAACCTTACTATTCATACCATTCCACACTTAGGAGTAAACCCAACTAAGGTTACTATGAAAACAATATAAAAACCTCAATACAACATTCACAATTAAAAGAAATCATCAACTCCATCTCAACGTCTCGTATGAGTCTATTAGATCGGGTCTAAAATTCTCAAACTCACCACTCCTCATATGGTAAGAATGTAAAAGAACTCTAGCTCATGTACATCTAGGTTACTCAGTGACCTTACCATATAATCACATTATCTACCCCTTGGGAGCAAGTCTATACAAATTCTCTTAAGCATCTCTTCTCTCAATTTCTAAGGTGAATAACACTTCTACCCTTCTTTCAAAAGAGTCACACACCCAACATCTCTAGGCATCACTTAAACAACACTATTCATAAACTCTTTCAATATACCTTAAATCTCATCATAACTTTCTACCAACAAAACATATAACCATAAAACAACTCATTCATACTAGAGACAACATCACAATCTATCACCTAAAATCTTAACAAGTCACATATCCTTAATTGGCATCACAACCAAATTTTCTCCCTCACTCCTCCTAATATAAGTCTTCCAAGTGATCATATCTTAAAGACCACCCGACAAGGAATGCGAAAAAAATATTATAGAGTTAAACTCTATGGCACGACTTGAAGAATGAAGAAGTGAGACTTTCCTAACACCCAATAGCCTCCTGGCGCACTTCACACTTTGAACAAGACTCTACTAGATGTGGTTTTAGATATCCTAAAACCATTCACAAAATCTTGTGCTCTGATACCATGTTTGTCACCACCCTAGCCTACACCCTGAAAGTGACACGGTGTACAAGACTCCAAAAAGTTTCATACAAGCCTCATATCATTTATGGTCATAGGAGAATAGGAAAACAAAGCTAAATTAAAAACTTTTCATTTATATTCGAAGACATTTTTATATAGGTAAAAAGAATAAATATACCTCCAAAATATCGTAAATGGTATGTCAATACCATCCGTTATACTTTACGGTTGTATATAACCTTACCGCCAATATTTTGGGTTGTGTATGTCCTTGATACTAACGGCCTAACACGTGACTTCATTTCAAGGACTAACATGATTGTTTTACCCAAAATTAGAAAATCCACCCATTTCTATTTTAAACCCACCCAAAACCCTTTTTTGAAATAATTCGAATATATTTTAATAAAGCTAAATATAAAATTCAAAACCTTTGCAACAATATCATATTCATGTGTTTTGACTCAAATTCTGTCTAGTGAAGAGGATGGAGCATCGTCAGATCTACTCCCTCGCCAAAATTCAATTTGTTATGAGGAAAATTAACAATGAAGAAGCTTTGAGAATTTATGGCGAGATCGCCTAATGCATTGTCGCAAGAGATTTCGTCTAATTTCTGGGAAAGTTTGTAAAGTTTTGACATCTGGAGTTTATTCCCCACCCACTTATCATCTACCTCAAGAAATTTCAGCTTATTCTAAGGGTTTGAACTCCGACAGACCACTAATGAACGTCTTGGTGGTTTTTCGACAAGCTTAATGAAGCAAGGCCAATGTCGGCGCCTCTTCAAGGCGCACACAACCTAAAAAAGTATTGCATTCCATCTAAAGAAACACCAAAATCTCATCTCTAATGATCTATATGTTTGTGTGAACTTTGGAGAAGAAGGCGGCAACTATAGGGGTGGTCATTCACAAAATTTGTTTGATGGTTTTGTGCACAATCATCCATGAACTCTAAAACACAAAAAAAATGTACATGGCTAATGTTAGTTAATTTTTAAATCGTGCAACAAAATTTTGAGAACTAAAGAAGAGAATGAAGAAGATGGATCATTGTTTGAAGGGAATTATGGAAGATGGTCATTGGTGTTTTAATTCGGGTTACAAATGTGTTAGGGATGATGAGTGGGTTTATTAATTTTGGATAAAAATATAATAAAAATTATGTAAATAATTGAGATGTAGCCATGTGTCCGGCTGTTAGTTTCAAGGGTATACACAATCCAAAATATTGACAGTAAGGGTATATACAATCTTAAACTATAACGAAGGGTATTGACATACCATTTACGATAATTCGAAGGTATATTTATCCGTTTCCCTTTTATAAAAGCAAGTGGAAGTCTTTATATACATTGTCTCAAACCATCTAGAAACATAATACTTAAAATTTGTGACACAACCCATACAAAACTCTAAACATAATAATAAAAGACATAAGGGAACACGATGAGTTTGTCCTCGAAACTATGAGGACTTACCAAATCTTCAACTCAAAGCTCCTTTGAAACCTATTTTCCAAAGTATAATACATCACATCTCCCAATCCTACACTTTGGTAAAAACGAAAAGGTTTGGTTTAGTACAATTAAGTAGTAAGTATGATAGCAATGCATAAGCATGCTTAAAAGGAACATTTTTGTTGAAAACCATGCATATGCCCATTTTTTTTTATAAAACTTCATGAACATAATAAAAGAGGCATAAGATAAAACCCTGTCATAATACAAGTCATTTCTTTACATTAGAGGCATAATCAACATAGAAACCATTGCCTTTACATTAAGTTTTCACCTCAAGTAACCCTCAAGCTATACCTTGTGCAATGTATGAATAACGTCTCATACCACCATCCAAACTAAACTACCACCTTAAGGTAACCCAAAGATGAACTTACCGTTCTTCCTTTACATCATTAAATAATATTCACACATAAGAGACATAAACCTTTCATAAGTATCAACACATAAGGCCATCATATAGGGCAACTCTAAGTCATACTTGTGAAATGTATGAATATCATCCTTTACTACTACTCACACTAAGTGCTCCTTTGAAGTCACCAAAGACAAGACACATTTATATTCATAAGTCATGACAAGGAAATTAAAACATAAGAACAATTCAATTAAAACATGCATAATCTCATTACACCTTTAAGTCAACATTCTACATTAGTTTGATTGTGTGCACTTTCATTCATTCAGGAAACATTCATACATAGGTCATTAAGACCTTATAGAACTCACTATATCCCTCTCAAAGCCGACTCATGTAATACATGAATGGCATCCCATACTACCACCTACATGTCATAAAACTTCTCAAGAAACCATAATACACATCTCACATGATGGGAAAAATAGTTAAATCGACATAGACCATGAAATCTAGATCTTGGAATCCGGTGTTATATGACCCCAATCGTAAAAAGGTGGTCTACTTACCTAAGGTAGACTAGTAATATCTTAGCTTTGGTAGAAGCCACTAGCTAATATATACCCTATATAGGAACATAGTTATGGGATAGGAAGACGTTCATCAGAACCCTAGCCTAACATTGGGAGAGTTTCCATCTTGCCATATCTACTCGATGCTTAGCCTACATTCCCATAGTGTAGTTCATTCACATTTTTTGTACTTGAGAGAGCTACCAATATTGGGTCTACCGACTCTAAGTAAATTACACAAGAAAGGGTCACCAACATTGGATTTACCGATTAAAGGTATATTAAGGATATCTCAGGACTTTCCAAGAAGGGTGCCATCTACATTGGGTCTACCGATACAAGGTCATCATTTCACACATGGAAGGGTTACCACCACTAATTCTACTGATCTAAGGTTTATCATTCATTACTTTCTAGACTCATCATGAAGGGTTATCAATACTAGATCTACCGGTACTAGACTAAGCCTAGAATACTTTAACATTCATTTATGAAAGGGCTACCAACACTAGGTCTACCGATTCATGATCATTACATTTATTTCTCATGAAAATGCCACCAAAATTAGGTCTATCAATTCATTATACTTCAATCATAAACACATCCATTAGTCATTTATGAAAGGGCTACTAACATTAGGTCTACCGATTCAAATTATTAAGACATTATACAATAACAATCCAAGAAGAGGATGCCTAATCCTACCAAGTTAAGGTGCATCCCTCTACCATACTTCAATTCATTCAAGAAGAGGATGCCTAAGCCTAACAATTCAAGATACATGAATACACATGACTTTCATTTATACAAGAATAGGATACAAGAGTCTACCAATTCAAAGTGTACAATGCATTGAAGAAAATTGTTCACATTCTATCATCATCATTCATGAGTGTTCAAGGAGAATAAACCTTCAATCACGACTCTATCACATTCTAAACATGATCACCTTACTTTCATTGAGATCATAAACATATACTTCACATCATTATCATAAATAGATCTTTCATGCACATAAAGGTACAAGGAAGATATCCATCAATTAAATACGATAATATACATAATAAGTAAACACCTCTACCTTTCAAGTGGATCAACATTTGAGTCCCATTTCTACTTCAACATTCAATTTACTCATAACTTTCCCTTCAAGGCAATGAATCAATATCAACTTATAGATTTAAGATACTACAATAGATAAGAATATTGACACACACATAAAAAAATCATATTTGATTCCACAATTGATTTATAATTCAATGCAATAAAACTTTTGAAAAATGTTTAGAATCGAATCCATGCCAAGATTGAAAACTAGGGCTTTTGATCAATTTTGAAGACTTGAAATCACTTTTGAAATTGGCTCATTAAATAATAAATTAGACAAGGATCAAGACTACCATACCTTTAGTAGAAGAATCCCAGTAAAATCCCTTGAAAAAAGTGAAGTCTTGACCTTGAAAGCTTGAATTCTTCATTTCTAATGGAGGATTCTAGAGAGAGAACTTTTAGAGGGGAAGGGAGGTTTGTATTTTGAGTTTTGAAATAATGAATTGGAAAATAGAGCCTAACACTTTTTACTCTTAAAATACTTTAATTAACCTAAAATAACCGTCCATGAACTAAACTGACCAAAGGAGGAGTTTACAAAATCACCCTTGCCTTGATCGAACTAAGAAAGCGAACCAGGTGGGAACTCAAGACACCATACCACGCATTGTGGGTCACACCCCGTCCTGGTCAATCGTGGTTTGTGGCTGAGTCTTGGATTTAAGGGCCATGACCTACGGAGGCCATCCACAGGGCGTGGATGGACCTACGGGGCGTGGTCCTCTTGGTTATCTTTGGGGTATTGGGGGTTAGGCTAAGGGTCTTCCTCAAGTACCCTTAGGGTGATCCTTGGGGAGTGGTACCTTGACGCTTGACCCCTAAGCCCCTCAATCATAGATGGGGACAACATTCTATCATATGAAACCTCAAATCAAACTCTTACACACATTAGTTAGGCGCTAGTTTCACTTGCTCTTTTTACGGGTCGTTACAGGGTTGAACTTAATCCGCCAAATTTTCATCCGCCTTGCTCCGTCTCGAATAACAATTTTTTTCATTTTCAACCTGCCTCATCCTGCTCCGAATGGACCTGCCCCACATAAACTGACTCTGCATAAGTTTTTTAATATCTTCTTTTTCTAGTTAAGTTTGAACCTATGATTAATATTCATAAAAATAAATTCACTTTTTTATTAATTTGTATGAATTTAATAGAATATTCACTTAAAAAATTATTCTCTTTTAGAGGTCAAGTGAGAAGCAGGTAAGAAATTGTATTAATTTTCATTGAAGCATTTTTCATTTACTATCTTAAATGTCTTAGTAGTTTTAAAGAAATTATCTTAATAAAGAAATACTCTATCAGACTTATAATATGTAAAAGTTTAAATTAAATTTGAACCCACTTAAAGTCACATATACCAGCAAACCACCCGCCCCACATTAGTTTTAAAAAGAACCACTTCAGCACGTCCTGCATTCCGCCCGCTTCGAATAACCTTAAACCTGCTTTGCCCCGCATAGCCTTAAACCCATCGCACCTACATCCTCCCTGCCCCATTACTATATATCCTCACTTTAATTTCTGTCCATTTATGTCAATCACTTGACATGGTCGTGTGCCCCTACTTACACATGATTAATATTTGTTACTCCTATAATTTCCAGTTACGTGATACAACTCTAGTTTGGGTTATCATTGAAACTTTTCTAGGATTTTTAAATATTTTAAATTTTAATTATTGCGATTTATTATATTTCTTACATTTTAAATATTATATACTACTCCATAAGTCTCGATTTACATGACATATATAGAATTTCAAAAGTTAATCAATTTTTTATGTCTTCCAAATATTTTAATTAAATTGTTAATTATTGTGATCTAGAGTGCCTTTTACATTATTTTCAAATGATTTATGTTTTTTCTTTTATCTCAATTTATGTCGAATAGATATTATCTCGAAAGTTAATCAATTTTTTATGTCTTTTAAAATTGAGAAAATGCACAAGTACCCCCTCAACTTATGCCCAAAATTCCAGAGACACACTTATACTATACTAATGTCCTATTACCCTCTGAACTTATTTTATAAATAATTTTCTACCCCTTTTCGGCCTATGTGACACTAGTTTGAAAAAAAAGTCAACCAGCGTTGGGCCCACAAGATAATGCCACGTAAGTAAAAAAGGGATAGAAAATTATTAATAAAATATGTTCAAGGGGTTAATAGAATCTTAGTATAGTATAAGTGTGTCTCTGAAATTTTGGACATAAATTAAGGGATATTTGTGCATTATTCCTTTAAAATTTAAATATTTTAAATTATTAATTTATTGCTATTTACAAAACAATATAACTTAATTTTTAAATATCGAAAAGATTAAAAAATTAAGCTACATACGTTAAAACAAAAAAGTATAGAGATTACATAACCCCTAACCTATTATCAAAATATGAGCGATACACTTAAACTTATCTAGTCCCTAATACTATTTTAAAATGAGACAATGAGCACAAGTTGTAATTTTGAATTCTGCATTATCTCCCAACATAGAACTCCAAAATGGTTGAGTCTTCTAACTTTACTTTATTTTCCCCATAAATAACACTTTTGAGTCGTAACCACTACCTAACTAGGCAAAAAGTATAATTTTAGAAAAGGACATTTTCTTTTTGAGTTTCTTACACGTCTCAAACGACCTCTCCTTTTTCTGATTTTTTCTAGCAATCATAATCATAACCACCTTCTAGTAGTGCTACTTTTATTTTACTTCAAAATCAAACAAACCCCTTTTAAACAATATTCTATTCGTTCCATATTACGTGAATTAGTTTAACTCGATATAGATTTGAAGAAAGAAAAGAAAATTTTTAAAATTTGTGATTTAGAATAAATAATACAAATTTGTGTGGCTATAAATCATTTCATTATGATTAAAATAAATATTTTAAAGTTAAATTATATCTTAATATAAAAATATGTCATTTATTTAAAACAAAAATAAGGCATATAAATTGAAATAGAGATAATATCTATATGTACTTGTGTTGTGGCCATACCTTTAACAAGCCCTCTTGCTTCTGATATAGTCCACACCTTAAATTCTTCATCTTCAGAAACAACCAACATGATAGTAGGCCACATAACTTAAGGAAAAAGAAACATATATAGAAGATCCTTCTTATGGGTGAGTGAGATAATAATCGTAATACTTTGGATGTCTTTTATACCAGCGATTTCGTAAAAATTCAAAATGTTTTGTAAAATAAATTCACTTGGAATGTAAAAAATAACTTTTTAACTAGAATTAGGAAATATATATTAATTTTATAAACCGAAAAAACGGCCTAAAATATCCTTAAAGTATCAAAAATGGTATAAAACTACCACTCATCCACCTATTGCCTCCAAAATATCATTCTCATCCAGCTATTGACTCCAAAATATCTTTGTCATCTACTTTTGAATTCAAAATTAACCACATATTTAATGATTTTAAATTTAAACTATTTAAATATTTTTTAATACATGACGTTAACTATTTGTTATAATTTAACTTATTAATATAATTTATAAATCAATCTATTACCATCCATTATTAATTAAGTCACACCCAATTAATAAATCCGCCCTATTACTAATGGAACAACATAAAAGCTATTGCCAATAAGTGTTTTAAAAGTTTGAGGCGAAAATGTCTATAGAAGTAGATTATCATATATTCAACTCCTCAATCAAAACATATTATAATTCAAGTGTCTAATTAAAAATGACAAAATAGTGTGGTAGATCCTTATACTTGTATCAATTTTTATTCTGAACCCTCATACTTACACTTTGGTCATGTGGACCTTCAAACTCAATAAAACATAATTTACTAAATCCTTTGACCATTGACCAAGCTTATGTATCTTTAAAATGGTTGAATTGACAAAAGTGCGTGACATTACGCATTTTAAGCGAGTGAACAATTTTTTTACGTTAAAGAAATACAATTAGAAAAGATTTTTTTTAATTTAAAAACAAATAGTTAAAAATATATTTTTTCTTCCCCAAAGCTAATTGCTTTCCTGGCAACTTTAACTTTCTTTTCTTCCATATTTTCAATCTTTCACAACAATTTCTGGATGAATTTTTATCTCAAGAAAATCTTCTTCTAATCCCTTTAACTTGTCTTCTTCTAATTTTTTTCGCTTGCAATTTTTGGATCTTCTTCGATAACTCAAGAAATCTCCTCCAAGTCTCCTTCTAATCCCTTAAACATTTCTTTTTCAATCTTTTTGATAAATCAAGAAAATTCAGGCAAAATTTGAGTGAATTTCGATGAGTTTCATGACATATATTGGTGTGAAGTTGTATATATAGGCAATTTAGAGTGTGAAAATAGTAGTCGGCGTTGAATTACGAAAATGTTTTTGGCCAGATCTGGTCGTGCGTGACCAGATCTAATTGTGGTGGCTAGTTACGCCAAATTTCTATTTCTGTTGAGATTCTCCAAACATTTTCCAAACAAACCTTGAAAAACTTCAACACTCCTAAATCCCACCAGCAGTCGGCGATCAAAAAATGGATGATGACAATATTCTAGAAATGATCGGAGTGGAGATCATCGGAGTAATGCCACCAATATCCATCTGCATGTTGTTACTGTGGAGGTTGGAGGAGGAAAGAAAGTGATGGTGTGCATCTGAGATGAAGACGGGTTAGGGGAAAAGTATATGTGATTTCGCCAGCAAAAATGACGATGACCCGGCGGCGTTGACTTTCTTTTGGTTGTGAAATAGTGAAAATAAGGAGAAATAGAAATGCCAATAATAAATTAAAATGTTATTATTTTACATTTTCTAAAATAATTTTGGTTAATAATCTTAAAAATAGTTATTAAATAATTATGACGTGACATTAATATATCTGACGTGGATATTACATGTCGGTTATATAAAGGAGAGTGGGCTACACACATTGTTGGATGGACTCAAAAGTCTCATTTTGATTGAGTTTAAGGGTCTAGATGATAAAAGAATAAATAGAAGGGTTCAAAATACAAACTGATACAAGTATAAGGGTCCACCATACCATTTCGCCATTAAAAATTACCGATAAACTTAAAAGTCTGACTATGTTCATCTTAATTATTCATTCATTTCAATTATGTGATGTTACTTAATAGATAACTTTTTAAAAAGAGAATATATTAAAGTTTTAATATTTAAAACTTAAAAAATATTTATATAATTATATTTTAAAAAATGTGCATGAATTAATTTGGTATCTACTGCTTCTTTACCTTTAATCATAAAATTTGAATTCAAGCTTGAAAGAGAATTCTATTGAAAGTGTCTTCCTAAATAAGCAACTCAACCTAAATTTAATTGGGGTTTCAATTCAGACTCAAATAATTCTGAATGTTATTTTCAGGAATTTGTAATTTTGTCGTGTTTTTGTAGTGATTAGGGCGATTTTGATATTAGAGTTGATTTATTAATTGGGTGGGGTTTAATTAGTGATGGGTGGATAGTGAGTTGATTTATAAATGATACTAAAAAAATAAATTATATCCAATAGGAGCGCCAAATATTTTTAAAAAATATTTAAATAGTTTAAATATTAAACAATTAAATAAGTGGTCAATTTTGAACCCAAAAGTGGATAACAAGGATATTTTAGAGCCAATAAGTGAATGAAGGATAGTTTTGTACCATTCAATACTTCAAGAATATTTTAGACCATTTTCCGTTTTATAAATGACATTCAAGTTTAGTGTCTTTTCCTTATCCACTTGATGCCTCCAATCCCCACCCTCGACCATCCCACCATCACCGCCGTCCATCCACATACCCCAACTCCTCAACTCCATCTTTATCCCCATCTCACCTCATAACATTTATATAAAGGGATAAGACATGAATACCCTTTAAATTAGGGAAAATATCCAAGTACCCCCTCAACCTATGCCCGAAATTCCAGAGACACACTTATACTATACTAAGGTCCTATTACCCCCCTGAACTTATTTTATATGTAATTTTCTACCCCTTTTTAGCCTACGTGGCACTAGTTCGAAAAAAAAAGTCAACCATCATTGGGCCCACAAGATAGTGCCACGTAAGCTAAAAAGGAGTAAAAAATTATTAATAAAATAAGTTCAGGGGGGTAATAGGACCTTAGTATAGTATAAGTGTGTCTCTGAGATTTCGGGCATAGGTTGAGGGGGTACTCTGGCATTATCCCTTTAAATTATGATAAAAGTTTCAGAAATATATCTAAACTAAACTAAGATCCTATTATCCTCAAATTAATTTATTTTTTTTTGTAATTTTATACATCATTTTGGCGTACATGTCATTTCTCACGGCCTCAACTACCTGAAGATACGGAATGTGCTATGTAGAAAATTACAAAAAAAATGAGTTCGAAGAACGTAATAGGACCTTAATTTAATTAAACGTGTCTATAAAATTTCAATCATAATCTAGAACATACTTGTGCCTTATCTCTTGTGTAAAAGTGGTTTTAAGATATTATTTTTTTACCATTAAATATTAGAAAGTAAATAACTTCCTATCAAACAAACCCTTCATCGTTTCAAATTTTAATATTTTGACCCAATGAATTTTGTTTATTTTAATTGGACCACTGACTGATAGCCACATGAATGTATAGTCTAGCGTAATTAGTGTTACTCTGTCCATTCAGAAAACTCCTTAAATGGAGACGATAACATAAAATTAATTGTTAATCTAAAACAAATGTCAACTAACCTGTTCAAATGTGTATATTAAGTACTTTAATACTATAAAAAATAAAAAAATTAAATGCATAACAAAACCAAAAGCAAGATAGTGATTCACCAACCATATTCCCCTTTTCCTTTAACAGTCAAAATCAAACCTTAAGAAAAGAAAAAAGAGACTAACAAACACAAAAGTATAATGTGTCTGGTTTTAATTTGTTTGTTCAATTATGTAATTCATTTTATATTATTCCAACTTTTTCTATAAATATGTTTATAACAAAATTAAATGACGTTTTGATATATTTTACATATTTTTAATTTAAAATCACAAGATTCAGAAATCTTTATTTTTCGATCTCCATATCAAATCAAAATCAGATACAAAAGAAGGAATAGCAAGTAATTACATAAATATAACAAATTTGACCTTTCCTTTATAACAAAGCTTCTTCTCCCATATCTCAAATCCTCACAATTCATTAATATGTCTATCTTCTTTAATTTCTTCCTTGCTTCTTTTCTCTTCTTCTCTCCATGCCTTTCTATTAGAACAACAACATTTTTTCACTCCAAAACTATTAATCACACAAACCATCATCATAAAATTCAAACTTACACATGGCATAAGTTTAAAATTTTTGTGGATGCTACAAAAGGCAAGAAAATCAATGGAATTTCTGAGCTCAAGAAATATTTTCATCGATTCGGATATATGAAGATGGATTATAATAACTTGAACTTCACAGATTTATTTGATGATCACTTAGAACATGCCTTGATTAAATATCAAGAAAAGTTGGGCCTTTTAGTCACTGGAAAACTTGATGAAAATACAGTTTCTCAGATTATTTCACCTAGATGTGGCGTATCCGATTCTACGCCTCAATTATTCATGCATGCAAAGAGAAACTATGCATTTTTCACAGGCAGACCAAGATGGTCTAGAAGTATACCAATAACATTAACTTATGCATTCTCTAAAGAGTATGTAATAAGTTCATTGAGCATGTTGGAGATAAAGGATGCTTTTCAACGCGCGTTCAACCATTGGGCATTGGTAATATTCAAATCTCTGACTATTTGATTTAAAAGTTTAAGTTGTTAAAAAATGTATATATATAACTGTCTCAACACACAACATTTTTTTGAAGTTTGTTGAACACCATATTATCATCCTTCTAGTTTGTGCTATACATGCATCATAGTCCTCCTAAATTGTTGTTGCAATTTTTTTCCAAAGGATGACTATGTTTCATAAATATGTTGGGTCGTTGCTTCATGAAGTGCTATTGGGTATAGCGCAAAAAATACTTTGAATATGTACCTTTTAATAAATAATTATTCATTTTAGCGATATTTTATTTGTTTAGTATCATATATAACAATATATATCAATACTATAATAAATCAATAGTATGTATTAAAAGTAAATTCTGTATGCAATATATATGTAGTATAATTGTTTTAAATTATATTATATTTGTTTGATAAGAAATTGACACATTGTATTATTAGTGTATTAAAATGTGTAATAAATGTATTATTTATCAAAAAGCTTGTATTATATGTGTTCCAATAAATTGTTCTCTGTAATATGTAATTAACCCATATTATAAATGTACTAAAAGTAATCAAGTAAAAAAAATGTTATAGTTATAAATGGTAAATATTTTCTTCGTATAGTATATTTATGTAAGTTCCCAAATTTAAACCTTTAAGTTTGTACATGCTCTTATACCGTATTGCACTAGTATATAAGTATTTCATATAAAAGTTTTATAAGTTGTTGGAAATCATATATTTATATAAAAGAGAACCCTAAATCTGCATATGTGGCGCCACCATAAACTAGGATTCTCTTTTAGCTTATTTATTTTCAAAATTAACCTTCGCTTTCATGAAACGTTGTGACTTTATGAAACATTGCGACTTTTACGAAGAGTTGCAACTTTTATGAAAATTTGCCACTTTAATGAAAAGCTGTGACTTTTATGAAGGGTTGCAACTTTAAGGAAAAATTATTACTTTTATTAAAGATTGTGACTTTTATGAAAGATTGTGACTTATTCAAAGAGTCATGACCTTTCTAATAAGGCACAATAAACATTTATTCACACTAACCTTCTTTGTCTATAAATAGTGGGATTTCCTCTCATTTTAAAACAACGAAAAGTTCTCAACGTTTTCTTCTTCTGCACAACTAAATATTCGTGTACTTTGCTCCTATTGAGTGACTTGCTGACACCATTATTTTTCTATCAATACGCTGGTGAATATAGTCGTTCTGTCGTGAGAGGATCTATTCCTTTAAAACTCGGGCACTAGAATGAAATATTTCCTTAAGGGAACATTGTGCATTTAGGGGCTTAATTTTTCTTGTATGTTTCATTTTATTATTACATATCATGGTATGTTATTTACAGTCATTATTTTCTGATTAATTTTATTTTTGAGTACATGTTTTAAAAATAGCTGCTTATATTTATACTTTTTATCATTATATGAAGTACGAATATGCTAATCAAGAGTTTGATGTAATCATTAAACTATTGGTGTCATATAGATTAGAATAATGACTATAAAGTTTTCAGTGGCTAAATGATTCATCGAATGTCCAAGAAGAAACTTTGAGTGTTCAAAAGTTATGGTGGTTCCACACTACCTCGGAGAATTGTTTATTCAACTTTTTATCTTATGAAGACATTCAATCGATTAGTAGCATCCAAAAAATAAAGGAGTGTAGTGGGATAGTAAGTATTGTACTCAACCGTAATCAAATGTTTGTGATTCAAATATCGGGTTGGAGACAGTAAATTACCCCTTAAAGTAGAATGAATCTATATTAATTAAATATTAAAGAAATAATTATCTACTTATAAACATTAGTTTAAAAGTCCCCCCAAAAAATACATAAAAAACAAAATATGACTTTTGGCTATGTCATCAACAATGTATTCTGAATAAGAGACTTGACGAGACATCATTTAATCCAAATTATTTGAGAGACATGTGTTATTTGATTGAACTCCAAAAGATGTAATTTTTATATTTTGTTTAACTTATCAAGTACACAACTAATTATATAAGATATATAATACTTTAGATTATGTATGTAGACGCTTTGAATAGGAGAAAAACTCTTTCTTTATGAATAAAATATTTATATCACTTTCTGAAAATACAAATATAGACAATGAGACAATTACATATATAAAGAATTAATAACAAAATTCATAAATACTTAGAATAAAATCTTTTTCATTTTAAGATTGAAAAAATATTTTATTTCTTCTCTGGATAAAATATTTTGACAATTTATCGTAGTGTTGTACCCTCTCAAAAACACTTAAATTATCAAATGTTCAGAATTAGAATATTAATGTAGTTCACCACCGCGTGAAGCGTAGAAAATTTAACTAGTAACATATATACTCTTTCAATCTCGTTAACCTACTTTATTTTTTAGTCAGTTAAAAAAAATGAATGACTTTTTACTCTTTGGCAACTCTTTAATTTCATCAGCTTTCCACATTGACATATTTAAGATTACAAAATTAAATGACATTTTGGTACATCTGACTTATCATTAATTTAAATTGCAAGATTCAAAAGTATTCTTTACTTTCTTAAACTCAGATTCAAGTCAAAATAAATCAAACAACTTAAAATAGAGGGAGTGCTTAATTATATATGTCTTAACAGGTAATACCGGTTACATTCATGGGAAGCAACGATTACGGATTTGCAGACATTAGAATAGGGTTTTACAAAGGTGATCATGGAGATGGAGAGGCATTTGATGGTGTTCTAGGGGTTTTAGCTCATGCATTTTCACCAGAAACTGGTAGGTTCCATCTAGACGCGGCGGAGACATGGGCAGTGGACTTTGAAAGAGAAAAATCAGATGTAGCTATTGATTTAGAATCAGTAGCTACACATGAGATTGGACATTTGTTAGGGTTAGCACATACTTCAGTTCAAGAAGCAGTAATGTTCCCTAGTTTAAAGCCAAGAGAAAAGAAAGTTGATTTGAAAATGGATGATATTAAGGGAATACAAGCTCTTTATGGTTCAAACCCTAATTTTAGTTATAAAGCTTTATTAGAATCTGATACTTCTACTAACAATGGAGCTACTTTGATGAAGAGACAATTAACATTGTCTAATTTTATTTTAGTCTTAATCTTGTTCATGTCTATGTAAAGAAAAGATACAAACTATATACAAAATTCTTTTGGTCATGGTCATGTAAGAAATTGACTTTTGATTTTTTTGTATTAGAGAAATCATAGTATCTAGAAAGTACCATAATTGCTAGGTTATATGATGTTTCAATTATTGCTCCCCTAGATTGATATATAATATATTTGACGAAAAAAATTTGAATTATATATGATCTTTTAATGTTTCTTTGAATATGCTGTCAGGATACAAATTGCTTAAGACATGATGGCATACAACCATTCCTATATCAGGAAAACTAAAACACTATAATCAAACTGTAAAGATCCTCATGCCCTTTAATTTTTTGTTGGGCAATGAACCTTCACTATATCAAAAATGATCTTTAGCGGCAATAAAGTAGCAATTGCCGCTAAATTTATATTTTTAGCGGCAATTAACACTTTTTGTATATGTCCCTAAATGCTTTAGTGACATTAGATTTAATGACACCTAACTAATGCAGGTAAATACTTTAACACTCTTTATTAATTTATCTATTTATTATCGCTAAAAGTTATTTTTGCTGTAGTGTTTGCTCCAGCCAAAGGTCCATGACATAATTCTATTCACTTTTGTTTTCAGTTCTACTTGAAAAATGATTGGAATTTTAGCCCTAATTGGAGTTGATTTTGGTTTTAGGAAACTTAGGAGAATTATTCAATGCTCATTGGTGTTGTGTCCAGAAAAGGACACATTAAAAGGTTTTGCAACAAGTTGAAGCAAAACCTTAGAGAAGGAAGGAAAGAAAGAAGAAAATAATGAGAATATAATGTGGTTGCTATTCAAATTTATACGTGACATAAGGATCTATCCTTAATGGTTCTATAAATTTGGTGCAAAGTTATAAAAATATCTTCTATATATGATCGTATGATTGGGTTTAAATTTAGAAGCTGAGTAGATGGATGTCAAGACTGGTTTTCTTAATTATGAGTTAAATGGAATAAATACATGGAGCAGCCTAAAGGTTTGTAAAAAACAAAACTATGTCTACAAATTGAGAAAGAACTTGTATAGCTTTAGACAAACTCAAAGGCAGTGATACTTGAAATTTGAATACGTCATTAGAAATTACAGATACAAAAAAACTTCTTCACATCATTGTGTATTCTTTCAGAAGTTCTCTGATGATGATTTTATTATCTTACTAATTTATATGGACGATATGTTGATTGTTGACAAAAATACATCCAGAATTGTAGTATTTAAATAAGGAGTTGAGAAAATCGTTTGCAATGAAGGATTTTGGATCATCAAAGAAAAATTTAGACATTCAAATCCACAGAGATAAAAATTAAAAGGTTTTAGACATACAAATCCACACAGAAAATTTTGGACATACATGTTATCATTATCCTAGAAGCAGTACAATGAGAAAGTACTTAAAGGTTCAATATAATAATACTAAAAAGTGGGTAGTATTCTGCTTGTTAAATTCTTTAAGTTGAGTACAATTTAGAGTTTATCTACTAATGAAGATAAGAAGGAGATGACATGTATTTCATACTCTTTTGTAGTTTATAGTTTGATGTATTTGTAACACCTCAAAATTTTTTTGAGCTAAGACTTGAACCATCCTTCTTAGTGAGTATGTTTTTACCAAGGAATTTAAATTTTTCCTAAGTGTTAAGGTCACTAGATATAATAACTTAATTTCCAAAAATAATTAAAGACAATTTATTCAAGTCATTCGTTAGTTCTTCTAAGTTTTGGATAAATTTCAAACGACCATAACTTTCAGCATAGGATGAGTTAGGTGGCCCATACGATAACAAATGAAAGGTCTTTAAATTATATTTCCAACGCCACCATGTTAGTTAATTTTCGAGCTCGTATGAGGGAGATATGTCCTTTTGAAGTTGAGTTGTCCAAATAAGGAAAGTTACCTGCAAATAATGTTGGGTATTTTTGTGTTTTCCTTACCCAATTAGATTTAATTTGTTTTTAATAAGGTTTCAGGGGACTAAAATGATTAGGTTCAATTTTATAATCCTAATATACACCTAGGGTTTTGGTTGAGAGTTCAAGAAGAGAAAAGAGGAGAAAAAAAGGAGAGGATCAAAGCGTTCGTCGAGATCTTGAGTTTTGTTGCAGATTTTCACCCACTGTGTTGGGTACATTCAACCACACGCCAATCATGTTATTTTCACCACAATTTTGTTCTCGAAGTCGATGAAATTGAGTTCTTAATAAACTCAACTGGATCAATAAAGCGTTGGTTGATGATACTTGTTGACACCCAATTTTGACCCACGTCGGTATAAATTAATTATCGAGCTTCCTAAATTTTCCAAATAATTTAAATTAATTAGTTTTATAATTTTGCAAAAAATATAACGATTTAACGTTTACATAGTGGTGTATATAGCCGGTATATCTTGTGTATATTCTAAACCAACCCAATTTCCCCCATCAGCCCACACCCCTCCTCTTCCAAGCCAGGCCCAAGTTCCCTTCAGGCCCAAACGTCCCCAATTCTCCCACTTCTCTTCCTAAAACCAGCCCAACACTCCCTTTAATTTTTTTTAAAAAAACCCAACCCATCCTACCCGACCCAAACTCCTGACCCGCCGACCCGACCCATCCCTTTTCCCCTTCTTCTCCACCCTTTCCCCCACGCGACCCCCATTCCCAGAACCAAAAAAAAAAAAACGCAGAACAACAGGCCCCAAAAGAGAAAACGCGACCCCCCTCTTCGTATCTCCCCCCACACGCGTCTCCCTCACGCCCACACTCGCTCTCGATTCCCAGCAGCCCACACCCTCTCTCTCCCTCACGCGTCTCGTCTTCCTCTCGTTCTCTTTATCGCGCGTGGATGGAAAGAGTCCACAACGGAAACCTGCATCTTCCCTTGTCGTTTCTCGCGCAGGTCTAGAAGGCTGAAAAGTTGTCCTTGGCAACGAGATTGCGCCACGTAGCTCACAAGGACGTCGAACGCATCTCGACCCTCCCTTTCCCCTTTTCCGTGCATTTCTTCAGCTTTTGGGAGAGAATTCGAATTTCAAATTCGAATGGACGGAAAATCGTATCACCCACCCCCCAAAACCAAAACCCTGAGAATCTTCTATTTAAACCTTCTTCCTCTTCAGATTTTGGGGGGGGGGGGAATTCTGAAAAAAAAAAGAAAAGAAAAGGGATTCGGCTTCCCTTTCTGTCGGTTAGCGGTTTTAGATTGGAACTTTGGTTGGAATTCTTTTAGAGTTTTGGGGAGTTAGAGGTTGGAGGATTTTCTCGAAATTTGGAGAGTTCTATCACAAAAAGGGTAAGACGAGTTTTGAGAAGAAGAATCTTGAAAACATTTTGGTTCTCTTCTGCTTCGTGTTTCGCTGTAGGAGAATAATGGGATGGGAGATTTTTGGAGTTAGAAATTTGGTTAGCAATTTTTGGGGTTGACATTTTTCATGGAAAAATTCTGAAAGGTTGGGGAAAAGATTTTCGAAAAAAAAAATGAAAGGAGGGAAAGTCCTTGGCTTTACTGTTCGTTGAAAGAAAGGTTTAGGATAAGCGAGCTGTTCGATTCCGCGACTCGCGTTTCACCATTCTGTGTTCGTGTTTTTCGCTTGGTGTGGAAGTCGTCTCCGTCCCCTGCTCGTTCTCGTCTTGGTTCTGCTGCCCCGGAAAAGGTATCGTCCATCTCCTTCCCAATCTCCTTCGTCTGTGTGTATCGATGCGCTGTTTCTTAGCTGTGATTGTTAATGTTTGCTGGTGATATTTTGAACCGTTATGTGAGTTGCTGTTAAGCCATATGCTGTCTTTCGTTTGTTCTGGATCGAATATGTTAAACCATTCGAATATCGAGTTTACATGGCTTGTTTGTTATAAATGTAGAAGATTGCATTTGATGGTTTAGTTTTGAGTTCAAGACATGTCGTATGCCGTAGATATTTTCGTTACATTCACTTGTTTATGCTACTCTCTGTTTCTCTTGTTTCGTCATAGTGTCCTTACAACCAATCTTATCGTGTCGGTCTATATTTCGTTCTGTTTTGGGAGCCGCTGTTCGAATGTTAGTTGACATGCTTTGGCGTCTCAACGAATTTGACTTCTGTTAAGTTTTAGTTTGTTTAAGTTGGGAGGTTTTCAGGGTACAATAATTTCCATGTGTGTTTGCCGAATGTGAATGAAATCTCTTCTTCTCCCTAGTTTCGATCATGACAGCCTTGCTACACTAATATTTTCTGGTATTTACTTCCCGTTTCTGACCAAATCTGCCTGAGTTTGTGTTGGCTGCAAGTTTGATTCATAGAAGATGTTCGTATCCCTCCCTTCTCTTAAGTTAATTTGGCATACGAGTTTATCTTAACAGTAGTTTATCAAATGTATGGGCCTAATTTCAAAAGTTCTCTAAAAATGCATCTAATTCCAGCAGCTCTCCAAGTATGCATTTTCATGACTCTTTGCCTTAAAGTTGTCATCAAAATTGCTGAATATTGATTTTGCTGTTCGTGTGAATATCCGATTAATACTATGCTTGAAGAGGTCCTTGTTGCGCTTGTGTATTTTGTTGATTTTGGTTATTCGTCTAAAAAATGTCAATTCTCATTATTTTTGGTTTTGGTGGCATGTGGAAACTCCTCTCGAGCCTGTCTTTGGGGCTCCCTTCTCTCCTTGCATTCCGGAAGAGCCGTAAAGGCTCAATTCCTTCATCAGTCAAAGCAAGCATGCGAGAGTCAAATGCCATGAATATTGAAGAATTTGAAGAAGCGGATTAGGAGACCCGTTGAATTTCTTTATTTTGTATTGTACTTTTATTTTTGTAATGGGCATAAGCCCTTGTCGCTTTACTTTCTCTATATTTCGTATGCTTAGACTAGGACAGGTAAATGAGTCGAAAACCCCAAAAAACAGGTGGGTCCAAAACTCGGTCAAGGCGAACAGAATCCGAGTTTGGACCCAAATCTCTCTCTCTCTCTCTCTCTCTCTTTATTACTTGCTTATGTGCATTTGTTTATATGTCGTTAGCTTAGGATTAGAAAAACTCCAAACCCCCTTTGAAACGCCTTTCCATTTTATCAAGCTAAAACTAAGTTTTAAAACAATAGACGTTTCAAAGTCACTAGTTCATTTAGAATTTAAAATTTAAAAAGTTTAACTTTAAAAGAATTAAGTATTTCAACTTGTAAATATGCCCAAGTAATATTCTAATAAGTTCAAAATAATTTCAAGTTTGCAAATAATAAATAAAATAGTCAAATAAGTTGATCGTCGAAAAACCGTATTTAACGGAGTGTCTTAGGTGCCTTACACCTTCCTAAGACACTAATAGGAATCCCGAACCTTTAGAATAATTTTCAAAACAATTTTCTGTTTAGTTGTTCTGAAAATAAGTTTTCTTGATTTTTTCTTAAAAATTAAGTGGCGACTCCAAAAAGTCGAAAATACCCTTTAAATAAAATAAACTCTTTTCGAAAATCACTTTTTTCGATAAAACAGAAATGACGACTCCGCTGGGGATTTGGAGGATTCTAACCTTAAGATTAACGTGTTTGATTATTTGAGATTTATTGTTTAAGTGTTTAGATTATTCAGATTTTAACTGTTGCATGCATAACATACATACTTCCGTTATACGACACTTATTACATTTCCTCTAAAGGACGATTATGCGGGTTCGCAGTCGTTCGTTAACCAAAAATTTTCTCGGGGCACCCTGACGAGTGTAGTTGACTACTTGATAGTCAACGATCGTTAATTGTCCCAGCCCAAGTAGTCCGCTTGGGTTACCCAATCCACTCTAAATACAACCCTCTCTTAGTCAAACTAAGATAGAGCTAAACCAAATCCCGACAATAGCGCATATGCCTAAGATGACCCAATACCCATGGCGTGTTGGGCCCATTAGAAGACCGCCTTGAGTCCAAAACAGCCCACGGCCTAAACGGACGTTCATATTTATGTGTTTTAATTTGAAGGATGTATACGGTTTTCAAACGACGTATACATCCCTCAAATCGCTAGGCCAACCCTTGGCAGAAAAGGGTCACATATCTGTTTAGAACGCGCCATATTTATAACTCCTTATGTGAATATGTTGTTTTATCCGGAGATATTCTAGCTCATTTTTCTTCAAATACTTTTAGAACCCATAAGCACAAATATCAAGTCACTATCAAAAGTACGTCCAAATTTCTTCGAGTCTTTAGTTTCCCAAAAAAAAAATTACTGCTCTCATATCAGAAAAAGATTCATCAAAAGAATTTTGAGAAATTTTATCTTTTTCGACTCTTACAAGGAAATTAGGGTTACATCTCAATCAAAAATCAAAGTACGGTAATGAAAGATACCGCCGACTTTGTCTCGACTCAAGTCGACATTTTTAT
This sequence comes from Solanum lycopersicum, assembly GCF_036512215.1. Lineage (NCBI taxonomy): Eukaryota > Viridiplantae > Streptophyta > Magnoliopsida > Solanales > Solanaceae > Solanum > Solanum lycopersicum. Next base: position 10,344,995 of record NC_090809.1, on the reverse strand, counting down.
TTACTAAATCCCAAAGTCAAGTAGACAAATTTCTGTCTATTTAATCATTTCTCTATGTTGGTTTATCTCCGGATAAAGCAACTGTTATGTGTTTTCACCTATATGTGATATCTTGTATTATTTACCACCTCCAGACACTAACATATTGGTCTTTTGAGTTTTTTCATTTTTCAGGTATTTAAAACTAATCTGTGTTGGTTGATCATCTGTATTTCACAAGGTCTAAGGCCCCTAAAGATTCCTTTCCCGCAAATTTGCAAAAGGAAAAGACAACAATGGGGGATAACAATGAGGAGATTGACATGAATGATGTTGCCGTGGCTCAACCCGTCGCCGCTGATAAAAATGAATTGATTATGCAGTTGATGCAACAAATTGCAGAAATGAGGGTCGAAATGCAAAGAATGCAAGATTCGTCTAACCCAGTTTCATCCTTCAACCCTCCAAGAGATGGAAGACCTCCACTCCACTTTCCTCCCCCAAGCACGGAACAGGTTCAGAACCTTCTCTCTAACCCCACTGAAAATCCTCCCACCATTGACTTAACTACCCCCAATCCCCGTCACGCCACCACATCGTGTCAAGCACCACAACATCCACAAAATACTAACCTTCAAAACCTCCATCTCCCTCAAAACCAAAATACGGACAATGCTCAAACCTTCCCCCATCTTCAAAACCAAAATGTCGATCCTCAAACTTTCCCCCAAAATTATCAAGCCACTCAAAATACCCAGTATCCCTCCATTGTTCCACCCATACCTCAGAAGACTACTTTCCAAATCCCAATTCCAAATGAACCTTATGCCAACTGTTCCGAGCTTGATCACTATAAGGAACAAGAGAGAGAGTGGAGGTCAAAAGAAGAGGCAGTCAAGCTGAATATGAAAGAAGATATTAGGAAAGCCATGAAGGAGTTGCACTATATTTCCGAAGTTGATGGATTGAGCTATAAGGACTTATGCATCCATCCGAATCTCGACCTTCCAGAAGGGTTCAAAGTGCCAAAGTTTGTCACTTTTAATGGAACAGGAAATCCTCTAGCACATCTGAAAGTTTATTGTGATCAACTTGTGGGAGTTGGCCAAAATGAAGCATTATTGATGCGTCTCTTCGGTCGAAGTCTAAGTGGAGAAGCACTGGAGTGGCTTACATCACAGGAGCTGAAACAATGGAAGAGTTGGAATGCACTCGCAAAGGATTTCACGGAAAGATTTGGGCATAACATAGAAGATGCCCCAGATCGCTACTACTTGGAGAAGATCAAACAGAAGTCTACAGAAAATTATCGAGAGTACGCTTTTCGTTGGAGAAAAGAGGCTGTGAGAGTTCAACCTCCAATGTCCGAGCGTGAGATCACCGAAATGTTCATTCGTACTCAAGAGCCTGAGTACTATGAAAGAATGTTGTGTATGATGGGATAAAAGTTTGTCGAGATTGTCAAAGTGGGAGAAGCTCTGGAAGATGGTTTCAACACTAGAAAGCTCATCAGACTTACCGCATTGCGATCTAATGGAAAATCTGCTAGAATCAGTGATATGGATAAATCAAAAGGAAAAGTGGAGGAGGTAAGTATGATCACGGCTACTCATACGAGGTCAGCTTCTCAACGGAAATATCAAAACCATAATGTCAGTCAGGAAAAATTTCCTCGCCCCAAATTCAGGAAGGCCCCTAAGGTATTTACCCCATTAAAGGAGTCTCAAACTCAACTTTATGAAAGGTTGAAAGCAATGGGTATGCTCTATCCTATAGAAGGAAGACCAGCCAATCCTTTGGGAAAATTTTACAGAGCTGACCACAGATGTGCTTATCATTCAGGAGCCGTTGGACATGACACAGAGAATTGTTCAACTCTGAAGCACAAGATACAAAACATGATCAACAACAACTTGATCAATATCGAGGAAACCACTTGAATGGATGACATATTGGATACTCGAGAGTGAGTACAAGACATTTCTGAATTAAGTTGTTTGAAGATATTCATCATCAAAGGTCGAGAAGAAGAATGCCCAACATTGGCCAAATTTTACATATGAAGTTTTGTGTTACCTTCCTTTTGAAAATGTTTCGCACTTTTCTTCGTCTGAACTACGTTCGACCTGAATTCTCAAGAATGAGATACGTAGGCGGCCTATGTCGGCCTCGGTCGTTTCATTATCAAAACTTCCTATTTCGGTTAACCCTTGAGAGGGGAACTACGTTTGACCTGATTCCTGCTCCAATGGGATACGTAGGCGCCACCACGGCTCGGTCATATACCCAGTAAGGATTTCCGTTTCTCTTCATAATGGAAACTGGGACAGAATTTTTGAGAGGATCTCAAAAATTCATTTGAAGTTGGACTTCTTTAACAAGTCATAACAGAAGACCAAAATTCGACGGAGTTAGCCTTGGATGGATCTCAAAATTACGACAATCTAGTTTGCAACTGGGACAGAATTTTTGAGATGATCTCAAAAATTCCACAAATGTCATTTGTTACTTATTGAGGTAAATTGGGACAAATTTTGAGGAGGGGCCTCAAAATTCCAGAATGAGCAACCTCCAAGTTAACAGAGCAAGTTATGAGAGTTCTTATATATTGTAGACCGAGACAAATTTTGAGGAGGGTCCTCAAAAATTCCATCAAATATGTCACATAAAGGACGGGCGAGCGTGTAAGCCGACTGCAAGGAGGAGCATGGAGACAAGACCAACACAGATCAGTCCTTCAAACTAAGAATTTTTCTTTGGATGCAGGAACATTGAAGTCACAAAATGGCTACACAAAGCTGTCATGACTGACAAAGGGCGTCATTTGCACCCATCGTGGACTTATCAGCGAAATCTAGAAAATCTTCAAACTCATTTTATCGCTATTGCTTTATATTGCCTCAAGTGATAAACAAGTTTCTTTTTATCTTGCAGGAATATTGAGGCCGAACACTGATAGATTCTTCCAAAGTTGCAAGAAACAAGGTGCAGGAGGATTCCTAGTTATGAGTCATGATCAAAGTTACCGTTGGACTCATCCCAGCCTAATCTGGATAAGTCAAATGACTCAATCTAGTTCCTCAATTTTACTTTTATTCTTTACTTCATCATTGTACTAATGTTTGGTGTCGAGCTTCGCAGGTGATAGTATTGATAAAGTCGTATATTGAAGCGACATCATTTTGAAGATGGTCAAAGTGACACTAACTTAGAAGTGTTGCAAGGATTCGCCGAGTCCATCACATCAGAGAGATGATGGTGACCAATATCTCCTTGACAGTCAAAATTATCGAATTGTTACAAGTTTTCGATAAATGATTAAAAATGACTGCAACAAACTCAAATTCTGCTGAGTTTGTCAAGGAAGACGAGAGTGTCTTTATTTTTCCTGTGAATGAATTAAGTCATTCACCTCAATAATTCTTTCTTTTAAAGAACAGAATCATAGTCGCGACGTGCATAAGCGTCAATTTAGTATGTTTGTCGCATAGCAATTTCGGCGTACTTCGTTTCTTGAATATGTCAGAGTCTTAATTCTAATTTGTTGGATATCCACCCCATAAGTGGATTATGTGTTTTGATTGGCCAATCAAAGACTTTAGCATATGTTTGTTGGGCGATCCACCCCATAAGTGGTTCGTATATATGCTTTTCCATTTCAGGTTTCTATTCCTGAATCAGATGGAATATTATCGAGCATCCACCTCGTTACAGTTGGAATATTATCGAGCATCCACCTCGTTACAGTTGGAATATTATCGAGCCGTCCACCTCGTTATAGTTGGAATATTATCGAGCATCCACCTCGTTACAGTTGGAATATTATCGAGCATCCACCTCGTTACAGTTGGAATATTATCGAGCATCCACCTCGTTACAGTTGGAATATTATCGAGCATCCACCTCGTTACAGTTGGAATATTATCGAGCATCCACCTCGTTACAGTTGGAATATTATCGAGCATCCACCTCGTTACAGTTGGAATATTATCGAGCCGTCCACCTCGTTACAGTTGGAATATTATCGAGCATCCACCTCGTTACAGTTGGAATATTATCGAGCATCCACCTTGTTACAGTTAGAATATTATCGAGCCATCCACCTCGTTACAGTTGGAATATTATCGAGCCATCCACCTCGTTAAAGTTGGAACATTATCGAGCCATCCACCTCGTTACAGTTGGAACATTATCGAGACATCCACCTCGTTACAGTGGAACATTATCGAGCCATCCACCTCGTTACAGTTGGAACATTATCGAGCCATCCACCTCGTTACAGTTGGACTATTATCGAGCTATCCAGGCCTCGTTTAAAATCACGCATTGCAAAAAATCATGCATCGCTAAAAATCATGCATTGCGCAAAAATCATGCATTGCGAAAAACATGCATCGCGAAAATCATGCATTGCGGAAAAACATGCATCGCGAAAATCATGCATTGCAGAAATTCATGCATCGCAGAAATCATGCATTGTGGAAAAACATGCATCGCGAAAATCATGCATCGCGGAAATCATGCATTGCGAATCAACAATTATGCACGACGAGAAGAATTCATGCCTCGTCAAAATTTTATACATCGCGAGAAGACTTTATACCTCGCTTGAATTTATCCGCGACGAGAAGACTTCATGCCTCGTCAAATTTATACATCGCGAGAAGACTTTATACCTCGCTTGAATTTATGCACGACGAGAAGATTTCATGCCTCATCAAATTTATATATCGCGAGAAGACTTTATACCTCGCTTGAATTTATGCACGACGAGAAGATTTCATGCCTCGTCAAATTTATATATTGCGAGAGGATTTCATACCTCGCTGGAATTTATGTATAGCGGGAAGATATTCATGCCCCGCAAGAGAACATACATGGATAAAGAAAGGGAAATCGTGTATCCCAAGAGCAATATTTATCCATCGGCCTCAAGTGCATCCTTTATTTTTGAAAAAAAAAGAAAGGAAAAGAAAAGGAAAATAAACATCAAGAAGAGCATCGAAGATGGCGACAAAAGAAATATCAATATCGCATCAGAGTTTATTTATTTATTTTAGCATCAACTGAAGAGTACATTGAAGATTGTATTGCAAAACACAAGGCATGAGCTTTATTTGCTGGACGCCAGACCGATCGAGTCGACGTCGATTTGAGGAGAACAATGAAGTGTCGACACGGTAAAAAGACACTGTCTCCCATCCTAATTGCATTTTTAAGCTGACGAGTTTTATCTCAGTCTTTGTCGAGAGCATCCAAAAGGATGAATTCTCCAAAAACCACAGGTGCGGACGACATCAAAAGGGATGCAGCGCAACGTGGAACTTTTTCTTAGCAGCGAACTGGGACACAGTCCAAAGAGGAATATCACACTCTTAGGACGCGAGCAGAGGAGCGACTTCCACCACGATCGAACCACCCCTCTCGAGGCATGTGAGTTTTCCTTTAAGTCCCGTCAGTTTCAGTCTCGCATCCAGAAGTTTCGATTTATCGGGAGCAAGTTTCCAATCTGAGTGACAATACGCCAAGAGCTTTGGAAATTATGTCCATGTAAGTTCTTAATTATGGGTGTGAAGCGCGCCATATTCATGGTTTAGAGGTTAGAAGCCTCCTTTTCATACTCGTTAATGTGTCACTCGTCCAAAACCGAAGGTTAGCTAGCATAATAGTTTTCCTTTTCCACCGATCGAGTCGAACTACACACAGCCTGATTCCGAAGGTTTAAGGATATGTAGGCGGATTCTATGTCAAAAACTCAGCTGTATTCCAACATTCGCTCTCGAATTCTATTCTCGAGCATTTTGATACCTTCATAATTCGGTGTCGAGGTGGCTTTTGATTCTTTCAAATCGTGCGGTAAATCAAGCTTATCGAACTACAAGTGGCTTGAATTCTCATATAGCCTGAGATATGTAGGAAATCCGTTTGCAAGGGTTCGGCCATAATTCCTAAACCCTTTGTCGGAACCTTCTTTTTAAAATGAATGGGGGTTGGTCAAAATTGGTTTGGTCAATTTCATTTTCCTTGAGTTGCTTGCATCAACCCAAGTAAAATGAGGGACAGTTGTTGACACCCAATTTTGACCCACGTCGGTATAAATTAATTATCGAGCTTCCTAAATTTTCCAAATAATTTAAATTAATTAGTTTTATAATTTTGCAAAAAATATAACGATTTAACGTTTACATAGTGGTGTATATAGCCGGTATATCTTGTGTATATTCTAAACCAACCCAATTTCCCCCATCAGCCCACACCCCTCCTCTTCCAAGCCAGGCCCAAACGTCCCCAATTCTCCCACTTCTCTTCCTAAAACCAGCCTAACACTCCCTTTAATTTTTTTTTAAAAAAACCCAACCCATCCTACCCGACCCAAACTCCTGACCCGCCGACCCGACCCATCCCTTTTCCCCTTCTTCTCCACCCTTTCCCCCACGCGACCCCCATTCCTAGAACCAAAAAAAAAATGCAGAACAACAGGCCCCAAAAAGAGAAAACGCGACCCCCCCTCTTCGTATCTCCCCCCACACGCGTCTCCCTCACGCCCACACTCGCTCTCGATTCCCAGCAGCCCACACCCTCTCTCTCCCTCACGCGTCTCGTCTTCCTCTCGTTCTCTTTATCCCGCGTGGATGGAAAGAGTCCGCAACGGAAACCTGCATCTTCCCTTGTCGTTTCTCGCGCAGGTCTGGAAGGCTGAAAAGTTGTCCTTGGCAACGAGATTGCGCCACGTAGCTCACAAGGACGTCGAACGCATCTCAACCCTCCCTTTCCCCTTTTCCGTGCATTTCTTCAGCTTTTGGGAGAGAATTCGAATTTCAAATTCGAATGGACGAAAAATAGTATCACCCACCCCCCAAAACCAAAACCCAGAGAATCTTCTATTTAATTCTCCTTCCTCTTCAGATTTGGGGGGGGGGGGGGAATTCTGAAAAAAAAAGAAAAGAAAAGGGATTCGGCTTCCCTTTCTTTGGGTTAGCGGTTTTAGATTGGAACTTTGGTTGGAATTCTTTTAGAGTTTTGGGGAGTTAGAGGTTGGAGGATTTTCTCGAAATTTGGAGAGTTCTATCACAAAAAGGGTAAGACGAGTTTTGAGAAGAAGAATCTTGAAAACATTTTGGTTCTCTTCTGCTTCGTGTTTCGCTGTAGGAGAACAGTGGGATGGGAGATTTTTGGAGTTAGAAATTTGGTTAGCAATTTTGGGAGTTGACATTTTTCATGGAAAAATTCTGAAAGGTTGGGGAAAAGATTTTCGAAAAAAAAAATGAAAGGAGGGAAAGTCCTTGGCTTTACTGTTCGTTGAAAGAAAGGTTTAGGATTGGCGAGCTGTTCGATTCCGCGACTCACGTTTAACCATTCTGTGTTCGTGTTTTTCGCTTGGTGTGGAAGTCGTCTCCGTCCCCTGCTCGTTCTCGTCTTGGTTCTGCTGCCCCGGAAAAGGTATCGTCCATCTCTTTCCCAATCTCCTTCGTCTGCGTGTATCGATGCGCTGTTTCTTAGCTGTGATTGTTAATGTTTGCTGGTGATATTTTGAACCGTTATGTGAGTTGCTTTTAAGCCATATGCTGTCTTTCGTTTGTTCTGGATCGAATATGTTAAACCATTCGAATATCGAGTTTACATGGCTTGTTTGTTATAAATGTAGAAGATTGCATTTGTTGGTTTAGTTTTGAGTTCAAGACATGTCGTATGCCGTAGATATTTTCGTTACATTCACTTGTTTATGCTACTCTCTGTTTCTCTTGTTTCGTCATAGTCCTTACAACCAATCTTATCGAGTCGGTCTGTATTTCATTCTGTTTTGGGAGCCGCTGTTCGAATGTTAGTTGACATGCTTTGGCGTCTCATCGAATTTGACTTCTGTCAAGTTTTAGTTTGTTTAAGTTGGGAGGTTTTCAGGGTACAATAATTTCCATGTGTGTTTGCTGAATGTGAATGAAATCTCTTCTTCTCCCTAGTTTCGGTCATGACAGCCTTGCTACACTAATATTTTCTGGTATTTACTTCCCGTTTCTGACCAAATCTGCCTGAGTTTGTGTTGGCTGCAAGTTTGATTCATAGAAGATGTTCGTATCCCTCCCTTCTCTTAAGTTAATTTGGCATATGAGTTTATCTTAACAGTAGTTTATCAAATGAATGGGCCTAATTTCAAAAGTTCTCTAAAAATGCATCTAATTCCAGCAGCTCTCCAAGTATGCATTTTCATGACTCTTTGCCTTAAAGTTGTCACTAAAATTGCTGAATATTGATTTTGCTATTCGTGTGAATATCCGATTAATACTATGCTTGAAGAGGTCCTTGTTGCGCTTGTGTATTTTGTTGATTTTGGTTATTCGTCTAAAAAATGTCAATTCTCATTTCTTTTCTTTTTGGTGGCATGTGGAAACTCCTCTCGAGCCTGTCTTTGGGGCTCCCTTCTCTCCTTGCATTCCGGAAGAGCCGTAAAGGCTCAATTTCTTCATCAGTCAAAGCAAGCATGCGAGAGTCAAATGCCATGAATATTGAAGAATTTGAAGAAGCGGATTAGGAGACCCGTTGAATTTCTTTATTTTGTATTGTACTTTTATTTTTGTAATGGGCATAAGCCCTTGTCGCTTTACTTTCTCTATATTTCGTATGCTTAGACTAGGACAGGTAAATGAGTCGAAAATCCCAAAAAACAGGTGGGTCCAAAACTCGGTCAAGGCGAACAGATTCCGAGTTTGGACCCAAATCTCTCTCTCTCTCTCTCTCTCTCTCTCTTTATTACTTGCTTATGTGCATTTGTTTATATGTCGTTAGCTTAGGATTAGAAAAACTCCAAACCCCCTTTGAAACGCCTTTCCATTTTATCAAGCTAAAACTAAGTTTTAAAACAATAGACGTTTCAAAGTCACTAGTTCATTTAGAATTTAAAATTTAAAAAGTTTAACTTTAAAAGAATTAAGCATTTCAACTTGTAAATTTGGCCAAGTAATATTCTAATAAGTTCAAAATAATTTCAAGTTTGCAAATAATAAATAAAATAGTCAAATAAGTTGATCGTCGGAAAACCGTATTTAACGGAGTGTCTTAGGTGCCTTACACCTTCCTAAGACACTAATAGGAATCCCGAACCTTTAGAATAATTTTCAAAACAATTTTCTGCTTAGTTGTTCTGAAAATAAGTTTTCTTGATTTTTTCTTAAAAATTAAGTGGCGACTCCAAAAAGTCGAAAATACCCTTTAAATAAAATAAACTCTTTTCGAAAATCACTTTTTTCGATAAAACAATACTGTATCTGCATCATGAAACAAAGAAGGCCAAATGATGTCATTACATGGAGTGTACGAGCATGTAAGGGGAATATTGAACATAACCTGCAAGCTTGAACTGATAAAAAGGAAACATACTCACCTTGACTCTACTCAACTCAACTCAACTCAACCTCAACTCATGGATACTCAAGTCAATGCAATATAAAACAATGTTAAAAGTGCAGTTTATATAAAATATCTAAAATAGTAGATAACAACTCACTGAATTTCAAAAATACAATAATAACTCAGTTTGTATGTAAATATAAAAAATAACTCTTTTTGGGAGATTCTCTAACCCACAACCATCACAATGAGCTATGTAATTGTACTATGTTTCGCTCGCACCGCCAGAACTATCTTATACCTTACTAGGGTATAAAACTCCAAAACTAAGTGGATTCACTAAGATATGCTTAAAAAGTAATAAGAAATCATCTAAAAAGTATGACCCTTTCTATCCACGTTGGCTATAAATGTTTATGATCAGGACTCGTCCCCATCTTGATGCTCAATACTACTCCCAAAATATAACTTTTCTCATATGTATAAAAAAATTTCCTCATCCTCAACTTTGATATTATAACTCAAAAGATTTATCTTAAAAGAGATAGTAGTCAAAACTCCTCGTGAACACCTTCGAAAATTGGTGGTTCCCCTCATTTTAAATGTAAAAGCATTTACTCTTGGGAATACTAGTTCCCATATATTCACTTTGAAAAATGATATTCAACTCTACTCATATTAGTATTAAAGTACTCAAGTCTTAAAACAAGTTTTAAAAGATTGTAAAAGACTTCTCAAAATGACACGAAAGAACTCTCAAGACTTGACTCTCAAATCTTTCCTTAAATTTGAATTATGAATTCAAAAGATATGATTCATGTTAGGAAGAGTCTCTCGATGTTTAACAATATTTTTAAGTTTGGTTATCAAGTATAAAACATAGGTACGATTTGAGGGAACTCACACGGAAAGAAAGTTTGAAGGGTAGGGGACTTGGTGACCCTGGCGCACTGAGTGGCATGAAATGCCAGCTCCTGAACTACTGAAGGTAGGTTGTAGCGCACTGAATGTCATGATGTGCTATGTCCCAAATTAATAAACATGGGTTGGGGCGCACTCAGTGGCGCAATATGCTAGGCCCCAACCTACACCAGTTGGGACTCACTGAGTGGCGTTATGCTCCACCCTTATGCCCAGATTTTGACGAATTTTATTGCTTCAAATTTATGTATAACTCCTCTAGAATCGAATGATTCCCTAAAAATCTTATGGATTCTTAGATCCAACATAATTACAACGAAATCCACTCTAAATTACTCAAGAATAATAATTGATACACAAGATCCTTGTCACAATAACGCAACAAAACCTCATATAAAAAAATGAATCATAAACTTCAACAAACTCATCAAGAATCATCAAGAACTCAACATTCCAAATTTTATGAATGAAATTCAAATATGTAAATCATGATTGGTGTGTGGGAAATGAACCCAACACTATGAAAACTTACATTCCTTGATTTGGTGAAACAATTCCTTGATATGCAAGAGATCTTGTTTGTTCTTCCTTTTCTCCCCTTTTCCTCTTCTTGAACTCCTCTCAAAAGCGTAATTTAGGATTGTCAAAACTGACCTAAATAAATTTTGACCCCTTAAATAATACTAAAAACCTTTTAAGATGATGGGGTAAGGAACAAACACAATTACCTCTCACTAATTCGGATAACTTTCCTTAACTGGATAGGCTGACTTCAAACAGACATATCTCCCTCATCTGAGCTTGAAATTTATCAAACTTGATGACGTTGGAAAGTAGATTACAAAATCTTTTATATAATATCTTAGGGTCTACATAACTTGTAAGCCTTGAGGTTACCCTTGGATCATAAATAACTCAAAGATAAGCCTACTGGAATATCATAATAATACTAAGATACCTAAAATAAGATAAATCTGTGCAGAAAATTAAAACATGACATAAAGAGAAATGATGTGGAATACCCATTCTAAGTCTGAAGCTATAATAAACTGAGTTTAATGACCACTAAAAGATCAAACTCCACTAAAATTGAATCTAACTATGTCTGAATATAAGCCTATAAATGACTAGAGATGTTGGGACTATCCCCAACTAAATCTAGCAAAATTGAAACTGAAAGACGGAAAATACGATAAAACATGTTTATCGTCCTTGACAAATAAGGACTCACCACTGATACTGCTGAAGTGGAGATCGGGAACTAATCATGTGAATGTTGAGAACCTAGACCCACATCACGAGAAGATGTAGCACGGAGTATGCGTCAGTACCTGAAAGGTACTCAACATGCATGATAGAATAAAACTGAACAATATACATAACTGAACAAAGCAATAGAAGCAATGATGTAATCTGAGCATGAGGGAAATACTGAAATATACTAAATGTTGAACTAACTAAATATAATAACAATGTATAAACATGCTAAGATTTAATTCTGAACTATAACTGATAACCTGATTAATACACTAAAACCTGACTCTGGAGCCACTAGTAATCGATATAAAACCATGAGAGCTATATGTGGAGTTGATACACTCAAACTTACTTCTTAAATAAGAAATAAAGCGGTCGTGTCAAGTAAATAACCCAACTAGTGAGGTTGGGATCGTTCCCACGAGGAAAATAGTCTAGACTTAACTTCAACATGTTATTACTATTGTTTGGTCAATGACTTCCTTGGAAAGTAAAAACAATAAAAGGGGGGTTTCTATTTCTAAATGAGTGAAAATAACTAATGAAATTGAAAGAGACACTTAACAATTTTGAATGTTTGGATTTTAATCAATTAATCAAAGTAACTAGGGTTTACGTGTTCCCCACAGGTTCATAACTTGATAATTCTAACTATAACAATTCTTTCCGAGTATCTTGCATGCAAAGTGATAAGTTATGTATTTCTAAATCTTTTGTCCGGCATCTAGAATATCTCACTACGCACCTTGGTCCGGCTACGTGTGTTGCTATCCTAACCCTTATCCTTACCTCATATTAAGCATCGTATTCGATATTTGACGAAGTTATTACCTCGTACCAATCAATACTAGCCTATTAGATAGTATACACTAAATCTATGTTAATAATTCTTTTCCTATTATCTACCTCCTTGGTCTGGCAAGTAGCATTAAGGCGAGTTCTAACGTTGTCCATCCGTTAAAAAGACTTCTAAGCAAAAGAATTATTAATACATGCAAGACACTATTCTAGAATTGTTATTTTAGTTAGGTTTTATCTCATTATTTGCTTATGGTTCCCACAACCCTAGTTATGGAGTTTAGTTACTCATAGTCATAATCACAATATTCAAATATATTAAATAAGAATTCATGTACTTACTTCAATGAGAAAGAGTAAAATCCGAAAGTTAGCTTGATTATTCACCAATAATCACTTGCAAGAATCTCAAAGTAATCAATAATCTCACAAAAAGTCTAATGATTATCAAGAATCTCACAATACAATGTTTACCAATAAGGATTTTTACAATCTAAGAGTCTAACCTCAAAAATGAGGTTTTTCAAACTATTTAAAGAAAATAAAAACATAATTAAACAAGGACTCTATTTGCTAGAAATCTGCCAAAACGCGGGTGGGTCGACGGACCACGCGACGGATCGTCGTGGTCACGACGGACCGTCATGGACTCCGTCGTCCCATACTTGTGCAATTTCTTCTGCCGCTCTCTTTATTACCCTCGATGGCAAGTATAACGGACCGTGATAGGCACAAAGGTCCGTCGAGGGTCTTCATTCCAAAACACTTCAACTCTTGGAATATGGGTACTGGGATTACTTCTCTGAACTTCATGACCTACCTGCAGGACGGACCGTCATAGACACGACGGACCGTCACAAGCTTCGTAACCCCACACTTGGTCAGACTTCCCCATCTTCCTTTAGTAGCTGCACTATGCTGCCACCTACGGACCGTCACAAGCACGACGGACCGTCATAAGCTCCGTAGGTGGTTTCTTCTGCATTTCTTCGCTCAAAATCTCCGCATTCATCTATGAACAGATTTCCTGCAAAACAAAGAGAAACTTATGTAAAAATTGGCACAAAAAGGCTTTTGGACACACTAAACTTAAGGAAAATGTATTAATAATACCGTGAAACCACGGTATATCAACACCCTCAACTTAAATTCGTTGTTTGTCCTTAAGCGACACACTATGACTCAATACAAAATCTTTGTACAATAGTATCCATGTTTTATCCTTTGCAATCATTTGACTATCAATCCTGAGCAATCTCATCAAATCTATGCATGCTATCACTATTAGGCTTGAATTTTGTGGGATCAGAATATGGCACTGACTTACCATGAACTAACACCTAACCTCTTCAATTTCTCACCGAGGTGCTAACAATTCCTTTATTGCAACTAGTGTCCTCACTTTAAAACAAAATCCTCATTTTTCACACAATGATTTCAGTTCGAGTATAAGGATTACTTTTCAACACTCGCTCTTAGAACAAAGTCACACTCATTCATACCTATTGCCATAAGCTTGCCCTTATTTTCACTGCCTTAAGTTCGCTATACACCCTTAGGATCACGATAGGACTTTCTTAGCTAGTAACATAGGCTCAGGGTCAGGTAGGGTATATTTAGGTTTACTTTAGTAACTTTTTGCCCTTCTTGACATATCAGCTAAACCTTCCACCTTCTATCATTTTATCTCGCCCAGTTTCTCATATTCTTTCTCCTTGCTATTTTCTCTTCTTTCTTCATTTGTGTAAGTGACTCATTTCTTTTCTTGCTTGTATTTCTTGTATATTTTTTTCTTTACTTTTATTTCAACTAATTCTTGAGTAACTTTACTTTTGTTCTTTCTCTCTCTTTGTTCTTTCAACCCCACTTTTCAGAGCATTCCTCATAATAGCCACCCTCAACTCATGGCTTTGCCATGAATCAAGGTACACAATACCCAAAGTTGGGTCAGGGCCATAATGAAGGTTGTTTATTGCATTAGCCACCCTCAGCTTATGCTTTTGGCATAAGCTGAGGTGCACATGTCCAAGGAGGGACCAGGGCCAACAAATTGTTCCCAGAAAAGATCAGTTGGGGTGAAAAAGAAAGGTCTAATTTAAGATCAGATCATTTGGATCAAAGAATGATAAATTTTATTTGGTTTCTTTTATTTAGGCTAGAAATGGGCTATACTGAATAAGGGCCTATGATCCTTTCCTAGTTGTGTATTACAACTTACTTTTAGCAGGACTAACCAGGCAAGTTCTAGCTCAATACCAATAGTGGACTATTCAAATTTTCCTCACACTAACTTGACATCTCATCACTATACCAGATTATCAGAAACCTAGTTCGAATTTTAGATTTAGGGTAATGCAATGGTGTACCTCTATGTCATGTTGGCCACACAATTATCAGTTACTATGCCTAGTCATTCATCATTTTCCAGTTTATCAGGATATCATTTTAGCCATCATTCTCCAGAATCAAACTATGTACAAAATATATAAACATGCCGGTTCAACAGTAAAAGTAATCAGTGTTTTGGGGAAAAAGAACACAGGCAAGAAAACTCCAAAAAAGGATAGTGAATTGGGCTACTCAGACTTCACCCTAACACTCACTTTCCATTTACCCCACCCCCAACAAAAAAACATGAAATTGTCCCCAATGCATAAAAATTTAAATACTAGAGTGGTAGGTGAAGAAAACCTGTGGCGCAAAGCTCCGTCGATCAGCAAGCTGGTGGGTCCGGTTCCCCGGAACCCACATCCTCTGCAATCTGGACACCCTCAGTGGTGTCCTAAGGAACAACTGCACCATCAGTAGTGCCTCCTGCTATCTCCACAGTGCGGAAGCTAGACGCCCCAGCCGTTACCTCTGATGCTCTCATCTAGTGCGCCTCCTCCTCAGCAAGTGAGGCTCTTCTCGCAGCCTCTACATCTCGGTGCTCCTTCTTCTTCCGTGCTCACGCCTCGTTCTCTTATCGACCCCTACGCCTCTTGGCGTTCTCTCGAGGGGGAGGTGGTGGAATCTCTGAAGTGGCAAAAAGGGCCGCCAATACGGTGTCTTCAGCAGGCTCACCAGAAAAGGCCTCAGACTCTGGCACCCTAGCCTTTAAGATCATGTCAATATCTGCACGAAGAGTGTCAACTGCAGCCTGAAGAGTCGATACATCCATCGGAGGGGCTTGTCAGGCTAACACCCACAAATCAAAGGCGTCCAAGCGCTGGTGAACCTCATCGATCTTCCGCTCTGTATACTGGACCATTTTCCGCTCTAGGCGCTCTTCTGACTCAATAATAGACTTCTGCATCTACGACTAGATATGATACAGAAGTGTATCCATTTGTGCTTCTAATTTTTGGACCCTAGCAAGCGGGGCCCGTGCCGGTAGAGGGGCTGTGCGAGAGGAGCTCGGGGTAGTGCTACTACCCGGGATAGACTCGACCGGGATACTGTCAGTGGACGCCGCCTGTGTAGCCGTGCGGGCCTAGGCTACCGTATTAGGAAGATCATCAGCAAGTGGGGGCAGCTCTGGAAGGGGCCCTCTACGTGGACACAACTCATTTGCCTTATCTCTGATGAGGCCAACGTCAACAGTGCCCTGCGGGGTCTTGAGCTGATCTACGTGCCATATAGGAACACATGCGGACCTGCAAAGAGCAAAGATCATGCATGGGAAAGGGTAAGTAGTAGTGACCTTGAATGCCCTCTCGTGCATGACTTCATTTAGAAGCCACGCAAAGTCCACCTCGAACCCAGCTATCATCGCTGCAATCAACACTGCTCGATCCCATGCAATGATATTATCAGCAGCTATGGGGGAAAGGCAGTGACGGGCAAGCAGCCACAAGAACTTCGCCGTGAAAGTGAGGTTGGCCTTCTTGATGGCCTCTTTTGGCTCAGTCACCCAGTCGGCACCCTCTCCATCAATTGACAGGTGCAGGGCCATCCACATCTTGGTGGTCTCTCTCAATGATGGCTCGCATAGGAACTGACCATCTTTAACTATATGCCAGCGGTAGTCAAACTCGGCAGTGAGGGGGGGTCCGAGTAGCATCAACACCCTCGCTGTATAGAAACCGGTGAATGGCCGGCAAGGAAATGTCAACCTTTATGCCCCATACTCGAACCAGAATTGTTAGCACCTCAGTGAGAAATTGAAGAGGATAGGTGTTAGTGCATGGTGAGTCTTTTTCACATTCTGATCCCACATAATTCAAGCCTAATAGTGATAGCATGCATAGATTTGATGAGATTAATCGGGATTGATAGCCAATTAATTGCAAATGATGAAACATGGATACTATTGTACAAAGATTTTATATTGAGTCATAGTGCGTCACTTGAGGAGAAACTACGAATTTAAGTTGAGGATGGAGATATACCGTGGTTTCACGGTATTATTAATACTTTTTCCTTAAGTTTAGTGTGTCTAAAAGCCTTTTTGTGCTAATTTTTATATAAGTTTTTTTTTATTTTAAAGGAAATCTGTCCAAAGCTGAATGCGGAGATTTTGAGCGAAGAAATGCAGAAGAGACCATATACAGAGCTTATGACGGTCTGTTGTGCTTGTGACGGTCCGTAGGTGGCAGCGTAGTGCAGCTGCTGAAGGAAGATGGAGAAGTCTTACCAAGTGTAGGGTTACGAAGCTTGTGACGGTCCGTCGTGTCTTTGACGCTCCGTCCTGTAGGTTTGTCATGAAGTTCAGAGAAGTAATCCTAGTACTCATCTTTCAAGAGTTGAAGTGTTTTGGAACAAAGACCCTCGACGGACCGTTGTGCCTATGACGGTCCGTCATGCTTGTCGTCGAGGGGAATAAAGAGAGCAGCAGAAGAAATTGCACAAGTATGGGTTCGTGACCACGATGATCCGTCGCGAGGTCCATCGACCCAGCCGCGTTTTGGAAGATTTCCAGCAAATAGAGTCCTTGTTTAATTAGGTTTTTATTTTTTATAAATAGTTCCAAAAACCTCGTTTTTGAGGTTAGACTCTGGATTATTAGACATCATCTTAGTAGATACTGTATTGTTAGATTCTTGATTATCATTAGACTTTTTGTGAGATTATTGATTACTTTGAGATTCTTGCAAGTGATTTTTGGTGATTAATCAAGCAAACTTTCGGATTTTACTCTTTCTCATTGAAGTAAGTACATGAATTCTTATTTAATATATTTGAATATTGTGATTATGAATATGAGTAACTAAACTCCATAACTAGGGTTGTGGGAACCATAGGCAAATAATGAGATAAAACCTAACTAAAATAACAATTCTAGAATAGTTTCTTGCATGTATTAATAATTCTTTCGCATAGAAGTCTTTTTAATGGATGACCAACGTTAGAACTCACCTTAATGCTACTTGCCGGACCAAGGAGGTAGATAATAGGAAAAGAATTATTAACATAGATTTAGTGTATACTATCTAATAGGCTAGTATTGATTGGTACGAGGTAATAACTTAGTCAATTAACAAATACGATGCTTAATATGAGGTAAAGATAAGGGTTAGGATAGCAACACACGTAGCCAGACCAAGGTACGGAGCGAGATTTTCTAGATGTCAGACTAAGGATTAGAAATACATAACTTATCACTTTGCATGCAATATACTAGGAAAGAATTGTTGTAGTTAGTGTTATCAAGTTATGAACTTGTGGGGAACACGTAAACCCTAGTTACTTCGATTAATTGATTAAACTCCAACAATCAAAGCAGCTAAGTGTCTCTTTCAATTTTGCTAGTTATTTTCACTCATTTAGAAATAGAAACCCCCCTTTTATTGTTTTTACTTTCCAAGGAAGTCATTGACCAAACAATAGTAATAACAGGTTGAATTTAAGTCTAAACTATTTTCCTAGTGGTAACGATCCCAACTTCACTAGTTGGGTTATTTACTTGACACGACCGCTTTACTTCTCAAATAAGATGTAAGTTTGAGCTTATCAAATATTCAACCTTTTGTGGGTGAACATATATGAAGGAGCGAATATTAAACTTTTTCTGGGTGAACACATACTGAAGGATATTATGGTTTATGAACACATCTATGTGAACACCGTACAAGTAATATCTCCAAATCTTTTGGGGATAAACTGTTGTTGCAAACTCGAGATCATGAGTCAGATGGTTCTTGCCATGCACCTTAAGTTGTCTAGAAGCTTAATATATAACCTTATCTCACTGCATCAATACACAATCTAGGCCGACATTGGACGCATCTCAATAGATCACATAACCATATAAACTAGTAGAGTCAAAACAGATGTTGTAGTCAATCTAGTTTCCAGTTCTGAGAAGCTCTTCTCACACTCATCTAACCACTTAGTTAATGGAGAATATATTGATGAAATCATTCCACGAACCTTCTGTAATAACCTGTTAAACCTAAGAAACTTTCTGATATTTGTAGGAGAGGTAGGTCTAGGCCATTGTTTGACTGCCTTTATTTTCTAAGAATCCACTCGGATCCCTTTTTGGACACTATATGACCAAGGAAAACAACATATATCAACCAAAACTCAACTTTGCTAAACTTAACAAATAACTAGCGATCTTTGAGAGTTTTCAGGACAACCTTCAAATGAGTCATATGTTCTTCCTCACTTTTGGAGTAAATTAGGATATCATCAACAAAGATAATGACGAACAAGTCCAAATACTGCTTGAACACCTATTCATCAAAATGATGAAAGTTGCAGGGCATTGGTTAGTATAAATGACATTACTACATATTCATAATGACCATATCGAGTAATGAAAGATGTTTTCAGGATGTCACTATCTTTGACTTT
The DNA here is from genome assembly GCF_036512215.1 of Solanum lycopersicum. Classification (NCBI taxonomy): domain Eukaryota; kingdom Viridiplantae; phylum Streptophyta; class Magnoliopsida; order Solanales; family Solanaceae; genus Solanum; species Solanum lycopersicum. The sequence goes on along the minus strand of NC_090809.1, from coordinate 10,325,918 downwards.
GAGTTGATGGTTACCAAATATGAGGTCTATCTTCAAAAATTACTAGCACCCTGTAGTTGGTTGAAAAAGTCATTTATCCTGGGGATAGGGTATTTATTCTTTATTGTGACTTTGCTCAACTGTCGATAGTCGATGAACATCCTAAAAGCACCATCGTTCTTTATCACAGACAACACTGGAGCACCCTGGGGCAAATACTAGGGACCTGTTTGTCCATAGATTTCCCAAGTAAAATTTGGGGGAAATTTTGGCTATTAGTGTTTGTCCATACAATTTTTCATTATTTGGCAAATATTTTTGGTAAATAACCCGATTTCTCAAATACTTGTATTTGGGCCAAATCCCAATATTTGGGATATTTTAAAATTTAAATTCTACACTAATATTTTATCTTCTACAAAAAATATATTCTAGAGTAGTTGATTTGGTTTGGTAAGAACCGGTTCTGGCCTGGTACCGTTCTAGTTGATCTGGTTCAAGGGTCAATTAAATTTATTTTTTTGGGGGATCTTTACCAACTTGAGACCCTATAAACTCAGGTAGGTTCATCCTAATAAAATCATGGACCTTTGCTTCCTTTGATCTACCACTAGCATTTACAAGAACACGAACCTGCTGATTGTTCTTGTTAACTACAATATGGACCAAAATTTGAATGGCGTTCTGAAACTCTACATTCGAAACCTCGTGATTTGCTACTAGAGAAAGTGCATCAACGTTGCAGGCATTAATATTCCTGGGGTAAATCTACAACGTGGCATGATATGAAATGCATGACGATGGATTATAAAGGAGATTATACCCACGCAAGATAAGAATATCAAGAAAGTAAAGTTCTTCCTCAAAACACATTGTAGCTTCCGCCTCATATATGTGGTGCTCTTCACACCAATGAAAGAGACTTTACTTAGTGCGGCTTTTCTGACATCCTAGGACTCCTATAACTAGTGCTTTGATACCAAGTTTGTCACGCCCCGAGGCTACCCCTTAGACGTTAACACGAGACCAAGGATCAAGAATAACCCCAAGCTAACCCTGTTGTCAGATCATAAACATGCTAAGAAAACTAAAAGTAGATAAATATGTGTAGAATCTTAAAACATGACGTGAAGAGAAATGACAGGGAATACCCATTCTAAGTCAAAATATATAATTAACTAAGTTTAATGACAACCGAAATATCAAACTCAATTAAAACTAAATCTAACTATGTCTGTATATAAGTCTCTAAATGACTGTAGATGTTGGGACATGTCCCAACTAACTATAGAAAAACTGAAACTGATAGACCAAAAATACAATTAAACATGTCTATCTCCCTCGAGAAATAAAGATTCACCACTAGCTAATACTGTTGAACTGGAGAGCAAGAACTTATCTATGTGTCACTTAAATGTCGGGAACATGAACCTACATTACGAGAAGATGTAGCGCAGGATATGCATTAGTAATTGTATGGTATTGAGCATGAAATATAGGATTAAACTGAACAATATGCATAAATGAACAAAGCAATAAGATCAATGATATAATCTTAACATGAGGGAAATATTGAAATATAAAATATGTTACACCAATTGAGTTAATGACCTGAGACTGAATTCCAAACTACAATTGAGAACTTGGTTAATACCATAGATTCTGACTGTGGGAGCCACTAGTAATCAACATAAAACCATGAGATCTATCCGTGGAGTCCAATGTTTTGCCCCATCGATAGGACCCAATACACCTTGCCAGGGTATAAAGGCATGACTAACATGATCATTAAATATGTTGTCCACATATGGGACTATGAGGGTGACTGACCCTTAGTCCACTTGGTATTAAGCGTACTCCCGATGAAAAAATTATCATGCATGAGGCATAAATATAATGTGACAAACAGAAGTTGTATGAGGACCATTCATAATTTGCCAAGTGGATTTATTTCTGGAAATTGACCAAACTCCTCTTTTCTCTCTCTTCCTTTTCACATTTTTTTCTCTTCCTTACTTTTTTGACTCTTTTTTTCCCTTTGATTTCTTTTCTAACAATTGTTCCAAATTTCATACTTAAATAACTTTACTTATGAAAAATATGAAATTAAAAAAATCTTGACCGACTCATTTTATTTTAACATTTTATTTTTGTATTTCGATATTTATAATTTATATTGTTAAAAATAGTTATATAATATTATTTTTTAATTTTAAATATATAATTAATTACAATTTTCAATTTTATGATAACAATTAATTATTTATAAATGTATAAATAAAATTTATAAAGTTACCAAAAAAAATTAAGGTGTAGATTAGTAAAACTATTATTATATTTATAATTTCTTAAGAAATTATAAAAAAGAGAGTAGATTATTAATATGAAAATAATGAAGGTTGAAATTTAATATGTTCTTTTATTTTTCTCTCAACAATTTTATAATCCAAACACACTTCAATCCACAAATACTCTTCAATAAGTTAACATAACGGAAAGAACATAAATGATCTTGACAAAAAATTATATAAGTTTTGATACTATTGTCAAGAAATTCAAAAAGCAAATACATCCATAAACACCAACATAATTACATATTATTTCCGTCAATTAATAGGATATTTTTATTCTTAAAATTAAAGGTAGGTGAAATTTAATTAATATTTTATTTATTAAATTTCATTACACATTTCATAAGAAATTATAAATAAAAAATTATAATTTTAATAGTTTATTCCTTAAACAAATTTTTGTAATTTACAAACTTTAATTATATTTTTTTTGAAAAATAATTATTAGGATTAGAAAATCTATTATATCTTGATTTTATAAACTAAAAAATAATTTTTAAACAAAAATTTATTATAATAGAATAAATTAACATAATATAGAGAAATAATATTAAAATAATAAACTAAAAGCTTATATTATGATCGTAAAATTTCAATAAAAATTCTAGTACGTAAAGAGTGGAAATCATAAACTAATTAAATCAACAAATAAACTCTTAAAAAATATGACTAAAATAATCTTAAAAAAGAAAAACATATTTAAAAAAATTAAAACACAATATATTCATCAAGGGGCATAAAAATATGACAAAGGAGACTTAAAGATGTCCTTTTATTAGCGTGGCAAATAGGTCTCATTCATGTCAATTTGTCAATCAAACAATGCCTCATACAAGTATGACATGGCGTGCCTCATACATAGTATAAATTTCCTACTCCCAACTGATTAAGTAAGCAAAAGATTATGATTGAATTTGTACGAATAACTCAAAACATTTACATGCTAACGGTAAATGTAACATTAATATATTGATGATAAAACTTTCTTTATAGGAGAATGAATAACTACTTAAATTGACCTAGCAAGTGTAGTTCATGATCTAAACAAATCAACACAACTAGGGTTCTGAATTTCATGTAAAGAACTAAGCAAAACGCCCCAAATATCTGATTTGAATTTGTCTAACAACTGAATCACAACATAAGTATGTAATTCTAGAAACCCTAGGTCTAAACATGATATAGAGAATCAAGAATCCTAGGTACCCAATGGGTTAAAGGAACCCACTAGTGAAATACCACACACCTGGTGTGGAATTTGAGAGAGAACTCTTTTGATTTGAGGGTTGGAACTGAAGGAAAACTTGTTGTCTTCTTGGAGAGGGTTGGTCCACTCTTTCTCCTTTTGCTCGTTCAAGTTGATGAAATTTCGGAGATTTACTTGACTAGGGTATTTGTGATCAATTTACTAGGTTAAAACTGACTAAAATGATGTACTTTTGGGGTCCAACTCATAGGGAAAAAACAAAATAACCCCTGACTAAAAGCTATGGGGGCCTGCTAATGGACTGACCGACGGTCCGTCCTTTCAACTGACGAATGCCTTCAGAGAAGGGGTCCTGAGAGTCTCGATACATAGGTCAAAACCACAGCTCGTGGTCTATCTAAGGGTCCTTAGGTTTGGCCATGGGTCGACCTTTTGACAATTTTTGGGGCTCTTCTAGGGAGGGTTGCAGGTGGTCATTCACGGACCCCACCTACAGTCCGTGGGTCTCCCTATATTCTGTGGGTGGTGCCCGTCGGTGGCACCTGGAGCTTCTATTTTTCTATAATTTATCCTTTCTAGGATTTGGGGTGCTACGTAACTCATCCCTGAAAGTTATGGTCGTTTGAAGTTAACCCAAAACTCACAACTCAAACATAACTTGCTAATTTTAAAATTTGGCTATTTTCAATTTAGTTCTTTCTAAATTTAGCTCTTTTTTACGGCATGATGTAACAATTACATATTTAATAATACTTGTACAAGATAAACATTTATTTATTGATCTATAGCTTTTTTCTTTTGAATTCATAATTTAATTCATCAGATTTGTAGACACGTGATTTTTGACCGAACTTAAGGTCTTAAACACTTTTATTATGTCAGTATATTTAAAATTTACATTAAGTATTAAAAAATTTAATCTTATTTTATTAAGTTTATTTCAAATATTTGAAACCAAAAAAAATCGAATTACATATATGTAAGTTTTGGTTTCAATTGTTTTTAAAAGAAATAAAAAATTATAAAAAGTATATGTTTTCTTTTAATTTATATTTAATAAGTAAGTTAGTGTTTCTTAATTATATTTTTATTTTATCTATTAAATTTTGTTATATGTTTATTAGGTCAAAATAATTAGCTAATATTTTCATTATTATATTTGTTATTTAATTATTTTTAGACTTTTTATGTCACATTTCGAGCCTAAACCCTGGATGTGGCCGACACTCTAGAACCATTGCTGTCCTCTAGCAAACCCTTGACCTGTCTTTGTTCTTAACGAAACTTACTCAACATTAGATAAACAGAAATATAATGTTTAACTCATATGTATAAAATACTTAGCTTAGAACATTTAAAAATATCCAAATTGGCCACTAGGGTTACTGAAGTCTAGAATATTAATAATAAAAAAATGGAGCAGACCTCTTAACTACTACTGTCTATCTATGAAGTCTCTTATACTATGAGGTATGTCGGAAAAGATCCTCAATCATCTTAAAAAAATTGAAATAATAAATAAGGAATCCTTTAGAAGCAAGGGGACTCACTTAACAACTTTGGAACTGCAAGTGGTATCAACGAAGTGCCTGCTGATGATCATGATCTCTTGTATCTGCATCATGAAAGGATTCGTGCTAAATGAAATCAGTACATTGAATGTATGGACATTTTAGGGTAATATTGAACATAACCTGCAACCTTGAACTGAAATAAAGGAAATCAAACTCACCTCGCCTCAACTAAACTCAAGGATACTCAAACTCAGGAATACTCAACTCATTTCAATATAAAAGGAACAATAGAGATACATTATAGATAAAGCTTTCAAAAGAGTAATTAGCAACTCAGTGTATTTGAAAATACAATAATAACTCAGTGTGAATGTAAATATACAAAAACAACTTAAGTGGAAGATTTTCTAACCAACAACCATCATTATGAACTATGTGATGATACAACGTCTCGCCCATGCTTGTAGAATTGTTCTATTCCTTGATGCAGTATTAGAGATCCTCAACTAAGTGGACCCACTAAGATACGCTTAAAAGTATGACCCTTCGGGTAGTCTACAAAATTTGTGAGGAGTTTGAGTTTTCTGAACCCGTCCACATATAGGTGCTCAATGCTACACCTAAAATATAACTTCCCTCTTATGTTTAAAAAAATTTCCTCATTCTAAACTCTGAGATTTTTTCTCAAAAGATTTCTCTTAATAGAGATAGTACTCAAAACTTATTATGAACTCCTTTGGAAATCATTGTTTCCTTTTATTTTTAATGTAAACACATTTACTCTTGGGAATGCTTAGTTCCTATATATTCATATTGAAAAATGAAACTAAACTAGCCTTATTCTTAAACTCAAGTATCAAGTATTAAAACAAGTTTTAAAATATTGTAAAAGACTTCTTGAAATGACTTGAAAGAACTCTCAAGAATTTTACTCTTAACTCTATCTTTAACTTGATTATGAATTAAAGGGTTATTTTTTATGTTGTGACTGATCTCTCAATGTTTAGATGTAGTTTAGAGTATGTATTATTAAAAAGGAGTAAAGGTACCCTTAAAGGAACTCAAACGGAGGAAATTACTGAAAACAGGACGGGGAAGACGACCCTGGCACATTGAGTGGCGAAGCTAGCCAGCCCCTTCCCAAAGAACTCGACTAATTTTCTTCACTCGTTTTTTTACCCTAATTCACCTAGAATCGAACGTTTTCTTCCCAACCCTCTTAGATTAATTGGCTCAACTTATTTACATGAAAATATAATCGAAAGCCCTAAAAATAGATAATTCACAAGGTCCTTGCCTCAAGAACTTAACCAAACAATCATAATTTCAAGAACGAAATCAACACTACAACGACACTCATCAAGAATTCATCAAGAACTCAACATTCCAAATCTTATGGATGAAATTCAAATATGTAAATCATGGTTTGCATGTGGGGGAACGATCCCAACACTATGAAAACTTACATACCTTAATTTGACACATTTCTCGATAAATCTCACGGATCTTGACGAACGTTTTGTGCCTTTTCTCTTTTTTCCTCTTAAACCTTTTTCAAAATCCTAAGCGTAATTTAGGATATTAAAACTGACCCAAATCAGATTTGACCCAAAATATTACTAAAACACGAACTAAGCTGATGGAATAAGGAAAAGATCAAGATACCTTTCATTAATTCTGGTAACTTTCCTTAACTAGACAAGCTAACTTCGAACGGGTATATCTTCCTCATCCAAACTAAAAATTTAGCAAACTCAGCGGCGTTGAAAGAAGATTAAAAGACCTTTCATTTAATATTTTATAGGCCACCTAAATAATCAATTACGAAAGTTATGTTTGTTTGAAGTTGACCCAAAACTCACAACTTAAGCTTAACTTGAACAAATCCCAAATTTTCTCTTTCCAAATTAGTTCTTTCTAAATTTGCTCTTTCTAAGGCGGGATGTTACAATTTAGCCTAACTACTACAACCAACCCCCCCCCCCCCCAATAATCATTCCCACTCCCTTATAACTCTAACCCACAGCACATTCCACTCCTCTCTACAAGTCTCAACCACTCACACACACATTCCATACGACATAATGGGGAGAGGAAAAAAATACAACACCAAATAGAACAAAACACATCCTATTCTACACACATAAAAAATGTATTGAAAGAAGAAAAAAAAATCAACAATATATTCATATCCAAAGACACCCACCTGCACATCAACTACACGTACTACACCCCCATTTACATTACAAAATGAGCAAAACATACAACTTGAAAGAAATGAAGTGTTAAGTTCGAGGTTTGTTTTCGGGGTTCCAGATTATGATCTTATTCTCTTTTGAATTACTTTTTACAATAGGTTACATTTAATTCAATTAAGAATGTGATGACACATCTTTTTTGAAACACTTAAAATAAATTCAAGGATGTGTGACATACTTTGGCCAAATTTTATTAGTTTAACTTTATTTGATTTTAATTTAGAGGGGTAAATAGAGATTATTAGGTGTGATGAACTCCACTGACTAACACAAATATGCCTCTAATACGATGTATATTTAGATCAAGAATGAGGTTTCTCATCTAGGTTGAAACCAAATAAAAGTTCAAAAAAAAATGCAAACAAATTATTACATGTAATAAAATATCTAAGAATTATTTAAAGAAAGTATAAGTTGATAAGAGCGATTGTGATGCCTAATACTTTCCCCTCGGTCAATAGAATTCCTTATTTGAATTTCTAGGTTGCAGACCAAAAGAAAGAGTTATTTTATTTTAGTTAGAGATTGAAAAGAAAAGGTGACTTGCAACACTGAAACTCAATTCGCGAAGGTGAATTTGAAAAAAATAAAAAAATCATACTCAATACTATCACTTAAATTGAGAAAGTCCTCCCCGTGAAAAACTCAAGTCATTTCCTTTAATGAAGATTCAAATTCTTTTGCACAAACACATATTTCAAACTCTTGTGGTCCGTAAACACATCTAGATTAACACCATATAGGTAATTTCTCATAATTTGTAAGGAAAACAATATCACTGCTTGCTCCAAATCATGACTTGGATAATTCTTTTCAGGCACCTTCAATTTCCTTGAAGCATAAGCGATGACTTCTAAATTTTTCACTAAAACACAACCAAGACCAATACATGAAACATCATATTAAATCACAAAGTAATCTGATCCATACATTAGTGTCATAATAGCGACTAAATTGAGTCTTTCAATTCTTGAAAACTCTTCTCACAAGTTTATAACCATAGGAATTTAACTTTCTTTTGTGTTAATGTCGTCAAAGGTGAAACAATAGAGGGAAATCCTTCCATAAATCTTCTATAGTAATCGGAAAACCCCCAAGAAAATCCACACATCTTAACGAACAAAGGTCTAGGTCAATTCTTGACCGCCTCGATTTTCTTAAAATTAACCTGAATATCTTCACTGAAGACAACATGGCCAAAGAAAGAAAATACCTCAACCAAAGTCATATTTTCCAAAATTAGATTATAATTCATGATTCTTGAGAATTTGCAACACAATCCTCAAATTCTTAACATGCTCATCGTCACTCCATGAGTAAATCAAGACATCATCGATAAATAGAATTACGAACATATCAAAATTTTATTTGAATACCCTATTCATCAAATCTATGAACGATGTTGGTCATTAGTGAATTCGAATAATATCACATAAAATCATAATGACCATACCGAGTTCGAAATGCCATCTTCAAAATATCATTCTCCTTCACCCTCAATTGGTGATAACTTGACCCAAAATTAACCTTAGAAAATAACTTGCTTATTGGAGTTCATAAAAAATCATCAATCCTTGTAGTAGGATAATTATTCTTAATGATGACCTTATTCAATACCGATAATCAATGCACATTAAGAGAGACCATCCTTTTTCTGAACAAACAACATTGGAGATTCCATTGAGATACTCAGCCTAATAAAACTCTTATCCAACAAACCATTCACTTGATCTTTTAACTACTTTAAGTTCGTCCAGGGCTACAGGACAAGGAGGAATAAAAATAGGTTGCATTTCTAGAATAAGGTCAATACTGAGATCAATTTCCCTTTCAAAAGGAATACCAATACGATCATCAGGAAACACTTCCAGAAATTCATTTATAATTAGAACTGGCTCAAGAGTTGGAGTTTCAGTATTTACATCCCTAGCCCAATCAAGATGGTAAATGCAACCATTAGGAACCTTGAAAGTGAATAATTAAGTCCTAAAAGAGATGGAAGCTTAAAATGCATAAAGACAATCCATCCCAATAATAACATCAAAATCTTACAAATTAGTTTTTCAAGATCAAAATTTGTGATTCTATGAGAAATAGAAATAATTAAATTTCTATAAACTCTCTTACCAACAATAGAATAACCAATTGAAGTAGAGACATAAAAGGGGTTAGTGAGGATTTTTTGACCAACATCAAATCTTATAGCTGCATAAAGAGTAACTTAATATAAGGTATCACTCAAATCATGTAAGGAATAAACATCAAGTTGAAATAGTTTCAACATATCCATCACTACATCCGTAGAAGCCTCGTGATCCTGTCGAGTCTTAGAGAACAAGATTTATTTTGATTTGGAGTACCTAAACAAAACTATTAGTTTGATCTTGCCTACCATTCCTTACCTTAGTGGAATGTATGGGAAATCTCTCATCTTTTGACCATTTTCCACAATTGAAGCAAACATTCGTACAGGCTAGGCATTTTCTCATGTTTTTACTACACCTTGAGCAAGTTGGTATGTTGATGAGTCCACGATTTGGACTCATTTAGGAATTTATTTTAACAGATTTAGTGTCCAAAAATTAATATTTTATCCCAATAACGGGTGTAAACCCTTGATTTTTAGGTATTTGGATTGAGGAACAAAGCATGGACACTAATGAGTAAAAACGAATAAGGCAGCTGAACGAACCAAGAAAAGAAGATCTCATGATCGCCTAACCCATTGAGGGAGTCGCTAAATGGTAATTATCTCGCCTAAAGTTGTAGTATGCCGAGCCTTGAAGGAGAAATTTTTTTATATAAATATTTGATAAATAGCTAAATTTTTTTTTGGTGTAAATACGTATTTATCTCCTTTAGATTAGTGAATTTTATAATTTTGTATTTTTAGCAATGAACTTAGGTCTTAATAATTATTTTGTATTGTTTAAATTAAGAATCTCAAAAAATTAATAGAAAAGTATTCATCTTATTTCTTTTAGCCAAATTATTTATTGGACTCAATTTGTCTATATCTAAGTTTAATTTGATTAGAGCAATAATAAAAGCAGCCAAATTTTAAATAAAAAAGGGTCATACCTTAGTTCTTTAAACGTATGCACATATACATATATTTACATATACAAACATCTATGCATATATCCTATATTCACGCGTGCTTCTTCTGTCACTTTTCTTCCTCCAAAATGCAAAGTGAACACAAAGAACCATAATTGCTTCATCCAATGACACTACCCATGACCATTGACAATCCCTCCCTCCATAGTCAAAGATTACAAACCACTAGCCCAAATTGTTGACTTAAGGTTAGATAAAATCTCATCATGATCTAACCCAAAGCTAAAGATATTACATCGAATCTGGATTTTTAGGGGTATGTTTTCCTCTCACTCATTTTCTCCTATATTATTTTCAATCAATCTTTCATCTCCCGCTAAAATGGTTTTTGCTTTCAAACCTTTGTTTTTGCTATTAATAAATGGTATTGATGTCATTAAGAAAAAAAAAAGACAGTGAGAGAAAGACGGACAAGAGATAAGATTAAGATAAGTTTGGAGAATTTGAAAGGTCTTAAGAAAAAAAAAGAAACAGAGAGTTTTGAGTCTCTTCGATTCGAATTCTAATTTGTTTTATTTTTTCCGGAGCTCATCAAAATCGGCTCACAGTGATGGTAGTTCTTCGTGGTTAAGCTCGTTATCCTAGTTCCTGCCCTAAAAAGGTAATATCCCATTCCCCTTGCTAAATTCTTCTTTTTTTATTTGGAAATTATCAATTTTGTGTTTATGTTGGGTTGTTTATTTTCTGATTTTTTTTAATGGTATGGTCTTAACAGTTGAATGTGGCTAAGTGTTACTCTTCTAGCTGATGAAATAATTACTGATATTATCTACTATTTTATTGGTGTTGCAACTCCACTTATATTTTTATTATTATTATTATTATTAATTTTATTTTATTATTATTATTATTATTATTATTATTATTATCATTTTTAATTTTGTATGCATTGGCTACTATTAATATGTTATCCAACAACTATTTATTCTTAAATTAGTAAATGTTTGACTTGTTACTGGAGGGTATTTAGCTTTATCTGTTAATTCATTTTGTAATGGCCTATTAATTGCTTCTTGTAATGTGTCTCCCATTATTAGCTGTGAATAATTTTAAGTTGCTTGAATTACCATTATAATTCTTATTGTTTATTTTTCTGGCATGAATCTCTTGTTCCAAGTCCAATTTGCAGACTTTATTCATTAAAGCTCGAGTTTGGTTGAAACCCAACATTCTTCATTCTTCAAGTCAACTTTGTCATTATTTCCAAGTTTAGGAAGCTGATACAAAATAAAGGGAAGCAAGGACGTGCTAAAATATAACCGCTACAAATTTGGAAGGCATAAAACGAGTCTATATATATATTCGTACACGCTGATATACAAAAAGTGTATACAAAAACGAGTATTGAGTTAGAACCCAAAAATTGCAGAGAAATTAGCCCAAAAGGGGGGCCTAAATTCAACTTCTCGACCTTGCTCTTAATTGTGAATATTTATTATTTTGTTTATTAACTCTAATTTTAGAATTATTAATCTCCCAATAGAAAACTATATTCTTTATGTTAGTAAAATCTTTTATCAATATTTGGAAATCTTTAGTCAATTTTTTATTTATTCAACAATTAATTTACATGGTTTTCATACTTTAATTAAATAAAATAGGTTCAAATTATTATTTTAAAAAATGATTAACTAAATTTTGATCAACCTAATTTCATAAAAAATTCTACAATTTAATTCAGATATTTCAATTAATATCCTCTTTTCTTAGAAATTAAAAATTATTCTCTATATAATTATTTTCTCAAATTAATCATTTTCTAAAAATTAGTCAAAATATATTTGACCTAAGTCATTGGATAACCGCCTGTTAGCGGCTACTTTAAGTGCTAATACCTTCTTAATGTATACATAAGAACCTCTTACCCATTTTCTCAAATTTTTTAAAAGTTTATCTTTTAAAATCTTTTTTAAATTAAGTTTTCTTAATAAAAAATTAAGTGACAACTTTTTTCTAAGTATTTTTGTTAATTTTTTTTATACTTTGAACATTTCAAAAAGTGATTTTTCCAAGGATAGTAAAATTACGGCATATTAAAAATCAAGTTGGCGATAGAAGGGAGCAGTTGACATGTGATAGAACGTTTCACGATGATGTGGTTAGATCGCCCAAGGTTATAGAAATTTAAGATGCTGAAGGACAAAGTAAAAAGTTAATGGAACTGGTCAAAGGGCGGATCGTCGAGTGGATCGACAATCCCAACTTATTGTGCCGAATGGTCCTTCGCAACACGATTTTTGGTGACAATAAATACATTTTTAAACATTATGTTTCGTATCAAATTTTATTTCATTAGAGTATATTTTGAGTTAGAACTGAGAGTATTAAGACAATTTTTTCCTTATCTTTGAAGATTTGAAGATTTCCATTTTTTTAGAAATTAGAAGTGGGTATTGGGGTTCTTCAACATTGACCATCGTAAAGATGAAATTAATCTTTCCTAGTTCAAGGAAACACAATTTTGTAGCATTTTTTTCTAATCTTTTTATGATGTCTAAATAAAACCCCAATTCTTAGGGTATGATTATGGGTTGATTTTGCTGTTGGGCATTGTTATTTGATAGTCTAAATGTTTTTTTAAAGTGATTCCATTTAGTAATTATGGTTTAATCTAAATTTTTGTAGTTTCAAATGCAACTCTACCTTCATGTTTTTGGATTACTTGAGATAGAGGTTTTAAAACCAAGATTACTGATTTGATGGTTTGTGGGTATTGGGTTATCATGGGTTCATCTTCAGAGAGTGAATCTTAAATCCTTTTCCACACATTCATCTCGAGAGAGTGAATGAATTAAAGGGAAAATTGCTCTTAATATTTACTTATTGTTGTTCGAGAGAAACCAATTTGATTTGGGGTAAATTGTTCGAGAGGAAGTTTATCCCATTAAAGTCTAGCTTATTCACTGATTTACAACAATTTACTATCAATTGCAATTACCCTCCTATCTACCTTATCCTATAATCCATTTACATCCCAAGAACTCGTCTCCTTACTTGTTCCTTAGAATTATTTGTTGTTGTAGTTTTTAATTGCAATCAAAACCCCCTATTATTTGACACTTGTGTCACCCCTAACTTAAACCATGCTTTTACTCGTAAATGTTTTTACCTATGATAGAGTTGAATATATTTGTACTTGGCTTTTAAATCTTAAGTACGTACTAATCCTTGTGGGATTAGACCCCAACTAACTTAAATGGATTATATTATTGATTAACGAACATTGACACTAAGTATTGGATGAAGTGTTTTGATATGTGAAATAAAAATGGCGCCGCTTTCGGGGAGTGTTGTTGTTCAAGATACTTTAGTTAAGTTGAATTTTGTTCTTAATTAGTTACAGTTGAAATAACTTAATTTTTAGTTTTAATTTATGTGTTACTTTTTTGCGCCAAGATTTGGAGAATATTTGGTAGCTAAAGTGACCCAAAGAATCACCGTCCTTTAAGATTGTTGATTTTTAGGGATAACATTCTAAATTTTAAGCAATTGGAGGGTGAATACATTTATGAGTTGTGGTAAAGGTTTCAGATCCTATTGCGGTAATGCCCAACTAATCGAATTCCACATAAGATGCTTCTGGAATGCTTCTACAAGGGTCTTGGCCCCAAAACTAGAATAGTGGTAGTCCAACTTTCTTCGTGTTGTTTGCTTGGAAAATCCTAAAAATCAACAGTTTAACTCTTTGATTGTGTGTCTAAGAACAACAAGGAGACTGAGAAGGACCAACACTTAGCCACATTATTGACTCAAAAGGACGCCTTGGCCAAAAAGATCAAGGAGCTTAAAGTAATGTCCAAGAGGAAGGGCATATATATTCCCCCTCACGAGCGTCAAAAGATGAAGAAACAAGAGGGTGGGTAGATTGAAGAGTTTCTATTACCATTCTACACTAGGTTGAAAAACACGACATATTATTGGAGGAGTTAAGAGAGAATGTCTTGATGTTGAACAGATGACAACCTCTCATGCCATGCTTATCTAGCTACTAGGGTCTCAAGTAGACCAAGTATTTTCTTAGCTCTTTCCAGAGCTGAAAGAAGAGTTGCCTTATTAAAATGCGGAAAACCCAACTACTGGAACTTAAGTGGGACTTGCGTCGTGCCACGACCTTAACTAAGACACTTCTTGGGAGGCAACCCAAGTGTTTTAGTAATAATGGTCTGTTTATTGTGCAAGTCGAAGCGTGGAAAGTATTTGAAAAGTGTAGATTGTTGAGCCAAATGTCCAGTCTCACGAGCGCATCACCGAGGAGGTCGACGTGCTCGGCTTGAACCGCCCGTTTGACTCATGACAATTTTAAATTCCAAATAAATTGAGTGAAAGTCAAGATTAGAGTTCTCATAAAAAATGAAGAAAACAAACATGAGAAGAGGTAATAATGATTACAACAATACATTGAAAATGTATAAGTCAACAATTCAGAGTGACCATGCCTTAAACCTTAGCCCCATTACAAGCCTAAACTACATTTTAGATCTTACATGAACTAGGTTGTGTGATGATTGAAAAATATTGGAAAATTTGTGAAACAAAGCTTGCATATGTTTCTATTTTGAGAGAACGATTGATTCTTATTACTTTGTTGATTTTTTTGTGAGAGCAATCTTTCTTGATATAAGAACATGTGAATGCATTTTTTGAAACATGTGCTTGCATTAGACAATAAGCTAACCTGAGCTTGAGCTTGTGTTCAGACTAGCTAGTCCCCATTTGATGTTTTTTTAATCATGATTTAGGGAACATGCTAAAGATAATAGTCTTAACTTGGCTCTTGTATGTTAGATCTCGTTCAGTATTGTTGTAGACAACCTCATTGTGCTTATTGCGTTTTTTATTTACTTGAGGACAAACAAAAGTTAAAGATTGGGGTGTTGATGAGTGGTAGATTACACTAATTCAAGGTATATTTGGCTCATAATTAATGTCCACAATCCCTAAATTTTATCTTTCTAATCAAATATTGTTGATTTGCAACTATGAGGGCAATAGGACAAGGCAAGAACTCAATTTCAAAGAATGGCCAAAAATACAAAAAAAAGTGCAAAGTGAACATTGATGGTCGTCTCACATGAAGGGAGGATTTCCAACAAAGCACATCCTTACCTAAATTGATAGTTCATAGCACCTGTGTCTATAAAAGAAGGTCGACGGACACAAGTAGAGAAGGAAATGCATTAAGTTAGAACAACCAAAGTGACATTATGCAAGGAAAAGAGTTAATGCTCAAAAGATGGTCTACAGTGGTATTCGCGATTTGTTGAAGGTGAAAGGCAGACTTGGTTGAGTTCGCCAAAAGAGGTTCAAACACTTGAAACCTAGAGCATCACAAAGTGAGCTGAAGAATTAAGGGTGATTCACCGAATGAGTTTGGTGAGCCTGACTAATATTGAAGAGCTGATTATTAAGTTAATTATGGGCTAAATTCTGGGTAGTATAAATAACCCAAATGATGCAATTTTTAGAGATTCGGAAGGATTATATTCGAGAAGTTATATTAGCAAGTTAAAAATAGAGAACACTTTACTTTTGAAAGAATTTTTTTTTAGTTCTTGGGGTTTTATTATTTGAGACTTGTTTTTTGATAAATTGAACTTATCCAAAGTGGGTTTACTCTTAATTGTTTGATTTCAAGTTATCCATATCTGCTTTCATGGAAGTATAATTTTCTCTACTTTTGGGATGGCTGGCTAAAAATCCTGAGATATTGAGGTGTTTTAATGGGTTTAGGTGTTGATTTAATGTAGTGAGTATTATGCTATGCTCTTTTTTGTTGTTATTCATGCATGAATTTGGCCTAATTACCATGGGGCTAAATAATGGGTTAATGTTGCAAGCTTAATTCATACTTTCGATCTCCAATTGATGCTCAAAAGAGATAAATTAGAATGGGTAATTAGTTCAATACTATCAATTTAGGTTTTATTTCTATGGAATTCTTGAAAGAGAGGTTATGAGTTGGACATATTTGTAATATTCTTAAAATAGAAGATAGAGTAAGGTGTTGGGTTATTTAGGTTTGCCAATTAGAGACTAAAAGAAGATTCGATGTAAGGATGCTTTCAGATCGTAAGAAGATTAGATTCATGATTAAAGATGAGTTAGCCTATTCATGAATGTAAAATACTATAGAGAAAAACAATCACCCTTGTGTTACGTTGATATCCAATCTCCGCACCCTAGATTGCTTGTTAACTCTTGATTTCATTTCAATTTTAGTTTAATTGTGATATTAGACAATCAAACCTTTATATTAAGTTGGTGGTACCAAGCACCCACAAATTCTAACTAGTACAAATGACTTGATTAAAAGTCCAAATTTCTTGATAAGAAATTCGTCATGATATACCATTCCCTTTGGGATTCAATCCCGACCCTTTGTTGGGTTTTCTACTAATGACGATCACTCACTCTTTTAATTGATTTTAGAGTGTGATTTGAGTGTATTAATAATGTGTTTATATATACTGTATGAATCCTCATATGAGTATTTTATGTGACTTATTTGATAAATTACTAGGTTAATATAAGAATGTGACTAACGATAGAGGAGTTGCATTGACCTGTCACTTAGGAATTAAACTTAATTGGCATTAACCAGGAAAGATCGTAGTGAAGACATTGGGGGGGGATGATTTTACTTAGTTAGTGATAGGCTATAACTTTGATAAATAATAAGGAATTCATAGAATTTATTGAAGTTAGAATCGACTTTGATTCACATGGACTCTTAAGTTATTGATATTCGGACATGATTGAGTTTGCTGATATGAATTAAATAGCGTAAGATTGCACTAGTTATCCCTTGATGAAATCATTGAATTCTTTGTGTTGCCAGTATACATTCGAGTTGATATATTGAATTTTATGTTTGATGAGAGGGTTTTGGTTTTAGAGTAATTATTTAGTAAATCGAGTACCTAATTAGAACATAAACTATATATAACAATATACAGTGATTAGGTACCTCACTGATACACATACCATATTTATCATTATTGTGGATTAAATACCACAATGGTGTGATACGATGGTCCCCCGCAGGTCATGACTATTGGAAATAAATAAGACCCTTAGTATGTGTACACTTTACTATTGTTGTGTAAGTGTTAATGAATGTTTTGAGTTATTCAATATGTTGAGGTGCTTGATGCTTTCATGGCCCATAATTTAATAGGAATTATTATGTGGTAAAAATACTTTCTAGGTTGATTTTTTTAGGTGTTGCATGTCAAATAATATAGTTGAAGGGACTAATCATCAAATAAAATTACATCATAAATTAAAGATCTTATGTAATAGAATGTTCAGTTTGATGAATGGAGGTGATTTAGGTGGAAGAGGACCTTCATGGTGAACTAGTGATTTCTAAGTTGTATATGTTGCATGATCTAACCTGGTCGACTAATTCTACTTTTACTACATCATCTGTAGTCTGTAAATGGGTTAAATATTGCTTAGAAGTCTCTCATCTGAAGCGAAAAATAATTTCCCTTGATCTAAATAACGTCCAACTAGTCTTTCTCCTTAATACATGTTATTAACGAAAGTGCATATAATGAGCTTTCTAGTTGGACAAGACAAAGAGCAATTGATGTTTTCAATTGGTTGTCCCACTTCTAAGTCAAATCTATTAATGAAGAGGGTGTGGTTCATCTTATGAAGACAAGATCCTGCGGGGGTGGGTGGGTGGGTGGGATGTAAGAACAAGATACAAAACAAAAATAATTTTTTTTTGTATTTAAATATAGGTTTAAGTTGTAAGACCCCCAAAATGAGTTAGGTTACCTAGAGCCTAAGATGTTATTTGTAAGGGTATAAAATCCTAAAATGGTTTATAATATGGTATTGAGGCAGTGTGTATAGTTTGAGGTGATTTAAAAGTCAAACGTCAAGGGACGACAAAAACGTTCGACGACTAGTCACCTATGTGCCTCATGTGTCTATACTTGCTTATATTTGTATGTCATGAGCTTATGAAGTATTAAAATGAATTATAATTATGTGTCTAGGAAGCATATGAAGTTTCATTAAGTTTGGAGGTCAAACATCGAAAAATGTCTAAGACGTTCGAAAGATAGCCCTTGAGACGTTCAAGTATGTCTTGATGGGGCCTAGCATGTTTGGACATGTTTTATGTGTGCTTTTTGGGTGAAACTTTCATGGAAGGTCCTTGAATTTTCAATGTGCATATTTTCATTGGAAATATCCGGGTACGACTTCTCATGGTCCCGCCAAAGGGCCCATAAAAAGTACCTAAGGGCTGTCGAGACACTGAATCGACTGAACAAAACGACACCTAGTTGGTTGACCAACAGCTTGTTGGTGAGGCCTCTTCGATGGAAGCTTATTCTAGGAAAGTCTCAACCCAATAAAATGCCGAGTTCCAATCGACTGAAGCGACAGACTGCCCGTCGATGGACCTACTGACCGTCGATGGTGGTCCGTCGATGCAGCCTAGTGACATTGCCTGCACACTACTCGTTGAAGGAGTGAATGGAAATTTACCCCACGTACTAACCTGAACCAACTTGATTTATTTATATATTTTGGGTGTATATAAGTGATAAAAAACGTGATCAACCCATTCCAAATCCCACATACGCAAAATAGACTTTCCCTCCAAAACCAATTCTCCCTAGAAACTTCAATTGTTGGTGAAGCTCAAGAACAACTTGGATCTTGGATTTCCATGGATTGATCATCAATGTTTAGAGGTTTTCAATTAGACAAAGGTAAGGTGATCCTTCATCTCTAAGTAACCTTTCACTTGAAGAGTTAATCTCAAGGTTTTCAAAGAAGTTTTATGATCAAATCTCTTCTTCTTTAATCTAGCCACGAGTTCTTTCTAAAAACATTTTTAATGGCTTAATCATAATGAATTGATGTTAATGTATTGTTTTAATGCGAAAAAATCCAATTGCATGATGAACCCATGTCCCTTCCCCAAATCGATTTAGCCTTGAATAGACATTGTGATCATGGCTTGTTATTGATTGAAATGTGATTCTATTACGTTGAATTGTTTATATCTACTATTGTTTACGTGAATTGATGATGAAGGGTACATGTGGATCAATGTATGAAGATTTGAACATGCTTAGACTAGTTATCAAGGTGATCACTATGACATTGATCTTTCATTGTATAGAAATGGAATTCAGTTATGTTGAGAGTCTTGTAGCTACTGTTGTAGGTTAATATCATGATTTAATTGTGAATATAAATCTTGTATGATCAAATTTAAGAAGGCTTGGTTTGAATTGATCTAGGTTCTTCTAGTCTATCAAGTAGTAACTTGTGATCTTGACGTTGAGAGGATTGTTATATGACTCGACCATGGTTAATTGTCCTTAGCCAATGATTATATTTGTAATGTGATGATAATTAGGTAAATTTATCTAATATGAATAGATAAACATTAAATTTCTAGATATGGATTTAGATTTTTCTAGCCTATAAAGTGAGTGTTGTAATGTATATGACATGATCTAACTGTTAGGGTAGATAAAGCATGATTTCATTTGAGTAATGATCTCTTTATCTACTGACCTATATGTATATTGTTGATAAATTGTTATTGTTGATCAATGCAAGTGAATTGGGTTAAAGATCTATTTTCTTCTACTTTCTAGTATATATATCATGTATTGTATTAGTTTGTAATGTGATCTTATAGCGAATTTTACATGGTTTCTTTTATGATTATGGTACTTTAGCTACTTACCTATACTTGAATTATTGATTAAAGAGTAATTATGGTCAATCATGACCAAAGGGAAAAGGATTGGTAAGAATTACTCTACCCTTCTACTTCTCTACTTCTCTATAGTATTATTGATGAAGCCTTGTATGGCATTCTTTGCATGGTCCACTTATGGTGGCGGTGTTTACTTTATATTG
Source organism: Solanum lycopersicum (assembly GCF_036512215.1). NCBI lineage: Eukaryota > Viridiplantae > Streptophyta > Magnoliopsida > Solanales > Solanaceae > Solanum > Solanum lycopersicum. The sequence continues at coordinate 10,305,586 of NC_090809.1, read as the reverse complement.
TCATTATATATGGGTTGATCATGGCCTTGAAATAAAATTCATTAATATATGAATGAGTGATTATGATGATCACACTATGCGATGTTTATGCCTACTTTCCTATTCTAGTTGTGATCTAGGTGGTGTTGCTATTATATAAGCATGTGTATATTTAAGTTTGGGAAATTGTAGGTGCTTCCATTGATGATTTAAAATGGCTAATAGTCCCTTACATATGTACCCCTATGTGAATGCATGAATAGCAAAAGTTAGGAGTCTTGAATATTTTGTGAAAGATCTCTTGCCTCCTATGCTAAATGGTGTTGTATGGTCTATACTTGGTTCTGCATTATGGTTTTAAGAAGGTGCTTTCCTTAATATGTTGTTGATAGCCATTATATGATCATATTGACCAAAGTACAAACATTCTCACTTTACATGCATGTCTACAAGTAGTATAGGCCATGGTGTCTAAATGAAAGGTATTTCTCATATTCACTAGCGTCTGCTACTACTATGCATGTTAAGAATATGTCTATGAAAGTATGATATGTGTTTCCTTAACTATGATGACTTTATAGGTGTACTAGTATGGGCAAGGGTATGGGACCTTGCCTATGCATTGCACATGTGTGCCTTGATAGGATAGATCCTAATTTTGATTTCTATGTACATGAATATGAATGTATGGTCATGTGTGGTTTTAATGTGTTTATGTGAAAGGAGTGCTCACACACACACACACACACACACAAAAACACACATACACACACACACACACACACACACACACACACACACATATATATACACACACACACACATGAATGGTGATCTAGTCAATAGAGGGGCCTCGAAAGGTGTGCTCAAGTGTATCATAAACTAGATAATGCTAATGATATATGCTATGTCCATGTGAAATGGTCTCTCACATGATTTAGGTTGATGAACTCTCATCTATGACGTATGAGCTAAGTATATAGGGATTCAATCTCCTAAGCCTATGTTTTTATAAATAAATGATAATAAAGGCTTTTTAATAAAGGGAACTTAGATTAGCACCGAGTGAACTTGAATATGAGTGGTGTCCCTTCCCAATGTGGGAAGGAAGGTCTACCATAAATCTCATGAGGTATATAGCCACAATGCCTCAATAGGCATAAATAGGATTCCATAGTTAATAACCATGATTCCCTATCTTGGCATAAAGAGGGTTTTCACATGTACCTCCAAGTTCCATAACTATGCTTTCCATATAGGATCTAGCAAGTGAATTCACTTAGTATGCATGTGTTAATGTTCTACCTTTGCTAGGTAAGAACACCTTCCATTGGTGTAAGTCTCTACAACACCAAATTCCATGTTCAGCACCCATTGTCTTTGTGTAGGTTAAGGCTATTGTTTCGCTAAAGTAAAATGGAAAATTGAAGTAAAGGACTAGGGTGACCTAGGGGAGCTTACTTAGGATAAGTGGAAGTAAAGAACCCATCTAGACATTGCACAAGTAGCTCCTTAGGAAGTTCTAGGAAGGTGTTCTAATGTGTATAATTATGGTTATGTCTTTAAGCATGACATTGTAGTAGTGGTCTACTTGTTATGAAGATGTGCATGGTATAAGTCTAAATAATGTGAACTTTTCCTTATATGCATGATGTTGGTCTTGATGACTATTTGATGAAGGTCTTGCCTAGCTTGGATGAAGTTGTCTTTAATTTTTATGTTGATGTATGAAGTGTTAAGGCTTGTAGTCTCATGATATGTTTACTAAGTATGTGTGAGACTATGGGGCTTCACATGTACATTGCACTAGTATACTAAGATTGAAGTCATGAGTAAGATCTTAAAATGATTTATGTGAAGTGAAGTGACTCTATTTGTAAATGGATGTAACTTACTGTAAACACAATGAAGTCTTGACTTAAATGAGTTTATCATGTGCTATATTTCTATGATGATAAGTGATGACTTGTGTAGGTTGTATGTCTGCTTTCTTTGTGGCCTAAGGTGATTCACTGCACCAAGTATGACTATAGTATTACTTGGGAGGTTAATGAGTAAAAGAAAAGATCGTTCACTGTAAAGCAAAAAGGATCACACTGTAAAGTGACCTAAAAAATGACTTAAACTCCATATATGCTTCCTATGATTTTTGGCCTTTGAATATGTCTATATGAAGTATGTGAATAATATAAATGTTATTGTATAAACATTTTATGAAGATCTACTCAAAACAAAGCATGAGTATGATTTCAAGAAAATGTCCCTTTTAGATGCATGTTTTTGCATGGTTGTCATACTTAGTGCATTCTTGTACTAATCCCATTCTTCTCTACTTTTTACACACTGTAGATTATGTATGCTTAAAGGATGTCTTAAATGGTGAGGAGCTTTATATGTGAATTCCCAAGCTCAAGGAAAGGAATCCTTCTGTTCAAGGATCTCCTACTTATGTTTACTGTAAAGTTTTATGAATTATATAGTTATGTATTATGTTGTAAGGGTTGTGTCCCTAAAGTACTCTAATGTTGTTGAGTCTAAGATTTCAAAGATATCTATAGTATAAGTATTTAATATTATATTTTATATATATGAAGTGAAGTTTCTAAGAATATGATGCGCTATGAAAAGTTTTAAATTTTTCGCTAAGTTTACCATGACAATGTGATGAATGATGACTATGGGCTTGTACATGACCTCCGAGAGGTCAAGTACGCCATGTTACCTCCAGGGGGTGCTCCCTGGATGTGACGAACTTCATCCATGATCCTTAAAGTTATTTGCATAATTCATTTAAACACCTCAACTATGATTCATACTTATTAGACACTCTAACATTAAAAAATATGTGTCTATTGAATACAAAATGACATGTGCATTAAAACTATTGTGCGTATAACTCACACATGGTATTTTGATAAGTTTATCGATAAAATTGTGACACGTGCCCATAGACCAATATAACCATTAAAAATGAATTTTAATTTTGAAAGATAAAAAATAATTTTCAACCCTAATCAATCTAATCCCACCTGCAGAAACCTTTGTCGTTCTTCTTCTTCTTCTATAGACATTCGTCGTTATCGAATCCTCCGTTCTTCCACTTCCATTTTTCTTCTTATTACTCCTAATAGTTTATAGGGTTTAAGTCTATTTCTGTAAAATGTGTAGCCTGCAAAGTAATTTTTGAGAAGCTTATGAGAAATCAATCGATGTAAATCATTTTAAAATCAACGTAGAAGAGAAATTAATTCTATGAAATTTATGATATCATTTTTAATTATAAACTTAATTATTTTACATTTTAATTTGAATAGTGATATCTTTTTAGAGTGGCCTGAAATAGTGATAGTCAACTAACTTTTTTAACTTCAATGCCTGAAAATCTTCTTTCTTGCAAAATCAAATCATTTAGCAGATTTGAAATATATATATATATATATATATATATATATATATATATATATATATATATATATATATATATATATATATATATATATATATATATATATATATATATATATATATATATATATATAAATAAATGTAAAAAATGAAATAACAAAGAAAAAAGAAGTGCAGAGGGTTTGGGTGAAATAGACTATGACTGAAATAAGAGTGGAGTTGATTTCTTTTCTCTATCAAGAAATCCCAAGTGCTGATAAAACAAAAAAATACAAACTTTTACAAAACGAATAAAACTAAAATACTATTTAAGGCTATTCACGCGCATAATATTAAGTGAAGTACACGTATATTTCCATATCAACATTTTGTGTTTAATGGGTACATATTAGGTGTTCAATAGCTATAAAGGGAGTATTAAAGGGCTATATATACAAATAAGAGAATCTTAGGCCCGTCTACGTGATGCCACCACAAATCAGAATTCCCTTTTTATTTATTTATTACGAAAACTAGCCTTCCCCTTTCATGAAAGTTGTGAAATTTATGAAAAGTTGTGATTTTTATGAAAAGGTTAAACTTTAATGAAGAGTTGCAAACTTTTTAAAGGGTTGCAACTTTTCCAAATAGTTGTAAACTTTTTTACAAGGCACAATAAACATTTGTTCACACTGACGCTGGTTCTATGTAAAAAATGGGAGTATTACGTTTCATTTTTCTTAGTAACCAAGCAAGGTCCTTATTCAGGCATATCGTTATCCTAGATACGAATTAACCCTAGTTTCTAGAGAAGATCATGCTCCTCTAGTCTCACGTTTTATTTCATATTCCTCTCTTTATTTCAAGTTAGACAATGAATTTATTTCAATGTTTGTCAATTATAAAATACTAAAACAAGAACAAAAGAGCAATTTATACGGTAACCACCTTTCATCCATAAAATTCAATGTTGCACAATAATTCATAGGGAAAAAAACCCAAACAAGGGTCTTCAAGTACTAATGTCTTTTTAAAAAAGGAAAAGATTTCCTAAGATGACTCCCTACTACAAAGTATGATCATACTAATAATAATTCTTATGGACTATTTTTAGTTGAAGAAACTTCTGATAAAGATAATTGAGTTCAAAGGAAATTGAGAAACCCAAAACCTAAAGAATTGAATTTAGTGTGAAAAAGTAACAACCCACATTAAAAAATTTGTTGGTTTCTTCAAAACATGAAATTTGGAATAGGTGTTTATTTCAATGAATTACTTTCAATATAATATATTATTATATTAAATCCATTAAATTCCCTACTTAATTTTCTTTTATATTCATTTTTCTTTAATTTGTTCAAGTTTAAAATATTCCCTCTCCCCCAATCATCCTAAAAAATTGAAATATATGAGGATAAATAAGGGATCCTCCGGAAGCAAGGAGGCTCACCAAACAACTCTGGAACACAATTAGATCCATAAAGAGTTGGTTGATAATATTTGTTACATGTATCTGCATCATGAAATAATGCAGGCCAAATGACGTCATTACATGGAGTGTACGAGCATGTAAGGGGAATATTGAGCATAAAATGCAAGCTTGAACTGATAAAGAGGAAACATACTCACCTTGACACTACTCAACTCAATTAAACCTCAACTCATGGATACTCAACTTAATGCAATATGAAAAAATGATAAAAATTCAGTTTATATAAATCATTTAAAATAGTAGATAACAACTCAGTGAATTTCAAAAATACAATAATAACACAGTTTGTATGTAAAGATAAAAAATAACTATTTTGGGTAGATTCTCTAATCGACAACCATGACTATTAGCTATATAATGATACTCTGTTTCGCCCACACTGCTAGAACTATCTTATACCTTACTAGGGTATAAAAATCCCAAACTAAGTGGATTCACTAAGATATTCTTAAAAAGTAATAAGGAATCATCTAAAAAGTATGACCCTTTCTACCCGCGTTGGCTACATTGTTTATGATCAGGACTCGTCCCCATATCAGTGCTCAATACTAATCCCAAAATATAACCTCATGTGTATAAAAAAATTTCCTCATCCTCAACTTTGATATTATAACTCAAAAGATTTACTTAAAAGAGATAGTAGTCAAAACTCTTCGTGAACTCCTTCGAAAATCAGTGGTTCCCCTCATTTTAAATGTAAAAGCATTTACTCTTGGGAATACTTAGTTCCCATATATTCACTTTGAAAAACGACACTCAACTTTCCACATATTCATACTCAAGTATCAAGTCTTAAATAAACTTTTAAAACATCGTAAAAGACTTCTCAAAATGTCTTGAAAGAACTCTCAAGACTTGACTCTTAAATCTTTCCTTAAAATTGAATTATGGATTCAAAATATATGATTCATGGTAGGAAGAATCTCTTGATGTTTAATGAAGATTTTAAGTTTGGATATCAAGTAAAAAAAATAGGTACTATCCGAGGGATCTCACATGAAAAGAAAGTTGGAAGGGTAGGGGACTTGGGGACCCTGGCACACTGAGTGGTGCGGTGATCTAGGCCCCAACCAACTAAAGGTGGTTTGGGTTGCACTGAGTGGCACATTATTCAAGGCCCAACCTATACCAGTTGGAGCTCACTGAGTGGCGCTGTGCTCCACTTTTATGCCCAGGTTTTGACAAATTTTATTACTTCAAATTTATATATAACTCCTCTAGAATCGAATGATTCCCTAAAAATCTTATGGATTCATAGATCCAACATAATTACAATGAAATCCACTCTAAATTACTCAAGAATAATACTTAAAACACAAGATCCTTGTCACAAAAAAGGCAACGAAACCACATATCAAAAAATGAAACATAGACTTCAAGAAACTCATCAATAATTCATCAAGAACTCAATATTCCAAATATAATGGATGAAATTCAAATAATTAAATCATGATTGGTGTGTGGGTGAACGAACCCAACACTATGAAAACTTATATTCCTCTATTTGGTGAAACAATTCCTCAATTTGCAAGAGATCTTGTTTATTCTTCATTTTCTCCTATTTTCCAGTTCTTGAACCCCTCTCAAAACCCTAAGCATAGTTTAGGAATGTCAAACCTAACCCAAATAAATTTGACCCCTAAATAATACTAAAAACCTTTTAAGCTGATGGGGTAAGGAACAAAAACAATTACCCCTCACTAATTCGAATAACTCTCCTTAATTTGATAGGTTGACTTCAGACATGTATATTTTCCTCATCTGAACTTGAAATTTAACAATCTCGATGACATTGGAAGGTAGATTACAAGATCTTTTATTTGATATCTTATGGGCTACGTAACTTGTAAAGCCCCAAGCCTACCACTGGATCATGAATGACCCCAAGCTAACCCTGTTGGAATATCATAATCATACTAAGATACCAAAAATGAGATAAATTTGTGCTGAATCTTAAAACATGAAAAAAGAGAAATGATGGGAAATAAACATTCTAAGTCTGAAGTTATAATAAACTGAGTTCAATGACCACTAAAATATTAAACTCCAGTGAATGTAACTATACCTGAATATAAGCCTCTAAATGACAAGATATTGTGGGACTATCGCCAACTAACTCTAGAAAAATTGAAGTGGAAAGACTCAAAATACGATAAAACATGTTTATCATCCTTGAGAAATCAGGCACTATTGATACTACTGAAGTGGAGATCGGGAACTAATTTTGTCAATGTTGAGAACCTAGACCTAAATCACGAGAGCATGTAGCACAGTGTATGCTTCAGTACTTTAAAGGTACTAAGCATGTAGGATAAGATAAAGTTCACAATATATATAACTGAACAAAGCAATACGAGCAATACTATAAACTGAACATGTGGGACATACTGAAATATACTAAATGTTGAACTAACTAATTGTAATAACCATGTAAAAATATTCTAAGACTTAATTCTGAAATGTAACTGACAACTTGAATAATACACTAAAATCTGACTCTGGATCCACTAGTAACCGAAATAAAACCACGAGAGCTATCTGTGGTGTTTGATTTGTCGCCCAATTGAGAAGACCCAGTATACCTTTCAAGAGTATAAATGGTGTGACCACTAAATATGTTGCCCACAAAGTTGACTTAACCTACGAGGGAATGTAGTTCTGGGACTATGATGATGACTGACCCTTAGTCCACTCGGTATTCATCCTACTCCCAAGTGATTAAGTAAGTAGCACATTATGGCTGAATTTCTGTAGTACTGGAATAACCCAAAATACTGACATGCTAAATAAAAATGCAACATTTATATATTGATAATGAAATATTCTTAACTAGAGAATAGATAAGTATTTAAACTTAACTAGAAAGTGTTATTCATGAACTCCATGAATCTATATAATTAGGGCTTTGAATTTGCTGCAAAGAACTAAGAAAAACTTCTCAAACACATAATAATCTAATTTGGATTTGTCTAACAGCTGAATCACAACATAAGTATGAAATTATACAAACCCTAGGTCTAAAAATAATATAGAGAATCAAGAATCTGACTGAATTCTAGGGACCAAATGGGGAAAGGAACCTACTAGTGATATCCCACATGCCTGGTGTGCAATTTCATGGAGAAATGTTTCTATTTCATTGTTGGAACTGGAGGAAACCTTGTTGCGTTCTTTGAAATGTTTTGTTAACTCTTTCCCTTCTTCCCATTTAACTTGATGATTTTTTTGAGAATGAGTTTACTAGGGTTAGTTCTAATTAGTTACTAGGTTAAAAATTAATAGAACGACGTAATTTAAGGGTTAAACAAAGTAGTTTAGGGGCCCTATACGAGGAAAATACAAAATGTCATTTGACTTAAAAGCTATGGGGCCAACCTACAGGCTGACTGATTGTCCATGGACTGACCCACAACGCATTTTGTCAGTTGTGGATAAACCTCTAGACAATATTTTCTAGGATTTTTGGGAGGGCTACATGTGGCCATCCATGGACCCCACCTATGGTTTGTAGGTATCCATACGGTATGTGGGTGGTGCCTGTCGATAGCACCTACAACATCTGTTTTCCTATAATGTGATTGTCTAGGATATGGGGTGTTACATTATTTACCCCTTTGGGAAAATTAGCCCTCGAACGAAGACTAAACTAACTAAATTTAGAGGGAAATGATGAAAACCCTACAATTAAGTACTGGAAACTGAAATCTGACTTAACTATGTTCCATGAACATGCAAATACGTTAAAAGTGCAAGACTGATAGAAGAAACATGATACTAAGAGGGAATCTACCTATGAATAATTGAAAAATTGAAAATGAACTATTACCTCAAAATGGAATGGGATCGACATAAAAGAGATGGGGATACTTGGCCTTCATGTTTTTTTACTTCCCAGGTAGCTCCCTCCATGTACTAACTTCTCTTCAAAACCTTAACTGAAGCGACTTCTTTATTTTTCAGCCTTCAAACATAACAATCAAGAATGTCAACTCGCGTATCCTCATAAGTGAGATTATCCTTCACAATCACAGTTTGCAAAGGTAATATAGATGTTGGATCACCCACACACTTCTTCAACAACGAAATGTGAAAGACCTTACACACTGCTGCTAGTTTAATGGCAACTCTAACTCACATGCTACTTTTTAAACTCTTTGCATGATGTTGTAAGGTATATAAATCTAGGACTAAGCATCCATTTAATTCTAAATCTTATCACCCCTTTCATAGGTGAGACTTTCCAAAAAACCTAACCATTAATTTTGAACTCCAAGTTCCTTCTCATTACATCTGCATAACACTTCCAACGACTCAGGGCTGTCTTAAGTCTGTAATTGATGAGTTGTACTTTTTTCATTGTATCGTAAATAAAATATATCCCTATCAAGTGTGCTTAACCTACTTCAAACCAACCATCTGGAGATATGTATCTTCAACCATATAATTTCTCATTAGGGACCATCTGAATACTAGAATAGTAACTATTATTGTAGGCGAACTCTATAAGAGGAAGATGATCATCCCAAATACCAATTTGGGTCAATTATTTCTAATTTTTAAGTTGGGATACTTATTTCTAACTGTTCAGTTTGGTCGGGGTCGATCAGACTCTCTTGACGTGTTTTATTTTATTTTTTAAAGAGATCCTCCACCAATCCCCTTATATTGTGATAAAACTTCAATATGCATTCTGTATAGGCGCTCTCACTCTCCTTAGAGCCTCGTATAGGTAAAACTTGTTGGTTCGCATTGATGGAAGAATATGATTAGAAAAAAGAAGGATTTTAGTTGTAAGATATCTGATAATACAAAAATCGGTCACACAAGCTCTTAACATGTCCTCTAAGGTATGAATGGTACATTCTTACTGACCATCCATATTTGGATGAAATGTTGTGCTCAGATTAACATGAGTAGCAAGACCACTCTGTACTGACTTCAAAAAATAAGAGGTGAACTGAGGAATGCTATATAAGATTATAGGAACCCATGAAACCTAAATATCTGTTTAATGTAAATTTTGGCATAGTCCTACGCCAAATATGTAGTTTGACAACCAAGGAATGAGCTAAATTAGTAATTGTGTCTATTATTACTTAAATGGAGTAACATTGTCTCCGAGTATTAGGTAAAACGGTAATGAAATCCATATTTATTACACCATCATCTGATATGGTCATAAACCAAACTCCTAAACAAGCATACAGTGAACATCTTTTTCTTATTTCTTTCTTTTTTCCTCAACATGCGCTACACTATTCATAGATAGTCTGCTAAGATTATTAACTACTACACTGGCCTTACTATGGTGGTAAAGAACATTCATATCATAGTCCTTGAGAAACTCAAGACATCTCCTCGGGAAAAAATTCAACTTATTCTGGGTGAACACATTTGGAAGAAGCTTATGGTATGTGAACACATCTAATTGAACACCATACAAGTAATAACTCCAGATCTTTTGAGGACAAATTACTGTTGCAAACTCGAGATCATAAGTCATATGGTTCTTTTCATGCACCAAAAGTTTTCTAGAAGCTTAAGTTATAAACTTAGCTCACTGCATCAATACACAATCTAGGCCAACACTGGATGGATCACAATAGATCACATAACCATATTAACTAGTAGAGTCAAAATGGATGTTGTAGTCAACCTAGTTTTCAGTTCGGAGAAGCTTTCTCACACTCGTCTAACCACTTACTCAATGGAAAATTTATTGATGAAATCATTCCATGAACCTTCTGTAATAAATTGCTAAAACCAAGAAACTTTCGGATATTTGTAGGAGAGGGAGGTAGGTCTAGGCCATTGTGTGACTGCCTTTATTTTCTAAGAATCCACTCGAATCCCTTTTTAGACACTATATGAACAAGGAAAGCAACATATTGCAACCAAAACTCAACTTTGCTAAACTTAGCAAATAACTAGCGATCTTTAAGAGTTTGCAGGACAACCTTCAAATGAATCACAAATTCTTCCTCACTTTTGGAATAAATTAGGATATTATCAATAAAGATAATAACAAACCAGTCCAAATACTGCTTGAATACCTATTTATCAAATTCATGAAAGTTGCAGGAGTATTGGTTAGTGGAAATGACAACTACAAATTCATAATGACCATATCAAGTTCTGAAAGTTGTTTTCGGGATATCCCTATCTCTAACTTTGAGTGAATGTTAACCAAATATGAGGTCTATCTTCAAGAAATTACTAGCACCCTGTAGTTGGTCAAAAAAGTCATTTATCCTGGGGATATGGTACTTATTCTTGATTGTGACATTGTTCAATTGTCGATAGTAGATGCACATCCTGAGAGCACCATCGTTCTTTATCGTAGACAACAGTGGGGCACCCCAGGGAAAATACTAGGGACCTGTTTCGCCATACATTTCTCAAGTAAAATTTTGGGGAAGTTTTTGGCTATTAATATTTGTTCATACAATTGTCATTATTTTGCAAATAACCCAAATTCCCAAATAGTAGTATTTGGGCCAAATTCCATTATTCGGGATCTTTTAAAAATTTAAATTTAACGCTAAATTTTTATGCTTTACAAAAATGTCCTCTATAGTAGTTGATCCAGTTCGCTAAGAACCGGTTCTTGTCTTGTACCGTTCTAATTGATCCGGTTTAATGGCCAATTCAATTTATTTTTTTAGGTGAACGTTATTATAAAGCAATTAGGTCCTTCTAGCCATTGGGGTGGGGCCCAAAATGGCTCAAGACAGCCCTCCACCCCTCCCTAACTCCTTAACACTATATGTATACCCATTTATTTTCATTTAAATCACAAATTCACAAACTATTTCATGAACATCTTAGCGAATCTCTCAATTTTAAATCTCTCAAAAATTCATATCTAGATTTTGTGCTATTGACTTGGAGTTCGGACTTCATAGATTTATTTGAAGTAAATTGGAAGCTTCAATTGGCATCTCTTAATTCTAGCTTTGGTTATACGTCTACTTTTACATAGACATTCGATAGTCTACACCCTTGACGCCGAAGGCACTTAAGAACTATTGTTGGTCCAGAAGAAACACTCAACTTGGCTCACTACAAGCATAAAACTAACTTAGGCATGCAAAAGCTTGAAAAAAATAGAATTCATGAAATTGAACACAAAACTTTAACTCAAACGAAAAACTTTGAATAAAAATAATTGTATTCAACTTGCCATAAAATAGGCAACTTAAGTCTTTTAAATATTTCATAAAATAAATTATATCGACTTCTTAAACTCTACCATCTATCTATGGAGCCTCTAAATGAAAATAATGAAAGTTGGGACAAGACCCATGACATCCTAACAATTTATATAATTGAAAAGTAAATGAAATCCTCTTGGAGCAAGGAGGCTCACCATAGCTAACTTGAACTATAGAATGTATCAACAAAGATCTTGTTGATGATCATAAATACCTATGCCTGTATCATGAGAAGATGCAGGCCAAATGGTTCAGTACGTGGAATGTACAAGCATGTAAGGGGAACTCTAACACATAACATAATCTTGAATCTTGATGAAAAAATACACACTTACCTTCGTCAACTCACTCAACTGATTAATACTCAAGGGTACTCAACAATACTCAAACTTACTCAACTCAGAAGTACTGAAAGATAAGATACTCAAGTCAGAGATGTGATATTCAACTTCGTAGATATGATACTCGACTCAAAGATTAGAAAGTCAACTCCAAAGATATGATACTCGACTTTAAATACTCCACTCATGAATATTTAACTTAACTCATTTAATTATTCAACAGTTTAAATAAATGCAATATAAAGAAAAAGTGAAATTGTTTGAAACATGATGTCAACTCATAATAATAGTATTATAAAAAAAATGCCATGATCCCTCTCAAAGTCAACCTGTGGAATGAATGAATGAAGTCTCATACCCCCATTCACACTAAGCAGAACCTCGTCAAGAACAATACAATTACTGCTATGGGAGTTTCTCTAACAGACAACCACCAATATGAACCTAAGTGGTGATACAACGTCTTTCCCACATTGCCTGGATTGTCCTATACTTTGTTGTCATATAGAACGCTTAACTTAGTGGATCCACTAGCTTAACTTAAGTTTTCATCTAAAAAGTATTATCCTTTACTACCTATGATGGCTACATGGTTTATGGAGACTTCAGTTATTTTAACTCGGTTTCCCATATCAGTACTCAATAATACTCCCAAAATATACTTACTCATTAGTTTGAAAAACAAAAATCTTTCTTTGGTTTGAGATAATTACTCAAAACTTAGCTTACAAGCTCTTTTGGAATCGATGTTCCCTTTCTTTCTCAAATGTGAAAACATTTTGAGGATTCTTTTGGAAATCTCAGTTTCCTCTCATCTGAAATGTAAAAATCATTTACTGTTGGGAATACTTAGTTCCAATATAATCTTTGAAGAAATAAACTTTATTTTTACTCTTTACTCAACTCAATGCTTAAGTCCTAAAATAAAGTTAAAATGTTGGTGAAAGACTTTTGAAAACTTTATAATTTTCTCTTTGATTTGCTCCTTAACTTCTAGACGACTCTTAAATTTCCTTGAATTGAAGTATGAATTAAAGGTTCATGATATCATGTTTAGGGATGATTTCATGATGTTAAACTTTGAGGATTTATGTGGAATTGTAAGCATGAACTAATCAACTTAAGGACTAAAAAACACTTCTCATCTCAAGACTGTTCGACTTATAGGATTCATGCGGAATTTTGGGCATAAACAATTCAACTCAAGGACTTCATGGGTAACATGTTACGGTTCTATTATTAGAAACATAAACTCAAATTGTTTAAAAACTTATAACTTAAGACTTAGAATTTGCAGATGCTACTCCTCTCAAAGATACACAAATTGTGGAATTCACGCGGAAGTTATAGGCCAGAACAACTCGACTCAAGGGTAAAAATATCAATAAGGAACTCATTTATAGGAACCTTCTCATTTCCATGCTTACTTACTCAAATCTTAGTTCAAATCAATAGTTTAGCTCAAAGAATTCACAATTGAACTCAAAAGCTTTCTTGAACTCTACTCTTAACTCTCTCTCGAATGTGAATTATGAATTTAAGAGTTATTGTTCATGATATAAAATATGTATTTAGCAGTGTATAATCATGAATACATTCTCCTCGCTCTCATTATCACATGCTCGAGTCTTGAATAAAGTTACTAAATGTTGTAGAAGAATCCATAAAAGGATCCAAAGGGATTTTCTTAGAATGTTTGAAAGAATTCTCAAAACTTAACTCTTAACTCTACCTTGAATTTGATTTATGAATTCAAGGTTATGATCATGTTAGGAATGATTTTAGGTGTGCAGAAGTAGATTAGGTTAGTTAGAATAAAAAAAGGAGTGAATGTGCACTTTAAACGAACTCAAACAAAGCAACAGGAGGAAAACTGGATGGGGCAGGAGACCCTGGGTCTATGGGTACAGAGGGGGGTTTGGGGCACTATAGCAGGCGCATCATGCCAGGCCCCATCCAAAAAATTTGCCAAACTTCGTTGCTCATTTCTCACCCTAACTCGCCTAGAATCGAACAATTTCTTTCACAATCACATGGATTCAATTACTTAAATTAATTAAACTCTCATCTACTGAATACAAAAGTAAAATTACTTAATTTTATCTCAAGAAATTATCAAAACCTCAACACAACAAGATTTTGAATGAACTTCACGAACACCTATCAAGAACTCATCAAGAACTCTAATCTTTCAACTTCAAGAATGAAATTTTGCAGAAAATAACATAATTGGATTGTGGGTGAACTAACCCAATACAATGGAATCTTACATACCTATTACATACCAAAATCATGGTGAAAATGCATGACATCATGCAAGAATCTCAACGAACACTTGATCCTCCCCTCTTTTCTCTTCTAGAACTCTCAACTAAAACCCTAAGTGTATAATAGGATTATAAAACTGAAACTAATAGGGTTATAACCCCTGAAATATTACTAAAAACTAATAGGTTTATAACCCCTATTTTCTCCTCTTTTCTCTTCTTGAACTCTCATTTTGACCCATTCTCTCGTTCGGGTTGTGACCACGCACATGAGACGCGTGACACAATCTTTCAAATGCCATTAACCTGTTTAAAAGTGACATGTGTCACTTTATTTCTTTATCATTAATTATTTAATTAATTTCATCATCTTACAATAAATTTAAACCCAAAAAAGACATTGGTAGCCCTGTTTTCATGATGTCATCTTTTTTATTTTTTCTAAAGCAGTATCAACATTGGTACTCTCTCTTTGACAAATTCATCATCTTCCCCAAATGCAATATGATAGAAATTCGTTTTCCTTTTTATTTTTCAACAGAAAGATTTTTCCTTGTGTATTACTAAAAACACCATATTCAATTTCATTACAAAAAATAATGAAGGATAAAAGTGTCGGAGAGTCTTCTCAAATAATGCTAAACTGAAAATACACCACTCACGAAAACAATGTAACAAAGAAAAAGGTAGAAATTAAGATGATTTATCAATCTTCTTTCTCCTCTAGTAGGCTACCTATGCTTTTTTTCCTTTTTCTCTTGTTTCCGAGTTCCTTGATTTTATGAAAATGGTTCCATGCAACCTCTTATAAAAGCTTACCCAAGAGACAGTACTTGTGTCTGGCTTGGAGCCTTGATTCCTTTAGAACATCAGGAATAACCATCCTCTTAATCTTGTCATATTGGGTGGGACACCCTCATAAATCTTGTAATTATATTTTGATCGAAAATATCAAATTCAATTTCTTCTTCCTCCAAAAATCTTGATAGAGAGAAGAAAATATGAAGATTTTGGTAAGCTGAAAAATAACAAAGAAGAAAAAGGACTCTTTACTTTAATAAAAAATCGGGCCTGGTTGAACAGGTTGAAAAGTGTGAGCATCACGCGCACAAACCAGATGAGGGAATGTGTTAAAATGACCCATTTACAAAGATATCAAAAAAAATTGTGGTCTGATATAGGACACTTTCAAAGTTAAGGTATCTTTTTGAAAATATATAACAACTTCAGTGGTGACTTTATGTCTTTTCTCTATTTTCAATTAACAAATGATGAAACTCTTAGCACTTTATCTTATTCCCTCTTTATTTTTATTCACACTAAAAAACAAATTTATAAAAACCCGAACTAAATTGTATCAGAGTAGAAAAAACCGAACCGAACCGATATTAGTTTGGTATAAATATGGTGTTCACTTTTCTAAAACCAAATACCGAAGAACCAAACCGAAATTTAATTAAACCAAACCGAAGAACCGAACTCCCACCCCTAACCATATGTGGAGCATACTTGGAGAGTTTGATGAATTTAAGTCCAGACTCTTGGACTGACGTGTTACCTTGCCTCAAGTCCATGAATTCCTTAGCCTTAGCCTCCCTCAACTCACTTGGAAGGAACCTGTCCAAAAAAGCTCTAGTAAAACATTCTTTAGTTACAGGTTGCATGAACCAAATGTGAGCTACATCCTTGAGCTGGTAGGATGCCAACTGTACCCTATCAGTTGTAGTTACTTCTATCGATAAAATGACATAAATAGTCCTTTAACTATTGGAGTAGGTCTAAAATGGTCCCTTAACAATACACTTGACGGATATAGTCCTTTAACTATTCAAAAACTTGTCAGATACTTATCGGGTTTTGTCTTTTAAGTATTCAAAAACTTGTCAGGCTTGGTCTTTTTTATTTTTTTAATATAATATCTTAGTTTCATTTTAATGGAGTCCATATCTCGAGAAACTAAATCTTTCACGAGTAGAGAAAATATAAGTCATAAATTTTTTCAACAAAGGATAAAATGAAGCATATTTATGGCTACTAATAAATTGAATATGCTAAACTTTATTATAAAAAGAAAAAAAATTATTCTTCGTCAAATTCAAAGTTTGTACTTCAACGACTTCATTGAGCAGAATTTCTTTAATTTTTCAGAAATTCAAATTATAAAAAGTATATTTGTAATTTGTTTAATTATTTTTAAATAGATCAATTTTATTATTCTATTCATTTTATTTTATGTAAATAATTTGAGTAAATTAAATAAAATTCAATCTAATCAAAATATTCAAGTGCGACTTCAAGTCATTAACAACAATTATATTCTTAATTGTATCCTTTATTGAATAAAATTAGGACTTATATCTTGTTTCTACATTAATTGCTTTAAAATCGTAAACATTATTGTTCTTTTTATGACTGTAGTTTGAAGAAAAAAGGGTGGGGATAGAGAAAAAACTTTTAAAAATGGGTTAAAGATTTAATTTCATGAATATTTCTGTTATTATAAACCTAAATTATGTGTATTAAGAAATGGACAGAGAACAAATCTGAGAAACAACTTTCAAAATGGGTTAAAGATTTAATTTCATGAATATTATTGGTTATATAGACCTAAGCTATTTGTATTAAAGAAATGGACAAAGACAAATATGATAAGTTTCTGAATACTTAAAGGACTAAAATTATGGTTAAGGAACTAAAATCGGTTAGCGTATAGTTAAGAGACGAAAGCTGACATGTTTTTGAATAGTTAAAGGACTATATATGTTAAGTGTATAGTTAAATACCATTTTAGACCTACTCCTATAGTTAAGCGACTATTTATGTTTTGAAGATCTTCACCAACATGCGACCCTAGAAACTTAGGTAGATTCATCCTAATATAATCACGGACCCATGTTGCCATTGATCTACCACTAGCATTTGCAGGAACACGAACCCGCTGATTGATCTAGTTAACTACAATCTGGGCCAAAATTTGTTCCGAAACTCTGTATTCGAAACCTCGTGATCTGGGGCTGGAGAAATTGCGTCAATGTTGCAGGCATTAATATTCCTGGGATAAGATAAAAAAAGAGGCATGATCTGAAATGCATGGCGATGGATTAGAAAGGATATCATACCCACGCAAGATAAGAACATCAAGAGAGTAAACGGACAATACTTAGAGCTGCTTTCTAGACATCCTAGGACCCTTAGACCTAGTGCTCTAATACAAAGTTTGTCACGCCCCGAGGCTACCCTTAGATGTTAACACGAGGCCAAGGATCAAGAATAACCTCTTGCTAACCATGTTCTCATATCATAAGCATGCTAAGATAACTAAAATTAGATAGATATATGTAGAAGCTTATAACATGACATGAAGAGAAA
This sequence comes from Solanum lycopersicum, assembly GCF_036512215.1. Lineage (NCBI taxonomy): Eukaryota > Viridiplantae > Streptophyta > Magnoliopsida > Solanales > Solanaceae > Solanum > Solanum lycopersicum. The sequence goes on along the minus strand of NC_090809.1, from coordinate 10,287,540 downwards.
TGACGGGGAATACCCATTCATAGTCTTAATATATAATTAACTAAGTTTAATGACAACCGAAAGATCAAACTCAACTAAAACTGAATCTAACTATGTCTAAATATAAGTCTCTAAATGACAAGAGATGATGGGACATGTCCCCAACTAACTCTAACAAAATTGAAACTGAAAGACTGAAAATACATTAAAAAATTTCCATCGTCCTCGAGGAATAAAAAATGATCACTAGCTAATACTGTTGAACTGGAGATCGAGAACAAACCTATACGAAATTTAAATGCAGGGAACATGAACCAACATCACGAGAAGATGTAGCGTAGAGTATACATTAGCACTAGAATGGTATTGAGCATGCAAGATAGGATAAAGTTGACCAGTATTCATAATTGAACAAAGAAATAAGAGCAATGATATAATCTTAACATGAGGGAAATATTGAAATATACAGAATGTTGCACTAATTGAACGTAATGACCCGAGACTGAATTCTGAAGTATAATTGAGAACCTAGTCAATACACTAGAATCTGACTGTGGGAGCCACTAGTAATCGACATAAAACCACGAGATCTATCTGTGGAGTCCGATGTATCGCCTCATTTAGAGGACCCAATACACCTTGCCAGGGTATAAAGGCATACTGACATGATCAATATATATGTTGCCCTCATATGTGACTTATCCTATGGGGGCAAGTAGTCTTTGGACTATGAGGGTGACTAATCCTTAGTCCACTTGGTATTAGGCGTACTGCTGATAAAAATTTTATTATGTGTGAGGCACGAATATGATGTGGAAGACAATAGTTGTATATGGCTCATTCATAATTTGCCAAGTGGATTTATTTTCGGAAATTGACCAAACTCCTCTTTTTCTCTCTTTCTTTTAAATTATTTTTTCTCTTCATTATATTTCTTACTCTTTTTCCCTTTGGTTTTCTAACAATTGTTCCAAATTTCATACTTAAATAACTTTATTCATGAAAAATATGAAATTCAAGAGATCTTGCCTGACTAATTTTATTTTCAACATTTTGATATGATTTTTCTATTTCGATATTGATAACTTATATTGTTGAAAATAGTTATATAAAATAATTTTACTTTTCAAAGATATAATTAATAACAATTTTCTATTTTATGATAACAATTAATTATTTATAAAAGTATAAATAAAATTTATAAAGTTACCTAAAAAAGTGTAGATTCGTAAAACTATTATTCTATTTATAATTTATTAAGAAATTATTAAAAAATATATATTATTAATATGACAATAAAGAAGGTAGAAATTTAATATGTTATTTTATTTTTCTCTCAACATTTTCATAATCTAAACACACTTCAATCCACAAATACTCTTCAATAAGTAAATATAACGGAAAGAACATCAATGATCTTGACAAACAATTATATAAGTTTTGAAACTATTGTCATGAAACTCAAAAAGGAAATATATCCATAAACACCAACATAAATACATATTATTTTCGTCAATTTATACGATATTTTTATTCTTAAAATTCAAGGTTGGTGAAATTTAATTAATATTTTGTTTATTTATTTTTATTACATATTTATTATGAAATTATAAATATAAATAATAATTTTAATAGTTTATTCCTTACACAATTTTTTGTAATTTTACAAACTTTATTTATAATTTTTTATAAAAAATAATTGTTAGGATTAGAAAACCTGTTATATCTTGATGTTATAAACTAAAAAATAATTTTCAAACAAATTTTATTATAATAGAATAAATTAACATAAAAAAATAGAGAAATAATATTAAAATAATAAACTAAAAACTTATATAATGATCGTAAAATTTAAATAAAAATTCTAGTACGTAAAAATGGAAAACATAAACTAATTAAATCAAGAAATAAATTCTTAAAATGCATGATAACAATAATCTTAAAAATGAAAAACATATTTAAAAAAATAAAAACAATATATTCAATAAGGGGCATAAAAATGACAAAGCAGACTTAAAGATGTCCCTTTATTAGCTTGGCAAATGAATCTCATTCATGTCCATTTGTCAATCAAACAATGCCTCATACAAGTATGACATGAAATGCCTCATACATAATAAAAATTTTCTACTCCCAACTGATTAAGTAAGCAACATATGCTGAATGAATTTCTAGGAATAATTCAAAACATTGACATGCTAACATAAAATGTAACATTAATATATTGATAAAGAAACTTTCTTAACAAGATCATGGATAACTATATAAATTTACTTAGCAAGTGTAATTCATGAGCTAAACAAATCTACACAACTAGGGTTCTGAATTTCATGCAAGAACTAAGCAAAACGTCCCAAACACACAATACTCTGATTTGAGTTTGTATGACATTTGAATCACAACATTAATCTGAAATGCTAGAAACCCTAGGTCTAAACATGATATAGAGAATCAAGAATGTTAGGTAGTGGAGCCTGATTAATTTAAGGTTTTCCTATTTATTCTCTATTTTAGGCTTTCCTATTTATTCTCTATTTTAGGTTTTCCTATTTATTCTATGTAACAAAAAATACTCTGATTTATTAATATAAATATACCTCACCGCTGTGGAAGTTTACTCACGGGGTTTTACCACGAAACATTGGGTTTTCTCTTTCTCTCTCTAGATCTCTCATCTCTTATTCTTGAAAGTTCTTGTGTTCTTCATTAATCTAGTGTGTGTGCGTGAATTCGATCCTAACAACTAGTATCAAAGCTAGGAGATTCAACACGATCACTGAACATGGATAGTTCGAAGCTTGGAATTGGGAAGTTCGATGGATCCGATTTCAGTTTCGGGAAGATGCAGATTGAAGATTATCTTTACCAGAAAGATCTTCACGAAACGTTGACCGGGGTGAAGCCGAAATCCATGACGGAGGAGAAGTGGAAACTCAAGGATCGCCAGGATCTAGGGTTAATCCGATTGACTTTGTCAAGAAACGTGGCGTTCCTCATCGTGAAGGAGAAGACTACGTCCGGTCTGTTGAAGGCACTGTCAAACATGTATGAAAAACCATCATCTATGAACAAGGTATATTTGATGCGTAGATTGTTCAATTTACAGATGTCTGACAATGGATCCGTTTCTGATCATATAAACGAGTTCAATATGATTGTGAGTCAACTCAATTCTCTGGACATTAATTTCGAAGATGAAATTAAGGCATTCATTTTGATGTCATCTCTGCCCAAGTCTTGGGATACTGTTGTTGCTGCGATTAGCAGTTCCTGTGGATCTGAGAAACTGAAGTTTTATGAAATCCGTGATGTTTTTCTTAGTGAAAGTATGCGCAAACGAGAACTTGGAGATTCATCGGGCAGTGCTCTCAGCGTTGATCGAAGGGGGAGAAGTAAGATGAAAGGCTAAAATCAACATGGTCGATCAAAATTAAAGAATCGAGGAAAATCCGTGAAAAGATCAAACGGGACTTATTGGAACTGTGAAGAAAAAGGGTACTTTCGGAGGAACTGTACAAAGCCAAAGAAGAAACAGAATCAGAAATTTGGAGATGACAATGATTCTGTAAATTCAGCAGAGGACATTGGGGATGCTCTAATCCTTAGTGTGAACAACCCGGTTGAATCATGGGTTTTGGATTCTGGTGCATCTTTCCATTCGTCTCCAAGAAAGGAGTTGTTCCAGAATTTCAAATCTGGAAATTTTGGAAAAGTATATCTTGCTGGCAATAAAGCCTTAGAGATTGAAGGAAAGGGGGATGTTTGCATAAATACCACCTCGTGAAACCAGTAGACATTGAAGGATGTCAGATATATTCCAAGGATCAAGAAAAATCTGATCTCTGTTGGTCAGTTGGATAGCACGGGATAGAAGTAGAGTTTGGGAAAGGTTTGTGGAAGATCATGAAAGGTGCTATGGTAGTAGCTCGTGGCACCAAATCTAGAACCTTGTACACCACTGCAGGGTGTATAAACATGGCCGCTGTTGCTGAAGGTGCTTCCTGTTCATGTCTGTGGCACAACAGACTTGGACACATGAGTGCTAAAAGAATGAAGATGCTGGTTGCAAAATGAGCATTAGAGGGTCTGAAGTCTGTTTATATAGGTCTTTGCGAGAGCTGTGTTATGGGAAAACAGAAAAGAGTAAGCTTCACAAAGATTCCTAGAGAGCCAAAGAAAGTGCAGTTGGAAATGGTCCATACAGATCATTGGGGACCATCTTTAGTATCATCACTTGGAGGATCCAGATTCTATGTTACCTTCATTGATGATTTCAGCAGGAAGGTATGGGTTTACTTCTTGAAGCATAAGTCAGATGTGTTTGCAACTTTCAAGAAGTGGAAAGCTGAAGTTGAGAATTAGATCGGTTTGAAAGTCAAATGCCTAAGGTCTGACAATGGAGGAGAGTATGACAAACTAGAGTTCAAGGCATTCTGTGCAGCTGAGGGAATCAGATTGATGAGAACAGTTCCTAGTAAGGCAAGGCAGAATGGAATTGCTGAGAGGATGAACAGAACATTGAGTGAGCGTGCAAGGAGTATGACGATACACTGTGGGCTGCACAAAACACTTTGGGCGAATGTTGTGAGCACAGCTGCATGCTTGATCAACAGGGGACCATCAGTTCCTTTAGGGTTCAAGATTCCAGAGGAGGTGTGGACAGGAAAAGAACTCAAGTACTCACACTTGAGGACTTTTGGTTGCACTGCTTATGTTCATGTTGATCTAGAAAAGAGAGAGCAGCTTTATGCCAAGGCTGTGAAGTGTTACTTCATAGGATATGGTTCTGATTTCTTTGGTTACAGGTTTTTTAATGACAATAATAGAAAGATCCTGAGACATTATGACGTGACATTTGATGAGTCTGTCCTGTACAAGGAGAGAGAGCAGAAGGTTCTAGAGATCAAAAAGCAAGTGGGAGTTGAGGTTGAGTTGGAGAAGATTAACCCCTAAGATGTCAAAGCAGATACTCAACCAACTCGTACTGAAGAATCTGAAGTGGAACAAGTTACACTTGAGCACGTGTTAAGGAGATCATTCAGATCCATCAGGGCACCAGATAGGTATTCATCTTCATTACACTATCTATTTCTGACTGATGAGGGGGAACCAGAGTCTTTTGATGAGGCCCTACAGGTGGAGGATTCGATCAAGTGGGAGCAAGCCATGGATGATCAGATGAGGTCACTTGAGAAGAACGACACATGGGTGTTGACTAAGCTACCTGCAGGGAAGAGAGCTTTGCTGAACAAGTGGGTGTTCAAAATCAAGACTGAACCAGATGGCAAAATAAGGTTCAAGGCTCGTTTAGTGGTTAAAGGATATTCACAAAGGAAAGGTATTGATTATGCTGAAATATTCTCTTTTGTTGTGAAGTAAACCTCTATTCAAATTCTCTTGAGTGTTGTTGCATCAGAGAATTTGCATCTAGAGCAAATGGATATAAAAACAACGTTTTACATTGAGATCTGGACAAAGAGATCTATATACAGCAACCGGAATGATTTGTGGTTCCAGGCGAGGAACACATGGTGTGCAAGCTCACCAGGAGCTTGTATAGACTAAAGCAAGAACCAAGGCAGTGGTACAAGAAGTTTGACTCCTTCATGACCAAGAGTGGATTCTGTAAAGCTGAAAAGGATCCTTGTTGTTACTTCAAGAAATACACTGATTCATATGTCTTTCTACTCTTGTATGTGGATAATATGTTGATTGCAGGATCTAGTATATGGGAGATTTAACAATCTGAAGACAAGGTTGTCTGCAACATTTGAGATGAAAGATTTGGGTCCAGCAAAGTAGATTTTGGGGATGAAGATTTCTCGGGATAGATCTGCTGGCACTTTAAATCTATCTCACGAGTTGTACATTAAGAAGGTGCTGAGCAGATTCAGGGTTGATGATGCTAAACCTAGGACTACTCCATTGGGAAATCACTTTAAATTATCAAAAGAGCAGTCACCCAAGACTGCCGAGGAGCGTGATCACATGACACTTGTTCCATATGCTTCAGCAGTCGGTAGTTTGATATATGGTATGGTCTGCACTAGACCTGATATAGCACATGCAGTTGAAGTTGTTAACAGGTACATGGCGGACGCTGGGAAAGAGCATTGAGAAGCTGTGAAGTGGCTTCTGAGATATCTGAGAGGTACATCCAGTACTTCACTTTGTTTTGGCAAAGACAATGTGACTCTACAGGTTTTTGTGGATGTTGATCTTTGTGGGGATGTTGACTTGAGCAAGAGTACATCCGGGTACATTTACACCATAGGTGGAACAATGGTGAGTTGGATGTCCAGGATTCAGAAGTGTGTTTCTCTTTCATCTACTGAAGCTGAGTATGTGGCAATAGCTGAAGCTAGGAATGAGATGATATGGCTGGCAGATTATCTTGAGGAATCGGGCAAGAAGAAGAGCGAGAAGATTCTTTACTCAGATAGCCAGAGTGCCATACAGTTGGTGAAAAATCCAGTGTATCATTCGAAGACAAAGCACATCAAAAGGCGATACCATTTCACTCGCAGGGCAGTGGAGGATGGTGATATGCGCTTGGAGAATATAGAGGGTGCAATGAACCCGACATACATGTTGACGAAATGTGTTGATGTTGGGAAACAAAGGTTATGTAAAACCTCGGTTGGTCTTCTGTAGTTGTTGCTACAGATGTTGCAGTGCGGTAAAGATGTTGATGATGAAGAGATTTTTTTTTTAGAATATATTTTTTGGATGACTGAGTCAGTCTCCAAGTGAGAGAATTGTTAGGTAGTGGAGCCTGATTAATTTTAGGTTTTCCTATTTATTCTCTATTTTATGCTTTCCTAATTATTCTCTATTTTAGGTTTCCTATTTATTCTCTGTAACAAAAAATACTCTGATTTATTAATATAAATATACCTCACCGCCGTGGAAGTTTACTCACGGGGTTTTATCACGAAACATTGGGTTTTCTCTTTCTCTCTCTAGATCTCTCATCTCTTTCTATTGAAAGTTCTTGTGTTCTTCATTCATCTAGTGTGTGTGTGTGAATTTGATCCTAACAAAGCATTCTAGGGACCCAATGGGTTAAAGGAACTCATAAGTGAAATCTCACACCTGGTGTGGAATTTGAGAGAAATCTTTTGATTTTTGAGTTTGAATTGGAGGAAACCTTGTTGTCTTCTTGGAATTGAGTTGGTCGACTCTTTCTCCTTTTGCTTATTCAACTTGATGAATTTTTGGAGATTTAGTTGACTAGGGTAATTTCTGATCAAGTAACTAGGATAAAACTGACTAAAATGATGTACTTTAGGGACCAGTGCATAGGGAAAAGACCAAATGACCCCTGACTTAATGTTTTTAAGGCCAGCCGATAGACTGACTGACGGTCCGTCCTTTCAACTATTGAATGCATTTGGTGAAGGGGTCCCGAGGGTCTCGATCAATGGGTAAAATACCACAGCTCGTGGTCTACCTAAGGGTCCGTAGGTTTGGTCGTGGGTCAAAACTTTGACATTTTTTGGGGCTCTTCGGGGGAGGGTTGCAGGTGGCCATTCACGAACCCCACATACAGTCCGTGGGTCTCCCTATATTCTGTGGGTGGTGCCCGTCGGTGGCACCTGGAGCTTTTATTTTTCTGTAATTTGGCCTGTCTAGGATATGGGGTGTGAAGTAACTCATCCCTGAAAGTTATGGTCGTTTGAAGTTGACCCAAAACTCACAACTCAAACATAACTTGCTAAATTTCAAATTTGGCTATTTTCAATTTAGTTCTTTCTAAATTTAGAAACTTTTTACGGCATGATGTAACAATTACATATTTAATAATACTTGTACAAGATAAACATTTATTTATTGATATATAACTTTTTCCTTTCGAATTAATAATTTAATTCATCATATTTTTAGACACATGATTTTGACCGAATATAAGGTCTTATAACATTTTTTATTATGTTAGTATATTTAAAATTTACATTAAATATTAAAAATTTAATCTTGTTTTATTAAGTTTATTTCAAATATTTGAAACCGAAAAAAATCAAATTACATATATGTAAATTTTGGTTTCAATTGTTGTAAAAAGAAATAAACATTTATAAAAATTATATGTTTTTTTTAATTTAGATTTAATAAATAAGTTAGTCTTTATTAATTATATTTTTATTTTAGCTATTAAATTTTGTTAGATTTTTATTAGGCCAAAATAGTTATCTAATATTTTCATTATTATATTTTTATTTATTATTTTTAGACTATTTATGTCACATCCCGAGCCTAAACCCTGAATGTTGTCGACAGTCTAGAACCATTGTTGGCCTCTAGCAAACCCTTGGCCTATCTTTGTTCCCAACGGAACTTACTCAACATTAGACAAACAGAAATATCGGTGCTCAATGCTACTCCTAAAATATAACTTCGTTCTTATGTTTAAAAACATTTCCTCATTATAAACTTTGATATTTTTTCTAAAAATATTTTTCTTAATAGAGATAGTACTCAAAGTTTCTTATGAACTCTTTTGGAAATTAGCGTTTCCCTTTATTTTAAATGTAAACACATTTACTCTTGGAAATAATTAGTTCCCACACATTCATTTTGAAAAATGAAACTAAACTCTGCTCATACTTAAACTCAAGTATCAAGTCTTAAAAAATGTTATAAAATATTGTAAAAGACTTCTTGAAATAACTCGAAAGAACTGAAAAGACTTTTACTCTTAACTCTATCTTTAACTTGAATTATGAATTCAAGGGTTATGATTCATGTTGTGAATCAGCACTCGGTGTTTTGATGTAGTTTAGGGTATGTAGTATTAGAAAGGAGTTAAGAGACACCTTAAAAGAACTCAAACGGAGGAAGTGACTGAAAATAGGACGGGGCAGACGACCCTAGTGCATTGAGTGGCGAGGTACACCAGCCCCTTCCCAACGAACTTGACGAATTTTCTTTACTCCTTTTTTGCCCTAATTCACCCAGAATCAAATGTTTTCTTTTCAAAAATCCTAGATTCATTGGCTCAACTTATTTACCTGAAAATCTAATAGAAAGCCCTAAAAATAGATCATTAACAAGGTCCTTGCCTTAAGAACTCAACCAAACAATCATTATTTCAAGAACGAAAGCAATACTACAACGACACTCATCAAGAATTCATCAAGACTCAACATTCAAAATCTTATGGATGAAATTCAAATATGTAAATCATGATTTGCATGTGGGTGAACGAGTTCAACACTATGAAACTTACATACCTTAATATAGGGCATTCCTCGTCAAATCTCACGGATCTCGACAAACGTTTTGTGCCTTTTCTATTTTCTCCTCTTGAACTCTTCTCAAAACCCTAAGCATATTTTAAGATTGTAAAACTGATCCAAATCATATTTGACCCAAAATATTACTAAAATACGTTTTAAGCTGATAGAATAAGGAAAAGATCAAAATACCTTTCATTAATTCGGGTAACTTTCCTTAACTAGACAAGATTACTTCAAACGGGCATATTTCCTTCATCCAAACTAAAAATTTAGCAAAATTTGTGGAGTTGAAAGAAAGATTCAAAGACCTTACATTTGATATTTTATAGGCCACCTAAATCATCCAGTACTGAGTGGTATGATTGTTTGAATTTGAACCAAAACTCACAACTTAAGTTTAACTTGAACAAAACCCCAAATTTTCTCTTTACAAATTAGTTCTTTCTAAGGCGGGATGTTACAATTTAGCCTAACTACTACATACCCCTCCCATACACATTCACAGTCCCTTAAAACTCTTACCCACACAACATTCCACTCCTCTCTACAACCATCAACCACTAATTCTAAATTAAAAATTAATATACTAGACTAAGATTTTAAATAAAGGATAATAAATAAACGAAGGTTACAAAGTATGGTTGAAGAGGGATATATAGATAAGGAAGCCAAAGCAGTGGCCAAATTGCGAGAGTTAAAGGAGGAGGACAATGAGGTCTATGCCAAGTTCGTAGAAAATTAAGACGCTCTTGAGAGGGAAACTCAAGAAATCGAGAGACAGAGGCAATTATATGATGAGTTTGATAGCTGGATCTAGCAGAAAATCGAGAGGATGCGATACGAAAGTCTGGAAGACAAAGGGCGTCTAGGTGAAGATTTTCTACTGATGCGGAGGTACACGTTTCAGCAACACAAAATCCAGAAAGACGATGATGGAGCAGGACCATCCGGAGCAGTATAGCGGATATCACCCCTACATGGGTTTTTACTTGTATTTATGTTACTTTAGCCCCTGCGTGGGCCTGATTTTATTGCACTTTCTAACGGTCCCTGCGTGGGTCTGTCTTTATGTCTATTTCCCTCTTTCGAACACTTTACTCATTATTGAATATTATTTTGGGGGAAATCATTTATTTGGTTTAAATTCACAAGTACATCCTTCGAATGCGCTAGGCCTACCCTTGGCACAAAAGGATCCCCCACGCATGATTAGGACGCGATATATATGTGTATTTAAATGCTTATGTGTTACGTTGCTTTGAATGAGGATATCATAAACCCACTCCTAGACAAAATTTCCAAAGAGTATACAGAAGCCACTATTACAAATGTCCGACCAAAATTCCCAAGTCTCAAGTTTCTCACGCAAAAATCCATCTCCCATACCACAAATCCTTAATACCGCTCTATCGTCTCAGGAAAGGTGAATCACCGCTATGGACAAAGGAAAGAACGTCCAGACAGAGCTCACTGAGGAGGAATTGCGAAGAAAGATCGAGCGAGTCACTCGAGAAATTCAGAAGATTAAGGAGGAAGGACTTAAAGTAGACATGACCATGACAATCTACAAAGCTGTGATCACGACCTTGGATGAAGATCTGGCATCGCAGATAAGAAGAATGAAGGAGGTTGAGATGGAAACTGAGAGCCTAAGAAAAAGGTTGAACTTGCTTCGTTTGGAGGTACACAAAGGAAAGGCGAGAGAAGCGAAGATAGATATTGAGGAGTTGGCCAGAAGTGCGGCACTCGATGAGGAGTTGACGACCCGCAGCAACTGAAAGGGCGGAAAATACCTCGCCCGTGACTAGGGAACAGATAACTGTGGCCCCGACCGTGGGATAATTGAGGAGGATGATGAGGAGGAAATCGTCTACAAACGTCCATTTTCGACTGTCTGAAAGGAATGACGTAGCCCCAGTACGGGAAATCACCAAAACATTATTGTCATCTTCTAAGAATTTCAATGTTGTTTTTCAATTCCCTTGTAATCGCAATGAAAGAATGAATGAAAATATTTCATCCTACTCGAACTATGTTGGGCGTGAATTGTTCTTGTGAGATACGTAGGCAGCGTTTCCCGGCCCGGCCCCTACCACTGAAAATTTTCATTCTCTTCCGTGTTTCGAAGATACGAAGACAAGATCAACGGACATCGAGAAAAAGCTGCAAGAAGACCATAGCTCAACTTCATCCAGCCTTCCCGAGATAGCATCAAAACAAACAAATTCCTATTTGTTCAAAAAATATTTTTCGTCCTCATTCGTGGGTTAAAATATCCTCAAACGAAGCGACTTGTGTGTTTATCTGCTTTCTGTGCGATATTATGTATTTTGTACTTTGAATATGCACTAACAAATTTTCCTTTGAGTTGTTTCACCTCTCAGGTACCTTTAACTGATCTGTGTCAATAAAAGCTGGCAGATCACCCCTACTTCACCAGATCAAAAGGTCCTGCAGATTCCTTCCCCGGACCAAACACTGATAGAGGAATTACAACCATGGGAGACAATAATGATGAGGTTAGCCTCACTGATGTTGTGGTGGCTCATCCCACCGTGGCAGAGCAAAATGAGCTAATTGCATAACTGATGCATTAGATAGCTGACATGAGGGTCGAGATGCAACGAAGGCAGGACACGCCTCCACCTGGATTTAGCCCCAATTTTATCAACGCAAGACCTCATATGTACTTCCCCTCGTCCAACTTTGATCTATCTCAGAACCATCAGTCGACGCCCGTGCATAACCCGTCCGGGATAGATATGACAACCCAAAACCCCTAGTACGCTTCAGTCTCCTATTAAACTCCCTCACCGCTCCCAAACAACCCTCCACAGATACCACCATACCCCTAGAACACTCAAACATCCCACCACCCTAAAATATGAACAAAAATCCGACCGCCTTCAACCCCCAGACACCACATCGCCACCTGACCAAAAATACCGATCCCCAAAACTATCCACAAAACTATCAAACTGCACAGAATGTCCCAAGCCCTTCCATAGCCCCACCCCTCCCAAAAAGAACCACATTCCAAGTCTCCGTCCTGGCAGAGCATGAGGTGCACGGTTCCGAGTTGGACCATTACGAGGAGAAGGAGAGAGAGTGGAGGTCAAAGGAAGAAGCGAAGATAGACATAAAGGAGGAGATAAAAAGGGAAATGAAAGAATTACAATGCATTCCAGACGTCGCCGAATTGAGTTATGCGGAGTTGTGCATCCACCCATACTTGAACCTCCCTGAAAGGTTCAAAATCCTAAAGTTTTATACCTTCGGAGGGGTGGGAAACCCCATGGCGCATTTGAGAGCGTATTGCGACCAACTCGTGGGAGTTGGCAAAGATGAAGCTTTGCTGATGAGGTTGTTCAGCCGGAGTCTGTGCGCTGAGGCCCTGGAATGGTTCATGTCGCACGAAACTCGACAATGGCCCAGTTGGAGCACACTGGCTAAAGATTTCATTGAAAGATTCGCGTACAACGTTGAGATAGTCCCTGATCGGTACTCCTTGGAGAAAATGATGCAGAAATCCACAGAGAGCTATCGAGAATTTGCATACATATGGAGGAAAGAGGTTGCGAGGGTGAGGCCTTCGATGACAGAAAAGGAAATTGTAGAGGTGTTGGTACGGGTGCAAGAGCCGAAACACTATGACAGAATCATCTTATTGATCGGTGCCAAGTTCGCCGAGATAGTCAAAGTGGGTGAGACTATCGAAGATGGACTGAAGTTGGGGAAGATAGCTCGAGTGTCCGTGTCACCTGGATCTTCCAGACTTATGAGGATGAAGAGAGAGGAGGTTGCCGCTATTTCATACCGGGGAAGAAAAGTTCCCAGAAACTCCTCGCGTCCTCAAGAACGCTCCAAGCCTCCACAAAAGTCTCACCAAGCCTATCGTCCACAATCCAATAATTCCGGAAACTACCATGCTGCCCCCGCTTATCCAGATGCTCAAATTTTGTCATATCCAAGCCCACCCCCAAATCACTAAAATTTTCCCTCCGTATACCCGAATTACCCCTAAGCTTATCAAATTCCTCCACCTTACCAGAATGTCACTCCAAGCTGCGCCAAATGTATAGCCAAGCTATCTGGCACCTTCCCCCGCATATCAAATCCAAGCTCCAGCATATCAAAATCCCCTCCCAAATTACCAAGCTCCGGTGCCAAATTACAAGAAAAATCCCTACCCAAGAACCCAAGCTCCTCACCCAAATGCTTGCAGTTATCAACAAGTCCCTCCCTCTCAGCAGAGAGGGTATGATCCCTCTCACCCCAGGTTTGAGAAAAAGCCCTCTAGAAACTTTACCGCGCTGGCTGAAAGCAGAACCAAGCTATTCGAAAGATTATCCGCAGCAGGATTCATCCACCCTGTGGGGACCAAGCCCGTGGATGTCAACTCCAGATTCTACAAACCGGATCAGAGATGTGCTTATCATTCCAACAGTGTTTGACATGACACTGAAGACTGTATCAATCTTAAGCACAAGATCCAAGATTTTATCGACCAGGAAGTGGACTCCCTCCAGCCTGCGGCGCCGAACGTCAATACCAATTTGTTTCCAAAACATGGGGGTGGAAACATCAACATGATAGAAACAGACGAAGATGAGCGTGAAGCCAAGAGGATTACTCCTGTTGCCCAGGAAGACTTGGAAAAGGCTGTCGCTTCTTGAAGCATCAGGGAAAAAGGAGAGTTCGTCATTCTGACACCTTCAAAGATTTGCCTTGGTGCCCTCAAAGACTCTCGCCAAACCGAAGTTTGTCATAGAAACAGTCGTAGCCCAAGGCATGACTAGATCCGGCTGATGCTACACTCGTGATGAGCTTGCTCTCGGAGGACAAAAGAAAGATCATGCCAAGAGACCAATAACTGAAGCAGAAGCTGAGGAGTTCTAGAGGAGAATGCAGCGTAAAGATTACTCCATTGTCAAGCACATGGAGAAGACTCCAGCCCATATTTCTGTGTGGGACCTACTGATGAGCTCCTGGTCCCACTGAAACGCTTTGATGAAAGCCCTGGATGACACGTACGTGCCCTCAGGTACAAGCAGCAACAATGTAGCTATCATGATTCACCAAGTCATTCGGGGGCACTGCATCAATTTCTGCGATGATGAATTGCCGGCCGAAGGGAGATCCCATAACAAAGCTCTACACGTCATTGTGATATGCCGCAGAAAGGTCGTCAATCGTGTTTTGGTATACGATGGATCTGGTTTGAACATATGCCCCTTGTCGACATTGAAACAACTGAGGTTTGACCTCGAAAAATTGGAGCAAAACCAGGTTAATGTAAGAGCATTCGGCGGTGTGTAGAGAGACACATTAGGATCGGTAAACTTGACCATCCAAATGGGTCCCGCGGAGTTCGAGGCAAAGTTCCAAGTATTGGATATTGACACCAGCTATAACCTTCTTTTGGGAAGTCCATTCATTCACATGGCTGGAGCCGCCCCCTCCACTCTCCACCAAATGATGAAACTGGGGTGGAAAAATGAAGAGTTAGTTATTCATGGTGAAAAAAACCACTCAGGCAAGCAGGTACCAGTCTTTGACAAGACGCCACAAGGTTCAGATTTTTACACGGTGGAGTTGGTAAATGCCATCGATGAGGGCTTGGCCCCGCAGACTCCCATGCCAGCCGTGTACAGAATTATCATCACGGTAATGCTGCAGAATGGGTTTGAACAAAGTTTCAGATTAGGAAGAAATGCCCAAGGGATCATTGAGCCAGTTCCAGTCCTTTCTACAGGATCAAAGTTGCTTCGTGCTTCGGATGTTGCTGACGTCGATATATTGTTTGTCTTGTTTTGTGCTGGATTAAACCTGCTATGTATTCGAATGTGGGTATAAGGCCTATGCTGCCATGAACATGAAAGTGTTATATCTATTAGTTGCTCGATTTTAAGGTGTATTGCGTGCTGTGATTCTGTTTAATTGTGCCTGCTGGTTTTGTACTGCTTATTTTGTTTCGAGTTAGCCATGGCGTAGCAGCCATCCCCTTACCGTGTTAGGCCCAATTTGTGCCGTTTTGAGTGGGGGCATCTCTTGATAACACGTTGTTGTTTCCCACGGTTGAGGGTGTCTCTCAATGACACTTATCATCGTGGAGCCATGTTGGCTGCTTACGTTCCATCCCTCTTGTATTAAGAGTTTGTTTTGCTAAGTTTCTTGATACGCCATGTGCGTCGAGGACCCATTTGGAGCAGCCTCTCTGCCTTATATAGCCGAGGTAAGGCCGAGGCTTCCATGGCTGGATGGTTTGACATTGATGAAGTGCTGTTACATGGTGTGTACGTTGGAGTTATTAGCTGTTAAGTGTTTTTATCTACCTGTTTAGATTTTTAAAGAGTCCTACTATTTTGTTTTGCTGAAGGTTATTTTCTATGTCAAAGATATTTTCTATTTTTATCATGTTCAAAATCCATACATGTGTTTCACATACTATTAGCTCTCTTTGGTTGAGAATATTGTGCTATATAGTTGTCATTTTCTTCTTTGAGTCTGCTGCGTTTTGCTCAATCTAACTTACTCTTCTCAAATCTATTTGGTTTATCATAAATATATGCATCTGTATTTTTTTAATTTTTTTTAGCCGCTTGGGGTTCGTGGTTTCATATTTGATTTTTTTAAAAATTAATTAAATTGGTTACATTCACATTCCAGGAAGTTACAGAAAGCATTGTCATTGCATTAACACCATTTAATCATTAAGTTATTATCATTTTGTTGTTCATTAATTTTACTAGTTTTTTTTAGTTTACAGTTTACTTGTCAAGTTGTTTTATTATTCTATTCTTTTTCTTTTCAATTTGATGTCCAGTTAGTTGTTTGCTTTTAGTGTTATTGTTGTTACGTATTGTGTATTTTATTTCATTATTATTGTTATCATTAGGTTTATTCATTTTGTGATAGTTGCTGGTTTAAACAAAGTTTGAATATGAGTTGTTATTTTGAAGTCAAAAAGAAATAGAATACAAGTTTTGTTGGGTTTTGCTTTCTTATGAATATCTAATTAGTACTACGTTAAGAAAGTCCTTGTTTGTACTTGTGAATTTTATTCATCCTAGTAATTTGCTTAAGATGTCAATTTTCATTTCACTTGTTTTATGCTGTGTGAAAATCCTCTTCGAGTTCACTTCGCGACTCCATTCATTCTTTGCATTTCGGGAGGGGGAAAAGCCATGAAGGTTCAAAATTCTCTTCATTGGTCAATCCATTGAGGCAAACATATACAATCAAGTGTCGTGAAGATTGAAGAAGTTTGAGGAAGGCGATTTTGAAGAATTTTTACTTATGTCTGTTTTCCTGTATTTATTTGTAATGGGCATAAGCCCTCTTGTCATTTTTTCTTACTTTTATATTGTATTTTGTATGTTTAGGCTAGGACATGTGAATGGGTCAAAACCCAAAGGCAGGTGGGTCAAAATTCGGTCAAGGCAAACAGAACCCGAATTTGGACCCGAAATCTCTCTCTCTCTCTCTCTCTCTCTCTCTCTTTATTAGTTGTTTTTTTGTGTTTGTTTGAACGTCGTATAGTTTAGGGTTAGGAAACTCCAAACCCCCCACAGAAACGCCTTTCTATTTTTCAAGCATAAAACAAAAACTAAGCCCTAAAGCGATAAATATTTCAAAACATGTAAATTTGCCTAAGTAAAATTCTAATAAGTCCAAATAACAAAGATTTGCCAATGTTAAATTTTTCAAACGATTTTCTGTTTAGTTGTTTGAAAAATTAAGTTTTCTTGATTTTTTCTTGAAAAATTATTTGTCTGATAAAACAAAGCCAATCCATCCCAAGAATAACATTAAAATCTTACAAATTTTCTCTTCAAGATCAACATTTGGGATTCTATGGGAAATAGAAATAGATATAAGAAAATTTCTATAAACTGTCTAATCAACTATACAATCACCAATTGAAGTAGAGACATGAGAGGAGTTAGTGAGGATTTTAGGACCAACATCAAATCTTATGTTCACATAAATAGTAACTTAATATAAGGTATCACTCAGATAAAGTAAGGAATAAACATCAAGGTGAAATACTTTCAACTTATCCATCACCACATCCGGAGAATCTTCGTGATCGTGTCGAGTTTTAAGAGAATAGGATTTATTTTGATTTGGAGAACCTGAACCAAACCATTAGGTTGAGATTGCCTATCATTCCTTCCTTAGTGGAATGTAGGGGAAATCTCTTATCTTCTAACCATTTTTTCCATAATTTACGCAAACATTCGTACAGGCTAAGCATTTCCTCCATGTTTTTACTATACCTTGGGCAAGTAGGTATGTTGATGAGTCCACAATTCAGACTCATTTAAGGCTTTATTTTAATAGATTTAGTGTCCTCAAATGAATATTTTATCCCAATATTAGGTGTAAGCCCTTGATTTTGCAAGTATTTTGATTGAGGAACAAAATATGAACACTAATGAGTAAAAAGGAATAAGACAGCTAAAAGAACAAAGAAAAAAAGGCCTGATGATCGCCTAACCAATTGAAGGAGTCGCTAAATGGTCATAATCTCGCATAAAGATCTAGTATGCCAAGCCATGAAGGAGAAAATTGTTGACAGTCTATTTTTGACCCTATGCAATTCGAGTTAACTGTCGAGCTTCTTCAATTTCAAACAATTTGAAATAATCCTTATATATATACCATTCCCTTTGGGATTAAATCCCGAACCTTGGTTGGGTTTTCTAGTGATTATGATCTCTAACTCTTTGAATTGATTTTAGAGTGTGATTTGAGTGTTATTAACAATGTGTTTATACATTACTGTATGAATCCTCATATGAGTATTTTATGTTACTTGCTTGATAAATTACATGGTGAATATGAGAATGTGACTAGTGATAGAGGAGTTCCATTGACCTGTAACTTAGGAATTAAACTTAATTTGCATTAACCAGGAAAGGTCATAGTAAAGACATGGGGGGGTGATGTTTTTACTTAGTAAGTTATAGGCTATAACTTATGATAAAGAAAAAGGAATTCATAGAATTAATTAAAGTTAGAATCGACTTTGATTCACGTGTACTCTTAAGTTATTGATATTCGGACATGATTGAGTTTGATCATATGAATTTAATAGCTTAAGATTGCACTGGTTATCCCTTGAGGACATCATTGATTCTTTGTGTTGCCAGTATACTTCAAGTTTATATATTGAATTTTATGTTTGATGAGAAGGTTAGGTATTAGCGTCATTATTTAGTAAATTGAGTACCTAATTAGAACATAAACTATATATACCATTGTACAATGATTAGGTACCTCACTGATACACATACCATATTTATCATTATTGTGGATAAAATACCACAATGGTGTGACACGATGATCCTCCGCCAAGTCATGACTATTGGACATAAATAAGACCCTTAGTATGTGTACACTTTACTATTGTTTTATTGGTGTTAATGAATGTTTTTAGTTATTCAATATGTTGAGGTACTTGATGCTTGTGTGGCCAATAATTTAATATGAATTATTATGTGGTAAAAATACTTGCTAAGTTGATTATTTCTATATGTTGCATGTCAAATAATATAGTTGATGGGGCTAATCATCAAATACAATTATATCATAAATTAATTAAAGATCTTATGTGATAGAATGTTAAGTTTGATTAATGGAGTTTATTGAGGTGGAATAGGACCTTCATGGTGAACTAGTGATTTCTAAGTTGTATATGTGGCATTATCTAACTTGGTCGACTAATTCTACTTTAACTACACCATCTTTAGGGTGTAGATGTGTTAAATATTGATTAAAAGTCTCTCATGCGAAGCGAAAAATAATTTCCCTTGAACTAACTAACATCCAAATCGTCTTCCTCGTTAATAACATGTTATTCCAGAAAGTGCATATAATAAGCTTCCAGTTGGACAAGCCAAGGAGCATTTTGTCGTTCTTCTTCTTCTCTAGGCACTCCTCATTCTCGACTCCTCTGGCAGTCCACTTATATTTTTCTTCTTATTACTCCTAAAAGTTATAGGGGTTAAGTCTATTGGTGTAAAATGTGTACCTTAGCATAGTAATTTTTGAGAAGATTGTGAAAAATAAATCGACGTAAATCATTTTAAAATCAACGGAGAAGAGAAATTTATTATATCATTTCTAATTATAAACTTAATTAAATTCATTTTAATTTGAATAGTTATGTCTTTTTAGAGTGGCAAGAAACAGAGATTAACGGAGGTCAACTAACTTTTTTAACTTCAATGCCTGAAAATCTTCTTTCTCGAAAAATCAAATCAATTTGTAGATTTAAATTTTATATATATAAATGAAAAAAATGAAATAAAAAAAGAAAAAAAGTGAAGAGAGTTTGGGTGAAGAAGATGATGACTGGAATAAGGGTAGAATCAATTTCTTTTCTCTATCAAAAAATCAATTTTATATATAAAAAAAATCTTTTTAGTAATATTAGTGCAAAGTGCCAATAAATCAAAAAAAAAACACATAATTTGACAAAATGAATAAAATTAAAATACTATTTAAACCTATTCACGTGCATAATATTAAGTAAGGTACACGTATATTGCCATGTGTTTAATAGTTACATGTTAGGTGTTCAATAGGTATAAATCTTAGTTAAATTATCTAAGTGAATTATATGAACAACATTAAAGAGCTATATATATATACAAATAAGAGAACCTTAGGCCCGCCAAAGTGATGCCACCACAAATCAGAATACCCTTTTAATTTATTTAATTACAAAATTAGTCTTCCCCTTTCATGAAAATTGTGAAATTTATGAAAAATTGTGACTTTTATAAAAAGTTGCGACTTTAATAAAGAGTTGCGCACTTTTTTGAAGTCTTGCAACTTTTCCAAATAGTTGTAACCTTTTTGATAAGGCACAATAAATATTTGTTCACACTACCCTTTGTTGTCTACAAATAGAGAGATTTCCTCTCATTTTAAAACAACGAAAATTCTGAACCTCCTCTTCTTCTTCACAATTAAATATTGTGTACTTTACTCATGTTTAGTGGTTCACTGACACCATTTCTTATGTTACAGATCCTGGTATGTATTTTTAAAATTTTTAACTTATGTTTATTTTGTCAATAATAAATGATAAGATGTAATAATTTTCATTTTCCGGTACATAATGAATGTCTGTTACTAAGTAATCTTGTATGTAAGATAATATACTGTTTTAGTTTTAATGACGAATATGTTTAAAGTATTATTTTATAAATTTCATGATATTAAATTCTTGCGGAATACGGATAATATTTCTTGTACATATACACACATACATACATACTTACATACATACGTACATACATACTTACATACATACGTACATACATACTTACATACATACGTACATACATATATACATACTTACATACATACATACATACATACATATACATATATATATATATATACATATACATATATATATATATATGTATATATATATATATGTATATATATATATATATATATAAGAGAACCCTAGGCCCGCCTACGTGGTGTGACCACAAATCAGGTTTCCCTTTTAATTTATTCATTTTCGGAACTAGTATTCTATTTTCATGAAAAAATGTGACTTTTATGAAAAGTTGTGACTTTTATGAAGAGTTGAGAGTATTATGAAAGATTTTGAGATTTATGAAAGGTTCTGGTCTTTCTGAAGGGATGTGACTTTTCCAAAGAGTAGTGACCTTTTCGATAAGACACAATAAACATATGTAGCCACTATGCTTTATTGTCAATAAATAGCTCTCACTTTAAAGCAACGAAAATTCTGAACTCCTTCTTCTTCTGCACATTTAAATATTTGTGTATTTTGCTCCCGTCAAGTGACTTATTGACACCATTATTTTTTTATCAATATGTTGGTGAATGAAATCATTCGATCCTGAGAGAATTTAATTCTTTAACTATTAGGTATTATAGTGGAATAATTTTCTTATGGGTAAATTGTGCATTCATTGGAATTGATTTTTTCTTTTTATTTCATTCTATTTTATATTACTTTGATTATTTTTACAATCATTAATTTATGCTTATGATATTAATTGTTGTTTTCGAGTACGTGTTTTTAAAATATGTTGTTTATGTTTCTGCAAAGTTATTATCGTCAACTATATTGAATGTATGCACATATCGTAGATATATTTTTTGTGCATAAAATAATTGTTGTAGTCAGTTCCAAAAATCCATTATTTGATCTTTAACTTAAAAGTACTACATATAAGCCTACATATTATTGATTTTTACATAGATATGAAGCTTCTCACTTATCAATTGAAGAAATTCATTATGCAAGTTTAGCATAATTACTTTTTGAATCTATTAAAATTTTTTTGAAGTTTTCCTGAGACATATGTCACAATTGTATAATCTAAGCAACTTAAATGTGTTCTTTTTCTTACGAAATGACTTTGTATGTGTGTGTGTGTAGAACAACTTTCACATATAGCAAACATAAAATTCATATTTGTATGCTATAGCAAAGTTTGCACAATTGCGCTCCATAGCCATCATATATATGTATATTTCGATATAGTATAAAATTGAAGCAAATTGTATAAAACGAGAAAGAGAGAAATTATATACAATTTGAATTTTTATTAAACGATTAAAAGATAAAGGCAAAAAGAGACTTATATAAGGAATATTCAATTGAATCGAATTGTATAAAATGAAAAAGTGAGAAATAATATATAATTTGAATTTGTATAAAACGAGAAAGACAAAAGAAACTTGAACAGGGAAATATTTGTATTGTACAATTATAAGTGTACAGGATGAAGATGTATGTATTTTCATGCATTTATACAATTTACTCTCGCTTTAAACAATAAGAAATACAATTTGTACAATTCTATTGTATAAAGCGAGAGAGGCGAGTTAAAAGAATAAGCAAGCGAGAGAGATAGAGTGGCGAGCGAGAATATGAGGGAGAGAGAGACTGACAAACATTTTATTATGGACCACAAACAAATCAAAGCATAGCTACTATATTTATTTTATATTATTATTTTATATTATATATATATATATATATATTCTCATTTTCTTCTTTATTTTCATTTTAATGTTGATTAAAAAAGGAATGATTTATTATTTCCTCAATAATTCATTCAATATAGGTTCTTGAGTTATGTTATAATGACAAATAATCAAATGCATGTGGGAATATTGCTAATGTTTATTTAAGAATCTATTTTTCTATTATTTTTAATTTATGAATATTTGTAAAGGATTATTTGCAAGTTCAATGTAATTATTATATATGACCACCCGAAATGCATGCAAATTGCCTAGTTACTAATAAATATGATCACATACTTTATTGTCAAAGTTATTATTGTAAGCTACATATCTTCTTTTAAAACTATTGTTTATCATCATTTAATTTTATGTATTGAAAGTGTTAAATTAATTAGGGATAATGCACAAGTACCCCCTCAACCTATTCTCAAAATCTCAGAGACACACTTATACTATACTAAGGTACTATTACCCCTCTGAACTTATTTTTTAAATAATTTTCTGGCCCTTTTCGGCCTACGTGACACTATCTTGTGGGTCCAATAATGGTTGACTTCTTTTTTCAAACTAGTGCCACGTAGGCTGAAAAGGGGTAGAAAACTACTTATAAAATAAGTTCAGGGGGTTAATAGGACCTTACTATAGTATAAGTGTGTCTATGAGATTTTGGGTATAGGTTGAGGAGGTACTTGGGCATTATCCCAATTAATTATAAATAAATATATTAAATCTATGTTTTATATTAAAAATAAAGTTAAATTATAATATTTTAACATTATAGATATTATATTAATTATTAAATTAAAAACCAACAATTTTTTAGAAGAAGGAAAAAGGCCCAAAGAAATTCGATATTTCGTTCTTTCTATCAATATTTTTTTGCTAAACTTCAGTTCTCTTTTGGCCATGGGCAGAGATTAGTTACTCCAATTTTCTGCAAGCCACGATAACTATTTCAGCTCTCCTCATTTCTCTCTCTCTCTCTCTCTTTCTATGACAAGAATCGGTCAAATAAAGTAATAATTTTTTTATATATTTGATTCATTAATGCAGAGGTTGTATTCAAATTCAAACAATATTTTTCATTCAATTGGCCCTAAAATTTCGCCCAAAAATTCAATAAATACCAATTTTTCCGGTCATTTTTGGGGCATACTTTCTATTGCACTATAGTATCGTTTAACATAAGTTTTTACTCGAAATATTGTCATTTTCTTATGTACTGATTTTCAAGCTTGCTAGAGCTCATAATCGTTATCCCAACATAGACCTTCGATTGAAGCACCCTCGTTATGTTATGATTGAAATCGTCCTGATTGGTACCCACCCCAACCCTCCTATGGGAGAACCACTACTACAATCCAACTAAAGCAAATAATCTATAATTAAGGTATTTAAATTATGGAAGAAAGTTAAAAAACTAAAACAATGCAAAAAATACTCCTAGAACCTTAAAGTTAATGTACCAAAACTCTAACAACGACAAGTCTAAGAACAAGGGTAACAACCCCTAAAATAAATAACTCCTTAACACATAGTTTGAGTTCAAAGATAGTGGACTTCAAAAAAAGAGAACTCAAGATAGCCCGGAAAAACTAGCTCACCCTTGAATTCTAAAAGGCCACTGATCTTCTATACGAGGTCTGTCAATAGCCGCCGGAAGATGCCCTGTACCCAACAAAAATAAGAGCAAGTGCAGAATCAGTATACAACCAGAATGTACTGGTAAGATCACGCGGCTATCCCAATAAGTGAAACATATATAAATCAAAACAACAACATAACCATGTAACATACAAAATATCAACAACATTGATAAACACAATCTTCATAGCATAGGAGAACCACATCACACCTACTCTTAAAGTTAATTTGTCCAATGAATGAATAGAGTCCCACTCACACTAAGTAGAACTCTTTGAGAATTCATAAGTCATAGTTCATAAATAATAAATACAATTATAACAAGTAGTTGTTCCTCTCAAGGAACCTAATAAAAGGGTCATCTGATGGAACCCAAACTCAATCAGTTTGTGCAACGACGTGGTACCGGATCCCGTTAGCTTATTAGAACGTGGCAATCCAATCCCATAGTTGTACCGGAATGTGGTAACCTAATCCAATATTTATCTTGGAAAGTTGTAATCTGATCCATGTTGGCTTGTCATAACGTGACAATCTGATCCCCAATCATACGCCACATTACAAACACAACTGCATCATCAAGATCATACAACAAGAGATGATTCATGACTTACAAATTATTCGCTCATACACTTTTACATATTGTGTGATCAATAATTTAACATTCGAATACATACATGCATTATAATGAAGCAACAACAAACATATATCACAACATGAAATCAAAAGCATCACCTACATTGAATCCAAGCTTGAATCCCTTAAGACACTTGAATCTTTCCTTTCTATAATATTTCCGCTTGTTCTATGTCTATAACAAATTGATATACGCAAGGATCAACAATCAAAGGTCTAATTATTCAAATTATAACAAACTCAATAACCCTAGAACAAATCCAAAATCATAATACACAAATTAGGGCTTTTTTTCACCATAATTATGTCATAAAAACCCTTTTCCAACGATAATAACCTAAGAAAATAGGTTCTACGGGATTGAGAAATGAATTTAGAGAGTTAAAACCTTTCCATTGGCCTTAAAATGGGAAAGTTGTTAAGAACTCGTTTGGGGTCTCCTCCTTAGTCCTAAAAGTAAAAAAATACCAAATATTGTTTTCTTAGCATTTATTAGCGTCTTTAAAACGCATATGTACAACTCTAGCGGACCCATACGTGTGGCACCACACCAGCGGCCAAATTTCGTTACAGCGGCCTTAGTATGGACTGTATTCATTCACGAAAAGATCAATTTCGAGATTTCTACTCTTCCAAATTTAATTATGTAAAGTGTTACAAGTTACTTATCGTCATAGCTATCCACTCATGTAATAAAATTCACAATTAGATCTCGTATTCATTACTTGATTTTTCCTGCACCTTAATGAATCCGATTTCTTGCAAATCTGGACTAGGTTGGGAAATTCCAAGTTACTTCAAAGGAGTTTTCTTGACCCAACTGTTTCTTCGTTGACTTTTTCATAACAACGGAATCAAATCATTACAATAGATATTAATTTACCCATCATTCATCCCGGAGTGATAAGCAAGGAATGACTTGCATAAAATAAAGGTAGAGTAATATTTGAAACGTGGAATAACTAAGGGTATTCATCTCGCATTCTCTCTTTACTGAATCTCATTACATCATAAGGTTTTCACATCAACAACGTCAAACCAACCAATTTAATACCTACACCACCTCCCTTACCATGCATCAACAAAGTCATCTCAACACTCCAGTGATACAAATTGTTGTTAGTAAACTTAAATAATCATAAAATGAATCCCAAAAACCACCAAAGTTGATCGCACACACGTTTTCCACATGTTATCGATGATCTTGACACAATCATAAGGAATAATCCTTCCTCACATAAACATGATAGGAATCTAAAATGAAAACTCGCCACAATTAGAGGTGAACCTAAACCAACAATCACACACTCATAAAACTCAAATAATTATTGTTCTTATCAACATCTCCATCTCACGACATAAATTATCATATGCTTAAGTTCCAAAACATTCAATCTTTAGACATCGGATACTCCTTAAGAGATATGTGCAATGTTTTGTTTCTTTCGAAAAAATAATTTTTTATAGGTTTTGATTTTGTTAGAGTCGCCACTTCATTTAAAAAAAAATAAAAAAAAAGAAAACTTAGTTTTCAAGATATTTAAAAAGGAGGCCTAATGAAAACTTTAAAAGGGGTTCGGCGGGTTTACATTTATATTTTAGAATCATTTTTGCGATACCTAAAATATTCGCTAACTCACAGTTATCCGACAACTAACTTTGTTTGTCTTAAAATAATTTTAACTTGATTTGAGATAAAAAAAATTATTTAGATTTTTTTGAAGGTGAAAAATTAACTTACTATATATGTGATTTAATGAACTCGGAAAATTTATTTATTATCATTTTTTAGGTTTATTTAAAGACTATCGATTTAGTTTAAGATAGTTAAAACATAAAGGCAGCTTGTGATGGATTTCAACCCTTTAACCTTAAAACTAACGACAATTAATTAATGAATCAAACATGTAATAAAATAAGAGAGAGAGAGAGAGAGAGAGGGAGGGAGAGAGAGAGTCGGGTTGGGTCCATGTTCGATTTCTGTCCGCCTGGACCAATATTTTGACCCATTTCACTTTGGGTCTTAGGCCCAATTGTTCACCTATCCTAAAATTCTAACAGAAGCATAAACAGAATGACTAAGAAGGCTTAGGCCCAAAACAACCAAATACAAACTTTTTAACAAATAATAGAGGTCGTTTATCACTGACTTCTTCGACTTTCCGACTTGGTTTGGCCTATTTTGTATACTTGATTTATCTGCAACCTGTACGTCAATTTTAGTGATCGGCTGACTCGAGAATAAATGTATGAGCCTTCATGGCTCAAAAAATTGATGCAAAGGGAATATTAATGTCCACGAGGACTTGAAGGAGTTTCCCATGCAATAAAATGGAAATGAGTTAGCATGTGAAGTGATGAAATAAATGAGATATACCTTTGATAGAATATATGCCTTCACTTAACAAGTAATGGACCAGGTCCCTTACTACACTAATGAATAAAACCTGAAAGTTAAATGCAGTAAAATCAACATGATGATTTTACGTGGAAACCTCCAATCCACGACCTGTCTCACAGGGTTTTCAATCGTTTTCACTAATCTTCAAAAGCAAAAGTAAAACACGATTACACAAAATGTGAGAGAATGTTTTTAATCTCACGTTTAAGCAATAGTGCCTATTGCTTAACAAACCTAAGTAGAAAACTATCTACCCACTAAGCTATCCCACTTGGACAACCTAGACTTTTAACACTACACTCTGATTCCTTTATAGATTCAGGAAAAGTATACAGTTTAAGAATAAGAGAATGTATTCCTAAACAACTATACGAAAAGCTCTAGAGATTGTTGTTGTTCTTTGAATAATTCAGCTTTTGTTTTCTAGCAGCCTTTGCAAATGTTCTTGAAGAGGTTTCTCTCAAGTTGCAAAAACTACCAAAAATGTTTAGGGAAGTGCCTTTTATATGGACAAGTCACTTTCCTAAACCTCATTGCCATTGGTTGGAAAAGTCACACTTTCTGACGCTATCGGGAAGTGTGCACCTACTTTCTGTACCTTCTCCAGCTGGCAGTCAATTGGCTCGTCATCATGAGAGCCTCGTACCTCTAGTAGGTCCCTAGGTTTGTTTCATCTGCAATACTCAAGTAAGTAACCTGCAATACTCAAGTAAGAAACCTGGTACCTTTACAAGGTTCCTAAGTTTGTCAAATAATCAAAACTACAAATAACATTTTCCCCCTTTTTGATGATGACAAACAATGATCTAAGATCTTCTCAAACTTTTTCCCCCTTTTTATATTCCCCCTCACTATACATCCCCCCTCACTATATATTCCCCCTCACTATACATCCCCCCTCACTATATATTCCCCCTCACTGAATTATCATTTAGCAACACAGTTTTTCTTCCCCCTTTTGGCATCATAAAAAAGTTATGCAGTAAACTAATGATGTAAACAAAAATACTGAACAAGATCAAAGCTAAAGAGCAATCAATCAGTAAGGGAAAAGAATGCACAAAAGAAGATAATCAGAACAACAAAGGAATAAATTAACAGGCATGCCATCATAACATTAATACATTAAAAACAAACTGAATATCCATCAACATAGTGATAAGCCACACAAATAAAAATTGACACAGGGGGAAATTGTTCAACAAGCTAGGAAGAGGGGGAGGATGAGAAAGAGACTGGATAACAACAGTGATTCGTGCATTGGCAACATCATTATCTTTGATGGGCTTGTCCTGTAGGGCATTTATCATCGCCTTCAACTCATCATTTTCTTTTTCTCCAGAGCTTGAACCACTGAAGAACCAGGTCCCTCACTCTGTGTAGTAAGCTGTGCTGCCTTGAGTATAGCAATCTCTGCCTCTTTACAACTTAACCGCACAATAATCTCCTCAACCTCATGCTTAAGCTGATCCTGATCATCAATAAGTTGGGACATCTTGATCTTGGGATAGCCTCTTCCTTCAATGCATTCTCACTCAACCAAGGTACCTTCGGAGATAGTCTGCTTAACCGTCCTCATTTCTCCCACACTGAGAGGAATTTAAAAATTCTTGAATACCTCCGTGAGAAAGTATCCGTAACCCATTTCCTGAACACCTTTTCTCTCAATGAAAGTTTTGTGTATATGCTCAAGCATTAAACCAGGGAGGTTCAGGGCTTCGAAGTTGCAAAACATCTCTATCACAAACAAATCAGCAGCAGTTGTTACTGTTCTCTTTTCAGTGCGAGGAAGGAGAACATTGTTGATGAACTCAAAGACCAACTGGTAGTCACTCTTCATGATTTTCTTATAAATACCACCAACCTTGGTTGTGGGTTTCTTAGAAATCACAACAGCGAACTCAGAAGAGCAAGTTCTGCCATGTACAGACCGGGTCCCCTCTCTAGGCACCCTGAGAATTTTGCTAAACGCACCCTCAACTAAACTTACAGCAATGTTATTTACTCGTGTGAGGATGCTCCCATCGTCCTTGAATTGAATATTATAGTAAAATTCGCGCACTTCTTCTTCATTGAGGATGGGGGATTTCCTAATGAACAAGTGTAACCAAGATAGAATCTCTACCATATCGTGAAGACAATCCATTCCATGAAGAGTTATGATCCCTATATCAAAAATTCTTCCTGCCAAGACAACTTGGTTTCTCAGGCTGTCAACAACTTCCTGCATGTTGACACCTTCATCTCTCCTGGCTTGGGCACCAGGTCCCTGTGACCTCTTCTTTTTTCCCTCAGAACTCTTCCTTTTCGACTTTGTGTTTTCCACCCGTTTTGAAACTTTTTCCTTTTTCTTTTCCTATCTGTTTTTCTTAGTTTTCTTTTCGACTTATTAACCAGACAACTCAACCACATTAGCCTAAGGTATTCTAAAATTTGATACCTTGAAGGTTCTTGCACGTCTAACTGCAGCAGTGGAACGTGCACTAGCTTTCAAGGCATCTGCAATCAACTTTTGAGCGGCAGACCTAGTAGTAGGTCGTCTCCTAGGGGCCTCCTCTACAACCTTCTCCTTCCCTTTTCTAGATTTCTCCGCTTCTCTTCTCTCAACCGTCCATTTTAAGGGTTCCTCCTCGCTTTCAGAGTCAGAGAAGAGGAAGAAGAGTACCTTCCTATATCAGGGTTTTTATAAAAAATAGGTTGAGTGGTTCTTACCTCTTCCCTCTCCAATGCTTCAGTTTGCTCCGTCATTGCTTCTTCCCGCATCATAGCCAAGCTTTCAATCACCAAATCACTCGCTGCCTATATGTTGGACTCAGAGGCCTTATGCTTGGGTAGATCCCTTTCAAACAGATTGTCAGGCAACATGCCTTGAAATGGACCAGGTCCGGTAGGCACGCTCTTAACTCTTCAGATCTATGGCATAGAAGGGATTATCACGAGTGTCTTGTTGAGAACTGGAAGGGGGATTGAGTCTGGCCTGTGTATTGGTCGGAGAGTAGAAGGCAAGAAGCTCTATTTCACTCAGAGCATTTAGAATCTATTTGGAGGAAGATGAAGGACAAGACATGTTTTTCAAAAAAATGGTTTCTTTGAACAGTGAAGAGAAGAAGAAGAAAACAAATTTTTGCCTTTTATGCTTTTTGCTAAAACCCTTAGTGAACAAAAAGAAAGTTAAGAGACAGGTGAAGATTTAAAAAGAAGTAAATGGGGTTTTTAAAAGGCATGAAAATGTGCCAGGTCCGTGATTAGATATGTCATTTGAGAGAGAAACGATGTGACAAACTGTAAGAGTAACCGATGACTCACACGTGGCATTATCAACGGTCATATTTTTCAGTTCCAATTTAATGTATAAATGCTAATCAGGACAGGAACCAAGTACCATAGCACAGTTAAATTTCATTCCTCAGTTGTTCTAGTTGCTTCCCTTGCTAAGCAAGTCCTTACTAAGAGTATACCTAAAAAAGGCACAAAAAGGATCTTTGTTCAAATATTTAAATATTCACACAAAGGATACTTGCACTACAATTTTAGCCATCAAGGGAGTTCAACTGTTGGACGCTAAAAGCATCACTTAGAGATCAACATTTCTAACTACAACCGATTTCTCTCAAATTGATCCTTGCTGAGAGCCTTGGTGAAGATGTCTGCAATTTTCTCCTCCGTTGGACAATATGTGAGCACAATGTTTCCTTTCTCAACATTATCTCTCAAAAAGTGATGTCTAACATCAATATGCTTTGTTCTCTTTTGGTGGACTGGATTCTTTTCCATACTAACAGCACTAGTATTGTCACACATAAGAGGAATTGCTTTGATGTGAATCCCAAAATCATCCAAGTGTTGCCTGATCCACAGCAGCTGAGAACAACAAGCTGCAGCAGCTACATATTCAGCTTTAGCAGTTGAAAGAGCCACAGAGTTCTGCTTCTTGGTACCCCACAGGATAAGTGATGATCAAACGAAATGAGCCATTCCAGAGGTACTCTTCCTGTCAACTTGATAACCAGTAAAATCAGCATCTGCAAAACCAACAAGATCAAAAGTATCACCTGCAGGATAGAAGAGAATCAGGTCCCCTGTTTTCTTCAAGTATCTGAGAATACGTTTTGCAGCCTTCAGGTGTGAATCACGAGGACATGCTTGAAACCTGGCACACATTCCAATACTATACACAATATCAGGCCTGCTAGCAGTCAGATATAACAAGGATCCAATGATTCCCTTGTACATTGTCTGATTCACAAGAGGATCAGATTCTTCTACTATCATCTTGGAATTTGTTCCCATAGGAATATCAATAGGTTTAGAATCAAACGTATTGAATTTCTTCAGCAACTCCTTAATGTACTTCTCCTGGCATATTGAAATCTCATTTGATGATTGCTTGATTTGCAGACCCAGAAAGAATGTCAATTCACCCATCATGCTCATTTCAAACTCCTTTCCTATTGAAGATGAGAATTCTTCACACAAATGTTCTGAAGTAGCTCCAAAAATTATTTTATCCACATAAACTTGAATGATAAGCAATTTTTTTTCTCTTTTTAATAAGAACAAAGTATTGTCTATCTTGCCTCGTTTGAAACCATTCTTCAGCAGAAACTTTGAAAAACTTTCATACCATGCTCTTGGAGCTTGCTTCAAACCATATAGTGCCTTATTCAATCTGAACACATGATTTGGTAGATCTGCATTTTCAAAACAAGGAGGTTGTTTGACAAATACCTCCTCTTTGAGATCTCCATTCAGAAATGCACTCTTCACATCCATTTGATACAGCTTGAACCCCATAAATGCAGCAAAAGATATTAAAATTCTAATAGCTTCCATTCTGGCAACTGGTGCAAAAGTCTTATCATAGTCTATTTCTTCTTTTTTATTGTATCCTTGCACCACCAACCTGGATTTATTTCTAGTAATTACTCCATTTTCATAAAGTTTGTTTCTGAAAACCCGTCTAGTTCCTATTACTGTTCTGCCTTCAGGTCGAGGAACCAGGTACCATACCTTGCTTCTTTCAAACTGATGAAGCTCTTCTTGCATAAATTTGATCCAGTCTACATCACCTAATGCTTCTTCCACATTCTTGGGCTCAATAGATGATATGAATGTTGAGAATGCAACTAGATTTCTTGTTTTTGATCTAGTATGAATTCCAGAATTCAAAGGAGAAATGAGATTATCAAGAGGATGTGATGAACTATGCTTCCATCCAGACCTTGGAGCAGACTGATTGAGCTGATCAACCTGTTCTTCTTCATCAAGAGTGATATTATTTTTTTGGGGAGTCATATGTACTCTGGCTGGAATTTAGAGTAGTACCAGGTACCATATCATCCTTTTCAACCTCAGCAGCCTCTTCAGGTAGACTATGATTCTGATCATCACAGTCATTTTTCAGTTGTTGATCTGCATCAATTTCACCTCCTTCAGTCGTCTTTGATTTGAACATTTTCATCAAATCATCATCATCATTTGATCCATCATTCTTCAAGCTTCCATTTCATCAAATACAACATGAATACTTTCTTCAATGCATTGAGTTTGTTTGTTGAATATTCTGTAAATTTTGCTGGATGAAGAATATCCAACAAAAACTCCTTCATCACTTCTAGGATCAAATTTTCCCAGATCATCCTTTCCATTATTCAGCACGAAACATCTGCATCCAAATTCTCTAAGATAGCTTAGCATTGGCTTTCTGTTGTTGAGTAGCTCATATGAGGTCTTATTCAAAACAACTCTTATTAAACACCTATTGGTAACATGACATGCTGAGTTAACAGCTTCAGCCCAGAAATTTTGAGGAAGATTTGAATCAATAATCATAGTTCTGGCAATGTTTACCAAGGTTCTATTTTTTCTTTCCACTACTCCATTTTGTTGAGGAGTTCTTGGACCAGAAAAATGATGGCTCGTACCATTCTCCTTTCTGAATTTATCCAGTGTTAAGTTCTCAAACTCCGTACCACGATCAGATCGAATGCTGCAAATAACTTGATTCAATTTGGTTTGAATCATTTTGAAAAATACCACCAACTCTTAAGCTGTGTTTGCCTTTGATCTCAAGAATCTTGTCCAAGTGTATCTCGAGTAATCATCAATAATCACCAAAATGTACTTCTTGCCATTTCTGCTTTGAACCTTTAAGGGTCCACACAAGTCCATATGAAGCAGCTCTAGTGTTCTTGATGATGTTACTTGCTTTTTGGGCTTAAAGGATGATATGATTTGCCTTCCTTTAACACAAGCTTTACAAATTTTATTTTCAGCAAACTTGAGCTTGGGCAGACCTCGGACCAGGTCCTTAAAAATCAATTTGTTCAATAAAGATGAGCTTACATGCCCCAGCCTACGATGCCAGAGATCAACATTCTCATTCTGAGCACTAAGACATGTTAGGTCATCTCCATGAGAGTTTCTAAGTTTGCCACATACATATTTTTACTTCTGTGTGCAGTGAGAATTACCTTGTTTGTAGTTAGACTCACCATAGTGCATTTCTCAGAAGTAAACTTGATCTCATTTCCTTTGTCACAGATTTGTGACACACTCAATAAGCTGTACTTCAACCCATCAACATGATACACATTGTCAATTTAATCTTCAAGAGATCTTCCTACTTTGCCAACTCCCAAAATGTACCCCTTCTTTCCGTCACCAAAAGAGACACCTCCTCCTTGAAGTGTCTTGAGTAAGAGGAAGTTTTTTACATCACCAGTCATATGCTTAGAGCATCCACTGTCCATATACCAACATTGACTGCTGCTCCTCTCACTCACCTGCATCAATAATCACTTGTTTAGCTTAGGAACCCATTTCAATTTGAGTTCCCAAAAGGCAGACAAAGGAGTGATTAAATTGTATTTAGTCCAATAGGGTAGATTTTGAAGCTTTCTAACAAAGGACATGGGAGCAGGGATAGGTTTTTTCTATGAAAATCTGTGAGTTGAAACATGATTTGGAGGACCAGGTCTCTCTTTTGGTAAATTTTGCCTTTCAGCATAATTAGCGAGTATTTCACATGAGTTTCTCCAGCTAGAACACTCACCCTTCAAATGTCCATTCTTACCACAATGAAGACATAGCAGATTGTCAGACACAAACACATACTTACTGTGAGGATTATAAGGAGGAGTGATGTTCAGACTTCCTAGTCCTTTCTTATTGAAATTACTCTTATTTGTTGCATTTGATAGTAACTTTGAGGATTTTGTCCACTTAAGGGATTTTTCAAGTTCTTCCTTAAGTTTCACAATGTCCTGTTCAAATTTGTTACTCTTTTCAAGCGACAAACCAAGTTTTTTCTCAGAGTTTTTCAAATTTTCTTGAATTTCAGCTTGCAAACCATTTGACATTCCATTAAGCTTTTCAGCTTCTTCAGTAATCTAGTTCAACTGGTTCTTAAGTTCATAGTTATTTGACTCTAGAGACACCATCTTGACATTTTCTCTTCAAGTTTAACGTTGTTTTCAGTTAAACTGTCAAGTTCAACAATCATGGTATCTCTTTCAGATGTTAATTCTATCACAAAATCAATCATGAGTTTTACCAAAGTTCTCAATTTTTTAAGAGAATATTTATCCAAGTCATTTTTCATATCTAGAAGAGTTACCTGATTGACCTCTTCTTCATTTTTTGTGTGAGCCATGAGAGCAAACATTTCATTGAAGACAGTTTCCTCCGTATGTAAAGCAACCATGGAAACATCTTTTGGATCATCAGGGTCTTCTGAATCACTTGAGGAATCACCCCATGCAACAAGAGCCTTTTTGACAACCAAAGCTGCAGCAGCTTTTCGATCTCTCTTGCCGAGTACCAGGTCCCTTCTATTCTCTTTGTCACTTCTTGATTTTTGATGTTCCTTGCTTTCATTCTTGATCAAAGGACACTCTATGATGAAGTGCCCAACTTTTCCACCCTTGTAGCAAGTATCACCTTGAGCAGCATTTCAAGTACCATTTGTTCGTCTTTTATAAACTTTGTTTTTCCTCATAATTTTTTGAAATCTGCTGATGAGATATGCCATATAATCATCACTGGAATCTTCATCTGATTTGTAATTCAACATCAATGACTTGTCCTTCTTGGCTTCCTTCTTTGAGAAATCGTAATTTCGATTCATCTCATATGTCTTCAAATTACCAATCAAAGCACCCATAGTCAGCACCTTCAAATCCTTGGCTTCTGTAATGGCATAAACCTTGCTTTCCCAAGACTTTGGAAGAATTCGAAGCACTTTTCTGACTTGTTTGGTCATGCTTATAGGTTCACCTAGACTTCGCAACTTATTTGTCATGGAAGACAACTTGGTGAACATGTCATGTATTGTTTTTCCTTACTTCATTTTGAAGTTCTCATACCGTGAGGTAAGCATGTCAATCTTAGATTCTTTGACTTGTTCAATTCCTTCATGTGCAGTCTTCAAACAGTCCAAAATTTCCTTAGCAGACTCACAAGCTGACAGTCTGTTGTACTTATCAGGTCCTATCCCATAGACAAGAAGAGTTTTAGCTTTGAAACCGTTCTCAATCTTTTTCCTGTCAGCTTCTTCATATTTCTGTCTAGGCTTTTGAACAAGAATAGTCTTCTCTCCATCCTTTTCTTCTATCGTTGGAACGAACGGTCCATCCAATACAATATCCCATAACTCATTGTCTTCAGCCATGAGGTAATCGTGCATTCTAACTTTCCACCAACTGTAGAAATGTCCCTTGAAATGGGGAGGTCTTGTTGATGACTTACCTTCTTCGAGGTTAAGTGGAGCTGCCATTTTAGAGAAAATATCACTTCCTTGGTGTTAACCAAATAGATAGTGCCCGCTCTGATACCACTTGATAGAATATATGCCTTCACTTAACAAGTAATGGACCAGGTCCCTTACTACACTAATGAATAAAACTAGAAAGTTAAATGCAGTAAAATAAACACGATGAATTTATGTGGAAACCTCCTTGCTTAAGGGAGTAAAACCACGACCTGTCTCACAGGATTTTCAATCGTTTTCACTAATATTCAAAAGCAAATGTAAAACACGATTACACCAAATGTGAGCGAAAGTTTTTAATCTCACATTTAAGCAATAGTCTCTATTGCTTAACAACCCTAAGTAGAAAACTATCTACCCACTAAGCTATCCCACTTGGACAACCTAGACTTTTAACACTACACACATATTCCTTTATAGATTCAGGAAAAGTATACAGTTTAAGAACAAGAGAATGTATTCCTAAACAACAATGCGAAATGCTCCAGAGATTGCTGTTGTTCTTGGAATAATTCTGCCTTTGTTTTCTAGCAGCCTTTGCAAATGTTCTTGAAGAGGTTTCTCTCAAGTTGCAAAAACTACAAAA